>NW_024543070.1:15582000-16960500 GCF_018167655.1 Microtus oregoni | reverse complement strand
TTCTGTTGAATTGATTCAGCCCTGCATTTGATGATTTATTGCCATCTGCAATAAATAAATAAAAATGCAGAGACAGATATTGGGGTTCAACCTGAAGATCAGAAAAGCAAAGCAGCCAAGCCACTAGAGATTTCTTGCCTCTAAGAAATCCTCAGATTGCAAGAGAGTGAGTTCCTGTCTCATTCCATAAGCTGGGGCCGACATAGAGCCTTTACCACTATGTCCTAGTGCCTTTGGTACAGGGATGTACCCTGCAAGCCACCAAAAGAGGAAGAAAAACACCAAGCCAGACAGAAACCTTTTGATCTCCAATGCTGTTCTGTCTGCAATACATGCTTGGGCAGTGGTGGCACAAAGCTTGTGGGAATAACAACCAAGATCTGATTTGACTTAAGGGCCACCCGTACCCGACACTGCTTGGGTGACCAAGGACCTGAGACTAGATAGCCCAGGGGCTGGGGTAAAACCAAATACTGCTTTCTGTTTTACTAAAAAAATGTAGCAAGAAAATGACCCCTAATGACATTCTGCTGCAGTCTTAATTCATTGTCTTGTTCAGCTACCAACAGAGAAGCTCACTCCTGCAGGGGATGGAGACAATAGAGATACCTACAGCCAGATATTATGCAGAGAGTGAGAGACCTTGGAACGCTTCAACCCTAAATGGGGCATCTCCATCAAATTCCTCTCCTCAGGGAACCCTGTGGAAAAGTAGGCAGAAAGAGTGTAAGAGCCAGAAGGGATGGGGACAATGGGGGCTGAAAGAGTATAAGAGCCAGAAGGGATGGGGACAACAACAACAACCAAAAATGGCCCTTTGTGTCAGCATAATCAAAGCTCATAGGGACCCACAGAGTCTGAGACAGCATGCATAGGGCTTGCCCTGGTCTGTACCAGGTCCTCTGCGTATATGTTATGACTTCAAATTTAGTGTTTTAATGGAATTCCCGAGTGTGCCAAACAGTGGATCTCTGATTTCTTTCTTTCTGTTTGTTTGTTTTGTCCAACACTGGTGTATTAGTTTCTGTTTTATTATATTTATTTTATTATTTAAAAATGTTACATTGGATGAATCAAGTGAAGCATGGCATATTGACAATATTTTTAAAGATTTATTCTTATTTTATGCATGTGAGTGTTTTACCAGAATGTATTTATGTGTACTGTGAGTTCACAGTGCCTACAGAGGTCAGAAGAGAGTGTTGGAATTTTTGGAACTAGAGTTATTAAGGTTAGAAGCTGCCAGGAGAATGCTGAGAATGGAACTCAGGTTCTCTGCAAGAGCAGCAAGTATTCTTAGCTGCTGAGCCATCCCTCCAGCCCCCAACAATATTTATGTTTAGATTTATTTATTTTATTTTGTGTGTATGCGTGTTTTGCATTCATGTATGTATGTTCACTGTGTGTGTGTGCTTGGTGCTTGCTGAGGTCAGAAGAGGTTACTGGATTCCTTGGAACTGTAGTTGTAAATTGTTAGGAGCCACAATATGAGTGCTGGGAACCAAACTTAGGTCCCCCGCAAGAGCAATAAGTGCTCTTAAAAAATGAACCATCTCTCCAGCCTACTAAAACAGTATTTTTCAGAAATATAAAATAGTAGAAATTTTTCCATCCATTAGAAATGAGCAGGTTGAAAAAGAATTTACAAATAGCTTACAATGAACTTTTCAAACATTTAAACCTAAAACACAAAATCATTCAGAAAATGTGACATCCAATCCAATCTTTATAAATAACATACACTAAAGCTACTGATGGTTCTGCGTAAGCTGGAGTTACAGGGGTGTTATCTGATTTAACAAATGGAAACAGGACATTTGATGACATTTCAGTTTCAGATAAACAACAAATAAAGTGTTAGTGTAATTATGTCTCATGAAATGTGTTCAATGGAATATTTGAGGCACACATGAGAAAGTATTTGTTTTTGTCAGCTGTTTAAATCTAACCAGGTTTCTTTACTTAATCTGGCAATGACTGGGCTCTACCACAGGTGAAATGATGTGACCTCAGTGTTACTGCTTCTGTCTTTTCCCCAGGTCAGAATCACCTCATTCATAGCTTGGATTGGGAATCGATGTTGTAGAAAATGTTCATTTTAGTTGAAGTAATTAGGTAAATTGCTATCGGGAGAACTGGCTTTTGGTGAATTGGTATCAAGGTGAGCTAAATCTCCTCAACCACCTTATCAAACTCTTTAAAAAGGTTGTTCCCTGCCTCGATAAGTTATGGCCACCCACGAACCTTATTCATTTTATAGGTACTATTTACAGTGTCCCACATTGAATTTGCCTCCTGACTCTGCCTCTCTTCTATATGTCTTCTGAGAGGAAGGGCTTGTTTCTCTTCAAGCACAACTAAGGCCCGGACTAAAGATGGCAAATACATTCTCCAATGTGGCAGTTAATGTTGAAAGACATTGGTTTAAATCTGGCATGACTCAAAAATCCCCATTGACTTTGGTATAGTTTTATTTTGCACTTGCACAGATGGAGAAACTGGTACAAATAATCATTGACTTGTAAGTATTAGGGACACAGCCAGAGGGAAATTCAGGTGCCCAAACCCCCTTAACTCATCAAACTAACTTAAGAAAAGGCACCATAGCAAAAGTCTCTAATTTTGGCTACTGTTGCCCCAAAAAACAGATGAAATGTGCATTCCCAGACTGTTTCTGAAACAAAGTGTCACCCGAGGGCATGTCTTTCTTCCTCTCTGTAGCCTAAGTGTTATCTGTCTCCTCATCAGCTCCAGACAACCACGGTGGCAGAGAAGAATAGGCTGTTATTTGATGCCAAATTGAATCTGCAGAGACTCTGTGAACCAGACTGGAGCATTATTACAGTGACTCAGTATGTGTGTGTCTGTTTGTGATTTTTAATGTTGATAGCTCGCTAGACTTACTTTTAATTTCCTCTTAAATATTAGGATGTTTCAAAGTGCCCACAGTTACTGATTAGACCATTGTGTTTCTGATCTTGGTGATAGAATGTAGCCAACTTTCAAAGGAAAAAAATTACAAAGTTTGGACTGAACTTTCTGTCCACTCACCACAACCCTTGGAAAACATACATATTCTTCAGCTCAGCACATTTTAATCGCCCTTGTTGCCCTTTGGTTCTCAAATGCTACTTACTCATGGTAGGACAAGGCAGTCTGTTCCACTATCATTTCCTGTGTTCTGGACTTCCAAAAATCAAGTGTTCTAAAGGGAATTTGACTTAAAGATGAGTAGGAAGCCAGAGTGTTGACTCCTCCTGTTATGGGTAACAACCAAACACACTAGTAAGACATTCTGCACTAGATGACAATTACTGTCCATCCATGGTCTCCGCATCTACACTGGACCACGTCAAAAGGAATCTTACATGGCACAGAGCCTAAAGGAAGATGCTTGTTTTAGCTACACCAGAGCCTCAGAGCTTGGAATATTTCTGAGAAGAGTCGAGCATCTCTCACATTATAACTTTAATGCTACTATGTGTCATGGAGGCATAAAAATCAACTTTTAGTTTATGTTAGTTTCCAAAAATTAAGAACTCCCTCATCAGTTCTTGTCACTCAGAGTAACTCTCATATGGCTTAATAGGTTTCTTTTTCTTATGTTATTCATATGCTCAGTTATCAAACCCTTTCCACTGTACATCAACAAATTTCCTATGCACTCAGTTTCTTTTCTGAAATTCTACCTTTGTATTTGAACGAAACCTGATTCTTCCTTAGGCCAGCACCTTAATTTAGTCATCTCAAAATATAGCTATATTGTCTTCTTAGCCTTTATGCCTGTGAGCCTAGAGACAAGAAATCTCTGTCTTGTCTTTGGTACTTCTAGGTCATTCTACCTCTCTTGGTCCTGGTGACAATCCTAAGCCTAAGGTCAGTTTAGCATCTCCTCTGTGACTCCCTGGCGACCTTTGCATTCTTTATCTACTAACCCCACGGGACTTTTTCTTGTTTACAGAGGCTTTCGGTGTGATGACTTGTTATTTGTCCAGTTCTGTTCCTTCCCTAGTTCTTGGTGATTTCAGTATCCGCAGAGTTGTTTTTCCTAATAGGCTAATGTTTCCATCTCTTGACTGTCACTCTTCTAAGTCCTGGATCTTATTCTGATCTCAGTCACCTGTTCTAGCCACACTATGAGAAAGATACTATTATTATTATTATCATCATCACTTTCTCAACTTAAGTTTCAAACATCAAATGTTGTAGCTATCCCTCAGTTTTTTCCAGCTCAATCCCTGTAAGACCCAACTGTCATAAATGCTCCGCCAGTCCAATGCACGAAATTTGTTAGTTCCACCATCCCTTTTTATATTCACCACTACCCTGTACCCTTGTTTACAGCTAAAAATAGCTGTGGTCAACCGTTCTAACCAACCCCTTTTGTATATCCTTAACACCCTGATCGTCTCTCAACTAAATGTACTTGCTTATAGAATCCAAATTTTTATAAATATAAAAGTTTGCCTGGCCGGGCAGTGGTGGCGCATGCCTTTAATCCCAGCACTCGGGAGGCAGAGGCAGGCGGATCTCTGGGAGTTCGAGGCCAGCCTGGTCTACAAGAGCTAGTTCCAGGACAGGAACCATAAAAAAGCTACAGAGAAACCCTGCCTCGAAAAAATCAAAAAAAAAAAAGTTTGCCTGCACCAGACTTATGTTTATATAGACTGGTGTGGGAGAGAAAGCATCCTAAAGTTGCTAACTCTTCTCATTTGGTGTGTGTGAATACAAATGGCCCCTAACGCTGTCTGGTGTTTGTCTAGTTCATGTACTCTCCCTTTCTTCCCCATTCTACCTTGACTACTTCATATTTTTTCAACCTTCAGCATGCTCCATTCTCTCCATTAGTAGAGCATCTTATTCATTTACTAATAAACAAAGTGCTTAGAGGATGACCTCAGAAGTTCTTACCACATTGACGTATTAACCTGCCTTTGCTTTTTATGTCTTACTTTATGTTCTGTGACTGTTAAATGAACTGGCTATGTGCATACCTGAGACTGTCTCTATACTTGTGTTCAAATTCTTTGCCATAGCACGCTCTCAAGGACATTAATTTCTGTCTCTAACATATTATTGATTGTCTCCTTTCCGTTGAATCTTTTCCATCAATGTACACGAATGTTGTTCTTGCATCTTAAAATAACCATCTTTTGACCCATCTTTCTTTTCAGCTACCATTTGTTTCTCTTTTTTTTACCAAAAAAATTCCTTGAAAAAGTTCTCTGTATTTATCACCAATTCTCCTTTAGTTTTTCTCAAATTTTTAAAATAATGGGTTGGAGAGAATGGCTGAGCGGTTAAGAGCACTGACTGCTCTTGCAGAGGACCCAGGTTCAGTTCCCAGCACCCACATTGTGGCTCCCTGCTGTCTAGAAATCCAGTTCCAGGAAACTCAGCACTCTCACACACGCATACATGCAGGCAGAATGTCAATACACATAATATAAAAATTAAAAAGATATTTATACTAAATGTGAACTCAGAGACTATGGCAGCATGCATTAAGGCCTGCATAGGTTCAAGTCAGACGAAGTCCCAGCACTGAGAAGGCGAGGTAGACACAAAGTCTCACCTCTAACCAAGAATCTGTTTGTAAATACCACCTGCTGGGAAAGGGAAAATCGATTTTCTCCAATGGCATACTACTGGGTATGCCAACCACACTCCAGGGCAGGCCCCACGCCCAGAAGTAGTAGGCCAACCCAAAACTGACTTTATGGGGTCTTCTTGTGGGTCTTTTGTTTCATTTCATTTTGCTTTGTTATTTTTTGTTTCATTTGTTTTTTATGTGTCTGTTTAGATTTTCACATTTTGAGAAAGAGAGAGAAGACATCATGAAGTTTAGTGGGTAGGGAGATGGGAGGATCTGAGAGGAGTCGGGGGAGGGGAAACATGATCAAAATATATTGTATGAAACGTTTTTAATAAATTTTTAATAAAAATAATTATATTTAAACAACTAGTTTTCATAATTGGACTATTCCATCAGATCTATTTTATTTGATGGAGTTTATATGATACATGCAATATATACAATTAGTACTTATTAATTTAAAAACAAAACAAAAGTGTCTCAAATCCAAATCTTTGAACTCTATCTCAACTACCCTAGTTTAAACAATGTTTTTTTTTGCCCATATCATTGCAGCGGCTTTCCATTGCTTCCCCTTATGCTATCTATAGCACCACCAGATGTGTGTGTGTGTGTGTGGTCTGTGCTTGGGGACATATGTGTGTATAACCATGTGCATGTACAGACAAGGCCAATATCTGGCATATTCCTTTATTACTGTCACTTTATTTTCTTGCTGAACCTGGAGCTCACCAGTAATCTACGTTGACTGATCAAGTCTGTGGAACCCTACTAAGACTGTAACTTAGGCTTGTTGTTGTTGTTGCTGTGATAACACCACGGCCAAAACACAACCTGTGCAGAAAAAGGGCTAATTTCAGCTTACAGAGTATACTCCATCATCAGGGGAGGAGAGAGAAGGAGCTCAAGGCTGGAACCTGGTAGCAGGAACTGAAGCAGAGGTGATGGAAGAGCCCTGCTTACTGACTTGCTTTTTTATGGCTTGCTCAGCCTGCTTTCTTATACAACAGAAGACCACCTCCTGCCCTGGGCTGAAACCATCATCAGTGGACCGGGCACTTTCACATCTATCATTAACCAAGAAAATGTCCTACATGCACGCCTCCAGTCCAACCTAAACAGGTTCCTTGATAGAGATTCTCTCTTCTCAGATGGCTCTAGTTTGTGTCAATCCAGCACATACCCCCTCCCAGCAGTGGGATTGCAGCTGTATGTCACTGTGCCTGCTTTTTTCAGGGTGCTGGCAACCTAAATTCAGGTCCTTACACCTATGCAGCAAACACTTTATCTACTGAGCCATTTCCCCAGCTCCCAGACTTGTATTTGTATAACATAGATAAAATCTCTATTTTAAAATGTCTAACTGGTTTTTCATCAGTTCCTTCTATTTTATTGTGCTTGTTTCTACCTTACATGATATTATACACATGCGTTTGTAGGCTTCCTAAACCCAATGGATTTTACAATTTCGTCTGTGCACTCAGAGCCTAGAAGAGGGCTCAATAAGTATTTGATGAATCATTTAATCATTCTTTCTAAGTTAGTGTCTGATTTTACAACCTATCAAGACGGAAATCTGCAATGCCTGCATGAGTGCATTTGTCTTTGCATCTGTCTTGGTAGGGTTGCATCATGTACTGTATTTTTCTGTAAACTTCTTAAATTATTTTTCTTCAGCAGTGTAAGTACTGCGATGAGCTGTTTTCTATGAGGCATTACTTTATAAATCATCTTTTTAAAATATAAAGGAAAAGATAAGATACTGATTCCTCCATGACTCTTCCTCTCCACCCAAGACACAGTTTCTGAGCAGAAAAGATAAAAACCCAAATGAGAAAAGGTATCAAAGCATAGGCAAAGATCACAATTTGCTTGCTCTTTCCATAAGTCTGTGTCAGGCATTGTAGTAAGCACTGGAGGAAAAAGCACTGGACAGATAAGGTCTGTGGTCCCATGGAATTTACAAGTATAGTGGAGCAGTGTGACAGTGAGTGAGTAAACAAATATGTAAATGATTTGAAAGTTTGACTAGTGATTGTTAGCAAGTAAGCATCACGCTGCATTCACAGAGTGGAGTGGGCATACAGTGGGCAGAATAGTACTTCCAGTGAGATATATTCATCTTAGTCCCCAGAATCTGCAAATGCATTTTCATTATACATTACAAGGAAGAATTAATGCTGCTTCTCAGGCAACCTTGAGGATATGAGGTCATTCTGTATTGTCTGGGTGGACCCGACATTATCTCTGAGGTTCTCAAGAGGGGGAGGGCGGAAGTAGAAAGAATGCCAGAATTGGAGAAAGACTGGGCATGGAACATTGCTGCTGCTGAATGGGGAAAAAGGGACTCCAAGTCCAAAAACACAGCTGTCCATGAGAACTGAAAGGGGAAGAACCAAATTATCTCCTAAAATGTCCAGAGGGAAAGCCTTCCTGCTAATACCTGACTTTAGTTCAGTGAGACCCATTTTGGACTTTTGAACTTAATAAGTATTAGGTGATAGGCTTGTTTAAAGCCACCATGGCAATTTTGTTACAGCAGCAAATGGGGAAATAAGGACTTTAAATTCCAAAATCAAGAAGCACTTCTGTAAAGACATTTCATTAATCTGAATGTAAGGATTTGAAGGAGTGTGTCACTCAAAAGGCTGCTGATAGCTTGTGCAGGTGGAAAAACCAGAACGGTCAAGGCTGAACAGAGATTTGGGTAGCTAGGAACTGACAGATAGTCATAACAATTGAAGTGTGGTGACCAAGAAGAAAGTAGTTAACAAAAGATTATAAATTTTGACATGAATAATCCATGTAGGGCCTTGTAGACATTAAGGAACTTAGATTTTGCTGGTAGTGCACTGTAAAGACATTCAGTGGTTTAAATTTTGAGTTTCACATCATCTGTCTTATGTCTTTTTTAAGGTATGCTTTAAACTTGAACCAATCATTGTACACAGTTCAATAAATTTTTACTGAGTAAACCTATCCTGGCTACTACCGCCCAGCTGAACTAAAATCTTATCAAATTCCTGAATTCTCCCCATGCCCTCAGTGTTTATCTCTAGTAAAGTAACTACTTCTTCACCTTTATCATCCTAACAGTTTTTTTTTAATTATTGAGCTTTATATTCATGGAATCATGTTTCTGATGTTTTTTGCCATGTGAATAATATAACATGTTTTATAACATGTGAGATTTATTCATACAAATACATGTGTTTAAAAATCACTATTTCTGTGTATATTTCTTATATGGCAATATATTTATCCCTTCTGTTCTTTAAGTACATTGGTTGTTTCCAGATCTGAGCTATGATGAACATTCTTGTACATGTCTTTTTGTACACATGTAGATATTTCTGTTATGCTTATTTTAAACATTAATGTTGCCATTTTTTCAGACTGATCATAACAATTTTACACTCCACCAGTAATGTGTTTTCCATTGTTTTGTTTTCCTCTCCCTCTTCCTCTCTCTCTCTTTTCTCCTGAGACAAAGTAACTGTAGCTCAGTAACTCACTCGTGGAACAGGCTGACCTTGAACCCAGGGAGCTGCCTGCCTCTGCCTCTGGAGTGCTGGGATTAAAGGTGTGTACTACTTATTACCCAGATCATTTTCAATACTTGAAAAAAATGCCCCCTTTTTGCTTATATAGCTGGTTTTTTAAGAAAGTAAAAGGCATTTCATTACAACTTTTAAAATTTCTTGGATGATTAATGACGCTGAAAAATTTTGTTCATTGGCTATTTGGATAGTCTAATTTATTAGGTACTTGTGCAATGACCTAGTACTTAGATTTAAAAAAAAATAGCTCTGGCAGGGCTGTGGTGGTGCATGACTTTAATCCCAGCACTCAGGAGGTAGAGGCAGGTGGATCTCTGTGAGTTTGAGGCCAGCCTATTCTACAAAGTAAGTTCCAGGACAGCCAGGGTTGCATAGAAAAATCTTGTCTCAACCCACCCAAAAGTTCTGAATTCTGAGGATAAATAATATTAGATAATTTCAAATATTCATTTGTTTTGTTATGATATGATTGAAATTTGGTATAGTCAAAGAAAATTATCTATGTTCCTGTACAGAGGAAATATAGAAACACAGGTGCACTGTGCAACCCTATCAATATGCAACTTATCTTTAAATTAACCATGGAACTTTGTATCAAATCATGTTTTCCTAAAGTTGCTGATCTGTACCTTTCCCAATACCAATTTAAGGAAAGTATGGGGCTAGGGATTTAGCCCGGTGACAATATCTCTTACCTTATACGTGCAACAGACTGGGTTCTTTATCCAGAAAAATGTCATTGTACTATTTTATGAATTGATTTTATTAATTGAGTATTCCTTAAACATAAGCTTTAAAGAAATTTAATGACCGAGGGAGGGAAAAATTCAATACATAAAATTTAGTTTAGTGGTTTCCAGAAAAAAATTAATTTTCCTCATTTGAAACCCAGGTAGATGAATGTTGAGGCATAAATCCATGCAGGATAAAGGGTGTGCCCAATTAATGGGATTTCTGGCTGGCTGCCCAGAGAGATTCTGTAAAATCTTATTCTACAAGGTAAAATGCCTCCTGCAGAGGAAGTGGTATGCCCACCGAGTATGAGGGACCCCTGCCCAGCAATACATTAACCTTATATTGCGTGCTCTCTTGCTCTGCCCTGCGTCCTGGCAGGCTTCCTTTCATTGTCTTGTGCTTTAAGCGGGCTTGCTTTTACTTATTCTCTCTTAAACACCTTAGTATTTGTTCTAACGTCCTCCCATTCCCCCCTTTCATTCTTAGAGTAACAAAGTCAAACCACAGCCCTTTTTTGGCTATTGTTCCAACCCAGTTATTGATTCTAACGAGTAAAATTCTCCTTTCCCTTTTTGAATCGTCACAATTTATGTTGGTCGTCTCACTGTGACATCGCTAGTCCCTTCAATTCTTTGAAGCTAGTGACCCCAGATATCTAGGTTTCTGAGGATGAGCCTGCTTTACTTCCCTGCCCCCCTCCTGCAGCAACTGAGACAATCCCCTCTGCAGCCTGAGGCAAAGATTTAATGCTGTCAAGAGCACAGAGCAACCCTCTCTCCAAGGCTGAGAAGGGCGGGCACTCTGCCAAGTCCTGTGCGCTGCAATCCTGCCACTACACCTTCCTAGGCTTGCTCTATATTTGAAGAGATTGGTGCAAATTAATTTCCCAGGGACAGAGGGGGGAGGGAGAAAAAGAGTGTGTTCAAGCACCGAAAACTGCGACCGACTCGCCCTCTGCTGGTTAAAGGCATGAATGATCGCAGCCAAAACAACGCAACAGAGAAGGCAATCTGTTCAATACAGATAAATAGCAAACTCGGTCCGTTTGTCGATCTAAATCGTCACTGTGAGTTTTAGCTCCACCTGAAATTTAATCATATTCTCACTTTAAATCCTAGTCCCAAGTAATATGCTATCTTGAGTCCATGTTCATTTATTTGTAGGCTCCATTATTCTAAACCGCTAATCAAAATAGCTCCAATGAGCCTTTTGTCTAATTGGTTGCTAGGCAACTGGAAAAATGACACGGAAGCCAGCCGTTGCTTATTGAACATATCTCAGGCCGGTGTCTCTGCCTAAGATAATAATTTCAAGCGAACAAAAAGACAGCTGCTGTTTGTATTTTCAAGGTTAATTGGTTGGAAAACTGGAAAAAGCGGTCGGTTTCCGTAATGGTTTCTAGAAAGCTGACAGACTACCTACTACAGAAGGAAGCCCTGGCTGCCATAATTCACAGAGCCCCGCACCGCCTTTGCAGTCTTACGTACCTGGTTGGAATAAACCAACACACGGAGGCTAGGGTAATGAAATGTCTGCCCGCAGCAAGACAGTATCTATAAGACACTTACATTCTGCCGGGGAATGAGGGAGAGAAAAAAAAAACAAAACAAAACCCAAACGACTAGATATTGCAATGTATCAATAAACGTCAGTAAACGTCAGCTGAATCCTCTGCCAGTCTGCGTGTCCCAAATCAAGGGATTCCTATTCACCCCCTCTACTTCTGGCATTGTAAATTGGTCGATCACGCGGCGTTTGAAATCGGTTGAGATTGGCCCATTCCTTTGTCAGGTGAAAATCTCTGCAGCGAGTCATGGGACTCAACTGGGCGGTGTCGCTGTCCGCATCTGGGGTGCTGAACTCCAGGCGTGGCCATGGAGATTTTCTTTGTATGACAGCTTCCGGTAGGGCGGTGTCGGGGGCGTGCTCTAAAAGGTGGTTCCAGCTGCCACCTGGTGTTCAATGAGGGAAGTGCTGGAAGATAAGGAAAATGAGAGTTATGAAGTTCAAAAATTACTTTAAAACTCAGAAAACACAAATTGGAGGAGTTTTTGTCCTCAATAATTGGTCTTTTGGAGATCTCACACCTTTTTAGAGACACCCAGGGTATAGAAGAACGTAGACGTTCGAGAATGAGCTCTCATTACCATCCAAGAAAAATAAGCTGTGTTTAAATAAATACTGCCACACATTTTTCTAACACATTTTGTTGTCAAATATGTATTTAAAGTATCCATATAGTAATTCAAGAATTTTACTGAAAGGTTTAAGTAAAATAAATGCTAAGAAAACAATCTTGATGGTCAAATACATTTAAGGAAACTTAGCTGGGTGTTCTTCTCTGCGGGCAGTATTGGGAAAATCAAAATAGTGATTATATTTGAGATATAGTAAATAGAAACTATATGTGGGAATCTTTTTCTTTTTACTTACTCCTGACTCTGGTATTTAAGTTACGAAAATGTTGGGAACAGGGGATTTGTGATATGCTTATGTCTTTTAATCTGTATATTTTATAATATCCTACACAAAGTCGGTGTGAATGTGCAGATATACACATTCAGGTGAGGGAGGAAACCTCAAGATTATTTGTACATAGAGATTGCCTAATATGTAACAAAATTTGGGAGAAATACTATTCTATATCTCGTTCCATCTTTGAAAAATAAAAATACATGTAAAGGTGGGTACATCTCTAAGAGAGTAGAAGTCAGAATTCCAACTGACCATCACATTTCTGTGTCTCTCATGGTAACCTCTTCTTCCCAATTAGTTTGGTACAACTCTTTCCATCTTTCAAAACAGTGACTATCATGTGTGTTCAGATGTCTGGGTTACAGTGTAAAAATCAGCCCTAGCAAGTTCAGATCAAAATCAATATCATTCTCAAAATAAAAATTAGACCCATCTAAGAAGCGCGCCCATGGTGATTTATCAGTCAACACAGTTATTATTTGGTATTAGCACAGTGGTTTCTTCCTTTAAAACTTAATACAGAACACAACTGTTATCATTTCTGCTTTAAGAGTCAAACACATTTTATTTTAAAAAATATTTACTTTAACCAAAACTTAACACACCAAACAGGATTAATTAAATTGCCCTCAGTTAAGAAATTGAGACGTTTACCAGATTACAATAAAAAAAGAACTGTCTTTTTAGTCTTAATTTGATCAAATTGGGAAGATTCCAAACACACCCAGCTTCCTTGGAAAGTCACGATCATCTGTACCACCACCAGGGAGGCAACACACAAATAAAGACTTCAAAGCCATCAGCTTAAAATGAGAGCATAATGGAAAGCCGTTCTACTAATTATATAATAGTATCGGTTTAATATTACAGCTTCTTACATTACCATGGGGGAAGGAAACGTTATATTCACAAGCACAGGTTCAACATAAGAAGCATTGTCATCTAAAGCAACAGATGGGAGACCAAGACCAGGTGCAATAGGTCTGACTGCCAAAAGTATATCCACAAAGCATCCAGCTCCTGCCACAATGGGGAAAAAATCCCCCACAAAACATTAAGTACATGAAAGAACACAATAGAAGAATAAAATTATAATATAGCAGTGGAGTTTAAAACTGCAGGTGTGACCTCAATATTTGAAGTACATCTGTTCCTAAAATAAGTTCTTTTTCAGCTTAAAGCAGTACATGTATAAGCAAAAATCAGAGAGTCTCTAAAATACTGTTTACTTAAATTGCCATGAAAATAAATATTAATGTTAAAATGGACACAACAACAGAAACAATACATGGGAGAAGAGTCTCCAGTATTCTACTTAGTGTATTTTTAAAAAGGTGTTAAAAATAACGACAGGATTCTTAACTAAACAATTTTAGAAACATTTAGATATATAATTTTGAGGTAAATAAATGAAAATAAGTAATACATTTTCCTCAAATGTTAGCATAAATTTAAATCTGAACTAATTTTATAAATCAGAAATACTATTTTGCAGAACACATTAGAATGAAGCAGTTTATATTCAGTGTTGGGGAATTAGAAAACAAGACTCTAAAGTACAGTGTTTTGGTATCCTGAATACTTAAAACTGAAGGAGGTTGGAAGACCTTAATTATTCAATCTCCAACTTTTGTCTGTTTTCCAGTCTCTATCCTGCTTCCTGAAGTGAGTCATGGAGACTTCCTTAGAGCTAATGATAAAACCTGGGACTACTATTGCAGGCTTTCTATATAAGAGGAAGCCAAAATAAAATCCTCTTCCCTACATTATTGAACAGTAAATAGGACATAAAACCTTCATTTGATTAGTGTCAACCTTACACCTGGAAGGAATAAATACTACACAGGCCAAAGAAATGGTGGGCAAGGCTTGTTGGGTTTACCTCTCTGCTATCATTGTTCAATCATGTTTCCAGATGTCTGTCCTATCTCAACAAGACAAGCATAAAAAATAATTCCCTGGATCTTGGGATTTATTTTTTGGTGGCTTCCATCTCATATAAATCTTGGATAAAGGAATTTGTTAGATTTTCACTTGTTTCCCACTGTCAGTTATGACCTTACAATGGATGAAGAAAGAGTCTGCACCTCTTGGACCTAAGTCAATGCACAATTACTAAGTTTCTCTGTCCTATTTGTGTGTGTGTTTTTTTAAAATAGCATTGTCTTAGTTTGGGCTATTTTTGCTGTGATAAAAGACCCAAAGCAACGAAATGACCAAAGCAACTTGGGGAAGAAAAGGTTTATTTGACTCATAGGACCACATTGTAGTCCAGCACCAAAAGAAGTCAGGACAGGATCTCAAGCAGGACTGGAACCCGGAGGCAGGAGCTGATGCATAGGCTATGGAGGAATGCTGCTTAATGGCTTGCTCCTCATGGCTTACTTAGTCTGTTTTTTTTGTTGTTTTGTTTTTCAAGACAGGGTTTCTCTGTGGCTTTGGAGCCTGTTGGTTTGTTTGTTTTTTTAATAGCACCTATAACCAACAGCCCAGGGATGGCATCAACCACAATAGACCGGGCCCTCCCCCCTCAATTACCAATTAAGAAAACACCTTACAGCCTTGCTTACAACCTGATCTTATGTATTTTCTCAACTGAAGCTCCCTCCTTTCCAGTGACTCAAACTTGTGTTAAACTGACTTAAAACTAATCAGTAAAGTATCCAAGTAATTGTACCATAATACCAAAGTTCTTTTACATAAATTTTAAGACTTATATAATAAAGAATTATATTGATACTCAAAAAGAATTCTGAATATAGGAAAAGAGAAATATAATAATAAAATAGGAAGAGATAATTAAGAAATCTACACTAGTGCCTTAAAAGTGTAAGTATCATAATTTCATCTCCATGTGCATTTATATACATGTGTATACAATTACAATTATGTGGAAATTCAAGACAAACATTATCTATGCATGTTGACAACAACAGGTTGATAAAAGTATTCTGGGGGGTATCTCATAGTTTCAAAAACTCTCTCCAAAAATCACTGACATTTTATAAGAAGAATTAAAAGAATTTGTTTCACCTGAGAAATTTGATGGACACCACTTAGTTCAAGTATCAGATGGGACAAAATGATACTGTTGTCTCCCAATGTGATGCACTGAAAAGGACACATCATTGTTTATTTTCATTTTTCCCTTCAAAAACATTTAATCTGAGTTCAGTTGAGAGGAAATAAAACACTTTCACATTAAGGATTATGTTTTAAAATGCAGGAAATCATGGAGTTGGGCTGGTCTAGCTGCTTTGAGAAGTCATAGGTTATTCACGTTAGAGTCCATGGCTCCTGGGGCATTGTGTATCTTGCAGTTCCAGTGAAATTGGGGCAGTCTTTTGGGAAGTGGAGCATCAGGATGCCTGTGTTTCTCTTTATTCCCTAGAAGTCATCTAAACATATAGAAATTTGGCAGAACAATTAGTCTTTGACATTAATCTTGTATACCCTGTAGTTTATAGACATGATTACATCTTGGCACCCACCATTATACTCTGTTTCCTGATAAAGGTATAAAAAGTCTTATTGCCTTGGGACTTAACAATTATGGGAACCGGGCTGGACAGAAACCCCAACAACAAATGATGCCCAACATGTGGACAACTGCATCCACATAAAGCCTGAGGAGCTTGGGAAGTAATTCTAGATAGAAAAGAATAGAGTAAAGCATGGCTTATTAATAGCAGCACTTTCTTGAGTGGGTTCTGCTTGCTAGAGGTAAGTGCTATCATTTAAGACAGGCTTCCTGACTCAGATTTAGCTGCAAAAACTTTGCAACCCCTTTAAGAGGCTCTAGCTGCAAAACCTTGCAGCTTTTTAAAGAGGCCCTGCCACAACACACTTAAATGGTGTTGATGAAAAGCTGAACACATGCTTTTTGGTTTTCAGCTGTAGCAGGAAAAAAGCTTTCTGGGCTGTCCTGCCAGCACAAACTCTGATTCTTTCAGGCAGGAGGTTTAGCTAGAGAGTATTTGAGTGTGGTTTATGAGCACATGCTGCAGCTTACTTGCTGGCAGGGACCTTGAGACACCATAGAATTGTGGCAATATATATGGCTACAGTCAGTACCTCTGCCATGAGGCTGGAATCTCAGAAAGCTAAAAAATAGGCTAGATCCAGCTGTCAAAGCCACAGCTTTAATACTCTCCATATCACTTAGCAAATTAAAGACTCATGTGGACAGAAAAAGAGAGATATAGAGCAAAGAGAGATTCAAAGATGAAGAAAACATCTAAATGTTTTACAGCATGTTAAAAATATATACAGGCTTGGGAAAGAAAAATGTTAAAGTTCTTAAAAGAAAAAAAGAGAGTAGTTGGGTGTGGTGGCATACACTTTTAATCCCAACACTTGGGAGACAGAGGCAGGCAGACCTCTGTGAATTCAAGGTGTGGTGGCACACAACTTTAATCCTAGCACTTGGAAGGCAGAGGCAGGTGGACCTCTGTGAGTTCAAAGACAGCCTGGTCTACAGAGGGAGTTCCAGTACAGCCAAAGATACACAGAGAACCTGTCTCAAAAAGCCAAAAATTAAAAGTTAAAATAAAAGAAATAGAGGTTAAAATAAAGCCATGTAAAGATGAAAAATACACAGAGAATCTGGATATTGTATGTTATTACTCCCTCTTTAAATTGTTTGAATGCTGAGGAACAGCAACAGCTGCTAAAAGATGAGAAAGACCCCTGACATAAGACCATAAGACCTCAATCTGATAGAAAAGAAAGTGGGGAACAGACTTGAACTCATTGGTACAGGAAAAGTCTTTCTTAACAAGATACAGATAATACAGACACTAAGAACAACAGTTTAAATAAACAGGACTATTGCAAGGTAACATCTTCAGAGAACACATGGACTCTTAAAGCCAATCAGAAAGCCTTTATAGCTGGTGGATGGTTGCAGGAGGAACTTGCCAAAAGTGTGCAGCCCCAAGTCTTACTGTTTTTCACTTTTAAAACACAAAACTACACCATGTTAACACACACTTTGGTTAACAATAACAGCTAGCAAGAAGTGGAGCTACAGAAGCCAAAAAGCAAGGTTAGTACATTTAGGGACTTTCCCAGCTGCATGCTGGAACTATTGGCTTAACCTTTGTTCCCGATTTGACAGGTGCTTCTGCACGCTGGGTTCCAAGGCCTAAATGGGGTTTTATCGGCATCAGTTGTGCTCAGTTCTACTAAGGTCCTGGGATCAGATGCATTCTCCACCAGTTACTTGTACATGAGTCAAATCATGGCTTCATCTGGGGGCAGTGAGTTATATCATCTCTTTAGCTAGTAGTTAACAGAGTTTACTTTCTGTTTTTCATAGCTAAGTAGGTAGATGAGCAAGCAGGGTCTTATAGTGAGGACAAGAAACAAAAAGATTATTGACCCAGCCATGGTTAAGTAGGGTAATTAACTGGAGGTACAAGGAGAACAAAGATTGATACCAATTTTTAGAATATTATGTTTTTTTTTTTTGGTTTTTCGAGACAGGGTTTCTCTGTGGTTTTGGAGCCTGTCCTGGAACTTTTTTTGGTTTTTCGTATTATTTTTTTTTTAAGACAGTGTTTCTCTGAGTATCTCTGGCTGTCCTGGAACACACTCTGTAGACCAGGCTGGTCTCAAACTCAGAGATCTGCCTGCCTCTGCCTCATGAACACTGAGATTAAAGATTTATGCCACCTCTGTCTGACCAATTGTTGGAATCTTTATGTCACATTTTTCTTTTTTAAAGGTCATCTCTGACCATGGCAAAACTTTATCTAATTGTCCCTTATAAATTGGCATAGAAGTAACAAGTTTCTCCATGTGTCATACAAAGACTTTCTTGTTTTATGAAGAGGATGTCAAATACCCTTTAATTTTGAACAACAACCCTGGCTACAGAGTCTAATTGTACTTTCAAATAGGAAACTGAATTTTTCAGATGGCTCAGGTCTATGTCTATCTGAGCACTAAGTTCCTTATGATTTTTCGCTTCAGTGGAGCCCACGGTGCTTGCCCCTATCAAAAGGGAAATGAGAGTGGAGAGACCTATAGGGCACAGGGATGCCCGGATTCTAAAAAATAGCTCCTGCCTCCAGGATCTTGCCCTGTTTCAATACCTGTCCAGAGTCCCTTCAGTGATGAGCTGTGATGTGTAAGTGTACAGGTGTACAGCAACAGAAACTCTAAGACTAATTATATATATATATAGTGTGTGTGTGTGTGTATTTATTTTTCTATAAGTTCTGTTCCTCTAGAGAACACTGACTAATAAAACATCTCATGCTGGCAAGGATGTAGGGAAAGGGGAAAATTTATTCATTTCTGCTAGGAGTGCATACTCATACTGCCATTACAAAAATCTTTGTGGCAGTTCCTCAGGAAACTGAGAATATATCTACCTCAAGACCCAGCTGCACAACTCTTGTTCATATACCCAAAGGACTCTATGTTCCTACTATAGAGATACTTGCTCATCCATGTTCAATGCTGAGTTATTCATAATATCCAGATGTCCTCTTAGATGTCCATTAACTGATGAATGGATAATGAAAATGTGGCACATTTGCATAATAGAATATTATTCAGCTGTTAAGAAAAATTGTATTTGTAGGTAAAGGGATGGAGATGGAAAAACATGCTGACTGAGGTAACCCAGACTTAAAAAGACAAATATTATACGTTTTTCTTATATGAGGATGTTAGCTTTTAAACTTTTAATATGTGCCCTGCAATCTGAACAATCACAGAGGTTAGGTACCTAGTATGGGACCAGTGGGGAAGAGATGATGTCCCAAGGAAAAGGAAATAGAATATAGTGTTATGGAGAGACAAAGGGAAAGCTAGAATAGGGATGTGAAAGAAGGCTAAAAGGAGGGACACAACCATGTGAAAACCCACTACTGTAGGGGTGTCCTAAAATACATACATGTTTAAAAGAAATCTAAATGTAGTCACCAAATAATAAGGGAGATAAAGTCCCAACTAGACATCTTAAGTTTACCAAGTACAAGGAATGGGCTACATATTATTGAGTTACTAGCCAAAGGGGTCTCATTGGACACCTCAAACATCACAGTTTAAAGCCAAGGCTATTGGTTGCTCTCAGTCTGATGATAAGACTCTATTGCTGAAGACAGTGCTTACTTATGCCATTGAATTGGTGCCTAATTAGAAGCATTCATTACTCCTACTGACTAGCATTCATGGTACTGAAAGGTTCTCTACAACTGCCAGAGGGGACAGATAATCATCAACATTACCAAGCTACAAAACCTGAGGCCACAATAATACCTGTGTACAAGGTAAACTGGTGCAATAGTGACACAAATATTATGTGAGTAACGAGCCATATTTTGATTGGGTTTAAGTTTCAACTCCATGAAATAGAACCCATATATGACAACAACCTGAGACTAGATAGGTCATGACCCTCAGGGGAAAATCTATTATTATTATTTTGCTAAAGGAACATAGTAATTCGATGGCTCCTAATGGCAAATTTCTATGCACATAGATGAGTGCCTCATTCATCTAGCATCAGAGAAGCTTATTATTGTAGTAGATGGGAATTAACACAGACACTCACAAATGAACATTTTTTTAAAGAGTGAGAGACTTTCGAGCACCTGGTCCTAAATGAAATATTTTCATCAAACCTTCCCTTCAATGCTCAGGGATCCATACAGAAGAAGAGGCAGAAATTTAAAAGCCAGAGGTGATGGATGACTCCAAGGAAATAGTGTCTTCCAGACACAAGAGAACTGATGGACATATGAACTCACAGAGACTGTGGAAGCATGCACAGGACCTGTACAGGTTCAAGCCAAGATGGGGTTCCAGCCCTGAGAGAGGAAACTAAACATGAGGTACCATTCCAAAAAAAAAAAAAGCTGTAATTACAATTGATCTCTGCTGGCAAAGAGAAAATGAGTATTCTCCACTGTAGTCTCACATCTCATTAGGTGCACCAGCTGCACTTCAGGGCAGGCCCCATGCCTAGGAGTAGTTGGCTAACACAAAACAAACTCCATGGCTTTACCATAGACATTTTGTCTTATTTGTCTTTGGCCTTTTGTTTTGATTTTTTGTGCTGTACACACATGCATGCACACATACACACACACACACACACACACAGAGAGAGAGAGAGAGAGAGAGACAGAGAGAGAGAGAGAGACAGAGAGAGAGACAGAGAGAGAATAAAATTGAGTGTGTAACAGGGCAAGGAACCCTGACTGCTCTTTGGACTGGAGAGGGAGGGGGAGAGGAGTGGGGGGAGGAGGAGAAGGGTGGGAGGAGGTGGAGAGAAATGGGAGGCTGGGGGGAGGCGGAAACTTTTTTTCTTTTTTTTCCTTTTCTCAATAAAAAAAAATTAAAAAAAATTGAGTGTGTAAGAATAGGGGGAGGTGTACCACAAATCTAATTGGTCTTAATAATAAAAACCCAGAGTCAGATATTAGGGGCAAAAGATGAAAGATCAGAAAAGCAGAGGAACCAGCCACTAAAGTTCTTACACCTACAAAATCCTCAGATTGAAAAGGGCCAGGATTCTGTCTCTTCCTGCCTTATATTCCACTCTCCACCCAGCCAAATCACTTCCTAGTGTTGGGATTATAGGTGTGTGCCTCCGTTTTACTGGGATCAAAGATGTGTGTCACCACTGCTTGACTTCTATGGTTAACTAGTGGCTAACTCCGCACTCTGATCTTCAGGAAAGCTTTATTTGTTAGAACACAAATGAAATATCACACTTCCTCTTTTTGTCTAAAATAAAAAACATTATAATAATACAAGAAAAACTATATACAATAAGTTAATTACTATATAAAACATATACAGGCAATAAATACATCAACAATGTCTAGGCAATAAATATTTGACAAATTCAGAGAAACACTCCATTATGTATCCTATTTTGGTAAGTCCAAAAGGTTGTACCAATTTACTTTCTATTATAACTTATATTACCAAAGATATGTTTTTATGTCTCTCAACCTTATACACTTCACATTTCTTTAATTAATTTATTTTCTGAATTTGGTAACAAGGAAAACTATAACAATAACTATAAAGTCATCAACTTTATTAGAGACTCGAGAAGAAAATAATATTACCCAAGTAAGCAGGGAGTATAAGAAACTGACTTGCAAAAACTGTGAAAAATGACAGAAACAGCTGGTTGCCTTGATAATCACCTAAGGCACCTCTGTAAGATTGGGGCATCCATCTTTAGTCTATAGGCCTAGCATATCTGACAGACTTTTCTGTGAAGCAGAATATTTTGAAGGGCTGTCCAACCTTGTCTTGGCAAAGTTTGGCAGTAGCTTTCTTTTATCTCTTGCCTGTTCAATTAGGAGAGTATACTATCAGCAGTTGAAGCAAGGGCAGTTTATTGCCCAGTGACTAACTTTTCTAACACAGAAAGAAAACCCCATGTGGAGTTTCTTTGATGCCCATCATCTTCTCTGAAGTAGATTGGTGCTGCCAGCCGCAGATATGTCTCATTGTCATAAAAAATAACCTATGTTGTTAAAACATCTTAAATGCTATATTCTGTAAATTTCTGAAGAGGTTGAAGATGACCTGTTTATCTAAATTATTTCTCTGAAAATATACATAATATGACTACAAGTTTGATTGTAATAGGCAACTAATTACTTGCCTGCATTTCCTTATAATCCTAAATAGTTGGTAATATAACTTTCAAGGACTAGAAATTTGCATTACATTGTTAAATGAGCTGTATAGGTACAACACATTGAGTAAGATTAGAAACATATGTACAACATGTTCTAACAAAAATAATCTTAAATTTGTATTAATACACAAAAATCCATATTAATGTAAAATATTTAAGGCTATTAGTTGCTTTCTTGATTTTAAAGTAAATGCAATGATCTACCCTTAGCCTATTATATATATATATATATATATATATATATATATATATCCCTTTTTTCATTTAAAAATAAGAATGCTGAATCTTATCTCCTTTATTCAACCTTTTCCATGATCATTACCAATAACCACTTATAACTAACCATCCTAAATGATGACAAATATCCATAACCCATTGAATGACCAAAACCATCCACCCCATTTCTTGGTAATGTGGGTATCTTGTTCTTAAATTTACTTCCTGATGTCTGGGGGGTGACAGCATCTTCAGGGGATTCTGAAAAGAAAAATATTTGGGTCAATTGTCAAGTGCTGGGAGAGTTAGCTTTATCATTTATTGTCTAGTCTCTGCATAAGAAGAAAGTTCAAGACTTGTTTAAGTCCTGGCTAGAGTAGACTATGAGACTGGATCATCTCAGCTAGTCACCTTGAAACTGTCTTGAGTAGTTTGTACTCCAAAGTCAATCATTAGGTAGTGTTTTCCAGATTAATAATGTTATCATACCCCTGGTGGAAATGTCATTGTATGGCTTTATTACCCTTTTGGAAATCTCAAAGGTCACTGTTAGTTGTGGTCATGGTTCACTGCCAAAATCTTAAACATTTTAAATGTCATACAAAGGAGATCTCAAAGAGTTTAAAGGATTAATATTTGTTACGTACATTCAGAGTACAAATCTTAATTTCTAGTTACCTGAAAGAGACTCAGATCTGAAATCATGTACAAAAAGCTAGATGAAGTCTTTTTATAGAATCAGTTAGTCTATATGACTATTAATATCATGACAAAAAGTTAAAAAATATATTAATCTTATAAATTTTGAGATAAAATTTATACCTTAAGAAAGAGTCAAAATAAAACCAAAGGATTATGAGATTAATGGAAATAAAATAGTCTCTTAATTTTGTTTGTTTTCTGTCCCATATGAAGTGGATCTTCTGACATGAGACAGAAATTTTGCCTTTACTTTAACAAGCATTCTTGGGTTTAGAGAAGGAGAGAGCCACACTCCAACTCCAAAGCAAGTTTGAATTTTTAATTGAACTAAGACTACAAAAAGACATTTGCATTGTATGTCTGTAGAGAACAACAGAAACAAACATTTTGGAATATTTATAAAATTTTATCCCATTGGAAACATATAAATAGGCCAATTTACTATTTTTCTGGACAAGTTCTCCTTTTTTATCAAATGCTCAGTGATCTTCAGATTCCATATCTGGATGTCTTTATTCTTCTGAAAAGACAAAAAGAAAACTCTTCCCCAGCTCTAACTTTGTGGAAGTTCCCTTTTGGCAAGTTATGTCTGATCAAATGAGAAGCTTTTGTTAGTTTTATAGTATAGTTTAGATTGAATGGTCACGCTATTTGATGAACTATCTCCTCTTCTAATTAAGAGGTCTCTCTTGTTCAAATCCATTCTTTCAGGTGCTCTGGGAAGCAGTTTCTCCCATTGTGACAGGGAAGGACATTGGGGCCTTCACAAGGCCCCCCAAAGCATTTCTTGATGGCAAAGGGTTATTCTGTCTCTTGTTGATCTGCATTCATTGGACCAGTGTTGGCTTTTGCCACACCTTCTGCATACTCAAGTAGGGAGGGACCTTTTGTTTGGATTATTCCTAGAAAGAAAACATTCTAAACATTCTAGGCATGTCCTGTTTACAGTTCCTTTTAAGGTGACCTTGTTTACCACAATTGAAACCCTTGACATTTCAATATTTTTTCAAATCCCTGGAAATCACTTCTCCTATCCAAGCATCATCATGGTCATGAGATTCAATACTGATTGTATCTCAGATCCATTCCTCCAAGGGTGCTGAACTTGACTTTAAAGGCCTAATTACCCCCTTTGCATTGTGCATTAGCATTTTCAAAAGCCAGAGATTCAATTATTATTTGTATAGCTTCTGAATTAGGTATCGTTCTATTTACTGCTGAAGTCAATCTTTATAAGAAATCAGTGAAGGTTTCTTTTGGGCTCTATATAACTTTAGTGAATGACTCAATTTTCTTTCCTACTTCTTCAATTTTGTCCCATGCATTCAAAGCTGATGCAGGGCATAAAGCCAGGGTGTGATAATCATACAGAGATTGCATTTGTACATTAGCATAATGTACAAGAAGTTGGTCTTGGAAGATTTTCATACCTCTAGTCCTACTTTGTTGTTCAATGGTCTTAGCCTCTTCTTTCCACCAGGTCCTCCATTGTAATTGAGGACCAGGCTCCAAGACTGCTGTAACCAAGTCTCTCCAGTCTTGACGGATAATTCTATTACAAGTTGACCACGAGTTTAACATCAGCTTCACAAAAGGTAAATATAAGCAATATGAGACTATCGCTTCCTTAAACTTCCTTAAATATAACATTTCCACAGGAGTTTATTTAACCTTGGGGATTTCTATCATTTTGAAATTTTCATAAGGTTACTAGATAAATTAAAGTTTTTTGTTTGAAAGCTTTAGGCTGTTCCTCTCTAATCTTATAATGCAATGCTGAAATTGGTTCTACTTTAAATTCCTCTGTTTGAATCGGAATATCTCTATGATCTATTTTAAGTTTTATAAGGCCTGTATCTTGGTGCTCATATCAACCAACTTTTTTAGAGATAAACCAAGAATTATCAAACCAACAATAAGAATGATCAAAATGATAATTAACTTTATGTCAATTCCAGTTAAGTTGATTATTCCTTCATTTAATTGTTCCATTTTAAAATCATACATTGCGTAATCATACAGAGACCTACATCTCTCCATCACAATAGGGTTTCCCATTTTTTGAACGTGGGAAAAACTCTCTTTTTTAAAACTAATTTCCACCTTTAATAGTCCCAATTGTCTCACCAAGTCTGCTGGAGATGGTGATGAAGACGTGAGGCTGACTGCTGCTGTGTAGAACAGTAGAAGCATGAATGGCTTTTTCCAGAAGCTACTTAGCTTGTCAGCAGCCTGAGAAGGGGTCCAGGGAAAGCCCACAATTCACCAAGAGAAAAGAAGTCAAAGAGCCAGCTGTCTGCATGGGGGAACATGTGAAAGTGGCTAACTCTTGACTTGTTTGGAAGCCAAACACATGTGGAGTTTGCTGCAGAGAGGCTGTAACAGAAAAATCTCAAGCACACTCAGAGGCTTAGGGGAAAAAAGAGAATAAGTTAGCCAGTGAAGCAATGACTCTGGCAGGAGCCCCTACATGCAACTCCAGTGTGGGCAAGTGGCTTTTTCAGGAATTCATTCCCCAAAGTTGGATGCCAGATGTAGCATGAATCTAATTGGTCTTAATAATTAAGACCCAGAGTCAGATATCAGGCAGTGATAACTGAAAGATCAGAAGAAGAAAAGCAGCCAGACACTAAAGTCCTTACCAAAATTCCAAACCTATTAATCACAGAAATAGAAAGAAGTTAATCACAAATTTCATATGGAAGAATGAACCCAGAATAGCCAAAGTGATCCTAGACAGAAAGAACAATGCTGGAGGTAACACTCCAGTTATTTGACTTCCAGTCATACTATGGAGCCACAGAAAATTAATGGAATGAAACATAGAACCCAGAAATAAACACACAACTTCAATCACTTGAAGAAAAGATGGCCTTTTTAAAGGATGCTGGGGAACTAGGTAACACATCTAGAAGGCTGAAACAAGTTTCCTATCTCGCCCCCTGTACAGAAACAAACTGAAAATGGATCAAAGACCTAAATGTAAGAACTAAAACAATAAAACTGCTAGAAAAAGACATACACAAGGTGTGAAAATACAGACATTTTCAACAGCAGTAGAAATGTCTCCCAGGAACTGATAAAGGAGAATGAATGATATTATGTTAAAAGTTCTTCGCAGCGAATGAAGAGACAGCTTATGGAAGGAGAGAATTTTTTTCCCAACTGTACGTCTGTATTAGGGCTCTCTAAAGTAATAGAACTAATAGATCAAATCTATTTATATTAAAAGGGGATTTATTTAGAGTAGCCTACAGATTGTGGTCCAGCTAGTCCAATAATGGCTGAAAAGCCAACAATCCAGTGTTTGTTCAGTCTACAAGGCTGGATGTCTCACCTAGTCTTTAGTCTATGTTAGAATCCTAACGTAGGTTCTAATGTCACGGAAGAAATGCAGCAGCAGCAGGATAGATGAATTGGCCAACAAGAGTGGGGCCAAACAGCGAAAGCTTCTTTCTTCCATGTCCTTTTATGTGGGCTGTTAACAGAAGTTGGGGCCTAGATTTAGAGTGGGTCTTCCCAACTCACATGATCCAGTTAAGAAAAATCTTTCACAGGTGTGCCCAGCTGTTGGGTTTTAGTAGATTCCCGATGTAGTCACGGTGACAACAAAGATTAGCTATATCACAACACCTGACATGGTATTGATAAATGGAATATACAAAGGGCTAAAAAAGTAATTAAACTCCAACTTTCCTCTTCTAAACCCAAATAATCTAGTCAATGAGTGGGCAATAAAAAGAATAGATGCTGCCCAAAAGACAAGGTGCCAATGACTGAGAAATACATAAAAAATGTTCACTAAGCCATAGGGAAAATACAGAGCAAAATAATATTGAGATTCTCTTTTGCCTTTATCACAATGGTTTCCATTTAAAAAAAAACAAGAAATGTTGACAAAGCTAAGGGGAAATGTGTGGAAGGCCCAAAAATGTGAGCCTATTTTCACCTTGTCTGAAGGTCAGAGTTTTGAAACTGCTCAAAATTGTTGACAACAACCAGGACTACACCTAGGGTGTGGTTACTTTGTTCTTTTGACATCAAGATCGCCCATACAGCGGAATCCACTCCACCCTGACCAATGGTTAGAATATTTAAGCATACTTCTTTTTGAAATAGGAGGCTTGACCTTGGGAGTGGCTGCCTTCAGGATTTACTTGGTGTAGGGTGGGCTCACTGCCTAACAACAAAATGCTAATGACGTGATATCTCAAAATATTGAAGCAAATAATTGTTCTAATTGTCCTTTGCATCATGTTAAAGCAGTCTCTTTTGTCTTCTTTCCCCTGGGTATAAAAGTATATGGAAAATTAAATGGAGGTGGATTTCAGTATTCACTGGAACTCCCTCCTGATACTATTCTATGTTTTTGTTATATTATTTTTTACGTGCATCTTCGTGCCTTTTACTAATTCTTTTAATCCTTACTCCCCTACTCTAGTAAGTAGTATTTTTGTAAAGGCTGGTCCCTGACAGAAAGGGAATGCTTATATATTGTTGGTGAGAACACAAACTAGTGTAGTCACTGTGTAGGGAGGTAAAGCCATCAGAGATCACACGTGGACTTTACTGTGATTTTATTTTACATCCTGGCTGCAATTTCCTCTCCTTTCTCTCCTCCCAGTCCTTTCTCCCAACTCCCTCTGTTCCCATCCCCCATCCACTTCTTCTATTTTTCTGTTTAGTAAAGGGCAGGTCTTTTTTGAGTATCAACAAAACATGGTTTATGAAGGTGCAGTTAATACTAACTTCTTCCCCATGGTTCCAAGGCAACCCAATATGAGGAGTAGGGTCCCAAAAGTTGATAAAAGAGTCAATAGCATCCCCTATCCCTGTTGTTAAGAATACCACAAGAAGACAAAGCTACACAACTGTAACATATATGCAGAATGCCTAGGTCAGTCCCATGCTGGCTTCCTGGCTGTTGGTTTACTCTGTAGGAGCCCCTAGGAGCCCCTGTTAGGTGATTCTGTGAGTTTTGTTGTGGTGTCTCTGATACCTCTGGCTCTTACAATCCGTTCTTCCTCTCTTCTGCAGGATTCCCTGAACTTGTCTAGAATTTGACTGTGGGTCTCTGTGTCTGTTTCCATCAGTTTCTGGGTGAAGTCTGATGACATCAATCTGGTCACAGGAGATGGCCAGTTCAGGCTACCCATCTGCTATTGCTAGGAATCTCGGCTAGGGTCATCCTTATAGATTCCTGTGAGTTTTCCTTGTGCCAGGTTTTTACCTGACCCCAAAATGCCCACTCTCCATTTCGCACATTCTCTTTCAGTATTCTACCCCTGTATCCCCAGTCCCCACCTGTTGGCTCATGTTCCCATCCCATCCACCCCCAGTCCCTTCATGAAATCTTTTCTATTTCCCCTTCCTGGGGAGATCCTGGTGTTCTCCCCATGAACACCCCTTATTGCCTAGTCTCTCTGAGTCTGTGGATTGTAGCATAGTTATCCTTTATTTTACAGTTAATAACATGGATGCCCTTAAAGCCAAATAGAAAGTCTGTATTGTTTGCTGGCAGCTGCAGGGGGAGCTTGCCAAAATCATGCAGCCCTCAAGCCTCACCAATCTTTGTATTTTAAGCACACAAACCACATCCTGGTTGAAATACTTCAGCTAACAAGAACAGTTAGCCACAATCAGAATTTGTGGAACAAAAAAAGTAAGGTTAGTTAACATTTGGGGACTTTCCTGAACCTTGAAACTCGACCGGGTCTATAATAGATTAGGTCTTTGTTACCATTTTGGCAAGTTCAGGGGCTTACATGCTGGTTTTTCAGGTCAGAATGGTGGCTCTAACATGGTATTAATTGTGCTAAGGGTCTGGGGACCTGTTTCATCTGTGGGACTCAGTGTGGAACTTCTTCCTCAAAATTCAATATGACCCAACTGTACCACTTCTGCAAATATGCATAAAGAAATATAAGTCAGCACACTGCAATGACACTTGCTCACCCTTGTTTATTGCAACACTACTAACAATATTTAAGTTATAACATCAGCACAGATGCCAATCCTCACAGCAATGGATAAAGTTTATGTGAGATATAAATGTAATGGAGTTTCATTCATCCATAAAGAATAATGGAATTATGTTTTTTTGCAAGGAAGTGGATGGAACTGGAGATCATTATGTCAACTGAAATAAGTTAGGCCTACAAGGACAAAGAACTACATCTTCTTTTTCACATGGAACCTACACTAAATACAAATACATGAGATAATAGAGAGGGTAATATTTGAGAAGAAGGGGATTAGCCAAAATGGTGAGGGGGCCGGGGAAGAACAATGAGAAGTGAATATCGTCAAAGAGTATGATACACTTTTAACAATGTTATTATGAGACCCAGTGGTTTGTACAATGAATACACACAGTAAAATATTTGGAAAGGAGAAATAAATGAAAACAGTATGACTCATGATTGTAATACCAGTAGTCAAGAGTCTGAGGTAGAAAGATTGCCATGAGTTTGAGACCAGACTGGTTTTCAAAACAGTAATAGCAAAACACAGCCCATGTTAGCTAGGCATAGTAGTCAATACCTGCAACCACAGCACTCAGGACGTAGATTCAGGAAGTTCACAGTAAAAAAGAAATGTGTAGGTGGCGTAATAACCAGGCTAGCTTAATATGAAACAGCAAATTTTAATGAAGGAATAGCTTACAACACCAGGGATCTATCGATGAGCAGGAGATACAAAAAAGAGAGACCAGCGGGGCTCATGCCACCAGATTTATATGTAAACATTAGCACGAGGTAAACACGCCCCCCATTGGGCGGAGTTTCCCCTACAGAAATGGATTGTGTTATTATAAGTAACAGAAGTAAAATGAATAAATTTCATTACTTTCATGTTTATTGTGATATCTATCATACATGTAAAAATGTTGAGTATGTGTAATTTAAATATTAACAAATACTTATTTACTCTTTAGGCCATATCAAAAAATTATTTGGTGATACATTTGAAGCTAAGATCCTCAGAAGTTACCACTACCCTGAAGTCTGGTAAATAATGCCTTTGGTATTTATTGCATTTGTTACAGACATAGCTGCTTCTAAACAATACAGTGATTGGTTTTATATGGCTATGCTAGTTAGTTTTTGTTCCTTTGACACAAGCTATGGTCATCTTGGAAGAGAAAATACTTTCATCAGATTGGCCCATAGGCAAGTATGTGGAAGGTTTTTCTTGATTATTGATTTATGTGAGAGGGCCCAGTCCACTGTGGACAGTGCCACACCTGGGCAGGTATGCTTAGGTTGTATGAAGAAGCAAGCTGAGAAAGCCATGTAAGTAGCGCTCTTCCATGGTCTGACTTCAGTTCCTGCCTTTAGGTTCCTGCCCTGAGCTCCTGTCCTAAATTCCCCAAGTGATGGACTGTTATGTGGAAGTATAAGTCAAGTGAAGCCTTTCTTTCCCAAGTTGTTTTTGGTCAGAATGCTTTATCACACAAACAGACAGAAAAACAGACAACAGTTATACTGTATTTTTTATGCCTGGGTTGTTGATCTTTAATCTGAATATTTATAGTCAACAATATTTAGAAAAATGTGATGAAATGTCTTCTTTGATAATGCTAAATAACATGATTTTAATTTTCTTATACAAATTGGCTGAGTGTTTTCTCTGAAGACATATATCAACTAGGCATAAAGATGTCTTTTTTGATTACCTAGGATTCAAATTCACAATATGTAAAGCTACCACAAACCAACAGGAAAATGACAAGAGTACTGAACAAAAACTCCTCTTTCCAAAGCACCCAGATGTCTGAAAATATATTAAATAGTTAACAGCCAGGGGCTAATAATGTGGCTCCATGCTGTTTTGGCATATGCAAATTCCAGTACTGCAAAAAGGTTAATAACCTGAGAAACCAAACTTACACAGTGAGTTATGAACACATTTTTAGAAGGCCAGCAATACAAAGTGCTAGAGTTTGAGTGCAGCTTGCTCACTCTAAAACTCAAGTTGATATTTGATCCCTATTATGAGGTTTTTATAAGGTGGGAGCAAGCTGAGACTTTTAGGAAGTTCTTTTTGTAATTAATAGACTATCTCCAAAGAGGGTCTACTATAAAGTTCAGGTCTCTTTTACACACCCTGCCTTTCTCATCACACGATCCCTTTTATTGCTGAGGGTAGCAGAAAGGCGATCACTAGAATGGCTCCTTTAATCTTGGACTGCACCTATGGGCCAAAGTAAAGCTGTTTAAAAATAAACTACTCCATGATGTTGCACCATTAGCAACAGACAAAGACACTAGACATTGCATATAGTTTGAACAATTGGTGGCCACACTGCTGGTAACTGTAGAACTTAGATATAAATTGAAACAACTTCTTAGCAGCTTGTCATTACATTGTAAAGCTGAAAAGGAACATGCATTACAACATCAGTGTCACTTCTAGGTAGACACTCTGTCCACCAGATCTGTGTAAATACACACAAAGTGATATGCATATTCATGCAATAACTTTTAATTAAATTTATAATAATAAAGTGAGCAATTGAATTTGGGTACAGTTATCCTGAAAAAGATAAAAGTAATCCTTGATATCTAGGAGCTGGGTTAATACAAATAAGTCATAGTGTCTTCCTGTTGAACATAAACAATTTCATAGAATACTTAGCCAAGGCTATTCAGTGATGGGAGTGGATCAGGGGAAAGAGCACACTATAATCAGTCTGTACACAGACAAAAAAGAGAACTAATCAACCTCTTCACAAAATGACCAAATGCCTCTTTAGACTGCAAATATTAGTAATTGGGGCCCTGGCCAATGGCATTGTTATCCTTACTCATTTCTTATATTCTGCATAAGATCATTAATTTACTCACCATGTAATTAGCTTCACTTATGACAGATGCCAATCGAGATCAAAGTCCTACCTCAAATCCCCCCTAAATCACCCGGCACAAAGCCACAAACCACATGCCCTTTAAAATGGTTTCTCACTGATGCTCCCATGTTTCCAAGGATGTGCAGCTTTCACTGCGGCAATAAGTCAATCAGTGCAGCTTAACTTAGCAAGAGCAGGATTTCTGGTGATCATGGAAATGGAAGAAGACCATCGATTGTGTATTCAGATATCCAAGAAGCTAGTGTCAAAGTTTCATCATATAGCTTTAAGGAGAGGAGAGAGAAAAAAATTTAGGAATGCACATTTGCACCACGTGTTAAGACAGAGCTCAAAGGGTTTGTTAATGATGATAGAATATTAACATTTTGTGTATTTTTTATTTTTGAGACAGGCTTTCATGTGCCCTGTGTTGGCCTTGAGATCACTATGTACAGCAGCCAGCGCTGGCTGTGTAGTTCCGATCTTGTCTCTGCCTCCTAAAGGCTAGAATTATGGTCATGCTCCACCATGCTCAGCTAAACATTTTGTATACTTTCTTCTCCATTCACTTTGCCCCCACTGAGAAATAAGGGTTAGGCTTCTCTGAAATGACGGCAATCTATCATATAGCATCTAGGGTTTAAAATGCTAAGTATAAATGGAAATGGAATACTTCTGATCAGCAGTAGGAGGCAGTTTTAATGATATGTTCCATCACTCGGGACCTTTGGTCTTTCTGATTGTTTGTTTGCATCGTTGGGGATGGAATCCTAGGCCTTGAGCATGCTAGACAAGGCTGTACCACTGAATTACCACCCCAGAGCCCAGGACCATAGTTCATTCATCTGTTTAAAGGAATTCAGGGAGAGGAGGATCAGATCTCATCTCCCTATTTTGGAATCTAAAGTTTTAAATTGATCTTCGCTTTATTTATCCACTACATTACCCAGGAAACAGAGCCCTAGATTGGCTAAGTGTATAGAGTTTGGGTCAGTCAAAACTACAGTGTATAAATATTTCTGTGTACTAAATCTCTCCTGTCAGTTTCTTCATCTTTTAAGACAGAAATATTTCCTTTCTTAATAGGGTTGCTGCAAGATTACATTGATTATTGCATGTAAATCACAGCGCTAGTTCATAGAAACCATGCCTGGTCAATATTACCGCCTGACAAATAACCCTAAGAGACAAGCCGTCAGTTGCTTCCTCTGGGCGAAGCAATGCATTTGTGAAAAACAAGAAATGTGTTCCTACTGGACCCCAGGTTCCTGAAGAATATCTGCCTGCTCACTTTGTTGTTTCCTCTTCTATCTTTCCATATCCACCGCCCTCGCCTTTCTGCTCATCACCCCCATGCTTCTCCACTGGGCTTCAGAGGACAGTGCAGGTTCTGTTCGCCTTTTCCTTGGTCTCTAAGTGCACTATGGAAATGTAGCTTTAATTCGTGCTATTTGTTCATTGCTGCAGTGGCCCCAGACGATAGATAGTGATCTCAGCGTGAGCGCACAACCTCCTCGGTTTCTCAATTCCCAAGGACTTTTTTTTTTTTTTCCTGAAAGGGAATTAACAGGGAGTTTACGGTTGCTGTAGCAACAAACTTCCAACCTCTGCTCAACTCTCCGGAATGAGCACATACCTATTAATACGCTTAATGGCCTAGGGAATTAAGTTACTCACAGCAGATTTTCTTTCAAGTGCAAAACAGCTTACCTGGCCGCCGAGTCAGCCTTTGGTGGCGCTGCGGTTAGAGGCTAGTAATAGAAGAGCTGGTGTTTGTGCAACCTGTCGGCATAAGTGAAAGCCAGGTATCCCAGAGCTGGCGGCAGCCTTGGGGAGTGCACTTCTGAGGAGGAAAGATGGCAGCTGCGCGCAGAAAAACTTTGCAGATCAGGCAGGTGGGATCTCTTCTCCTTCTCTGGTGTGTGTCTGTGGGAGGCGCGGCCACTATCCGCTATTCGGTGGCGGAGGAGATGGAGAGCGGCTCCTTTGTGGCTAACGTGGCTAAGGACCTGGGGCTAGAGGTGGGGAAGCTGGCAGAGCGCGGGGCGCGGCTGGTTGCCGAGGGCAACAAGTTGCACTTCCGGCTCCACCGCAAGACGGGAGATTTGTTCGTCAAGGAGAAACTGGATCGCGAGGCACTCTGTGGCAAAGCTGACCCTTGTGTGCTGCACTTTGAAATTGTTCTGGCAGAGCCGCTGCAGTCCTTCCGTGTGGAAGTCAGAGTATTTGACATCAACGACAATGCCCCAGTTTTTCTAAACAAGGAGCCTCTTTTAAAGATTCCTGAGAGCACCCCTTTGGGCTCACGCTTCCCACTGCAGAGCGCCCAGGACCTGGATGTGGGACTCAATGGTCTCCAAAACTACACCCTGAGTGCAAACCCCTATTTCCACTTGCACACGCGCTTCAGAAGCCATGGGCCCAAATATGCGGAGCTTGTGCTGGATAATCCCCTGGATAGAGAGGAGCAGCCTGAAGTCAACTTGACCATTACAGCGGTGGATGGTGGGTCCCCTCCCAAGTCTGGCACCGCCAACATTCGAGTGCTTGTTCTGGACGTCAATGACCACGTGCCCCAGTTCTCTCGCTTGGTATATCGCGCTCAGGTGCCAGAGAACAGCGACAACGGCTCTTTAGTAGTGGTGGTGACTGCCACGGACCTGGACGAGGGCACCAACAAGCAGATCACTTACTCTTTAGCTGAAAATCCAGAAGCAGTTCTCCAGACGTTTCTTGTTGACTCTCAAACCGGAGAAGTTCGACTCCGCGGGCCCCTAGATTTTGAAACGATGGAAACATATGACATTGACATTCAAGCGACAGATGGAGGGGGCCTTTCCGCCCACAGCAAAGTCTTGGTGGAAGTGGTGGATGTAAATGACAATCCTCCGGAAGTGACAGTCTCCTCAGTGTCCAGCCCTCTTCCTGAGGACTCTCCGCTCCAGACCGTAGTGGCCCTCTTCACTATCCGGGACCGGGATGTGCGAGTTGGAGGAAAAATCACCTGCTTCCTCAGAGAAGACTTGCCCTTTGTAGTCAAGCACACATTCCGGAATTCTTACTCGCTGGTCACTCATAGAAGCTTGGATAGGGAGGATGTCTCCAGTTATAACATCACACTCGTTGCCATGGATACTGGACCACCCAACCTGTCCACAGAGACTGTGATTGAAGTGCTAATATCTGACATAAATGATAATCCTCCAATCTTTCAGGAGGATTCCTACATCTTGACTGTCCGTGAAAACAACAGTCCTGCAGTTTTTATTGGCAAAGTCCACGCTGATGATCTAGATGTGGGTGAAAATGCCCAAGTGACATATTCTCTCCTGCCTCCAAAGAGTGGAGACCTCTCAGTCTTTGCCTACATCTCTATAAATTCAGACAATGGAAAGCTCTATGCACTAAGAACCATGGATTATGAGGCCATTCAAGATTTTCAGTTTGTGGTAAAGGCAACCGATGGGGGTTTTCTGTCACTGAGTAGCCAAGTTACTGTCAGAGTGGTTGTCTTGGATGACAACGACAATCGTCCAATGATCTTGTACCCACTACAGAATGGCAGCTTGCCCTGCAACGACCTGGTGCCCAGGTCTGCAGAGGCAGGTTACCTGGTGACTAAAGTGGTGGCTGTTGATGGTGACTCTGGGCAGAACTCTTGGCTTTCATACCATCTCCTTAAAGCCACCGACCTTGGGTTATTTTCTGTTCAAAGACAAAACGGGGAAATACGTACACTGAGGCAGATATCCGAGAGAGATCCTATGATTCAGAAACTGATCATTCTCGTTCAGGATCATGGCCAGCCAGCTCTCTCCACTACGGCCTCACTCAACATCCTGCTGGTAGACGGCTTTTCAGAGCCTTACTTGCAGTTCCAGGATCCATCCAAGCATTCCAGAAAGGTAAATCCAACCACAAAATATTTGGTCATTTCTCTGGCTGTGCTTTCTTTTCTTTTTCTCGTCTCTGTCACTGTGATCTTTGTTATACACCTCTACCAGAAGATTAAACACAGAGACAAACTCACAATTCAAGAGCACTTCTATGATGACTGTAATTTCCCTAACAATTTGGTACAAGGGAGAGGCAATGGTTCCTTGCCCCAGCCTTGTCCTTATGATATGTGCTCAGCCACTGGGACTGGAAATAGTGAGTTCCGTTTTCTTAAGCGATTTATGCCCAATTTCCCTTTCCCCCATGCCACTGGAGAGGTGAAAACAGAGGATGACCCCAGTTTACCTCCAAATTCTAATAGAAATCGACCTCGGGGTTCAGAGGGCCATGCCCGGATAGATGATGACTATATGTAATGCTGACTAATTCAGATACATGGTGTTATAGTCCATCGTCAAAGAGCTACCCTCACTAAAACAAGGATGGGAGTAGGGTACAACTCTGGGGAAACACAAGTGCCTCGTTTGGTGAAAATAGAAAGCTCAGCTTAGCTTAATATGAAGCAAGTATCTGGATCCCTAGATTATATACACATTTGGAATTCTGTCAAAGAAATGTTACTTTGTGTAAAGTCTGCTTTTTCCTCTCTCATGTGCTAGGCAAAAAATGAAGGAGCCATTTTTCCTGTTTCCCATGGAAGTTCACTGTCCCTGGCCTGAGAAATACATACTTCCATAGCAAGAGTTAATTATTTTACTTTTAAATCATCTTTCAGTAGAAAGTTATTTATATATAGGGAAGAGGACTAGGTTCTCAGCTGATTAAGGATTGGGTTTGCCCAAGAGTGGTGGTACATTCCTCTAATTCCAGAAGGTAGAGTCAGGTGGATTGCTGTGAGTTCAAGGCCAGTCAGTAATATACAGTGAGACCCTGTCTCCAAAAGAAATTCGCAGAGACATAGCTCATTCAGAAATTTCTACGTTTTGTACTTGACAAATGGAGATCGTCTCTGAATCAGCTTGCATGCATCTTTTGTAATCCTGAAAATATCCAGTAAAAGTGAGGATCCTTGCTGACAATGCCAGAAAAGATGAAGATTAAAAAAGAAAATGATTTCATTTATTTGTAAATGTAAGGACAAATATAAAGCTAGTTCAGTCAAGAACTATTACCCAGGATTATTAATTATAGCTTCTTAAGGATTATTTGGGTCTTAGGCAGGTCTCAAGTTTCTTTCAATACAGATATCCTTGCCTTATCAGAAGGAAGTTATTTGAAAATAGGTAATGAAGAGTGGGTTAGGATATAAATAGAATACTTTTTACTATAGTTAATTGACTATAGAATATTTACTTTAAATCATTTTATGTTAAATAATGTAGAACTTTTGTATTTTTAAACTATTTTGTAGTTTTGTATTTCATATTTATAAACTATTTTGTATAGAGCAACTCTAAAAAAGGAACCAAAAGAAAGACGTTCATTAACACCAGTTAAATGGCCTTAAGAGAAGCAGGTAGTATCTGATTAGGCGGCAGGCCTCTTCTCTCTATGAGCATTCCAAGCTATCAACAAAGCATGGTAAATGTTGCTATTTCTAATAAATCATGCATAAAATGAGTTGGAATGGGGAAATAAGTTAGGCTACTTTTAAAAAATTGTTTTTAACCTTCACAAGTTTTTTAGGTGCTCTCATTCTAAAGCCAAAGATAAACTGGCTCTGAAACATCGTAGTTTGTGTACCCTAATGGTACTACTAACTACACCTTGAAAATCAGTTTGCTTTAATGAGGCCACAGCTTCATTTTTAACCTTCCCTTTTAACAAATGCGTGTCAATGTAGACTCAGTGAAACACATCCTAGTTCCTTTTATACAAGAGGCAAAATGTTTATTTTTGTTTGTTTGTTTGCTTTTTGAGATAGGGTTTCTCTGTGTAGTCCTGGTTGTCTTGGAATTCACTCTGCAGAGCAGGCTGGACTTGAACTCAGACCTGCCTCAGCCTTGCTGGGATTGAATGTGTGCACACCATGCCTGGCTGAGGCACATTTGTATCTGGAATTCTTAGAGTAGAGGAGTATTTCTCAAAATGCTTCTTAAATATACCATATCATACTCACTGATATATTCTACGTTCTTAGATTTATGACTGATATCTGGCGATAGCATCTGGATGCTATTTGGTGGCCAGGAATATATTAAACCTTAATGGTACTTTTTAAATTCTTGAGGTAGAGCTGTTATAACCTATATAGTACCTTATTATATTATTTATTTTGAGAATAGATGAAGTAAATACAAATAATGAATTCTTTTACTAATTCTAAATGTTGCCCATGAGTTGAGTTGTAAGACCGCTCATTGAAGCAAATATCTTGCAGAAATCAGAAGATCGTTCAGTATATTTCACAATGTTCACACTTACATACACACATGAACAAACACAATGGAGAGGAGACCTAGATTTGCCAACTTTTTTCTTATTAAATGAAATAAAATATCACTTTATATCATGATTATTTCATAAGGAAAATGATATTTTAATATAAAATGGTGAAATAATCTCATGAGATAAACTACTTTTCAAGTTAAAATATGGTTTAATGGAAAATTTGTAAATAATTTTCTTTTGATATTGCTTTTCATGCCATCACAAAGTAAAGAATTGTTAATTTGGATTATAAGAAGACTGGGATTGTCTTTGGAATTGAGTGACTAGTCCACCACAGATGATCCCCTTTTAAAAATTAATGTCTATTAATTATACACAGTAATAGGACTTTGTTATTTTGCTACATGCACGTAAGGTACTTGGATCATCTTCATCACTCTCTGTTACACTTTATCTCTCTCCTTTCTTTCTTTTCCCTTCTGCATTCCTATTTATTTTTATGCCTTTTCACCCAAATTCCATATATAAGTGGAAACATGTAATAAGTCTCCTTTGTGAGACTGGCTTTCTTATTTAATATGAGGATCTCCAGTTCCATCCACTTTCCTACATAAATAACCAGATTTTGTTTTTCCCGATGGCTGAATAAAGTCTCATTGTAGATTTATGCCAATTTTTCTTCATCTATTCATAGATAGGTACTTAGGTTATGCTATAACTTGGTTATTATAAATAGTGCAGCAGTAAACAGAGGTTTGTAGATACTGATTTCTTTATTTTTGCTTTAGGTCAGTGAAAATGTTGTCACTGACTGCTGGTTTAAGACTTGTTGAATTAAATGGAGATTTACTCTATCATTTAAATTTGGCTTCAAGTTCCCATGAGAATGCCAACTGTAACTTGCAAACTAAAAAGTAAGAACATTTCTTTATTGACTCAGATAGGCTTTGAGCTATCTATACTCGGACAGAACTTTATATGTCAATTGAGATTAACACTAAATCTCCATCAGAAAGTAAGGTAAAGGATGTAAATAAATAGGACAATTTCTCTTTCCAAAACCTCAAATCATATCAGAAACAATCACATGTATTTGTAGCCACAATTCAAAAACTTTGAAGAGTGTCATGTGCAAAAAGACTATGATACACACCTTAGAAATGAGAACTATCTAGCTGACTTGGGAAAACTGCCTCTGTTATTTCTTTAATCTGGCATCTGCCAATATATATTTATAATGGAAACTTTAAGTAACAGAGAAACATCTAACACAGGATCCCATGCTGCAATTAGTTGTTATATATCGTTCATCCCTAATACGTGTGGTGGGTCCTTAGTCCTGTCCAGTCTTTCACAGCTTTAACAGTTTTTGAAGGGTTTCAGTTATTAGGAAGATGCCTCTGCATTTGTGATTGCTTTTATATTTCATGATTAGATTGAGGTTATGAACCAACTGGGAAGAGTACCACAGAAATGATTCTTGGCACTCTCCAGGGCATTAGAGTATCAGCGAGTGCACAATGTAGATATCATAACACTGGCTATATTATTTTTATTGTAAAGATACAAAACATAAAATTAACTACAGTTGTCTCTATGGAGTGTGCAAAGTTCAATGGTGTCAGATGATGCTTATCTTTGCCAAGCTTCTCTGTTCAAAGCTATTATTTTTCCATTTATAGCTAATACTCAGAGGTAGATACATTGAAATATATACATATCCTGTTTCAGCATCATCTAACTTTGGTATCTCATGCAGAATATTTACAGAGACAATATCATGGTATTCCAACGGCCATTACTTTCTATTTCCCCAATTCTTTTAGTTTTTGATAAGAAAGATTTATTACTTCTACATACTTATTTTGTTTTGGATACTTATTTTCATAAGTTATAATTCAATGACATCATTATCTATTTTGTTTAGCAAATGGGTTTAGGTTATTATTTAATAATGGAATTATCCACATAGAACACATTTTGACTAAAATTAGTATTTTAACACTATATATTAGATTGTTTTAATCAAGCATAGGTTTCTTTTATCTTGTAAAGGCTTATCTATGAGAAATATTTTTACTATAAAGGAAAATACATTAAAATTAAAGTTTTAACTATAAGTATACAATTAGATATTAAGCATAAAATTGTAAATTTATTATGCATATGTATTTACATATTTATAAAATATATAATAGAGATGTAATTTAAAATAGACTTATATGCTGAAATAAAATATATACACACATACACACAGAAATATATATAAGAAATGGAATTAGTCTATCTGGTTTTATGTAATGCTCCTAAAAATAAATAAATGAGAATTCCTTGTGTCTGTGTGTTTTTTGTTCTTTTCTTTAAGAATAAAATTTACTTTATTCCTAGACACAGAATCAACCCACATATAACTTTCCATATAAATATTTTCTCTAGAGTTTAATATCTTCAAAGCATATGATAAATTTACACACTCTTCAATCAGAGTTCCATTTAATATCTCAATTTGTGTATTGCTTTCCAAAAACACTATGTGGGTATTCGTTACATTGATATAACATTGAAATAATGTTAAGAAGTGACACAAAAACACTCCTTTGTCAAGATGATGGGATAAATATACTTCTGTGTACTATGCTTCTGTTAGATGTTAGAAAACAAATGTTAAAAACGTAACAAAGACTTAAGATGGTGGACAGAGATAGAACCCTTGGATTTCTGAGCTTTAGGGTGGGAATCTGGCATTGACTGCTATTAATATGGCTGTTATCTAAAACCAAATATTCTCTGTGAGTGGCAGAGAATAAAAATTACAGCCACAGCTTAACTAGAGTGCACCTACCATTATGAAATTGAAAAACTATTCCTAAAAGATCCCTGAAGCTATTTGTTAGCATTTTGTAGTTACAGACTAGAAAACATAGTCATGACCTCCAGACTGAACTGTAGTACTATTTCCTATTAGGTAGAAGCCTGAAATTATTACTGTAAGACCTAATTTTTGGCCATACCCAAGTAGCTTTGGATATAGATAAAGTGAGAAGATGAAGGAAAAAAAGACAGTAGTTTTTGAAAGTACCATTCAAAATAAGATAGTTTAAGACATTTGCAGAGTTGAATGAATAGTATTTTGAAACAAATTTAGAACAAAATGAAAATAAATGGGTAAAAATAGGGCCAATACAACTTTTAGATATGAAACATGTTCATCGTAATAAAACTTTAGCAGACGGCATACAATTAGACTGGGATCCATTGAAAAATAAAACAGTCAGGCTGGGCATGGTGGGACACTTAAGAGGCAGAGGCATGAGGATCTCTGTGAGTTTGAGGCCAGCCTGGTTGACAGAGCAAGTCCCAGGACAGCCAGAGATACACACAAAGAAATCCTGTCTCAAAAAACCTAACCAACCAACCAACCAACCAAACAAACAAACAAACAAAAAAAAAACAAAAAGAAAAAAAAGTCAATCACCTGGTACTAACTGAGGAGCTCAATAGCATAGAACAAGGTAAAATTTGTGAAGGAAAAGTCAAGAGAATACCACAGTTATCTATTGTATTTAAAAAGACAACTCAAAACTTAGGACCACAAAATAGTCATTTTGTTATAGAGGCCAAACAGAAGTTTCAGAAATAAGTAACTTAAAAAACAACAGAGGAAAGCTAATATCAAATCTGGTTCTTGTCCATATGGCAAGTCCATGTGCATCACAGAGTCTCTACGTCAAGATTAGTTCAAAACAACCATATACCAAACATTATAGCATTTATAAAATAATGCAAACCCCTAAGACAATCCAAGTGAAGCTGAAGGCTATCTCAGGCTGGTCTCCTAAACCTTGGAGGCAGTTGCTGCCTAGAAAGGAGAAGGATCCATCACATCTATTACATGACAAATTAAAAATAAACTATTTACCTTTGCCTTTGGACAATGAATGCCTTTGTCTGGGAAACAAGTGGCAACAGTTCACACTGCAGGTCAAGATCTACATTAAATAATTGTAGATTGAGTAGATTAGATATTCCCTCTCCCTATTTCTTTTCTCAAACTCTATACCTAGAGTTACAATTTACAGTAACCATTCCTTCATAAGGTTCATTTTCTTTGGAAAAAGGTATATGGGAATTTGAGGTCAAACCAGAAGAGTTGTGTGTGTGTGCATGTGTGTGTGTGTGCACGCATGTGTGCGTGTGTGTCCTGCACACATACATATCTACAGAAGCCAGAGGAGGACTTTAGGTGTACTCGATGACTTTCTGCCTTATTCCTTGAGATAGTGTCTTCACTGAACCCAGAGCTAGGCCGACAGCCAGCAAGCTTTAGTGATCCTACTGTCTCTATCCCTACAGCACAGGGCACATAGCCATAACCAGCTTTTTTCTTTTTTTAATTTTAATTTTTTAATTTATTTATTTATTAAGAATTTCTGTCTTGTCCCCACAACCACTTCCCATTTCCCTCCCCCTCCCCCAATCAAGTCCCCCTCCCTCATCTGCTCGAAGAGCAATCAGGGTTCCCTGACCTGTGGGAAGCCCAAGGACTGCCCACCTCTATCCAGGTCTCGTAAGGTGAGCATCCAAACTGCCTAGGCTCCCACATAGCCAGTACGTGCAGTAGGATTAAAAACCCACTGCGATTGTTCTTGAGTTCTCAGTATTCCTCATTGTCCACTATGTTCAGCTAGTCCGGATTTATCCCATGCTTTTTCAGACCTAGGCCAGCTGGCCTTGGTGAGTTCCCGATAGAACATCCCCATTGTCTCAGTGTGTGGGTGCACCCCTCGTGGTCCTGAGCTCCTTGCTCGTGCTCCGTCTCCTTCTGCTCCTGACTGAACCTTGAGATTTCTGTCCGGTGCTCCCATGTGGGTCTCTGTCTCTGTCTCCTTTCATCGCCTGATGAAGGTTAATATTCATGAGGATGCCTATGTGTTTGTCTTTGGATTCACCTTCTTATTTAGCTTCTCTAGGAACATGAATTATAAGCTCAATGTCCTTTATTTATGGCTAGAAACTAAATATGAGTGAGTACATCCCATGTTCCTCTTTTTGGGTCTGGCTTACCTCACTCAGGATAGTGTTTCCATCCATTTCCATCCACTTGTATGCAAAATTCAAGAAGTCCTTGTTTTTTACTGCTGAGTAATACTCTAATATGTATATATTCCATACTTTCTTCATCCATTCTTCCATTGAAGGGCATCTAGGTTGTTTCCAGGTTCTGGCTATTACAAACAATGCTGCATGAACATAGTTGAGCATATACTTTTGTTGTATGATAGGGCCTCTCTTGGGTATATTCCCAAGAGTGGTATTGCTGGATCCAGGGGTAGGTTGATCTCGAATTTCCTGAGAAACCGAAACACTGCTTTCCAGAGTCATAACCAGCTTTTTACCTGGGTGCTTGGATCCAGACTCAGGTCCTTGTGCATGTGTATCAAGTGGTATTGCCTACTCTATCATTTCTCCAGTTCTGAAGAATTTCTTGATGGAGTTATGAGACATAATGATTAACTGGGGTTCTCTGGTACTTAGTTATATCTTTCCATATTAAAGTACATTCTTTCTTCTTTTATTAATCATGCCTTAGCTTCAAAGACATGTACCCCTTCTTTATATATATTTATCAGAAAGAAGAGCTGATACCAATGACACATTAAAATTTGAAAACATACCTAAAAACAAACTACTATATTTACCATATGAACTATTATAACTGTTGACTGAATAAAAATAATGAATTTAATATAAAATAAGAACAACATATGGTTTTAAGTGAAATATTAGTCCTAAAACTATTATTATTGGATGTAAATGTTAATGAGATAATAGAAAAAGTTAAAGATATATTTAATTAAAAGTTTGTTTTGGTAAATCTTTTAGAAGCTAGGAGAAAAGGCAAAGATATATAATAGAAGGTAATATATTCAGAGAATAAAAGAATGATACTGCATCAAAAAGTCATATCCCAGGAGAAGAAAAATACAAAAAGTAAGATTATTTTCAGATATATTGTAGCTTTATTCTTTTCTTCAATAATTTATATAACACATTTTAATAACATTTCCCCCTCCCTATCTCTCGCAGATCTGCCCTCATTCCATAACCATCCAACTATATTTATTATTCCCCCCTTTTGTCTCGCAATAGAAAAGGCTTCTAAGAGTTAACAAGGAAACACAAGGAAATAAAATAAGATAAAACAAAAACCATCACACCAAGACTAGAGAAGGCAACCCAACAGAAGAAAAAGAGATGCAAGAACAGGCAAAAAAAAAATCAGAGACCCACTGGGCAGTGGTGGTGCACACCTTTAATCCCAGCACTTGGGAGGCAGAGGTAAGCAGATCTCTGTGAGTTCAAGGCCAACCTGGTCTACAAGAGCTAGTTCCAGGACGTGCTCCACGGCTACAGAGAAACCCTGTCTCAAAAAACAAACAAACAAAAAATCAGACCCACTCATTCACATACTCAGGAGTCCCATAAAAACCAAGCTGAAAGCTATAACATACACAGAGGGCCTGGTGCAGACCTATGTAGGCCTTGTGCTTGCTACTTCAGTCTCTGTGAGTTTATACAAGCTTTGCCCAGTTAATTCAGAGGACCTTGTTCTTCTGGTATCTTCCAACCCCTATGGCTCTTACACTCCTTCTGCTTTCTCTTCCATGGGGTTCGCTGAACTCTGAGGGGAAGGATTTGATGGAGATATCCCATTTAGAGTTGTGTATTGGAAGAACTCTCTCTTAAGAATTGTTTTTGAGGAAATAGTGGAAACAGATGTCAGTACTAGGGAATTTAAAAGAAGGTCTTTGGTGAAAAAGTCTAGGCTCCCAGACACACAGACACTACCTGCACCAATTGGAGAAAGAGAACAGAGACTGGTCTCCCAGATGGACAGCTGAATCTTTAGGCTCTAGCCCCCAGGGCACATCCCATGCCTCTCCCTGACCCACTGCAGTCCCAGTAGCCAGTCAACAGGTAAGACTCTGTGGGCAGGGCTATCTACAGCCAGTGCCTCCCATAGGACCCTGCAATCCACAAGCCTCAGTCTGACGCCCAAGCCCACACAACTCCCATGACATCACCAGCTCCGGGAGACACAGATACCACCTGCAATGATTGGAGGAAGAGGTGAGCGATGGGTCTCCTGGTTGAACAGTCCCTTCTCTAGGCCCTAGGCCCAGGGAAAATCCTGTGTCCCTCCCCCACTCATCACAGCCCCACTAGCCAGTCAGCAGGTAACACTCCCATGGGTAGGCCAATTCACCACCCATGTCTCCCATTAGACCCTGTAATCTACAACTCCCACTTTGCCCCACAAACCCAACCATCCCCTAACACATCATAGACACTGCCTGTATCAGTTGGAGAACGAATGGCCCCCGAGGCACAGGTACTAGCTCCACCGGTTGGCAGAAAAGATGATGGCAGTAGAAGGATACATTCAACAACATAAAGAGCAATATGGCATCACCAGAACCTAAAGGTTCTACAACAGCAAGACCTGAGCATCCCAAAGCAGATGAAGAAGAGAAAACGACCTCAAAAATAAATTTATGAAGATGATAGTCTTTAAAATAGGAAATGAAAATTTCCTGAAAGAAATTGAGGAAAAGACAAACAAAAATTGGAAGCAATCAATATATCCCTTAAAGAAAGGCAAGGAAAAAAACAGGTGAAGAAAAAAATTCAAGGCTTGAAAATTGAAATAGAGGCAACAAAGAAAACACAAACCAAGGGAATTCTGGAAATGGAAAATCTGGGCAAATGAATAGGAACTACAGATGCAAGCATAACCATCAGAATGCAAGAGATGGAAGAGAGAATCTCAAGCACTGAACATACAATAGAGGAAATAGATTCATCACTCAAATAAAACATCAAAGTCAATAAAGTCATAACACAAAATGTCTAGGAAATTTGGGACACCATAAAAAGACCAAACCTAGGAATAATAGGGTTAAAAGAAGGAGAAGTCCAGCTCAAAGGCACAGAATATATATATATATATATATATATATATATATATATATATATATATTTAAAAAATCATAGAACAAAACTTTCCCAATCTAAATAAGAATATGCCTATAAAGATACACAAAGCTTACAGAAAACCAAATAGATTGGACCAAAAAAAAAGTCACCTCGTCACATAATAACCAAAACGCTAAGCATACAGAATAAAGGAAGATTATTAAGAGAAGCAAAGGAAAAAGACCAAGAAACATAAAAATGCAGACTCATCAGAATAACACCCAACTTCTCAATGTAGACTCTGAAAGCCAGAAAATCCTATACAGACATTTTTCAGACACTAAGAGACCATGCATGTCAGCCCAGACTACTATAACCAGGAAAACTTTAATCACCTTAGATGGAGAAAACAAGATAGTCCAGATTTAAATAATACCTATTCACAAATTCAGCCCTACAAAAGGTACTAGAAGGAAAATTCCAACCTTTGAAAGTTAGCTGCACCCACAAAAACACAGGCAATAGATAATTCCACACCAGAAAATCCCAAGAAAGGGAAACACACACACACACACACACACACACACACACACACACACACACACTACCAGAATAACAACAACAAAACCAAATAATAACAAGAACTAACAATCACTGGACATTAATATCCCTTAATATCAGTGGACTCAATTCACCAATAAAAAGACACAGGCTAACAGAATGGATATGAAAACAGGAGCCATCCTTCTGAATCCAAGAAATACACCTCAACCTCAAAGACAGATATTACCTCAGAGTAAAGGGTTGGGAAAAGACTTTCTAATCAAATGAACATATGAAACAAGCTGGAGTAACTACCCTAATATGTAACAAAATAGGCTTCAAACTAAAATCAATCAAAAAAGATGGAGAAGGGCATTTCAGGAAAAATCCATCCAGATGAAGTCTCAATTCTGAATATTTATGCCCCCAATACAAGGGCACCGTCATATGTAAAAGAAACACTACCAAACCTTCAACCACACATCAAACCCCACACACTAATAGTGGGTGACTTCAACACCCCACTCTCACCAATGGACACATCTGCCACATGGAAAATTAGCAGAGAAGGAAATTAACAGATGTCACTACTCAAATGGGCTTAGCATACATTTATAGAACATTCAACCAAAACACAAAAGATTATAAATTCTTCTCAGAACCTCACGGAACTTTCTCTAAAATTGGCACATACTTGGTCACAAAGCAAATCTCAACAGATACACAAAAATTGGAATAAACACCTGTATCTTACCAGACCATCATGGCTTAAAGTTAGAATACAACACCACCACAAATTACAGTGAGCAAACAAACTAAGCGAAATGGAATAATGCTCAAATCAGTCACCACTGGGTCAAGGAAGAAATAAAGACAGAATAAAAGAGTTCCCAGAATTAAATGAAAATGAATACACAACATACCCAAACTTACGGGACACTATGAAAGCAGCGCTAAGAGGAAAGTTCATTGCACTAAGTGCCTACATAAAGCATTTGGAGAAATCTCACACTAGTGACTTAACAGTATACATGAAAGCTCTAGAAAAAAAAGAGGCAAACTCACCCAGGAGGAGTGCCAGGAAATAATCAAACAACGGGCTGAAATCAATAAAATAGGAACAAAAACAACAATAGAAAGAAAGAGTGAAACAGAGAGTTGGTTCTACAAGATAACAAGAAAGACAAACTTTTATCCAAACTAAACAAAAGGCAGAGTAAGAATATTCAAATTAACAAAACCAGAAATGAAAAGGGGAAATAACAATAGACACTGGATATCCAGAGAATCACGAGGTCATACTTCAAAAGCCTGTACTATACACAATTACAAAATCTAAAAGAATTGGACAATTTTCTAGAAAGGTACCACAAATCAAAATTAAATCAAGACCAGATAAATAATTTAAATAGACCTATAACCCCTACAGAAATAGAAGCAGACATTAAAAGCCTCCCAACCAAAAAAAAAAAAAAGCCCAAGGTCAGATTCAGCACAGAATTCTGCCAGAAATTCAAAGAGAAGAAGAGCTAATATTAACACTCCTGAAATTGTTCCATACAGTAGAAATAGAAGAAATATTGTCAACTCCTTTTATGAGACTATACTTATCCTGATACCTAAACCACACAAAGAAGCAGCAAGGAAAGAGAATTACAGACCAATCTTCTTTATAAATATTGATGCAAAAATACTCAATAAAATACTGGTAAACAAAATAAGAACACATCAAAAAATAATAATACATGATCAAGTAGGCTTCGTCCCAGAGATGCAGGGATGGTTCGACATATGAAAATCTGTTAATGTAATCCACCATATAAACAAATTAAAAGAAAAACCCACATGATCATCTCATTAGATGCTGAAAAAAAAACCTTCAACAAAACCCAACACCCCTTTGTGACAAAGGTCTTGGATAGAACAAGGAATATTCCTAAACATAATAAAGGCAATATACAGGAAGCTGACATCCAACATCAAATTAACAGGAGAGAAAGTCAAAACAATTCCACTAAAATCAGGAACAAGACAATGTTGCCTTATCTATTCAATATAGTATTTGAAGGTCTAGCTAAAACAATAAGACAACAAAAGGAGATTAAAGTGATCCAAATTAGAAAGAAGTCAAACTTTCACTATTTGCAGATGAAATAATAGTATAATAAGTGACCCCAAAAATTCTACCAAGGAACTACTTCAGCTGATAAACACTTTTTTTAAAATTTATTTATTTATTAAAGATTTCTGTCTCTTCCCCGCCACCGCCTCCCATTTCCCTCCCCCTCCCCCAATCAAGTCCCCCCTCCCTCGTCAGCCCAAAGAGCAATCAGGGTTCCCTGCCCTGTGGGAAGTCCAAGGACCACCCACCTCCATCCAGGTCTAGTAAGGTGAGCATCCAAACTGCCTAGGCTCCCACAAAGCCAGTATGTGCAGTAGGATCAAAAACCCATCGCCATTGTTCTTGAGTTCTCAGTAGTCCTCATTGTCTGCTATGTTCAGCGAGTCCAGTTTTATCCTAGGCCTTTTCAGACCCAGGCCAGCAGGCCTTGCTGAATTCCCGATAGAACATCCCCATTGTCTCAGTGTGTGGGTGCACCCCTCGCGGTCCTGAGTTCCTTGCTTGTGCTCTCTCTCCTTCTGCTCCTGACTGAACCTTGAGATTTCTGTCCGGTGCTCCAATGTGGGTCTCTGTCTCTGTCTCCTTTCATTGCCTGATGAAGGTTAATATTCAGGAGGATGCCTACATGTTTTTCTTTGGGTTCTCCTTCTTATTTAGCTTCTCTAGGATCACTAATTATAGGCTCAATGTCCTTTATTTATGGCTAGAAACCAAATATGAGTGAGTACATCACATGTTCTTCTTTTTGGGTCTGGCTTACCTCACTCAGGATAATGTCTTCTGTTTCCATCCATTTGTATGCAAAATTCAAGAAGTCCTTGTTTTTTTACTGCTGAGTAGTACTCTAATATGTATATATTCCATACTTTCTTCATCCATTCTTCCATTGAAGGGCATCTAGGTTGTTTCCAGGTTATAAAAACAGAGAAGTCAACCAATGGAATCGAATAGAAGACCCTGACTTTAGCCCACAAACCTATGAACACCTGATTTTCGATAAAGGAGCTAAAAGTATACAATGGAAAAAAGAGAGCATCTTCAACAAATTGTGCTGGCAAAACTGGATGTCAATCTGTAGAAGAATGAAAATAGATCCATATCTATCACCATGCACAAAACTCAAGTCCAAATGGATTAAAGACCTCAATATCAGTCCGAACACACTGAACCTGATAGAAGAGAAAGTGGGAAGTACTCTACAACACATGGGCACAGGAGACCCCTTCCTACGTATAACCCCAGCAGCACAAACATTAAGGGCCTCATTGAATAAATGGGACCTCCTGAGACTGAGAAGCTTCTGTAAAGCAAAAGACACTGTCACTAAGACAAAAAGGCAACCTACTGACTGGGAGAAGATCTTCACCAACCCTGCAACTGACAAAGGTCTGATCTCCAAAATATATAAAGAACTCAAGAAACTAGACCGCAAGAGGCTAATCAACCCAACTATAAAATGGGGCACTGAGCTGAACAGAGAATTCTTAACAGATGAAGTTCAAATGGCCAGAAGACACTTAAGGTCATGCTCAACTTCCTTAGTGATCAGGGAAATGCAAATAAAGACAACTTTAAGATACCATCTTACACCTGTCAGAATGGCTAAAATAAAAAACACCAATGATAGCCTTTGCTGGAGAGGTTGTGGAGAAAGGGGGTACACTCATCCATTGCTGGTGGGAATGCAAACTTGTGCAACCACTTTGGAAAGCAGTGTGGCTGTTTCTCAGGAAATTCGGGATCAACCTACCCCTGGACCCATCAATACCACTCTTGGGACTATACCCAAAAGATGCCCTATCATACAACAAAAGTATATGCTCAACTATGTTCATAGCAGCATTGTTTGTAATAGTCTGATAAACACTTTTAATAATGTGACAGGATACAAGATTAACCAAAAATATTTAGTAGCCCTCCTATATACAAAAGATAAATGGGCTGGGCGGTGGTGGCACACGCCTTTAATCCCAGCACTCGGGAGGCAGAGGCAGGCGGATCTCTGTGAGTTTGAGGCCAGCCTGGTCTACAAGAGCTAGTTCCAGGACAGGAACCAAAAGCTACGGAGAAACCCTGTCTTGAAAAATCAAAAAAAAAAAAAAAAGATAAATGGGCCGAGAAAGAAATCAGAGAAACATCACTCTTTACAACAGCCACAAATAATACAAAATATCTTGGGGGTAACTCTAACCAAACAAGTAAAAGACCTGTATGAGAAGAACTTTAAGTCTTAGAAGAAAGAAATTGAAGAAGATAAAAGCAAATGAAAAGATCTCTCAAGCTCTTGGATAAGTAAGATGAACATAGTAAAAATGGCAATCTTACCAAAAGCAGGTTACAGATTCAAAGCAATCTCCATCAAAATCCCAAGATAATTCTTCACAGACTTTGAAAGAACAATATTCAACTTCAAATGGAAAAAGAAAAAAATCTAGGATAGCTAAAACAATCCTGCACAATAAAGAACTGAAAAAAAATTAAACACCTCAAACTCAAACCATCTAGTTAATATGTAGGCTAATAATAGAAATAAACTGTTACCATAAGAAATATAAATGGCCAGCAAATACATGAGAAGTATTAAATACCTTTAGCTACAGGAAAATGCAAATTAAAGCTTCCTTAATCAAACAAACCAATCAATAATGACCTAATTAAATGAGTGGATTGTTCTCCAGAATGAAGTACGTTGGGGGCCAGAAAGATGACTTAGTGGGCCAAAGCTTGACATTCAGTTTCATCTCCAGAAAACATGTAAAGGTGGAAGGAGAGAACCAGGTCCACAAGGTTCTCCTCTGACCTTCACAATACACTGTGGAATATGTCACTCCCTACAACAATAATAAATACAAAGATGATGTAAAAATGGTCAATAAACATATGAAAAATGTTCAACATCACTAGATGTCACAGTTAGGGTTACTATTATTGGGATGAAACACCATGACCAAAGCAACATGGGAGGAAAGGATTTGTTCAGCATACACTTCCATAATCACTGTTCATCATCCAAGGAAGTCAGGACAGGAACCTGTTGGCAGAAGTTGATGCAGAGGCCATGGAGGGGTGTTTCTTACTGGCTTGCTTGTCATGACTTGTTCAGTCTGTTTCATTATATTACCCTGGACTACAAGCTCAAGGATGGCCCTACACATTGGGATGGTCCTTCTCTATCAATCATTAATTAAGAAAGTGCCCTACAGCTGGATCTTACAGAAGCATTTTCTCAATTGAGGTTTCCTCCTTTTAGATAACTCTAGTTTATGTCAAGTTGACAAAAAACCAGCTAGTACACTAGATATCAGAGAAATGCAAATAGAAATGACACTGAGATTCTTTCTAACAGCACCCATAAGGCAAAATCATCAAGAAAATGAATGACAACAGATGTTGGCAAGGATATAGACAAAAAGGAATTATGTGCTGCAGGTTGGAATGTAAATAGGACAGTCACTAGGCAAGTCACTATAGAGTATTTTTTAAAAAAAAACAACTAAAAATAGATCTTTCATATGACCCAGGTATATCACTCCTGGATATTTACCCCCAAAGACAATATATCACAGAAATATGTGAACATGAATAAATATGTTTAATGAAGAACTATTCACAATAGTCAAATCACTGGACTAACTCAGGTGTCTACCAATATAGGAATGAATTTACTTTTAAAATAAATGTTAAAGGAGTATTTATTAGACAGTAGTACTTTGTACTTAGTACTTACTAAGTAAGCTGGAATGTTCACTTGTGTTCATTTGTATAGTTCAACTGTAGCTACTGATTGAATATCTTTTATCTAAAAGGCTTGGGACAAGACATATTTCTGATTTAGAATTAGCTAAGCATGGTGCTGTAGGTCTAAGACTCTGTCTCAATAAACAAAAGCAAAAAAGGAGAAGCCTTTAAATAGAGATTTTAAGATTTGGGAGTACCTGCACGAACACCACAAATTGAACACCCCTAATACAAAATTCTGTGGCACTATTTTTTTCAGAGTATTTCAGGCTTCAGAGTTTTAGATGAGGCGTGTATATTTGTGCTATTAATTAAAAGCCACCTGTAGCAGCAAATACACATTTTCCTATATAAAAACTATACTGCTTTCTGAAATATGATAGTGAAATCTCATAGTCTGGGAGTAAACTGTTGTGTTGTTAATTTAATATATTTGTTGATGTGGTTACATTCATGATGAATTGCCAGTCAAGTACCTCTCTGTGCTCAATCACCTGATCCTATTTTATGCTGAAAATAGAAAAAAAACCCTCATATTATTGAGAAAATAATGTAAAAGACAGGATCCTCAATAGAAAGAAAAGATGAGATAAGGGGAAAGAAGTGTAAACTGTGCAAAATACTTTAATGGATGGCTAAATTCAACAAAACCATTTTCTGTCCAGCAAGTATACTTTTTTGAAGGTTTCTCTTAAAAAACCAGAACCAGTCTTTAGTTAAATGCTTCCTTACTGTTTTGCTTGGCCAGCCTGTGCATAGTTGTTCTTGCTTTTTCCTATGAACTTTGTGTGTGCAAAGGTGAAAGCAGTGGTTCCTAACATCTAATGTTTTTACTTTGGGGCTCAGTATTATAGGAAACATATGGTACTTCCACTTCAGGGCTGGGGAATTGTAGTTCAGCAGGAGGCCACTTGTCTAGCATGCTGGAGGCAAGCTCAAAAGCCAGTAAGGCCTGCGAGGTTGGGGGCTCAGTGTTATACTTTTATATACAACCTAGCAAAACCAAACCACGGATATGGTAGCAAGCCTATCTTTGCAAAATGAGGTATAAAAACAGTGACCTGGACTGCTCATCTTCCCAATATTTTATTCTCATTCACAAACTGTTTCAATTTACACTTAATAAGCAGGATGGGATCAATTTTAAAATGCAGTTTTGTAGGGCTGGAGATGTAGGTCAGTAGGTAGCGTTTTCCTGGTACTTGGTATGGATTTAGCCCGGAGTTCATCCAAACGGTAACACAGTGTTATAATGAACGCACTTATAACCCCAACAATTTGGAAGTGGAGGCCGGAGTGTCACAAATTCAGGGTCATCTTGGTCTATAAAACAAATTCAAAGCTGGGAGGTGGTGGCGCACACCTTTAATCCCAGGACTTGGGAGGTAGAGGCAGGCGCACCGCTGTGAGTTTGAGGCCAGCCTGATCTACAAGAACTAGTTCCAGGGCAGACTCCAAAACTACAGAGAAACCCTGTCTTGAAAAATCAAAAACCAACCAACCAACCAACCAACCAAACAAACAAACAAACAAAAAACGAATTCAAAAATAGCCTGAGATCATTGATCAAAACAAAGAACCATTAAAATACAATTTAAAAAATAATTCTAAATTTAAGGTTTTGGGAATTGAATCATAGGCTTTATGCATGCTAGTCTGCTACCCAACTGTCTTAAAAACAAAACAGGTTTCTCGAGTTATGAAAGTGGAAAAAAAAAGTGGTTTTCCAGTTCTATCTCTTTCGTGGATTTTTTTGGGTTTAGCATAAGTGAATAAAAATATATTCCACAGAGAAAATATGTGATCCAACGTGCTCCACAGCTTTCAGTTTGACTGGCTACTCTAGTTCATTGAGTACTATAGTCTGGAACTGGATAATTTCTGTGCATGTTTATTTTTAGTTTGGTTTTGTTCAATACGTTTATGTATTTATTTGGTTATTCGAGATAGGGTTTCTCTGTGTAACAGTCCTGGCTGTCCTGGAACTGGCTTTGTAGACCAGGCTGGTCTCAAATTCACTGATATCCGCCAGCCTCTTCCTCCCAAGACTGGGAGCCACCAATGCCAGGCTCAATGCTTTTTAAATTAAAAAAAAAAAAAAGGGAGAGCGCACTTCATGAAAAGAGCTATTAGCGATCCCATCCCGAGAACTTGCTAGAAATCGCAAAGCAAAGCACCATTCTAAAGTCGGTAAATCTCACAGTCTTCACAAACTCCTTTTCACGGTACCATTCCCTTAAGGTTCCGGTTTGCTGGTTTAAAAACTCCGACCTCTTGCGAAAGTCGGAAAGTAAAAGCCGCGGTGCCTTTCAAAACGGCTTCTGTAGCTGCAATTGCTCAAAACAATTTCAGTTCAATCAAAAGAGCATCTTACTTTGGATGTAAACCGGTTGCCTAATTCCTACGCCTTGTAAAAATAGGAGCGATTCGCCAAACGAACACAAACTCCGTGAGAACAGGAAGTAGCTGTGATGAACACATCCGGGGCCGTCAGTAAAATCTGTCCTACCCGGAGAAAGCGGAAGTGAGAAGACCGCGGAGGATTCGGGGATTCTTGTTTAAGGAAGTGACGTATCGCTTCAAGTCACATGATTTTGGAGGAAGGAATTTTGCTTTAGAGGCACAATCGAACCATGCAAGGCCAGTGTTGCTGTTAATTACAAAGTGAGACAGTTTCCAAAATTAAAAAAAAAAATACTGCAGGGAGTTATTTCCAACTTATGGTTCTAGAGTTCTAGACACTGTTAGACCAAAATAAATAAATGATCTCAATTATTAATAATTATATACATAACAATATAAATAACTATATACATAATAAAATACTATAACAAATACACAATAAAGTTATATAAATTAATAATTATATATACATAATAAAATAAAACTATCTAAAATATATTATGGCTGTAGAGTCCTTAGTACTATTTCCTTGTCTAGGAGGGTTATGAACAAATATGGTTCTTATGAAAAACCGAAGGAGGGAAGGAGAGGGGAAGGGAGAGAGAAAATGAGTAAGGTTGAGAATAAGCGAGTGAACAAGGGAGAGGGGAGAGAGAATGATGTACATGTTATATAAAGAGTTCTGTATTAAAAAGAAACTCATACAGTGCATGATAGTAACTGCAGGATATTAGTTATTCTTTGAAATTCTTGTAGGAGTCTGTGCTGAAACCTTCTGGCCTTGGGATTTTTTTGGTTGGGAGATTTTTAATGACTTTCTATTTCCTTAGGAGTTATAGGTCTATTTAAATTGTTTATCTGGTCTTGATTTAATTTTGGTTTGTGGTACCTATCCAGAAAATTGTCCATTTCTTTTAGATTTTGCAGTTTTGTGTAGTACAGGTTTTTGAAGTATCACCTAATGATTCTCTGGATTTCCTTTGCACCTGTTGTTATGTTCCCCTTTTCATTTTTGATTTTGTTAATTTGGATATTCTCTTTCTGCCTTTTGGTTAGTTAGGATAAGTGTTTTTCTATCTTGTTGATTTTCTTGAAGAACCAACTCTTTGTTTCATTGAGTCTTTGTATTATTCGCTTTGTTTCTATTTCAGCCCTCAGTTTGACCATTTCTGTCATCTACTCCTCCTGGGTAAGTTTGCCTCTTTTTGTTACTTTATTCCTTTGCAGCTCTTAATATACTTTGTTTATTCTGTATGTTTTGTGTTTTGATTACTATTTGGTGAGGGGGCTTTTTTCCTGGTCCAGTCTATTTGGTGTTCTATAAGCTTCTTGTACCTTCATATGGCTATCCTGTTTTAGATTTGGAAAGATTTTTTTCTATAATTTTGATGAATATATTTTCTGTGTATTTGAACTGGAGTTTGTCTTCTATCCATATTATTCTTAGGTTTGGCCTTTTCGTGGTATCCCAGATTTCCTAGATGTTTGTGTTAACAGTTTGTTGGATTTAATGTTTTCTTTGACTTATAAATCTATTTCCTCTATCATATCTTCATTGTCTGAGATTCTCTCTTCCATTTTTTGCATTCTGTTGGTTTTGCTTGCATCTGTAGTTCCTGCTCATGTCCCAGACTTTCCATTTTGACATTTCCCTCTGTTTGTGTTTTGTTTATTTTCTCTATTTCAATTTTCAAATTTCAAGTCCTAAATTGTTTTCTTCACCTGTTTGTTTTTTCTTGGCTTTCTTTAAGGATTTTTTTGATTTCTTCCAATGGTCATGTCTATGCAACTTTCATGTAAAAACAGCTAATTTGTTTGGGAGTAAGATAGGGTTGTACTTATTGTACATTTCTTTTAACTTATTTACAAATTTGAATATTTTCTCTATATAAGTAGTTTTCTTTTTTCTATAATGTCTTAGTTGTCATGTAGTCACTGTACATGGCAGTGGATTTCCAAAGGACAATTTTAGTTCATGCATATAATGCATTTTGAGCATATTCTCCCATATCCTCATTCAAATCTTTTCTGATTATTCTTATTTTCCTTCTACTTCTTTATTCACCATAGACATCTATTTTCCTGTCCTATATACTTATATGCCTAAAGCAAATATTTTGAATTATTGTAATAAACTTTGTTTTTTTAGAGCAACTTTAGATCTTATAGAAAATGAGTACCTGGAGTTCCTATATACACTCTTTCTCCCACCCTCAGCTCCCATTATTAATATCTTGTCTCAACATGACACATTTGGTAACACTGTTATACAAATTACTTTTCACTAACATGCAAAGTTCATACTAGGATTGACTTTTGTTGTATGAGTCTATTTTCTTTACAAATGCATAGTTACACATATCTACCATTATTGTATAATAAAGGAAAATTTCATTGTCCTAAAAATTGTCTGTGGTAGCTCATTGTCCTCATCCTCCTCTTACCCTGATAATTATCTTTTTAATGTCTTTATAATTTTGCTTTTGCCAGAATGTTATATAGTTGAAACAATATTGTCTTTCTTTTCAAAAACATTTCCATTAGTTCTTTGAGAATTTCATGCAGTGTATCTTAATCACATTCACCCTTACTTCTGAGCTCCTCCCAGACCCACACCCACTCCTCATCCCCCAGCTTTATGTGCTGGTTTTTCGGTAACCCATCCACTCCAATTTGAGCTGAACATGCACACCTGTGTGTGAGCCACCACCTGAGCATTGTCTGGAGCCACACCCTTAAATAAAACTGACTTTACCCCCCCTAGAAAGCCACCAACTGCCTCCTCAGGGGTGGGGGCTCATTAACCCCTTTCCAGTCCATGCTGGAAGGTAGTAGAGTGAGCAATACGCCCTTTTTGTGGCTTGATAATTCATTTCCTTTTACTGAGCATTTGAAAAAAAAGGTAACTTTTAAAACTTAGTGGTCTAAGTTTCAACTTACATACTTTGGATTCTGATTGAATAAACCGGCTCTGAAAGACTTTAAAATGATAAGCAGTTTTAAATATTTACTCTGCATTTGATATTATGAACTTATTACCTCTGAAAGAGGAAATAATTAAATTGCAGTTATATCAAAATGGTTTTATCTGTTAGAAATGAAAATAAAAACACAGACAAGAAGAAATGAACTGACCATGGAGATTTTTGTGAGTCTTGGTCCTATCACAGTTCAGGGAAATGTGGGTCTGAAACAATGCAAAGAGGAAGTGTAAGTGAGGACAGTTCTATGCCCACTAAGGCATTCTCATTAAATTCTGTGTTTTTCTTGGTCTTTTATTGAGTCTTTCAGTTGAATTTAATGTGAGAGTAGTAACCTAACCACAATCCGAATGTGGACATGCCCAAGTTGTGAACAAAAGCTGAATTTCCTAGTTAAAAACTTTTCTCTAGGGGGCTGGAGAGATGGCTCAGTGGTTAAGAGCATTGCCTGCTTTTCCAAAGGTCCTGAGTTCAATTCCCGGCAACCACATGGTGGCTCACAACCATCTGTAATAAGGTCAGGTGCTCTCTTCTGGCCTGCAGACATACACACAGACAGAATATTGTATACATAACAAATAAATAAATAAATATTTTTAAAAAAACTTTTCTCTATGGCAGCCAGTCACCCTTTCAGTCTTGAAGTTGATTTAATTAGAATAATATCTGATATCTGATTAAATAATCAACATATGAGTATCTTAGGTCCTTGTCTACTATAGATGCTCATGTTAGCCCTGCTTGCTCTTGTTTTGAGATAAAGTTTCTTATATCATAGGTTGGAAGGTTGGAACTTGGTATGTAGCTGAGGATGAGCTTTATTCTGAAAATAAAACTCTGAATGTTTCGCACGCCTTACACACAGTTATAGAAGCAATGAAAGCCTGTGTTTGAAACATAGAGAAGATGTTGGTATATTGTGGGACCTATTGAAACGAAGCTATTTAGAGAGCCGTCAATATGAAATTGTCTTAATGTGTTGGAGAAAATAAATGCTTGAAAAGAACACAGGGTGGCGCTGCAGCCTCAGAAGTTGAAGGAATCCGGTCCTGCCGTTCTGTAGTCAGACGCTAACGGGAGGAGAAGGGAGGGGAAGCCTAGAAGGCAGCGGCTCCGGAAAGCCTTAGGCCTAGGGATTGTGGACTTGTCCCATTGTTTGCTAGATATTTGCAGAGGGAGTCAGTGACAACGTGAACGACGACTGGAGTGAGTTTGCTGGAAGGCTGGAGAAGGCAGAAGGAGATGGAGGCTGGAGAGGAAAGGGAGCGAGTCCTGAAAAAAAGGCAAGTCCTGCTGTTCTTTGTTTTGCTGGGCATAGCTCAGGCTGAGTCCACCCTTAGGCGCTACTCAGTGGAGGAGGAAGCCGAGAATGGCTTTTTGGTGGCCAATTTGTTAAAGGACCTGGGGCTAGAGGTAGAGGAACTGACTGCGCGGGGACCACGAGTCATTTCCAAAGGGAAAAAATTGAACTTAGAGTTCAATAGGCAGACGGGGGATTTGTTGTTACGGGAGAAACTGGACCGGGAGGAGCTGTGCGGCCCCTCCGAACCCTGTGTGGTACCTTTCCAGGTGTTATTGGGAAATCCTTTGCAGATTTTTCAGGCTGAGCTACAGGTTAGGGACATAAATGATCATTCTCCCATTTTTTTGGACAAAGAAATAATTCTGAAAATTTCAGAAATGACTGCTTCTGGAACCACTTTCCTAATAGAACGGGCTCAAGACTTAGATGTAGGAAGCAACGGTCTCCAAACTTACACAATCAGCCCCAATTTCTATTTTCATCTTAAATTGCAAGACAGTCCCGATGGCACGCTATTGCCACATCTGGTTCTGGACAAAGTGCTGGATCGGGAGGAGCAATCTGAAATTAGATTAATACTCACAGCGATAGATGGTGGGAGTCCACCCAGGTCTGGCACTGCTCTGGTCCTTGTTGAAGTCTTGGACATCAATGACAACGCCCCCACATTTTCAAAGTTCCGCTATGAGGTTCAGGTCCCAGAGAACAGTCCCATTGGATTCCGGGTTGCTACTGTCTTTGCTAGGGATTTAGACATTGGGGACAATGGACAAACAGCTTATGCTCTTTCCCAAGCTTCTGAAGACATTCGGAAAACATTTCGTATGAATGCAACAACCGGAGAAATCCTTTTAGCAAAGACACTGGATTTTGAATCCATCCAGACATATACAGTATATGTTCAGGCTACAGATGGTGGGGGCCTTTCTGGAAGCAGTGTGGTGATTGTCCAAGTGATGGATTTGAATGACAACCCACCAGAACTGACTATGTCGACAGTTATCAATCACATCCCAGAAAATTCCCCGGAAACCGTAATTGCTGTGTTCAGTGTTGCAGATCCTGACTCTGGAGACAATGGAAAAATGGTGTGCTCCATCCCAGAGGATCTTCCTTTTATTCTAAAACCCTCAGTTGAGAACTTTTACACTCTTATGACAAATACAGCCCTGGACCGGGAGACCAAATCACAGTACAACATCACCATCACCATCACTGATCTGGGTACACCCAGGCTCACAACCCAGCACACCATAACAGTGGAGGTGTCTGACGTCAACGACAACGCCCCCGCTTTCACACAAAGCTCCTACACCCTGTTTGTCCATGAGAACAACAGCCCCGCCCTGCACATAGGCGCCATCAGCGCCACAGACTCAGACTCAGGCTCCAATGCCCACATCACCTACTCGCTGCTGCCCACGCACGACCCGCAGCTGAATCTCGCCTCGCTCGTCTCCATCAATGCCGACAATGGGCAGCTGTTCGCCCTCAGGGCGCTGGACTATGAGGCCCTGCAGAGCTTCGAGTTCCGCGTGGGTGCCACAGACCAAGGCTCGCCTGCGCTCAGCAGCCAGGCGCTGGTGCGCGTGCTGGTGCTGGACGCCAACGACAATGCGCCCTTCGTGCTCTACCCTCTGCAGAACGCCTCTGCTCCCTTCACAGAGTTGCTGCCCAGGGCAGCGGAGCCAGGATACCTGGTCACCAAGGTGGTGGCTGTGGACCGGGACTCTGGCCAGAACGCCTGGCTGTCATTCCAGCTGCTCAAGGCTACAGAGCCAGGGTTGTTCAGCATGTGGGCTCACAATGGCGAGGTGCGCACCTCCAGGCTGCTGAGCGAGCGCGATGCACCCAAGCACAGGCTGCTGCTGCTGGTCAAGGACAATGGCGATCCTCCGCGGTCTGCCAGTGTCACTCTGCATGTGCTGGTGGTTGATGGCTTCTCTCAGTTTTACCTGCCTCTGCCCGAGGTGGCGCGCGACTCCACGCAGGATGAAGATGCACTCACGCTGTATCTGGTCATCGCCTTGGCATCTGTGTCTTCACTCTTCCTCTTGTCTGTGCTGCTGTTCGTGGGGGTGAGGCTGTGCAGGAGGGCCAGGGCGGCCTCTCTGGGTGGCTTCTCTGTTCCTGAGGGACACTTTCCTGGTCACCTGGTGGATGTCAGCGGTACAGGGACCCTGTCCCAGAGATACCAGTATGAGGTGTGTTTGACCGGGGACTCTGGAACCACAGATTTCAAGTTTCTGAAGCCTATTTTTCCCAACTTTCTTCTTCAGAATTCAGAGAGAGAGAATGACGCAAATACCAATTACAGGAATAGTTTTGAAATCAGCTAGATATTAATGAGGAAAATACAGAATCAAGTCTCAGTTAAAACGTTAAAGGCCTGATCTGACTGCTTTACCAATTGAAGGAGTATCTTCCCCTCCTCTGATTCTCTGCATGGTACAGCTATTTCGAAATACGTAAGATTTGTGTAATGAGGAATTTAAATTTTGCTTGTATTTCAATTATGATTAGTCTTGGAATTTTATTTGACTTTTAATGTGCCAGTAAAATCTGTGTTCAAAGATTTTTTTTGAGATAGGGCCTCACTGTGTTGCTGTGGCTGTCCTGGAACTCACTATGTAGACCGGGCTGGTCTCTAATTCACAGAGATCAGCCTGCCTCAGCCTCCCAAGTGATGGACTAAAGGTAAAGGCGTGTGGTCTTGAACCCAGCAGAAATCTTTAAATTTTGAGTTAGAGCATCGTTGTCCAAATTTAACTTCTGCACTTCTGAATTATTCTTTTGTTTGTTTGTTTGTTTTTCGAGATAGGGTTTCTCTGTAGCTTTGGAGCCTGTCCTGGAACATGCTCTGTAGATCAGCAGGCTGGCCTCGAACTCACAGAGATCCGCCTGCCTCTGCCTCCTGAGTGCTGGGATTAAAGGTGTGCGCCACCACCGCCTGGCCTGAATTATTCTTAAGTGCTGTCTAAAAATATTTTCACTCATCACCCGAGTTGTAATATTTTGCAGTCCAGATCATTTGTGTTCATTTAGTCTCCTGTTAATATAACTTTTATCTTGTGTTCTGGCTTTAAACTCTTTACATGAGTGTGAGCAATATAGCACTCTTTCCACATTGCTCTACGCACATATTTGAAAATATCAGCATAGAAAACTTATGACTCTTTAAGACTGTGGAAATCCTAATTGTTGGGTCTCACAAAGTGTTCAGATTACAAATGCAAGACAAACTCAGCCAAAATCATATGTGATTCTAAAGCATAGCTACAGAATACATGCCTAGTAGTTTTCAAGGGTGTGATAATTTTTCATGTTTTATTTCAAATAGCCTTTCAAAACTCTTATTCTGAACTCAATACTTTTTAAAGATTCTTTTGAGACAAGATCTCATTGTGGTCTTGAAGTTGTGACAGGTCCTTCCACATCCAGAGTGTTGGGAAAACAGGCATTGCATTAATATTTCCAGTTAATTAAACTCTTGAGGATTTTATGATAATTGAACTATGTACAAGAGAGTATGCTTTCATCTTTTCCCAACTTAGAAAATGTGTATGTAGCTTGGCACTCCATTTAAAAAATTTTCTGGGGCATTAAATATTTAATTGAGCATAACTCATTGAAATGTGATTTGAATTTATTATAATTTTTGTTAATTTTCTGGACAGACTTGTTCTATTTCCCTCTTTTTAGTACCATAGACTTTTCAAGCTTTTTTTTAAAAACAAAGTTTGTGATGGGCCAATGAAATGGCCAATAGACCTGACAACCTAAGTTTATTCCCTGCCCCACATGATGGAAGTAGAAAACCAAACTCTTCTAACTTACACACACACAAAAGTAATTTTTTAAAAATTTAAGTTTTTTAGTTATGTTTATGGATAGCTTCCATCCATTCCACGATTAGCACAGTCACTAAGATGCTTTAGGTTCTTAATATTTTAAACTAATTGATTGAAAGAATTGTTTTAATTGTGACATACTGATAATTTAAAAAAATATGGAAAGATACCTAATGAACAAAACTTTTCATGGAACTAAATCCTTTGACCTACAATATAAGGATCCGATTTTGCTGTAGTTATTTTGCTGGAACTACATCCTATGATCTACAAATAATAAGCTGACTTTGCTGCCGTCATTTGGGTGTTGTGCAGTTATCACTCTTTTTTTCAATGTATCTTTCCTTCTTTTCTCTTAATGTTTAATTCAAGTCTCCTCTCCTATCCACTGCCTTAATGAATACAGAATTTCTGGTATTTCATTTATAAGTTAAATATGCTTCTGTGTTTCTCAAGTCACTCACCCAACTTTCCTCACTTCTTGAAGTTGAATTTGTGACACACTTGCTATCGATATTTAATTCTTATTGTTTCTCAATCTCCCACTAATTTTTACACGAGTTTATGTGTATTTGAATTAGATATGCTCTTAGGTGTGTGGAATGTTAATATTTCATTTGAGATCATCAGGGACACAAAGGACGATCTTGGTATCAAAAGTCTCCAGCTAGCGACCTTATCACATGTGGGATCTTGGTTAAGTGACCTCCCATGGCCCCAACTGTTTCAGTTATTGTCAACTAGCTATCTTGCAGTTATTATCGAGTACAATAACATAACATTATAGAAGTACAGTTGATATTGGTTTCAGTGTCACTAATATTTAATATTAGGAATAAACTCATAATGAGCAAGTGTGTAACACTCCTGATAATTGCATAGAGAGAAGATTGAACACATTATATCTGCATTGCTTCATTTTTTGTCTGCCTACAACTTTACAATAGCCCCTCTTTTGCTCTGAGATAAAATACAAGTACTTACATTTCTCTTGGGTTTCACTTCCTTCATCTCTGTAGCCTTTGACACACTAAGCTCTGGCACACTGTCCTTAATCTAAATTATCAATGCTTTGCTCTTGGAGACTCTTCTCTTCTGCATCACCTGTTACACTTCTCATCCTTAACAGTCCATATTAAATGCCAATACTTGGGGGAGAATTTTCATAACTACTCCCCATCATGTTCTGTGCAGTCAGTATGTTTCCTGTGTCACATGGTTCACACGGTTTGAACATGTTTAAGATCTGTGCACTCTGTTAGATGTGAAACTACAAAATTCATAGATCTTACCTTGCTACCATTACATGTATAACTTCTAGAAATTAAATAATCACCTAAGGTAATAAGTTAATAAATGTTAAGCTAATAATTATTAAATTACTGTGAAAGCAGAGGAAAGTACTCCAGGAGCATGAAAATATGGAAGCAATTATGCATTTTCAGCCACCTGATGTACGTTATTGTATTTTACCACCTTGACTTTCCATAGTGTTTTTCCTATTATTAATGCAACTCACACACTTCACAAAAATTGGAAAATGAAGAAAACCACAGACAGGAGAGATAAGCATTTTAATCACTTAAACCAAAATCTTTTAAAATTTGTAGGTAGGTACCCAAGCATGTGCGCACGTGTAAATCACGTAAATGAGGACTCTTATTAGAGATAGCTAATTCCAGTTAGTGTATTATACTTGCCTAGCTTTTGTTTAACTTGTGTGTCACAAGAAACTCCCTCGGTAGGATAAAATAGGTTTGATTAGGGGGTTTTGATAAGGGGTTGATAAATCTAAAATAAACCAGTAACAAAACCGGCACCTTTTCTAAAAATTTAAAACTGAAAACGAACGCATGGTGGCGCTGTTGACTAAAAAAGAGAATTAAGAGCTTGTACACTCCATAGTCACAGACAAACCTAGCGAGCGATCCGGTGCGATAAAACAAGGGCTTGTGGACCTGGACAGATCTTTAAGCAGTAAAATCTAAATCTCTGAGACACATTAATTGTTAGGCTATCTCCAAAAGACTTTGCTTTTCACAGAGAAGCATAAAGCTCCTTTTGGTGACGAGCCCTTGGAAAAACACTGCAGAAATACAATGGAGGCCTGGAAGGAGAGCTTTCTTAAACCAAGGCAAGTCTTGCCTCTCTTTGTTTTTCTAGGTGGGGCTCTGGCTGGGTCCGGGTCTGGGCGCTATTTTGTGGCTGAGGAAAAAGAGAAAGGCTTCTTAATAGCCAATGTAGCGAAGGATCTGGGACTCAGGGTAGAAGAACTGGCTGAAAGGAGAGCTCAGGCTGTTTCCAAAGGGAACATACAATATTTTCAGCTCAACCATCAGACCGGAGATTTGCTCTTGGTTGAGAAACTGGACCGGGAGGAGCTGTGCGGTTCCGCAGAGCCTTGTGTGCTGCACTTTCAGATATTGCTGCATAATCCTTTGCAGTTTATTACTAACGAACTCGAGGTCATCGATGTAAATGACAACGCCCCGGAGTTCTTTGAAAATGCAATGCAGCTCAAAGTCCTGGAAAGTTCCCCACCCGGAACAGTAATTCCTTTGGGAAATGCTGTGGACCCGGACGTGGGAAGAAACGGACTCCAGAACTACACGGTGTCTCCCAAGTCCCATTTCCACGTTCGCACCCGCCGTCGTAGGGATGGAAGGAAGTATCCAGAACTGGTGCTGGACAGAGCTCTGGATCGGGAGGAGCAGGCAGAGCTCAGTTTGGTTCTCACAGCCCTGGATGGAGGCTCCCCACCTCGGTCTGGCACTGCCCAGGTTCACATCCTGGTCTTAGACATAAACGACAACGCACCAGAATTTACACAGTCACTCTATGAGGTTCAAATTCTAGAGAAGAGCCCTGTTGGCTCTGTCATCATCACGGTCTCAGCTTCTGACTTAGATACGGGGAATTTTGGTGAAATATCGTATGCGTTTTTCCACGCTTCTGAAGAAATTCTCAAAACTTTTCAACTAAATCCCATTACTGGTGATATAGAGCTAGTTAAGGGTTTGGATTACGAAACAAGTAATACTTACGAGGTTGACATAGAAGCCAAGGATGGTGGAGGCCTTTCTGGAAAATGTACAGTCATAGTCCAGGTAGTTGATGTGAACGATAACCCACCAGAACTGACTTTGTCATCAGTGACCAGTCCTATCCCTGAGAATTCAGCAGAGACTGTGGTGGCTGTTTTCAGTGTGGCTGATTTAGACTCTGGAGATAATGGAAAAGTAACCTGTTCCATCCAGAACAATCTCCCCTTCATCCTGAAACCATCTGTAGAGAACTTCTACACTATAGTGTCTGAAGGAGCATTGGATAGAGAGAGCAGAGCCGAGTACAACATCACCATCACAGTCAGCGACATGGGCACACCCAGACTCACAACCCAGCACACCATAACAGTGCAGGTGTCTGACGTCAACGACAACGCCCCCGCCTTCACACAAAGCTCCTACACCCTGTTTGTCCACGAGAACAACAACCCCGCCCTGCACATAGGCACCATCAGCGCCACAGACTCAGACTCAGGCTCCAATGCCCACATCACCTACTCGCTGCTGCCAACCCACGACCCGCAGCCGGATCTCTCCTCGCTCATCTCCATCAATGCCGACAACGGGCAGCTGTTCGCGCTCAGGGCGCTTGACTATGAGGCCCTGCAGGGCTTCGAGTTCCGCGTGGGCGCCACAGACCAAGGCTCGCCTGCGCTCAGCAGTCAGGCGTTGGTGCGCGTGCTGGTGCTGGACGCCAACGACAATGCGCCCTTCGTGCTCTACCCTCTGCAGAACGCCTCTGCGCCCTTCACAGAGCTGCTACCCAGGGCGGCAGAGCCTGGCTATCTGGTCACCAAAGTGGTGGCAGTGGACCGCGACTCTGGCCAGAACGCCTGGCTGTCATTCCAGCTGCTCAAAGCCACGGAACCAGGACTGTTCAGCGTGTGGGCTCACAATGGCGAGGTGCGCACCTCCAGACTGCTGAGTGAGCGCGATGCGCCCAAGCACAGGCTGTTGCTGCTGGTCAAGGACAATGGCGATCCTCCGCGGTCTGCCAGTGTCACTCTGCATGTGCTGGTGGTGGATGGCTTCTCTCAGCCCTACCTGCCTCTGCCTGAGGTGGCGCGCGACTCTGTACAGGACAATGAGGACTTGCTTACACTCTATTTGGTCATCGCCCTGGCGTTTGTGTCTTCGCTCTTCCTCTTGTCTGTGCTGCTGTTTGTTGGGGTGAGGCTGTGCAGGAGAGCCAGGGCAGCCTCTCTGCGTGGCTGCTCTATTCCTGAAGGACACTTTCCTGCTCACCTGGTGGATGTCAGCGGCGCGGGAACCCTGTCCCATAGCTACCAGTATGAGGTGCATCTGACCGGAGACTCTGGGACTGGTGAGTTCAAATTCCTGAATCCGGTGATACCAAACCTGTTTATGGAAGATTGTGAGAGAGAAGTTGAGGAAAATCCCCACTGCAGGAGTAGCTTTGTAGTCAGCTAAGTGTTGTTAATGGTTCATCATCGCTCAGTTTCGTTAAACTTGTTGTAATTGTTCTTTTAAGAAGTTATATTATTCAACAGCCTTAAACCAGTAATTCAACGTATGGTATCCCAAATAGCTCTAAACTTGTTACTCTTTTATTAATGCTAGTTTTACTTAGGATTTTGTAGTTGTGCCTATTATATTCATTTTCTCCATAATATCTCGGTGCTTATCATCATAACAGTTAATGGAACTAATGTCTTTATGACATTCTGGAACTTTTCAATTCACTTAAGGACAATTAAAGCTGTGTGTATTTGTGGCACCTATTTTTACCATATAACTTTGTGTTCTTTTAGGCTACATTGTAATTCTTTATGAGTCCTTGGCCTTTTGGGGTTAAGCAATCTGCACAGCTGTAAAATTTAGAACAACTCTTTCTCCTGAATAATATGTAAACACACATTTCATTAAAACATCAGTGCATGGAAGTTGTGCCGTGTCCTGTTGTGAGCACCGTGTATCCTAGAGATTGTTATGTGTGCTTATTCACAAGCATGCCATGAACACTAAAATTAGACTTCTCAAATAATTAGTATACAATAAAAATCAAGGAGAAAATATCATATGCTTGCTCCTCTTTCTTTATGAAGCCAGTCCGCTAATCACTGGTTTGATGCAATCCCCTAAAAATTTAATCTCAGAATCTGAATTATGAACCAACTTCCTCTAAGGTAATTGAGGGCTCTTGCAGGCATTGACTTTCTCTGTCTCCTTCCTTCCTTTACCACCATAGACAGAAGAAGTCCCAGTATAATGAACAGATTGTATTTTCTTGGGGGTCTCTAATTTTTTCTACCTTTAAAAGAGGACATTTCCTCTGAATTTTGACTCTCAACTTTAATGCTGAACCCAGATATTTGATTTTATAATGTTTGATAGTAATGGTAAGTTCTAAAATTTTTTTGTGTTTAACTTTACTTTTTAAAGTTAGATTTGCCTAATGTAGCCTTCCGTTATTATAAATTAGCTTTGATTTTAGAGTAAGGAAAGTTTTTTTTTTTTTTTTGGATTTTTCGAGACAGGGTTTCTCCGTAGTTTTTGGTTCCTGTCCTGGAACTAGCTCTTGTAGACCAGGCTGGCCTCGAACTCACAGATATCCGCCTGCCTCTGCCTCCCAAGTGCTGGGATTAAAGGTGTGCGCCACCACTGCCCGGCTGGAAAGTTTTATTTGTATAAAATATATTTTATTTTGAGCATAATACACTGGACAAATATTGCATTTATCTGAATGGTAATGTTTTGTTGTAATGTTTAGTAAGCCTAGTGAAGTTATGGTGCCATTTATAAGTAGATTTATGCTTCTAAATATGAAATGTCATTGAACTTTGTCAAAGAAAAATGAGCTGTTTAAAAACTTTCCTTATAACTTAACGTTTATTTTAAAATCTAGTATATTATACTCCTGGATTTATTCTTAAAAGCCAGTATATTATACTTCTGGAGTTTTAGGACCTGTACAATTCTGGGAATTACTTTTTCCTCTAGGAATGTATCAAACAAGGAAGTTAATAAGTTTTTAGTCTTTAATCAAACTTTAAAAGTGAATTAAGAAAGAGATAAAACTCAGAACAGAATCAAACACAAGCATATGACGTAAATATAGTAGACAACACTAATGACTTTGCCATTGTTATCAGCTACAGAAATAAAATGTAGTTGGGATGACCATTAACAAACGTAAACAAAGCTTCCATAGCCATGCTGGAACATCATGACAATTCAAGCCCACTTTGACTTAGCCACCCACGTCCATTTTGCATAATCATATAAATGAAGATGGGCAAATAAACACCAAGGAACATGCCTCTCCAATCCCTCTGTGTATTCAAAAAGTGTGGAACATTCTAGACCAGCTGGGGATCACCACCAACTTATAAAATGGATCAGCAATTTGAATTTCAGTTGCTGCCATGTAGTAGTAAACATGACCCAAACAACTTACACACAATGTAAGGAACACGGTTATTTTGTTGTTACTGAACAAAAACTAGAGGTCTTGCTAATGGCGCATATGCTAACATGGTCTTTCCCCCGGGGCTTCTGTTACATGTGCATCTCTTGCTACTGTTTTAGACATGGAATGAGTTTAACATGTGTTGTTCTAGAGCAGAAATTCTACTGAAGGCATCAAAGCTCATATCACTTTAAGATTTGTTCTTTGCAAATCAAAATTATATATTATAGTTAATATGACATATAATAATTAATATAATAACATTATTAATCTATTACATTATTAGTGTCAGGCTAAAATTGTGTTTATATCAGTAGAATTAACCTTTTTGTTAGATTATCTGACATCATAAAGCAATTATACTTACAGATTAAAAGTCAGAAATTATCCATTTAAAATAACAGAAAGACAGAGATATTGCAAGAATTGGATGGGCTAAGATTTCTGAGAAGAAAGGTCTTTGGATAGCTGAGTTGACCAGTCTGTTCTGCTCCAGAGAAATTTTCTAAGTTTGAAAACAAGCAACAAGCTCTTGACAGGGACAAAGCAAATCAGTAAACTTTTACAGCCTGGAAGATACAAGCTTTGATTTAGTTTCCCCATTCATGGCACTTAAACCCAGAGTAAAAGAACCCAAGTAGAAAATCAGTCAAAAGCAAGTGAAGTTTTATTTGCTAAGCAGCTTGGAACCTTCCATGAGAAAGGGATATGGAAAATGTAAGAAATTCTTAGCTGTAAATGTTGTAGAGTTGGGTGCTTATTAGGCCTGCAAAGAACCTCAAACAAGGACAACACCTGTTTGCATTAGAGTGGATTGATTAGATAGGACTCGATCAAGCTGATAGCAAAAGGTGACCTCCTTTTAGAGGAAGGTAATAAAATCACGACACAAGATGGATTTTACCTAGTTACCTAAAGTTCCATAGAAATTTCAAGGCACACATCAACATAACTAAATTCTATAAACAAAAACAGCAATAAAAATATGGCCTAAAAGATCCAGATATTAGAAATGAATGTACAGTATTTTTTAACATATAGCTAATGTATTAAAGTAAGAAACAGTGTATAAAATAGATAATAGGAAATTTTACCGTCAAATGAAAATCTTAAACTGTAAATTTTATAACTGAGAAAACACATGACATAGAACTAAGTTGTTTAATGCCATAGTTATATAGAAATGCAGGAAAAGTGGATGCAAGATGACTCCAGTTGAAACATCCAAATAGAAACACAATGTCAGCACTCAGGGAGGCAGAGGCAGGCAGATCTCTGTGTGTTCGATGCCAGCCTGGTCTACAGAGCAAATTCCAGGACAGCCCAAGATACACAGAGAAACCCTGTATCAAAAAGTAAACACAAAGAAAATATAATTTAAATTTAGAAAAGAATATTAGTAACATTTGGGATAAAACAAAGTTCTTTTCTGTGCATCCAACTCTAATCCTAGGAGGGATGGGAGATTAAGAAAGAAATAATGGGCTGATGAGACACCAAGGACAATGGCAGGGGGTTTTGATCCTACTTAATGTGCTGGCTTTGTGGGAGCCTAGCCAGTTTGGATGTTCACCTTCCTAGATATGGACGGAGAGGACCTAGGACTTAACACAGGGCAGGGAACCCGGACTGCTCTGTGGACTGGAGAGGGAGGGGGAGAGGAGTGGGGGGAGGGGGAGAAGGAAGGGTGGGAGGAGGGGGAGAAGGGTGGGAGGAGGGGAAGGGAAATGGGAGGCTGGGAGGAGGTGGAAACTTGTTTTTTGTTTATGTTTTTTTTCTTCTTTTCGCAATAAAAAAAAAAGAAATAATGGGCAAGAATTACTAAACTGGTAAAAGTCTTCCACTTAGTGAAACTCAGTCAGAATAAATAAAAGACAGAGAGAAGCCAGGTGTATCACAGGAAAGTAATCAATACCAAATTGAACAGGAAAACAAATAAATTCTTAAAGCAACCACACAAACATGATAAAATTATTTTAGAAGAGACTCGACTAGATGGACAGCTGATTTAAAAAAATAAATCAAAAACTAAAGACAACATCTCTGAAGTCTTGCAAGTTATTTAAAAAGTAGAATTGTATTACCATCATATCTTTCAAAACAAAGTTTTCTGACAGAGAATTAATCACATTCCAATCATTGCCAAAAAAATACTTTTTGTGTAATTCGTTAGACAGAAAGAAACAGTCCTATGAGATTACAGAATTCTGCTGAGAAGCGAACAGTAACAGGAAAGATAAATATGAACACACATCATTTGGCTTTGGTTATACAAGGTAAGAAAAATAGGTTTTTTTTTGAAATTCATAAAACAGTAATGCAGATCAGAGCTGCTGAAGTCACCACACATCCGTCCTATCAAATCAGAGCTGCTGAAGTCACCACACTCCTTCCTATCAAACGAGGGAGCAGGGTAGTGGACAGGTTCTTTTACCGGAAGTCTTCATCAGAGTTGCTGGGAAAATAAAGTGACAAGACATTCAACCCTTAAACAAGCCAAGCATTACTGAAGAGACTAAAGAAACTCATTCTGTAGGAAAGATGACTCCTAGTTCCTTAGATGCTAACTGTCCTGTGTCTCCCTTTCTATCTATCTTGGAACTGGACACTACAGTGGCTGGTCCCGTTTGTTGGGGTCAACATGTCTGAAAGTCTCATTTATAAGCATCTAGACAACAGCTAATCAAGTCAAGAAAAGAACCTTAGAAGTTCTGCACAGAAAAGGAAGCTGCTGACCCAAACTGTGCAAAACCTGCTCTCTGATTTAAAGAAAAAGCTAAACCGGTAAGGATTATCTATTCAAAGAAATGAGCGGCAAAACACCAAGAATTTACACACATGTACAATGCCCAATATGAAGCTTTGCACCCCAAATCAGCAGCTGAAAACATGCAAGAAATTAAGAACACAGAGAAGGCCAGAGTGTGCCTTAAATCAAGGAGACACAATGCTGGTGTCATGACTTTACCAAGGAACAAGCAGAAACAGAAATAAGTAAAACCCACAGTACATGTTGTAAAAGGCATCAGAATGAATTCCAGTTTCTGGTGGGTCAGATCAGGCCAAAAATGATACAAGAAAACTGGCAGAATGTCAAAAGTCAAAGTTTGGAATAGACAAGCCCACGGGGAAGCTGCTATTGTACGTGTATCAGTGCACATGGGGCAAGAAGATGGGGATGTGGACTTCCCAGGTGCAATCCTGGCAACAAACCATTGCCCTCAATTAAAGTCATACTCTCCCATCCCGCAGAAGTCAGGGTCCTAGAAACCAGATGGTTCTCCTAGTTGTACTGTTACTCTCTCAGCAATCAGGTTCATGAATAGTTCTAGTTCTGGCACCGTAAGAAATCTTCTGGATGGGTGCAGGATTCATGTCTTTAATACGAGCACTCGCTATCAAAGACCGGCGGATCTTTCTGGGTTTGAGAATAGCCTGGTCTACATAGTGACTTCCAGGACAGCTGGGGCTACAGAGAAAAAGCCTGTCTCAAACAAACAAGAACAAACTAGCAAATAGGTCTTCAGAAAGAAGACTAGGGCTGGGAACCCAAAATGATCAAGACGGAGAGAGAACCCAGGATGGTTCCCCAGCTTTGCACAATACACATAGAACTTACCAAGAACTTGGCTACTTCAGAGTTCTTTAAATTCATTTTTCATGTTGTTTCCACTGGGAAACCAACTTCAAAAACAGCTTCCTTCCACCCTCTTTACTGTAACATGCAGAGAAAAGCATTCATGCTTTTGTCTTAATTCACGAACTTGTTTTAAGCGTCCAGGCCAGGCCAACAGCATCCATCAGTTACTGACAATTGACCAAGTTGAACGTGTTTGTTTGTTACATACACGCATGTTTTAGTACAGAGTATGTTTATGATTTAAAGTCACAAAATTAGTATTATAATTTTTGAAATATCAGGAGTTAGTAATTGAATTTAAGGTAAGGCTCACAATAACTCTGAAACACTTGTATATTTTTCAGAAGTGAATCTTCCAAATGATTACTGTTAGTATTTTTTCACCGGGATCAGGCAGGTCTCTGCACTTCCAATACCAGCTCTTAAATCAAAATGAAAAAGTGAAATAAGTAGATTTTAACAAGCAAGGAAGGAATGGAACACAACGGAAAAAGGTACATGCAATTGTGAATGCGGACGCTTGGTGGCGCTTCAGGCTAAGCGTGTGAATAAAGGACTCGGCAGATGCCCTGGAAGCCATTACTGGGCATCAGAACTAAGATTGCTCCCTAAAAGAAGGTGGCATTCAGGCTGTATCTAGGAGCGAAATCTTCAGAGAAGGCATAGCTCCAATAGCAAGTCTGAGCAAAATTTAGTTCTATTATTCCCTCAAAACGCGAGAGTGGATTCAAACAAATTAAAAGGCTCTGCCCCTTCTGGATCCAGTGTGAACAATGGAGACGACGCGAGCAAAAACGCCAAAGCAAAGGCAAGTCGTTTTTCTTACTATATTGTTGCTTTTGGGGGAGGCTGGCACTGAGGCAATTAGATATTCCATGCCAGAAGAAACTGAGAGTGGCTACTTGGTGGCTAATCTAGCAAAAGATCTGGGTCTTAAAGTGGGGGAATTGGCCACTAGAGGGGCGCGAATCCATCATAGAGGAAACAAAGAGCTCTTGCAGCTGGATGCAGAGAGCGGGAATTTGTTCCTGAAGGAAAAATTAGATCGTGAGGAGCTGTGTGGGGCGACAGAACCCTGTATGCTGCACTTCCAGCTCATACTGAAAAACCCTGTGCAGTTCTTCCAAACTGACCTGCAGCTCACAGACATAAACGACCATTCTCCAGAGTTCCCGAACAGAGAAATGCTCCTAACAATTCCTGAGAGCGCCCAGCCAGGGACTGTGTTTCCTCTGAAGGCAGCTCAGGACCCTGACATAGGCAGCAATGCTGTTCAGAACTACACAGTCAGCCCCAACCTCCACTTCCATGTCGTTACTCACAGTCGTGCTGATGGCAGGAAATACCCAGAGCTGGTGCTGGACAGAGCCCTGGACAGGGAGGAGCAGCCTGAGCTCACTTTAACCCTCACTGGTGTGGATGGTGGGTCACCTCCCAGGTCTGGGACCACCACAGTTCGCGTTGAGGTCGTGGACATCAATGATAACGCTCCCCAGTTTGTACAGTCGCTCTATGAGGTTCAGGTCCCTGAGAACAGCCCCCTTGATGCCTTAGTTTTGACGGTCTCTGCCAGGGATTTGGATGTGGGACCTTATGGGAATGTAGCCTACTCTCTGTTTCAAGGTGGTGAAGTTTCTCAACCATTTGTAATAGACCAAGTCACAGGAGAAATTCATCTGAGCAGAGAGCTGGATTTCGAGGTAACTAACCATTATAACATAGAAATTGCAGCCAAGGATGGAGGAGGCCTTTCAAGCAAGTGCACTGTGGCTGTGCAGGTGTTGGATGTAAATGACAACGCACCGGAGTTGACCATCTCCACACTCACAAGCCCTATCCCAGAAAACTCTCCGGAGACTGTAATTGCTGTGTTCAGTGTTTTTGATTTAGATTCTGGGGACAATGGAAGGATGGTGTGTTCTATTCAGAACGATCTTCCATTTCTTTTGAAGTCCACATTCGAGAACTATTACACTTTAGTGACAGAGGGGCCACTGGACAGAGAGAGCAGATCTGAGTACAACATCACCATCACAGTCAGCGACATGGGCACACCCAGGCTCACAACCCAGCACATCATAACAGTGCAGGTGTCTGATGTCAATGACAACGCCCCCGCCTTCACACAAAGCTCCTACACCCTGTTTGTCCAAGAGAACAACAGCCCCGCCCTGCACATAGGCACCATCAGCGCCACAGACTTAGACTCGGGCTTCAATGCCCACATCACCTACTCGCTGCTGCCCACTCACGACCCGCAGCTCCCTCTCTCCTCGCTCATCTCCATCAATGCCGACAATGGGCAGCTGTTCGCCCTCAGGGCGTTGGACTATGAGGCTCTGCAGAGCTTCGAGTTCCTCGTGGGCGCCACAGACCAAGGCTCGCCCGCACTCAGCAGTCAGGTGCTGGTGCGGGTGCTGGTGCTGGACGCCAACGACAATGCGCCCTTCGTGCTCTACCCGCTGCAGAACGCCTCTGCGCCTTGCACAGAGCTGCTGCCCAGGGCGGCGGAGCCTGGCTATCTGGTCACCAAAGTGGTGGCAGTGGACCGCGACTCTGGCCAGAACGCCTGGCTGTCATTCCAGCTGCTGAAGGCTACGGAGCCAGGGCTGTTCAATGTGTGGGCTCACAATGGCGAGGTGCGCACCTCCAGACTGCTGAGTGAGCGCGATGCGCCCAAGCACAGGCTGTTGCTGCTGGTCAAGGACAATGGCGATCCTCCGCGGTCTGCCAGTGTTACTCTGCACGTGCTGCTGGTGGATGGCTTCTCTCAGCCCTTCCTGCCTCTGCCAGAGGTGGTGCGCGACCCTGCGCAGGACAATGAGGACTTGCTCACACTCTATTTGGTCATTGCCTTGGCGTCTGTGTCTTCTCTCTTCCTCTTGTCTGTGCTGCTGTTTGTGGGGGTGAGGCTGTGCAGAAGGGCCAGGGCGGCCTCTCTGGGTGGCTGCTCTGTGCCCGAGGGCCACTTTTCTGGACACCTCGTGGATATTAGCGGTGCAGGGACCCTGTCCCAGAGCTACCAGTATGAGGTGTGTCTGACTGGAGACTCTGGGAGCACAGATTTCAATTTCCTCAAGCCTGTTATTCCCAGTAATCTGACTCCAGACACTTATATGTTGAATAGTTAAAATTACAGAAATGATTTAGGTGTCATTAAGAGAAGGTTAAAATCATTGCTGTTGGGATGTCATTATTTTTCTGATAAAAGGTATTATTTCCGTGAGATTATATTTTATTTCTATGTGGTTTTCCTTTTCCATAATCAGCTAATTCTTAAGATGTCTCCTCTCTTACCAATGCAACTTAATGTGTTTTTTCTCTTACTTCGAGGGAAGTAAAATCTTCACTCTGTTAGTGATGACTGAAATAGTTTTAAATCTCATTTATTATAGGGAATTTGGTGAATAATGCAGAATCCATAATATTTTCACAATTTATCTAAACAATTTCCATCTTGATTCTTAGTAGTGATTCTAACTATGTAATGTGCTAGGCTTAATGTGATGTTTGCATACATGCAGATAATTTATCTTGCTTATTCAATCTCTTTCCTAATCTTCAGCCCTCCCCCTTGCTTTCATATAACCCCTGAATACCACTGAGAAGTGAAAATGTTCTATTCTTGTCCTTGTGTGTGTGGCTATTGTTCCATCCATTTTTCCTGCAAGTGATGTAGCTTCATTCTTCTTTATGGATGAGTAAAATCACAATGTATGGGTTGGAGATGTAGATCAGTTGGTAGAGCATTTGCTTGACATGCACAATACCCTGGCTTTGAGCACCAACATCACATGGCAAGCCTAAGCTCCATCTGGGTTATGGGAGATTCTCTCTCTCAAAAGACAAAACAAAGCATTTTGCATAAACACCACTTTTTTATCCATTACAGTAATCTTAAAGTGTTTTCTTTATAGTTAAATACAGTGTTAAGTACAAATGAAATATACTTTCTTTAAGAAATATAGTAGGGGATGGAGAGATGGCTCAGAGGTTAAGAGCACTGGCTGCTCTTCCAGAGGTCTGAGTCCAATTCCCAGCAACCACATGGTGGCTCACAACCATCTGTAATGAGATCTGGTGCCCTCTTCTGGTGTGCAGAGGCACACATGCAGGCAGAATGCTGTGTACATAATAAAAAAATAAATCTTTAAAAAAGAAATATAGTCATTTGCAATCATTTTAGGAGCAAGAGGTTTAATACATTTCTTTATTGGCACTAGTAATCACTGTTTTTTTTTTTTTGAGACAGTGTCTCTCTACAGAGCCCTGATTGTCAGGGAACTTACTATGTAGACCTAGTTGGCCTCAATCTAATGGAGCTCCAACTACCTCTCTCTCCTTAGTAAGGGGATTGAAGGCATGCATGACCATACCCAGAGGTAATTAATATTCAAGCTTTAATTTTCATATTGGTCAAAAAAGGCAAAACCGTAGATATACCCACTGGGTTACTTTTATGCTTTCACTCTGCATGGCTGTTAAAAGTATAATCACAGTGTACAGGAATAAACTAAGAACAAGTCATTCAATAAACTATTGAGCATTCTTTCCTTTTCATATTATTGGATGAGGTGTATAAGTAGATACCACTTTGGGTTGTAAATTCTGAGCTGTTTTAATAAAAACCATGGGTTAACTTTTAAAGGTACTACAGTAAGGATGGAGCTCCATTAAGCCATATTGGTTACTGATAATCATTTCCACGTATATTGTGACTTAGGAGAAAAATATTTTCTTAACTTACTGTCAAGGTTCCTTTGAATTGTAACCTGATATGATTTAGAATTGCTCAGAATCTTGCTCAGGTAATAACTTTTGATCCATGTTCTGCCTCCACCATTGTAATTCAAAGATGTATGAAAATGGGGATCAGAGAATATCATTGACTAAGATCAACTATAATTTAGAATTACATTTAGAAGGAACCAAACCTTCAAATAATATGGATCTTTTGAATGAAAAATGTCTTAGTTTTCTATTGCAGCAGCAAAACACGATGACCGAGGCAGGAACAAAGAGTTCTGTCAAGAAAGATTCTATGAAGAAGAACAAATTCCCTGGGGACGTGCAGTTTCAGAAGATGAGAGTACATGAGCATCATGGCAGGAAGTATGGCAGAAGGCAGGAATGGTGCTGGAGAGCTACTTGAAAGCTTATACCTTGATCCAGGAGCAAGGAGCTAACTTGGAAGGAATGGGCTTCTGAAACCCCTAAGCATACCCAGTGACACACCAGTTCCAGCAAGGCCACACCTAATCCTTCTCAAAGAGTCCCACCAAGTGGGGACCAAGTATTCAATGTGTGAGCCTATGGGACCATTCTCATCCAGACCCCCATAGACTGGGCGTGACTGCTGTAGAGCACACTTTCAGCATGCTCACGGCCTTAGGTTCTATCTCCAGTACCACAAAAGAACTTTCCATTGGGTGGTTATTTTCCTAGGATTTTCTATAGTTATTAAGATTAATCATTAATCTTTATGAATCTTGTACAGTATACGTTATCTGTAGCCCTTCTCATTTGTGTTACACAATAACACAAATTCTACTTTTACAAATTATGTATGCATGAATATATATTCCTAATTATTCAAGGATATATTGTTGAAAGTTGGTGAATGAAAAAAGGTATACCATATAGACAGTAAACTAAAGAGAGTTTGGAGAATAGCAAAGTCAACCACAAATTAATTTTAAAGATCATTAAAAAACCATTAAAGAGGCCATCGTAGATGATAAAAGAGAAAATCTATTGGGAAAACATGACAACTTAAACATATATATACCAAAATATAGTACCTCAAAATAAATGTCTTAGTTACTTTGTTGTGACTGTGATAAAACACCATGGCCAAAGCAACTTAGGGATAAAGTATTTATTCTGACGCACAGTTCAAGGGTATAGTCAGTCCCGGCAGGAAGTCCTGAAGCTTGAAGTAGCTGGACACAGGGCATTTACAGCTAGGATGCAGAGAACAATGAATGCTTGTGTTAACTCCACTTTTCCATTTTTATACAGTCCAGGATCCTATTTAAAGGACTAGTGCTACCTACAGTGGGCAGGTCTTCCTACCTCAAATGATTCAAGATAGTCCCTTAAGGACATGCCCAAGGCACACATCCCAGGTAATTCTAGATCTTATCAAGCTAATAGCTGAGATCAACTGTCCCAACAAATGAAACAAAATTTGATACAAATAATATTTGATTTTGATAATTAATTTGACTGGGGTTAAAAAGAACACCTACATCATTAATGAGGTACACCTCTGGGTGTGTCTGTGAAGGTGTGTCCAGAGATACTTAACTGAGGAGATAAGACACACCCTAAACATGTTGGCACCATTCCATGGGGTGGAGCCCAAGACAATACAAAAAGAGAAAGTGAGCTGAGCCCCAGGAGACTTCTTTCTCTGCACCCTGACTTTAGATGCCTTGTGACCAGCCACTTCATGTGCCCACTGTCATGTCTTCTCCATCATAATGGATTCTATTCTCTCAAATGCCAAGTCAAAACAAAACTCCTTTGTCACTGAGTATTCATTACAACGATGGGAAAAGTGCCTAATTTACCATCAAGACCTAAAAACCAACTACAGGTCCAGTGAGGTGGTTTGGTTGGTAATACCTTTCAATAAACCTAATGGCCTGAGTTCAATCCCCAGGACCCACATGGTAGGAAAGAACAGACTCTCAAAAGTTTTCCTCTGACCCCCACACATTTGCCATGCAATATGCACTCCAAATTAATTTAATTTTTAACTAAACAAAAACTACACCTAACAGAGAATTCTATTCAAAAACAGCAGGAGATACAGTTTTTAAATTTCTAGTAGCACATTCTTCATGATAGACCATCATAAAATATGAGTCCACAAATTTTAAATATTAAACCCAAGCAAAGCTTGATCTACAACTATAAAAGAATTAACTTGGAAATTCAGAAAATTCACAAACATATGGAAATCAACATATTTCTTAGCATTCAATGAGGTAGAAAAGAAATTACAAGGAACATATCAAAATCTTCTGAAATGACCGAAACATGAAAATACAACATAGCAATGTGTATCATATGCAATTAAAGTTATGCTTAGAGGAAAGTTATGGCAGAAAATAACCCATATTAAAAAGATCTCAAATCAAAATCTCAGGCTTCTACTTTAAGACAAAACCTGTATTCCTGGTGAGTACAAAGCTAGATGGGTTGTAATGATCTAGTCTTGAAAAAAGGAACAAAAGGAAAAAATTGAATAATAAGATCAGTCTAAGCGCCAATGAACAAAAGAAAATTAGAGTAGATAGAACCAATGAATTACAAAATGAAAAACAGCATAAGTGCAAACCAATTGAAACAAAGGTGAGACTATTGTAACAATCAAGAAAACTAACAAGCTTTTATTCTGATTAACACAGAGAAAAAGAAGATTCAAATTACCAAAATGTGGAATAAAGGAGAAATTTAACCTATTTCACACAGAAGAGATTAAAATAGAGTTCTCTTATAATCCTATGATCAGCTTTAGGTAAACCAGTTATAAAACTAAAATTAACTTTAAAAATTTCTGGAAACATACACTGATAAAGTTGACTAAAGAAGAAATAGAAAGTCAGAATAGACCCATAATGAATTATTGTTAGTACTCAAATTTTCCCATAAAGTCCTAGAACCAGATGACTCCACACACAAATTCTACCAAATATTAAAGAAAAACAGCAATACTTAGAATTTGTTTAGAAAATAGAGGAACAGAAACTACTTATAAACTCATGGAGGTGGTAATTGCCCCATGATGAAATCAGAAAACACAAGAAAACTAAACACTAATTTTCTTTAAGAGCATGCCTTCAAAATTTCCCAACTAAATACTAGGATATTAACTCCATTAACATACATGGAGATTATATGTTATGACCAAGAAAGATTATCCTAGGAACAAAACATCTGTTCAATACTCAAATCAATGTAATATACTGTGTAAGCAAAATAGTAAATAAAATCACACAACTATTTCAATAAATGGAGAAAAACATTTTAGAAAACACAATACTTTCATGATGATACAACATACAAAACAGTAGGGGTAAAATGAAAAGTCTTCTGCCTGATAAAAAAGCCATAAAACCACATGGTTAACATCATATTTAACAGTAAAAAAATACAAATAAAGGACATTTGATCTCACTGCTTCTATTTAACATTGTACTAGAAGCTCTAGCCATTGTAATTAGGAAAGTACAAGGAATAAAATTATTCAGGTTGAGAACTGAAAACCAAAAACATACTTGCATATGATACTACTTATTGTATGCATATGATATACAAATATAAGCAAAATGCTGGGGAATTTACAAAAGACTAGTAAATTGTAAAATAAATTATAAAAATTTATTAAGTTTGTAGGACAAAGATCATTATCCAAAAATAGTGTTTTTAAAAATCCAGAAGTAGGAAAGGAACATAACACATTGGAACTAAATTTGCTAAAGATGTATAGCAAACCCTGGAGAACATTACATGGCATGCGACATTGGGGAAATTATTTCTGCTAAATCTCATTTTTTTCATCTGTAAAACATGGACAATGCAAGGACTAATTTTACAGAGTTGATTGGAGAGGAAATGAATTAATATGTAAAAGATTTTTTTCTGTTTGGTGATTTATAATGTTAGTACTACTGAAATTTTATCTCAAAACTTTGTCAACATGTGAAAATGGGAAAATAAAATATAGTCAAATTTTGTTTCAAACCATTTATCCTATGTCTAACTAGAACCTGCCTACTATGCTAGGGACTTTTGTATTTGTTCTGCTCAGGGGACCTGTTTTTCATTCATTTTTTAAAAAGATACATCCTTTGTTTTTAGTCTCTTCAGTATTTATTTTATATCTTTACTTTATTTTATGCCAGTGCTTATGCAGACAGAAATGTAACTATGTGAGTGTATTTATTTATTCAACTAACACTTGATCAATACTTACAATAACCCAGGTTTTCCAATCCAGAGTATGAGAGAACTGACATATTTTAGCAACAACTTATTTAACATAAACCATAAATCAATCCAATAACTAAATGAAATCAGGTGAACAGGCACAGAAAATCCTGCACAAGATAGGTAAATGATACACCATCAAGTAGACAACCTGTAGCCAATAACCTAGTTAAATGTTCCCCCATGATGCTCCAGCTGTCTTTCAGGGTAACCATAGCAGCTACACTCACGCTGGAAATATTTTCAGATGAATTCTCTAGTTGTCATGGGCAATCCCTGGCACACCCTTCACTCTCTGCCCATAAGATTGTGAGGAGATGGGAATCTTATTGTTTCATGCTCAAAATATTTTAAGTGAGTACTTGCTTTCTCCTGGGGTTTATGATGCCCACGATTTAAAGGGTTACATGAAGCTCACTATAAAATAAACCTCACCCATGATAGATTATATCATATCAAATCAGAAACCAAAATAAAGCCTCATTTAAGAATTAATTCCTTACATACAGGTAGCTAAAAGCCTTGGGAAAATTGTATGAGTTCCACTCTCTTGATTTTGTCCTACTCGGATCCTGATTATAGAGTAACTCTATCATTTCAAGCCTCAATTACCTTATTTGTTAAAATTCTTTAATCCCCTCTCCAGGCCATTCTGTGGCTCGATCATGGTTTACCTAATCTCTCTCTGTAGATCTATTTTATTTCACACAGTAAACATCAAACTACTTTATTCAATGGTTCTGCTATTGGCACACCAGTGTAGAGAAATAGAAGCCATCCTTAGGAAAAAAAAAATCTCTTCTTTAAGATGATATGGTATAGATTACTTAAAATTTTTGCATCTCTAAAAAGTGCTTATTTGTGAGAAACAAACTGATGCACCTATCATGAAGTGGATTCGAAATTAAGAATTTAGTTTACTTGGTTAGATATGCAAAATACAAAAGAACTGTCAAATTCCACCACTTGGCCACTGAGAAAACTGAGTTAACTACCTGTTTTATGTTAAAAATTCTTCTGGACCATACCCCAAATTGAAAAATATTTATTATTTATGTAACCTAAAATGAGAAAAACACTTGTAAACATAAAAGTATAAACATTTCTACATGTTCATTTGGAAATTTTCAAAAGATTTCCGACCTGAAAACACGGTCATTTTCTCAATATGGACGCAGGGTGGCGCTGCAGGCTAAGGTTATGAATAACCTCTTAAAAAGCTTCCTGGCCCTTTGTGTTGCAAGACAGAATCAAAAACACGGACAGGAAGCATTTCAAGGAATACAGGGCTCTAAATGGGTTTGGGCTGCGGTATTCTAAATTAACAAAGATTAAGAGCAACTAGATAAAGAATCCTCTAACGGAGAAATCAGAATTCTGCTTTCAAGCCATTCAGAGTGAGCTGAACAATCAGATGCAAGCACTCGCGTTTTCATCATGGAGAAGCAGGAGAGAAATCACCCAAACAGGCAAGTGATTGCTTTCTTTTTTGTGCTGCTGTGGGATAAGGTTCTAACGATGCCTACTCGGTACTCTGTCCTGGAGGAAACAGAAAGCGGCTCCTTTGTAGCCCATCTGGCCAAGGACCTGGGTCTGAAATCTGGGGATCTGACTGCCAGGTCTGCACGGGTGGTGTCTGACTATGACAAACAGCAGTTAATTCTGGATCCCGAGACTGGAGATCTGCTTCTGAGGGAGAAACTAGACCGGGAAGAGCTCTGTGCCTCTGTGGACCCCTGTGTGCTGCATTTCCAGGTGTTCCTAGAAAAACCAGTGCAATTTTTCCAAGGAGAATTACTGATCCAGGACATAAATGACCACTCACCAGAATTCCCAGATAGGGAAATGCTTTTGAAAATACCAGAAAATAGCAAGCCAGGCACTCTGTTACCATTGAATTTAGCCCAGGATTTGGATGTGGGCAGCAATGGGCTTCAAGAGTACACAGTCAACCCCAACTCTCATTTTCATGTCCTCACTCGAAATAATAGTGAAGGCAAGAAATACCCAGAATTGGTGCAGGACAGAGCCCTGGACAGAGAGGAGCAGGCAGAGCTGAGCTTGACCCTCACGGCTCTGGATGGGGGCTCTCCACCTAGGTCAGGAACAGCCATGGTTCGAATCCTGATCCTGGACATCAATGACAATGCCCCTGAATTTGTGAAGACCCCCTATGAGGTACAGGTCCTGGAGAGCAGCCCCCCAGACTCCCCAGTCCTGACTGTCCTAGCACAGGATGCAGATGCTGGCAACTTTGGGAGAGTTTCCTATGGCTTGTTCCAAGCATCAGATGAAGTTCAACAGACGTTCTCAATAAACGAAATCACGGGAGAAATACGACTGAAAAAGGGATTGGACTTTGAGAAAATTAAGTCTTACCACGTGAAAATCGAGGCCACGGATGGAGGAGGCCTTTCTGGGAAGGGCGCTGTGCTGATAGAGGTGGTGGATGTGAACGACAATGCCCCAGAGCTGACCATATCTTCACTGACCAGCTCAGTCCCAGAAAATGCTCCCGCAACTGTGGTTGCTATCTTCCGAATACGAGACAGAGACTCTGGAGAGAACGGGAAAATCATTTGTTCTATTCCAGATACTCTGCCATTCATTTTAAAACCCTCTAATAAGAATTTCTACACCCTGGTGACAGAGGGGCCACTGGACAGAGAGAGCAGAGCTGAGTACAACATCACCATCACAGTCAGCGACATGGGCACACCCAGGCTCACAACACAACACACCATAACAGTGCAGGTCTCTGACGTCAACGACAACGCCCCCGCCTTCACACAAAGCTCCTACACCCTGTTTGTTGAAGAGAACAACAGCCCCGCCCTGCACATAGGCACCATCAGCGCCACAGACTCAGACTCAGGCTCTAATGCCCACATCACCTACTCGCTGCTGCCAACCCACGACCCGCAGCTGGACGTCTTCTCGCTCATCTCCATCAATGCTGACAACGGACAGCTGTTTGCGCTCAGGGCGCTGGACTACGAGGTCCTTCAGACCTTCGAGTTCCTCGTGGCTGCCACAGACCAAGGCTCGCCCGCGCTCAGCAGCCAGGCACTGGTGCGCGTTCTGGTGCTGGACGCCAACGACAATGCGCCCTTCGTGCTCTACCCTCTGCAGAACGCCTCTGCGCCCTTCACAGAGCTGCTACCCAGGGCGGCAGAGCCTGGCTACCTGGTCACCAAGGTGGTGGCTGTGGACCGCGACTCTGGCCAGAATGCCTGGCTGTCGTTCCAGCTGCTTAAGGCCACGGAACCAGGGCTGTTCAGCGTGTGGGCTCACAATGGCGAGGTGCGCACCTCCAGGCTGCTGAGTGAGCGCGATGCACCCAAGCACAGGCTGCTGCTGCTGGTCAAGGACAATGGCGATCCTCCGCGGTCTGCCAGTGTCACTCTGCATATGCTGGTGGTGGATGGCTTCTCTCAGCCTTACCTGTCTCTGCCGGAGGTGGCGCGTGACTCCATGCAGGACAATGAGGACTTACTCACACTCTATTTGGTCATCGCCTTGGCATCTGTGTCTTCGGTCTTCCTCTTGTCTGTGCTGCTGTTCGTGGGGGTGAGGCTGTGTAGGAGGGCCAATGCGGCCTCTCTTGGTGGCTGCTCTGTGCCTGAAGGACACTTTCCTGGACACCTGGTGGACATCAGTGGCACGGGAACCCTGTCCCAGAGCTATCAGTATGAGGTGTGTCTGACCGGGGATTCTGGGACTGGTGAGTTCAAATTCCTCAAACCCATGGTCTCCAACCTGTTGCTTCAGGATGCTGGGAGAGAAGTTAAGGAAAGTCCCCACTGCAGGGATAGCTTTGTATTCAACTAAGTGTTGTCAATTCCTAGACGTTGTCATTTTAAGAAATGTCCTTGTTTCTAAGAGGTTTTCTACTAGTCTAACCTACATATTCTTAATTGCGCTGTTTTTATTGGTATGAAGATACTAGGCTTTTAGTTGCACTAATCATATTTCATCTTTTTCTCTGCATATGCATATCTCTTGATTATTAGGGTTATTATAAACCTTAATAACCCAAATTGTATAAATTTTCTTTGAATGATAGCTCTTTTTAAAAGGCTTATTCTTTTGTTAATAGATACAGCTTTCTGCATGCATGCCAGAAGAGGGCGCCAGATCTCATTATGGAAGGTGGTTGTGAGCCACCCTGTGGGTGCTGGGAATTGAACTCTGAACCTCTGAAAGAGAACCCAGTGCTCTTAACCTCTGAACCATCCTTCTCCCCAGTTCTCTGGATGATACTCTTAATGATCTTCTGAGGCATTTCAGTGCCCTCAAGAAAACTTACATTTGTGCATGAATTTGTGGCACCTGTGCTTTCCATGTAATTTGATGTTTTCAAAGGTAGATTGTTAAAGATCACCTAAGTTGCCTGGATCCTTCTGCACGAATAGAAAGTAACGTTACATCGGGTTCGCTTTCAGACCACGAGCCCTGAATAGTCAAGTCATAAAATTTCAACTGTATGTGAATGTACACAGAGTTGTGACATTCTCTGCTTGTGAGCATCATGCACACTAGTGGTCTTGTTTATTGGCTGCAGGTATCCTGGAAATACTAAGGTTAAAGTTTTGAATTCTTATGTGATAAAAATTAAAGAGAAAATATAAATGAATTTCTCATTTCACTTATTAAATAAAATTGTTGCATCACTGCTTTGCCATAATCTCTTTTAATAATTAATCTCAGAATAAGAATTTTTTCCCTTCTTTCTTAAAAGGAAAAGGCAGGGCTGTTGAGGGCCTCACATTTATCTGTTTCTTTCCTCATACAAAAAAGTCCAAGCATGTGGTAATGTGTGTGTGTTTTCTGGAAGCTTCTTGACACCTTTAAAATGATTTTCTTGAAGTTTTGGTATTCTGTTTGATTTTGTTTATCGACAGATTTGAAATTTTTCACTTTTTGTTTCTTGGTGGAGTTGGGTAGAGTTTATCAAGCAGAAAAGATTACTTTTGGTGTTAAATCATTTTGTTTTGTTGTTTAGCATACCCGTCAGTTACCTCGAGATAAACTGATGAATAATTATGAATAGTATTTTGCTTGTTAATAAAGTGGAGCAGTAGCATGCTTATTGATTTGTAATCACGGCTCTCTGTTGTGTTCAATAAGCCCGTAGAACTGATTGCTTGGTTTCTAACTCATTACATGTATGTAGATAAGTAAGACTATATCAAAAATTCTTAAAGTTTTGGCAGAAAATGAGCAATTGAAAAGCTTTCTTTATATCTCTCTATCTATTTCAAATCTGTCAGTCTATTTGAAGAGAGGTAGTTGTAGTTTTACCCACATTCATCTCCTCATGGAAGCTACACAGCAATGAAAAAAGCAAGTTATGGCAGATTAGGTTCTTGGTGAAATGTGGAGTTTAGTCATCATTCATATTTTTTTTAAAAAAGCAATAAATAATCATGAAAGCCAGTGAGCCACACACACAGAAGACCTGAAAGTGGGGAGGAGACCTGTTGGGAAGAAGGGCTTTGTCAGGAGAGTCTCTAAAAAGCAAAGCCTACTTGAGCATCTCACGGGAAAGGTGCTCAAAACAAGATCCAGGAGAGGAAAAGTACTAAAGAAACCGTATGAAGACATATATTTCTGTTAAAGGTGCATCTATAAAGCCAGGAACTGACTTGTGAGCATTAGTCATGAAATCAAAGACAATGTCTTTAAATTCCTGGGGGAAAGTATTCCCGAATATAACTCTAGCACACAGAGCCTTCAGAGTTGAAACTTCTCAGCAAAGACTGAGAGAAATCATTGACTCACATGGAACTGAGAGAAACACTTTTAATGGATTGAGTAGGCAGAAGGAAACAATCCCAAATGAATTACAGACTTGTGTCAAGAGGTAAAAAGTAGCAGGAAAGGTTACAAGTGAATATTGACCAGGTGTTGACTCTATAAAGCAAGAACAGTGGTGTCTTAAGATAATACAGAGCAGAGAAAAAGATGTACAGAAAAATGAGAGAAATCAGGAAAAAAAACCTCTAAAAATGAAAAGAGAGCTGGTCTTGGAGGCACCCTCCTTCAATCTCAACACTAAGGAGGCAGAGGCAGGTGGATAATTGAGTTGGAGGCTAGCCTGTTGTTCACAGTGAGTACCAGGCCAGCTAGGACTATATAGTGAGACCTGACTCAAAAAAATTGGTTTTCTAAGCAAATTATATAATAGTCTTACTCCTTTTATTTATCATCAATTCATGAGCATGTTTTGTATAATTTAGGTTTTGGGAGCCTTTTTCGATTTTTCTCTTTCTTTGAAATATCCTTCTGTTCACACAGCTATGTTACATAATTTTTTATTTTTATGGTTTCAGTTGGCTTTAAGGGTATTTTATTTGGAAATTAAGTGTACTTTTAGAAGAAAATAAACAGTTCCTTATTTGACTTTTTCATTTTCTTCCTTATCTTTATAATTTCTTTCTGGAAACTTTATTTTCTGAGCTTCTCGTTCCATTCTCTATGTCCCTTGACTTCATATTTTTATTTCTCCTTGCTGTGTTAGCAGGCTATTTTACTGTCATCTCAGCTCATGCCGAGTCTCTCAGTCAACAAAGATGTACAAGCATCTAAGAGCTAGTTTATAAAGTTTGTTTCAAAGATAATTTATTTCTAGTTTCATTATTTTTAACAATTAAGGACCTCGCATGATTTTTATATTTACTTGGGATGGAGTTTTCATCTCTCAGTTCTCCCTTGGTTCCTTTAGATATAAAGCATGGAGATGACCACATCGTCACGATGGAGAATTCATATATACACACACACCTACATAGTCTACATGTACAACTTCTATCAGATAAATTATACCATCATGTATTGCATCTACTTTCTGGTTATCATAGGTTTAATGTGTGGAATTACTATTGCTAACCTTGGCTGCTCTCTTCTTTACTTTGCTGAGAAGTCTTAGGGCAATGAGAACAGATTCATGAGAAAGTCATCTTTTTCCAATGAATTTTTTCTCATACAATGGCTGCTGTGACAACCTTTTCCTGCCTGCCATTTTTGCCCTCCCTCTTTTCTTTCTTTTTTCCTCATTCCTCTCTTTCTATCTCACTTGTACTAAATATTTAGAGTCAAGAAGCACATTACATAAGAATGGTAAGTATGTTGAATGTGTGCAGGATATTTGGTAAAACATAAAATTTGACTGTATTCAGTTGGTGAAATCATGTGAACTAGTGGGTCATAGACTTCCTAGATTATATTGTCATATCTGTCATACAAGTGTATCTATTTTGTTTTTGTTAATCTTTACTAAATCAAGCCATCAAATTTATAAGGAACAATGTTGTTGCATTTGACAATTTATAAAAAATCCCATTTTGAATTTAAAAACTGAAGAAAACATAAAATCTGATCTGTCGCATCTATTAGATAAGATATTATAAGCCGGGCGGTGGTGGCGCACGCCTTTAATCCCAGCACTTGGGAGGCAGAGGCAGGTGGATCTCTGTGAGTTCGAGACCAGCCTGGTCTACAAGAGCTAGTTCCAGGACAGGCTCCAAAACCACAGAGAAACCCTGTCTCGAAAAACCAAAAAAAAAAAAGATATTATAAAAGTCCATTTCAAATGTTGAATTATTAAAAACGAACATATGAGGACTAACACAAATGTTTAAACTTGTTAAAAGAGCATATCACAAATCAGCTAGGTGCCAGCAACTCTGAATAGATTATGATATCCAAATTTCAAAAGGACACTGTAAGATAGAAATTACACAACAACCTCTTCTATATATATATACATGGTCATGCTAATTTTTTTTAACAAAAAGACAATCAAATTCAGAGATGTGTGAGAAGAAAGCAAATGATATCACGCATTAATCTGTATAATGCAAAGCAGTTTAGCATGTGAAATCTGATTACTGCAACCCATCATAGCAAGAGGTCAAGGAGAAAAGCAACACAATTAATCACAATGGATACAGAAAAATTACTCAACAAAATACAGCACATACTAATGGGAAAAATTATAGCAAAAGAATACAGAAGGAAACTTTTGAGTATGTTCAAAAGTATACAGCAGCCAAACATGGTAACACATATTTAATTCTAGCATGCAGGAGGCAGAGGCAGGAGGATCTCTGTGAGTTCAAGACCATTCTCCATAGTGAATTCCAGAACAGCCCAAGCTACACATAATGACACCCAGTCTCATAAGATACCCAAACAAGTATATATGTGTATAATAAATATTACTAAAGACAAACTATTAAAATTTTTCTGCTGGAGATCAACAATGACATAGGGATGTCCACCCTGGCTACTAACAAGATTTTACTACCAGTTCCAGCCAGAGAAATAAGGTAAAGAAGAAGAAAAAGGCACAGCAGAAGGAATAAAATTATATTTTAAGTGACGAAATTATGTGATTAAAATCATGAAAATTCTGCTATCAGAAGTAAACATCAGCATAAATAATATAAGAGGCCACACCCAAGTGGGTGGGTAACTTAAAGGCTACTGGTAGTAGGAATTCCTGCAGCACAGAAGTGATAAAGCAAGCCAGGAATGCCGGCCGATGCGAGATCAGCTCTGTTTATAAGAAGAAAAACTGAAATAGCATTTAAAATGGCTTCCAAATATATAAACACCAAGAAACAAGTCTCCTAGGGAATTATAAAGTGGGAAGATAAAAAATTATTGAGAAAAATATAAAGATCTAAATGAACGGAGGAATGCACAATAATCTATAGGAAAGACTCAGCTGCTGAAATATTGTTTATCTTTCGAAGAATCAATAAATCATAAAACCTTATGCAGAATTTCAGCAATCTTCTTTGTATATTTGATGGACTTTCTTGTATACAAATACAGAGAAAATAATTAACAATCTTGACCCAAAATAATGATCTGTGGAAGAAATAATTGATGATGCACACTTTATTAAAATTAGGGGGCTGGAGAGATGGCTCAGCGGTTAAGAGCACTGACTGCTCTTCCAGAGGACCCAGGTTCGATTCCCAGCACCCACATGGCAGCTCACTTTATTAAAATTAGATTTTATGCTCTGTGAAAGAGTCTACCAAAAAGTGTCAAAGATCAGGAGAAAATGCTGCCAAATGCTGCGCAAATACAGACTTTAAAGACTCAACATTAAGAAAACTTGCCTACATAATGCCAAGAATACTAACACTTACCAAACAAAACTCTGAGATGGTGTGATGGCTATTCTTGGTTGTCAACTTGACTACAGCTGAAATTAACTAAAACCCCCAAATGGGACACACCTGTGAAAGATTTTGCTTACTTTGAAGTGGAAAGATCCACTTCTAAACAGATCTTCAAGGTGGGTAGATGCGCCGTTAATCCAGTTCTTTCGGTGTGAGAAGATTCATCTCTAATCTGGGCTGCACCTTCTGCTGGGAGCCTTTATAATTGTGGTTCTCAGCCTTTTGGTTGTGATCCATTGAGGAGGATCAAATGGCCCTCTCACAGGGGTCGCCTAAGACTATTGGAAAATACAGATTTTTTATTATTAGTCACACAGTAGCAAGGTTATAGTTTTATTAAGTAACAATGAAAATAATTTTATTGTTGGGGACACCACAGCAAGGGGAACTGTATTGAAAGGTCACCACATCAGGTAGGCAGAGAACCATTGCTTTATAAAGACATGAAAGAAGGAATCTTTTCCCTCTTTTTCTGCTTGCTCTAGCCTTGCTAGCAAGTCCATTTCTTCACTGGCATTAGAACCTCCCTCTTTGGGATTCCAATGTATACTGAAGACCAGCTGAGACATCCAGCCTCATGGACTGAACAACTACTGGATTCTTGGACCTTCCATTCATAGGCATCCATTTTTGGATGAGCTGAACCATAACTCATAATTTATTCTAATGAATTCCTTTATATACATATATTCTTACTATAATAAATATTATATATATATTATATATATATACACACTCTAGAGAACCCCGGCTAATACAGATGATGAATAATCACATGGGAAGATGCTCCATGTCAACAAGTTTGAGAAATGAAACACCACTACCCAACCATAAGGCAGAATGACTAATCTGTGGGACATTGACACTACCACTGCTGAGAGGACATGGCACACCAAGAACCTCATTTATGGGTTATGGGAATGAAAATGATATGGTCATTTTAGAAGATTGTTTGGCAGCAAAACCAAGCACACTCTTACTATAGGAGACAGCAATCATGGTTCTTAGTATTTAAGTTAGTTGAAACTATGTTTGCACAAAAAACTGAAACAGGGCATTTACTGGAGCCTTTTACATCACTTGTCAAACTCTAACAGTTACCAAGATCCTTCAGTAAGTGAAACTGAGATAGCCTAATTCAATCACAAAATGGAATATTATTTAATGCCAAGTTAAATGAGCTGTCAAGTCATGAAGAGTCTCTGAGAAAACACGTTTATCACTGAAGTAAGCTGAAAAATTCTAACTATATGAAATATCGAAAAGTTCAAAGGATACAGGCAGTATAAAAGACCAATGATTTCCAGAGATTCAGAAAATGGAGATGTAGATAAATAAATTGATTTTGAAGATTTGGTGTCAGAGAAATGGCTTCATGTTACTAAAAAATAGATGCATGTCATGATAAATTGTGTGTGTGTGTGTGTGTGTGTGTGTGTGTAGTATGTAGAAGGAATCCTAGTTAAAGTGATGGACTCAGGGAAATATATGTTAATATTGAAGCTCAATCAGTTATAAGAAATGTACCACTCTAGACTGAACTATAATGAGTAAGGTTGTGCCCAGTTGTGGCAGTTCTCTATGCCTTTTAATATTTTTTGTTGGTTTAACATTCATTACAAGTCATTTATTTCAAAAGGAAACTTACCTTTAAGATAATAAGACCTATTGTGGAGTTATAAGAAGTAAGAGAGAATAGCATTACTGTTTGATATTCAGGCAAATGGAATCTTTGAGCTGATTCATGATCACCTGACTTAGGATATTGTGACAACTCAGAAACAATGGGAAATGGGTCATCTTTTCAGTACAGAATGCAAAGGATTTGGGAAAATATGGACCCTAATTTTATGCACTTGAAAGAGTTTATGTTGATTATAGCTTTAAATATGAAAATAAAAAGTAATCATCCAAAATACATAAGAATTCTTATGACCTTGGAGATAGAAATATTTAAACAGTAAAATAGTGCTACCCAGACATGGAAAATATTGACAGATAAGGTTAAGTTAAAATTACTAATTTTTGTTTCTCAAAGAAGGCATAGAAAAAATTATTTGCAATATGCATATACAAAACAGGATTATACTAAGAATATAGATTCTCCTACAGACCAAAAAGCCATCAGACCAATGCCTCAGATAGGAAATATACAAAAGAACTCATCATGAGAATGCATCTGAATGGTCAATAAACATGTGAAAGTTTGTAACATTTCATTGATCTCCAGGGAAATGCTAATTAAGTGTAAACTATGACATCCATACTCATTAGCGTGATTAAAACTGGGGAAGACAGCATCAAATGTTGACAAGATTATGGAGCAACTGGAATTCCCATGTGTTGCTGGAATTACTTTTTCACATTGCTAGGAATGGAACCCAATCCACTGACACTAGGCAAGCATTCTACTATTGAGCTATTTCGAGCATTTAAAGGAATGTCTTTGAGACAGTGACTGGCTCTGTATCCCACTCTGGCCTTGAATTTGTGATACCACTTTGTGTGTCTTCTCAGAGATGGGACTAGAGGGGTGAGCCACCAGCTCAGCACAAGTGCTTTTGAAAACCATTTCACAGCCTTTGTCAAGACCAAATGTATTTTCACACTTGGATGTACAGCACATCATTCTGATACATATAACCTATGCATATTTTATACATTGGACATGTGAAGGATTGTTCACAAGAGTAATATCCAAGATGCAAATCTAGGCTTGATGTGATGCACGCCTATAATCTCAGGACTCGGGAGGCAGAGGCAGGCAGATCTCTCTGAGTTTGAGGTCAACATGGTCTGAAAAATGAACCAGGACAGCCAAAGCTGTTACACAGAGAAACCCTGCCTTCAAAAAGCAAGCCAAAACAAACAAAGCAAAACAAAAAACCAAGCAACCGAAACTGAAACCTGGAAATCGGCAATGTTCCTTTTGTGGTGTGTTGTGCGTGCACATGATGCAGACGTATGGAGGAATGGTAGGAACGATGACAACAGCATACCATAGGTGAACATGCCAAAGAAGATGCAAGTGAAGAGCTATCTTACAGCAGAGGGGTACTCTACCGGCACTACTTTAAAAGTCCTAAGAGAAGCAAAAATATCCTATGGTAATAAAACGGCAGGGGGAGCTTTTTTTCTCTTTAGGTGTGAGCTACTTATATAGATTCTGCTTATTAGACCGTATTATCTTGGCGATCCTTTGTTGTGCTGTATACTCAAGACCGGTGCCCTTTTTATGTATATTTTAGTGGAAAGTAATTGGGGAATATTCCAATATTTTGTAGGTATCCATTACATTGAATTTATGTATTCAAAACGTCTTCCATACATATCTATTGCTATTTTGTTCATTTAAAAAGTTACATTCATTGAAAATTAACTCATCAAATGTGTCGGAACTTATGGTTGCTAAGATCTGAGCACTCAATGGAAGAAGAGCTCTGCATCTTAAAGGGTGTTTAAACACAACAGGGTTGGACTGAGAACAAAAAACTAGTGTACCCAATTGCAACACTAGAAAAGTACGCACGGTGGCGCTGCAGACTAACAATTTGTATTAGGAGGCGCTCTAAGGATGAGCAGGAAGTCCTTCCCAGTAATCAGAATGCGGACTGTTCCTGGAGAGAAGGGGGCATTTACATAAGATCTAGGATAATGGACTCCTGTAAGCAATTCGGGAAGATTTAAGTCGAGGTTATTTCATCAAACATTATCTGTGTGGATTGAAACAGCCAAGATTTAGAAGCAACAGCGCCTTAGGAACTGCATTTGAACGATGGAGACAGCTCTAGCAAAAACGCCAAAGAAAAGGCAAGTCGTTTTTCTTACTATATTGCTGCTTTTATGGGAGGCTGGCTCTGAGGCAATTAGATATTCTATGCCAGAAGAAACAGAGACTGGATACTTGGTGGCTAATCTGGCAAAAGATCTGGGGCTTAGGGTGGGTGAACTGGCCACTAGAGGGGCGCGAATCCATCATAGAGGAAACAAAGAGCTCTTGCAGCTGGATGCAGAGTCCGGGAATTTGATCCTGAAGGAAAAACCAGATAGGGAGGTGCTGTGTGGGGCGACAGAACCCTGTGTGCTGCGCTTCCAGCTCATACTGGAAAACCCTGTGCAGTTCTTCCAAACTGACCTGCAGCTCACAGACATAAACGACCATTCTCCAGAGTTCCCGCACAGGGAAATGCTCCTAAAAATTCAAGAAATCGCCCAGCCAGGGACTGTGTTTCCTCTGAAGGCAGCTCAGGACCCTGACATAGGCAGCAATGCTGTTCAGAACTACACAGTCAGCCCCAACCTCCACTTCCATGTCGTTACTCACAGTCGTGCTGATGGCAGGAAATACCCAGAGCTGGTGCTGGACAGAGCCCTGGACAGGGAGGAGCAGCCTGAGCTCACTTTAACCCTCACTGCTGTGGACGGTGGGTCTCCACCCAGGTCTGGGACCACCACAGTTCGCATTGAGGTCGTGGACATCAATGATAATGCTCCCCAGTTTGTACAGTCGCTCTATGAGGTTCAAGTCCCTGAGAACAGCCCCCTTGATGCCTTAGTATTGACTGTCACTGCCAGAGATTTAGATGCTGGGATAAATGGGAATGTAGCCTACTCTTTGTTTCAAGGTGGTGAAGTTTCTCAACCATTTGTAATAGACCAAGTTACAGGAGAAATTCGCCTTAAAGGGGCATTGGATTTTGAGGCAACTCACTATTATACCATGGAAATTGTAGCGGCAGACAGTGGAGGTCTTTCAGGGAAATGCAGTGTAGCTATACAGGTGTTGGATGTGAATGACAACGCCCCTAAACTCACCATATCTTCGCTCACTAGTTCAATCCCCGAAAATGTTCCTGAAGCTGTAGTCGCTGTTTTCAGTGTTTCTGACCCAGATTCTGGGGACAATGGAAGGATGGTGTGTTCTATTCAGAACGATCTCCCATTTCTTTTGAAGCCCACATTCGAGAACTATTACACTTTAGTGACAGAGGGGCCACTGGACAGAGAGAGCAGAGCTGAGTACAACATCACCATCACAGTCAGCGACATGGGCACACCCAGGCTCACAACCCAGCACACCATAACAGTGCAGGTCTCTGACGTCAACGACAACGCTCCTGCCTTCACACAAAGCTCCTACACCCTGTTTGTTGAAGAGAACAATAGCCCCGCCCTGCACATAGGCACCATCAGCGCCACAGACTCAGATTTGGGCTCCAATGCCCACATCATCTACTCGCTGCTGCCCACCCATCACCCGCAGCTGGATCTCTCCTCGCTCATCTCCATCAACGCCGACAATGGGCAGCTGTTCGCGCTCAGGGCACTAGACTACGAGGCCCTGAAGACCTTCGAGTTCCGCGTGGGCGCCACAGACCAAGGCTCGCCTGCGCTCAGTAGCCAGGCGCTTGTGCGGGTGCTGGTGCTGGACGCCAACGACAATGCGCCCTTCGTGCTCTACCCTCTGCAGAACGCCTCTGCGCCCTTCACAGAGTTGCTGCCCAGGGCGGCAGAGCCTGGCTACCTGGTCACCAAAGTGGTGGCAGTGGACCGAGACTCTGGCCAGAACGCCTGGCTGTCATTCCAGCTGCTCAAGGCCACGGAGCCAGGGCTGTTCAGCGTGTGGGCTCACAATGGCGAGGTGCGCACCTCCAGGCTGCTGAGTGAGCGCGATGCACCCAAGCACAGGCTGCTGCTGGTGGTCAAGGACAATGGCGATCCTCCGCGGTCTGCCAGTGTCACTCTGCATGTGCTGCTGGTGGATGGCTTCTCTCAGCCCTACCTGCCTCTGCCAGAGGTGGCGCGCGACCCCGCCCAGGATGAGGATGCACTTACGCTGTACCTGGTTATTGCCTTGGCATCTGTCTCTTCAGTCTTCCTCTTGTCTGTTCTGCTGTTTGTGGGGGTAAGGCTGTGCAGGAGGGCCAGGGCGACCTCACTGGGTGCCTGCTCTGTGACTGAGGGTCACTTTCCTGATCACCTGGTGGATGTCAGCGGTACAGGGACCTTGTCCCAGGGTTACCAGTATGAGGTGTGTCTGACTGGAGACTCTGGGACCACAGATTTCAAGTTCTTTAATCCCATTATCCCCAGTGGTCTGTTTCAGGACCCCTAGCTAAATTCCAGTTACCAGGAGACGTAGGTTTCAATAACCACATCAGAAATAGTTGCTTTTTATTTTCCTTTTGCTTTCCATATTCTTTCATTGAGTCAATATATTTCTACATCGATTTTATTCTCTGTTTTCTTTTAGTGTATTTTGTGTGGGGGGGGCGAGAACTGTGCTTCCTATTTTGCCAGTGTAACCCTAATGCATCTTTTTCCATCACTAATTTATTAGGTGGATATATAACTCTGTTGTGTTTCTCTGGTTATTTCAAATGCTCTTCTCAGGAACTCATTTCTTCCTCTCCATTATAACCAGCATGGATTTCTGCAACATCCACTTCAAATGGTGTCTTGCTGTATAGAATTAATTTTGATTTTCACTTCCCTCCAGCTTGGTAAATTTTCAGGGTTCATCATCCATTGTGAGATTTTCAGAGGTGCACACACCACACCTTGATACTATTCACTTATCCCATTCCTTAATCCTCTGTTTTTCTCCCCATCACCGTCTTAAACCCCCCATTTTGCCTTCATGTACTAATTGACTTTTAGAGGGTGATTATTTAGCTTAAATGATCTGCAGCTCCATGTCTCTCAAAATGACATTTTCATTCTTGATGCCCGAATAAAGTAACTCCATCATGCATGTATTTCCCTCACAGACACATATGTGTTATAATGGTAACACAGCATTGTGTACAGCTAATAAAGGGTGAACATGAGATACCGTCATCTGTCATAGTTTTCCATGTTTCATACATAAAAGAAAGGAGTGCGTTGTTAAGTTTATCATCTTTTCTGACAATCACAGTTAATATTTCAAGACTTTATTTGCTTAAGTACAGGCCAAAATGGCTTCTAAAATGTGCCAGAAATAACGTTGCTTGACCTAAGCCATTGCCAGTGGCTGAGTGTGCTTTCACCTTGTATGAGAAGAGATTTAGTGAGCCATGTGTTTGGATGATAAGCTGATTTATAAATGCTGTATAAACATGAGTGCCCATTAACCTTTCCACAAACTATGCAGATGAGTAGCTTTTAAGTGTTTTAATCTTTTTATCACTAATACTTATTTGTCATAAATAGGGTGACTTAGGGGAACTATTTCCATTGCATCCTATCTACCAATGGGTTCTTCCTTTCTATTTCCATCTGTCATGATGTAGGATTGTTGGGAATGAAATCTGCCAATCCACACCAGTATCCTTCCTACAACATTTTAACTGAAGAGTGTACAAATATAGGAATTTATAATGGGGAAAAACAGTATCATTAGGGAAGTTGGAATTTTATACAACTAAATATAATACATGGAAGCAATGAAAATCACAATATATGCATATTTTGAGTGAATGTCTCTAAAAAAATGTTTCACATAACAAGTCATTATTTCTTTGGTTAAATTTACTTAAAAATCATTTTCCATATTTTATCACCCAGATATATCTATCTAGTATTTGAATGTTCTACAAGAAAAATAATTTAACTTATCAAAAATTAAAAATGATAAAAGATTAAAAAAATAAAAAAAGAAAAAAATTAAAAATGAGTTGGGAAATGGTCGTGCTTACCTTTAATCCAAGGAGGCAGAGGCAAAGGCAAAGGCAGAGGCAGAGGCAGATGAATCTCTGTGAGTAGAAGGCCTGGTCTACAAAGTGAGTTTCATGACAGCCAAGCCTGTTACACAGAGAAACCCTGTCTCAAAAACCCAAAAATAACTGAAAATAGTTTTGGAAATTACGGAAAGACAAGAATTCATATTGACATAATTTCAATCATTAGTAGCTGTAGTTGTGTAGTTAAAACCAAATTTAAGTGCTTGCAGAAGTGGGTCAACCACTTTCCAAGCAGGAATTTCTGCAGCATAAAATTTTTTATGTTTTAATGAGCATTGAAAATATGAGTTATTAATAATCAAAATATTTTTATGTTCAGCCTAAATATTCATATGAAAATTTTAGACTTTTTAATCTTTTCATACATATCTGTAATTTTTCAGAAATTCTGTAATTCATGTAAGATGATTATTATTGAGAGGCACTATATAGCATATGATATCACACTAAAGGGGAAGGGCTATATGCTGATGATCCATTTACCACTTGAAGACAAAGGATAAGTTATTATCTGTGGGGATGCATGTGCGTGTGTGTGTGTCCAAAGCCTGGGGCCCATGATATACATGATATATCTTTTATCACTAAGGTGCACCCCCAGTCCCAGATCCTATTAGCAATTTAATTTATGGTTGGCCTATATTTATACATTGTTGACAAAATGGGCAGAAAAGTTCCAAGCGAATAAAGCAACCTGGACTGATTTCGAAAATAAAAAACAGTCTTGGTTCAAATTTATTTTTGTTTTTGGGCAGTTAGAAACCTTCTATTATTTAAATTACTTTCCCAAACTACCGCTATTAGTTAATTTTGAGGTAGGTTCTTATTCAGTTCTGTGTAGCCTAGGCTGGCTTCCGACTCTGCTCCTGAGGTCTGAATTACAAGTATACCTCCATTCCTGGTCCCCAAGGCCTCTTTATATGGATATTTTACTAAGTGTGGGACTCAGAGGATGTGGAAATTTGGATGTGATCAGTCCCCATAATCTCATAGGAAGTGGCACTGTTGGGAGATACGGCCATGTTGAAGGAAGTGTGTTACTGTGGGTGTGGGCTTTGAGGCCTCTTTTGCTCAAGCTTCACTCAATATAACACTCAGTCCACTTCCTGTTGCCTTCTTATCAAGACATAGCCAGCACCACAACTGCGTATGCACTGCCGTGTTCCCCGCCATGATGATAATGTAAGCCACCGCCTCAACTAAATGTTTTTTTTATAAGATTTGCCACAGTCATTGTGTCTCTTCATGTCAATAAAAACCCTAAGACGGGGGAGGTACTACATGACTACATGTATAGTACGAACTTTTGTTGCACTCTGGGGCATTTTCAAACTGCAAGTCTGGTATCAGTGAAAGAGATGACTTTGTCAGTTCTCTAGGTTACTGTCAGTTATGTAAAGTTGGTATTACTAATATTTTAATGTTTGAAGAGGAAACAAAATTAAACAAAAATTGAGTCCTCTTGCTGTTAAACTACTTCAGTGGATACTAAAAAAGTTAAAGGGCTCTTTTGGTTTTATTTATAGTTGATCTTGTAGTACAGAACACAGTGTTTCTTTCAACACAGATGCTCATTGAATTTTGTGAGGACTTTTATCTCAAACTTGTACACACACTGAATTTCAAAAGAACAACCCATATTCAGAAAAGGAAATAACAATTTAATTGTCAGAGTAACACCACTCTCCATTGAACCAGTTTTTAATTTAAATCTGGAAACTCAGAGAAGAGCAAAATAGCAGATTAGTCTCTAATTTGGTTCCAAATTAAGCCCATTGGTGTTTTTGACTTTTAGGGATGAGAAAAATACAAGATTTTTTTTGTTCATCCAACAAACTCCCAAAAATCTCTGTTTAAATTCTTTGGTCTCTAATTGGTGTTTCTATTGATCTCTGGTTACCTTTGACAATATCAAAACTAAATATTTCAAGATAGAGATTCAGTCATTCATTTTCAAAACATAATTCTATATAGTATATACTATCCTTCATTTTTCTCTAAAGATGCCATCTCAGAAATTTAGTTACTTGCTTGAAAACCCACTGTTCAATTTTAATGCGTCATAATAGTTTGGCTGATAGTATTCTTAAGAGTGAAACACTTCTCTGCTGCTCTTCTGTCACAGAATATTGTTGATGACAAGTTTGGTGTCAGCCAGCGTCTCCGTCATTATATGTAAATCCCGTTTCCTTCCACACTTGATTTTCCAAAAAGCAGAGAAGTGATGAATCTCATTTTATTTTAGATTACTTCGTTTATTCATCATGTTCTGACATTTGCTATTCCAGAGCTCAAGAGTCATAAAATTCACGGCAGTTTCTATAGCTCTTTTCCCCCTTTACAACAATTCCACTTGGCATATTTTATATCAACTAGCATTTACCTCCCAATGGTCATTTTCTGCTTTTGATTTGGACAAATCAAATCTCTTTCATCAGCAGTCTTTTCATGTGGTTATGGATCTCTTTGTCCTAGGGGAGAGAACAAACACTGAAGCTGTCTAGTCATCTTTCCATGGCCTTAGTCATCCTTGGTGATAATGTTTTATCAGCTTCTTACCTTCTTTTAAAAGTTCCTTCACACTGTCCTGGCTTTAATGATCTTTAAAAGAGAGATTGGAGGCTGGGTGGAACGGCACTCGCCTTTAATTCCAGTAGTCAGGATGCAGAGGCAGGTGGATCTCTGTGAGTTTGAGGCCAGCCTGGTCTATAAAGTGAGTTCTGGGACAGTTGGGCTGTGACACAGACAAACCCTATCTCAAAAATGAGAGGGAGGGATGGAGGGAAAAAGGGAGGGAGGGAGGGAGGGAGAGAGAGAGAGAGAGAGAGAGAGAGAGAGGTCTCATGGTAGTTTGCAAACAGGTTTCAGGAGATTCAAGCCTTAAGAAGGTTGACTCACCTTTGTAACACGGGTGAGTTAGGCCCCAAACAGCCTTGGGGCTTACACTTACCCATTCGCCGTATGAAGCCAGTATCTTAGAGAATATCCCCTTCTTTGTTGTTATGGTGTCTGTTAAGACACTAGACCTGAGACTCTATGAGAATACCTTTATACAGCAATTGATGAGTGAAAACCAAGTGGAGAGCCTGGTATGGCGGCGCACGCCTTCAATCCCCAGCACTTTGTAGACAGAATCAGGGAGACCTCTGAGTTTGAGGCCAGCCTGATTTACACAATGAGTTCCAGAACAACCAAGACTACATAGAGAGTCCCTGTCTCAAAACAACAAAAACAAAACTACATACATGGAAATGTTTACAGCATTGATATCGGAAATAAATGTAGAAATTTGATGATGAGCAGAAACCTTAAGAAACAATCCAAAAGTCCTGTTCTGAATGAACATGTGGCAGTTGCCATATTTAGCCTCTAGTTATAAAGTGAAATTAACTTGGTAACCCAACAATTCCCTCCTGACAAAGGCATATTTCTAACATTACTGCTCTAATTACAAAGATCAGAGCAGCAAATCCTTAACTCATTCTGCAACAGTAAATTATGACAAACTGGCAAATATAATGAAAGGAAAGAAAACTACATATCCGTTTGTTTTGTCGATGTTGATGTGAAAAATTTCAAGAAAATACTGGCAGAGCTGGGTAGCAGCAGCACATGCCTTTTATCCCAGCACTTGGGAGGCAGAGGCAGGCGGATCTCTGTGAGTTTGAGGCCAGCCTGGTCTACATACTGAGCAACATGACAGTCTCCAAAGATACACAGAGAAACTTTGTCTCCAAAACATACAAACAAAAATGTAAAAAGAGAAAAAGAAAAGAAAACGACGTTGGCAAACCAACACCAATAACAGATGAGATTGTACATCATGGATAACAAAGAATTTATGTGGGAAAAATGGTTCAACATATTAAAATCAATACTGAAAGATCACTTAAGGGCCAAACGAATGGCAAAGCCACACAATCATCTTAATAAACGCAGAAAAGCATTTTAGAAAATCTTTTAATTAGAAAGAGAGAACACAGAACTATCTTTGGTGTGACCTTTAAGGAATCTTAAGTAATCTGCAAGCACATGGACATTAATGGACAAGTCCTGCAAGATCATTACCCTAAGAGTAGCTGTCTCTGTACGCTACCACTGGACAAAATGAAAATAAAGGAAAAGTCCCTTGGACTCAAAAGGACCAAGATGCTTAGAAAAGAAGCAGGCAGGTGTGTCAATGAAATTCGTACAGAACCCTAGAAGACATAAAGGAAATTCTTGAAGACCTGTGTAAGAAATGTGCATGGACTGAAGACCCTCTGCTGTGAAGATTATCCTCAAGCTAGTTTGTGACTTAATGGAATTCTTACCAAAATGCCAGTTTGCCATTCTCCTAGAAGTTACCAAAATGTCTCTAAACTTTTCATGTGAAAATACAAGAATTCCTGAATAGCCAAAACACTATTGGAAAAAAAAGGAGGAATTTGAAGAAATCAAACTTTCTGGTTTCATTGTGGTATTTTAAGTTTGAAATAAAAATGTTTGAATGATTTATGCACTAAATGTGTACATACACTTTCTATTTAAATACAGACAGTAATTTGTTAGATATTGGCTTAGAGTGCATCGAAAATTTACATTTTTGATATAATGCAATTTGACTTGGAAGGTTAGTCAATATAAAATTTAAGTTTGTTTTCACAACATAAACTATTTGGTTTGTAACTATTTCACTCAAATGCTTAGCTGATGAATTCGATTCAACTGTATCTGTGCAGTGGAGTATTCCAAAAGATAATTTCTTCCATAATAACTTATAGTGAATTATACAAACTCTTGACATTAACCTTAATACCTTGATATTTTATCACTGTGAAAAAATAGTTTTTACAAAAATGAGTTCTGCTGTTTACCTGATTATTCAAATCGTCAATGTGTGATAAGACCAGCTGTCTTCTAGTTTTGTTTTCATGACCCCACTCATGAAAAATATTGGATAATTGTACCAATTACGCAGTTTTAAATAGTAACAACACTGGTAAAGAAAAATCTGCATACACTTTAAAACGACTTTAATTTGGAAACTTTAAACAGTAGTTAATTTGAAAATAGAGTTGCAAGAGTTTCACAAAAAGCCACGGGGTGGCGCTGCAGGCTAAGTTTGGGCTTTAAAATCACTAAAATACCAGGAATCGCTTGTGAGAAAATAGAACAAAAGACGCAGGCAAGAGCTTTGAAAGCACTACGGAGCTATGAAGGGGTTTGGACAAGAATATACTGGATTAATGTAAGATTGAGAACAGCGTGTGAAGGTCCCTCTTAAGAAAAGAAAAACCAGAAGCCAGCGTTTTAAAGCACTGGGAGACTGCTAAAGGATTGGATGCAAACAATCGCTTTCCCAACACGGAGAAGATGGAGAGAATTCAACCAAACAGGCAAGTCATGGCTTTTATATTTATGCTGGTTTGGGTTCAGGTTTGGAGTGAGCCAACAACTCGGTACTCTATCATGGAGGAAACAGAAAGCGGCTCCTTTGTAGCCCATCTGGCCAAGGACCTGGGTCTGAGATCTGGGGACCTGGCAGCCCGGTCTGCAAGGGTGGTGTCTGATGATTACAAGCAGCGATTGCTGCTGGATCCCAAGACTGGAGATCTGCTTCTGAGGGAGAAACTAGACCGGGAAGAGCTCTGTGCCTCTGTAGACCCCTGTGTGCTGCATTTCCAGGTGTCTCTTGAAAAACCAGTGCAGTATTTTCAAGGAGAATTACTGATCCAGGACATAAATGACCACTCACCAGAATTCCCAGATAGGGAAATGCTTTTGAAAATACCAGAAAATAGCCAGCCAGGCACTCTGTTACCATTGAATTTAGCCCAGGATTTGGATGTGGGCAGCAATGGGCTTCAAGAGTACACAGTCAACTCCAACTCTCATTTTCATGTCCTCACTCGAAATAATAGTGAAGGCAAGAAATACCCAGAATTGGTGCAGGACAGAGCCCTGGACAGAGAGGAGCAGGCAGAGCTGAGCTTGACCCTCACGGCTCTGGATGGGGGCTCTCCACCTAGGTCAGGAACAGCCATGGTTCGAATCCTGATCCTGGACATCAATGACAATGCCCCTGAATTTGTGAAGACCCCCTATGAGGCACAGGTCCTGGAGAGCAACCCCCCAGACTCTGTGGTCCTGACTGTCCTAGCACAGGATGCAGATGCTGGCAACTTTGGGAGAGTTTCCTATGGCTTGTTCCAAGCATCAGATGAAGTTCAACAGACGTTCTCAATAAACGAAATCACGGGAGAAATACGGCTGAAAAAGGGATTGGACTTTGAAAAAATTAAGTCTTACCACGTGAAAATCGAGGCCACGGATGGAGGAGGCCTTTCTGGGAAGGGCGCTGTGCTGATAGAGGTGGTGGATGTGAACGACAATGCCCCAGAGCTGACCATATCTTCACTGACCAGCTCAGTTCCAGAAAATGCTCCTGAGACCATAATCAGCATCTTCAGAGTTGGAGACAGGGATTCCGGAGAGAATGGAAAGGTGGTTTGTTCTATTCCAGACACCCTGCCGTTCATCCTCAAATCCACTTTCAAGAATTTCTACACCCTGGTGACAGAGAGTCCTCTGGACAGAGAGAGCAGATCTGAGTACAACATCACCATCACAGTCAGCGACATGGGCACACCCAGGCTCACAACCCAGCACACCATAACAGTGGAGGTGTCAGATGTCAACGACAACGCCCCCGCCTTCACACAAAGCTCCTATACCTTGTTTGTCCATGAGAACAACAGCCCTGCCCTGCACATAGGCACCATCAGCGCCACAGACTCAGACTCAGGCTCCAATGCCCACATCACCTACTCGCTGCTGCCCACTCACGACTCGCATCTGCCCATCACCTCGCTGGTCTCCATAAATGCCGAAAATGGTCAGCTGTTCGCTCTCAGGGCGCTGGACTATGAGGCCCTGCAGACCTTCGAGTTCCTCGTGGGCGCCACAGACCAAGGCTCGCCTGCGCTCAGCAGCCAGGCGCTGGTGCGCGTGCAGGTGCTGGACGCCAACGACAATGCGCCCTTCATGCTCTACCCGCTGCAGAACGCCTCTGCGCCCTTCACTGAGCTGCTGCCCAGGGCAGCGGAGCCAGGATACCTGGTCACCAAGGTGGTGGCTGTGGATCGCGACTCTGGCCAGAACTCTTGGCTGTCGTTCCAGCTTCTTAAGGCTACAGAGCCAGGGCTGTTCAGCGTGTGGGCTCACAATGGCGAGGTGCGCACCTCCAGGCTGCTGAGTGAGCGCGATGCACCCAAGCACAGGCTGCTGCTGGTGGTCAAGGACAATGGCGATCCTCCGCGGTCTGCCAGTGTCACTCTGCATGTGCTGCTGGTGGATGGCTTCTCTCAACCCTACTTGCCACTACCGGAGGTGGCACGCGACCCCGAGCACGACAATGAGGACTTGCTCACGTTGTATCTGGTCATCGCCTTGGCGTCTGTGTCTTCGCTCTTTCTCTTGTCTGTGCTGCTGTTTGTGGGCCTGAGACTGTGCAGGAGAGCTCAGGCAACCTCTCTGGCTGGTTGCTCTGCTCCTGAGAGACACTTTCCTGGACACCTGGTGGATGTCAGTGGAGCAGGAACCTTGTCCCAGAGCTACCAGTATGAGGTGTGTCTGACTGGGGATTCTGGGACTGGTGATTTCAGATTTCTCAATCCCATGATCCCTGAGCTTTTGGTTCAAGATTCTGGGCGAGAACTTAAGGAAAATCTCCATGGCAGGGAGAGCTTTGTTTTTAGCTAAGTCATTGGTTCTCAACCTCTGGACTGGGGGGGGGGGGGGGGAGGGATGACCCTTTGGGGAGTCGAACTACCCTCTCACAGGGGTTACACATCAGATATTCTGCATATCAGATATTTACATTATGAGTAATAACAGAAACATATTACACTTATGAAGTAGTAACAAAATAATTTTATCCTCCCAGGTCCCCACATCATGAAGAAATGTATTAAAGGGTCATAGGAAGGTTGAGAACCACTGAACTAAGTGATGTAAATTCCTAAGTGTTCTGATAGTTTCTTTTTTATTGGTATGAAAGTACTAGGCTTTTAGTTATACGAAGCATATTTTTCTCTGCATATGATTATCTCTTGGTGATTAACACTCCCATAGCCCTAAAAAAACAATACAGTATTAAATTTTCTTTGTGTAATACTCTTGATGATCTTCTGAGACGTTTTACTGCTCTCAAAAGTCTTGGATTTGTGGCACCTGCCCTTTCCGTCTATTTTTGTCTTTTCAAACGTAGATTGCTTAAAATTACTTATGTTGTCTGGATCTTTCTGCATGAATGGAAAGCCACATTATGCTGTGTTCACTATCAGGCTACATGCCCTGAATAGCCCAGTCTTAAAAATGTAAAGTGTATGAGCACCACGCATGCTAGTTGTCCTGTCTATTTGGCTGCAAGTGTTCTGAAATGATACTGTTAGTGTTTGAATTCTTATTTGACAAAAATTAAAGAGAAAATGTATAATTTCTCATCCCATTTAAAAATATAACTGCTAAGTCACTGTTTTGCTATATTAATAAATTTATCTTTTGATTATTTTGATAATTAATCTCAGAATTATATCTTTCTGAAAAAGGAAAATGTAGGGCTGTTGAGGGCATCACGTTTACCTTTTTCTTTCTCATACAAATAAGTCCATGTTTTAATTTGTGTGTCTTTTCTGAACCCTTCAAATGAGGAAATTTCTTTTGAAATTTGGCTATTCTGCTTGATTTTGTTTATTAGAAGTTTTCAGCTTTGTCATTTTGTGTTAGCTGGTGCCTTGGATAGAGTTTATCAATCAGCAAATATTATTTTTGATGTTAAATCATTTTGTTTCATTGTTTAGTGTACCCTTAAGGTACTTTGGGTGAAACTGATGAATAATAATGAATAGCATTTTGCTTGTTAATAAAGTGGAGCAGTAACATTCTTGTTGATTTGTAATTACAGCTTTCTGCTGTGTTCATTAAGCCTGGTGAAATGTGTGCTTGGCTTCTAACTCATTACATGTCTGTAGATAAGACTATGTCAAAACTCTTTGAACTTTTGGCAGAAAATGGGCAATTGAGAAGCTTTTTAAATATCTCACCGTCTATTTCTAAGTCTTAACTATCAGTCTATGTGAAGTGAAGCAGTTGTAGTTTTACCCAAATTCCTTCGCCACCAAAGCCACACAGCAATGAAAAAGCCAAATTATGGCAGTTTAAGTTCTTCTTGAAATGTAGGCTTTAGTTGTCATTCAACTAAAAAGAAATAAATAACCCTGAAAGCCAGTGAGCCCGTTAGGAAAAAGGGTTTTGTAGGGAGGAGGAAGTAAGAGAGGAGATTTGAGGTGTAAGGAAGGGCTAACCAATGTCTGAAGAGACAATGACTGGGAGTTTCTACCACTGGTGAGTCTTTGACTGTTCAGGGTATCCAGGACAACCTCAGCAGGGTCCGTAAGAAGCAGAGCCTACTTGAGCATCTCACAGGAAAGGTGCTCAACACAAGATCCAGAAGAGGAAAAATGTTAAACCAACCGTATGAAGACAATGTATTTCTTTTAAAGGAGCATCAGTAAAGCCAAGAATTGACTTGTGGGCATTAGTCATGAAATCAAAGACAATGTCTTTAAATTCCTGGGGGAAAGTATTCCCGAGTATAACTCTAGCACACAGAGCCTTCAGAGTTGAAACTTCTCAGCAAAGACTGAGAGAAATCATTGACTCACATGGCACCAAGAGAAACACTTTTAATGGATTAAGTAGGCAGAAGGAAACAATCCCAAATAAATTGCAGACTTGTGTCAAGAGGTAAAAAGTAGCAGGAAAGGTTACAAGTGAATATTGACCAGGTGTTGACTCTATAAAGCAAGAACAGTGGTGTCTTAAGATAATACAGAGCAGAGAAAAAGATGTACAGAAAAATGAGAGAAAGCAGGAAAAGCTCTAAAAATGAAGAGAGAGCTGATCTTGGTGGCACCCTCCTTCAATCTCAACACTAAGGAGGCAGAGGCAGGTGGATCACTGAGTTGGAGGCTAGCCTGTTGTTCACAGTGAGTACCAGGCCAGCTAGGACTATATAGTGAGACCTGACTCAAAAAAATTGGTTTTCTAAGCAAATTATATAATAGTCTTACTCCTTTTTCTTCTAATCATTAATTCATGAGCACATTTTATATGATAATTTTACTTTAGGGGAGCCTTTAAATGTTGTAAATAAAGGGCGGCGGGGCTGCGTCCCCAGCCCCCTGGCTGCCTGCTCAGCTAGCTTATGCTCCGAAATAATTACACGGACACTGTATTCTTTTAAACACTGCTTGGCCCATTCTCTTCTAGGCTAATTCTCACATATTAATTTAGCCCATTTCTAATCATCTGTGTGTAGCACCCCAAGGTGCGCTTACCGGGAAGATTCTAGCCTATGTCCATCCTGGGTCGGAGCTTCATTCCGGGAGCAGGGCATGGCGTCTCTCTCAGGCGTCTGCTCCAGAGAGGAGAGCTGTCGAGACTCTGAGCTCACTTCCTCTGCCTCCCAGCGTTCTGTTCTGTTTACTCCACCTACCTATGTCCTAACCAATAAAATGGGCCAAGGCAGTTCCTTTATTAGCCAATGACCTTCCTCCATCATTTTAAGATTTTCTTTGAAATACCTTTCTGTTCACACAACTATGGTACATATTTCTTTATTTTTGCCATTTCAGTAGGCTTTCCTTAAGGATATTTTAAGTCTATTTTTAGAAAAAAACAGTTTTCTATTTGAGTTTTGTGTTTTTCTCCCTTCTCTTTATTGTATCTCTCTGGAAACTTTATTTTTTGAGATTCTCATTCTATTCTCCATGTCCCTTGACTTTACGTCTTTATTTCTCCCTGCTACGCCAGCCCACTGACTCTATGTCACCTCAGCTTACCCCAAGACTGTCAGTCAGCAAATATGTAGAATTATTTTAAAGTTATGTTTATAAATTTGTTCCAATGATAATTTATTTCTAGCTTCATTATTTGTGACAACTAAAGACCTCATGTGATCTTTATATTTACCATGGGATTGAGTTTGCATCTCTCAATCCTCCCTTGGTTCCTTTAGATATAAGCATTGAGATGACCACATCTTCATGATGGAGAAGTCATATATACATACACACCTATATAGTCTACATGTACAACTTCTATCAGATAAATTACACCATCATGTATTCTCCTTTCTGGTTATCATAGGTTTACTATGTGGAGTTACTATCATTAAGCTTGGCTTTCTCTCTCCTGTACTTTGCTGAGAAGTCTTAGTACAAGGAGATCAGATCCACGAGAAAGCACTTCTTTCCAGTGGCCTTTTCTCATATAATGGCTGCTGTACCTTTCTTTTCCTCCCTGCCATCTTTGCTCTCCCTCTTGTTATCTCTTATTTTTCTCACTCCTCTATTTCTATCTCACTTGTACTGAAAGTTTAGAGTCAAGATACACATTATATAAGAATTGTGTGCATGGTTAATGTGTGCAAGATATTTGGTAAAAAATAAAACTTGGATGTATTCAGGTGATGAAATCATCTGAACTAGTGGGCCATGGTCTCTTTGATCAGTTATCATGTTTTTCCATACACAATGCATTTGTTTTTGTTTTAATTAATCTTTGGATGTTAAAAGTTATAAGGAAAATATTGTTGCATTTGATAATTAATGTAGAATGCTATTTGAAATTCAAAACTGAAGAAAATATAAAATCTGATCAATCATGTCTTAGATAAAGGTATTATATAAATCTATTACACATACTGAATTATTACAAGCAGGCATATAAGAACTAATGCAAACATATAAACTTGTAGAAGTAGTCAACATAGCATAACTCAGCTGGGTACCAGCATCTCTGAATGGGTTAGACATCCAGACTTCAAAGGGACACTGCAAGAAAGAAATGACAAAACAAATCATTTTTCTTTTTTTAAAGGCAATCAAACCAGATATATGCAAGAGAAAAAATAATGAATTACTATTTCTAACACAAGTTCATTATTGGAAATTTGACCACTATAATGTACCACTGCAATAGATAAAGGCGAAAAACAGAATGATTAATCTAAATGGGTACAGAAAAACTTTCTGAACAAAATCCATCACAATCAAATGGAGAAAATGTAAACAAATTAATGTGGAAAGGAATTTTAAGTATGCTCAAAAGTATACAGTAGTCAGATGTGGTGGCATATGCCTTTAATTTCAGTAGGCAGAAGCAGGTGGGTGTCTGTGAGTTTGAGATCAACCTGGCCTATGTAGGGAGTTCAGAACAGTGCAGGCTGCACAGAAGGAACCTATTTAAGAAGAATTAAACAAATACATATGTAGTAAATATCACTGGAGGTAAATTATTGGATAATTTCTGAGGACAATCAACAATGAGACGAGGACGTCCACCCTGTCTAATACCAAGATTATACAACCAGTCTCATCAAGAGGGACAAAGCAAAGAAGATGTAAAAGCCATAACAGAAGGAATAAAATTATATTTCAAATGATGAAATCATATACATAGAAGCCATGAAGACACTGCAATCAGAAGCTATCAGTGGAGTCAGGAATTCCAGTAGATGCAAAGTCGATAACATGCGTGAGTTCTGTTTAAATGAAGAAAAAGTGAAAAAATTTAAAATCATTTAAAATGACTTTCAAATATATAAACCCTTAGAAACAAATCTAATTGGGAACTGTAAAGCAGGAAGATCAAGCATTATTGAGAAAAATATAAAGATCTAAGTCAATTGAGGAATGCATAATAGTCTATTGGAAAGAATCTATGAATGAAATTTTGTTTACCTTTAAAACAATCAATAGAAATTGTAAAATTGATATGGGATTCCCCTCTGCATGCTGTGATTATGATTTATTGCCATTGGTTAATAAAGAAGCTGCTTTTGGCCAATGGCTAAACAAAGTAAAGCCAGAAGGAAAATCCAAACAGAGATGCAGACAGATGGAGTAGGCGGGATTTATGAGAAGCCATGTAGCTGCTGGAGGAGACAGATGCCTCTGCTGGTGCCCACTGAAACTTTGCTGGTAGGCCACGACCTCGTGATGATGCACAGATTAATGGAGATGGGTTAGTTTATGATATAAGAGCTAGCTAGCAATATGCATAAGCTATTGGCCAAACAGTATTGCAAATTATATAGTTTCTGAGTGATTATTTCATGGTCTAGGCAGCCAAGAACAAACTAACAACTTCCTTTAACATAAAATCTTAAGCAAAAGCTTCAACATTTCTTTGTGAATTCGATGGGGAGAATATATATTCTGTATTTATATACAAAGAGAAAATATAAAGCAATCTTAATCCAAAATAACGCTGAGTATACTCCAACAATAGTGTAATACACAGAAGAAAGAACTGCTGATACAGATTTAATTCAAATTAAAATTTCTGCTCTTCAAAAGATTCTACAAAGAAAATTTGAAAATGAAACAAAACAAAAACAATTCACAGACCAGGAAAAATTGCTGCCAGAGGATGTGTTTGATTAAAGAGAGCTATCCAGAACATATAAAGACGTCCAAGACTCAACACTGAGAAAACAATATCGCGTAAAAATGTGTCAAAGATCCTAATACGTACTAAAAAAGACTCAGAGTTAGCAAGTAAGCACATGGGAAGAGACTCCATATCAATGACATTAGGCAAATGCAAGTAAGTTCAAGTAACAAAGAGATAACTGCACAGCCATAATGCAGAACGGCCAGACTCCAAGACACGGACACCACCACCAGCTGAAGTGACAGGAAGCGCAAAGGACCCTTATTCATGGACTGTGGGAATGAGAACAGTACAGCTATTTTAGAAGTTAGTTTTGCAGCTTCTTGCAAAGCCAAGCACATTTTTATTCATTTTTTTTGTATTTGTCAAATTAGCCTAAATTTTAGACTACATAGAAACTGGGGTGCGGTATTTATTGCAATCTTTTAAATCACTTACCAAACTTTTCAGTGATCAAGATCCTTCAGTAAGTGAAACTGAGAAAGTCTGATGCAATCACAAGACAGAATCTTATTCATTATCAAAATGCAATGAACTCTCCATGAAAAGGCATTAAGAAAACTTAAACACATATTCATCGCAGAAGCAAAACTAGAAAACTTTTAATACATAACATTTAAAAAAGACAAAAGCTTGCACAGTAAAAACGCGAAGTAAGCTGGGCAGTGGTTTCACAAATTTTTAATCCCAGCCCTTAGGGGGCAAAGGCAGGTGGATCTCAGAGTTTGAGGACAGCCTGATCTACAGAGTGAGTTCCAGGACAGCCACAGCTATGCAAAGAAACTCTGTCTCAAAAAAAGATAAATGATTTCCAGAGATTCAGAAAAGAGAGAAGAAGTTTAAATAAACAGATTTTGAAGATTTGGGGTCAGGGGAACTACTTTGTGGTACTCTGAAATGGATACATGATGAATTAATCCAAATTTATATAGTGTAGAGTACACAGAGGGAATCCCAATTAAAGTGCTGAACTCAGGAAAAAAATGTGCTAATATTGAAGCTCAGTTATAAGAAATGTACCATTCTGGAGGGAATGATAGGAGGAAGGGTGTGCCCAGCTGTGGAGATTCTCTATGTCTTTAATTATTTTTTTCTGTGAATTTAAAATTCCTTAAAACTCATCTTTTCAGAGGAAAACTTACTCTGAAGATAATAAACATATTATAGAGCTATGAGAAATAAGAGAGCATAGCATTACTCTTTGATATTCAGGCAAATGGAATCTTTGAGCTGATTCATGATCACCTGACTTAGGACATTGTGACAACTCAGAAACAATGGGTCATCTTTTCAGTACAGAATGCAACGGATTTGTGAAAATATGGACCCTAATATCATGCACTTGAGTTTGCGGTGATCATACATTTAAATGTGAAAAGTGAAAGTCATTCCAAGTTCACAAGATTTGCTATGACCTTGGAAATGGAAGGATTTAAATAGCAGAAAGGTGTTACTCAGAAATGGAAAATGTTGGCAGATCAAACCAAGTTAAAGATACTAACTTTTGTTTCTCAAAGACACCATAAGAAGGTTCAAAAAGAAAGCATAGAATTGAAAAATTATTTACAATATACATAAGCAAAAATGGGATTATACTAAGAATAAAGATTCTTCTGCAGACCAAGAAGCCATCAGACCAATGCCTCAGACAGAAAAATGTATAAAAGACCTCATCATGAGAATGCATCTGAATGGTCAATAAGCATGTGAAAGTTTGCATCATTTCATTAACCCCCAGGGAAATGCTAATTAAATGTACACCATGGCATCCCTACTAGAGTGGTTAAAACTGGAACGACAGCATCAAATGTCAACAAGATTATGGAGCAGCTGGAATCCCCATGCGTTGCTGGAATTACTTTTTCACATTGCTGGGAATGAAACCCAAGCAAACATTCTATTATTGAGCTGCATCTCTATTCCTAGGTTTTAAAGAAAGACTGCTGGCCCTGAACTTGAGAGATATCCCATGTGTGTCTTCCCAGAGATGGGACTACAGGGTTGAGTCACCAGGGGCGGCACAGCACAGCTAATTCCGAAAACTACCTCACAGTGTGTGCCAAGGATGAATGTATTTCGACACTTTGACGGACAATAAACAGCTCTGATACATATGATGGGCGTATTTTATACCTGGAATGTATGAAGGATTGTTCATGGGAGCAACATTCAAAATTCAAAGTGGTGGCACACGCGTTTAATCACAGAACTCGGAAGGTGAAGGCAGGCAGTTCTGTGAGTTCAAGTTTGGCCTAATCTACACAATGAGTTCCAGGACGGCCGGGGCTATGTAGAGAGGTCTTGTCTAAAAACAAAACAAACAACAAATCAAACTCAAACCTGAAACCCACAATGATCCTTAACTGGAGTATATGCAACTAATAACACAAACCTGGAGGAATGTCATAAACAACGAAAAGAGCATACCACAGATCCGCTACCCAAGGAGAATGACAGCGGGGAGCGATCCCACGACAGAGAGGCGCTCTACTGGCACTGCTTTATAAAAGTTCTAAGAAAGGAAAAATATCCTATGGCAATAAAAGTCAGTGCGGTGCCGAGGACCAGAGTAGAAGATAATGAATGGCATGGGGACATTATTCAGATAGGAGCTATTTATTCCTCTAGATGTATTCATCTATATTAACTTTGTGACTCTTTGCTGTTCTGTAGACTTAAGTTCAGTGCCAGTTTTTGTATGTATGTAACATTTCAATGAAGAGTAATTTGGGAATATTCAAATATTTCATAGATAATCCTTTATATTGAACCTCTGTATTAAAAACGTCTTTTGATCAATATGCCATTTTGTTCATTTAAAAAATTACGTTCACTGAAAATTAACACATGTGTTAAAATTTCTGGTTGCTAAGATCAGAGCATGCAATGGAGGATAATTCTGTATCTGAAAGGGTGTTTAAACATAGTGCTGAAACTGAGAACAAGTGAACCACACTATTTGCAATACTAGAATAGTACGCACGGTGGCGCTGCAGACTAAGAATTTGTTTAACAAGGGCTCCGAGAATGCCCTGGACGCCATTCCCCAGAATCAGAATGCTGAGTGTTCCAGGAAAGAAGGGGACATTTACTTAAGCTCTTGGGGGGAAAGACTCCCGGAAGCAATTCAGTAAGATTTAATTGGAGGTTATTTCACCAATGTTAACTGTGTGGATTGAGAAAGATTAAGAAGAAGGAGCACCATCTGGACTACATCTGAACGATGGAGACAGCTCTAGCAAAAACAGCACAGAAAAGGCAAGTCGTTTTTCTTACTATACTGTTGCTTTTGTGGGAGGCTGACTGTAAAACAATAAGATATTCCATACCAGAAGAAACAGAGACTGTATACTTGGTGGCTAATCTGGCAAAAGATCTGGGGCTCAAGGTGGGGGAACTGGCCACCAGAGGGGTGAAAATTCATCACAGTGGGTACAAAGAGCTCTTGCAGCTGGATTCAGAAACCGGGAATTTGTTTCTGAAGGAAAAAGCAGACCGCGAGGAGCTGTGTGGGGTGACAGAACCCTGTGTGCTGCACTTCCAGCTCATACTGGAAAACCCCGTGCAGTTCTTCCAAACTGACCTGCAGCTCACAGACATAAACGACCATTCTCCAGAGTTCCCTCACAGGGAAATGCTCCTAAAAATTCAAGAAAGTGCACAGCCAGGGACTGTGTTTCCTCTGAAGGCAGCTCAGGACCCTGACATAGGCAGCAATGCTGTTCAGAACTACACAGTCAGCCCCAACCTCCACTTCCATGTCGTTACTCACAGTCGTGCTGATGGCAGGAAATACCCAGAGCTGGTGCTGGACAGAGCCCTGGACAGGGAGGAGCAGCCTGAGCTCACTTTAACCCTCACTGCTGTGGATGGAGGGTCATCTCCTAGGTCTGGGACCACCACAGTTCGCATTGAAGTCTTGGACATCAATGATAATGCTCCCCAGTTTGTACAGTCGCTCTATGAAGTTCAGATCCCTGAGAACAGCCCCCTTGATGCCTTAGTATTGACTGTCACTGCCAGAGATTTAGATGCTGGGATAAATGGGAATGTAGCCTACTCTTTGTTTCAAGGTGGTGAAGTTTCTCAACCATTTGTAATAGACCAGGTCACAGGAGAAATTCGTCTTAAAAGGGCATTGGATTTTGAGGAAACTCAGTATTATAACATGGAAATTATAGCCACGGATAGTGGAGGTCTTTCGGGAAAATGCAGTGTAGCTATACAGGTGCTGGATGTGAATGACAATGCCCCTAAACTCACCATATCTTCGCTCACTAGTTCAATCCCAGAAAATGCTCCTGAGGTTGTAGTTACTGTTTTCCTTGTTGCTGACCCAGATTCTGGGGACAATGGAAGAATGGTGTGTTCTATTCAGAACGATCTCCCATTTCTCTTAAAACCCACTTTCAAGAACTATTACACTTTAGTGACAGAGGGGCCACTGGACAGAGAGAGCAGAGCTGAGTATAACATCACCATCACAGTCACCGACCTGGGCACACCCAGGCTCACAACTCAGCACACCATAACAGTGGAGGTCTCTGACGTCAACGACAACGCCCCCGCCTTCACTCAAAGCTCCTACACCCTGTTTGTGCACGAGAACAACAGCCCCGCCCTGCACATAGGCACCATCAGCGCCACAGACTCAGACTCAGGCTCCAATGCGCACATCACCTACTCGCTGATGCCCACCCACGACTCGCAGCTGGACCTTTCCTCGCTCATCTCCATCAACGCCGACAATGGGCAGCTCTTCGCGCTCAGGGCGCTGGACTACGAGGCCCTGAAGACCTTCGAGTTCCACTTGGGCGCCACAGATCAAGGCTCGCCCGCGCTCAGCAGCCAGGCGCTTGTGCGTGTCCACGTGCTGGACGCCAATGACAATGCGCCCTTCGTGCTCTACCCTCTGCAGAACGCCTCTGCGCCCTTCACAGAGTTGCTGCCCAGGGCGGCAGAGCCTGGCTACCTGGTCACCAAGGTGGTGGCTGTGGACCCTGACTCTGGCCAGAATGCCTGGTTGTCGTTTCAGCTGCTCAAGGCCACGGAACCCGGACTGTTCAGCGTGTGGGCTCACAATGGCGAGGTGCGCACCTCCAGGCTGCTGAGTGAGCGCGATGTGCCCAAGCACAGGCTGCTGCTGCTGGTCAAGGACAATGGCGATCCTCCGCGGTCTGCCAGTGTCACTCTGCATGTGCTGGTGGTTGATGGCTTCTCTCAGCCCTACCTGCCTCTGCCAGAGGTGGCCCGCGACCCCGCGCAGGATAATAAGGACTCGCTCACGCTATACCTGGTTATCGCCTTGGCATCTGTGTCTTCGCTCTTTCTCTTGTCTGTGCTGCTGTTTGTGGGGGTGAGGCTGTGCAGGAGAGTCAGGGCATCCTCGCTGAGTGGCTGCTCTGTGCCTGAAGGACACTTTCCTGGACACCTGGTTGATGTCAGCGGCATGGGGACCCTGTCCCAGGATTATCAATATGAGGTATGTCTGGCTGGAGACTCGGGGACCACAGATTTCAAATTCTTCAACCCCATTATTCCCAATGGTATGTTTCAGAACCCCTAGCTCACGTTCAGTATCCGAGAGACCTAGAGTTCTATAACCGAATCAGAATTTGTTGCTTGGTTGTTGATATTTTCCTTTGCATTCAGTAATCTTTGAGACAATATGTTTCTAAGTTGTTTTTATCCCTTTTTAAAACGGAATGTTTTTTCTTTTGTGAGCCTTAATGCATTTTTTTCCTTCACTAATTTGGGTGGGGGATATATAACTCTGTTGTGTTTCTCTCATCATTTAAAATAGTTTTCTTAGGCACTCATTTCTTCCTCTTCATTATAACCAGCATGGATTTCTGCAACACTCACTTCAAATGGTGTCTTGTTGAGGCTATGCATATAACTTGCTGTATATCATTCATTTTGACTTTCACTTCGCTCCAGCTTGGTAAGTTTTCAGTGTTCAGCACCATTGTAACATTTTCAGAGGTGCACACTCCACACCTTGATACCGTTCACTCATCACATTCTTTAATCCTCTGTATTTCTCCCCATGACAATCTTAAGTGCCCCATTTTGGTTTCACGTACGTCTTGTCTTTTAGAGGGTGACCACTTAGCTTAAAAGATCTGTCGCTCCATGTCCCCCCAAATGACTTTTTCGTTCTTGATGCCTGAACAAAGTAATGCCATCGTGCATGTATGTGTTTCCCTCACCCATACTTCTGCACACAGCGTTGGGTATAGCTAATGAAGGGTGAGCATGAGATACAGTCATCTGTCATAGTTTCCATGTTTTGTAATAAATGAAACGAGTATATTGTTCAATTTGTCATCTTTACTGACAATCACAGCTAGTATTTCAAGACTTTATTTGCTTAAATACAGGCCAAAATGGCTTCTAAAATGTACCAGAAATAACGTTGCTTGACCTAAGCCATTGCCAGTGGCTGAGTGTGCTTTCACCTTGTATGAGAAGACATTTAGTTAGGCATGTGTTTGGATGATAAACTGATTGATAAATGCTGTATAAACATGAGTGCCCAATAAACTTTCCACAAACTATGCAGATGAATGGCTTTTAAGTGTTTTTGGTCTTTTTATCATTAATACTTACTTGCCATAAATAAGGTGACTCGGGGAAACTATCTATCAATGGGTTCTTCCTTTCTATTTCCATCTGTCATGATGTAGGATTATTGGGAATGAAATCTGCCAATCCACACCAGTATCCTTTCTACAACATTTTAACTGAAGAGTGTATAAATATAGAAATTTATAATAGGAAAAAGCCATACCATTGGGGAAGTTTAGTTTTTCTAAAACTAAAAAGAACACATGGAAGCAACCAAAACCCAAAATATGGCTATTTTGAGTTAAAAAATTTTATAATGTTTCGCATAACCAACCATTTTTCTTGGTCAAATTTATTTAAAAATTACTTTTACTGTACTACCATCCAGATATATCTATCTAACATTCAAGTGTTTTGTCTACAAGAAAAATAATAGAACTCATAAAAACTTGAAAGTTGTTTTGGTAACTCTGGAGAGTCAAGAATGGACACACATATGCACGAAGGAGTTACTTTATTCAGGCATCGAGAATGAAAATATCGTTTTGAGAGACATGGAGCTGTAGGTCATTTAAGCTAAATAATCACCCTCTAAAAGTCAAGAAGTACATGAAAGCAAAATGGGGATTTAAGAGTTATGGGGAAAATATTGACATATTCTTAATCACTAATAAGTGCAGTTGCATGATCGTAACCACTCTTCAATGCTTGCAAGAGTTGGGGAATCACTTTCCAAGAAGGAAGCTCTCTAGCATAAAAAATCTATGTAAACAAGCATTGTGGGATGAATCCTGAATAATTGGGAAAACATCTTTCTGTCAAGCCTAAATATTTTGTATGAAAATTTTTGTTGGATTTTTATTCTTTCATACATATCTTCAATTTCTTTGGAATTATGCAATTCACGTAACAATTATTTTTGAGAGGTATTATTATTATATAGAGTGTATAATATCACACTAATGAGGGAAGGGCTGTATGCTGATAATCTATCTACAACCTGAAGACAAAGAAGAAGATACTATCAGTAGGGATGCCCATGTGTGTGAGTGTGTGTGTATGTGCGTGTGTCTGAGGGTGCCTGTGTTTGTGTGTGTCCAAAGCCTGGGGCCCATGGTGTTCAAGGTGTGCCTTCAATCACTGATCTGCACCCCCAGACCCAGATCCTATTAATAATTTAATCTGTGGATGGACTATATTTATACTCTGTTTACAAAGTTGGCCCAAATATTTTCCAAGCTGATAAGATAACCTGGGCTGAATTTGATGACATAAAATAATCAGTCTTGGTTCAAAGTTATTTTTATTTCTGGGAACTTAGAAATCATTTAGCCTTTTATTTGAATTGTTTTCTGAAACTACAGCTATCACCTATATTTTGAGATAGGTTCTTACTCATTTCTCTGTGTAGCCTAGGCTGGCTTCCAATTCTGCTAACTGTTGTTGTACTTTGGGGGCATTTTTCAAACTGCAAGTCTGATATCAGTGAAAGAGATAACTTTGTCTATCATTTCTCTAGTATTAAGGTTACTATCATTTATGGACAAGTTGGTATTACTGAAATTTCAGTGTTTGAAGAGGAAACAAAATTAAACAAAAATTGAGTTCTCTTACTGCTAAATAACTTCAGTAGACAACAAATAGTCTCAAAGAGCTCTTTTGGGTTTTCTTTTTCTTTTTTTAAAAATATTTATTTATTTATTATGTATACAATATTCTGTCTGCATGTATGCCTGCAGGCCATAAGAGGGCACCAGATCTCATTACAGATGGTTGTGAGCCACCATGTGGTTGCTGGGAATTGAACTCAGGACCTTTGGAAGAGCAGGCACTCTTAACCACTGAGCCATCTCTCCAGCCCTCTTTTGGGTTTTCTTAGAGTTGAGCTTGTAGTACATCACACAATGTCTCATTCAAAACTGGTGCTCAATTTGCTGTCACTGGATAATAAACTTGCAACAATTAGGAAATCAATGAATTTTCTGAGGACTTAAAGATTTATCTTAAACTTATCTACGCATCAAATCAAAAGAACAATTCACTGGGCAGTGGTGGCACATGCCTTTTTAATCCCAGCACTTGGGAGGCAGAGTCAGGAGAATCTCTGTGAGTTCAAGGCAGGCCTGGTCTACAAGAACTAGTTCCAGGACAGCTAGGACTGTTACACAGAGAAACCCTGTCTCAAAAAACAAAACCCCAAAAGAACAATTTATATTCAGAAAAGGGGACAACAATTTAATTTTGTCAGAATAACACCAATCTCTATGGAGCTGGTTTCCCCAAAAACTCAGAGAACTGTAAAATAATGCATTAATCTTTAATTTAATTCCAAATTGAGCTTATTAATGTCTTTAATTTCAACAATGGAAAGAGATTCAATACAAGATTTTTCTGCCTATCCAATTAACTCTCAGAAAACTCTTTTCAGATCCTTGGATCTCTAATCTGTGCTTCTATTGCCCTCTGGTTACTATTGACAGCACCAAAATTGAATGAAAATTTCAAGATTGAGATTCAGTTACTCATTTTCAAAACATAATTTCATGGGTATATACTAGCCCTCATTTTTTATTTAAAGACAACAAATCAGGAATTAGACACTTTCTTGAAAACCCACTGTCCAATTTTAATGCAAAACAATAATAGTTTGGTTAATGATATCCTTAAGAATGAAAACATTTTCTACTGCTCTTCCATCACTCAATACTATTGATTATATGTGTGGTGTCACCAGCTTCTCAGTTATTATATGTAAATCCCTTTTTCTTCCACACTTGCTTCCCCCCAGTTTTATTAGAAAGGTGATAAGTCTCATTTTATTTTAGATTACTTCATTTATTCATCACGTTCTGACATTTGCTATTCCAGAGCTCAAGAGTCATGTAATACACGGCAGTTTCTATAGCTCTCCTCCCTCTTTACAACAATTCCACTTGGCATATTTTATATCAACTAGCACTTACCTCCCAGTGGTCATCTCCCGCTTTTGATTTGGACAAATCAAATCTCTTTCATCTGCAGCCTTTCCATGTGGTTATGGATCTCTATGTCCTAGGGGAGAGAACAAACACTGAAGCTGTCTAGTCGTCTTTTCATGGCCTTAGTCATCCTCGGTGATGATGTTTTATCAGCTTCTTGCCTTCTTTTGGAAGCTCCTTCATGCTGTCCTGGCTTCACACTGACCACACTAATGGTCTTTAAAATAGAGACTGGAGTCTCATAGTCATTTGCACTTGGATTTCAAAGGATCTAAGTTTTAAATAAGGGGGTTGGCTCAACTTTGTCACAAACGGATAGAAGTTCTGTTTCATTCTTGTAGTTGTGTGTGAGCGAGACCCAACCTGCCTCGGGGCTTACAATTCTGTGTTTTCTCTAAGAAGCAATGGCCTCAGAAAATGTCACCTTCCTCCTAGATGTTATTGTGTCCTTTAAGGTGCTAGAATGACATCCTGGGAAAAAATTTTTCTAACTTAATCGATGAGTGAAAGTCACATGGAGAGCCGGGTGGGATGATCTTTAATCTCAGTGCTGCAAAGGCAGATGCACGTGGATATTTGTGAGCTAGATGCTTTCCTAGTCTACGTAATGAGTTCCAGGAAGCCAGTGCTACACAGAGAAATCCTGTCTCGGAACAAAACTAAGCAAAGCAATGCAAAACAAAACAAAACAACAACAACAACAACACACACACGGCAAACTCACAGCAGCAATCTAGGCAATAAATGTGCAAATTTGATTATGCTCTGCATCAGTAAGCTACCACCCAAAATTCCTGTTCTGAATGAGCAGTTGCTGTATTTATTTATATTCTTGTGAAAACATGACATTAACTTGATACTTCAAATACGGGTCCCTTCTCATAAAACCATATATCGAATATTACTGTTGGAAAAAATGAAGATCAGATCAGCAACTACTAAAAAACTCATTCATGGGAGGCAACTGTGACAAAACTAGGCTAATATAACAGTGGGAGGGAAAGTTATATACCCATGCGTCTTTCCAGCACTGATTTGAAAAGCCTCAACAAAATACTGGCAAAGCAACACCAACACCGAATGAGCTTATACCTCGCAGTTGCAAAGGATTGACCCGGGAACATACTGACTTGACACAACAATAACATTGAAATAGGCCTTGTGGGCAAAAGGACACAATTTTCTCAATGCACAAAACATTTTAGAAAATTAATAATTGGAAAAGAAAACATCTATATAGTTACAGATGGAGTAACTTCACATCCTAAATAATCTACAGAAATGCAAACACTGATAAAAAAATTCAGCAAGTGTGTAGAAGGCAAGATCATTGCCTTAAAATAAACAATTTCTGCATATTAGCACCGGACAAACCAGGAATGAAGAAAAGTTTCTTGGACTCAAAAGGAAGAAGAATCTTAGAGAGGAAGCAGACAATGGTGTAGATGAACTTCATACAGAAGGGCAGATGACACTGCAGTAATGGATTGAAGACGCCATGTTGTAAAGATTACCCTCAAACTAGTGTATGACTTAATGGAATTCTTACCCAAATGCCAGTTTCTTTTTTCTCACAAGTTGCTAAGTGTCTCTAAATTTTTCACATGAAAGTACAAGGAGTCCTGTTACAGCCAATAAATATTGAAGGAAAAACAAATTAAGGAAATATAATAAATTAGAAATCAAATCTTTGGATGATTTTATGTCTTAGATGCATAAATACTATTTTCTATTTGAATACAGATAGTAGGGGTTTTTTTTAGTTTTAGATTACATCAAAACTTAGAGCACAAAACTGCTTCAAATACTTTAGAACCTGAAGGTTAGACAAGGTCAGATTCTGGTGTGCACTCAGCGTTATTGCTCTCGGGTGGTCAGCTGATGAATTAGATCTATGCGCCTATACCTGTGCATTGGAGCATGTCAAAAGTGAATTCCCTCTATAAGAATTTATACTAATCACACATAGACTGCTGGAATTAACCATGTAACTCTTCTTTTTCATCACTGTAAGAAAGTACTTTTAGAAATATGAATCTGTGTTTTGCTTACCTGATCATTCCAAACTTAAACAAATGAGTTCGAAGACTGGCTGTCTCCTGGTTTGTGCTCATTATTCCTCTCATACACAGTTGTGGACAGCCTTACAAACTATGCAGATTAAGGAAAAACAATGTTGGCAAAGGAAAGAAAACATATACACTTTCAACGTGGCATTAATTTGGAGAGTAAAACAAGTGTTGTGACTTACAACTAAAATGGTTTCAGTTTCCTCAAGAAGACACAGGGTGGCGCTGCAGGCTAAGCTTGTAACTAAAATGACTACAATACCAGGAATCGCTTGTGAGAAAACAGAACAAAAGACGCAGGCAAGAGCTTTGCATGCACTACGGAGCTATGAAGGGGCTTGGACAAAGATATACTGGATTAATGTAAGATTAACAGTAACGTTGTGAAGATCCCTCCTAAAAAGAAACCAGAAGCCAGCGTTTCAAAGCACTGGGAGACGGCTAAAGGATTGGATGCAAACACTCACATTCCCAGCATGGAGAAGATGGAGAAAATTCACCCAAACAGGCAAGTCTTGGCTTTTATTTTTATGCTGGTTTTGGTTCAGGTTTGGAGTGAGCCTACAATTCAGTACTCTGTCATGGAGGAAACAGAAAGCGGCTCCTTTGTTGCCCATCTGGCCAAGGACCTGGGTCTGAGATCTGGGGACCTGGCAGCCCGGTCTGCAAGGGTGGTGTCTGATGATTACAAGCAGCGATTGCTGCTGGATCCCAAGACTGGAGACTTGCTTCTGAGGGAGAAACTAGACCGGGAAGAGCTCTGTGCCTCTGTGGACCCCTGTGTGCTGCATTTCCAGGTGTCTCTTGAAAAGCCAATGCAGTATTTTCAAGGAGAATTACTGATCCAGGACATAAATGACCACTCACCAGAATTCCCAGAGAGGGAAATGCTTTTGAAAATACGAGAAAACAGTCAGCCAGGTTCACGGTTTTCATTAAAATTAGCCCAGGACTTGGATGTGGGCAGCAATGGGCTTCAAGAGTACACAGTCAACCCCAACTCTCATTTTCATGTCCTCACTCGAAATAACAGTGAAGGCAAGAAATACCCAGAATTGGTGCAGGACAGAGCCCTGGACAGAGAGGAGCAGGCAGAGCTGAGCTTGACCCTCACAGCTCTGGATGGGGGCTCTCCACCTAGGTCAGGAACAGCCATGGTTCGAATCCTGATCCTGGACATCAATGACAATGCCCCTGAATTTGTGAAGACCCCCTATGAGGTACAGGTCCTGGAGAGCAGCCCCCCAGACTCCCCAGTCCTGACTGTCCTAGCACAGGATGCAGATGCTGGCAACTTTGGGAGAGTTTCCTATGGCTTGTTCCAAGCATCAGATGAAGTTCAACAGACTTTCTCAATAAACGAAATCACGGGAGAAATACGACTGAAAAAGGGATTGGACTTTGAAAAAATTAAATCTTATCATGTGGAAATCGAGGCCACGGATGGAGGAGGCCTTTCTGGGAAGGGCGCTGTGCTGATAGAGGTGGTGGATGTGAACGACAATGCCCCAGAGCTGACCATATCTTCACTGACCAGCTCAGTTCCAGAAAATGCTCCTGAGACCGTAATCAGCATCTTCAGAGTTGGAGACAGGGATTCCGGAGAGAATGGAAAGGTGGTTTGTTCTATTCCAGACACCCTGCCATTCATCCTCAAATCCACTTTCAAGAATTTCTACACCCTGGTGACAGAGAGTCCTCTGGACAGAGAGAGCAGATCTGAGTACAACATCACCATCACAGTCAGCGACATGGGCACACCCAGGCTCACAACCCGGCACACCATAACAGTGCAGGTGTCAGATGTCAACGACAATGCCCCCGCCTTCACACAAAGCTCCTACACCCTGTTTGTGCACGAGAACAACAGCCCCGCCCTGCACATAGGCACCATCAGTGCCACAGACTCAGACTCAGGCTCCAATGCCCACATCACCTACTCGCTGCTGCCAACCCACGACTCGCAGCTGCCCCTCTCCTCGCTCATCTCCATCAATGCCAACAACGGGCAGTTGTTCGCGCTCAGGGCTCTGGACTATGAGGCCCTGCAGAGCTTCGAGTTCCTCGTTGGCGCCACAGACCAAGGCTCGCCCGCACTCAGCAGCCAGGTTCTAGTGCGCATGCAGGTGCTGGACGCCAACGACAATGCGCCCTTCGTGCTCTACCCGCTGCAGAACGCCTCTGCGCCCTACACAGAGCTGTTGCCAAGGGCGGCAGAGCCTGGCTACCTGGTCACCAAGGTGGTGGCTGTGGATCGCGACTCTGGCCAGAATGCCTGGCTGTCATTCCAGCTGCTGAAGTCCACGGAGCCCGGACTGTTCAGTGTGTGGGCTCACAATGGCGAGGTGCGCACCTCCAGGCTGCTGAGTGAGCGCGATGCGCCCAAGCACAGGCTGCTGCTGCTGGTCAAGGACAATGGCGATCCTCCGCGGTCTGCCAGTGTCACTCTGCATGTGCTGCTGGTGGATGGCTTCTCTCAGCCCTACCTGCCTTTGCCAGAGGTGGCGCGCGACCCCACACAGGACGAAGACCTGCTTACTTTGTACCTGGTCATTGCCTTGGCGTCGGTGTCTTCCCTCTTCCTCTTGTCTGTGCTGCTGTTTGTGGGGGTGAGGCTGTGCAGGAGGGCCAGGGCGACCTCCGTGGGTGGCTGCTCGTTGTCTGAAGGACACTTTCCTGGTCACCTGGTGGATGTCAGTGGTGATGGGACCCTGTCCCAGAGCTATCAGTATGAAGTGTGTCTGAGGGGAGACTCTGGGACTGGTGAGTTCAAGTTCCTTAAACCCATGATCCCTAATTTTTTGCTTCAGGATCCTGGGAGAGAAATTAACGGCAGTCCCCACTGCAGGGATAGCTTTGTTTTCAGTTAAGTATTCAAAGTGGTCCCCTATATCTTCAGAATCAACATGCAGACTTTTATATAGATACGTGTAACGTGTACCCTTTTTTCAAACTACTGCATGTGTGCATATGCCCAACTGCTCCAACTTTTCCTGTAGGTATTTTACATGGTTAGACTGTCATTATAGCGTATGCATCATATGTATTTTCCTCATTTTTATATGCCTTTGGTGACTAATATTCTCGTAAGTACAAGTAACTCTAGTAGCATAACATCGAATTATTTTCCTCCTTTATGCTAATAAGAAAATTTGAACCTCTGTATAATTGTGTCACTGCTTTTTCCATATAACTTTATCTTTTCAAGGTTAGAATGCTTAGTTTTTATTTGGCCTTGGCCTACTTTTGTCTGCTAAATTCATGTCAAGATGCCCTTCATTAGAACTTTAGTACGTTCCGTTGTGACCCTTGTGAGCAACATAAATGTTAGTGCTTGTTTTATTTATGTGCCTGCAAGTGTTTCAAATATCGCAAGATTAAAACTTTACATTAATTGCAGTTTAGTGAAAATTAAAGAGGAAATGTCTCATAATTTGTTATTCCCTTCATAAAGTAAAATTGCTAATCTGTTGCTAAGCATAATCTTTTTAAAAAGCAATATCCAAATCTGACCTATTTCCTCCCCTCCTCTAAAGTGTTCAGAGGAGTGTTCAGTGGTGAGGGATCAAATTTCTGCTTTCCTATCCACCCTTTGGGGAGAAGCTGTAGCAAATGATGCTATGTCCTAGCTTTTCCTGCAGCCTGTCCTGCCTTCCAATAGAAGAAATTTCTTCTGAACTCTGACAGTCTTGTCTAGTTCTTCTTCTTCTTCTTCTTCTTCTTCTTCTTCTTCTTCTTCTTCTTCTTCTTCTTTTTAAAGATTTATTTATTTATTTATAGGTGGTTTTGAGCCACCATGTGGTTGCTGGGAATTGAACTCAGGACCTCTGGAAGAGCAGTCAGTGCTCTTAACTGCTGGGCCATCTCTCCAGCCCCTTGTCTAGTTCTTGTTGTTGCGACTTCACATTTTTGCTTTATGTCATTTGGTAGTTATAGATTTTAGATCAAGAGTAGAATTTTGGGATTTACCTTTCTTTGATATGTAATATGATTTCAGCTGTTTTAACTTAAATTTTCAATCAAATAGAGTTCCTAGAAAATACTGTTTTGCTCTTGAACAGCAGTGTATTTATTTATTGAATTATGACCTTTTATGTTATGCTCAGTAGCAAGCACATTGTGTGATTCTGTCTATCTATATTAATCCCACCACTCAGGAGATAAAACTTGGCAAGATTTGTTTAAGTTTAAGGCTAGTCTGGTCTTCAAAAGTGAGTTCCAGGTCAGCCAGTGCTATGTTGTGAGACCCAGTCTCAAAGTGTAGCCAGAGTACTGGAACCTATGCTGCCTTACTCCACAGAGGCCAGTGCTGGAATCTTCAGGTTGTGCTTTGTTTGGAGAGCTGGCAATCTGAGAAGGCAACAAGTCAACACCCTAACACCTGCCTTCTGTCTCTCTGCTATGCTGCAGACTGCACAGGAGGGGAAGGTCAGGGTGAGGCAGCCAGAGACTCTGAATTTCGTCTTATCCCTCTCGGCAGGTGGTCAGTCACTTTTTTAGGGTTGTAATGTCTTTGCTTTTCTCACTATTGCCCCACCTTAATGTTTTGCTCATCTTGTGGATGGAAGGGTCACATGTTTCTTTTGCTGAGTTTATTTTGATTTGCTGGAATTTACCTTATATTCCTCCAGAGGCATCTAGATGGGGATGGCACAGTAACTCAGAGTGAACAGCTGACCATGCATGCGGACCGAGCTATTCATAATACCTGAGAACAGACACCTTTCCACAACATGGGGTATAAGTAATGTCTTTATACAGACTGAATATGGAAGTGCTCCTATTCGTCTTCTCTGTGCCCTGTCCCTTGAAGGCTACATGTATGATGTGGTGATATCAAACAATCACAAAACCAGGTTAAAGGTCAGAAACCATTACTGTCCATCCACAGAGAACACAGTGTGTGATTCGAACTGAGAGGGCTTAGGTTTTGGAGAATAAATTCCTTGGGGATGAGACCATGAATCCTATAGTCTGTGTTGCTTCCAAAGACATTGGCTGAGCCTGAGAAAATAATAGGTTCGTTGTCATAGAGACAGAGTAAATCAGCAAACATTGGTAGAATGGAGATTCCAGCTGAAGGCCAGTTCCACCTCCTGGGACACTTAGTCGGGGGAGAAATGCATAGTTAAAAACTAATAACCTGGATGCAGAGGCAGGAAGATCTCTGAGAGTTCAAGATGGTAGAATGAGGTTTTCTTAATGGCTTTCCTCATTAAGAAGATGTGGAGACTACAATTTCTCACCTGGAAGGAAGGTAGCGTTTGTTGCTTATGAGGCCTGAAAACAACCTTCTGTTTGCACCGTCCTTCTCTCCTACAAGATCTTGAGAGCTGTATTATGTCCACGGTTTTGCTGTTAATTTTGGTAAAATGATTGGTAAAATCTTTCCCACTGTCCCTGGCCTTGGCATAGCGTGTTGTGACTAGTGTGAGCTTTTCAGCCACACATCATCATTTCGCTTTTTAAGTTGATTCCAGGGTTCTACCAAGCAAATTTAAGAATTTCTCCAGGGGGAAATAATAGCACCTTAATCCTAGGTTAAGTTTTCACATAGCCATCCAGTCTTCAGAGAAAGATTCAATGCAAGCCCCCACCATGGGGTGATGAAAGACATAGCACATATGACTTAGAAGGCACAGATCTTAAATTGAAAGGATACTATTATAACAAATCAACTTTAATTAATTAAGTTAAATTAATGAGCAGTGACATAGAGTTACTACAGTGGAGGAAATATGCTTGCTACCAAGCCTGACCATCTGAGTTTGGTCTCTGGAACCCACAAGGTGGAAGGAGAGAACTGCCTTGTGAAAGTTATCCTCTGGCTTGTATACACACACTGTGTGCGTGCAAAGGCTCCCAGGTCAAAAACTGATAAACAACCATTCGAGATGTTTTACAAAATCCAGTCTAGACAAATGAAAGTCGAAGCACACCTTAGGGGTTCACAGGAAAATTGTGCAGCATCAAAATCAAACAGAAAAGCAAAAAAACCTTTCAGCAACCATAAAAAAGACACATAATTTTAAAGAAACATAAGTAAAATGGAGTGAAGACTTCTGAACGTGATTCCAACAACAAATAAGTCATATTTTCAACATCTCCAAGGAAAATTATTAGGATGCTAGAATTTTATTACCAACAAACAGAACCTTCCAAAAGGTTTTCAGACAAAGAAAATTAATGAAGTCTACATAAACACTGAAGGAATATGTTAGAACTACAAAAGCAAGAGGCAAACCCTCTGGAATGTATTGTAAGTTTGCAGGAGGAAAGAAAAAAGGATGGAAAATAAATACTGACTGAGTGCTATGTCTCCAAAAATAATAGTTTTGTAAAGGATTCAAAAATACATATAAAATGCACGAAATCCAGCATTTAGAATTCTTAAATGAATCAAGAAAAAAGATAAGACAGCACCTTGCAATCCTAAAGGCCTCTTCAAAAATGAAAGCGGCAGAGGTGGTGCACACCTTTAATCCCAGCACTTGAAAGACAGAGCCAGAGGCAGGGGGATCTCCGTAAGTTTGAGGCCACTCTGATCTCCATAGGGAGTTCCAGGACAATCAAGCCTACATAATCAATGACTCAAAAAAACCTGCAAAGTTAATAGTCTAAACAATTTTGTACCGATAAAGTTGGAAACTTATAAATCACTATTTAAATTCTGAGTTTTCAAAACTGAAGTAAGAAAAAAATAGAAAACCAACAAAAATGTTTAACTAGCCTTAAAATAGTTTCAAAATGTAAAATACCTAAAAAAAAATCATGCCATACTACTATCACACAGAAAGGTACGCAGCATTTTACATCTAAGCAGATTGAGTAGTACTCACACAGCGGTCACTAACTAAAGGATTCAGCAGGTGAAAAGATAATTCACCCCCAATCAATTTATAAACCAATAAAATTTCAAATATTTCAGGTATTTTATTCATATATATTTCATGTAGAATACAAACAGAATAATTTTAATTTTAATTTTTTATTTATTTTTATTTTGTTTTTTGAGACAAGGTTTCTCCGTAATTTGGGGGCCTGTCCTAGAACTAGCTCTTGTAGACAAGGCTGGCCTTGAACTCACAGAGATCCGCATGCCTCTGTCTCTAGAGTGCTGGGATTAAAAGCATGAACCACCACTGCTTGGCAATTTTTTAATTTTTAAAGAGGATAAAATTGAAGTTACTACAATGCCCATGGGACAAGAACAGATAATGTTGATGACTCAAATCTATCTTCTCTTCTGCAAAATATCCTATGAAGAAAATAAAAAGTCAAACTATAGATTGGGGAAATTTGTCTAAAGGACATATTGCAGAAAGGATGGCTGTGTACAATATATGGGATTTAAAAAACTCAGCAACAACAAAAAACCTGGCACATAAAACACTCAAAGACACATTAGCAAACAGGACATATGGAGGATCAATAAGAGTGTGAAAAACTGTTAAAAACAAATTGCATGTATTTCAAGAAATGCTAATTCAAATAATATTGAGACACCACATCATGACCATTAGCATGTTCAACTTGCAGAACACCAACATCATTAAATGTTGAGGAGGATGTGGAGCACCAGGAACTCTGTTTCTTGCATCATGGAAATTACAACTGCTGCAGCCACTTTGTAAAACAGTTGGGTAGTTTTTCAACATTGATTTTACTTGTACTATGTCTTCCAGCAATCATGCTCCATAGTATTCATGCAAAGGAACAGAAAATGGATCCACACAAAAATTTGGACATGGGTGCTTCTGGAAACTTCATTCATAAATATCAAAACTTAAAGTAACTGAGATTCCTAGGTTGGTCAATGGACAAATGCATTGTGGTAGAAGCAGAAAATGAGGTTTTACATAAAAAGAGCCATAAACTCATGACAAAGCACTGCAAAAACTTGAGTGCATGCAGTGAGTGAAGTAAACCAAGCTGAAGAGTCCACAGTCTTTGGTTCTTACATGACATTTTGGAAAAGGCAATAGTTGTAGTGACAGTAAAAATGACAGTGATTTCCTAATTTCAGGAGAGGCAGGAAGAAATATGTAGATTTAAAGGTTTTGGAGGCCAAGAAACTACTCTATTTGACAATCTAAAAGTATGGACACATTATGACAAGTTGCACAAATCTATAAATTATACAACATCCAAAGGAGTAAGTCACAAAACAATCCCACACAAGTTTGGAATTATGATTAATAAAAGGGTTATTTATTTAAAGGGAAAAACTTACAGATCACCGTCCTAGACAACAGCCCCCTGCACAACCAGGAAAATCATCTGGTAGCCAGAAGCAGAGTCCAAAACAAGAGAGGGAGCATGTGCTACCACTGCTTTTTCAAGCCAGAGAGACCATGCCCAAGTGGGCTGTTATTAAAGGCTATTGGCTGAAGGAGCAGAAGGAGCTCCCACAGCAAATATCAAAAAGAAAACCTAGCCAACAATTTGGGCTTGGTGACAAAGATGTGTAAATGGAAGTTGGAGAAATTGCTCATAGGATAAGAACACTTGCTATTCTCCCAAAGGACTGAGTTCAGTTCCTATACCTATGGTAGACAGTCTGCTAAAAATTCCAATACCCTCTTGTGACATCCTCAGGCACCTCCACATGATCAGCATACACTCATATAGATGTACACATGAATAAAACAAAAGTAAATCCCTTTTTAAAAAGTGTGTTATCAAGCTGAATGTGGTGGTGTCCACCTTTAATCCCAGAATTTGGGAGGCAGAAGCAGGCAGATCTCCATGAGTTAGAGGCCAGCTTGGTTTATATAGTGAGTTTCATTACAGACAAAGCTGCTTAGTAAAATTCTGCCTCAATAAACAAACAAACAAACAAACAAAAAAGATGTGATAGATGGGTGTAGTGGTGTAATCCTTTAATCCCAGCACTTGAGAGGTGTAGGCAGCAGGATCTTTGAAGTTCAGGTCAGACAGGACTACAGAATGAGTTCCAGGACAACCAGGGATACACAGAGAAACCCTATCTCAAAGACAGACAAACAAAACACATTAATATAGGCTTATCAAAGATAATAAACGTACAACTTTAGGGTATTAATTATGTGTATTTTTGGCCAAGAGCATGTGGAAAATTTATGTAGCTTTCAATAATTTTTCCCATGCATATAAGTTCATAGCTCTAAGTCCCTACATAAAGAACTTGGAGAACTCTCATACCAGCTACTTAACAACACACCTGAAAACTCTAGAATAAAAAGAAGCAAACTTACTCAGGAAGAATAGATGCCAGAAAATAATCAAGTTGAAGGTTGAAACCAATAAAAGAGAAACAAAGCAATACAAAGAATCAGTAAGGCAAAGAATTGGTTCTTTGAGAAAATCAACAAGATAGACAAACTTTTATTCAAACTAACCAAAAGGAAAAGAGATAATATGTAAATTAACAAAATCAGAAATGAAAAGGGAACATAACAGACACTGAGGAAATCCAGAGAATCATTAGGTCATACTTCAAAAATCTGTACTTCACAAAAATTGGAAAATTTAATGGAAATAGACAATTTTCTGGATAGGTACCATATACCAAAATAAAATCAAGAACAGATAAATAATATAAATAGACCTATAATCCCTAAGAAAATAGAAGCAGCCATCAAAAATCCCCCAACCAAAAAAACCCAGGACCAGATGGTTTCAGCACAGAATTCTACCAGAGTTTCAAAAAGGAACTAAAACCAATACTCTTCAAATTATTCCACACATTAGAAACAGAGGGGACATTGCCAAACTCTTTTTATGAGGTGACAATTAACCTGGTACCCAAACCAAATGAAGCTGCAACTAAGAAAGATATTTACAGACCAATCTCACTCATAAACATTGATGCAAAATATCAAATAAAATACTGGCAAACTGAATCCAAGAATATATCAGAAAAATCATCTACCATGATCAAGTAGGTATGATCAGAGATGGCCCAACATATAAAAATCCATCAATATAATCCACCATATAAACAAACTGAAAGAAAAAACACATGATCGTCTCATTAGACACAGAAAAAGCCTTTGACAAAATACAACACCCCTTCATGATAAAGGTCTTGGAGAAATCAGAGATACAAGGAACATACTTAAAGATAATAAATTCAGTATACAGCAAGCCGACAGCCAGCATCAAACTAAAGGGAGAGAAACTCAAAATGATTTCACTAAAATCAGGAACAAGACAAGGTTGTCCACTCTCTCCATATCTATTCAATATAGTACTTGGAGTTTTACCTAGAGCAATAAGAAAACAAAAGGAGACCAAAGGGATACAAACTAGAAAGAAGTCAAACTTTCACTATTTGCAGAAGATATGATAACTTAAATAAGTGATTCAAAAAATTCTACCAGGAATGGTGTGGGACATTCTTCTGTCTATGTGTTGCTTTTATTGGTTAATGAATAAAGAAACTGCTTTGGACCTATAGCAGGGCAGAACTTAGCTAGGTGGGAAAACTAAACTGAATGTTGGGAGAAAGAAGGGTAGAGTCAGAGGAAGCCATGGGAGCTGAAGCCAGAGATAGACATGCTGAAACTTTGATGGTAGGCCACGACCTCATGGGATGCAAAGATTAATGGAGATGGGTTAAGTTAATATGGAAGAGATAGCCAATAAGAAGCTAGAGCTAATGGGCCAAGCAGTAATCTAAATAATACAGCTTTCTTTGTGATTATTTGGGGGCTAAGTGGCCGGGAATCAACAAGCGACTCTTTCCTCGAACAACCAGGGAATGCCTACAGCTGATAAACACCTGCAGTAATGTGACAGGATACAAGATCAACTCAAAAAATCAGTATCACTCCTATATATAGATAACAAACAGGCTGAAAAAATCAGAGAAATATCACCCTTCAAAATAGCCACAAATAACATAAAATATCTTGGGGTAGCACTAACCGAAGAAGTGAAAGTCATGTCTGACAAGAACTTCAATCCTTGAAGAAAGAAATTGAAGATACCAGAAAATAGAAAGATCTCCTGAAGGCGTAAGTCACAAACAATGTCACACCAATTTGGGGTTATGATTATTAGGGTGGTATTTATTTAAAGGGGAAAAAACTTACAGATCACTGTCCCAGGCAACAGCCCTCTTCACAACCAGGAAAGGAGTCTAGTCGCAGGCGGAGCAGGAAGTGAAGAGAGAGAGAAGAGGGAAGTGGCCGCTTTTTTAAAGGGAGAGAAACCACGCCCCAGTGGGCTGGTACCTCAGCGGTGATAGGCTGGAGGAGTGGGAGGACCTCCCGCAACACCTCCCCCTTTTGTTTAATTAAGAGAGTTCTAAACCTACTATGAAATTATATACAATAAGTACAAATATCCTATTCTAACTAGCTTAGGTCTTGTATAATAAATAACTTGGCCAAGTCATGAGAGAAAGTAACTACATTTATATAGTCTTCAACCCCATCGAAGATCTGAGAAGGGAAATAATGTTACCTGGGTAATTAGGAAGTTCAGTAAAACAACTTCCAAAACATGTAACAAATTACAGAGACAACTAGCTACCTGGGCAATCACCCAAAGTCACATTAGCAGCGTTGAAGCAACCAACTTTGGCTAAGGCCTAACATAACTGACATACCATTTTCTAAGGCAAGCAACTTTTCAAAACTATCTTACCCTGTCTTGGCAGGATATGACAGTCCTGTTTTATCCATTGATGCATGCTCTGTATTTTTGTCAGTTGTTGAGGTATGGGCATTTCTTTGCCCAAACGCCAGTTCTGCCAAAAAGAAAGGCTCCAGGTGGAGTGTCTTTGGTGCTCAACATTCTCTTGGGAATAGAGTGGTGTTGCCAGGAGCAATTGTGTCTCACTACCACAAAACTCTGAATTAGATTAAAGGCCATTTTCTACAGCTCTTTGAAGAAGTTGAAGATTATCTATCTATACTGAGTATAATCTCTATATATCTAAAGAACTTGATTAGTCTATTATAAATGACAAACTTAGATGACTATTAGTCTATATAATTCTCAATATCTATCTAACTTAAAGACTAAGACAATAAACGACTGTGAAACAAATGAGGACAATGACCTCCAAATATAAACAATGTACAAATATACATTGCAGTAGGTAAATATATATCAATACACAATCATTATATAAGTATCTTAATCAGAGGTAGAAATGTACACTGCAATATGGTAAATATATACAATATATATATATATATCAATACAATATATGTCAATACATAAAAAAATGTTTTAAACCCCACGTTGGGCGCCAAAATGAAGGCGTAAGTCACAAACAATGTCACACCAATTTGGGGTTATGATTATTAGGGTGGTATTTATTTAAAGGGGAAAAAACTTACAGATCACTGTCCCAGGCAACAGCCCTCTTCGCAACCAGGAAAGGAGTCTAGTCGCAGGCGGAGCAGGAAGTGAAGAGAGAGAGAAGAGGGAAGTGGCCGCTTTTTTAAAGGGAGAGAAACCACGCCCCAGTGGGCTGGTACCTCAGCGGTGATAGGCTGGAGGAGTGGGAGGACCTCCCGCAACAATCTCCCAAGCTCTTGAATAAGTATGATCAACAGAGTAAAAATGGCAATCTTACCAAAAGCAATCTAAAGATTCAATACAATCACCATCAAACTCCCAAAACAATTATTCAAAGACCTTGAAAGAAAAATACTCAACTACATATGGAAAAACAAAAAGAAAACCTCAGGATAGCCAAAAGAGTCCTGTACAAAAAAAAAAAAAAGAACATCCAGTCTCTGCCCCCAAACCCTCCAATCCTTCCTGACACAACCTCAGTGAAACTCTGAAACACAGCCTGCTACTACACAGAGAGGACCAAGAGAGGACTAAGATAGAGGACCAAGTGAGAGGACCAAGGAAGAAACTCTGAAGCACAAGCTGTGAGCACACAGAGTGGACCAAGAGAGTGAACCAAGAGAGTAGGTCAAGAGAGAAGGCCAAGAGAGACCTCAGTGGCTCCCTGAGACATAGACAGTGACATTACAGAGCAGACAAGAACAGTTCCCAAAGACACAGACAACCATGGCAAAGATTGGACCAAGAGGCAAAGACACTGTTTGGTACCAACAAGAGGAAGAAATGGGTAGGCATCAATGCAAGAATTCATTCAACAACCTAAAATGCAACAGAATAACACCAGAACCTAATGATCATACAATGGGAAGACTTGATTATCCTAACCAAGAAGAGGCAGAAGAAGATGATTTTAAATGTAATTTTATGAGGATGATGGAGACCTTTAAAGAGGAAATGAAAAATTCCCTTAAAGAAATGGAGGAAAAGACAAACAAAACAGTGGAAGAAACCAATAAATCTCTCAAAGAAACCCAAGAAAAAACAATGAAGTAGGTGAAGCAAACAGTTCAAACAGTTCAAGACTTGAAGACTGAAATAGAGGCAAGAAAGGGAACACAAACCAAGGAAATTCTCAATATGGAAAATATGGGCAAATGAATGGGAACTACAGAAGCAAGCATAACCAACAGAATACAAGAAATGAAAGAGAGAATCTCAGGTGTTGAAGATACTATAGAGGAAATAGATTCATCTGTCAAAGAAAACATTAAATCCAACAAATTATTAACACAAAACATCCAGGAAATCTGGCACCATGAAAAGTCCAAACCTAAGAATAATAGGGATAGAAGAAGGAGAAAAACTTCAGTTCAAAGTCACAGAAAATATATTCATCAAAATTATAGAAGAAAACTTTCCCAACCTAAAGAAGGATATCCCTATGAAGGGACAAGAAGCTTACAGGACACCAGATAGACTGGTCTGAAAAAAAGAGTCCCCTTGCCAAATAATAATCAAAATGCAAAACATACAGAATAAAGAAATAATATTAAGAGCTGAAAAAGGAATAAGGTCAAGTAAATGTAATTTATTGGTCAAAGACAGACCAATCAGAATTATACCTGACTTTTTAATGGAAACTATGAAAGCCAGAAGGTCTGGACAGATGTGCTCCAGACACTAAGAGACCATACTTGCAAGCCCAAACTACTATACCCAGCAAAGACTTCAATCACCATTGATGGAGAAAACAAGATATTCCACACAAAAAAACAGATTTAAACAATATCTATCCATTAATCCAGTCCTACAGAAAGTACTAGAAGGAAAATTCTAACCCAAGGAAGCTAACTACACCCACAAAAACACAAGGAACAGATAACCTCACACCAGAAAACCCCAAAGAAGGAAAACACACAAACATTACCACAAAAAATAACAGAAATTAATAATTACTGGTCATTAATATCTCTGAATACCAATGGACCCAATTCACCTATAAAAAGACACTGACTAAGAGAATGGATACAAAAACAGGATCCATCCTTCTGCTGTATGCAAGAAACACACCTCAACCTCAAAGGCAGACACTACCTCAGGGTAAAGGGTGAGGATAAGATTTTCCAGTCAAATGGACCTAAGAAACAAGCAAGTGTAGCTATGCTAATATTTAAAAAGTAGACCAAACTAAATTAATCAGAAAAGATGGAGAAGGATACTTTATACTCATCACAGAAACAATCCATCAAGATGAAATTTCAATCCTGAACATCTATTCTCCAAATACAAGATCACCCACATATGTAAAAGAAATATTAATAAAGCTTAAATCTCACATCAAACCCCACACACTAATAGTAGGAGACTTCAGTGCCACACTCTCCCCAATGGGAAGGTCAACCAGGAAGAAACTTAACAGAGAAATAAAAGAACTAACATGTCATGACTCAAGTGGACTTAACAGACATCTATAGATCATTCCACCCAAACACAAAAGAATACACATTCTTCTCAGAACATCATAGAACCTTTTCTAAAACTGACCACATACTCAGTAACAAAGCAAACCTTAACACATAACAAAAAATTGGAATAACCCTCATATCGTATCAGATCACCATGGTTTAAAGTCATAATTGAACAACAACACTAATTGCAGAAAACCTATAAACTCATGGAAATTGAACAGTACTCAAGTGAACCACTCCTGGGTCAAGGAAGAAATAAAGAAAAAATTAAAGACTTCCTAGAATTCAATGAAAATGAAGGCCCAATGTACCCAAACCTATGGGGCACTATGAAAGCAGTGCTAAGAGGAAAGTTCAAAGCACTAAGTGCCTACATAAAGAAAGTGGAGAAATCTCCCACAAGTGACTTAATAACACACCGGAAAGTTCCAGAACAAAAAGAAGCAGACTCCCCCAGGAGGAGTAGGCAAAAGGAAATAATCAAACTGAGGGCTGAAATCAATAAAATAGAAACAAAGAAAACAATACAAAGAATCAATGAAACAAAGAGCTGATTCTTTGAGAAAATCAGCAAGACAGACAAACTCTTATCAAAAGGCAGAGAAAGAGAGAGAACATCCAAATAAACAAACAAAATCAGAAATGAAAAGGGGTCATAACATGATGAAATCTAGAGAATACTACAAAAGCCTGTACTCTATAATATTGGAAACTGTAAAAGAAATGGACAATTTTCTGGATAGATGCCACATAGCAAAATTAATTTAAGACCAGGTGAACAATTTAAACAGACCTATAACCTACAAGAAAATAGAAGTCAAAAGTCTCCCAACCAAAAAAAAAGCCAAAAACAAAACCAAACAAAATCCAGGGCCGAATGGTTCCAGTGCAGAATTCTCCCAGATCTTCAAAGAAGAGCTAATACCTATACTCCTCAAAGTGTCCCACATAATAGAAACAGAAAGAACATTGCCAAACTCTTTTTATGAGGCTACAGTTACCTTGATGCACAAACTGCACAAAGACTCAACCAAGAAAGAGAATTACAGGCCAATCTCACTCATAAACATAGATGCAAAAATATTAAATAAAATACTGGCAAACTGAATCCAATAACACATAAAAAAATCATCCACTATGATCAAGTTGGCTTCATCCCAGAAATGCAGTGATGGTTCATCATAAGAAAATCTATCAATGTAATCTACTATGTAAGTAAACTGAAAGAAAAATATATGATCATCTCATTAGATGCCGAAAAATCATTTTACAAAATCCACCCTCCCCTTTATGATATAGCTCTTGGAGAGATCTATAATACAAGGAACATACTTAGACATAATAAAGGCAATATACAGCAAGTCAATGGCCAACATCAAATAAAATGAAGAGAAACTCAAGGTGATTCAATGCAAATCAGTAAGAAGACAAGGCTATCTACTCTCTCCATGTATATTCATCACAATTCTTGAGATTCTGGCTAGAGTAATATGACAACAAAAGGGGATCAAGGGGATGGATTCAAACTGGAAAGGAAGAAGTAAGTCAAACTTTCACTATTTGTAGATGACATAATAGTATAAATAAGTGACCTCAAAAAATTCTACCAGGGAACTCCTAGAGCTGATAAATACCTTCAGTAATGGGGCAGGATACAAAATCAACTAGAAAAAAAATCAGTATCCCTCTTTTATACAAATGATAAAGAACCTGAGAAAGAAATTAGAGAAATATCACCCTTTACAACAGCTACAAATAACATAAAATATCTTGGGCTAACACTAGTCAAATAAGTGAAAGACCTGCACAATAAGAATTTTAAGTCTTTGAAGAAAGAAATTGAATAAGACATCCGAAAACGGAAAGATCTCCCATGCTCTTGGATATGAAGGATCAACACAGTAAAAATGGTAATCCTACCAAAAGCAATCTACAGATTCAATGCAATCCCCATCAAAATCCCAACACAATTCTTCACAGACCTTGAAAGAACAATAATAAACTTTATATGGAAAAACAAAAAGCCCAGAATAGTCAAAGCAATCCTGTACAATAAAGGAACTTCCTGGAGGCATCACCATCCCTAACATCAAGCTCTATTATGGAGTAATGAAAACTGTTTGATATTGGCATTAAAACAGACAGATTGACCAATGGAATTGAATCAAATACCTGGATATTAATCTAAACCCCTATGAACACCTGATTTTTGACAAAGAAGCTAAAATAACACAATAGAAAAAGAAAGCATCTTCAACAAATAGTGCTGGCATAACTGGATGTCAACCTGCAGAAGAATGAATATAGATCCACACCTATCACCATGCACAAAATTCAAGTCCAAATAGATTAAAGACCTCAATATAAACCCAACCACACTGAACCTGACAGAAGAGAAAGTGGGAAATAGCCTTTCATGCATGGGCACAGAAGACCACTTTCTAAATATAACCTCAGTAGCAAGATCCTAAGAGCAACAATAAATAAATGGGACCTCCCGAAACTTCTGTAAAGCAAAGGACACAGTCAATAAGACAAAAAGTCAGCCTACTGAATGGGAAAAGATCTTCACCAACCCCAAATCAGACTGATTTCTAAAATATGTAAATAATTTAAAAAATTAGACATCAAAATTTCAAATAATTCAATTTTAAAATGGGGTACAGAAATAAACAGAGATTTCTCAACAGAAGAATCTCAAATGGCCAAAACACACTTAAGGAAATGTTCAACATTCTTGGAATCAGAGAAATACAAATCAAAATGACTCTGAGATTCCATCTTACAGCAGTCATAATAGCTAAGATCAAAATCACCAATGATAACTTGATAACACCAATGCTGGAGAGGATGTAGAGTAAGGGGAACACCCCTCCATTGCTGGGAATGCAACTTGTACAACCACTCTGGAAATCAGTATGGCAATTTCTCAGAAAACTGGGAATCAATCTACCTCATGACCCAGCGATACCACCCTTGGGCATATACCCAAAGGATGCTCAAACACACTACAAGGACATTTGTTCAACTTTGTTCATAGCAGCATTATTTGTAATAACCAGAGACTGGATACAACCTAGATGCCCTTCAACTGAAGAATAGCTAAAGAAAATGTGATAGATTTACACAATGGAGTACTACTCCATGGTAAAAAACAATGACATCTTGTAGTTTGCATGCAAATGGATGAAACTAGAAAAAACCATCCTGAAGCAACCCAAATCCAGAAAGATGAACATGGTATGTATTCACGGATAAATGGATACTAACTGTAAAGCAAAGTATAACAAGCCTATAGTTCATGATCCTAGGGAAGCTAAGTAACAAGGTGAACCCTAAGAAAAACATACATAGATCTACCTAGAAAGGGGAAATAGACAAGATAACCTGACAAATTAAGATCATGGGGATGGGGAGAGAAGGCAGAGTGGAAGAGGAAGAGGAGGGGAGCAAAACCTGAGGGAATGGGATATGAACAAAGAGGTCATGACCATGATGGGAACAGTTTACCTGAGATAATGGGAGCTCTCCAACTCCAACCAGACAAGGAAGGACCCAGTATCAGACCAAACTAGACCCTATGAATGTGGGTGACTGTTTTATGGTGGGGGCAGACTGCAGGGCTTCTGGCAGTGGCACCAGAATTATCCCTACTGCTTGTACTGGCTTTTTGGGAACCTATTCTTCTTGGATTTATACCTTGTAAAGCCTAGCTATAGTAGGGAGGGCCTTGGACCTTCCCCCAAAACAATGTGCCTTATCCTTTCTGAGGAGTAGGTGGGGGTTGGGTTGAGGGGAATGTGGAGGGTATGGGAGGAGGGGAGTTAGTGGGAACTGGGATTGGTATGTAAAGTGAAAAAAGATAGTTTATTTTTTTAAAATGATAAGATGAAATAAAGGCAGAAAAAAAAGAAAAGAACTTCTGGAGGCATCACCGTTTCTGACTTCAAGCTCTAGTATAGAGCTATAGCAATGAAAACAGCTTGGTATTGGCACAAAAACAGACAGGAGGACCAATGGAATTGAATCAAAGAGCCTGCTATTAATCACACACCCACAAACACCTGATTTTTGACAAAGAAGCTAAAATTATACAATGAAAAAAAGAAAGCATGGTCAATAAATGGTACTGTCATAACTGGATGATGGCATGTAGAAGAATGCAAATAGATCCATATCTATCCTTATGCACAAAATTCAAGCTGAAATGGATCAAAGACCTCAACATAAATTCAGCCATGCTGAACCTCATAGAAGAAAAAGTGGGAAGTACACTTGAACGCATTGGCACAGGAGACTACTTCCTGAATATAACATCAGTAGCACAGACACTGTAATCAACAATTAACTAATGGGACCTCCTGGAACTGAGAAGCTTCTAGAAGGCAAAGGGCATTGTCAACAAGATAAAATGGCTACCTATGGAATGGGGAAAAACTTCACCAACCCCACTTTGTACAGAGGACTGATCTTCAAAACATTCAAAGAACTCAATAAACTATATATCAAAATATCAAATAATCCAATTTAAAAATGGGGTATAGATTCACCAGTCTGTGGTGGCACATGCCTTTAATCCCAGCACTTGGGAGGCAGATCTCTCTGAGTACAAGGCCAGCCTGGTCTACAAGAGCTAATTTCAGGACAGGCTCCAAAGCTACAGAGAAACCCTGTCTCAAAAAACAATAAAATAAAATAAAAATAAAAATGGGGTATAGATCTAAATAGAGAATTATCAACAGAGGAAGGTCTAATGACTGAAAGACACTTATGGAACTGCTCAACATCCTCAGCCATCAAGGAAAGGCAAATCAAAATAACTTTGAGATACCATCTTGCACCAGTCAGAATGGCTAAGATCAGAGGCACTAATGACAGCATATGCTGGAGAGGATGTGGAGTAAAGGGAATATTCCTTCATTGCTGGTTGGAGTGGAAGTTTCCCAAAATAATGGGAATCAGTCTACCTCAAGACCCAGCAACACCACTCTCAATCATATACCCAAAGGATGCAGACCCATACCAAAGGACATTTGCTCAACTATGTTCATAGCAGCATTATTCGTAATTGCCAGAACAATTGCCTGGAAACAACCTAGGTGCCCTTTAACTGAAGAATGAAGAAAATGTGGTTCATTTACACAATGGAATACTGCTAAGTGGAAAAAAAAAAACAATGACATCTTGAAATTTGCAGGCCAATGGATGGGACTACACAAAAACATCCTGAGTGATGTAACTCAGACCCAGAAAGACAAACACAGTATTTACTCACTCATAAGAAACTAGAAACTTCCAGAAAAACACAAGGATGACTCCAGCTAAGAATCTAAGCCTTAGTGGAAAGGGTACATAATTGCCCTTCCCCTCTGATCAGATTGATGACTACCTTAATTGTTATCATAGAACGTTGGTCCAGTAACTGATGGAAGCAGAAGCAGAGATACACAGCTAAGCACTCCTGGACCAAAGACCAGGAGTCCAGTCACAGAGAAGGAGGAGTGATATTATGAGCAACGGAACCAAGACCATGATGGATATACCCACAGAAACAGCTGACCTGAGCTAATGGGAGTCCACTGACCTCAGACTGACAGCTGGGGAACCAGCATAAGACCAAACTAGGCCCTCTGAATGTGGGTGACAGTTGTGTTGCTTGATCAGTTTATGGGGCCACTAGCAGTTGGACCAGTATTTAACCCAAGTGCATGAACTGGCTCTTTGGAGTCTAGTCCCTGTGGATAGACACCTTGCTTACCTTAGATATGGGGGGGAGGGGGCTTGGTCCTGGATCAAGTGATGTGCCAGACTTTGTTGACTCCCCATTAGAGGCCTCACCCTCTATGAGGAGTGAATGGAGTATGGGATGGCAAGAAGGTGGGGGAGTGGGAGGATGGGAGGGAGAGGGAACTGTGATTGGTATGTAAAATAAGATTGTTTAAAAAATAAAAATTGCAACACATGTATCTGGAAAAGTGTTACACTAATACACAGGAATCTATCTATCTATCTATCTATCTATCTATCTATCTATTATCTATCTATATATCTATCAATATATATCATCTTTCTTCTTACTCTCTTCCCCCCTCTCTCTTTTCCTTTCTTTTGAGATAGGGTCTCTCTTTGTTGTAGTAAGGAGACCACTTGTTTGTTTCCCGGCTGCCCAGACTCCAGAAATAATCACACAGAAACTGTATTAATTAAATCACTGCATGGGCAATTGCCTAAGCATATTGCTAGCTAGCTCTTACATCTAGAATTAACCCATCTCCATTATTTTATATTATATTTTACCATGAGCTTCTACTGGCAAAGTTTAAGCATGTCTGCCTCTGGTGGCAGCTCCATGGCTTCTCTTTAACTCCACCTTCCTTCTCCCAGCATTCAGTTTAGTTTTTCCTGCCTAGCTTTGTTCTACCCTATCAGGCCAAGTCAGTTTCTTTATTAATCAATGATATTCACAGCATACAGAGTGGAATCCCACATTACTTTGTAGCTCTGGCTGTTCTGAAACTATGTAGACCAGGTTGACCTCGAACTCACAGAGATCTGTCATCCTCTGATTCCCAAGAGCTGGGATTAAAGCCATGCCTGTCTTCACAACATTATTTCTGCAGGCAAATGTTCCAAACAGAAAAATATATATAATATAATTAAATACTACTTTCAAAACAATGCATCACAATGAAAAAAAGTCCATGCGAAAATGTGAATAATTTCATTCATCACTAGAGAAATGCTTACTAAACGTACACTACAGTATCATCACATGCTCAGTAGAGTGGTTGAAATGATAACATAAAGTGTTGACAAGACCATAGAGCGCCTAGAACTCCCATTCCATTGCTTTTTGCTTAAACTTTACCATACTGCTAATCAATCTTGAGTATACCAGACAAGAGGTCTACAATTGAGATGTATCACTATCCTTTGGGATCTTTTTCTTTTCAGAAACGTGGAATGTACTGCCCTTTAACTTACAAACCTCCATACTGTGTCTCACCACAGCTGGGATTACAGACACATGCCGCTGTGGCTGGTAGAGTAAGACTATATTTTTGGGAAAAAAATCTTACAATCTAGGCTAAGTCTCAATGTATCATCACATTTTAACTCACAGTAATTCAAACATTCAAAATAAAAACATATTACAACAAAATGACATGTACAATAATGTTGGTAGCATTGCTCTTTAACAATGTTCAAACCTGAACACAAACATAGTTCACCAACTGGAGCCGACGTGGAATCGAAGCAGACGCCTACAGAAGAGCGACAGAAAACAATGAAAAGAAAACTAGTTAGGACACCCTGTCACAGATGAACTTCACATAGTTAACGTTGAACGACACATGACCAGCACAACAGAGGAACACTCTAAAAACACAACTCATAAAAGGTCTAACAAAGAATAACGTGCAATGATACCAGTCAATATATTGCTCTTATAGAAAGAGTTAGTCACAAAATAATGGCCAGAGGGGGCATAGCATGTTTTTGGACATTTTAGTTTTTCTTTAGTTTCTGCTTATAGAAATATATTAACTGTGGAAAATATTTTGGTTGTGACAGTTCTGTCTGTATGTTCTATATCTAAACAAAATTAAATTTTGTAAAATTCATTTTTTCTGTATACAATTAATAAAATATTCAAGGTTTTTCATGCTTTCAGAAGAATTTTATTAAGATTACTATATCATATTAAGATACTATATTATAAATATACATTCACTTGATAGTAGCTTAGCAAAGGTAGGTTTACACCGCCAATATTTAGGAGTTGACATACACGGTATCAGGAGAAACACCTGTGTCTCAAAAGCAGGCTTAGAATTTAGGATGACAACTATATGCAATCATGAAAATGAACACTTGGTGGCGCCATCGACTAAGAGTGAGAATGACGGTATCGGCAAATACCCAGGAAAACAAAAGAGTGAGCTGAAAATCAGAACGCTGTCTGCTCCCCGGAAGGAGAAGATATTTAAGTGTCAACTAGAGGAGAAATCCCCGGGGTTGGTAAGACATTAAAGAAGATTTAATTCGAGCTTATTCACCAAACTATCTCTGGATTGAAACCAAATTGAAGAAGCAGCACCTTCTGGACTGCATCTGAACAATGGAGGCAGCTCTAGCAAAAACGCCAGAGAAAAGGCAAGTCGTTTTTATTGTTATGTTGTTGCTTTTGTGGGAGGCTGGTTCTGAGGCAATTAGATATTCCATGCCAGAAGAAACCAAGAGTGGATATTTGCTGGCTAATCTGGCAAAAGATTTGGGGCTCGGGGTAGCAGAACTGACCACTAGAGGGGCGCGAATCCATCATAGAGGAAACAAAGAGCTCTTGCAAATGGATGCTGAAACCGGGAATTTGCTCCTGAAGGAAAAACTAGACCGCGAGGAGCTGTGTGGGGCGACAGAACCCTGTGTGCTGCGCTTCCAGCTCATACTGGAAAACCCTGTGCAGTTCTTCCAAACTGACCTGCAGCTCACAGACATAAACGACCATTCTCCAGAGTTCCCGCACAGGGAAATGCTCCTAAAGATCCCGGAGAGCGCCCAGCCAGGGACTGTGTTTCCTCTGAAGGCGGCTCAGGACCCTGACATAGGAAGCAATGCTGTTCAGAACTACACAGTCAGCCCCAACCTCCACTTCCATGTCGTTACTCACAGTCGTGCTGATGGCAGGAAATACCCAGAGCTGGTGCTAGACAGAGCCCTGGACAGGGAGGAGCAGCCTGAGCTCACTTTAACCCTCACTGCTGTGGATGGTGGGTCACCTCCCAGGTCTGGGACCACCACAGTTCGCATTGAAGTCGTGGACATCAATGATAATGCTCCCCAGTTTGTACAGTCGCTCTATGAGGTTCAGATTCCTGAGAACAGCCCCCTTGGTGCGTTAGTTGTGGCAGTTTCTGCCAGGGATTTAGATGTGGGACTTCATGGGAGTGTAGCCTACTCTCTGTTTCAAGGTGGTGGAGCTTCTCTGCCATTTGTTATAGACGAGGTCACAGGAGAAATTCGCCTTAAAATGCCATTGGATTTTGAGGCAACTCCCTATTATAACATGGAAATTGTAGCAACAGACAGCGGTGGCTTTTCAGGAAAATGCAGTGTAGCTATACAGGTGTTGGATGTGAATGACAACGCCCCTAAACTCACCATATCTTCGCTCACTAGTTCAATCCCAGAAAATGCTCCTGAAGCTGTAGTTGCTGTTTTCAGTGTTTCTGATCCAGATTCTGGGGACAATGGAAGAATGGTGTGTTCTATTCAGAACGATCTCCCATTTCTTTTGAAACCCACATTCGAGAACTATTACACTTTAGTGACAGAGGGGCCACTGGACAGAGAGAGCAGAGCTGAGTATAACATCACAATCACAGTCAGCGACATGGGCACACCCAGGCTCACAACCCAGCACACCATAACAGTGCAGGTGTCTGACGTCAACGACAACGCCCCCGCCTTCACTCAAAGCTCCTACACCCTGTTTGTTGAAGAGAACAACAGCCCCGCCCTGCACATAGGCACCATCAGCGCCACAGACTCAGACTCAGGCTCCAATGCCCACATCACCTACTCGCTGATGCCTACCCACGACGCGCAGCTGGACCTCTCCTCGCTCATCTCCATCAATGCCGACAATGGACAGATGTTCGCGCTCAGGGCGCTTGACTATGAGGCCCTGAAGAGCTTCGAGTTCCTCGTGGGGGCAACAGATCAAGGCTCGCCTGTGCTCAGCAGTCAGGCGCTGGTGCGCGTGCTGGTGCTGGACGCCAACGACAATGCACCCTTCGTGCTCTACCCTCTGCAGAACGTCTCTATGCCCTTCACAGAGCTGCTGCCCAGGGCGGCAGAGCCTGGCTACCTGGTCACCAAGGTGGTGGCGGTGGACCTCGACTCTGGCCAGAATGCCTGGTTGTCGTTTCAGCTGCTCAAGGCCACGGAGCCAGGACTGTTCAGCGTGTGGGCTCACAATGGCGAGGTGCGCACCTCCAGGCTGCTGAGTGAGCGCGATGCACCCAAGCACAGGCTGCTGCTGCTGGTCAAGGACAATGGCGATCCTCAGCGCTCTGCCAGTGTCACTCTGCATGTGCTGCTGGTGGATGGCTTCTCTCAGCCCTTCCTGCCTCTGCCTGAGGTGGTGCGCGACCCCGCCCAAGATGAGGATGCGCTCACGCTATACCTGGTTATCGCCTTGGCATCCGTGTCTTCGGTCTTCCTCTTGTCTGTGCTGCTGTTTGTGGGGGTGAGGCTGTGCAGGAGGGCCAGGGCGGCGTCTCTGGGTGCCTGCTCTGTGCCTGAGGGACACTTTCCTGGCCACTTGGTGGATGTCAGCGGCACGGGAACCCTGTCACAGAGCTACCAGTATGAGGTGTGTCTGACTGGGGATTCTGGAACTGGTGAGTTCAAATTCCTCAATCCTATGTTCCCCCAGCTGTTGCCTCAGGATCCTGGGAGAGAAAGTAAGGAAAGTCCCCACTGCAGGGAGAGCTTTATATTCAGTTAGCTGTTGTATTTGGTTAGGGGGATTTATTTTTACCAAATCTACTGCAAAATTGAGTGAATTATATTGTATTGGTACTGTAATCAAAGCATATACATTTACTCATTTATGAAAACGGTGGGTTTTTTTCTTTCTTGATATCTATTGTAGTTAGTAGTTTCAGGTATAATAAGTATTAGGAACACAATTTCTCCATATTTCAACATATATTTTACTTTAGATCAAGTATTAGATCACAAAAGGTATTTTACTTCACCTGCTTTGGGGTTTTTTAAAGTTCAGTTTAGTTCTTCTTGGTTTTTGTTTTCAGGCAGGGTCTCTCTAAGTAACCCTGGCTATCCTAGAAATCACTATGTAGACCAGGTTGGCGGCACACTGGTAGACATCCATCCCTCTCCGTCTTCCAAATGCCAACTACTTTACTGTTTTTTTACCACAAAATTTCAAGTTTTTGTAGCTATTTTCCCTTTTTTTTTGTTGCTATTGGTTATTAAATAGAGGACCTCTTACATTAACCATACATTTAGGTAGTGAGCATCACTCATGGTTGAAGTTCCTGACAGTTGCCCTGAGTCACCATGAGCATAACAATTTGCATACTTGTCTTCCAAATTATAGCCATTCTCTGTACTAAATATTAAGACACTAGAAGTGTGACATTTTTCTTCTTCGGTGGAGGACATAAGTTGGAGATTGTCTACATTACTTGGCCATCACATACCTAGCACTTTGTTTTATAAATATTAATTTTAGCAATCTCATTTGTAAATATTAAAGGGATAACCTTATTATTCTTTATTTGCCACCTCTATCACTAAAGGAAAGTGTTTGAGACTGAAGGTAGAATCAGTAGTAGATCACATATGCATGCTAGTCCCTGTTAAATGATTGCTTGACACAATACTGTTAAAAAATTAATTTGAGCAACAGAAGTAACCACCAAAATTCCCCAAAGAATCCAGATGTTTGATGGTCTCATATTATCTTTTTTGTTCTAGAAATAAAAGTGTAAGTGAAGTTTTTGTGGGTTTTCTGTTAATCCCAGCTGTGAACTTGAGATCTATACCCACCTGACCTCTGGGCATGCTATGGAGGATTATTGTGCTGAGGTTAATTGAGGCGGGAAGACCATTTGTGTGGCATCATTCCCTGGGCTGCAATCCTGGACTGTATGAAGAGGAGAAAGTGGGCTGAGCCTTCCTTGCTCTCTTCTTCCAGCCTGGAGATGCAGTGTGACCAGTTGTTCAAGACCCCGGTTTTCACCTTCCTCGTCTTAGTGTAATCTTGAACTGTGAGCCAAAACCCTTCCTACTTTATCCTAGAAATAGGAACAGTAACTAAAGCAGCCTACATGATTTCATGGTATCATGTCCCGCACTCAGAGACTTGTGCGTTCTAAGCTGTGGCCCTGTCTCTAGTTTACATTAGTACATATGTTTCCTTTGGTTTTTCCCACAGCTCCTCCTGCCCTTTCAAGAGATTCTGGAAATTTCTGGAAATTTCAATATTATATTTGATTCTGGCTGTCAGTTCTGATCATCTTATTATGTGATTGCTAGCAAGGTAAATTTGTATGGATACAACTGAAGGAAAGCTTTATTGAAATTTTGGCAGTATGAATAATTTTTATTTTTATGTTTTACTTTTTAGCTAGTATATTTTCCTGTACAAAGCAATGGATTTCCTTATGAATTTTATGCATGTACATAATGTATACACATTGATCACACTTATCATTTGTGTTTCTAAATCTCAAGTGTCATCTGGAGTTCAATTATTTACACCTTTCCCTGAATTAATGATTCCTCCCATAAGGAAGTGAGGAAATATAAAACAAAAACGGATGATCATTCCTTATAGATGAAATGTAATTTTTGGTTATTCGATTTTAAAATGGAAGTGAGAAAGAGGTAAAAGTGAGAAAAGTAGATGCAAACTTAAATAGGGCAGACAGCTCTAATGACTTGCCCATTATGTGCCAAATGCCTCTTTGGGTCCTCAGGATGCCAGCCTGAAGAAAAAGAAGCTAAGCTCTCTTGTTGTAGCCCAACAGTAGAACTTTTGCCTAAAGATTCGAGTCTCTGGGTTCAATCTCCCCAGAATTAAGAAGAAAAAAATATATCCTCCTTCCTTCATGATCAAAGGTTACAAAATTTTATATATTTTAAAGTACGAAGTTATATATTATGCATAATATGGTAGAATTTCCCTCTGTCTTAGATGGATTATCTGACATCAGAGAAACAACCATGAAGCTGACTAAAGGACAGAAATTATTATGTCAGTGCAACAGAAAGTCACTTCTATGAGAACCGAGTCCTACAGACAGTTTGCTTAAAAGATAATCAACAGGTTTTTGACACAGACACCACAATTAAGTAGCCTCTGATAGCACGGAAAACTTGAGCTAGGGTCAGTTTTCCTGCCCAGGACACTTGTCAACTCAGAAGTCCAGGAAAGAAGACTGAAAAGGTAATTTGAAAACCCTCTGAAGGCAGAGTGAGATTTTGTACAAACTACCAAGAGCATAGGTTGGGAACTGCCTGGCAGAGTTGATGTAGAGAATTCACGCTTGTAACTTGAAATTTGCCCAAATTACTTGCTTTTAAGGACATCAGAGAATCCTGACCAAGTTTGGTGCCTGTTTGAGTTGGCGTGACTGTAGGAGGTAGAGCTCTGTCAAACCAAGAGCAAAGGGTGAGCTCCTCCTGGAAGAGGATAAGAGCATCCTGATTGTGGGCGGACTTTACACAGTCCCGACCTAGAAGATGCCAGTGCTAGAATAAAACTACAATGTCAAGATAATAACCAAAATAAAATGGTTAAATCTTTGAAACAAGGAATGACTGAGCAAATAAATAGAAATTTTATAAGAAAATGGAGCTTAAGATCAAAAGTCAGTTTCATTAAAAATTATATGTCACAAAGCTATATAAATAGTAAAACATCATAGAAATAATGAAATACAGAATTAATGGATACAATGCATGTCAATATGAGAAACCTTAAACAAATACAGATTTTTCTTTTTAAAAAGACTTAAAGCAACAGCACACAGTTAAGATCAAGTGGATCTCAGATCAGTTTTCAGCAGCCTCCCCAACACCTACTGCCTTCACCCCAGCTCAGAGGGACCCAACACCCTCTGCAAGCACATTCACACTCTCCTGAAGTATACACACATCACACAAACACAGAATCAATAAAAAAAAATCTTTTTAAAACATAGAAAATAAAGGTATGAGAGGTATCTCCGTGGTTAAAACACCTTGCTGCTTTTCCAGAAGACCCAGCTTGTGGTCCAACAAAACAACCTGTAAGTCTAATTTCAGTGGATTCTACACTCATCTGTTTCTATGAGGATCCACAAAGGAGATTGTTGTTCAACAAGAAGAAATGAGCTATCAACCTATAGAAGGCCATTAAGAAACCTAAGTGCACATTTGTAAGTCAGAGTCACTAAGATAAAAAAAACCAATTCTGTAAAATTCTGACTATGGAGGAAGGAAAACTATAAGTGATTTCCAGGTCTTCTAATGAGACAGGATAGAGATAGATAGATTTAGGGGATGGGCAGGGGGTGGGAAGAGACAATGAAACTATGATATGCTAAAAATATATGTTGTGTGATTAAATTTATCCATGGCTACACACTGTATAGCACCAAGTAGGAGCCTTAATTTAAAATATGGGCTCAGTGGTGTAAATGTAGGATCATCAACTGCAAGAAGCATGCCAGTCTGATGGGGTACCTATAGGGAGGAAGGATACACATGATGTGGAGAGGAATCTCTGCATTTCCAAGTCATTTATGTGATTTTAAAACTACTCATTAAAAATAGACTTCTTTTCAAAATGGAGACTTTCATCTCAATAAAATCCATGGTAAGTCTAGAGTAATGAAGACATAACCACCAGAGAGAAACAGGAACACTGGGGCAGACCTGCAACCACTGTGACTCAAGACAGTGATCACCCCTCAGAAGGGAGTGCGTCTGTTTGGAACACGGTATAAAGGCATTTGGAAACCAAGAACTCCAATTTAGTTCATTCAAAACATATTTGAAGTGAATAAGTATATAAATGCCAAAAGAAAATATTCAAAATATACACATTATTCTTATGACCTTAAATTATGAAAATTTAAAAGTACTAAACAAATTTGAAAATTATTAACAGGTCAAATTAAACACAATTAAAGTGTTTTATTGATCAAACCACAATATCAACGAAATGCAAGGCATTGAGTGGGAAATATTTGAGCATATCTATCTGGAAAAGAGATTATCCAGAATATACAGGGTATTTCTTCAGACCAACAGGCAAACAAATAGAAGCCAAATATCAGAAACATATACAAAATTATGAATTAAATTATATCTATGTGTAAATTAAAAGAATACTGAAACACTTGCAGTTAAAATTTGGAAAGAAATGGCAAATTGAAATGCACAAACAAATAAGGACGCTTGGTGGCGCTGCAGGCTAAGAGTCTGAAGAATTGGCTCTGCAGGCGCCCAGGACGCCATCTCCTTAGGCAAAGAACCAGTTCTTTGGCGGCTGTTCGAAAGAGAAGGTATCAAGAAAGGTTTCTGGGAGAATTTGGGAAGAAGGGGTCTCTCTAATCAGACTTAGTTCAATATTTTCACAAACGCTCGTGAGTGGATTGTAATTGACCTGAAGAAGCAGCACCCTATGAACTACATCTGAACAATGGAGACAGCTCTAGCAAAATCACCAGTGAAAAGGCAAGTCGTTTTTCTTACTATGCTGTTGCTTTTGTGGGAGGCTGACTGTAAGACAATAAGATATTCCATGCCAGAAGAAATGGAGACTGGCTACATGATGTCTAACCTTGAAAAAGATCTGGGGCTCAAGGTGGGGGAACTGGCCACCAGAGGGGCACAAATCCATTACAAAGGAAACAAAGAGCTCTTGCAGCTGGATGCAGAGACAGGGAATTTGTTCTTGAAGGAAAAACTAGACCGCGAGGAGCTGTGTGGGGCTACAGAACCCTGTGTGCTGCACTTCCAGCTCATACTGGAAAACCCTGTGCAGTTCTTCCAAACTGACCTGCAGCTCACAGACATAAATGACCATTCTCCAGAGTTCCCGAACAGGGAAATGCTCCTAACAATTCCTGAGAGCGCCCAGCCAGGGACTGTGTTTCCTCTGAAAGCGGCTCAGGACCCTGACATAGGCAGCAATGCTGTTCAGAACTACACAGTCAGCCCCAACCTCCACTTCCATGTCGTTACTCACAGTCGTGCTGATGGCAGGAAATACCCAGAGCTGGTGCTGGACAGAGCCCTGGACAGGGAGGAGCAGCCTGAGCTCACTTTAACCCTCACTGCTGTGGACGGTGGGTCTCCACCCAGGTCTGGGACCACCACAGTTCGCATTGAAGTCGTGGACATCAATGATAATGCTCCCCAGTTTGTACAGTCGCTCTATGAGGTTCAAGTCCCTGAGAACAGCCCCCTTAATGCCTTAGTTTTGACGGTGTCTGCCAGGGATTTGGATGCTGGGATATATGGGAAGGTAGTCTACTCTCTGTTTCAAGGCAGTGGGGTTTCTCTGCCATTTGTAATAGACAAAGTCACTGGAGAAATTCGTCTGAGGGAAGAGTTGGATTTCGAGGTTACTAGCCAGTATAACATAGAAATCGCAGCCACGGATGGAGGAGGCCTTTCGGGGAAATGCACTGTGGCTGTGCAGGTGTTGGATGTGAATGACAACGCCCCTGAGCTGACTATCAGAAAGCTCACAATCCCTATCCCAGAAAACTCCCCGGAGACTGTAGTTGCTGTTTTCAGTGTTTCTGACGCAGATTCCGGAGACAATGGAAGAATGGTGTGTTCTATTCAGAACGATCTCCCATTTCTTTTGAAGCCCACATTCGAGAACTATTACACTTTAGTGACAGAGGGGCCACTGGACCGAGAGAGCAGATCTGAGTACAACATCACCATCACAGTCAGCGACATGGGAACACCCAAACTCACAACCCAGCACACCATAACAGTACAGGTGTCCGATGTCAACGACAACGCCCCCGCTTTCACACAAAGCTCCTACACCCTGTTTATCCAAGAGAACAACAGCCCCGCCCTGCACATAGGCAACATCAGCGCCACAGACTCAGACTCAGGCTCCAATGCCCACATCACCTACTCACTGATGCCCACCCACGACCCACAGCTGGATCTCTCCTCGCTCATCTCTATCAATGCTGACAATGGGCAGTTGTTTGCGCTCAGGGCTCTGGACTATGAGGCCCTGCAGAGCTTCGAGTTCCGCGTGGGCGCCACAGACCAAGGCTCGCCCGCGCTCAGCAGCCAGGCGCTGGTGCGCGTGCAGGTGCTGGACGCCAACGACAATGCGCCCTTCGTGCTCTACCCTCTGCAGAACGCCTCTGCGCCCTTCACAGAGCTGCTACCCAGGGCGGCAGAGCCAGGATACCTGGTCACCAAGGTAGTGGCCATAGACAGCGACTCAGAACAGAATGCCTGGCTGTCATTTCAACTGCTCAAGGCCACGGAGCCTGGACTGTTCAGCGTGTGGGCTCACAATGGCGAGGTGCGCACCTCCAGGCTGCTGAGTGAGCGCGATGCGCCCAAGCACAGGCTGCTGCTGCTGGTCAAGGACAATGGCGATCCTCCGCGGTCTGCCAGTGTCACTCTTCATGTGCTGCTGGTGGATGGCTTCTCTCAGCCCTACCTGCCTCTGCCCCAGATGGAGCGCAATCCAGCTCAAGAGAATGAGGACAGACTCACGCTGTACCTTGTCATTGCCTTGGCATCTGTGTCTTCGCTCTTTCTCTTGTCTGTGCTGCTGTTCGTAGGAGTGAGGATGTGCAGGGGGGTCGGGGGAGCCTCGCTGGGTAGCTGCTCTGTGCCTGAGGGACACTTTCCTGAACACCTGGTGGATGTCAGTGGCGCTGGGACCCTGTCACAGAGCTACCACTATGAGGTGTGTCTGACTGGAGACTCTGAGACTGGTGAGTTCAATTTTCTCAAACCCGTGATTCCCAACTTACTGCTTCAGGATGCTGGGAGAGAAGTCAAGGAAACTCCTCACTGCAGGGATAGCTTTGTCTTCAGTTAACTGTTGTATCTAGTTCAGTGAATTTATTTTTTGTCAAATCTCTAACAATATGGTTCTCTTAAGAAAATGAGTCACTTTAATCAAAGTATTGGCATTGTATTGAAACATATGCATGTTCTCCATTGCTAAAATGTGTTTTTTTTCTTTCTTGCTCTTTTTAGTTATTTCAGGTATAGTGAATATTAAGAACATAAATTTTTCTATATTTCACCTTAATGTTTAACTTTAGCTCAAGTATTATGCAACAAAATGAATTCACTTTCCCTGTTTTGTGTGTGAGTGGGTTTTTTTTTTTGCCTGTTTGGTTTTCTTTTTTAAAGACAGGTTCTCACCATGTAACTCTGGCTGTCCTAGAACTCACTGTGTACTTCAGACAGCCTCCAACTGTTAGACATTCATCTCTCCGTCTCCCGCATGCTGACTACTTTACTGTTTTCACCCCAAAATTTCAAGTTTTTATGGCCCAGGTGTTCACGGTTTTTTGAGTTATGTTATTGCCATTGGATATTAAATCTAAGACCTTGTATGTGCTAATCATCCAGTCTGTTAGTGAGCTTCACTCACAGCTGAAATTCCTTATAATTATTACTAACAAGCATAGTTTTCTTCCAATTATAAACATTCCCTTGTTAAATATCAAGACACTAGAAATGTGACATTTTCCTTCTTTTGTGGACCATATATGTTGTATTATTTGTCCACCACATACCTAGCACATTTTACATAAATATTCATTTAACTATTCTTTTTTTTAAAGATTTATTTATTTATTATGTATACAACATTCTGCCTCGATGTATGCCCGCTTGCCAGAGGAAGGCGCAAGATCTCAATACAGATGGTTGTGAGCCACCATATGGTTGCTGGGAATTGAACTCAGGACCTCTAGAAGAGCAGCCAGTGCTCTTAACCTCTGAGTCATCTCTCCAGCCCTTAACTATTCTTTTGTAACTATTAAAGGGATAACCTTATATATTAATGATTTGCCACCTTTATCACAAAACAAAAGTATTCCAGACTGAGGGTATAATCCATGGTAGACCATGCATGCATGCCAGGCTCTAGGTGCACTTCCAGGTTCCAGAAAGGAACAAACACAAAGACAAATAACCCCACCTATTAAATCATTGCTTGACACAATAGCCTTTGAAACCTAATCTGAATAGTACAAGTAAGCACTTGGGTCCTCCAAAGAATCAAGACTTTTGATGATCTCACTTTATCCCTTTGTCTTAGTAATAAAAGTGTAAATGGAGCGCTATGGGGTTTTCTGTTCATCTCAGCTGTGACCTTGAGGTCTAGATCCACCTGACCTCTGGGCACACCTATGGAGGAGTATCGTGCTTAGGGAAATTGAGGAGAAAGACCATGGTGGGTGGCACCACTTCCTAGGCTAAGATTCTGGACTGTATGAAGAGAAGAAAGTGGTCTGAGCACAAGCCTTCTTTGCTCTCCTCTTCCTGCCAAAACCCTTCCTACTTTACCCTAGAAATAGGAAATGTACCTCAGACAGCATGCACGGTTAAATCATATCAGAAACCACACTCAGAGACTTGTGCATTCTAAGCTCTCCACTGTGGCCCTGTCTCTGGAACATACGTTTCCTCTGGTTTTCCTGCAGCTCCTCTTCCCCTTTCAAAAGACTCTGGGAATTTCAGTATTTTATTTGGTTCTGGTTGTCAGTTCTGATACTTTTCATTTTATATTGTTTGGTAGCTATGGAAAGCAAAACAGTTCTTTTTGTGATATTTAATTATCACTTGTTTGGTTATCTGGTGTAACCATGAGGTATCCTCAGTCAATTTAATGTTTCAATTGTGCTGCCTATTTTGGTTCTTAATTGATTTGAACTGTAATGAATTAAGCTGAATTATAATTAACTTATATTAAATGAATCAAGTAAGCTTATTATGTGATTTCCAAAAAAATACAATTGCAGGATTATTTAGCTTTCTCCAAAATATGAACAAGTGAAGAATTTGGTATACAATATAATATCTTTACATGTTTTGCTTTTTATTTAGTATATATTCATTGTACAAAGCGATGGATTCCCTTATAAATTTTCCATGCATGTAACAAATGTATACAGATTGATCATGTTTATATTTTGTTTGTTTTTAAATATCCAATGTCATTCCCATAGAGTTTAAGTGTTTGCATCTTTCCCTGAATTAGTGTTCCCTCCCATAATGAAGTAATGAAATATAGAATGAAAATCAATGACCACCCCTTATCCTTGAAATGTAATTTTGGTTATCCAATTTTAGGTAAAAGTAAGAAAAAGTAAATACAAACAAATATGTAAGTCTCAATATGGCAAACAACTTTAACAATCTGCCAGTTACGTGCCAAGATGCCTCTTGTGGTGTGGTACCCGTTACTCAGGATACCAGCTTGAACTAAGTGTCCAGTTCTCAGCATACCAGCCTGAACTAAGTATCCAGTACTCAAGATGCCAGCCTGAACTAAAAGAAGCCAAATTCTGTTGTTGTAGCCCAACAGTAGGACATTTGCCTAATAGGTTCAATCTCCCCAGCATTAGGAAGAAAAAAATATATCCCTCTTCCTTCATGGTTGAATATTACAAAAAGTCCAATATTTTAAAATATGAAGTTAAAGATTATGCATATGCTTCGTAGAATTCCCTCCAGCCTAGATGGATTATCTGACATCAGAAAAACAACCATAAAACTGACTAATAATCAACAGGTTTTTTACATAGCCACTATAACTAAGTAGCCTCTGACAGCACGGAAAACTTGAGCTAGGGTCAGTTTTCCTGCCCAGGACACTTGTCAACTCAGAAGTCCAGGAAAGAAGACAAAAAATAATTTGGAAACCCTTTGAAGGCAGAATGAGATTTTGTACAAACTACAATGATTATAGGTTGGGAACCACCTGGCAGAGCTGATGCAGAGAATTCATGTTTGTAACTTGAAATTTGCCCAAATTACTTGCTTTTAAGGACATCAGAGGATCCTGACCAAGTTTGGTGCCTGTTTGAGTTGGCGTGACTGTAGGAGGTAGAGCTCTGTCAAACCAAGAGCAAAGGGTGAGCTCCTCCTGGAGCATCCTGATTGTGGGTGGACTTTACATCATACCAACAATCAGTAGGTGTACATCACAAAACTGGGCAATATAAAGAAGACCAAGAGGAGAAAACATAACACAATGATCTAGAAGATGCATTGCTAGAATAAAACAACAATGTCATCAAAATAAAATGGTTAATATTTTTGAAAAAAGGGATGACTGAGCAAATAAATAGACAATTGTTATTTAAGACTCAATGTCAATTCTGTAACAAAAACATATATTTCATAAAGCTACATGAATGCTAAAAGTTCACGGAAATATAAAGGGATACAGAATTAATGGATGGAATGCATGTCTATATGAAACACATGAAATTATTGCAAGACAAATCTTTTAATTCTTGAAGAGATGGCTCAGCAGTTAAGATCAAGTGGATCTCAGTCCGGTTTTCAGCAGCTCCTCTTGTCGAGGGGTTACAGCTGCCTTCCCTCCAGCTCTCAGAGAGCCAACACCGCTTCAAGGACATTCACACTCTTTTGACATTTATTCACATATACATTAAAAATAAACATACTTCAGGAGACTTTCATCTCTGGAGTAATGAAGACAACAGAGTGTTACGTGACCATCGGAGAGAAACTGGAGCACTGGGGTAGACCTGCAACCGCCCTGATTCAGGACAGCGATAGCCATCAGAAGAGGGTGCATCTGTTTGCAACATGTTGTAAAGGAAATCAAGAGCTCCAACTTAATTCATCCAACACATATTTTAAATCAATAGGTTTATACAGCAAAAGAAAACATTCAAAATACACACATATGGTATCTTGAAATTAAGAAAATTTAAAAGTACTAAACAAATTTTTAAAATGTATTGCCAAATCAAACTAAACAAGATGTTTTATTGATCAAGTCACAATATCAACAAAATTCAAGGCATGGTGTGGGAAATATTTAAGCATTTATATCTGAAAAAGATTACACAGATTATACAAAATACTTCTTCATACCAACAAGCAAACAAATAGAAGCCCCATATCAGAAATAAACATGCTCCTCCCAAGACTCTATCCTGATGTCAGTCAACATGAAAGTGTGCAGACAAATGCTAGTTGAATTTAGGTGTGAAGTCACCAGACAAACACCAAAACTGAGACTACAACACTAATGTTAACAGGGATATGAAGCAACTGGAACGCTCATGCTTTGGTGGTCTTAGTACACTACACATGCAAAATGCTTATCTTTTCAAGGAACAAAGTAACCAAACAATAGCAGTCTTGGTTATCTTGGACTTTTGCCTATTTTATTTTTATCTAAACTGAACTAAAAAAAACATTATAAAAGCTCAATAGGTTATACAATTAAGATTTTGTCCCTTTCTGGGTGTATGTTATATTACAAACATCTATAAAAAGTATAAATTAATTTCTCTATGCACCTATTTTCTTTAGTTTCTTGCACACAATCAAATTATAAATCTACACAAGAAACCTGATTCATCTACTTGGTACTCTTATGACAAAACGTTAATGCCATCTTAAGTTGTTCTAAAATTTATACTTACAACCAAAACATAATTCAGGAAAAAAATCATATTTAGAATTTCCAATTGTTAAGAACTGAACTTACAGTTTAGGCTGCGTGTGTAATTAAAAGGATATTGAACCACATCACAGTTCAAATTTGGAAACAAATTTGAAAATGAAATGCATGAACAAATAAGGACGCTTGGTGGCGCTGCAGGCTAAGATTCTGAAGAATGAGCTCTGCAGCCGCCCAGGACGCCATCTCTTTAATCTGTGAACCAGTACTTTGGCGGCTGTTTGAGGGAGAAGGTAATAGGAAAGGTGTCTGGAGAATTTGGGATGAAGGCGTCTTTTTAATCAGATTTAGTTCAATATTTTTACGAACCCCCCATTAGTGGACTGTAATCGACTTGAAGAAGCAGCACCCTCTGGACTACATCTGAACAATGGAGACAGCTCTAGCAAAATCACCAGAGAAAAGGCAAGTCGTTTTTCTTACTATATTGTTGCTTTTGTGGGAGGCTGGTTCTGAGGCAATTAGGTACTCCATGCCAGAAGAAATGGAGACTGGCTACCTGGTGGCTAATCTGGAAAAAGATTTGGGGCTCAAGGTGGGGGAACTGGCCACCAGAGGGGCGCAAATCCATTACAAAGGAAACAAAGAGCTCTTGCAACTGGATGCAGAGACAGGGAATTTGTTCTTGAAGGAAAAACTAAACCGCGAGGAGCTGTGTGGGGCGACAGAACCCTGTATGCTCCACTTCCAGCTCATACTGGAAAACCCTGTGCAGTTCTTCCAAACTGACCTGCAGCTCACAGACATAAACGACCATTCTCCAGAGTTCCCGCACAGGGAAATGCTCCTAAAGATCCCAGAGAACGTCCAGCCAGGGTCTGTGTTTCCTCTGAAGGCAGCTCAGGACCCTGACATAGGCAGCAATGCTGTTCAGAACTACACAGTCAGCCCCAACCTCCACTTCCATGTCGTTACTCACAGTCGTGCTGATGGCAGGAAATACCCAGAGCTGGTGCTGGACAGAGCCCTGGACAGGGAGGAGCAGCCTGAGCTCACTTTAACCCTCTCTGCTGTGGATGGTGGGTCTCCACCCAGGTCTGGGACCACCACAGTTCGCATTGAGGTCGTGGACATCAATGATAACGCTCCCCAGTTTGTACAGTCGCTCTATGAGGTTCAGATTCCTGAGAACAGCCCCCTTGGTGCTTTAGTTGTTGCAGTTTCTGCCAGGGATTTAGATGTGGGACTTCATGGGAGTGTAGCCTACTCTCTGTTTCAAGGTGGTGGAGCTTCTCTGCCATTTGTTATAGACGACATCACTGGAGAAATTTGTCTGAGGGAAGAGTTGGATTTCGAAGTAACTAACCAGTATAACATAGAAATCGCAGCCACGGATGGAGGAGGCCTTTCGGGGAAATGCACTGTGGTTGTGCAGGTGTTGGATGTGAATGACAATGCCCCTGAGCTGACTATCAGAAAGCTCACAATCCCTATCCCAGAAAACTCCCCGGGGACTGTAGTTGCTGTTTTCAGTGTTTCTGACGCAGATTCCGGAGACAATGGAAGAATGGTGTGTTCTATTCAGAACGATCTCCCATTTCTCTTAAAACCCACTTTCAAGAACTATTACACTTTAGTGACAGAGGGGCCACTGGACAGAGAGAGCAGAGCTGAATACAACATCACCATCACAGTCAGCGACATGGGCACACCCAGGCTCACAACCCAGCACATCATAACAGTAGAGGTGTCCGATGTCAACGACAACGCCCCCGCCTTCAATCAAAGCTCCTACACCTTGTTTGTCCAAGAAAACAACAGCCCCGCTCTACACATAGGCACCATCAGCGCCACAGACTCAGACTCAGGCTCCAATGCTCACATCACCTACTCGCTGATGCCCACCCACGACCCGCAGCTGACCCTACCCTCGCTCATCTCCATCAATGCCAACAACGGGCAGTTGTTCGCGCTCAGGGCGCTGGACTATGAGACCCTGCAAACTTTCGAGTTCCACGTGGGTGCCACAGACCAAGGCTCGCCCGCGCTCAGTAGCCAGGCGCTGGTGCGCGTGCAGGTACTGGACGCCAATGACAATGTGCCCTTCGTGCTCTACCCACTGCAGAACGCCTCTGCGCCCTTCACAGAGTTGCTGCCCAGGGCAGCGGAGCCTGGCTACCTGGTCACCAAGGTGGTGGCAGTGGACCGGGACTCTGGCCAGAATGCCTGGCTCTCATTCCAGCTGCTCAAAGCCACGGAGCCAGGGTTGTTCAGCGTGTGGGCTCACAATGGCGAAGTGCGCACCTCCAGGCTGCTGAGCGAGCGCGATGCACCCAAGCACAGGCTGCTGCTGCTGGTCAAGGACAATGGCGATCCTCCGCGGTCTGCCAGTGTCACTCTGCATGTGCTGCTGGTGGATGGCTTCTCTCAGCCCTACCTGCCTCTGCCTGAGGTGTCCCGCGACCCTGAGCATAATAATGACTTGCTCACACTCTATTTGGTCATTGCCTTGGCATCTGTGTCTTCGCTCTTTCTCTTGTCTGTGCTGCTCTTCGTGGGGGTGAGGCTGTGCCGGAGGGTCAGGGCAGGCTCTCTGGGTGGATGCTCTGTGCCTGAGGGACACTTTCCTGGTCACTTGATGGATGTCAGTGGTTCGGGAACCTTGTCCCAGAGCTACCAGTATGAGGTGTACCTGAAAGGAGGTACAGGAACAAATGAGTTTAAATTTCTTAAGCCATTATTTCCTAACCTTCAGAGCCAGGCGGCTGCTGAAGAAAGAGAAAATGCTGAAAGAGAAAATGCTGTTGTGCGCAATAGTTTTGGATTCTATTAGAGCGATTATTTTGAAGTGATGTTCACCTCGTTTATCATAACTAACCCTGATGTAGAGTACAGAGAGACATCTCCTTGAGATATAGGTTTAATTTATCCTCTCATTTGGATTTGTCTGTTCAAGTTTCGTCCTATAAGAGAAAGTTTAATTCTACTTCATTGTGTTTGTTTATATTTCTATGCCCTACCAATGCATGCTGAGCTCCCTTTTCACTCTATTTTTTCTCTTTTTTAGAACTAGTACTTGCCGTAACAAATTAGGACTTTTTTGTTAATGGAGCCTTATTTTGTTTGGTTATTTGACATAGGGTCTTGCTGATCTGGCATGGCTTTGTACAGATTGATGGAAAGTTCATGATGATTAGCCTGCTTCTGTTGTCCTAAGTGTTGGGATTATGAGCATACATCAACAGGCTCACCTGTGGTGAAGTTTGCCTTAATAAAGATCAAATATTGGTTTATTTTCTGTGCATTCTGGCCATTGTCTTCACTGTCTACTTGATGCTAAGTTGAAAGTGCAAGCTGATTCGCGGCATTCTCTCGATTTAAATCATTGTTAACAGAATGGCCATAAACGATGTAGTGAACCATATCTAAGAAAACATGGTACAATGAAACACTCTTCTATGGACAGTATTTTTTTGTCCAGCCTTTAAAAAAGTTAAGCCTTTAACTCAAATTATTACATGCTGAAGAAAACTCTCAATGTTCAGCTAATTTTGTTTTCACCAAATAAGAACAGCTCATACCATTAGTGCCCCAGGAAAATAAAGCATTACTATCACCCCAGGTGCCACATAAATGATCCTTTACGATGTCTCTTGGCCCAAATATCACAAACATTCTGACTTCCAGTTCTGTGGTCTTGCCACTTTGGGGTCTATGCAAGTTCCTTGTTCTGTTCCAGCTCCTCTGTGTCAAGCTTCTTCCATTCTATATTGTTATTATGAAATGTATGCATAGCACTGCTTTAATGTGGTTTGTTATTATTGATATAAATTATTCTGGCTAAGTATGCCACAATTTATTAATATATTATTCATTTGCCTTAGCATAAGGTTTGGTTGTTTATATAATAGTATGAATGTTCTTACATATATATTTTGGCTAGATGTACATTTGCATTTGTGATGGACATTCATTGCTCGAGGGTAGAGCTGTCTAAGTAAACTTTATACTTCCAACGAGGTTTCCAAACTAGTTGTTACCAACTTACACGACAAGTTGCAATATTTGCATGTACCACTTTGTCCCTATTATTTCCAAATCCTGGTTTCATTGGCAACCACTGTGTTCGTGTTTGTGTCTACAATGCAGGTATGTTTGGACCAAGACATTTGTGGAGGTCAGAAGTCAGTCTTGGGCAAGTCTTCCACCTTATTTCAGACAGGGTCCCGTTGCTGTTTGCTGCTGTACACACAAGCCTAGATGGCCCCAGAGATTCTAGAGATTCTCTTGTGACTGCCTCCTGTCTCCATAAAAGAGAACTGAGAAATATAGATGTTTCTGCCTTGGGTGTCTAGCCCTATGTGAGTTCTCAGGATTAGAACAAGGGTCTTCACGCTTGTGCAGTCAAGTGCTTTTACCCATCAACTTCCCAGCTCAAAAGCACTTTAAAACCTTCTTAAGGTTCCTTTTAACTAACTTGTTTATTCCTAAGAAATGCTTTTAACTCTCATCAACTGAATTGTTAGCACCCCAAGATTAATATATTTAAGCACTGGTACATATGACCATAAAAGCTGGTACTATTTTAAAAGGACTTTATAACTTCTCTTTTTGAGGAGTGATTTTACCCTGTAGTCCTGGAACACCCGAAAATCATTATGTAGACCAGACTGGCCTTGAACTCACAATGAGATCCTCCAGCTTCTGCCCCCAAGTGCTGGGTTTAAAGTTGGGTGTCACCACGTCCAGTAGAGATAAAACTTCTAATGAGACTGTTATATTACAACATGTAGTTAAGCTAGACCTTAATTAGAAGGTATCTGGTGACTTTAACAAAAGTTTAGAGAGGAATAAAGGTAGAGCAGAGAGGAGGAAAGAAGGGAGAGAGAACACAGATGTCAATCACGTGATGATACCAGAAGAAGAAAGCAATCTGTGAGGAAAAACCAGAAACCACACAATAAAATTATCCCTGCAAATCCTTTCATCTTAAGCTTCCAGATTTTAGAAGAGCGAATAAGTTCACTTAATCTAATTTCCCAATTTTGTGTTGTCAGCCTTAGTCCACTACATATTTTTCATAATCTTTATTCTGTCACAATTGCTATTTACATACACTAAGTAGCACACTTAACACGATCTCAAGTTTCCATTCTGAGAAATGTCACTGCATTGGTTATTGCTCTGATTAAACCAAAGCTTCTTTTAGTGTTTCATTAGTAACAGTTCATTTTTAAAATGAATTTAATGAATAGCATTCTTTTTTCTTTTTCACCTGTTTCATCCTAAAACTTGCCAACATCCCACAGTCGTTAAGATGGTCAAGGTTGGTAATTTTTAATTTCTGCAAATGTTGCCTTAAGAAATGGGTGTAATTGGGTCAGCTTGGAGCTCAAAACTAAGGGAACCCTACAGAAAAGGAAGAGGAAAGAATGTAGGAGTCAGAAGGGATGGAGGACACCCTGAGAACATGGTTCACTGTATTAACCAAGAAGGGCGCATATGGGTTCTCAGAGTCTTAAGTGCCAGGCACAGAACCTGCAAGGATCTGCTCCAGGTCCTCTGTGAATGTTATGGCTGTTAGTTCGCTGTTTTGTGAGACTTGTAAGAGTAGGTGGGGTGTCTCTGACTCTTTTGCCTGCTCTTTGGACCCTTTCTCTCTTACTGGGTTGCTGTCCAGCAAAGTTGATAGGAGAGCTTTTGCCTTGACTAATTGTATCTTGTTTTGTTGTGTTTGGTTGTTGTCTCTTGGAGGCCTGTTCTTTTCTGAAGGGAAAGTGGGGAGTGGATCTGGGGGAGAGGGGATGTGGGAGAAGCAATGATGAGTGGAGGGAAGGGAAACTGTTCAGGATCCATTATGTGAGAGAAGACTCCAAAGGGGGCCACAGAAAAGCAAGTATTTGCTGGCAGCAGAGCAGAAGGGAAATCCTAAAGGATTCAAGGTAATGTTTTAAATCTAAGTGATGCTTATGTAGAAGTTTATCTCATTTCCCCTTTTTGTTAGAAATTTCTCATGACAACAATGTTTATCTCCTTGTGTATACATGTTTGGGGAAGTAAAATCAACTCAATTCTATTTAAAAGAAAAAGAGAGCAAGCAGTGATGCACTCTTCTCTGAGGATCTTACGTAATTCTCTGTAAAATGTAATTTCTATAAAATGGAGTCTTTTGACACTCTCAACAGGTACGTTTTGGGAGAAATATCAAGATACTAACTTTCTCACATAAGTACCAATGCTTTTTTTAAAAAAAATTCTTTGCCTAGATTGAGTTCAATACATGCTGTAATGCTGATAAAAATTTGTTCTGATGTCAGGAATATTCTATAAGCCACACTTGAGGACACCTGGTGCTACTGTAGCCCCAGAGAGTGAATAAAGGCTTTGGGGCATAAGTATGTCATTAAACTGGAGTCAGAACTCAGACCCTCCCATTGTTCATCAGACTTCCCAGTGCTGGGACAAAATGTGAAAGAAAACAAGGGAGGAAGTGTTTGTTTTGACCCAGGGTTTCTGTTCATCATGGAAGGACCAGCGCCCATCAAGGTGGTGAGAACCTAGAGTAGAGATTGCTTACCTGGTGCTCTTTCTCCTTTTCCTGCTCTGATTCTGACTCCCGTCTATGGGGTGGTACCACCCACACGCAGTGCGGGCTTCTCTCCTCAGTCCCCTCTAGGAAATCCCTCATAGACACTGAAGGAGGTGAGCTTTACCAGTCTTGTCGGTGGTCCTCCAGCCAACCCAACCAACAATGACTAACTGACACCATTCAGAAGGAACATTTAGAAACTATCTCGAGATGGCAAAACCCATCCACAGTCTTTATGGCTGTTGATTTTACTCCATGAGTTCCATTTATTCACAGGCTCAAGGAATGTCTGCACTCAGTAGTGGTTTTCTGGTAAGCCCTGGAAGAGTGGGATATTGATGTTCTCATTCTCTTTGTTCCACTGGATGCGCACATGTGATTTCTAGCCATAAGATGGTTTCAGCAATCAGATTTAAATTTGATTTATTTCACTTAGAAGTTTTTTTTAATATATTCTAATTCCCCGTCTCCTATTGTCTTGGGTCTTATGTGAAGTAAAGTTTTCTTGACCTTAATAGAACTCATCTTAAATAAATGCAAACTCCATCAGAAATCAATTATATCGAACATATATTAAGTTCTTGATTGTGTACTCACTCACATTTTAAATTATATTTAAAGACACTTTCCAACTTATCTGCTCAGAAAAGGGCAAGAGAGTAACATATTCTGTTATAGTCTAGCTGTGATGTTCAGTCATTGGATTCCATGGTATAGTTAAATGCAACCCCTTTCACGTTATCTGCATTTCTGTTTGCTGTTTATTGAGATGCAGTCTTTCTTGTTTCATGCTTGCTATCCTCCTGTCTCAGACTCCCACGTTCTGGCATCACAACTGTGTGCCACTGTGCATCCTTGAATGTCATTTTCTGCAACATGCCATCTCTTACAATAATTTTGGTCTTCAGTCAAAATGACATGAGGACATCTTGTCGAATGAAAAGTTACAGTAAAACACATGGATCTCTAAAACCATGACCAAGTCTACTCACTTAGAAATAAAATTAAATCTTAAACGTTCTCATGGCAAATAGCAATTGCTCCTAATTCCCATTTTAAATTATTCATTTTGTTTAGATATTGCTATCACTTTTTGGCTACGGTTTTCTCCTCAATAGCCTTATGATTCCCATTACTGTTCTCACGTGGCCTAGTAACAAAGTCTGTTGTTCATGTCATTGATGAGTCATGTATTTTAGGGAACTCAATGTTTAGTTCAACATTTATGTTTCTGACCAACTTTTACGTTTTAATAATTTGTTGGTGTGCTTAATGGGACAATCAAAGAGTGTTCCTCATAAACTCATGACTTTGTAGAACTCATCAGAGATCAGTTGCACTGTTAAAGAATTCATAGCTGATTGTGGGAAGTTTCCGTGTCCAGAAGAGTGATTCTTAGATGTTCCTTTACATCAGCAGCCAATTTGCCTCAAGATCTAGAGTGAGCTTGAAAAGCAACTTACAAAACAGAACACAAGCATGCACCCTCAAGCGAGACCCCTAATAACTCCTTTACACTGTCATTTTGAGAAACACTGACTCAACTTAAAAGTCTTTGTAATGCTTAGATTTGTATAAAAGTCTTCATAATGTTCTGTCGGTGTTCGGTGTTTGAAAATATCTCATGAAGTTATTGATTTGAACGCATGGTGGCGGTATAGGCTAAGAGAACGAGTAAGAAGTCTTTCGAGCCCTTGGAAGCCCCGTATCGCCTGGAAACTGAAGCAAAATAAGGAACCATTTGCTACTGCCGCTAAGACAAAAGCACTCCGGAGAAGAGGGGTTACCGGGAACGTGTAAGACCAAATCCAAAAATTTCACGGCAGAGACTTTCTGGAAGGCCAAAGTTACCTCCGTGATAAAGACCTGAAAGGGATTTTCCCTCCTGCATCAGTAGAGATGCCACAAACAAAGGCGTGGTGCAAGACAAGGCAAGTGATGATTTTAATTGCATGGATGCTTTCGTGGGAGGTGGGTTCAGAATCAATTCATTATACCGTGCCGGAGGAGACAGAAAGTGGCACGTTTGTGGCCAATTTGACTAAGGACTTGGGACTAAGGATGGGAGAACTGGCTGCTAGGGGCGCCAGAGTGGTTTTCAAGGGGAACAGACAGTATCTGAAGCTTGACCCACAAACCCAGGATTTGGTGCTCAATGAAAAGCTGGACCGGGAAGAGCTATGCGGCTCCACGGAGCCTTGTATGCTACCTTTCCAGGTGTTACTAAACAATCCTTTGCAGTTTTATCAGGCGGCACTGAGAGTTATAGATATAAACGACCACGCCCCAGAGTTTCCTGCCAGAGAGGTGCTCCTTAAAATATCAGAAATAACTGAGCCAGGAAAGATACTCCCTTTGAAAATGGCACAGGACCCAGATACCGGCAGTCACAGCATTCAGAGCTACACTGTCAGCGACAACCGTCACTTCCACGTACTCACTCGCAACCGCAGCGATGGCAAGAAGTTCCCCGAGCTAGTGTTGGACAAGGCATTGGACCGTGAGGGGCAGGCTCAGCTCAGACTCACGCTCACTGCGGTGGATGGCGGGTCTCCCCCCAGGTCAGGGACCACAGAGATTCAAATACTTGTCTTAGATATAAATGACAACACTCCGGAGTTTGCTCAGGAGCTCTATGAGGTCCAGGTCCCTGAGAACAACCCCATTGGCACACTGCTTCTTACCGTCTCAGCGAGAGATTTAGATACGGGATCCTTCGGAGAGGTTTCTTATGCCCTGTTTCAAGATGACGATGTTAACGAGCCTTTTGTAATAAACTCAAAGACAGGAGAAATTCGACTGAGGAGCGCCTTGGATTTTGAAGCGTTTCAGTCCTACCATGTGGGTGTTGAGGCCGTGGATGGCGGTGGGCTAACAGGAAAGTGCTCTTTAGTCGTGCAGGTATTGGATGTGAATGACAATGCCCCGGAAGTGATCCTATCCTCTCTCAACAGCCCCATCCCTGAAAATTTGCCAGGTATCATAGTAGCAGTGTTCAGCGTTTCAGATGCAGACTCGGAAAATAACCAAGAGGTTATGTGTTCCATAGATGACAATCTTCCATTTCTTCTAAGACAATCCGTGGAGAATTTCTATACTTTGGAAACAGATAGGGCACTAGACAGAGAGAGCCAATCTGAGTACAACATCACCATCACAGTCACCGACATGGGCACACCCAGGCTCACAACCCAGCACACCATAACAGTGCAGGTGTCTGACGTCAACGACAACGCCCCCGCCTTCAATCAAAGCTCCTACACCCTGTTTGTCCAAGAGAACAACAGCCCCGCCCTGCACATAGGCACCATCAGCGCCACAGACTCAGACTCAGGCTCCAATGCTCACATCACCTACTCGCTGATGCCCACCCACGACCCGCAGTTGGATCTCTCCTCGCTCATCTCCATCAATGCCAACAACGGGCAGGTGTTCGCGCTCAGGGCGCTGGACTATGAGACCCTGCGAACTTTCGAGTTCCACGTGGGCGCCACAGACCAAGGCTCGCCCGCGCTCAGTAGCCAGGCGCTGGTGCGCGTGCTGATCCTGGATGCCAACGACAATGCGCCCTTCGTGCTCTACCCGCTGCAGAACGCCTCTGCGCCCTTCACAGAGCTGCTGCCCAGGGCTGCAGAGCCAGGCTATCTGGTCACCAAGGTGGTGGCTGTGGACCGCGACTCGGGACAGAATGCCTGGCTGTCATTCCAGCTGCTCAAGGCCACGGAGCCCGGACTGTTCAGCGTGTGGGCTCACAATGGCGAGGTGCGCACCTCCAGGCTGCTGAGTGAGCGCGATGCACCCAAGCACAGGCTGCTGCTGCTGGTCAAGGACAATGGCGATCCTCCGCGGTCTGCCAGTGTCACTCTGCATGTGCTGCTGGTGGATGGCTTCTCTCAGCCCTTCCTGCCTCTGCCAGAGGTGGCGCGCGACCCCGCCCAGGATGAGGACGCACTCACGCTGTACCTGGTCATTGCCTTGGCGTCTGTGTCTTCGCTCTTTCTCTTGTCAGTGCTGCTGTTTGTGGGGACGAGGCTGTGCAGGAGGGACAGGGCATCCGCTCTGGGTGGCTGCTCTGCGCCTGAGGGACACTTTCCTGGTCACCTGGTGAATATCAATGGCACAGGAACCCTGTCACAGAGCTACCAGTATGAGGTTTGCCTGGGGGGAGACTCTGGGACTGGTGAGTTCAAATTTCTAAAGGAATTTCCTACTTTGGAATCTGAGAGAAAAACAGAGGAAAGTCCTACACTTCGGAATAGCTTCCTTTTCCTCTAAATACTGTAGTGTAGTAGTAAATTCTGTTTAACCTTCGAAAGAGCTTTTAAGCTGAATGTGCATGCTACTGGTGTATGTTTGCTGAGGCTTATTGTATTACATCTTATACTAGTTCCTGGAACTGGAATCCGGTGTCTCAAGCATGTTAGGCAAAATCAACATAGAGCTAAATTGTCAACCTGTTTGTTTGTTTGTTTGTTTTTTCTATTTTTGAGATGTGGTCTCACTGTGTAGATTATGGTAGTCTGGATCTTGCTATGTAGAACTGTCTGGCCTGGAACACAGAGAGACCCACCTGCCTCTGTCCCCTTAGTACTATGATTAGAGACCTCAGTCATAATGTCTCATCTGGCTTGCCCTGTTGCTATTATTTGTGAGATTGTACCCTTTTTTCAAGACATGGTTTCTCTGTGTAGCCCTGGCTGGAACTAGCTCTGTAGTCTAGGATGTCCTTGAACTCAGAGATCTGCCTGCTCCTGCCTGCCAAGTACTGGAATAAAAGGAATGCCCCACCACTGCCCAGTCAAATTTGTTTTTTAAATGGTCAGTTTCTGGAGATTCCACCAGCTTCTCAATTGCACTTCATTTTTTTTTTTTTGATTTTTCGAGACAGGGTTTCTGCGTAGCTTTTGGTTCCTGTCCTGGAACTAGCTCTTGTAGACCAAAATTGCACTTCATAGCTGTATTTAAATTAGAGGCACTAACCTGTATTTGACAACTTAAATAAAAAGTATTTTTAGTAAAATCTGAAATCAAATAATCTTTTAAATATATTATTATGTAAAGCCTTTGAGATTACACTTCAAACAAATGATTAAATTAATTGCCCTATCACTGTGTAGGAATGTTTTAAATGTGAATGTTTGATATTACTGAATTTTGCAAATTTAGTCTCATTTGGTGGTAACTAGTTATCATGTGAACCTCTAAATATAAAAATCTAAGTGCTAATACACATACCTTAATTAGCCATAATTATATTTTAGTATATCTTAGTAATTAGTGTATTTCTTAAATATAAATTTTACTAAACTATCAGTAATTTGTGAGCCTTTTGTAAGAACAGTGTGGTCTTTTAGCATCAAGGTATTTACAAATGCTGAATAAATATTTGCTGAACTGTACAACAGTCCTTTTTTAAAACACACACACATTTTCTACAAAGTAATTCTAACATCCTCTCTACAACAATGTGATTTTTCTGATGAGTGGAGGTTTTCTTTTCATTACAATCATGTGAAATTTTAAACAATATTACTTACTGAGATTGTCTTCTGTCCTTCAGCACAGCAAACATCTTTCTGCACACTCTACATTCTACTGCTGAGCATAAATTCAGGAGAGCACACTTTACCTTGCTTTTGTCGAAGGGTTTGAGAGTTCAAAGTTATTTTGTCAAATCCAAGTTTTACTTTCTCGAGTATCCCTATTTTCTCCCCCAGCATTCTCTGAACATCATTAACTACAAAGCCACTTACACTCATGGTCTTGTTTTGTAGGTTACAGTTGCCAATATCTTATGAAAAAGGCTCCTTTCAAATTTCTATCAAAGGAAGGCAAATTATATTAAGGTGCTTGGTGCATATTTACCTTCAACCTTAATCAAGGTGAACTATAATGGCCAAAGGAAGCATTTTCTCTTTGGGATTCTGGAATACTTGCCCTGTCCTCCAATAACCTCCTTTTTCTTAGGGGAGAGGGTTTTGCTTCTTTTTTTTCAAGGCAGGGTTTCTGTGTGTAACACTCCTAGCTGTCTTGGAACTTGCTCTGTAGACCAGAATCTTGGCCTCAAACTCACAGAGAACTGCCTGCCTCTCCATCCTGAGTGCTGGGATTAAAGGCGTGCGCCACCAGCGTCCTGTGGGTTTTACTTCCTTCATTCCAACCACACAGTTCTATTCGGAACTTCAGTGTTTTTCAATTACACAGTTTCCACAGTCAAAGGCCACCTTCCCAAGGCGCATAGGTCAAAATCCTTCCCTTCATTTCTACTTCATTGACTTCATTATCTTTTTCTTCTTCTTTGTAGAAAAGACAGTTGAACTCTGAGCCAGAGCTGACTACTTATAGAACTTATAAGTGATAGCTCCATTCAATTTTATTGGTCATCACATACGGCACATTTATGAATGGAAGTTTCTAAGACTGCATACCACAGAGATGATAAACAAACAAACAAACAAACAAAAATCACCTTTTAGTTTTTTTCTTCATGAGTTATAGGCACATTGCCATTTGGAAGTTAGAAGCTGGAATTTTTAATAATATTTTTATTTACAAACAAAAAAGTTAGTAAATTTTATAATAAAATGAAAAGTCTTCCAAGTCCAAAAAAAATTTGTGTCTCCTCCAAGGTCAGAAGCTAAATGAATACTTGTATAAAACAATTGTTAAATGATTGGCAGTCTCTGCAGAGCTTTCTGTAATGAGACTCTACCTTTATGAAGATATATTTAAGAAGATACATTTCTCTCACGCAGATTAGCTATCTTAGGGCTGTCAAATGAGGGTTGGGGGAAAGAGGAGAGGAAAGAGAGAATAGAACACTTCCGCCTCTATGGTGAGTGCTTTAGCCCTTACAGAGCACTTTGAAACAAAATTATCTGAAGTTGTAAAGCAGAACGCTTGGTGGCGCTGCAGGCTAAGACACAAAAACCTGCAGCCTGCATGACTGTAAAAGCAGAGAGAGCCATTTGCCGCTGAGAAGGGAAGCTTTTTAACATTTCTGCCGATAGCTCCTTTCAGAGAGGCAGATACACCGCATCCAGCAATGTCACAAAGAAAAGAAGCTCAAAATTATTGAGCCAAGACTCCTGAGTTGCTCACAGAGCAATTCTTGTGTGATTAACTGCTGCTTCTTTTGGACCTGAGGAACGATGGAGACACCACTTTACAAGGCACTACAGGAAAGGCAAGTGACCGCCATTGTCTTTCTTTTACTATTGTGGGAGGCAGGCAGTGCGACCGTTAAGTATTCGATTCTAGAGGAAACAGACAGGGGCTCTTTGGTGGGCAACCTGGCAAAAGATTTGGGGTTGGGCTTAAGGGATCTGGTCATCAGGGGCGCCCAGATTCTTAACAAAGGGAACAAGCAACTCTTGCAGCTGGAACAGAAGAGTGGAAATTTGGTTCTGAAAGAGAAATTGGATCGGGAGGAGTTATGTGGGAGCACGGACCCTTGCATCCTATATTTCCAAGTGTTACTAAAGAGCCCAGTGCAATTTATTCAAGGGGAAATACAGCTCCAAGATGTAAATGACCATGCGCCAGAATTCATGGAAGATGAAATTCTCCTTAAAATCCTGGAAAGTAGCCATCCAGGGACCAAGTTTCCACTGAAAATAGCTCAAGATTTGGATGTAGGTAGCAACACAGTTCAGAACTATACAATCAGTATCAACTCCCATTTCCACCTTCTCACCCGCAATCACAGCGATGGTAGGAAATACCCTGAGCTGGTGTTAGACAAAGCACTGGACCGGGAGGAGCAGGCAGAGGTTAGATTAACACTCACGGCTCTGGACGGCGGGACACCTCCCAAGACTGGGACTACCCAGGTTCTCATCATGGTCCTGGACATTAATGACAATGCCCCCGAATTTGCCCAGGGGCTCTATGAGGTGCAGGTTCAAGAGAGCAGCCCCATAGGCTCACTTGTTATCACCGTGTCCGCGAGAGATTTAGACGCTGGGGTCTACGGAGAGCTGTCCTATTCGCTTTTTCAATCCTCAAATCAGGTGCTTCGGGCTTTTGAAATAAATACAGACACCGGAGAAATTAGAATAAGAAGACTATTGGACTTTGAGGAAATTCAGTCTTACCGCATGGAAGTCGAGGCCTCTGATGGGGGAGGTCTTTCAGGAAAATGCACCGTAGTAATAGAAGTGACGGATGTAAATGACAATGCTCCTGACCTCATCATGTCATTACTTATCAGTGATATTCCAGAAAATTCTCCTGAAACTGTAGTTGCCATCTTTGGAATTTCAGATCCAGACTCTGGAGAGAACGGGAAAATGATTTGCTCCATCCAAGGCCAACTTCCCTTCCTCTTGAAACCTAATGGAGATAATTTCTATACTTTGGTAACAGAAGGCGCACTGGACAGAGAGAGCAGATCTGAGTACAACATCGCCATCACAGTCAGCGACATGGGCACACCCAGGCTCACGACCCAGCACACCATAACAGTGCAGGTGTCTGACGTCAACGACAATGCCCCCGCCTTCACTCAAAGCTCCTACACCCTGTTTGTCCAGGAGAACAACAGCCCCGCCCTGCACATAGGCACCATCAGCGCCACAGACTCAGACTCAGGCTCCAATGCCCACATCACCTACTCGCTGCTGCCAACCCACGACCCGCAGCTGGACCTCTCCTCGCTCATCTCCATCAATGACAACAACGGGCAGCTGTTCGCGCTCAGGGCGCTTGACTATGAGGCCCTGCAGAACTTCGAGTTCCTCGTGGGCGCCACAGACCAAGGCTCGCCCGCGCTCAGCAGCCAGGCACTGGTGCGCGTGCTGGTGCTGGACGCCAACGACAATGCGCCCTTCGTGCTCTACCCTCTGCAGAATGCCTCTGCGCCTTGCACAGAGCTGCTGCCCAGGGCGGCAGAGCCTGGTTACCTGGTCACCAAGGTGGTGGCTGTGGACAGTGACTCTGGCCAGAATGCCTGGCTGTCGTTCCAGCTGCTCAAGGCCACGGAGCCAGGGCTGTTCAGCGTGTGGGCTCACAATGGCGAGGTGCGCACCTCCAGGCTGCTGAGTGAGCGCGATGCACCCAAGCACAGGCTGCTGCTGCTGGTCAAGGACAATGGCGATCCTCCGCGGTCTGCCAGTGTCACTCTGCATGTGCTGGTGGTTGATGGCTTCTCTCAGCCCTTCCTGCCTCTGCCAGAGGTGGCGCGCGACCCCACACAGGAGGAAGACCTGCTTACTTTGTACCTGGTCATTGCCTTGGCATCTGTGTCTTCGCTCTTTTTCTTGTCTGTGCTGCTCTTCGTGGGGGTGAGGCTGTGCAAGAGGGCCAGGGCTTCCTCTCTGGGTGGCTGCTCTTTGCCTGAGGGCCACTTTCCTGGACACCTGGTTGATGTCAGTGGCACGGGGACCCTGTCACAGAGCTACCAGTATGAGGTGTGTCTGACGGGAGGTACGGGAACAAATGAGTTCAAATTTCTTAAACCAGTACTTCCCAACTTCTTGGATGAAGCGGCTTATCGGAACGATGAGGAACATTTCAACTTTAGGGATCATTTGGGGTTTAACTAGAAATCGTGCTTTGATCTTGTGGAATGAATTACTGTCTTCACTGATGCATGTGTAATTTTCCAACTTTTCACTCATTGTAAGGAGCGAATTAGCACGTTACTAATAGTCACATTTATAGCTGTTTCTAATTGTTGATAATTCCTTGCATTTTTGTTAGCCAGCTTACGCTCAAGTGCACGAAATAGCTGCAAAATGTCCTTGCTTGGTGGTATTATTTTCACCACACATTTTACAATGTCACTGATGTTTTCAGGTCCCCGGTATTTAAGCCTGTCCGTTGATTTCTTGTAATCAAAGAACCCGTGTTTTAAAAGTTATGTTTATCATTAGCATGAATTTAACGCTCTTGCAAATGATGGCTTTCAGCTTTAAATATAATTTTCAATTATGGGAACCTTTTCATGATCTTCTAGGTCTTATGAATCTGCTGCAAGTTGTCTCAAGAGCTCTATTTTCTTTCTTCAACTGAACCGTTGATTAATCAAGACTTTGTTTCTAAATTGAGTGTTTTCTTTAAAAATTGATAAAATTTCATTAAATCATCTTTTGGCATTCTGAAAAACTTGGTTTATCAAAAAGTGATAGACTTATTGGTACACTTGTGATTCATTTCACATAAATGGTTTTGGTGTGTAGCTATTTATTCTCATTCTTTTAACGTGATATGTGCTCTGTATAACTAATACATACCCAGTAAGCACAAAGAAGACACATAAGTATGCTTTCACCAGAAAATTGTCATTAAGTCAGCATCGTTCTGAAATAAATAATGTCTGGTGCTCGGGGTGCAGCCCAATGTGCTTAGCATGCACGGTGCCCTGGATCCAATGCCCAACATCAAAAAGAAAAAAAATAAGTCAATAAGTTCTTCATATGAATGTAAATGAGACAAGCTAACGAATGAGAACAGTTCTCTAAAAGTGAATTACGGTAAACTTATAACATCTGGTTAAAACTCTAGGGGGCTGCTGGAAAGATGACTCGTGCTTAAGAGCAAATATTCTTCTGCGGACCCCAGTTCAGTTCCCGGTACTCATATCTGGTAGTTCACCACAGACTTTAATCCCAGTAACAGTGAGATCCAGTGCCCTCTCTGGGTGCCCATGGGTAGCCACATACATGCAGAGAATAATTTAAATATTTGGTGAAATTCAGTAGCTCAGCCGTTTAATCTTTGACCTTTCTTTGATAAAAGACTTCTAAATAACTGACATTTACTTTTGCCCTGCCAAGTTTCTTCAACAATTTGTCTAGGTTATAAAATTATTTCCCAGATGTCTGTTCATTATTGATAGTCTTTCGCCATCTCTTAGGTTTTTGTAGTGTTGATTGCAGTGTCTCCATTTTCATCTCTGATTGGTTTGCTTTTCTTTCACTTTTAGTCGAAGCAAATGTTGTCAGCTTTCTCTCTATTTTTAAAGAACTGCTCTCGGTTGCCTTCATCTGTCCTGGGTTATTCAGCCTCTTGATTGCTTGTTTCTACCCTACTGGTTCTTTTCATCTATTAATTTTGACCTTGGTTTGTTCTTGTCCTCTTGGTCCTTTGAAGCACGGTGACGGACTGTTTATCTCGGAGCTTTATTTTCTTTAAGTGGCTGCACTGATTGCTATAAATCTCCCTTTTAATGGTGCTTTTGCTGTATCTCATTGACTGTAGAGTGTTGGGCTCATTTTCATTTGTTTGATAGAATTTTTTTATTTTAATCTTTCGTTAATCAATTGCTCAATAGTAGGTTGTTTAATGTTTAAGTTTTCTATTTCTTTCTTGTTAATATACGGTCTAATGTACCCTAGGGCATGCTGGAACTTCATTGGCCATGATGGCATTGAACTTGAGATCTCACTTCAGCCTACCAAGTGGTGGGATTTCATAGTAGGGCCACTACACATAGCTTAAGTTTTCTTATCTTTGTTATGCTTGCTATGTTTTGTTTTTATTTTTACCAGAATGTAGATATTCTCCAGCTAGTTTTTAAAAATTCATCTGATTAAATTTTCAGTCTTTGGTATCATAGTATTGCTTTAAAACAGCTCATTCATGTTCCATGAATGTTTCTTTCTATGGTGGCTTTTATGTTTTAAAATAAATGGTGAGATTTAATTAATATGTGGTTATTTCCTAGTGGTATATAATGTATATACCTCTGTGTATAATTATTATCACTATCAAAATTGAAATACTTTCATCACCCCAAAAATGAACTTGGTGTCAATTAAAACAGACAGACAGATACATACACACACACACACACACACACACACACACACACACACACACCTCTCTAGTCCATGGTAAACTGCTAATCAGTTTTCTGTATCTTTGGATTTTATTCATTCTGTACATTTTATATACATGAAATCATATAATATGTAGCATTTTGTGTCTGGCTTTTCTCACTTAGCATAACACTTTAAGGCCCATCCTGTTATAATATATATCAGTATTTTCTATTGGATGAATGTACCATACTTTTCTCATTAGACATAAGAAACTTTGAATATTATAAATAATGATGCTATAAGCACTCATGTATAAGGGTTTTCTGCACATATGTTTTTAATTATTTTGAGACATGCCTATGATTAGAATTACTGTGTTGCAAAGGGACTATATCTTTGTTTTCTAAGACAGGGTTTCTCTGTGTAACCCTGGCTGTCTTGGAACTTGCTCTGTAAACAAGACTGGCCTTGAACTCACAGAGATCCACCTCCCTCTGCTTCCTGAGTGCTGCATAATGATATCTTTTGAGTTACTGAGTTATTGTCAAAGTATTTTTCAAAGAGAATGCCATTTTACATTCCTCCCAACAGTGTACAGAGAAATGAATTCCTCCATGTCCTGTTTTGTTTTTGATTGTTGTCATCCTGTGTGTGGAGAAGCACCTTACTCTGGTTTGACTTTTCAGCTCCCAGATGATGACCGGAATTGAGAGGATTTCCATGTGTTTATTGGCCACTTGAGTATATTCTCCAATGGCATTCCTATGTGTTGAATTGTAGCAATACAGTTTAAACTAGAGCCTTATCAAATAATTTATGAACATTTTATGAACAATTCTCCTGTTGTATGCTATCATTTTACCTTGTTGATAATGTCCTTTGAAGAAAAACACTTTGGTAAACCCAATGTTTTGATTTTTATTTGGTGGTTTGTACTTTAGGTGTCATATTTTGGAAATCACTCCCTAATGAAAAATTATGATGATTATGCTATTTCCTAAGAAGGGCTTTTTAATTTTGCCCTTTACACTTGAGGTCAATATTTTATAACACCGTTTTATTGTTTTAACCCTTAAATTTATATTGTTAACTTGTCTATAGTGTTCTTTCATTTTGTTACAGAAGTCAAGTATTTTATGATACTTCTGAAAGCATTAATTTTAAGTTTTAAAAGTATTTCTAATAACATTTTCATTTATGTTTAAGTTATTATTTTCTTTATTTTCATATCTCTGTCTTCATGTTAGAAAGTTTCCTTCACACACTTTTTGGATGACTGATCAGTTTCCTAGAAGTCAAATGCTTATTAGATATCCTGTATTTGGTTGAGACCAGTTGAGTGGTCAACCTTAACTTAGGGAGAGACTATTTATTTTAGGACCAAAAATCTGTAAGTTCTCTCATGGACCCATGTCATTTTCCAGAGAGGAATTCAAAAACAATGTCAGTGGACAGGGTGGAAGGAATTAAAAACTTGGCACCTGGCCTTTTGAACTCCTTGGTATGGGAGAAACATGATAATGTTTCTCTGCAGAATTTTCGATCTTCTCCACACTAAAGTCCAACTTCTGTCTTTGCTTTTGCTGTTACTTATCAATACCTCAGTACAGAGCTCTGACATTGTCTGACACTCAGAGTAAAATAAACATGCCTTGTTTTACAGATGGGAAGGGAAGTCTCAGATATAACCGCTCCTCGTGGAGATTCTCAGCCACTTTTAGTTTTAGTTTTTCTCTGAACATTCCACTTGAATCATTATTTAACTGGAATTGATTTTTCTATTATTAATAACCTTCTTAATAAGAGAAAATAACGCAGTCTGTTAGTTACCACTTGCGTGTATTCTTTGCACCTTCCAAAATTAGATTGTTTTCTTTGACGTTTACTCTTGTTCCATCCTTTTTATCTTTACAAGTTAATTTTTTAACACTTTCTCTCCGTAAAGATTAAGGAGAGAATCAAGATAAACCTATGAACTCAAATTGAAAGGAATTCCCAGCTTCCTTCCTCATGTCTGAATCATCCATATTATCTTATCCCTTGCTTCATTTCAACAGAAGTAGACCCTTACGAACATTTATAGGTCTGAAGTCTCACATCACTGAGAAGTATGGTTTAGCTTGGTATAAAATTCTTTAGTCAACATTCTTAAGATGTACTCTGAGAACCAAATTCCTCTGAAAATAGCAATAAGTGTTTTGAACCACTGAGTCATCTCTCAAGCCCCTCCTCAAAGATATTTTTAATACAAACATTTTATTGAATATACTGGAAGAGGACAGATGGGCTAGGTTGGAAGTACAGAACCACTTGCAAGTTATGTGAACAGGGCAAGGAACATCTTTCTATGTTCAGATGATAAAAATTGTTTTTGTGTAGGTCACAGCTGTGTAATTAGTGCTATGGGAGGGAGAGCAGTCCATATTCCCTGGTGCACACTTTTAGATGTTAGTATGAGTACAGTGAATGTACCTTCCAGTTCTAATTTGAGGCTCAATATAGGGCTCTAGGCTTCATAGCACACTGTAGATCCATTACAGCCTGGTCTGGCCTGGCCTAGCTGCCATCACCATTTCCAGGAGAGTCTGTAGATTTGTAGGGAGACAGAGCAGAACAAAATATGTGTTAAAGTGATGGGTAGAGGCAGTTGCCACAATACCTAAGAACCTGAGTCTGACCCAAAAACCATAAGCCAACCTAGGAAGACTGACAACTGGCCGACCTCACTACTTGCCCAAAGTGAGGAGAGATAAAGTCCAGCCTGGACTACTGATCAACCTTATTTCTTTGGAGGATGAGGAAGAAGAGAGAAGGGATGGAGAGGAAAGAGGAGAGAAGAGGAGATGTTACAAGGAGTGATGATGACCAAGATTTCAAAGAAGGACAATTGGTAGATCTTGTCACTTGACAGAAGAGAGTGGAGATCAATCTGCTCTAGACAGCTTATGAATCTTACTCTTGAGGAGGAGAGGGAGAGAGAAGAGAACAGACCTCCTCAGATTTTTTTACACCAAATTTTACATTAGTTCTTCCATGATAATTTCTCAATTCATCTATAGTTAGGTGAACTTTAGCCTTAAGTAGTTTATTTCAATAAATACTCATGAATGGCCAGGCAGTGATGGCACATGCCTTTAATCCTAGCACTCAGGAGACAGAGGCAGGCAGATCTCTGTGAGTTTTGACAGGTGTAAGATGGTATCTCAGAGTTGTTCTGATTTGCATTTCCCTGATAGCTAAGAATGTTGAACATTTCCTTAAGTATCTTTTGGGCCATTTGAACTTCTTCTGTTGAGAATTCTCTGTTCAGTTCAGTGCCCCATTTTTTAATTGGGTTAATTAGCATTTTAAAGTCTAGTTTCTTGAGTTCTCTATATATTTTGGAGATCAGACCTTTGTCTGTTGTGGGGTTGGTGAAAATCTTCTCCCAGTCAGTAGGTTGCCTTTGTGTCTTAGTGACCATGTCCTTTGCTTTACAGAAGCTTCTCAGTTTAAGTAGGTCCCATTTATTCAATGTTGCCCTTAATGTCTGTGCTTCTGGGGTTACACATAGGAAGCGATCTCCTGTGCCCATCTGTTGTAGGGTATTCCCCACTTTCTCTTCTATCAGGTTCAGTGTGTTCGGGCTGATATTGAGGTCTTTAATCCATTTGGACTTGAGTTTTGTGCTCGGTGAGAGATATGGGTCTATTTTCATTCTTCTACAGGTTGACATCCAGTTGTGCCAGCACCATTTGTTGAAGATGCTTTCTTTCTTCCATTGTATACTTTTAGCTCCTTTATCGAAAATGAGGTGTTCATAAGTTTGTGGGATAAAATCCGGGTCTTCTATATGATTCCATTGGTCGACTTCTCTGTTTTTATGCCAGTACCACACTGTTTTCATTACTGTAGCTCTGTAATAGAGTTTGAAGTCAGGGATGGTAATGCCTCCAGAAGATCCTTTATTGTATAGGATTGTTTTGGCTATCCTGGGTTTTTTGTTATTCCATATAAAGTTGATTATTGTCTTCTCCAGATCTGTGAAGAATTTTGATGGGATCTTGATGGGGATTGCATTGAATCTATAAATTGCCTTAGGTAAAATTGCCATTTTTACTATGTTGATCCTCCCAATCCAAGAGCAAGGGAGGTCCATCCATTTTTTGGTATCCTCTTCAATTTCTTTCTTCAATGCCTTAAAGTTCTTGTCAAATAAATCTTTCACTTCCTTGGTTAGATTTACCCCAAGATATTTTATGCTGTTTGTGGCTATCGTGAATGGTGAAGCTTCTCTGATTTCCCTCTCTGCTTCCATATCCTTTGTGTATAAGAGGGCGACTGATTTTTTGGAGTTGATCTTGTATCCTGCCACATTACTAAAGCTGTTATCAGCTGTATAAGTTCTTTGGTGGAGTTTTGGGGGTCGCTTATGTACACTATCATATCATCTGCAAATAACGAAAGTTTAACTTCTTCCTTTCCAATTCGAATCCCCTTGATCCCATTATGTTGTCTTATTGCTATTGCTAGAACTTCAAGCACTATATTGAAGAGGTATGGCGAGAGTGGACAGCCTTGCCGTGTTCCTGAGTTAAGTGGGATGGCTTTGAGTTTCTCTCCGTTTAATTTGATGTTAGCTGTCGGCTTGCTGTATATAGCTTTTATTATATTTAGGTATGACCCTTGTATCCCTAATCTCTCCAAGACTTTTAACATAAATGGATGTCGAATTTTGTCAAATGCTTTTTCAGCATCTAATGAAATGATCATATGGTTTTTTTCTTTCAGTTTATTTATATGCTGGATTACATTGATAGATTTTCGTATGTTGAACCAGCCCTGCATCTGAGGAATGAAGCCTACTTGATCATAATGGATAATTTTTCGGATGTGTTCTTGGATTCGATTTGCCAGTATTTTGTTGAGGATTTTTGCGTCGATATTCATGAGTGAGATTGGCCTGTAGTTCTCTTTCCTGGTTGAGTCTTTGAGTGGTTTTGGTATCAGAGTAATTGTGGCTTCATAAAAGGAATTTGGTAATGACCCTTCTGTTTCTATATTGTGGAATACATTAAGGAGTATAGGTATTAGGTCTTCTTGGAAGTTCTGGTAGAATTCTGCATTGAAACCATCTGGTCCTGGGCTTTTTTTGTTAGGGAGGTTTTTGATAACAGCTTCTAATTCTTCGCGACTTACAGGTCTGTTTAGATTGTTCACCTGGTCCTGGTTTAGTTTTGGTAGATGGTATTTGTCTAAAAAAGTGTCCATTTCTTTTACATTTTCCAGTTTTGTGGCATACAGGCTTTTGTAGTAAGATCTAATGACTCTCTGAATTTCCTCTGTGTCTGTGGTTATGTCCCCCTTTTCATTTCTGATCTTATTAATTTGCAAATTCTCTCTCTGTCGTTTGATTAGTTTGGATAGGGGTTTATCAATCTTGTTGATTTTCTCCAGGAACCAGCTTTTTGTTTCATTGATTCTTTGGATTGTTTTCTGTGTTTCTATTTTGTTGATTTCAGCCCTCAATTTGATTATTTCCAGTCTTCTACTCCTCCTAGGTGAGTCTGCTTCTTTTTTTTCTAGAGCTTTCAAGTGGGCTGTTAAGTCTCCAGTATGTGCTTTCTCTGTTTTCTTTAGGTGGGCACTTAGTGCTATGAACTTTCCTCTCAGGACTGCTTTCATAGTGTCCCATAAGTTCGAGTATGTTGTTTCTTTATTTTCATTGAATTCCAGGAAGACTTTAATTTCTTTCTTTATTTCTTCCATTTGCTTGATAGGCCTTTTCCCAGCCCTTTACTCTGAGTAGGTGCCTGTCTTTGTGGTTGAGGTGTGTTTCTTGTAGACAGCAGAATGTTGGATCCTGTTTTCTTATCCAATCTCTTAGCCTGTGCCTTTTTATAGGTGAGTTGAGCCCATTGATATTAAGTGATATTAATGACCAGTGGTTGTTAACTCCGGTCACTTTTTTAGTAGTAGGGTTTGTGTGTTTTCCTTCTTTGATTTGCGCTGGTGAAGAGTCTCTAGATGTCTGAGTTATTGCGGTCATTGTTGGACTCCTTGGTTAGTGATTTTCCTTCTATTATTTTCTGTAAGGCTGGATTTGTGGCTACGTATTGTTTAAATTTGTTTTTATCCTGGAAAATTTTGTTTTCTCCATTTATAGTGAATGAAAGTTTGGCTGGATATAGTAGTCTGGGCTTGCATCCGTGGTCTCTTAGTTTTTGGAGAACATCTATCCAGGACCTTCTGGCTTTCATGGTTTCCATAGAGAAGTCAGGTGTAAGTCTGATAGGTTTACCTTTATAAGTAACTTGGCCTTTTTCCTTTGCGGCTCTTAATATTCTTTCTTTATTCTGTATATTTTGTGTTTTGATTATTATATGGCGAGGGGATGTTTTCTTTTGATCCAGCCTATTTGGTGTTCTGTATGCTTCTTGAACCTTCATAGGTACATCTGTCTTCAGTTTGGGAAAGTTTTCTTCTATAATTTTATTAAGTATATTTTCTGTACCGTTGAGCTGCACTTCTTCTCCTTCTTCTACTCCAATTATTCTTAGGTTTGGTCTTTTTATTGTGTCCCATATTTCCTGAATGTTTTGTGATGAGAGTTTGTTGGACTTGCTATTTTCTTTGATCAGAGTGTTTATTTTCTCTATGTTATCCTCAGAATCTGAGATTCTTTCTTCTATCTCTTGTATTCTGCTGGTTATACTTGATTCTGTAGTCTCTATTCGTTTACCTAGATTTTCCATGTCCAGCCGGCCCTCTGTTTGTGTTTTCTTCTTTGCCTCCATTTCAGTTTTCAAGTCATGAACTGTTTCCTTTATCTGCTTGATTGTTTTTCCTTGGTTTCCTAGGGTATCATTCACTGATTTACTGAATTCCTCGAACTTTCTATTATACTTCTCATCCATTTCCATAAGGGCGTTTTTTATATGCTGTTTAAGGGTGTCAATCACTTTCATGAAGTCAGTTTTTTCTACTTCTTCTTGATTAAGGTGTTCATGTCCTCCTGTTGTGGGGTCACTGGCTTCTGGTGGTTTCGTGTTGTTTTTCAGATTGTTGGGAGAATTCCTGCATTGGCGTCTGCCCATCTCTTCCTCCCAATACTCCCTTTTGGATCTTCTTTTACAGGATCAGGTCTCACTCACCACAATGATGTTTCACTCGGTGCCCAGATCGAAACTCCGCGCTGCTGGTTAGCTCGCGAACAAAGGGCCCACCCTGCTCGCTGCGGGCAGGCTATGGGAACAAAGGAGCTACCAGCCACCCCTTTGTCCTCCCGGTTCGGTCCCAGCGTCCTAGCAGGCTGGGCAGGGAGGCGCTATGCCCCAAAGGAGGGAGAGAGGGAGGGAGACGGGGGTGTGGGGATCTGGATGTAAGCTGAATGGGATAGAAATAGAGAGGCGGTTTGGGCAGTATAGCCCCTGTAGGATGGCCTGGAAGTGTGGGCGGGCTGAGGTATGTTCCCAGCTGCCGCAGCACTCACTCACCACAATGATGTTTCACTCGGTGCCCAGATCGAAACTCCGCACTGCCTGGTTAGCTCGCGAACAAAGGGCCCACCCCGCTCGCTGCGGGCAGGCTATGGGAACAAAGGAGCTACCAGCCACCCCTTTGTCCTCCCGGTTCGGTCCCAGCGTCCTAGCAGGCTGGGCAGGGAGGCGCTATATCGGCCAAATTCTTTTTATGAGGCTACAGTTACCCTGATACCAAAACCACACAAAGACTCGACCAAGAAAGAGAATTACAGACCAATCTCACTCATGAACATGGATTCAAAAGTACTCAACAAACTACTCGCAAACCGAATCCAAGAACACATAAAAAAAAATCATCCACCATGTTCAAGTCAGCTTTATCCCAGAGAAGCAAGGCAGGTTCAACATACAAAAATCTATCAATGTAATCCATCATATAAAAAAAACTGAAAGAAAAAAACCATATGATCATTTGATCATGTGCTGAAAAAGCACTTGACAAAATCTAACACTCCTTCATGATAAAGGTTTTGGAGAGATCAGGGATACAAGGAACAACATATCAAAATATAATAAAAGCAATATGCAGCAATCTGACAGCTAACATCAAATTAAATGGAGAGAAACTCAAAGTGATTTCACTAAAATCAGGAATAAGACAAGGCTGTCCATTCTCTCCATATCTCTTCAACATAGTTCTTGAAGTTTTGGCAACAGCAATAAGACAACAAAAAGAGATCAAGGGGATTCAGATTGGAAAGGAAGAAGTCAAACTTTCATTGTTTGCAGATGATATGATGGTGTACATAAGTGACCCCCAAAAACTTTTCCCGAGAACTCCTACAGATGATAAATACCTTCAGTGATGTGGCAGGATACAAGATCAACTAAAAAAAAATCAGTAGCCCTCCTATACACAAAGGATAAAGAAGCAGAGAGGGAAATTAAAGAAACACCACCTTTCACAATAGCCATAAATAAACATAAAATATCTTGGGGTAACACTAACCAAAGAAGTGAAAGACCTGTTTGACAAGAACTTTAAGTCTTTGAAGAAAGAAATGGAAGAAGATACCAGAAAATGGAAGATCTCCCATGCTCATGGATAGAAAAGATCAACATAGTAAAAATTGCAGTCCTATCAAAAGCAATATAGATTCAATGTAATTCCCATCAAAATCCCAACACAATTCTTCACAGTCATTGAAAGAAAAATAATCAACTTCATATGAAAAAACAAAAAACCCAGTATAGCCAAAAAATATTGTACAATAAAGGAACTTCTGGAGGCATCACGATTCCTGACATCAACCCCTATTATAGAGCCACAGTCATGAAAACAGCTTGGTATTGGCATAAAAACAGAGATGTTGACCAATGGAATCAAATTGAAGACCCGAATATTAATCCAGACACCTGTAAACACCTGATTTTTGACAAAGAAGCTAAAATTATACAAAGAAGAAAAGAAAGCATCTTCAACAAATGGTGCTGGTATAACTGGATGTCAACATGTAGAAGAATGAAAATAGATCCATATGTATCATCAAGCACAAAACTCAAGTCCAAATGGATTAAAGACCTCAATATAAATCCAACCACACTGAATCTGATAGAAGAGAAAGTGAGAAGTAGTCTTCAATGCATGGGCACAGAAGACCATTCCTAAATATAACCCCAGTAGCACAGACACTAAGAGCAACAATAAATAAATGGGACGTCCTGAAACTGAGAAGCTTCTGTAAAGCAAAGGACGCAGTCAATAAGACAAAAAAAAAAAACAAAAAACAAAAAAAACCTACTAAATGGGAGAAGATCTTCACCAACCCCACATCAGACAAAGGTGTGATCTCAAAAATGCATAAAGAACTCAAAAAATTAGACAGTAAAATTCTAAATAACCCAATTAAAAATGGTGTACTGAACTAAACAGAGAATTCTCAACAGAAGAAGTTCAAATGGCCCAAAAGATACTTAAGGAAATGTTCAACATTCTTAGCTATCAGGGAAATGCAAATCAGAACAACTCTGAGATACCATCTTACACCTGTCAAAATGGCTAAGATCAAAATCATTAATGATAGCTTATGCTGGAGCGGATGTGGAGTAAGGGGAATACCCCCCCCATTGCTGGTGGGAATGCAAACTTGGACAACCACTTTGGAAATCAGTATGGCAGTTTCTCAGAAAATTGGGATTCAACCTACCTCAAAATCCAGCAATACCACTCTTAGGCATATACCCAAAAGATGCTCAATCATGCTACAAAGACATTCGTTCAACTATGTTCATAGCAGCATTATTTATAATAGCCAGAACCTGGAAACAGCCTAGATGCCCCTCAACTGAAGAATGGGTAAAGAAAATGTGGCACATTTACACATTAGAGTACTACCAGGGGTAAAAAAATAATGACATCTTGAATTTTGCCTGCAAATGGGTTTAATTAGAAAACACAATCCTGAGTGAGGTAACCCAGACCCAAAAAGATGAATATGGAATGTACTCACTTATAAGTAGGACATTGGGCCTATAGTTCATGATCCTAGGGAAGCTAAGTAATAAGGTGAACCCAAAGAAAAGCATATATAGACACACCTGAAAATTGGAAACAGACAAGATAGCTTGACAAAATTGGGAGCATGGGGGCAGGGGAAGAAGGAAATGTAAAGGGGAAAGAAGAGGGGAGAAGGGGGTTGAGGAGAACTTGAGGAAATTGGATAGACAAAGTGGAAGAAGGTCAGAGATGAGAGCAAGGAAGGAGATATCGTGATTGAGGGAGCCATTATAGGGTTAGCAGAAACCGGCTCTAGAGGAATTCCCAGAAATCTACAAGGATGATCCTGCCACAAACCCTAAGCAATAGAGGAGAAGGGGCTTGATCTTGACTTGTCCTGTAGTCAGACTGATGATTATCTTAAATATTACCAGAGAAACTTCGTCCAACAACAGATGGAAACAGAGGCAGAGACCCACATCAGAGCATGTGACTGAGCTCCCAAGGTCCAGTTGAAGAGTGGAAGAAATGAGAATATGAGCAAAGAGGTCAAGACCATGAAGGGTTCATCCACTGAAACAGTTTACCTGAGCTAATTGGAGCTCACCACTCCAGCTGGACTGGGAAGGAACAATCATAGGACTAAGCTAGTCCCTCTGAATGTGTTGACAGTTGTATGGCTGGGGTAGACTGAGGGGCCACTGGCAGTGGCACCGGAATTTATCTCTATTACATGTACTGGCTTTTTGGGATCCTATTCTCTTTGGATGTATACCTTGCTCAGCCTAGATGTAGTAGGGAGGGCCTTGGACCTTCCACAAAGCAATGTGCCTTACCCTCTCTTAGGATTAGATAGGGGTGGGGTGGGCGGGTGTGTGGAAGGAATGGGAGGAAGGGAGGGAATGGGAATTTGGATTGGTATTTTTTTAAAAAATCTAATAAAAAAGAAATTATTTTTGTGATAATTCAATAATGAATAAATATAAGTATATCTTTAAAAAAGAAAAGAAAAGCCGGGTGATGGTGGCGCGTGCCTTTAATCCCAGCACTCGGGAGGCAGAGGCAGGCGGATCTCTGTGAGTTCGAGACCAGCCTGGTCTACAGAGCTAGTTCCAGGACAGGCTCCAAAGTCACAGAGAAACTCTGTCTCGAAAAACCAAAAAAAAAAAGAAAAGAAAAGAAAAGGAGAGAGAGAAAGAAGAAGAAGAAGAAGAAGAAGAAGAAGAAGAAGAAGAAGAAGAAGAAGAAGAAAGGAGAACACACAAAACAGGGGAAAGAGAAATGAATGTCCATGTATGATTGCAGGATGATGACCGTGTATCAAGCATAGCAAACAGCAGTGAATCTTTGTGACTCAAGGAATTGGTGTCCTGCAGAATATTCTTTGGTAAGCCCCTTGACATCATATCTTCTCAGTCACAGGAACCTATTAAAATGTGATTTCTTAAAGCCCATGAGTAAATGGGAGAACAGAAAGATACAAAAAATATCATAACTTGGAAACCTAACTAGAATAAAAGAAAGAATCCCATGGATGACAACAAAGAGAAGTTCCAAGCTGTGTAAAAGATGTAGAAAGCAACTGTCTGGTTTAAAAGGAAGCTGGTATCTTGGAAGACACGGGAATCACCATGTGTGGAATTGCACTGGGAGGCAACTGGAATCATGGGAAGACATGGATAAGTGCTATTGGTAAAGAAAAGTAAAAGCCAAGGCAGTTATTAATGTCAAGAAAATAAGAACAGAATCCATAATTATTACACAGCAATGTCCCTAACACATAGTAAAAAAAGGGGGGGGGGCATGAAAGAGCTCAAATTTAATCCAATTTACGAAGGAGTCAGTTGATAACGCATGAGATTAAGATATGTTTTTTAAAAAATCAGTGGCAGCAGAGGTGACTGAAAAGCCTAAAAATGACTGTATCCTGGGAGAGAAACAGAGAAGGGGAGAGAAGGGAGGGATCATTGTATTAAGTCTTTCAGTGTTTGGTTTTTAAAAATAAAGGCTACATTTTATTCTGGGATAACACTAATTTTAAAAGGCCAGAAAGCTGCAGTTCTTACAAGTCTCACCACCACTGGAAGATAAGCTATGAGACATTGCTGATAATAACAGGAAAAGCTAAGTATGCTGATGGATGTGCAAACTAGAAAAATGGCTTTTAAGAAAAGGTACTTAACAAATTATGAACAAGAATAACCCAGTACAGAATGGAGAAGATAAAGATCCAATGAAAACACTGAACTCGGGCAGCTTAAGAGGCAATTTGAAGTTAAGCATGTAGAAGGAAACAACTCACCTGTACCTGTTCTGGTCTGTGAAAGCAGATGGAGAAGCTTCCTCCCTCTTCTATGAGGCCAGGATGACAATCTACTGCCCAAACCATATGAGTCAATCATTAATGGAAAATTGGGCCAAAATATCCTAAAAGCAGGTTGACATATCAAATCTACCTGTTCATCAAAACTAATCATGGTAAAGGCTAATTTATGTTAAAGACACAAGAATTCAAAAGCTAAGTAGCACATGGAAAATTTAAACAAATATTGTTTTAAAACATTTTGTGAAAGAAATAGAAAACAACCTTGATTTAAAAATCTCAACTTAGTGGTGGTGGAACACACATTTAATCCCAGCACTTGGGAGGCAGAGACAGGAGGATTTCTGTGGGTTCAAGGCCAGCCTGGTCTACAAAAAGAGTTCCAGGATGGTCAGAGCTGTTACTCAGAGAAACCCTTCACTGGAAAAAAAATGGACAAACAAAAATATCATTTTTTTTTACTCTGAGAGCAGCCATCATAAAGATGCAATATCGAAGCAATTCCACAAATGCAAAGCTGACCCTACTTGCTACAGCCAATACTAGAGCATTTGCTGGTTATTGGAGATTTTCACAATTAATACCAATACATAGCACTTAGGGCAGAAGGAATGTGAACATCTCAGAGCAGAAAGAATTATTAGAAAGTATAGAAGAAGAGTGAAGACCTTGAAAGTGGAAGAATTGTCCGGGTCACAAGAAACTGGAGAAAGCTCTAGTTGTTCTGTGTTATTAACACAGTTTTGCTAAGTGGTTTATGAATAGCACAATATTTGTTGATTTCTTGGTGGAGGATTGATTCTGTTTTTATAAACTATACCATCACCATTTGAAACAGGAGGTTTTTAGTTTTTCTTAAATTTTCGTGGAGAATCAAAATTTAATGTAAAACCCTGGGGCAGAATGCCTTTAATCTGCTGTATTCTTGAAAAAGAGAATAGCACTTGTACAACGCAAGGTGGCGCTGCAGGCTAAAAAGAGGAAAGGGAAAGGGAAGGGACGAAAATGCACAAAGGATAGTCTAGATTTCCGACAAAGCCTTAGGAAATGACGCGGCAGTAGCAAGCGCTGGGAGAAGGTGCCTCTCTCTTTTCATAGGAAACCTTAGTGTCCTAAGGATCCCGCTGCTGGCATTCCAGGGAGCTGCTTGAGGCAAAGTGGAAGGATTTTTGGCTTTATTTTGAAAGCCTTAGAAAGAATGGAGGTCAGATTGGAGCGACCTGGGCAGAAAAGGCAAGTACTGTTTCTCTGTGTGTTTCTGGGAGCTGCTTGGGTTGGCGCCGAACAGCTTCAGTATTCTGTTGCGGAGGAAACTGAGAGGGGCACTTTCCTGGCCAATCTAGCTAAGGATATAGGGTTGGGGCTAGAGGAACTGTCAGCTCGGGGGGCTAGAATTGTTTCAGACCAGAACACGGGCTTTTTACTGCTCAGCACGCTTACTGGAGACTTAATTCTGAATGCAAAGCTGGACCGGGAGGAGCTGTGCGGCCCCACGGAGCCCTGTGTGCTGACGTTCCAGGTGCTGTTGGAAAACCCATTTCAGATTCACCGCGCTGCACTGCATGTCAGAGATATAAATGATAATTCCCCAATATTTCTAGACAAAGAAATTCCCTTGAAAATATCAGAAAGTGCAACTCCTGGGGCGAAGTTTCTGCTGGAGAGGGCGCTGGATTCCGACGTGGGGACAAACAGCTTGAGGAACTACACCATCAGTGCCAATGCCTATTTCCACATTCACGTGCACGATGGAGGGGAGGGCACTATCATCCCTGAATTGGTACTGGATCAAACGCTGGACCGAGAAGAAATAGCAGAGTTCACCTTAACTCTCACGGCCTTAGATGGTGGATCTCCACCCAGGTCTGGGACAGCCCTGGTGCGCATCCTGGTGTTGGACACAAATGACAACTCCCCTGAATTCGTGCAGTCCCTCTACAAAGTACAGTCACTTGAAAACACTCCTGTTGCTTCCTTGGTTGTTGCCGTGTCTGCTAGGGATTTAGACACGGGAAGTTACGGACAGATAGCATATTCATTTTTTTATGCCACCGAAAGAATTCTCCAAACGTTTCAAATCAACTCTACGACTGGCGATCTTTATCTTAAAGGTGAACTCAACTACGAAGTGATTCAAACTTACTCGATAACGATACAGGCCAAAGATGGCGGGGGACTTTCTGGAAAATGCACTGTGGTTGTAGAGGTAATGGATGTAAACGATAACGCACCTGAACTTCTCATGTCGTCGCTTACGAGCCCGATTGCGGAGAACTCACCAGAGACAGTCGTTGCTGTTTTCAAAATCAGAGACAGAGATTCGGGAAACAATGGGAAAACCATGTGCTCCATTCCGCATGATCTCCCCTTTATCCTGAAGCCATCAGTGGAAAACTTCTATACTCTAGTAACAGAGACGCCTTTAGATAGAGAATCGCAAACCGAGTACAACATCACCATCACAGTCAGCGACCTGGGCACACCCAGGCTCACAACCCAGCACACCATAACAGTGCAGGTCTCCGACGTCAACGACAATGCCCCCGCCTTCAATCAAAGCTCCTACACCCTGTTTGTCCAAGAGAACAACAGCCCCGCCCTGCACATAGGCACCATCAGCGCCACAGACTCAGACTCAGGCTCCAATGCCCACATCACCTACTCGCTGCTGCCAACCCACTACCCGAAGCTGGATCTCTCCTCGCTCATCTCCATCAATGCCAACAACGGGCAGCTGTTCGCGCTCAGGGCGCTGGACTACGAGGCCCTGAAGACCTTCGAGTTCCTCGTGGGTGCCACAGACCAAGGCTCGCCCGCGCTCAGCAGCCAGGCGCTGGTGCACGTCCAGATTCTGGACGCCAACGACAATGCGCCCTTCGTGCTCTACCCTCTGCAGAACGCCTCTGCTCCCTTCACAGAGTTGCTGCCCAGGGCGGCAGAGCCAGGATACCTGGTCACCAAGGTGGTGGCTGTGGACCGCGACTCGGGACAGAATGCCTGGCTGTCATTCCAGCTGCTCAAAGCCACGGAGCCAGGGCTGTTCATCGTGTGGGCTCACAATGGCGAAGTGCGCACCTCCAGGCTGCTGAGTGAGCGCGATGCACCCAAGCACAGGCTGCTGCTGGTGGTCAAGGACAATGGCGATCCTCCGCGGTCTGCCAGTGTCACTCTGCATGTGCTGGTAGTTGATGGCTTCTCTCAGCCCTACCTGCCTCTACCGGAGGTGGCGCGCGACCCCTCCCAAGATGAGGATGCGCTCACGCTATACCTGGTCATTGCCTTGGCATCTGTGTCTTCGCTCTTCCTCTTGTCTGTGCTTCTGTTCGTGGGAGTGAGGCTGTGCAGGAGATCCAGGGCGTCCTCTCCGAGTGGCTGCTCTGCGCCTGAGGGACACTTTCCTGGTCACCTGGTGGATGTCAGTGGGACAGGGACTCTGTCTCAGAGCTACCAATATGAGGTGTGTCTGACTGGAGGGTCAGGGATAACCAGCGAATTTAATTTCCTAAAGCCAATTGCCCCCAACTTCTTAACCGAAAGCACAGGGAGAGAAGTAGACTAAAAGCTAAGCCCTTTTGCCAGGGGATACAGCCCTAGTTTAAAGCATGCCCTTGTTGCCTGTAGGGGAATTATTTTATGCTAACATCGTGAGGTTAGTTAAATTAGTTCAGAAAAGAACTCCTTTGCCTATTCCCAAGAACTTTCCCTCATGCATGAAATTCATGTGATGTGAGCTATCTAAAATTTGATTTGATTCCTCTTTGTTTCTAAGCAGTTGTTGAATTGTGGCCTCTTCAATGACAAATCTTGCTAGGGGTGGTTTAAACAGTTTTTCCATCATCTAACTGATTCATTGATATTTATGTTCCGAGTTGAATGAAGTCGAAAAATCCCTGCCTTACATTTGGGGAGGTTATACTCCACAGAATTTCCTTAAGTTTCTTTAGTAATTGCTGTTCATCTTACATAGCTCTTTGGAGACACGGTCCCTCTGTGTCGAGGATGGCTGTGAACTGTTGATCCTCCTGCCTCAGATCCAGTGCTAGCATTTTAGGTATCAGTCTATGTTGTTACTTTATTTCAGAAGAAACCAACAAGTAGAGGTTTTTCAGTAATGAGCAAGTAGACATTCCTAGAGGCTTGGTAAGTCCCACGATTACTAACCGGCAAAGCAGAGCACCTCCTAATTCCTTCTGCTTTATTTTTCTTGTTTAAAGTGTTAGAGAGTCCTCATTCTGTCCATCTCCAGGTATGCTATTCTCTGTCACTAGGTATCATCTGTGGTGCTCACCCTGCTCACCAGTCTCTCCTGTGTTCAGACACAGCAATACTCCTCTTGGCCTGTAGTCTTATTTCCTTATAAACCCGCAATCCCTCTTTGGGGGTTCATTACCTAACTAATATTAAAGTTCTGACTTAACTAACTCTCAAGTTCCAAAAACGTTGGGTTCTGGCACGGCACAACACGCCTTGAATCCCCGCACTTGGGAGGCAGACACAGGAGGATCTCTGTGAGTCTGAGTGAAATGTCCATGATAGCCAAGGCTGCACTGAGAGACCCTACAGAGAGGAGGGGAGGAGGGGAGAAGGAGGAAGAGTTTTTCTACATTAGATTTCCATATATTTTTGAGTTACTCTCCCTCCACATCTGTTTCTCATTTGTAATATGGGGAGTTCACAAAAATCCTGGAACCTAGATGCTGATATCTCATCTGGAGATGAGGAAACTAAGGCAGAGAAGTTAAATAATTTGTCCAAGGATCACAACTGCTTCTGTGGTTCTTCACACTAAAGGTCTACAATTCCTCAAACTTTGTTCCTAGAAACATACATGCACACACTTAAGTATATATTTCTTGCATATATTTTTCCTTCCAGGCTGTCATTTAAATATGTGACCTTTGTTCAAATCTCAGTTAGCATTATTGAAAGGATCTCCACCCATGCCATTTCTCTTGTGTGGCTTTCGGGCAGTTGTCTGCCCAAGAAGACAAAGCAATAGGAGAGGTAATGCAGCCTTACCTTGCTCACCGCCAGATACAGGCAATTTTAGTTTTTTTACATCAATTTTCATGCCACGAAATGTTAAGATACAATGAGAACGCTTGGTGGCGCTGCAGGATAAGAAAGTAAAAGTAGAAGGCAGCTGTGGAGGAAAAAAAGGAAAAGAAAAAAATTGCTGAAGCCTGGAAGCCCAGAGAAGCTCGGACACCTCAGAGAGGAGGTCTGCGCCCTTGGGAAAGGACTGGAGTAATTCTCAGGTATCTAGTGAGATAACTACAGTACCAGATACCAGGGGAATTTACAGTTCTGCTGAAACATCCTCCAGGACGCTCGCTGCACCAGCACAAACAATGAAGGCCAGCAGGAAGCTCACTGGCAGACAAAGGCAAGTCCTTTTTTTCTTTTTCCTATTAGGATTATGTCTGGCGAGTGCAGGGGAACTGAAGCGTTATTCTGTGGTTGAGGAAAGGGAGGGTAGGTCCTTTGTAACCAATTTAGTAAATGACCTAGGTCTTGGGCAGATGGAGCTCTCCAGACGAGGGGCTAAGGTCATATCTAAAGGGAACAAACTACATTTGCAGCTGGATCGGGAGACAGGAGATTTGCTCTTAACTGAGAAAGTGGACCGGGAGGAACTGTGTGGGCACACGGAGCCATGCCTGCTACGTTTCCAAGTGTTGCTAGACAATCCCTTAGAGATTTTTCAAGCTGAGCTAGAAGTAACAGACATAAATGACCACTCTCCAGCATTCGTGGACAAAGAAATCTTGCTAAAGATATCAGAAAGCAGTCTTCCTGGGACTATATTTCCTCTGAAGAATGCTCAGGACATGGATGTAGGCCAAAATGGTATTGATAACTACCATATCAGTTCCAATTCCTACTTTCATGTGCTCACTCGAAAACGCAGCGATGGCAAGAAATATCCTGAGCTGGTTCTAGACAGAGCTCTGGATAGAGAGGAGGAAGCTGAGCTCAAGTTAATCCTCACAGCTCAGGATGGCGGCTCGCCACCTAGGTCTGGCACCACTGAGGTCCACATTGAAGTCCTGGACTTCAATGACAATGCTCCCCAGTTTGAACAGCTTTTTTATAGGGTACAGATCCCAGAGGATAGTCCAATAGGCTTTCTGGTCGTCACCGTTTCCGCTACGGATAAGGACATAGGAGTCAATGGGGAGATCTCCTATTCACTTTTCCAGGCGTCAGATGACATCAGCAAAACCTTTTCGATCCACCCCTTGACTGGGGAGGTGCGACTGAGAGAGCAACTTGATTTTGAAAAGACTCAGTTCTATGAAGTCAATGTTGAGGCCAGGGACGCTGGAACCTTTTCTGGAAAATGCACGATTCTGACCCAAGTCATAGATGTGAATGACCATGCTCCAGAGATTATCCTGTCTGCATTTACCAACCCCATCCCTGAGAATTTGCCAGAAACTATGGTGGCAGTGTTTAGTGTATCTGATCTAGATTCAGGAGAAAACGGCAAAACAAGTTGTTCCATTCAGGACGATCTACCTTTCTTCCTAAAGCCTTCTGGAGAAAACTTTTACACACTATTAACACAGAACGCACTTGATAGAGAGACTACGGCAGAATACAACATCACCATCAGTGTTGCAGACATGGGGAGTCCCATACTGAGAACACAAGTCAATATAACAGTGCAGGTCTCAGACATCAACGACAACGCCCCCACCTTCACTCAAACCTCCTACACACTCTTTGTTCAAGAGAACAACAGCCCCGCCCTGCACATAGGCACCATCAGCGCCACAGACTCAGACTCAGGCTCCAATGCCCACATCACCTACTCGCTGCTGCCCACTCACGACCCGCAGCTGGACCTCTCCTCGCTCATCTCCATCAACGCCGACAATGGGCAGCTCTTCGCGCTCAGGGCGCTGGACTACGAGGCCCTGAAGACCTTCGAGTTTCATGTGGGAGCCACGGACCAAGGCTCGCCCGCGCTCAGTAGCCAGGCGCTGGTGTGCGTGCTGGTGCTGGACGCCAACGACAATGCGCCCTTCGTGCTCTACCCGCTGCAGAATGCCTCTGCGCCCTACACAGAGCTGCTGCCCAGAGCGGCTGAACCTGGCTATCTGGTCACCAAGGTGGTGGCTGTGGACCGCGACTCGGGACAGAATGCCTGGCTGTCATTCCAGCTGCTCAAGGCCACGGAGCCAGGGCTGTTCAGCGTGTGGGCTCACAATGGCGAGGTGCGCACCTCCAGGCTGCTGAGTGAGCGCGATGCACCCAAGCACAGGCTGCTGCTGGTGGTCAAGGACAATGGCGATCCTCCGCGGTCTGCCAGTGTCACTCTGCATGTGCTGCTGGTTGATGGCTTCTCTCAGCCCTACCTGCCTCTGCCTGAGGTGGCGCGAGACCCCGCCCAAGATGAGGATGAGCTCACGCTGTACCTGGTTATTGCCTTGGCATCTGTGTCTTCTCTCTTCCTCTTGTCTGTTCTGCTGTTTGTGGGTATGAGGCTGTGCAAGAGGGCCAGAGCATCCTCTCTGGGTGGCTGCTCTGTGCCTGAAGGACACTTTCCTGTCCACCTGGTGGATGTCAGTGGGGCAGGGACCCTGTCCCAGAACTACCAGTATGAGGTGTGTCTGACAGGGGACTCTGGAACTGGTGAGTTCAAATTCCTGAAACCAATTTTACCTAATTTCCAAGACCATCCTCTTGGACCAGAAATCGGTGAAAATTCCGACTCTAGAAACGACTGGGGTTTCAGCATTCAGTTAAAATAGCTTTTTTTTTTTATCATGTGTAGCGTGTTGTTGTTGTTATTAGCTCAAACTACTATTTTTGATGTGCCCATCGTGAACATTTGAAGCCTGCCGAAAGCTTGTTTGTAGCATATTCCGGCCGTCGTTTTAGTGAGGCTGTCTCATCTTTAATCCAGATCGAAGATGAAATGTTCTAATCTTGTCTTTCTAACGTGTCTCTTTTCGTACAAATCTTGCTGTGGGATAGCTTAGGAATGTACAAGAAAGGAAGTGGAAAATCCTTTCAGCCCAATCCAACGCAGCTCAGTGTGTGTGCTCTTCCCAGTTGTTAGCCATCGAGTACACAATACACAGCATTGCTCGGATGCAAGGAGATCTAATCAGAAATGGGAACGAAGGGGCACTGAGGGGCCTGGCTTTTGCTTTATTCGGCCTCCACTGGACTAACTTTGATGTTGGTGTTGTTGTTAAAAAATGTTCCCTAGCTGCATGTCTCTTCATTAGCCTGTTGTTGCTTTTAATATCACTGTCTTAAACTGCTTTCTGCTGCGTTTTGTTGGTACGGAGGAGGATTCAGAAAGCCTTCCCCTATTTTCCTGGTAAGCTGAAATAGTGTGGCTGTAAAATTGGCTTTTCTCTTCTGAGAAATATTTGCACATACCAATATTCACTCTTTTCCCCTTTAGTTTTTTGCATTTTGTTTTTGTGTTTGTTTGTTTATTTGTTTGTTTGAGACAGAGTTTCTCTGTGTAACAGTCCTGGTTGTCCTGGAACTCAATTTGTAGACCAAGTTGAGTACCACTGATATTTCAATCTCCAAGAACACTATTAAAGGGAGATGTCTCATGTGAAACTTGATTTTCACCTTTTTGACCTGAAATGTGATTCTCAACCTGTGGGTCTCTATCCCTCTGGGGTCACATATCAGATATCTTGCCTACCAGATACTTACATTAATATTTACAACAGTAGCAATATTACAGTTATGAAGTAGCCGCAAAATAATTTTATGGGTGAGGGACACCACAACATAAGGAACTGTAAAGGGTCACAGCATTATTAGAAGGTTGAGAACCACTGCTTTACCACTGTGTCCTCCCTGGGATGTGTACAGTGTGCTGAGTGCACAGATCACCCTGGAGGATCTGGGATAGCAATGGAGGGATAAAATAGTGGGGGATGAGCTTAAAAGAGACAGCATCCCTGGTGACTAAGGAGTTGTCACATCATTCCCTGTGCTGCCCATTTCTGATTATATGTAGGTGTGTCTGCATGCGGGTATGCACATATGAGTGCAAGTACCCTCAGAGGACAGAGGCATTGGATCCCTTTGATCTGGAGCACAGAAGGCTCTGAGCTGCCTGTCCTAGATTTTGAAGACCAAACTCAGGTCCTCTGCAAAAGCAACAAGTACTCTCAACCACAGAGCAGTCTCTCCAGACCTTACTTTCATTATATTTTAAATATTTTCCCAAACCCTATGTGGGTTACAATTATTCCTGTGTGTGTGTGTGTGTGTGTGTGTAGCAATATCACTTGTTGTCAAATGAAGATACATAAAAATCATTATAACAAGAGTTTAGGTTTCATTGGCTTGAGGAACCCAACTAACAACTTCTAGAGCCCTTAGCAAAACAATGAATTAATAAGGGTATCAAGGATATCAATGTCTATGTGGTACTGAAGTTCAAATCCTGAGTCTCGTGCATGTTAAATGTGCTCTATCACTGAACTTCCTGCCCTGCCCTTCGTGAATTTTCACTGCAATTCAATTCAAACTATAAGAACAGAAAATCTAAATAAAAGAATACAAAGATAATCCAAACTTTCAATATAGAATTTAAACTCTATTTTTAAATTTAAATAGAATTTAATATAAGTTTAAATCTATTTTAAACTCTCAGTATTGTTATTAAAAGATGAACAATTCAATTAAACAAAGACCAGAATAGATATTTTCTGAAAAAGATATACCAATGATTAGTATGCACCCAAAAAGCTATACAACATTGCTCAGCAAATAAACATCACAGCAAGACACTCAGAACTCCTAGGATGGCAAGGACCAAAAAGAGCCAAATCAGTGTTGGGAGGTTGTCATAATTTTGAAACCCTGACACACAACTGAAGAAATGGAAAATGCTGCAGCCATTTTTTTTAAAAACATTCTGTCAGTTTTTCAAATGGACAAACATAGAGCTCATCATGGGTTAAGCAATTCAACTCCTAGAGAAATAATGTATGTTCACATAAAATATATACATGAGGTGGGCTGTGGTGGTGCTCACTTTTAGGGATCCAGAGGCAGGTAGATCTAAGTTTGAGGCCAGCCTGGTCTACAGGCCTAATTCCAGGACATCCAAGACTACACAGAGAAACTCTATCTCAGAAAACCAAATGTGTGTATACATATATGATTCTTCATAGCAACATTGTTTGTGAAAAGCAAAAGGGTAGAACGATTCCAAATGCCCAAATAAACATGAGCCTGCTATATCCAGGAAAAGTAATGAAATACTGACACATGCTAGAATTTGGACGAACCTTTAAACCATCAGGGCAAGGGAGGGAAGCTGACCAGCCTCAAAGGTCCACATATTCTGTCATTCCATTAGTATGGAAGTCTACAATAGAGAACTCTGTCTAGACCAAAAGAGGAGACTAATGGTTCCTTTGGGCTCTGCTCAGGAGAAACGAGAAAATAAGATGATCGTTAAGGGATGTGAGGTACTTCTTTGATGTAAGATATACAGTCCAGAACTGACCTTGGTAATGGGTGCACCACTTTGTGTATATATTAAAAGGCTCTAAGTTTTAAACCTTAAAAGAATGCATTCAATTATATGTTATATCCCAAAGATGTATATTAGAAAACGCAAGAATTATTCTTGCCAAATATAAAAATCAATCCAGGCCCACATAAGTCTATTTATGAAATGATTTTCTGGTAACTGAACATTGGGAAGACTTACAATTCTTTCCCTTGGATGTTCAGAGAAGGAATCCATTTGTTCCTTAATAAAGCACGTCTACACTCTATACACTGGCTGGAATTTTGCATTGTCTACTCATTTGTGACTCTACTGTGTATGTTGAAAATGTGTGTACGTGAAACATTCGCCGTGCTACCTTCGAAACTTTACCCCTCGATGCAAATGTTGCTTACGCTACCTTATTTAGTCATTGACATCGGCAGCGTTACATACCCAATACCATGAATGAAAACTTATTTTTGTATTTAGTTTCATATAATACCTCAGTAATGTACTTATACACACAAAAGTAACTTGAAAAAAGTTAGTGATTCCTATTATATAACTTAGTCCACATGTCTTGGAGAATTTTGTCTCTTGTTAAATCTGAACCTGTAAGGGCCAGTGAGACCGCGCGGTGGCGCTGCAGGTTAAGAAGACAGAGCATAGGAATTGCTTCTGCAATCGCCTTTTCAGGGCCAGTTTCTCACCACCTAGAAGCAAAAGATAAGCTCTTCCGGCAAAGCAAAGGCGCGTGTAAACCTTAAATATTCGATTTGGAGGCTTGATTCTGACTTTCTGGACTGTGAGACAGTGCTGTTAGGATCCTGGGCATACGTGAAGCTACTGTGGAGCAAACAGGAAAGAGGAAAGAGCCATGGAGACTGCGCGGATGCACAAACTGAGACAAAGGCAAGTCCTGGCTTTCTTTGTTTTGCTGAGTGTGTCTGAGGCAGGCAGGGAGCTCGGTCCCTATTCCATAGAGGAAGAGATGGAGAGGGGCTCCTTTGTGGCAAATCTTGGGAAAGATCTGGGAGTGGAACTGGCAGAGATATCCACCCGCAGGGCTCGGATCATTTCCCGGGAAAACAGAGAGCACCTGCAGCTCAATGTTCAGTCTGGAGATTTGCTCATAAGTGAGAAGCTAGATCGAGAGGAGCTATGCGGCTCCACTGAGCCCTGTGTTCTGCACTTCCAAGTGTTAATGGAAAACCCTTTGGAGGTATTTCAGGCTGAACTGAGGGTGAAGGACATAAATGACCATTCTCCAGTGTTCACTGAAAAAGAAATGATGCTGAGGATACCAGAAAACAGTCCTCTGGGAACCACATTCCCTTTAAATAATGCTCTGGACTCAGATGTAGAAATCAACAATATTCAGAGCTATCAAGTCAGCTCCAACTCTCATTTCCTGGTTGTCACCCGCAACCGCAGTGATGGCAGGAAGTACCCAGAGCTGGTGCTGGAGAAAGAACTGGATCGGGAGGAGGAGCCTGAGCTGAGGTTAACCCTGATAGCCTTGGATGGTGGCTCTCCTCCCCGGTCTGGGTTGGCGCGGGTTCTCATTGAAGTAGTGGACATCAACGACAATTCTCCCGAGTTTCAGCAGTCAACTTACCAAGTGCAAATTCCGGAGAACCTCCCTCCGGGGTCCCTGGTCGTCACAGTCTCAGCCAATGACTTAGACAGTGGAGATAATGCGAAAGTACTGTACGCACTCTCTCAGCCTTCAGAAGATATCAGCAAGACATTAGAAGTAAATCCAGTAACGGGGGAAGTTCGGCTAAGAAAAGAGGTAGATTTTGAAACAATTCCCTCTTATGAAGTGGATATCAAGGCCACGGATGGGGGAGGTCTCTCGGGAAAATGCACGCTGCTCCTGCAGGTGGTGGATGTGAACGACAACCCCCCAGAAGTGATGCTATCTGCACTTAACAGCCCAGTTCCAGAAAACTCTCCGGATGAGGTAGTTGCTGTTTTCAGTGTTAGAGATGCTGACTCAGGGAACAATGGGAAGGTGGTTTCCGCCATCCAGGAGGACCTTCCTTTTCTTCTAAAACCTTCAGGAAAGAAGTTTTACACTTTAATAACGAAGAGAGCGCTAGACAGGGAAGAAAAAGAGCAGTACAACATTACCATAACAGCCACCGACCTGGGCACACCCCGGCTCACATCCCAGCACACCATAACAGTGCAGGTCTCTGACGTCAACGACAACGCCCCCGCCTTCACTCAAAGCTCCTACACCCTGTTTGTCCAAGAGAACAACAGCCCTGCCCTGCACATAGGCACCATCAGCGCCACAGACTCAGACTCGGGCTCCAATGCCCACATCACCTTCTCGCTGCTGCCAACCCAGGACTCACAACTGGACCTGTCCTCGCTCATCTCCATCAATAGCGACAATGGACAGCTGTTCGCGCTTAGGGCACTGGACTATGAGGCCCTGCAGAGCTTCGAGTTCCTCGTGGGTGCCACAGACCAAGGCTCGCCCGCTCTCAGTAGCCAGGCGCTGGTGTGCGTGCTGGTGCTGGATGCCAACGACAACGCACCCTTCGTGCTCTACCCGCTGCAGAACGCCTCTGCGCCCTACACAGAGCTGCTGCCCAGGGCAGCGGAGCCAGGATACCTGGTCACCAAGGTGGTAGCTGTGGACCGCGACTCGGGTCAGAATGCCTGGCTGTCATTCCAGCTGCTCAAGGCCACGGAGCCCGGACTGTTCAGCGTGTGGGCTCACAATGGCGAGGTGCGCACCTCCAGGCTGCTGAGTGAACGCGATGCGCCCAAGCACAGGCTGCTGCTGGTGGTCAAGGACAATGGCGATCCTCCGCGGTCTGCCAGTGTCACTCTGCAGGTGCTGCTGGTGGATGGCTTCTCTCAACCTTACCTGCCTCTGCCTGAGGTGGCGCGCGACCCTGCCCAAGATGAGGATGCGCTCACGCTGTACCTGGTCATTGCCTTGGCATCTGTGTCTTCGCTCTTCCTCTTGTCTGTGCTGCTGTTTGTGGGGGTGAGGCTATGCAGGAGGGCCAGGGCGTCCACTCTGGGTGGCTGCTCTGTGCCTGATGGCCATTTTCCTGGTCACCTGGTGGATGTCAGCGGGGCAGGGACCCTGTCCCAGAGCTACCAGTATGAGGTATGTCTGATGGGCGATTCTTCTGGGACCAGCGATTTTAAATTATTACAGCCAGTTCTTCCTAGCTCCTTGGCCCAGTCCTCTGGGAAAGAAATGGTGGAAAATTCTACCCTCCAGAATAGTTTTGGATTTAATCATTATTAGAAAACTACTTAGTAGATATTTACTTCCTAATATTGTCTTGTTGGTTAGCTATATTTTGTATACCTGTTACTAACAATTTTAATTTTCACTTTACTCATTGGTTTTCAGGTTTATGCTTAATGTCATGGTTTTACTCTCATCTATCGCACAGAATTTCTTCATGGGATCCCAGTAAATGAGAAGGCTTTGTCTGCACAGTTAAACTGATTGTTAAAATTGTTTCTACCACTTTGGTTTTGTTGGCTTCATTAGTTCTGCACACTTCATGCCAGGGTTCTGTTCCTAGACTTCTTGAATTCTTAGAATATTATGCTGCTTGTTGTGTTCATATATACTAGGTATTTCTGCATTTCCTTTCTATACTGGAAGTCTTGTTTTTTAGTCCTTGGTTCTCATTATATAAAATAGTTGTTTTCTACTATGCTAGTATATTAAAGTTCTATTTTTCTTTGTTTATATATCTTGATTTAAGATCTATTTATGTCAAAGTAATAGAAGCATGTAGTCAATCTGAAAACAAAAGTATCATAAGATAGTGAGTTTGTGTTGATTGACTTTATTTGTGGGCGTGAAGGCAAATGTTGGCATTATAAAGCATCAAATAAGAGCATTTAATAATTTGTCTTATTACTATACATTACTATAAATTACTAAATAATTTGTCTTAATTCTGCATGGAAACCTTAGAGATAGACATTGAGTTTTCAATGGCTTACAATCCAGTTGCATTCTTTTGAATAAACAGTGTATTATATCACCAAGTACCTGTTGTGACTTTTCTATGCAACAGAGCTGGGGTCTGAGGCACTATCTAATCTTGTACACGTACACGTCTTAAGGTTTAGTCTCTATCATTTGCTTATAGTGGAAAAGAGAACATTTTAGGCCTTTGAGTAAAATTCTTTGTAAGGAAGATATTTTATTGATATACCCCTGCATTCAGCATCATTAGAATATGTGGTAGTCATAGTTTTGTTCTTCTTTTATTTCATGTATAGTAACTAGATCGTATTAGATTTCATTAAGAGCGACATTTAAACAAAGATGGGGCTTTCGTTCAGCTGTATAATGATGACTGTTATAAGAATAAAGACAAATGAAAGAACAGGAATAGAAATTTCAAAGTATGAGTAAGTGAAATAATATGATTTTCGAATGATAGGTACTGGACATTGCCTGTTTCTTGTCCTCCTTATAGTTCATTCGTGTGTATTCTGACTCAATAAACATTAGTGACTGAATGACTTGCCAAAGATAACAGTTCCCGTCTCAAGCAGATCACACATTGAAGGAGAGGTAGACTCTTACAAAGCTGGAAGCAATGTTATTTACATAATAAACAAAATCCTGTGCATGTCACTTGGTAGTACGCATCCTGGGGCCCTGAGGGGGGTTGGTATGATCGTCCAGTTCTGAAGGCAGAGTACTGCTTTGTTTTAAGGAATGTGATACGGTTTAAATAAGGTTTCTGAGGAATGTGCCAAACATCTCTTTTGCCTGTTTCTTGTGTCCCTTGCTGCGGTTTCCAGAACTATGAAATATGTTATCAAAAGACAAGTTCACAATTTTTCCTTTGCTTGCACGAGGCTGTGCCGGAGACGAAAGGACTTACATGGAGTTAAGTAGCAAAGAAAAAAAGGGAGTGCCATAAACCTTCAGTTCAACTGTTAGAATTTTAACTTTCCCACGCAGCTGAGAAGACTCAGTATGAATGGATCTCTATCTCAGCATAATTTTCACAAAACAAAGAAAAGGAAAATGGAAAATTAAAATAAGCCAACGCAGAAAATATTTAATAAATATATATGCGTGAACACATAAAACCAGGAAACAGCATTTTTCAATCTGTTGGTGGCCACATGGTGGCGCTGCAGGCTAAAGAGACGCAAGGAAAATTTAATTGAGGCTGCACCCGAAGTCACAAGACAAAAAAGGAAAATCCTGACCACTGGGACAAAAGCTGAGGCTCCTCAAGACTGAGGAAGGAAGAAAATATCCTAGATCCTTCCATCTAAGTGGAACGTCTGAGGTTTATGACTGCTGAGAGCTGTGGCTGGGACCTGTAGTGGGTAAAGAAGAAACAATGGCAGCCAGAGGGTCACGCTTCCCCAGACAAAGGCAAGTGCTATTATTTCTCTTTCTGTTCTGGGAACTGTGTTGGGCAGGCTCTGAGTTTGCACGTTATTCTGTAACCGAGGAAACAGAAAGGGGATCCTTTGTGGCGAATCTGGCAAAGGAACTGGGGCTAGGGGTGGAAGCGCTGGCTGCAAAGAGAACTAGGGTGGTTTCTGATGATAACAAACAGCGTTTGCTCCTGGATTTTCACACTGGAGATTTGCTCACAAATGAGAAACTGGACCGGGAGAAGCTGTGTGGCTCCACAGAGCCCTGCATACTCTATTTCCAAATTTTAATGGATAACCCCTTTCAGATTTACCGGGCTGAGCTGAGAATCGTGGATATAAATGATCACTCACCCGCCTTTCAGGACAAAGAGATGATTTTAAAAATACCAGAAAGCACAGCCGTAGGAGCAGCATTTCGATTACAAAGAGCACTAGACTCAGATGCAGGACGCAATGGCATCCAAAACTACACCATCAGCCCCAACTCGCCTTTTCATATTACAATTCATGACAGCGACGAAGGGGTGATATACCCAGAGCTGGTGCTAGAAAAACCTCTAGATTGGGAAGAAGAGCGGGAGTTCAGTTTAATACTCACCGCATTTGACGGCGGGTCTCCGCCCAGGTCAGGAACAGCCACTGTACGTATTCTGGTCTTGGACATCAATGATAATGCCCCGCAGTTTTCCCAGGAACTTTATCAAACCCAGGCTCCAGAAAATAGCCCCGTAGGACTTCCTCTTGTTAAAGTCTCTGCAGAAGATGTGGACTCAGGAGTCAATGCAGAAATATCCTATTCGTTTTTTGATGCTTCCGAAGATATTCGAGCAACCTTTCAAATCAACCCTTTCTCGGGGGAAATTGTGCTCAAAGCCTTGCTTGATTATGAGTTAGTAAAGTCCTATAAGTTAAATATACAGGCAGTTGATGGTGGAGGCCTTTCTGCTAGATGTACGGTTTTAGTTCATGTTTTAGACATCAATGACAACTCCCCAGAACTGATCATATCATCACTAGTCAACGAAGTTGTTGAGAACTCTCCCGAAACCGTGCTGGCAGTTTTTAGGATCAACGACAGAGACTCTGGAGAAAATGGAAAGACCGTTTGCTACATTCAAGAAAATCTGCCTTTCCTTCTAAGACCTTCTGTAGACAATTTTTACATCCTAATGACAGAAGGAGCTCTGGATAGAGAGACCAGATCACAATACAACATCACTGTCACAGTCACGGACATGGGCACACCCAGGCTCATGACCCAGCACACCATAACAGTGCAGGTCTCTGATGTCAACGACAACGCCCCCGCCTTCACACAAAGCTCCTACACCCTCTTGGTCCAGGAGAACAACAGCCCCGCCCTGCACATAGGCACCATCAGCGCCACAGACTCAGACTCAGGCTCCAATGCCCACATCACCTACTCGCTGCTGTCCACCCAAGACCTACAGCTGGACCTATCCTCGCTCATCTCCATCAATGCCGACAATGGGCAGCTGTTCGCGCTCAGGGCGCTGGACTACGAGGCCCTAAAGACCTTTGAGTTTCGCGTGGGCGCCACAGACCAAGGCTCGCCCGCGCTCAGCAGCCAGGCGCTGGTGCGGGTGCTGGTGCTGGACGCCAACGACAATGCGCCCTTTGTGCTCTACCCTCTGCAGAACGCCTCTGCGCCCTTCACAGAGCTGCTGCCTAGGGCGGCAGAGCCAGGATACCTGGTCACCAAGGTGGTGGCTGTGGACCGCGACTCGGGACAGAATGCCTGGCTGTCGTTCCAACTTCTCAAAGCCACGGAGCCAGGGCTGTTTAGCGTATGGGCTCACAATGGCGAGGTGCGCACCTCCAGGCTGCTGAGTGAGCGCGATGCGCCCAAGCACAGGCTGCTGCTGCTGGTCAAGGACAATGGCGATCCTCCGCGATCTGCCAGTGTCACTCTGCATGTGCTGCTGGTGGATGGCTTCTCTCAGCCCTACCTGCCTCTGCCTGAGGTGGCGCGCGACCCTGCCCAAGATGAGGATGCGCTCACGCTATACCTGGTCATTGCCTTGGCATCTGTGTCTTCGGTCTTCCTCTTATCTGTGCTGCTGTTTGTGGGGGTAAGACTGTGCAGGAGGGCCAGGACATCCTCGCTGAGGGCCTGCTCAGTGCCGGAAGTACATTTTCCTGGCCACCTGGTGGATTTCAGCGGCATGGGCACCCTGTCCCAAAGCTACCAATATGATGTGTGCCTGATGGGAGGCTCTTCTGATACCAATGATTTCAAGTTCCTGAAACCAATAATACATCCCGATGTTCATGCTCATGGCTCCCAGAGCAATGGTGAAGAAAAGCCCATATTTTGATGTCTCTACTTTTGAGTATGTTTCATCCATTTAATGTATGGTACAGCCATATGAATGCTAGTTTAGTTGTGCAGTAGTTGCAACTCAAGACAACCCAACTTCATTTTCAACTTCCAAGTAGGTCACGTTTACATTCTTCCAATGTTTTTACAGTAGTGATTACTTTTAATAGACTATGTACCACTTTAAGTTTTAGATTTGGTTCTTTCATAGCTCACAATAATTTGATGTTATTTCTCATTACAGAAAATTGAGATTTGGGGGTTTTATTGTTTTCTTTTATTTTCTTTTCTTGCTAATCACTAATCCAAGTGTTTTGCATGCTAAGCAAGTGCTCTGCCATTGAGCTCTACCTCTAGCTAGTCATTTTTTAAAAGTCTAGTATTTTAACTCTTTGACTTTGACAATTTCATGCATCTATGTCACGCATTTTGTTTTTTATAACCTCCTTGCTCCTTCCCCATTGTTTATGATTTTGAATATTCTGATGATTCCCATGCTAGCATACTATTTAATGGGTTTCAGCATGACTTCCGCAAACAGAGGTTTCATTCATTCCTAACTTCTGCTGTTCCCCTGGTTCCCTTCCTTCTCCCTGCAGGTCCCCCATTCTGCTTTCTGTCACAGCTATTTCATTACCCTTTCTCTCCTTCCTCAAGAGCTCTTTCTGGTGTTCATGCTTGCTGTCATATAAAACAGATTGTGTCATATAATAAAATACAGTGTAATAATCTGCATGAAAATCAACATAAATTTGAACACACTTACATTTCTGTGTGGTAATATTTATGGACTGTTGGAAACATACTTTTCATTTTATATTGATACTTAAAGAACTGTCCAGTTTAGAAATCGAGATAAATTAAAGGTTATAGAAAAATAATTTTGATCTCCAGCCCCTTTCTACACAGTTCTTCAAGTGTGATCTGCTTCCAGGTGATGTGTTTAGACGGCTTTATCTTGATAGTCAACTTTTATGTGTTACCCACTCGTTACAAAAGGATTTACAGTTCTTATTTCCCATTAATAGACACACACACAAAAGGTGTGTATTTCCTTTCTCCTCGTTTCCTGGTATAATTCTCAGAAAGTGTTGCCAGTTTTGTTTCTGTGGGCTTCTATGGATCAAAACCAAGACTACTAGATGAGTACCATCTCTGAAATAAAACTAATATTAATGTCCATCTAGCTGGGTCTCTTATGTACACTTAGTAGTGCAGTATAATTATATTTCCTTTCTTGAAAACATCTTTCCCAGACCTGATAGCTGCCCTTAGATTTGGCTAAATTTCCATTTACTGCTAGTGATTTTCTGCCCCTCTCATTCCAGGCTAAGTGAGCAAATAAAGAAGTGGTTACCATAAGCTGTACCCTTCCTTCTTTCTACTGATTTTTCACATCATAGTCCTCTTGAATATTAACTTTTTCCCTTCAAATATTCAAACACCATATACAAAAAAATTCTGTTTGTTTCCTATATATCTTTTATTCATAGTTTTTCTTCATTTAGAGTGTTTACCAAATGGCTGTCCTGTTTTTTTTGATTTATAACTTTTTTTCATTTTTTTTTTACCTAACAACTGCAGTTACCCTCCCTCTTTTCCCCCCATTCCCTTCCCCTGACTCCCATCTATTCTGCTCCCCATTCACTCCTTTTCCATTCAGAAAAGGGCAGGCCTCCCATGGGCATTAACAAAGCCTGGCACCTCAAGTTGAGGGAGGACCGAGCTCCTTCCCCTGCATTAAGGCTGGGCAAAGTAATCCAGTATGGCAAACAAGTCCCCAAAAGCCAGCTAAGCACCAGAGACAGGTCCTGATCTCACTGCTAGGAGTCTTACAAACAGATCAAGCTACATAACTGTCACACACATGCAGAGGGCCTAGGTTGGTCCCATGCAAGCTCCCTAACAGTTGGTCCAGAGTCCATGTTCTCCAACTAGCACAGGTCATCTGTCTCTGTGAGTTCCTCTGTCGTGACCTTGACCTTCCCTGGCTCATACAATCCCTCCTCCCTTTCTTCAGGAGGACACCCAGAGTTTGGCCTGGTGCTTGGCTGTGGATCTCTGTGTCTGCTTCCATGAGTTCCTGGATAAAGGCTCTCTGATGACAGTTAGGGTAGTCACCAATCTGATTACAGAAGATGGGCCAGTTCAGGCAGCCTCTCCACAAGATGACTCGAGCTAAGACCCCTAGCAATAGTGGAGAGGATGTCATGCTTTTAATATTTGCCTCACACTGCCCACCTTTTATGGAGCCCAATATCATTTCTCAGTTTACTTTCTTACTTTGTTGGAACCCAGTTTCATTAATACAGATGCAGAGATAGTTTTATAAAAACAACTTTTGGTACTTTACATAGTGCAGCAATCTTTTCATTTGATTGATAGTTTGTTTGGGTATAAAATTACAATTTGAAATTTTCTCTCTCAGAATTAAAAAGTACTTTTCTGGTGTGGGAGATCCTTTTGGCTATGTGTTGCTTTTATTGGTTAATGAATAGAAGAACTGCTTTGGCCTGTAGGAAGGCAGAACTTATCTAGGTGGGGAAAACTACACTGAATGCTGGGAGAAAGAAGGCAGAGTCAGTGAGAAGCCATTTAGCCCGGCAGGAGACAAACACTAGAACTTTACTAGGTAAGCCAAAGCCTTGTTGTGATACACAGATGAATGGAGATTGGATAATTTAAGATATGAGTTAGCCAGAAATAAGCTTAAGCTATTGGCCAAACTCTATTACAAATAATATAGTTTCTGTGTGATTATTTTGGGGCTCAGCAGTTGGGAACAAACAAGCGGGCTACTTACAATACTTTTCTTTTTCTTAATTGTGTAGATGCACTTTTCATAAGGAAAATTCCATTCTAAAGAGTATCTCATTTTCTGCAATATTTTTTTTCCATTCATTCTGGGAGCATTGGAAAACCTACCCTCAGTAGTCTGAAAATACCATAGCAGAAACTACTTGTTAACATTTTCACAAGGATATACTCTGTCAGAGTTCAGACTCTTAGTTCAGAGAAAATTTCATTTTATTTTGCTATAATTTCTTTCCTGTATTTTCTAAAAATTTTGATTGAATATTTGACCAACTGGACTGGTTCTGTAAAACCCTTTCTATTTCCCATTTGCCTCTGGCTCTACTTTCCTTCACTGCTCATCTAATCATTTGATCTTTGTATGTAAGCTTTCCTTTTGGCATATAAACACTTATAGAACATTTTTTGGTTCTGCTAAATTTTTAAAACAGTATTCATTGGAAATATAATGTTTTTATCTGTAATTTGCCCTCTTAGAATATATCCCAAAGATATACTTGAACAGCATTATTAATGCTTTATAGTCATTTTAAAAATTAAGAATGTGTCAGAGAAGTTAAAGAAATTTACCAAAATTATATAGTTTGTATGGGACATTTAAGTCCCCTAATCTTTTCTGTTTTCTTTTTAACTCTTGAAGCAGGGTCTCAACTAATAGTACAGGGTAGCTTAAAATGTGCAATCGTTGTGACTCTTCCTCCTGAGTATTGGGACCACAGGTATTATGTAGGCAGACCCACGACATTGGTAAGTGTAAGAATTTGTGCTCTCCTGCTTTCCAGCTTAGCCTTCTGGACTGCCTGTGGTGTGGGATCATGTGTCTGCAATAGACCTTGTTTCCCACAGCCTGAGAGCATTGCTTCAGAAGAGACTTGAAATCTCACCACTCAAAACTCTCAAGTTCTCCTTTCCTTTAGTTTAATTTCATACTTTTGTTCAGCAGTACTTATGTGTCAAAGGCTAGAGAAAGTTTGCTGATCTCTCTGAATCAAGTATCCATTCTTTACCTTGAGTGACTTTGCTATCTCTGTAGACACAGCGAACAGAGAATTCAACACTACTGTAAGTACACCTTCAAATAATAAATTGTTCATCTCATGATTAACTTTAAACTTCCAGTTTTTCTAAATCTAGAATGTGAATAGTGTTATGAGAGACAAACCTGCCATTTGCCCTAACTCCAGTGATGGACTTTTAGCCATTTCCTGGAACTTTGTAGTAAGCTTCTCCCATCTGTTTTCTGTCTTTAAATTCACGTGTGCACATTAGTTTTGTGAGTTCTCTAAACTGCGACTTCCCTGTCCACTTGATGGGTATTTCAAAGGCAGAAGAATAACTGCATATCGCCAGCACACCTACCTTTCGGTTTCTATCTTTTGTGTTGTTTCATTTTCTTTTTCAGCTATATATAGAACTTAAATTCTTAAAAATTCAATCAAACAGTATTTCTCAACTACAACTATTTCGTCCATTGCTGGGCACTTTTGCAACTTTCAACAGTGGACATCGCTGATGAACGTCTAGCATCTGTTCCCAACAGTCTAGCATCTGTTCCCAACAGTTTCCTCCTTTAGTAGCAAGCATTATTTCAGTTAGTGATATTCCCTAGTTTTAGAGATGATACTATTTGGGTCTAAACAATAAAAGAGTAAGTATTCAAGCTCTGTGACTAAAAGCTCTCCCTATGATGCTGTATTTGAGTAACTGTGTAGTGAGTGCTTCATTAGCCAGAACATGGCATTATGGTGTCATCTGCTGTTAAATTTTCACTCTCTTTAGGAAAGCAAATTTCTTTTTTTTGCCCCTGAACTTCTATGTCAGCAGAATATCTTGGGGACCTGTGGGAGATCAGTGTTAGGAGTAAGAGTATACTTTACATAAAACACCACATTTGTGAACCACTTACTGAATTTTTGTCACTTGCAAGAAAATGAAACAAAACTATGAATTTAAATAATATGTTTCTTAATGTGTACCATCTCCTGACTAATCCAGTTTCATAAACCAAGATTACCTCTAACACTTCTCATTGGACACTTTTGCTTTTCCTTTCTAACTAAGGAAGGCCTAGTGGGAAGGGATGAGTTAAATTTAACAATGTTATATTCCTGAGATACTTAACACATGCTTTAAAACAAATAGTAACATCATCATAAATTACAGAGAACACTAATGAAAAATATACTTACTAGTGACCACATAAACAATAACTATTTGTCTCTGGGGGACATTCGATGTAAATGGAATTTAAGTAGCATTCATCTAACTGTGAAAACCTGAGAAGACACATGGTGGCGCTGCAGGATAATGTTACAGAAAAAAAATTACATTAAATGCTACGGACCCTCAGCCCCACTGAGCACGGAAAACTGGGAAGAAAGAGCAAGTCGTGAAGGTGCTACCTAGAAACCGTTTATCCTTCGGATTCTAAGGATTCTGTGGACAGATCAAGGGGCGCATCTTACAGAGCTGTGTGGTGGGGCAGAAGTGATTCTTTCCGAAGCCTGCTGGAAAGGGGCTATGGAGAACAGAGGAGGAAGCCATCTGCAGACAAGGCAAGTCCTGCTTCTCTTTGTTTTGCTGGGAATGTCTCATGCACACGCTGAGCCTGGGAGACTTTCAGTGGTGGAGGAGACGCTGAGTGGGGCCTTGGTAGGCAATTTGGTAAAAGACCTGGGCCTCGAGGTGGGTGAGCTGTCTTCACGGGGAGCTCAAGTGGTCTCTAAGGATAACAGACTGCCTTTGCAATTGAACATAAATACAGGAGATTTGCTCCTGAGCGAACCGCTAGACAGAGAGGAGCTGTGCGGCTCCACCGAGCCCTGCGTGCTGCATTTCCAGGTGTTAATGAAAAATCCCTTACAGATTTTGCAAGTTGAGCTGCAGGTAAGGGATATCAATGACAATTCCCCCATATTCCTGGAAAAGGAAATGGTTCTAGAAATCCCAGAGAATAGCCCTGTTGGTGCTGTGTTCCTACTAGAAAGTGCGACAGATTTAGATGTAGGAACCAATGCTGTGAAGAACTACGTGATAAGTCAGAGCTCTCACTTCCACATTACGATGAGAGTTAATCCTGATGGCAGGAAATACCCAGAGTTAGTTTTGGACAAGGCACTGGATTATGAGGAGCAGCCGGAGCTCAGTCTCATCCTCACTGCTTTGGATGGTGGGACTCCGCCCAGGTCTGGGACTGCCTTGGTTCGAGTGGAAGTCATAGATATTAATGACAACTCCCCTGAGTTTGAGCATATGTTCTATGAAGTGAAGATTCCAGAGGATAGCATCCTTGGCTCACTGGTTATCACTGCATCGGCTTGGGATCTAGACTCGGGAATTAATGGTGAAGTATCCTATGCCTTTTCTCATGCATCAGAGGATATTCAAAAGACATTTGCAATCAATAAAAACTCTGGAGAAATAAGCTTAATAGGCTATTTGGACTTTGAAACAACCGAATCCTACTCAATAATCATTAAAGCTACGGATCGAGGAGGACTTTTTGGGAAATCTACAGTAAGAATTCAGGTGATGGATGTGAATGATAATTCTCCGGAAATTTCTGTGTCATCATTTACCAGTCCAATCCCAGAAAATACCCCAGAGACATTAGTTATGGTTTTTAGTATCCAAGACAAGGACTCAGGAGAGAACAGCAGAATGGTCTGTTCTATTCCAGAGGACCTCCCGTTTGTCCTAGAGTCATCAATTGAAAATTACTACCACTTAGAAACGGAGGGAGCGCTGGACAGAGAGAGCAGAGCTGAGTACAACATCACCATCACAGTCAGCGACATGGGCACACCCAGGCTCACAACTCAGCACACCATAACAGTGCAGGTCTCTGATGTCAACGACAACGCCCCCGCCTTCACACAAACCTCCTACACCCTGTTTGTCCAAGAGAACAACAGCCCCGCCCTGCACATAGGCACCATCAGCGCCACAGACTCAGACTCAGGCTCCAATGCCCACATCACCTACTCGCTGCTGCCCACCCACGACCCACAGCTGGATCTCTCCTCTCTCATCTCCATCAATGCCGACAACGGGCAGCAGTTCGCTCTCAGGGCACTGGACTATGAGGCTCTGAAGACCTTCGAGTTCCACGTGGGCGCCACAGACCAAGGCTCGCCTGCGCTCAGTAGCCAGGCGCTGGTGCGCGTGCTGGTGCTGGACGCCAACGACAATGCGCCCTTCGTGCTCTACCCGCTGCAGAACGCCTCTGCTCCCTTCACAGAGTTGCTGCCCAGGGCGGCAGAGCCAGGATACCTGGTCACCAAGGTGGTGGCTGTGGACCGCGACTCTGGCCAGAACGCCTGGTTGTCATTCCAGCTGCTCAAGGCCACGGAACCCGGACTGTTCAGCGTGTGGGCTCACAATGGCGAGGTGCACACCTCCAGGCTGCTGAGTGAGCGCGATGCACCCAAGCACAGGCTGCTGCTGGTGGTCAAGGACAATGGCGATCCTCCGCGGTCTGCCAGTGTCACTCTGCAGGTGCTGCTGGTGGATGGCTTCTCTCAGCCCTTCCTGCCTCTACCGGAGGTGGTGCGCGACCCCGCCCAAGATGAGGACGCACTCACGTTGTACCTGGTCATTGCCTTAGCGTCCGTGTCTTCGGTCTTCCTCTTATCTGTGCTGCTGTTTGTGGGGGTGAGGCTGTGCAGAAGGGCCAGGGCGGCCTCTCTGGGTGGTCGTTCTGTGCCTGATGGACACTTTCCTGGCCACCTGGTGGATATCAGTGGGGCGGGGACCTTGTCACAGAGCTACCAGTATGAGGTATGTCTAATGGGAGGTACTGGCACAAATGAGTTCAAATTCCTGAAGCCAGTTTCTCCCAACCTACCACTCCAGTTCCCTAGGAAAGACATGGAGGAAAGTCCTACTTTACGCAATAGTTTGGGGTTATTTAGTGACAGCAGCTAATGCTATATTTCATTTTATAACTATCCCAAAACAATATGTATTTCTCCCAGTTTGCATGATCTTCAAATCTCCTAGTGTTTGCATTTAGTTATGTCCCTTCCTGTCTTCATTTTATATCAGTGCTTGTAATAAGATGGTAATGTTTAAACTGTGGCCTGTTCTGTAGGATATCCTAACTGGTAAAAGAATTTACTTCCTTAAACCCCACAAAACCACTCCATCTGTCTTTCCCCGCTGCACTTTCACCTCCGCTTTGCTTTGATGAAATAAACAGACCACTTCAGAAGTAGTTGAAACCTTCAGGCATTATCTTTCCTTGACTCTCTTTTTGTGCTTTTTCTTGAGGCTTACTATTGTGGATACTATTTTCAAGTAAGTTTATTTTAAAACCATCCTGGTTTAGAGATCATGTTTGAAGGTTTGTTACTGTTCGGTATATTGGTATATTGGAAAATCTATACTGTGATCCAACCATTAGGCCCATTGAAAAGGAGCCCATAGTGGGTCTGGGGATGGCTCAGTGATAGGTTCCCAGATAAATGACAGCACAGAATAAACAAGCGGGGACAGTGATGATCTTCTTAATAACTCTGCCGTATGCGTTCAGGAAGGTGACTGGGGAGGCGCATGAATACTGTGGCCACTTACAGAATCCTGGAATATCAGACATTTTACTAATGTCTTACTAATGTCACAAGGTCAGAATATAAGTCAGGTGTACACAGGCACCCAAACAGTAGTTTAGATAGTAAGAAAAGAGCTTGTGAGATAATATATAATTTTGATTATTTTCTTCCTGAAATAAACAAGCATTGCTGAGTACTGATTCACATGTAAAGTTATGTTGCGTGAATTTTCCAACATTCAAACCTAGAAGAAAGAAATATTTTGTGCTCTGTACTTAGTCTATTTGTGAGCTTGAAATTTCCTGTATTATTCTATCGCTTAAACTTTCTGATATGGTCACAAGACACCAAGTAGGTCGCAAACTCTACTGAGGAGTATCAGCCAAAAGTTTGGTGACCACTTTTTTTTGATGTATAAAAGTGTTATATATGTGTAGTTTCAAGAGATTACTATTTAGGTTCTAATTTTTAAAAAAATTAAATTCAACCAACACAGAAGGGAGTTTTATCTTGTGTTGAGAAGGACCTGCCTATAATGTTCTTGCCATTAATGGTCGGATAACATTACAGGAAAAAATGTAAAGGTTGGGAGATGAAGTTTTCCAAAAAGCCTAAAGTAGTCTGTTAGGAAGATGCAGTGAGAAAACGGGTCATCATGGAAGAGAAAGACAGTAAGGCATGACGGTAAGAATGGGGGAAGAACTAAGTAATGATGCCTCCAGTCCCATAGACTAGAGTCAACTTCCTCGTGAAGATATTTAACACTGTATATTAGTTAACTAATTTTAGTTCATTAAAATCCCTCCAAAATCTAAGACAACCCAGTGTTTATCCTTTTTGGAAGCTAGTCATTTCATTATCAGTCCATTGAACTATGTAATCTTTGCATCCAGTCAAAATGTGGATACAGACTAGTTAAATTTAAGTTCCTACTTTGGGAAGTAGAAGTTGAAGCGTGCTCTCTCGCCTTTAAATGAAAGCTCCTTTACAGCAAGAACTTGCTGAAGAGCAGTAAATCAAATCAAGTGTTAAGATAACCTCCTGTCATTATGGTACTGAGTGGAGAGAGTTGGAGGATCACTTAAAACATTATAGCATAGTCGGGCGGTGGTGGCGCACGCCTTTAATCCCAGCACTCGGGAGGCAGAGGCAGGCAGATCTCTGGGAGTTCGAGGCCAGCCTGGCCTACAAGAGCTAGTTCCAGGACAGGCACCAAAGCTACAGAGATATCCTGTCTCAAAAAACCAAAAAAAAAATTATAGCATGCCAGACAAGATACACATATTACATAAGTAAAAATACTGAAAATAGTTACTTCATGGGTGCCAAAGTGGCTATAGGGAAAAAGCCAGACAAGACTATAATGAGTGCTGACAGAATGTGGGGAAAATGGAATAGTGGTGCTGTAAATTTAAAAAATGATACATTGTTTTGGAAAGCAGCTTGTCAGTTCTTCAAAATATTAAATATATAAACATTCTATTCCTCAGAAATTCAATTCCTATATACTTATCTAAAAGAAATAACATATATCTATCTATGCAAAACCACTTATGAACAAATGTCCATAATATAATTAGTGTTGAACATAATACTAAAAAAAATGAAGCAACCCAAATAGGTATCAACTGATAAACAGATAAGCCAAATGTGACATTTCCATATAAGGAAATTATTTTAATGAGCAATAAAATGAGTGAAATATGATAAACAGTGTCTCAGTTTAGGGTTATTATTGCTGTGATGAAACACTATGACCAAAGCAGCTTAGGGAAGAAAGGGTTTATACGGCTTTTCTTCCTCATCACTGTTCATCACTGAAGTCAGGGCAGGAGCTGGAACAGAGGCCGTGGAGGAGTGCTGCTTACTGGTTTGTAGTAGTTCTTTCTCATCAGGACTGACAGCCCAGGCATAATGACAAGGAAACTTATTATTAATTATGAAAGCGTGGCTTTTAGCTTAGGCTTATCTCAACTAGCTCTTATCATGTAAATTAACCTATTTATAATAATCTGCGTCTGCCACCTGACATTACCTCTCTTCCATTTTACACCTCCTGTTTCCTCTCTGTCTCTGGCTAGCGATTCTGCCTTTCTTCTTCCCAAAGTTCTCTCTTGGGCCAGAGTTCTTCTGCCTGTACCTTGTACCTAGCTGTTTATCATTCAGCTTTTTATTACACAAATCATAGCAATGCATCTTCACACAGTGTTCAAATATCCCACAACACTTTGGGTTTCTCTCCAAAGCTTGTTCAACATGCTTTCTTATAGAATCCAGGATCACCAGCCCAAAAGTGGCCCTACCCTCAATGGGCTGGGCCCTACCACTTCAATCACTAATTGAGAAAATTCTCTATAGGCTTGTCTACAGACCTATCTTAAGCAACCATTTTCTCAACTGAGGCTCCCTTTTCTCCAATGACTCTAGCCTGTGTCAAGTTGACATTAACTAGTCAGCACATCAAAATAGGAAATCTCAAAAATATGGTGTTAATTTTTATGTTCTTTGGCAGTCTACTGGTTATGGTGTAGTGCTCTCTCAAAAATATTATGCTGAATGAAAAAACTGTTATTTTTAAAAATCACTTATTCTATAATTTTTAATACAAAATAATGAGAACAAACAAATCTATGGAGACAGAAAGTGTTTTGATGGTTGTCTAAGGTTGGGGGAATGTGTAGGAGCGGAGACTAACTGGGTGCAATTTATATGGGGGGTAATGAAGCATTTAAAATTAGAAATAATTGTAAGAGCTGCACAATTCTGAAAATATAAACTGTAAACTTTAAATGGTGCGATCCAAGTTGAAGAATAGAGAATGGCTCTAGAAACCTAGGATTCCAAGCAAGCTGGATCTTTTCTTATCCATGATGATGAAATTGTGAAGAGAAATTCAAACTGCCAAGGCAAAAGAACCCTACAGACAAAACAGGTGGTCTAGGTACTGACCTTTTGTCAAGCTTTTCCAGGTACATAAGCATCAATATCTCCATATTTCTGGGTGGAATTCTGTGTTTCCTTGCTCTGGTGGAGAGTTACCAAACTTTCTGGAGCTCTCATGCTTGTATATGAGTAACCAATCAATCTTCTAAAATGTTTTGCTAAAGCCAAATTTTTTTTCTCAATCTTCAAATATTTCTGTTATAGTTAAATTTAACACGGTGCATTCAAATCAAGCCGTGCTGGTCAATTTTGTAATAGATGACTCCTATAAATTATAAGTAATCAAGAAACTTTTCCCATAGCCAACGGCGGAAAGTTGATTAGAAAGACCTGTAAAAAAAAATACAACCTCTAAAAATGAATTTTCTTGAAAAATCTCAACAATAAAAGCCAATTCACAGTTTAATTTCTGATTGGCAAGAAGTACTGGAAGTAAAGGACTTGTGTTATTAGGGCATTTAAACTTATAAGGACTGCTACCATCTTTTTAACTGGCAATCTGGCCTCCATTTCCTGGTCCAGTGTACTATTTAATCAAAACCATGGTCAGCCAGGCCCCAGCTCTTTAGCTATTGTCCGGTCTTCACCAGCTGGAGACGTGTTCAACATAAGAGTCTTGGCAGGCATTCCCATCCAAGCCACCGTACCACACAAGTGAGTGCATGTGAAAGAGTGGTGTTTTAATAGACACCTAGCAGGGTAGTCCACAAATTCTGCCTTAAATACAATAGACAATTTTAATGCTTACTTTTTTCTTGACTTGAGAGTATGTTCCACTCTTCCTAACTTCCTTGAAATTCTGTTTACCTTTCAGAGAATTATGTTGAATCTAGATCTTTTTTGTTTTGAAGAAGTTACTTATTTTCCTTCTTCTCTGTAAGTGAACATAGGTTATAGTGTTCTGTGTCTAACAAAATTGACAAGTGCCTATTGGTTTCCAATAAGAGTAGCCCTTGTCCGTGACCTACACACACCCACTTATATACTTTAAATTATCCCTAGATTACTTATAATTCCCAATGCCTAATAAAAAGGGAAAGCCTTACATACTCCATACAAATAAAATGTTTGAGGTTATGTTGTGATTTATTTTATTTTTACAATCTTACTGCTTTAGAGTGAGAGATTGAACCAGAGTCTCAATAAGCTACCACACACTCACACCACTACTGAGTGGCCTCCCTATATTTTAATTATCCTCTTAACATTTAGTTGTTAGTTCTTTGTGGTTTCTTTAAAATGCCAACTCATTAGTTTCTATGGTAATGACCCTGGGGCGTAAAGCTATCAGCATCCTATTTTTAATAGGTAGGGAAACAAAGGTACACAGTTTGTACAAGTCTGTAGGTAGGTAGTGACAGTACCAGGATTCTAATGTTGACATCTTGGATCCAGAATCTATGTTCCTAAATAGTATCCATCTCCTAGGTCATAGTTACTTGTCTTTTCTAGATGCTTCTACTATTCTTTACCTATGAGTTGTTATATCTTAATTATTAGCTTATCAATTCTTCTAGCCATCAAGTTCTATAAAAAAGATCATCTTATGTGCATTATATCTTTGTGTGTGTGTGTGTGTGTGTGTGTGTGTGTGTGTTTTCAGACAATCTCTCCCTGCATAGCTTTCTCTGGCATGGAGCTCACTATGTAGACCAGACTAACCTCAAACTCTTACAGATCCCCTTGACCCTGCCTCTGGAGTACTGGGATTAATCGCATGCACCACTACATACACCCTGCTATTTTAAGTGTAAAGTTAAGAAGTCTAATACTCCCATGACTTAAACTAAGTTAATTACTAACAAAAGTAGTATGCTCTGTATTTTTCCAGATTCGTGTGTGTGTGTGTGTGTGTGTGTGTGTGTGTAAAATGTAGTGATGTTACCAATTATATTATGGACTCACACCAACAATTATTTACCAGAGAGGAGGCAAATATTTGTAACCACTAAAGGATTGCCTTGAAATAATTATCATTTATTTATTTGGGGCACTTTAGTGGGTCTTTTTTAACTGAACATTCTAAGAACTAATGATTTCATGGAAAATATGGACTTTGTTTCAGTTATAATCCAAACAGGCCAACAACAAGAGACATTTTGTAGAAAATTGGAAGAGGCCAAACAGACTGAGTTATAAGTTATAACCAAAAATTATGCCTAAATACATCGATTATGATAACGATACTGTAATTATGTTTGTAAAAGACCTTGCTAATTAGAAATAGTTAATGAATATTTAAAGATAAAAATAGTCTGTGTGAAATTCGCTTTTAAATAATCTACATAGATATATTCACAAAATTTTAGAAGATAAATATTAAATGAAAAACTTCACAGAGACACTTGGTGGCGCTATAGGATAAGACGAAACAGTGCATAGCCCTGTGGGCTCCACTATTCAGAGGACCAGGGAACAGCCAATCCCGTTGAGAAGGGAGGTGTTTCAGGAGCTTTACCGACAGAGCTGCCAAGGGATTTTCAATAGAAAAATCGGAAATTCCTCTATCAAAATTGGAACCAAATTTAATTTTTGCAACAAAAGAGATTGCCTGAAGGAACTATGGGAACCAGAAGGATGATGATTCTGCAGAAAAGGCAAGTCTTGGTTTTCTTTGTTTTGCTGGGATTGTCTAGGGCAAGTACTGAATCTTTGCACTATTCTGTAGCAGAGGAAACAGAAATTGGCTCTTTTGTGGCTAACCTGGCAAAGGATCTGGGGCTGGGAGTAGCGGAGCTGTCCTCCAGGGAGGCCAGATTAGTGTCAGATGATAATAAAAAGCGTTTACACCTTAATTTGCTGACCGGAGATATGCTGGTGAGTGAGAGACTGGACCGGGAAGAGCTGTGTGGCTCCTCCCAGCCCTGCGTGCTGCCTTTTCAGGTGGTACTGGAAAACCCTTTACAGTTTTATCGAGCTGAGCTGCATGTCAGGGATATAAATGATCACTCCCCCACATTCCTGGACAAGGAAATATCTATTAAAATATCAGAAAGTGCAATGATCGGAGCCACGTTTTTAATTGAGAACGCACAAGATCTGGACGTAGGAAGCAACGGTCTCCAGGACTACACCATTAGCCCCAATTCTCATTTCTATGTTAAAATTCATGACAGTGGTGATGGAAAGATGTATCCGGAGCTGGTTCTAGACAGAGCTTTGGATCATGAGGAGGAATCTGAGCTTAGACTGACACTTACAGCCCTGGATGGTGGGTCTCCACCCAGGTCTGGGACAACATCGGTTCTCATAAAGGTTATGGACATCAATGACAATGCTCCTGAGTTTGCTCAGAGTTTCTATGAGGTGCAGGTCCCAGAGGACACGCCCGTTGGTTCCAGTATTATTGCTATCACTGCTACAGATTTAGATATAGGAAATTATGGAAAAATATCATATTCCTTTTTGCATGCATCAGAAGGCATTAGAAAAACCTTTAAAATCAACCCAACATCTGGGGAAGTCAACTTGAGATCATTACTGGATTTTGAAGTAATACAATCCTACTCTGTAAATATTCAAGCAACAGATGGTGGAGGTCTTTCAGCAAAATGCACTCTTTTAGTTAAAGTATCGGATATAAACGACAACGCACCGGAAGTGACCATATCATCGATTACAAAGACAGTTCCAGAGAATGCTTCAGAGACCCTGGTCGCTCTTTTCAGTGTCCGAGATCAAGATTCTGGGGACAATGGAAGAATCCTTTGCTCTATTCAGGACGACCTTCCATTTATCCTGAAACCCACCTTCAAGAACTTTTTCACTCTCCTTTCTGAAAAAGCACTGGACAGAGAGAGTAGATCTGAGTACAACATCACCATCACAGTCACCGACCTGGGCACACCCAGGCTCACAACCCAGCACACCATAACAGTGCAGGTCTCTGATGTCAACGACAACGCCCCCGCCTTCACACAAACCTCCTACACACTCTTTGTTGAGGAGAACAACAGCCCCGCCCTGCACATAGGCACCATCAGCGCCACAGACTCAGACTCAGGCTCCAATGCCCACATCACCTACTCGCTGCTGCCCACCCACGACCCACAGCTGGATCTCTCCTCGCTCATCTCCATCAATGCCGACAATGGGCAGCTGTTCGCGCTCAGAGCGCTGGACTACGAGGTCCTGAAGACCTTCGAGTTTCAAGTGAGCGCCACAGACCAAGGCTCGCCCGCGCTCAGCAGCCAGGCGCTGGTGCACGTCCAGGTGCTGGATGCCAACGACAATGCGCCCTTCGTGCTCTACCCGCTGCAGAACGCCTCTGCGCCCTTCACAGAGTTGCTGCCCAGGGCGGCCGAACCTGGCTACCTGGTCACCAAGGTGGTGGCTGTGGACAGTGACTCTGGCCAGAACGCCTGGTTGTCGTTCCAGCTGCTGAAGGCCACAGAGCCCGGACTGTTCAGCGTGTGGGCTCACAATGGCGAGGTGCGCACCTCCAGGCTGCTGAGTGAGCGCGATGCACCCAAGCACAGGCTGCTGCTGGTGGTCAAGGACAATGGCGATCCTCCGCGGTCTGCCAGTGTCACTCTGCATGTGCTGCTGGTGGATGGCTTCTCTCAGCCCTACCTGCCGCTGCCTGAGGTGGCGCGCGACCCCACACAGGACGAGGATGCTCTCACGCTGTACCTGGTTATCGCCTTGGCCTCGGTGTCTTCACTCTTTCTCTTGTCTGTGCTTCTGTTCGTGGGGGTGAGGATGTGCAGGAGGGCCAGGGCGTCCACTCTGGGTGACTACTCTGTGCGGGAGGGACACTTTCCTGGCCACCTGGTGGACATCAGCGGCACGGGGACTCTGTCCCAGAGCTACCAGTATGAGGTATGTCTGACCGGAGGTACTGGGACTAATGAGTTCAAATTCCTGAAGCCAGCCATCCCCAGTCTTCAACTCCACGATGCTGGTTCTAATATGCAGGAAAAGGAGAACTTTCGGAATAGTCTTGGGTTTAATATCCAATAAAATCCCCTTTAAACTCTGAATATTTTACCTTCATTGTCAAATTGCAGGTGATTCTTTTTCTTAATCTGCAATGGATTTTAGGGTTTTATTGATGTTGCATGCGTTTTCATTTCACATGTCTCTCTCACAGTTGCTTTAAAAATCATTACGGGGTTTAGGATGTATAGAAACAATCTTCACTTTTTGTTTATTTTGTCGGAGTTTTATGTTAACGGTTCTACGGTTTGTTAAGCAAGACTCAGAAATGGAAATGCTGACTGAAGTATTGAGAGTAAATGTGTTGAGCTGGTGGTTACTGTGCCTGGTGGGGTCCAAGGCAGGCAGTTCTGGGTGGACCTGCAACAAAAGAAAGAGAGGGAGGAAGTGGAGGAGGGAACTAAAAAGGGGCAAATGCCACCACATAAGGGAGTTATTCCAATATACAATAAAATCCAGCAAGCAGGGATATTAAATGCTGCTGCATCTGGGTAAAAATTATATTGAACTATTAGTATTCTTTGTCAGATTGCTTTATCATAAAAGATTTTTTTAAATGCTGCCTCTCTGTATCCAGTCATGGAGGACTTTGTGTACTCATGTTTTCATGAACTGAATCTGTCCATGTGCCCTGCATTAAATACTGATTGTTGAAGTAATTTTTCTTTATCTATTTTCTAGTCGCTTCTTCTAATTCTCAAAATATCCTAGGTCTTGATACTGCTGTTGCTTGTTTTTAAATACATGTTTGCTTGGTTAAAATTCATGGTACTCTTTATCATTTATTGCTAAAGCAGATAATAAGTTCATAATCTTATTCTAAGTAAAGTAGTCTTTTACCAGAAGAAAACAGTATAAAAACTTCCTAGGAGGACTGGAGAGATGGCTCAGAGGTCCTGAGTTCAATTCCCAGCAACCACATGGTGGCTCACAACCATTCGTAATAAGATCTGGTGCCCTCTTCTGGCCTGCAGGCATACATGCAGGCAGAACACTGTATACATAATAAAGAAATTAAAGAAAAGACCTTCCTGGGAATTAAATATTTTTAATGTAATTTATATTTTATTTTGTGTGAATTGGTATTTTGCCTGTATGTATGTCTGTCTCAGTGAGAATGTCTGATCCCCTGCAACTGGAATAATAGACAGTTGCAAACTTCCAAATTGGTCCTGAGGACTGACTTTGGGTCCTCTTTAAGCGAAGTCAGTCCTCTTAACTTCTGAGCTATCTTTCTGTCTCCTGAAATTAAGGTTTTAAACTGTTGACATGACTTAGATTTACCTTTCCTAACCATTAATAGAAGTAATATAAGCCTAATAGGGAAGAACAAATCTGTAACTCAAGCAACTGGGGGTGGAGAATAATCAATTCAAGATTGTTTTAAGCTACACAGTAATAATTTTCCTTAAAAAAATAAATAAAGAAGGAAACTGAGCCTGATATACCGGCATATATTTATAATTGAGGCACGTAAGAGCCTGGAGTGTGAAGCCAGCCTGAGCTCCGTGAGACACATTCTCAAAAATTACAAAGAAGCAGAATGGAGAATTAGGGTTGGAATCCTCACACTTGAGGCTCTGAGGTAGGAGGCTGTCATAAGTTGGCAGGACTTATGACATGCTATGGACATGACATGGCAGAAAACCATGCTATGTAGTGCCTTAAATACCAGCCTCAGCAACAGACTGAGACTCTATTTCTAAAGGACTCCCTATGATCTTAAAAAATGAACTGTGAAGTACAATGTCTAGTTGTGTGGGCCCAGCAGGTGGTACAAAACCTTGGCTTCACTCTCAGCTCCTAGAGAAAAGAGTAAATATGGGTATGTGTGCACTTTGGATGCTCAATTTTTGGCATGCACAAAAAAAGTAACTTTAAAATATTATTAATACTTTGTGGTCTCCCTCAGATAGCCATAAAAAATAAATCTGTATTTATAATTGATAAATGCCTGTTTATGTTTTAAATTATAAGGTCTCAAATCTGTAGATGTACAATTCAGTGGAGGAGCTGCTAATAACTACTATGTAGTGTGGATATATGGCTAACATTATGTTAGCGTCTGCATTCACAGGAAACAATTAGCTATTAAGACACTTGTATATACCCTGGACAGTGGTGGTGCTCACCTTTAATCTCAACACTAGGGAGGCAGGGGCAGGCAGATCTCTGTGAGTGTGAAGCCAGCCTGGTAAGAATGAGTTCCAGGACAGCCAGAACTACACAGGGAAGCCTGTCTTGAACCACCCCCCCCAAAAAGACACTAGTATATATCCGCTCAAATTTATTGTTGAAAAGTAGAGAAAGAGATAATTACAAAGTGTATATTTTCCTGGGACCATGTAGACTCTTGGGAAATTCAAGCCTTCATGTTAATGGTTTATACAACTGAAACCAAACTCTAACAAACTGAGCCATTTACAGTAGCCCTTCCTATTGGTCAGTATGGTTCCTTAAGAGCAACATTTGTGAGATAAGAGCAAACTGGAAATGCACCAACCCTTGTGTGGAATTTTAGCCTTGAACTTGACTTTTTAGCCTTAAGTTTAATTAGATACCACTGTAGCAGTAATGTTAGGTACTGATAACATCAAATGCAGGTAAATAGGAAAAATAAATTATTCCCTAAGCATAGATTGCTCACCCTATTGCTTGGTATTTTTAATATTCTGCATACCCTAGGAAACATGAAGCCAAGAATGAGAGCCAGGAGGAAAAAACAATGCTGAAATAACTTAAAAGAATGTAAAATTAGTATCATTAGGCAATCTACAATACACTAAGCATGTTAATTGAAATCGAAGTTAAACGTGAAAATGTGTGGGTAACAAAAACATCTGTAAAATATGATAGATGGGGCCTAGAGAGATTGGCTCAGGCATTATGAATAGGAATTCCATGCCCACCACCCATCTCTGGCTGCTCAACTGTAACTCTAGCTCCCAGGAAACTGACTCCCTCTTCTGACCTCTGCCGGCCCCTGCACTCACATGTGCACAGGTCCACATGCAGACAGACATGCCAACACTAATATGACATATTTGATAAGAACAAAATTAAGCTTCCGTATGTAAAACACATTAATCAGAAATCAAATTTTGAAACAGAATAAGACAATAAAATCACAACAAAATATTTATTCACAAAAAAGATATAATGAAAATACAAGAGGAGATGATTAAAAACACAGGCAGGCATACCAGTTGTGGTGGCACACACTGGTTGGATTGTCTAAGGAAGCAGAGGCAGGACGAGCACAAGAGATGAGGTTTTCTTTTTCCTCTCTCTCTCTCTCTCTCTCTCTCTCTCTCTCTCTCTCTCTCTCTTTTAGGACAGAGTTTCTCTGTGAAGACCTGGCCATCCTGGAACTTGTTCTATAGACCAAGCTAGCCTTGAACTCAGAGATCTACTTCCATCAGATAAAGTTAAAGGTGTGCACCACCACTGTCCAGCAAGACAGATGAGCAAATTTTAACCAGGGCAGAATCTGAAGAAATAAAGACTGGGGATTTCTAGAATTAATGAAACATCAGCAAGCAAATCTAAGAGATTGCTGTAAATCTAAAAGGAAACGTTACAGAGATGTTTGTGTCTATAAACATCATACTGGAATTTCAGAAAACCAAAGAAAAAGAGAAATTTTATTTTAAAAAAAACTGCAGGAAATAGAAATTTAACTTCAACACATGATGATTACACTGTCCAATCTGATCTGTGTTTCTCAGTAGAAGCAATGGAAAATAAGAAACCTTCAATATGCTGACAGAAGTTAGCAAGCCATTCTATCCTGTCTTTTTATAGAGTCATCAAAGGAGAAAACTGAACAAACTTGACATCATTTTAGTTTTAATTAATAAAGATTACAGGGAAGAAACAGTATAGATTTTATCTTTATGGACCCACACCTTGCCACAGATGTGGTCTACGAGTTTGGCGTGTCTTTGTTTCTAGCCGATAGTCACATTCCTTCTCTTCTCCTCTCCTGATAAAGTCTCAAAGTGTGGTCCAGACCCGGTTTAAATTGGTAATTCCCAGGTCTCAGCTTCTAGAGTGCAGGAATTATGAGTGTGTATCTCCGGGCCTGATTCCACAGTCATTTCTACTCTAGAATATCAACATTGGACCACAAGTACTTTCTAGAAGTGGTGATCTCCTATGACTGCACAGTCTCTCCTCTCTTGCTTGCCCCCCAAAGAGGACTCCCCAGAAATGAGTGCAAGAACAGATAAAAGGCCTTTGTGCATACAAAGGAAGCACTGTACCACTGAACTGCATCCCCCAATCAGCATCCTTAAGCTGTGTTTTATTCTTTTTCTTGGAGGATTTCAAACACCAATTATGTCAATAAATCCCAAATTCATCACTGAAGCTCAATTCTTTCTTCAGTTTCATTTATATGATGGAAGATCATGTGTGTGGCTATAGGGATGTTCTGTGTTCACCTTAAACTTATTTTTCAAAACAGGGTTTCTCTGTAATTCTTTAGAGCCTGTCCTGGGACTTGCTCTGTAGACCATGCTGGCCTCAAGCTCATAGAGATCCGCCTGCCTCTGCCTCCCGAGTGCTGGGATTAAAGGTGTGCGCCACCATCGCCTGGCTCACCTTAAACTTTGTTGTTGCAGTTTTTTGTTTTTTTTCCAACTCACGTTTTAAGATTTTTTTTAAAAAAAAAACTTTTTTATTTTACATACCAATCCCTGTTCTCCCTCCATCCCCTCCTGTTCCCACCACCTTCTCCCCACCTCACCCCCAGACCCTCCTCAGGATGAGTAAGGCCTCCATGGGGAGTCAACAAAGTCTGCCATATCACAATGAGGCAGGACCAATGTATCTAGGGGTAGGAAGGAATCCCTCCATAGGAAACAGACTCCAAAAAGTCAGTTCATGTTCTAGAGATAAATCGTGAAAAAATTTAATGTCCAACATGGGTTTTAAGTTAAAATTCTCCCTTCCCCTAAACTGAAAAATGTTCCCCTTCCAGCTCCATGCATATCCCTCTTCCTTATCTTCTTTCTATGTTTATACCACCAGTTAACAGAACTAGCATCATATGATACTTAAATCTTGTAAATGGAGTAATTTTTCCTCACTATAACTCTCCCCCTATGACTGGTCTATCACTTCATCCTGTATTATACCATAGTGTAGGTACAAATGCATTACTGCATTTTCAGTTGAGGCCACCATCATCTCCTACCTCTATTATGGCAACAAGCTCTTATCTGTGTCCAGGTTTTTTTTACATATATTCCTAGTTTATTCTCAACTCTGAAATACATTTATCTTTTAAAAAATAAAACCTGGATTATATCAATTTTCTGTTCAGAAAACTTCAACGTTCTTGCATTTCCTCTGACATGCCTTATAAATACTTTGTTTGCTTTTCCAGTGTCAGCTTTTACCAAACTCCTCTTGTTCTGTGCCATTGCCATGATCTTATTTCAGTTCTTTTGGAACTTGCCTTTCATTTTAGATTTGCAGCATGATGTTTTTTACCTTCCTGAAGACCAGGGATATGCATGTGCTCTCTTAGCACTGAGCTAGGCCTCCAGCCTGGCCAAATGTAATTTTTCTCTAGATTACTTCCACTTATTTCTCATGTATCAGTTTAAAATATACTTTCCCCAGGAAAGCCTTTTATCCACCTCCAAACTGTGGTTAGTTGATCCTCTTCTATGACCATATATAGCATGAGCCTTCCTCATCAAGACAGCCATTATGCTCCATGTTAAGTGTTCATTTCTTTCTTTCTCCCCTTTGCATAGCTGAAATAGCTTCTGCCTGGTTATCATTCACTCCCTAATACTTACCACATTACTAGCTCAAAGTATGTATTTAATAAACAGTCACTGAGCAAATCATGGAATACATAAATAAAATACTTGGAACCATGCCTTTGGAAGCCCTAAATGTGCAAATTAGCGAAGTCCTGTTTCACTTTTTTTTGATGTCAGAATCTGGAAACATCATACTCTATTCTATACTAAGTATGTACTTTCTACTGCAGCCAAGAAAGTCTCGTATGAGAAGTCCTATGGAAATGGTACCATTTACCTAACCCAAGTATCCAAGTTCCCCACACAACCATTTAATTTTGCACATACCAGACCCAACTTCAAGTGCATAAACACACCCTTCCAGCCTTTCCTGAGAGCATCTAATAATGACTAGGAGGGATCTCTAGGACGCCATTTTCAATTTTCCTAAGAATCTCTTGCTCATCTTTGTAAAGTCATTGACATGGGAGCCCTTTGAACTATCTTTAGTTTACTGTTGTCTTCAAGGAGAGACCAGGAACTGTTTGAAACAAGAATTCTATTTTAAACCATTTCACCAGCACAGCTCTATCGGAGAGTAATTTATTGTGTTACTCACAAAAGCTACAACTCAGAAATGGAAATGGGAATAAAGAAGAACATATAATTTAGATTTGTTAACCAATACATCCAATAAATTAGTATATTGTCTCAAACTTATTCGGCTTTGTTGAATCCTGATAAAGTCACATGGTGGCGCTGCAGGATAAGATGGGAGACAGTTTCCTAACTGCAGCTCAGTTTTCCCTTAACCAGCGGAAGTGAAAGCACCGGATGAAACAGCACACCAGCATTCTAAAAAGGTGGAGCACTGACAAGACCCTCCTGAAAGGACTGCTCATCTACAAATTCCCAAAGGTCTAGATGAGCAAAACCGCCCTCTGAGCTGCCAGAGACTGAGCTGAAAGAGAACAGCAGAAAAGCATCTTGTCTGAGCGATGATGGAGCCAAGAGTGAGGAGGGCTGTTCAGCATATAAGGCAAGTGCTGCTTTATTTTGTTTTCCTGGAAGGGTCCTTGGTTCTTTCCGAGACCTGGAGCTATTCTGTGGCAGAAGAAATGGAGACCGGCTCCTCTGTAGCCAATATAATTAAAGATATGGGTGTGGGAGACCTGGCTGCACGAGGAGCCAGAGTTATATTTGATGACTATCAGCCTTATTTGCGGTTAGAACCTGAGACCGGCAACTTGCTCTTGAATGAAAAGCTGGACAGGGAGGCACTCTGTGGTACCAGTGAACCCTGTATATTGCATTTCCAGGTGTTATTGGAAAATCCTTTGCAATTTTTTCAGGCTGAGCTTTTGGTTGAAGACATAAATGACCATACTCCCACGTTCCTAGAGAAACTCATATTCTAAATATCTCAGAAGGTGCTAGTCCAGGAAGCTCATTCCAAATGGCTAGTGCTCAGGACTTAGATGTAGGAATGAACGGTGTCCAAAATTATACAATAAGCCCTAACCCCTATTTCTACCTTAAGTTAAAAGACAATGGTAAGGGAAGAAAATACCCAGAGTTGGTACTGGATGGATCTCTGGACAGAGAAAAGGAGCCTTCAATTAGTTTAATACTAACAGCCCTGGATGGTGGGTCCCTGCCCAGGTCAGCGACGGCACTGATTCAAGTTGTGGTTGTAGATGTCAATGACAATGCCCCTGAGTTTGAAAGAACACTGTATGAGGTTCAAGTACCAGAGAACAGCCCTGTGGACTCACTGGTGACCAAGGTGTCGGCTACAGATCTGGACACAGGGGTAAATGGAGAAATATCTTATTCATTTTCTCATGTCTCTGGAGATGTATGGAAAACATTCAGAATCCATCCAGTTTCTGGTGAAGTCCATTTGAAAGCACCCCTAGATTTTGAGGTAATTCAGTCTTATACAATAAATGTTCAAGCTGTTGACGGTGGGAGTCTCTCTGGAAAATCAGCCATTATTGTTCAAGTTATAGACGTGAATGACAACCCGCCAGAAATAGTCTTTACGTCTCTTATGAGCCCCATTCCCGAAAACTGCCTGTCAGAAATGGTAGTCGCTGTTTTCAGTGTGAGAGACCAAGACTCGGGAGACAATGGCCGAATGCTGTGCTCAATTCAAGACAACCTTCCTTTTCTCTTGAAACCTACTTTCAAAAATTTCTACACTCTAGTAACAGAGAATACACTGGACAGGGAGAGCAGATCTGAGTACAACATCACCATCACAGTCAGCGACATGGGCACACCCAGGCTCACAACCCAGCACACCATAACAGTGCAGGTCTCTGATGTCAACGACAACGCCCCCGCCTTCACACAAACCTCCTACACCCTGTTGGTCCAGGAGAACAACAGCCCCGCCCTGCACATAGGCACCATCAGCGCCACAGACTCAGACTCGGGCTCCAATGCCCACATCATCTACTCGCTGCTGCCTACCCACGACGAGCAGCTGGATCTCTCCTCGCTCATCTCCATCAATGCAAACAACGGGCAGCTGTTCGTCCTCAGGGCGCTGGACTATGAGGCGCTGAAGACCTTCGAGTTCCGCGTGGGCGCCACAGACCAAGGCTCGCCCGCGCTCAGTAGCCAGGCGCTAGTGCGGGTCCACGTGCTGGACGCCAACGACAATGCACCCTTCGTGCTCTACCCTCTGCAGAATGCCTCTGCACCCTGCACAGAGCTGTTGCCCAGAGCGGCGGAACCCGGCTACCTGGTCACCAAGGTGGTGGCTGTGGACAGTGACTCGGGCCAGAACGCCTGGTTGTCGTTCCAGCTGCTCAAGGCCACGGAGCCAGGACTGTTCAGCGTGTGGGCTCACAATGGCGAGGTGCGCACCTCCAGGCTGCTGAGTGAGCGCGATGCGCCCAAGCACAGGCTGTTGCTGCTGGTCAAGGACAATGGCGATCCTCCGCGGTCTGCCAGTGTCACTCTGCATGTGCTGCTGGTGGATGGCTTCTCTCAGCCCTTCCTGCCTCTGCCTGAGGTGGCGCGAGACCCCATGCACGACGATGAAGACTTGCTTACGCTGTATCTGGTTATTGCCTTGGCGTCTGTGTCTTCGCTTTTCCTTTTGTCTGTGCTGCTGTTTGTGGGAATAAGGCTGTGCAGGAGGGCCCAGGCGGCTTCTCTGGGTGGTTGCTCTGTGCCTGAGGGACACTTTCCTAGACACCTGGTGGACGTGAGCGGAGCGGGTACCTTGTCCCAGAGCTACCAGTATGAGGTGTGCCTGACTGGAGTGTCAGATACCAAAGATTTTCAATTCCTAAAATCTGTGTCTCCCAACCATGAGGTTGTGAATTTCATGGAAGAGAACTCTACTTCTGTGAATGGTTTTGGATGCAATTAAGAATCCGTTGACTTTGCAGATGGTTCCGGATGAACGTTCACTCTACATTCTTGTTTCCCATTGTTTATCATCTTCACAAGGAATTTCTAGCCCCTCACACTCTGTTACAGGCGAGTCTGTTTTATAAAATCGCTTCTGGTGAAGACAGAGGACTTTGCTCGTCCCTGACCAATCAGTGTTTCTTCAACTTGTCAGATTGTCAACATGAGTCATTATTGATTTGAAAATGCTCACTTTCATTTTATTGACCGTTGTCCAGAAACATTCTCGATAGTTTGAAATGCGATAGAGATGTCATGTTATCAGTGTATTTTCTGTCCAATATTATGCTTTCCCATCCCAAATAGAGTATCTGAAAATGCATGATTTTGTTGTACAACAGTATTAATTGGGAACGACAATATCTCTGAAGTACCAAGGCTTTTATTGTCTTCATATGTACATCCAATATATAATACATATAAATATTGTTAAAATGTTTTTAGATATTTCAAAATTTGTTAAATGCCAGATCCCTCCCGGGACATCTGACTAGCCCACATTATGCTTTCTGAAAATATCTCTCTCTTCAGCATAGGTATAGGACCGAAGCTGATTTTGTTTTGTACAACTCAGGTCCCTCTACGTTCAGACAATTGGATGGCGTGATGGGCATTGCTAATCTAAACTGAGCCAGGCTGGTCCTGTTTACTTTCATAATCACTTTAGAAACCATATGTATGCTAGTCTTTCTGTTAGGAATGAAACAAGAAAGTGATGTCATCTTTTGGGGACATAGCAGAAGTCACACCTCTGAGAGAGGAAAGGAAGGAAACAGACAGGTGGTCCGTGGAAGACATTCTTATCAGTAATCCCCAAGTCAGCTTTCACTGTTGGGTGGGACTGGGGAGGGACAGAGAACTAAGATGTGCTCTTTAAATAGATTTTTCTAGTCCAGCTGAGAAATTCTTGCCTGGATTGGTGAATTATTCCTGTTAATTTTGTATTTTATTTGAATTGTGCATGCATGCTACTATAACACATCCAAAAGCTTTGTAAACTATTACAGAAACATGAAAAGGGAATGTGTAGTCTTTGTCAAAATGGGTAATTTTGAAGTCAGAAGTGGTGGTAACTGAGGCAAGTTCTTGAGTTCAGAGCCAGTAAAGACCCTCTTTAGTTAGGACAAGCCACAATGTTTTTCCTTTAAGTGACAGATGGCTTAGACACACTGTGTTATTTCAAGTGACTACTGAAAGAATACAGAGTAAGAAGATGCTGTCCTGTTCATTCGGCTTATTATAATGAGTTAGGTTTCCAACAAAGCAAGATTCATCTACAATGGGAGGAAAAGCCACACAATTCTGTGCTTTATTCTATGATGAATTAAACATCTTCTCTGTCCCAAGGATTATTTTAGATGTGGGGATGCAGCAGTGAAGCAAACAATGCTGAAGTCCTTACAGGGTACCCAAAAGAAACACTCAAACACATTCCTCTACGGTACCTGTGATGAAGAACACCAGGGAGAAAGAATGAGGAAAGAGGTGTTTTCATCTAATTTTCCCCTAGGTGAAAAGTTTTACAACATTTTAAGTTTCTGGAAATATGTAGAGAGTATATCATAAACTGGCTCTAACATGTAGATTTTTTTCCTTTATGAAAAATCAACCAATGTGAACCACAATTGTGTTACCTGGAAGACATAAACTTACAAAGAAGCCCCGAAGTAATGACCCCACTTTATGCTGAATTTGAAATTGCATGCCTGTATGTTAGGAATTTTACAAGATGACTGATCAATCAGTTCTATGTCTCCTTTCATTTCTCAGTTTCCCCTAGAGTGTCCCAGCGCAGTTGCAGGGTTTCTAGTAGGGAGGCAACTTGTCTGGGTTGTTTACTCGTGTATTTTTCAGAATCTGACACATTAATAACAAGAATTCCTTTTGCTTACTGAGGGACTGCACAATCAAAATAACATTAATTTCGTGATTGAATTTATTTTCTAACTTCTGACAACCAAAATAGACTACATAAAAAAAAAATGGAACCATGTAGCGATTTGTTGAGAAGCAAAATCAACGCATGGTGGCGCTGCAGGCTAAGGTTTAAAAAAGGACGACCACGGAAAAGGGAAAAATGCTTCACGTCTCTGGCTAAAAAAAGACCATAGAAGAGCTCAAACCATTAAGTCTCCAGAGAATGCTGCTGACCTATGCTTCGGAACAGGTTATAGACTGACAGATCGACCGCTGTCTGGGTGCCCTTGGACCCTGGGTGCCGAAGCAAAGATGAAGATGGGAAAGGAGCACAGACAAAGGCAAGTTCTGTTGATCTTTCTCTTATTGGGAGTGGCTGGGGCGGGCTGGGAGTCCCGCCATTACTTTGTTTTGGAGGAAACACCCAGCGGCATGTTTTTGGCTGATCTGCTCAAGGACTTAGGGCTAGGAGTTGCAGAGCTGGCTGCTAGAGGAGCCCAGGTGGTCTCTGAGGATAACGAATCCCGCTTGCAGCTTGATCTACAGACTGGGAAGCTGATATTAAATGAAAAATTGGACCGGGAGGAGCTGTGCGGCCCCACTGAGCCCTGTGTCACACATTTCCAAGTGTTACTGAAAAAACCACTGGAAATATTCCGAGCTGAGCTACGAGTGGGAGACATAAATGATCATTCTCCCGAGTTTCCTGAGAGAGAAATGACCGTGAAAATCCCGGAGACTAGCTCTGTTGGTTCTGTGTTTCTACTAAAAAGCGCTCAGGATTTGGATGTGGGCAACAACAGCATTCAGAACTATAGCCTCAGTACCAATTCCCATTTCCATGTTTCCACCCGAACCCGAGGTGATGGGAGGAAATACCCAGAGCTGGTGCTGGACCAAGAGCTTGACCACGAGAAGCAGGCAGAGTTCAGATTAACTCTGACAGCGCTGGATGGAGGTTCTCCGCCCAGGACTGGCACCTCACAAATTCGGATTATTGTCTTGGATGTCAATGACAACGCCCCTGAATTTGCACAGGCGCTCTATCAGGTGCAGATCCCAGAGAGCAGCCCCGTGGGTTCCCTGGTTGCCAAGGTCTCAGCCAAGGATTTAGATACTGGGACAAACGGAGAAGTATCGTATTCTTTTTTTCATCGTTCTCAGGAGATGGGTAAAACTTTTGAGCTAAACGCCCTGTCGGGAGAAGTTCGACTAATTAAAACCCTGGACTTCGAGACAGCATCTTCATATGAAATAGACATAGAGGCCTCTGATGGCGGGGGGCTTTCTGGGAAATGTTCCGTTTCTATTCAGGTGGTGGATGTTAATGATAACTACCCAGAACTAACTGTTTCCTCGCTCACCAGCCCCATCCCAGAAAACTCACCAGAGACAGAAGTGGCTCTATTTCGAATTCGGGACCGAGACTCTGCGGAAAATGGAAAGACAGTTTGTTCCATCCAAGATGGTATTCCTTTTGTACTGGAACCTTCTGTTGAAAACTTCTACAGACTGATGACAGAGAGCGGGTTAGACAGAGAGAAAAGAGCTGAGTACAACATCACCATCACAGTCAGCGACATGGGCACACCCAGGCTCACAACCCAGCACACCATAACAGTGCAGGTGTCCGACGTCAACGACAACGCCCCCGCCTTCACACAAACCTCCTACACCCTGTTGGTCCAGGAGAACAACAGCCCCGCCCTGCACATAGGCACCATCAGCGCCACAGACTCAGACTCAGGCTCCAATGCCCACATCACCTACTCGCTGCTGCCCACCCACGACCCGCAGCTGGACCTCTCCTCGCTCATCTCCATCAACGCCGACAATGGGCAGCTGTTCGCGCTCAGGGCTCTGGACTACGAGGCGCTGCAGAACTTCGAGTTCCAAGTGGGGGCCACAGACCAAGGCTCGCCCGCGCTCAGCAGCCAGGCGCTGGTGCGGGTCCAGGTGCTGGATGCCAACGACAATGCGCCCTTCGTGCTCTACCCTCTGCAGAATGCCTCTGCGCCCTTCACAGAGCTGCTGCCCAGGGCGGCAGAGCCTGGCTACCTGGTCACCAAGGTGGTGGCAGTGGACCGCGACTCTGGCCAGAATGCCTGGCTGTCGTTCCAGCTGCTCAAGGCCACGGAGCCTGGACTGTTCAGCGTGTGGGCTCACAATGGCGAGGTGCGCACCTCCAGGCTGCTGAGCGAGCGCGATGCGCCCAAGCACAGGCTGCTGCTGGTGGTCAAGGACAATGGCGATCCTCCGCGGTCTGCCAGTGTCACTCTGCATGTGCTGCTGGTGGATGGCTTCTCTCAGCCCTACCTGCCTCTACCGGAGGTGGCGCGCGACCCTGCCCAAGATGAGGATGAGCTCACGCTGTACCTGGTCATCGCCTTGGCATCTGTGTCTTCTCTCTTCCTCTTGTCTGTGCTGCTGTTTGTAGGGGTGAGGCTGTGCAGGAGGGCCAGGGCGTCCTCTCTGGGTGGCTGTTCTGTGCCTGAGGGACACTTTCCTGGCCACCTGATAGATGTCAGCGGCGCGGGGACCCTGTCCCAGAGCCTCCAGTATGAGGTTTGTCTGACCGGAGACTCTCAGAGTAATGAGTTCAGATTCATGAAGCCAGCGTTTACCAATATTCTAAACCAAAACTCTGATGGGCAATCAGCAGATTATTCACCCTTCCCGAGTATTTTAGGCTTGTGAAACTTCACGTTTCACTTGCTGTGTAATTAATTCTCTTTTGATTTAGCATTTTCTTTTCAAATTTGGTAGTAATGTTTAATTGTATTTGTTTTTATTTCTCTGCTAGTTTAAGGAATGTTATCGTTTGTTTACTAGCTTGTTAACTGTGTGAGTATTTTTCCAGTTCTGTTGTTACTGAACATTTTACATCAGGGCACTTTGTGTTCCTGAATTTGCCATATTCTCTCTCAAAGGATGTGAATCTCTTCTAATGAACACAAGAGAATAGATTAGTTTATAGTGTGCTTGTGCAGAATCACCCTGTAATCCCAGCATTTGGAGGTGCAGGCAGGCTATCAGGAATTCAAGGTCATTTACTACATAGAGAATTCAAGCTCAGCCTGGGCTATATGATGAACATGGCATGTTAATTCTCAAAAAAAATAAAAATACATTCCTGAAGGTGTGACACCACAGAAGAATATATGATTTCTTTTAAATCATACTTTATGATGCTGGAGAGATGGCTCAGTTGTTAAGAGTACTGCCTGCTTATCTAAAGGTCCTGAGTTCAATTCCCAGCAACCACATGGTGGCTCACAACCATCTGTAATGAGATCTGGTGCCCTCTTCTGGCCTGTAAGCATGAATGTAGGCAGAATACTGTATACACAATAAATAAATAAATCATACTTCATTTTAAAATTGAAAGTCCATAGGTTTTTGTTTGCTTGGTTTTTTTGGGGGGTGTTACTAAGAGTTCAGTCGCCTCCTTTGTGTTATTTTTGGAAGAAGTTCATATTCATTAATACCAAGTGTCTTTCAGATCCTCTGTTTATGTTTTCATTTCTCCAATAGGAAGTAGCAAGGTAATTTCAAGTTTTTTAATGTTCACTGTAAATATCATCTCATAAAATGTATCCATATTGCCTCTTCTTTCTTGCCTAAATTAATACAGAAAAGAACAAAAGCCTCCCTGTTATCTTTAGTTGATGGGAGCCCTTGGCATGCTGCTCCCGATGTCTGTGGTGAGGAAGTTTCTGTAAAGTCAATAGATTCCAGGAACAATGATGTATTTCTTGCTGTTCTCACCTATAGTGAGGATATCTTGATGTAAACCCCCAATTCTGGGCTCAGGTTACCTCCTAGTGGTATAACATTGCCAGTATCTACTTGCTTTGGATGATGACAATGTTGGAATAACAAATCTTCTGGTCTGCCCTATCACCTGGGTACCCCGTCCCTTTAAGAGACAAGTCCTGTCCACTCCCAATCTCCCCCTTCCTACAGCAAAGGCAAGGGGATCGCAAGCCTTCTCCCCCTCCCCTCTCCTCTGTCCCTTCTTCTGAAAAGGCAGCTTTTGCCTCTCCTTCCTCCCTTCTTTCTTCTCTTTCTCTGTTCCCCCTCTCTTTCTTTTTCCTCCCAGCTTAACTCCTTATCCTTATACCCTTACCAATACCTACTAAATAAACTCTATATCCAAGCTCTCTCCGTATGTTGTATCTGTCTGTCTCCCACCCATCTCAGTCTGCCACCCACCAGGGGACTGGCCAGGGTTGCACAGCCATGAATCCTAACAGACATGGCTCTGACTGATAAGGAGTTTGGAACAAAATGTGTTATAGAATTAACATTATTTTGTCAAACAAATTTTAGTAATGGATATGTTGATAACGTGTTGAATGATTTGGAGAAATAGTAAAAAAACATGATGACCTCAAAGCTGTTCATACTGATTCCTAGAACCTATAAGTGATACTTTACATTATAAAGATAAAATAGAAATGAAATTAAGGTTGCCAATAAACTAAACTTAAAATAGGGAGTATATCCTAAATCATTTGGGAGGCAGTGTTAGGAAGAGTTCAAGGCCAGCCTCGACTAGTGAGACCCTGTTTTGCTAGGATAGCCAGAGTTGCATAGTGAAACCCTGTTTTGCTAGGATACCCAGAGTTGCACAGTGAGACCCTGTTTTGCTAGGATAGCCAGAGTTGCACAGTGAGACCCTGTTTTGCTAGGATAGCCAGAGTTGCATAGTGAGACCCTGTTTTGCTAGGATAGCCAGAGTTGCACAGTGAGACCCTGTTTTGCTAGGATACCCAGAGTTGCACAGTGAGACCCTGTTTTGCTAGGATAGCCAGAGTTGCACAGTGAGACCCTGTTTTGAAAACATACATGCATGCCAAGAGAGAGGACAGAATAAGAAATTTTCTAAGGACTATAGATGTGGTTCACTATTTCAACCTGCCATATAGATTTTGAACTTCCTAGCAAATTCCCACAGTAGAATAAGTCACTTACTTGTGATATGTTTTATAAAGTCTCTGTTTCTCTGGTTGAAACCTGACTGATACAAATTTGGTACCTAGACTAGGATGAAGTTGATAGAATGACTTAAAATATGGAAGTGGGGCCAGCAGTGGTGACACACACCTTTTAATCCCAGCACTTGTGAGCCAGAGACAGCAAGATCTCTAGGTAGCCTGTAGCCAGGTCTACAGGATGAGTTCCAGGACAGTCAGGGCAACACAGAGAAACCCTGCCTCAAAAATAAACCATATGTATTTATGGAAGTGAATTTTAAACTGGGCTGTGGTCAGAGGACAGATGAAATTGCAGACACAGACTAGAAAAGGCTCAGATTGCTCTGTACAGACTTGGGAGAAATGTGACAAGTATGTTAGTGAAGGTGCAAAAGGAATTGAGGAGCTTGGTGCTTATAGAACATGGTGGCACACAGAACTTATAAATCATTTAAAGGAAACTATGGAGAGAAATATAGACATTAAAGTTACTAGTAGAAAGGGCCCAGGCAGGGAGAACATTTTGAAAGCTAAAGGAAAATTAATACTTTTATTCTTATATAGTAGCAGAACCCTTAGCTGAATTGTGGCGTACATTATATGAAGAAAATCATTCATTCATTTGGATGTTTGGCTAAGGAAATGTCCAGGGAAAGAGTTGGAACTACAGCCTGATTTCTTCTTGTTGTTTATAGTAAAATATGAGATGGATGACTGGAGGAATTTTTCATCCTAATTGCTTTGTAACATATGTTAAAATCAGGAGATTCACTGCCAGACACGATTGCATTGGAGAGAAAGTCACAGGTACAACTGGGAAAGCTTTCACTCGTGCTGAGAAATTCCAGCGTAGTTAGTAACAGGGAAGCCTCTTTAAAGGGGCAAACAGGTTTTCTATGAACACGCTTTTAATGACTTTTCCCTCACGTACCGAGACAGCTGGGTGACACTGACTGCAGAGACCACAGGTACCACACCCTCCGGCTGACAGAACTTTCTGGAGTTGGTCTCATCTTTCCAGTCTCCAGTTCGTCTGGTAATGGGTTAGAAAAAAGAAAGTATTACTCTCTCCAGACTACAGTCATTAACAGCCAATGAGTAGGAGTAGTTCCTGACACTTGGAAGCACTGAAGACAAATTTCAAAATAATGTTGATTTGAATACAAAATGGGAAAAAGAAGTTTATTGCTGGTACATTTAGATTTGGTCTTGCTCTCAATTTTTCCACATGGCACACTTGGGTTAATCCCAGCAGTCTTCTCATATGCTGAGATGTTTTGAATTAGACCCAGAGATTCAAACTTGTTAGGTCAGTTCATTCAAGTTTCCATTGTCTCACAAATTGTTTGGCAATTGTTTCTTCCTCTTCTATATAACAAAGTGTTGTGTAAAGTATTTGTGATACTTTGAATAAAAATTTGTCTCCTATAGGCTCCAATATTTGAATACTTGGTCCCTGGTTGGTGGAGCTCTTTGGGGAGACATTGTGGGGCTGCTGGAGAAAGTACCCACTGGGTTGGGCTTTGAGAGTTCATAGCACTGCACCCCATACAGTTTTCTCTCTCCACTTGGTGTTTGTGGTTGAAGATTTGATCTGTCAGCTTTTTGCTCTGGATCCCTGCTTCTATATTTCTCCCCCCCCCTCACCATTATGGTCTCTCTCTGGGAACACAAACAAAAATAAACTTTCTTCCCACAGTCTCATTTGGTTATGGTCTTCTATCACAGCAACTGAGGAGTAACTCACAAAGTTTTTGTTATTTTCCTTTTATGTTTATGAATTTGATATAATTTAGTATTAAAATAATCCATGGGTGATTTTTTTCCTTTGGGAAGACTGCATTGCAATCTCAACTTTTTATCTCAAAATTTATACAAGTCATGGAGTATTTGAAATACATGATTTATAATATTAATTTTATCTTTTGATGAATTTAGGCTATACAATGATGTTCTTTTTATTCTAGATATTGGTAATAGGTTTTTTCTCCTCTCTTCTTAACATAAGCATTAATATGAGAGTATCACCGTCATTGATTTTTTTAAAAATAAGCAGCATTCCCTTTGATATATTGCCTGTTTCTTTTTATTTTCTATTTCAACTAGTTCTACTATTATGCTATAATTTTTCATATCTCCTTTGGGTTTAGCTTTCTCTTTTTCTAGCTTTCTTATTTACTCTATGCCTTACTTTTCAAATTTAAATCAAAACACATAAAATACGAATAAGTTGTATATTTTCTCTGTGGGGGTACTTATGTTTTAATGAATTTTCTATTTGGATTTGTCATTTCTATCTTCTTCAACAGGTAGGTAAATTATTAGTGTATTGCTTGATTTCAAAGTACTCTTGGAATACTATTTTAATACTCCCCAATTTTTTATTTGAGGATATATTCTGTGTAACTGTAGTCCTTGAAAAATGATTGAATTATTTTATGTCACTAACAGCCAAACAGCAGGAGTAGTTCTGGAGCATATTAACAAATCTCCCCATCTACATTTGGAAGAAATGGACGTTGTGTTGTGGTGATATTTTGTTTGTGCTATAACAAACAAAGCTTGCCTGAAGATCAGAGTGTAGAGTTACCTACTAGTTAGCCATAGAAACCGGGTGGTGGTGCACATGTCTTTGATCCCAGCACTCCGGAGGCAAAGGCAAGCGGATCTTTGTGAGTTCAAGGCCACCTGGGACACACAGGATTGTTCCAGTCTAAAAGAGAAACAGCCAGGACAGTGGTAGCTCACACCTTACTTGGGGGTTGCATGCCTTTAATCCCAGCACTAGGAAAGTTGAGACAGGATGGGATATGTCTGGGTGGAGAAAGGAATATAAGGTGAGAGGAGACAGAAGCTCACTGCATTCAGTCTGAAGATTCCTAGATTTGGTCTGAGGACTCAGTAAGGTAAGAACTAGTGACTGGCTGCTCTGCTCCTCTGATCTTCAGGCAAGCATTGTTTGTTATAGTACAAACAAAATATCACCTCATTCTGTAGTTTGTCAGAATGAAGATTTATAAATATTAGCTAAAAGTTGTTTCATATGTTTCGATATTATTTATGCATGATTTCCTTTGTTTTTAATAATTTACTAAAGGAATGTGTTAATTTATTCAGGTATGATAGTGTATTTATTTGCCCCTCTCTCTGCTCAAGTGCAGCATTTTTTAAGCCTTATCACTTTGAATCTGTTATTTGATTCACGCAGGTAGGATTTTTTGTTGTTGTTTGTTTTGTTTTAGTGTGATGAGTTCGCATTTGTCATTGTGAAATGTATCTCTTTTGTATTATAGTAAACATCTGTCTGATGAAGACATCCTATAGTTATCTTTTTAAAGTTACGATCATTTCTTTACTGACCTATACAAAAGAAGGAAGATAATAAACTAAGCTTTCAGGCTTGCTGAACCATGGTCCAACCTTGCCCTGGCCCTGTCTGAGAGGAGGAGACCTGAGGGAGATTGAGTGCCGAACAAGAGATGAGTGGAGTGGGATAGGAGACTTGGGTGAAGAGTGTGCAGTGGGAAGGCTGCTATAGGAGGACCAGGACAAATGGGATATGTGGAGGGAGGCAGGAAGGGAGCAAAGAAGTGGAAAGGGGAAAGTTGAGGCAGCTGGGGAGCTCAGAGGGAGCAGGTCAGGAGTTGGAACAATGGCAATAAGGGTAGAGGAGCTGATTCTGGAGACAGGTAATTGACAAGTCAGGAAGAAGCAAGAGGCTAGCAGCTCTGGGGCAGGTCTGGAGCAGACATCAGGGAAAGGTAACTGTATTCATCTGTTCCCAGCTTAACTCCAGCTAACTTCTGCTAGCACATTAGCAGAAGCTCAAGCTAAAGCCCCACTGTCCTGCTTTGCTCTGCTGCTGTTGTGCTAAAACACTGGGCTGGAGCTGGACTAGGGCTGGTGGGGAAGTGGGTTCCTGGGACTGAGATGGAGAGATCCTAGACAGTGGATAGTTGCCATGGTCAGAACCCAGCAGGAGAGGTTTCTAGGTAAGCTGGTTCTCTTGAAGATGTGGCAGGAGTATAAGGGATAAGAGAAGAGTTACACCAGATCAGAGACCTGCAGAGCTGAAGTCATATGAAGGGTGGACAGAAGGGCAATAGGGCAGTGGCTGCGTCCCGTCTACAGGTCCTAGGTCCTAGTCTTTCTGCTCTGGTGTCAACCACCCAGGTTCATAGTTCTTAAAATTTTACTTTTGCATGAAATATCTTTCTCAATAATTTCAGGCTTAACCTGCATTTACACTTAATATAAATATTCTTTAAACAGCAGAATTGGATTTTTGATCTTTTTATCCAACATTATTGGTTCTGTCTTAAAATTGAAAAGGTCATTCAATTTATATGTAATATGCAATATTTCTATGGCTGTATCAATTTAATTTTGTATTCAAACAATCTGTCTTCAGTCCTTTGTTTATAACTTTCTGTTTCCTTTTGCTTATGAATTTTTAGTATTCATTGATATCTTCAGTTGCAGTTAGCAGAATAATTTGTAAGGATATTTTCTCAAGAAATGATCAAAATAGTCATTTCTTTTCACAATTTACCTTAGGTTGGCATTAGATTGATTCACATAAAATACAAAATAGTTTTAAGCATTTGATCTTCATCCATTTTCCTATGACACAGGAAGATTAACATAAGACGGAGGAGATATATTTGAGAATTCATATGGTAGTAAACTCTGTTTATAAAATCAAATTGGAAAACTCTCAAAAAAAACTTTTATATCTACTATCTAGAGGATCTTTTAACTAGAAAGAAATAAAATGAAATTAATAAAAATAAATAGGCCTGCACACAGATTCCAAGCCAAAATATTCGCTAGAGAACTCATACTGGAGAGAAATAATGGAAAATCAATGAATGTGAATGCACTTATTGACTTTTCAATTAAGACACATATGGGATAACACAACGGTCATAAACTCAATCAATATGAGATTTACATGTTTTAAATGTTCCTTGAATCTTCGGAGTCATATAGAGAACACATTGGAGACAAATATATGAGGATACAAATGTCAAAAACATTAATTCTTCATCAACCACTCTACATATAACACCACAGAGAAGAAAAGTCTCATGAATACAGGAATAGTAAAAATTCACTCCAACTTTTTTGATGACTAAGTTCTGAGTGTAAAAATTGGGAGAAAACCTTTATTTGTTAAATATCTATTAGGACGTAAGTGAGAACTCATATCAAATTTGTAACCTATGGATATAATGTGAGAAAGTCTTTATTTCTTAAATCCCTAATGTGCATGTAAAATTTATCATTGAAGAGAAGATTTATGGGTATGAATGTGGGGAAACCTTTATTTAATCTGCCTTAAAATTTACACAAGTGAGAAAAAATGGAAGCATTCTACAACTATAAAAAATGTGGGTTCTGGTCTTTCATTCATAACTATGTGAGTACAAACATGAAACATGTCTCTGTGATTTGAACAATATGACAAATCTTCCAGTTATTTCTCATATTTTACCATACATTATATACTATACTTTTGTGTATTCATTGGAGAGGAAACTATATGTAATGGATAGTTTTAAAAGCCAAGGTGACTGGATTAAGGGATATGTAAAGAGCTGATAAAGCATTAATCCTGGGTGTGTCTGCATTTCTGAAAGAAATGAGAATTTGAACCATTAGTCCAGATAGAGAAGATTCACTTTCACCTGAGAGAAACCGTTCCCAGCTGTCTTCTGCATCTGGAACACCAGCTTTCTCCTGCCTCTGAATAGCAGAACTCCAGTATTTAGACTCCAGAACTTCCAATAGTCAGCTCACATAGTCTCGGGCTTTTGGATTAGAACTGAACTTTACTACTAGTTTAGCCAGTTTCCTAGATTTCATGTAGCATATTGTGGGCTTCTCAATATCCATAATCATGTGAAATAAATAAATCCTCTTTCTTTTCTCTCTTTTAATTGTTTAGGTGTTTTTGCCTCTATGTAGTTCTTTGCACCATATAAAGTAACTGCTGCCTACAGAAGCCAAAGAAGGGGCTGAGAACTCATGGACCTGAAGTTACAGATGATTGTGAGCTGCTATGTGGGTCCTAGGAATAGAACCCAGGTCCTCTGGAAGAGAAAAGAGTACACTTAACCACTGAGCAATCTTTTCAGACCCTCTTTCTATTTCTTATAGAGGGGAAAAACCTGGAAAAATATCATGTGCAGCTGCTCCTCATCCCTTATGAAATATAAGAACTCACACTAGATGGAAATGATTTTAATATAAGGAACATTATATATATATAAATTCTTTCAAATCTATATGAATGTTTATGCTAAATAGAAATTATGTAACTATAAGAAATGTGATAAAGTGAATTTTATCTTTAGAACATAAGTAAGTACATACACTAATGAGAACTCATACAAACAGAAACATGTAAGACTTAAAATATTTCTTACTCTTTAGTCGGAGAATTAGAGTCCATAGTTAAATGCCTATCAAGATTATGAAAAATCTGCCAGCCAAACCCAGGCCTGAATTAGTGATGGACACAGAGGGTACTCCCCCCACACTCTCAGGGCTTTGGTGGCCACATTCAAGCAGGAGCTAGCAGCCCAACCTGGGCCTGAATTGGCAATAGACACAGAAGGCACCCTCCAGACTCTCAGGTCTGGGACGGCCACATTCAAGCAGGAGCCACCGCCCATCCCAGGTAATAGACACAACACAGCAGAGCAGGGGCAGGGGATTCTAACACTGGACTGTAGCAATGTTAGCCAGCCATCCACTCCATGTCATGTGGCTGGGGTGCATGGAACATAGCCAAATGCACCAACCAGAAGCCTGCAGTAAATGCTGCTTGGTTGGGTGCTATAACGATCTCCTTGTGATGAAGAAACATGACCCAGCCCTGTGTCACAGTGACCTGAGTGAGACAAGGAGATGCACACATAGGCCTGAGGCTGCCCACCCCAGGCTCCAAAGAGAAAACATGGGCCCACCCAGTACCTTGGAGCACCAACCAAAAGACCATTATTAGAATGAGCAGAGGTATAGTATGGTGTTTTATGGGAGAGAGAGAGAGAGAGAGAGAGAGAGAGAGAGAGAGAGAGAGAATGGCTCAGCTCCTGTGGATAGAAGCAAATCTCAAGAGATGAGAGAGGAAGGGAGAGAACTGAGATGTTGAGGGAGCTGGCCCCTTGACCAGCTGCAACACACAGGAAAGTGAGACCTGTACTTTGACTGGGCAGCACAGCAGAGATCACCTTGTTAATAAAAGCATAGGTAAGCCAACTCTGAGGATGGGAACATAAGAGACCTAGCCCGATTCCTCATCTGCCCTTCCCCATTAATGCCTGGAGCAGGTGGGAGAGCTGGCCCAGTGGTCATAAGAGTGGAAGACCTGCCACTGGCCCTTACCAGCTGCAACACTTGAGAAAGCAGGTCCTGCACCTCACCAAGGCAGCACAATAGAGCCAACCCTGTTAGTGCATTGTCGGTGCTCCAGACCCAAAGATGTGAGCAAAGGAGGGCTCTCCCCATTTCTCATCTGTCTTGTGACAGCACAGGCAAAGGAAAGATGCCCTCCCCTGAAGTAATAGGGGTGGCGGGGCTGCGTCCCCAACACCCCAGCCGCCTGCCCAGCTAGCTTATGCCCGAAATAACAACACACAAACTGTATTCATTTAAACACCGCTTGGCCCATTCTCTTCTAGGCTAATTCTCACATATTAATTTAGCCCATTTCTAATCATCTGTGTTGCGCCCCTGGGTGCGCTTACCGGGGAGATTCTAGCCTATGTCCATCCTGGGTCGGAGCTTCAACCTGGGAGCAGGGCATGGCGGCTCTCTCAGGCGTCTGCTCCCGAGCGGAGAGCTGTGGAGTCTCTGACCTCACTTCCTCTTCCTCCCAGCATTCTGTTCTGTTTACTCCACCTACCTATGTCCTAACCAATAAAATGGGCCAGGGCAGTTCCTTTATTAGCCAATGACCTTCCTCCATCATTTCCCCTTTTTCGGTTTAAACAAAAAAAAAAGGCTTTAACATAGCAAAATTACATATAACAAAAACAGTTATCAAGTAAAAGTTACAATAATCTTTATCATAACTAAGGAAAACTATAACTATAACTAACTATTCTTAACTCCATCAAAGACTCCAGAAAGATACAATACTACCTAAGCAAACAAGAAAAAAGCAACTTTTAAAACTTGAGAAATGACAGAGACATCTCGCTGCCTGGACAGTCACCCAAAGTTCCTCTGTACCGTTGGGGCATCCATCTTCAGCCTTCAGGCCCATAGTATCCAGCAGACATTTCCATGAAGCAGGAAAATTCAAAGTCAGTTCAGTCACTATCTGTTTTGTCCTGCAGAATGTCTCTCAGACTCTTTCAAAATGAATCAGGAACCCCGAAAGATCATCTCACCTTAGGCAAGTTCAGTAGTCCTCTCTCGGCGGGTTCTCTGTGTCCAGTTTATGCAATAGTCCAGGCAAGAGCAGTTTCTTGCCCAAATGGCTATCAAACTCCATAAGGTGCCTCTTCGATGCCCATCTTCCTCTTGAAGTACATTGGTGCTGCCAGGAGCAGAGTGTCTCATTGTCATGAAAAGTCCTCAGTTATTAAAACATTAAATGTCCTATTCTAGCCGGGCGGTGGTGGCGCACGCCTTTAATCCCAGCACTTGGGAGGCAGAGGCAGGCGGATCTCTGTGAGTTCGAGACCAGCCTGGTCTACAAGAGCTAGTTCCAGGACAGGCTCCAAAACCACAGAGAAACCCTGTCTCGAAAAACCAAAAAAAACAAAAAAAAATGTCCTATTCTGTAATCTTTGAAAGACATGAAGAATGTCTATCTAAAATATATCTCTATATATCTAGAAAATCTAACTAACATGACTACAAGCTTTACTATTATCGATGATTATCCATTAACAACCTATATTTCCTAATTATACAGTACCTATTTAAATGAACTACACAATCACAATACCTTAATCAAAATCAGAAACACTTATACATATAACAAAATTGACCTTAAATCTCTATCAATAAAGCAAAATCTATATTAATGCAAATTATTCATACCTATATCATATCCCCCTTAAAATGTAAAAGAACATTTATAAACCATATTTGGGAACATGGGCGCAGTTTTTTCTCTCCAAGCTGCTTCCTGCTGAATGGGGGCGTCGTTAATTAGGTCTTTCATGGTATAACCTGTGTGCTAGTTTCATCTCAGTTGGCAGTTGAGCGAAGCAATTTTTTGAAGGCGTGCACAGGAACCATTCAGGAGGACGTGGTCCATCATACCAAATCGGAATAGAAGAAATGAACAGCGTCTCATCCTCTGTGAAAACAAAATAAGAAATTCCTTTCCAAAGCATCATGTCCTTAGATCCAAATTTCAAAGTCAAGGCATTTTCAAAATATCTATGTTGGATTAGTTCAGCAACATTTATAAATAAATATCTTTTAGCAGCTGTTGCTCCTTCCTCAGCATTCAAACAATTCAAAGAGAGCATAATAGCATACAGTATCAAAATTCTCTGTTTATTTTCCATCTTTGTACAGCTTTGTTTTAACCTCTATTTCGTTTATTTTTACATTTAACTTTTTGCTTTTTGAGACAGGTTCTCTGTATCTTTGACCTGAAGTAACTCTGTAGACCAGGCTGTCCTCGAGCTCTCAGAGACCAGCCTGTCTCTGCCTTCTAGGCATTGGGATTAAAGGTGTAAACTACTACACCTTGAACTCACAGAGATTTGTTTGCCTCTGCCTTCTAGGCACTGGGATTAAAGGCGTGTGCTACCACACACAACAACTCTCTTCCTTTTTTGTTTTTTTTTAACTTTAAGAACTTTAAATTTTAGTCTGCATATATTTTTAACAAACTTCAAACCATTTAGAAATTTTCTTTGTCTTTGAAGCTCTCTTTACTGTATATCTCTCTTTTTCTGACCACACGAGCCTTTAAATTACTGAGCAATATGGGTAGGATTAAAGGCGTGGCTTTGCCAGCTAGATTCCAGTCCATTCCTTAGCTTTCCAGCCTCATGGCTGAGGTACTGGCTGTAGCCAGCAAGCGAGCTTCAGCAGCCTGTGCTTGCAAACCGCACAAACCGCCTGCGTAAAAGAGTCAGAGTTTGTCCTGGCAGGACAGCCCAGAAAGCCAGCATTTTTAAATGGCGCAGCTTTTTTCCAGCTACGGCTGAAAACCGAAAAGCATGTGTTCAGCTTTGCATCAACACCGTTTAAGTGTTTCGTGGCAGGACCTCTTAATGAGCTGCAGGCTTTGCAGCTAAAGCTGAGTCAGGAAGCCTCTCTTAGATGAGGCGCTTGCTTGCCTCTAGCAAGCAGAGTAGAACCGAGAAATTGCTGCTACCAAGAAACCAGGCACAATGCTTTCATTTTGTTCTAGAATTACTTCCCAAGCTGTCTCAGGCTTTATGTGGAAGCAGTTGTCCACGTGGGCGCCATATGAAGTAATAGGGGTGGCGGGGCTGCGTCCCCAACACCCCAGCCGCCTGCCCAGCTAGCTTATGCCCGAAATAACAACACACAAACTGTATTCATTTAAACACCGCTTGGCCCATTCTCTTCTAGGCTAATTCTCACATATTAATTTAGCCCATTTCTAATCATCTGTGTTGCGCCCCTGGGTGCGCTTACCGGGGAGATTCTAGCCTATGTCCATCCTGGGTCGGAGCTTCAACCTGGGAGCAGGGCATGGCGGCTCTCTCAGGCGTCTGCTCCCGAGCGGAGAGCTGTGGAGTCTCTGACCTCACTTCCTCTTCCTCCCAGCGTTCTGTTCTGTTTACTCCACCTACCTATGTCCTAACCAATAAAATGGGCCAGGGCAGTTCCTTTATTAGCCAATGACCTTCCTCCATCATTTCCCCTTTTTCGGTTTAAACAAAAAAAAAGGCTTTAACATAGCAAAATTACATATAACAAAAACAGTTATCAAGTAAAAGTTACAATAATCTTTATCATAACTAAGGAAAACTATAACTATAACTAACTATTCTTAACTCCATCAAAGACTCCAGAAAGATATAATATTACCTAAGTAAACAAGACAAAAGCAACTTTTAAAACTCTAGAAATGACAGAGACATCTCGCTGCCTGGACAGTCACCCAAAGTTCCTCTGTATCATTGGGGCATCCATCTTCAGCCTTCAGGCCCATGGTATCCAGCAGACATTTCCATGAAGCAGGAAAATTCAAAGTCAGTTCAGTCACTATCTGTTGTGTCCTGCAGAATGTCTCGCAGACTCTTTCATGAATCAGGAACCCCGAAAGATCATCTCACCTTAGGCAAGTTCAGTAGTCCTCTCTCTGTGGGTTCTCTGTGTCCAGTTTATGCAGTAGTCCAGGCAAGAGCAGTTTCTTGCCCAAATGGCTATCAAACTCCATAAGGTGCCTCTTCGATGCCCATCTTCCTCTTGAAGTACATTGGTGCTGCCAGGAGCAGTGTGTCTCATTGTCATGAAAAGTCCTAAGTTATTAAAATATTAAATGTCCTATTCTGTAATCTTTGAAAGACATGAAGAATGTCTATCTAAAATATATCTCTATATATCTAGAAAATCTAACTAACATGACTACAAGCTTTACTATTATCGATGATTATCCATTAACAACCTATATTTCTTAATTATACAGTACATATTTAAATGAACAACACAATCACAATACCTTAATCAAAATCAGAAACACTTATACATATAACAAAATTGACCTTAAATCTCTATCAATAAAGCAAAATCAATACAAATGTAAATTATTCATATCTATATCATATCCCCCTTTAAATGTAAAAGAACATTTATAAACATTTTTTGGGAATATGGGCGCAGTTATTTCTCTCCAAGCTGCTTCCTGCTGAATGGGGGCGTCATTAATTAGGTCTTTCATGGTATAACCTGTGTGCTAGTTTCTTCTCAGTTGGCAGTTGAGCGAAGCAATTTTCTAAAGATGTTTACACCAACCCTTCAGGAGGGCGTGGTCCATCATACCAAATCGGAATAGAAGAAATGAACAGCGTCTCATCCTCTGTGAAAACAAAATAAGAAACTCCTTTCCAAAGTATCATGTCCTTAGATCCAAATTCAAAATATCTATGTTGGATTAGCTCAGCAGCATTTATAAATAAATATCTTTTAGCAGCTGTTGCTTCTTCCTCAGCATTTAAATAGTTTAAAGAGAGCATAATAGCATACAGTATCAAAATTCTCTGTGTATTTTCCATCTTTGTGCAGCTTTGTTTTAACCTCTATTTTGTTTATTTTTACTTTTAACTCTTTGCTTTTTGAGACAGGTTCTCTCTATCTTTGACCTGAAGTAACTCTGTAGACCAGGCTGTCTTTGAACTCTTAGAGATCCGCCTGTCTCTGCCTCCCAGGCATTGGGATTAAAGGTGTAAACTACTACACCTTGAACTCACAGAGATATGTTTGTCTCTGCCTTCTAGGCACTGGGATTAAAGGCGTGTGCTACCACAAACAACAACTCTCTTCCTTTTTTGTTTTTTACTTTAAGAACTTCAACTTTTAGTCTGCATATATTTTTAACACACTTTAAACCATTCAGAAATTTTCTCTGTCTTTGAATCTCTCTTTACTGTATATCTCTCTTTTTCTGACCACATGAATCTTTAATTTACCAAGCAATATCAGTAGTATTAAAGGCGTGGCTTTGTCAGCACAGGTGTGGGAGAGCCAGCCTTGAAACTGACAATGGTAAAATTATTCCCATTATCTATTTTGTGGTGGCAGGGGTGGGAGAGAAGTGCCCTCCCCCATGCCAATTAAGGCCAGAGACAGGTGGGAGAGATGGCCATGTGGTCATAAGAGTGAACTAGGAGCCAGGCGGTGGTGGTGCATGCCTTTAATCCCAGTACTCGGGAGGCAGAGACAGGCAGATCTCTGGGAGTTTGAGGCCAGCCTGGTCTAGAAGAGCTAGTTCCAGGACAGGAACCAAAAAGCTACGGAGAAACCCTGTCTCGAAAATCCAAAAAAAAACAACAAAAAAAAAAGTGAACTAGGCCTGAGCCAGGAACTTTGCCAGGCTGGGCATGAATCTGAAACCTCCGAGGAAGTAGGCAGGAATCAGAGATCTCTGAGGGGCCAGGCATGAATCTGGGACCTCAGAGGAAGTAGGCCTGAGCCAGGACCTCTGTGGGTCCAGGCATTGGTGTGGGACATCAAAGGGATTAGGCAGGAACCTGGAACCTCTGTGGATCCAAGCGTGAGTCTGGGACTTCTGAGGGAGTAATCCTGAGCCAGGTCCTCTGCAGTTCTGAGCTCACTTGAGCCTGGGAACTCTGAGGCAGTAGAATGGAGCAAGAAACCTTTGCAGGACAAACTCCAAACCAGGGACTTCTGCAGGAGGGAATCCAGACCAGGATTTACTGGAAACAAGTCAAAGCCAGTAACCTAGACCAAAGAAGGCCTGAGACAGCAAATTCCAAGAGAGCAGAGGAAAGCACAGGAGCACTGAGCTATCTCCAGGATCATGGAGTAACCAAAGGGGTAACTAGAACTGTGGCACTGACTGTACCACGAGGAACAACCATCAGAGCTTTGGATTCCCAGGCACCTAGAAGATTATACAACAGAATCTCAGACCGCCCCAACCACACCTATTAGAGGAAAAAATGAGTAGAAAAGGTAAGACCACACACAACACTGCAAAGAGCAACACAACGCCAGGAAAACCTAAAGACCCTACAACAGCAAGACCTAAACAACTAAACACAGATGAAGCAGAAGAAAATGACCTGAAAAATAACTTCAAGACAATGATTGAAACTCTTAAAGAGAAAATGAGAAATTCCCTTAATGAATTGGAGGAAAAGACAAAAATTGGAAGACATCAGCAAATCCCTTAAAGAAAACCAAGAAAAATAAATATATGAGGGAAACTATTCAAGACATGAAAACTGAAATAGAGACAATAAATAAAATACAAACAGAGGGAATTATAGAAACAGAAATCATGAGAAAATGATCAGAAACCACAAATGCAAGCATGAACAGCGGAATACAAGAGATTGAATACAAGTGCTGACGATACAATAGAGGAATTAGGCTCATCAGTTAAAGAAAACATTAAATCTAAAAAAAGCTTAACCCAAAATATCCAGGAAATATGGGACACCATGAAAAGGCCAAATCTAAGAATAATAGGTACAGAAGGAAAAGAAGTTCAACCCAAAAGCACAGAAAATATATTTAACAAAATTATAGAAGAAAACTCTCCCAACCTAAAGAAAGATATGCCTTTGAAGATACAAGAAGCTTACAAAATACCAAATAGACTGCATCTAAAAAAAAGTCCTCACACCACATAATAATCAAAACACTAAACATACAGAATAAAGAAAGAATATTAAGAGCTGCAAAGAAAAAAGGCCAAGTAACACATAAATGTAGACCTATCAGAATAACACCTGACTTCTCACTGGAGACAATGAAAACCAGAAGGTCATGGTCAAGCATTATGCAGACATTAAGAGACCACAAAAGCCAGCCCAGACTACTATACCCAGCAAAACTTTCAATCACCATAAAAGGACAAAACAAGATATTTCATGACAAAACTAGATTTCACCAATACTAACCACAAACCCAGCCCTACACAAAATATTAGGAAAACACCAACCCAAGGAAGTTGGCTACACCAACAAAAACACAGACAGTTGATGGTCTCATAGCAGCAAATCCCAAAGAAGGGGAAAAGGAACAAATTAACATGACCAACAATGAAAACTAAATTAACAGGAGATAGCAATCACTGGTCATTAATATCCCTTAATGTAAATGGACTCAACTCACCTATAAAATGGCACAGGCTAACAGATTGGATACGAAAACAGAATCCGTCCTTCTTCTGCATACAAGAAACACATCTCAAAATCAAAGACAGACATCGTCTGAGAGTAAAGGGTTGGAAAAAATATACTAATCAAATGGACCTAAAAAACAAGCAGGTGTAGCTACCCTAATATCTAACAAAATAGACTTCAAGCTAAAATCAGCCAAAAGAGACAAAGACGGTCATTTCATATTAGTCACAGGAAAAATCCATCAAGAGAAAAACTGAACATCTATGCCCCAAATACAAAGGCACCCTCATATGTAAAAAAAAACCACTTCTAAAGCTTAAATCATATATTAAACTCCACTAATAGTGGGAGACTTCAGCACTCCCCTCTCACCACTGGACAGGTCAATCAGACAAAAAATGAACAGAGGAGTAAGAGAACTAACATGTTATGACTCAAATGGACTTAACAGACATCTATAAAATATTTCATCCAAAGAGAAAAGAATATTCATTCTTCTCAGCACCTCATGGAACCTTCTCAAAAATTGATCACATACTCAGTAACAAAACAAACCTCAACAAATACAAAAAAAAATGGAATAACCAAATATACCTTATCAGATCACCATGCTTTAGAACTAGAAGCCAACGGCAATACTAATTCCAGAAAACCCACAAGCATATGGAAATTAAACAATGCTCACCTCAACATTGGGTCAAGGAAGAAATGAAGGGAGAAATTAGAGACTTCCTAAAATTCAATGAAAAATGACCAAACAACATACCCAAATTTATGGGGCACAATGAAAGCAGTGTTAAGAGGAAAGTTCATAGCACTGAATACCTGCATCAAGAAGCTGAAAAATCCCACACTAGTGAATTAACAGAACATTTGAAAACTTTAGAACAAAAAGAAGCAAACTCACCTAAGAGAACTAGACAACAGGAAATAATCAAATTGAGAGGTGAAATCAACAAAATAGAAAAAAGGAAAGCAACACAAAGAATCAAATAGACAAAGAGCTGGTTCTTCAAGAAAATCAACAAAATAGACAAACCTTTATCCAAACTAACCAAAAGGCAGAGAGAGAATATCCAAATTAACAAAAATCAGACATCAAAAAGGGGACATAACAACAGACACGGAGGAAATACAGAAAATCATCAGGTCAATACAGAAAACCTGTACTCCACAAAATTGTAAAATTTAAAAGACAACCTTCTGGATAAATATTACTTACCAAAATCAAATCAAGACCAGATAAACAAATTAAACAGACCTACAACTGCTGAAGAAATAGAAACAGTCATCAAAAGTCTCCCAACCAAAAAAAAGCCCAGGACCAGATGGTTTAAGTTCAGAGTTCTACAAGATTTTCAAAGAACTAATACCAATACTCCTCAAATTATTCCACACAATAGAAACAGAAGGAACATTGCAAAACTCTTTTTATGAGGCTACAATTACCCTGATACCCAAACCACAGAAAGACATTACTAAGAAAGAGAATTACAGACCAATCTCACTCTAAACATTGATGCAAAAATACTAAATAAAATACTGGCAAATCGAATCCAAGAACACATCAGAACCATCATCCACCATGATCAAGTCGGCTTCATCTCAGAGATGCAGGGATGGTTCAACATACAAAAATCTGTCAGAGCCGGGCGGTGGTGGCGCACGCCTTTAATCCCAGCACTCGGGAGGCAGAGGCAGGCGGATCTCTGTGAGTTCGAGGCCAGCCTGGTCTAGAAGAGCTAGTTCCAGGACAGGAACCAAAAGCTACGGAGAAACCCTGCCTCGAAAAATCAAAAAAAAATCTGTCAGAGTAATCCACAAGCTGAAAAATAAAAACCACATGATCATCTCATTAGATGCTGAAAAAGCTTTTGACAAAATACAACATCCGTTCATGATAAAGGTCTTGGAGAGAGCAGGGAAACAAGGAACATACCTAAACATAATAATGGCAATATACAGCAACATCAAACTAAATGGGGAGAAACTCCCAGCAATTCCACTGAAATCAAGAACAAGACAAGGTTGTCCACTCTCTCCATATCTATTCAACATAGTTCTTAAGGTCTTAGCACCAAAAGGAGATCAAGGGGATTCAAATTGGAAAAGAAGAAGTCAAACTCTCACTGTTTGCTGATGATATGATAGTTTACATAAGTGATCACAAAAATTCCACCAAGGAACTTCTATGACTCATAAATACTTTCAATAATGTAGCAGGATACAAGATTAACTCGAAAAAATCATTAGCCCTCCTGTACACAGATAATAAAAGGGCTGGGAAAGAAATCAGAGAAACAACATCCTTCAAAATGGCCACAAATAGCATAAAATATCTCAGAGTAACTCTAACCAAAAAAGTGAAAGACTGGTATGACAAGAACTTTAAATCTTTAAAGAAAGAAATTGAAGAAGACACCAGAAAGTGAAAAGATCTCTCATGCTATTGGATAGGCAGAACTAACATAGTAAAAATGGAAATCTTACCAAAAGCAATCTACAGATTCTATGCAATGCTCATCAAAATCCCAGCAAAATTCTTCAGACCTCAAAAGAATAGTACTCAACTTCATATAGAAAAGCAAATAAATAAATAAATAAAATAAATAAATAAATACAGGATAGCCAAAACAATGCTGTACAATAAAAGACCTTTTGGAGGTATCACAATCCCTGACTTCAAACTCTACTACAGAGCTACAGTACTGAAAACAGCCTGGTATTGGCATAAGAACAGACAGCAGAGGCCACACAGTGGTAGCACACGCCTTTAATCCCAGCACTTGGGAGGCAGAGGCAGGTGGATCTCTGTGAGTTTGAGACCAGCCTGGTCTAAAAGAGCTAGTTCCAGGACAGGCTCCAAAGCTACAAAGAAACCCTTGAAGAACTCTAAAACAACTCTAAAGTCATTTCTGACAACTCTGAGGCCTCTCAGCAGTACTGCCCCCCTCCCCTGGGAACCAGGAATCTAACAATTACTCACACACATACTGAAATGTTGGGAATTTTCCATTTCCCTGAGTCTTTGTGAATGTTCTCCAGAAATTGGGGCAAGATAACCTTTAAGGTGTTGACTCTGTTCCTGATGTACATGCCAAGTGGGAGACCTCCTGGAGACTTGATTTGATTCATCCCTGGGAAAGGAGTCAAAGTGACCCTCAGATGTTTCCTCTTACCTGGCAACCACTCTCCAGTAATAGCCCTCTTGAATTGGTAATAGCCCTTTTGAATAATCCAATCATAATAGTCAAAGAATAACCCTAGACACCCCCTTGCTTCTGTGACTTTTTCCTTTAAAAGTAGCCTGTAACAGCTATTCAGGGTCTTTCTGGCCTCTCTATGCTGAAAGACCCTATCATGACAGAATTAATAAAATCCTCATGCTTTTACATCAGCTGTGATGTGAGAGATGGTCTCTTGGGGCAACTCCTCCTTGGTGATTGGACTCTGGGGTCCCAACACCCTGTCTTGAAAAACCAAAAAAAGAAAGAAAGAAAGAAAGAACAGGAGGACCAATGGAACCGAATAGAAGACCCAGATATTAATCCACACTCCTTCGAACACCTGATTTTTGACAAAGAAGCAAAAAATATCAAATGGAAAAAAAACATATTTAACAAATGGTACTGGCATAACTGGATATCAACATATAGAAGAATTATAGACCCATATCTATCACCAAACACAAAACTCAAGTCTAAATTGATCAAAGACCTCAACACAAAGCCAGCCACACTGAACCTCATAGAAGAGAAACTGGAAAATACACTTGAGCACATTGGCACAGGAGACCACTTCCTAAGTATAACCCCAGTAACACAGACAATGAGAGAAATAATTAATAAATGGACCTCCTGAAACTGAAAAGATTCTGTAAAGCAAAGGACATGGTCAACAAGACAAAACGACATCATACAGAATGGGAAAAGATCTTCACCAACCCCACACTGGACAGAGATCTGATCTCCAAAATATACAAAGAGAGCAAGAAATTGGTCATCAAAAGAACAAATAAATAATCCAATAAAAAAATGGAGTACAGACCTAAACGGAGAACTCTCAACAGAGGAATCTAAAATGGCTGAAAGACACTTAAGGAAATGATCAACATCCCAACATCCTTAGTCACCAGAGAAATGCAAATCAAAACACCTCTGAAATTCCATCTTACACCTGTAAAAATGGCCAAGATCAAAAACACTGATGACAACTTATGCTGGAGAGATTGTAGGGAAAAGGGAACACTCCTGCATTGCTGGTAGGAATGCAAGCTGGTACAGCCCCTTTGGATGTCAGTGTGGCAATTTCTCAGAAAATTAGGAAACAACCTTCCTCAAGACCCAGTAATACCACTTTGGGGTATATATCCAAAGGATGCTCAATCGTCCACAAGTACATGTTCTCAACTATGTTCATAGCAGCTTTGTTTGTCATAGCCAGAACCTGGAAACAACCTAAATGCCTCTCCACTGAAGAATGGATAAGGAAAATGTGGTACGTTTACACAATGGAGTACTACGCAGCAGAAAAAAATGACATCTTAAATTTTGCAAGCAAATGGATGAAGCTAGAAAACATGATTTTGAATGAGGCAACTCAGACACAGAAAGACAATTATCACATGTACTCGCTCATAAGTGGTTTTTAAACATAAAGCAAAGAAAACCAGACTACAAATCACAATCCCGGAGAACCTAGACAACAATGAGAACCCTAAGAGAGACATACATAGATCTAATCTACATGGGAAGTAGAAAAAAACAAGATCTCCTGAGTAAATTGGGAACATGAGGACCTTGGGAGAGGGTTAAAGGAGAGAGGAGAGGCAGGGAGAGGAGCAGAGAAAAATGTAGAGCTCAATAAAAATCAATAAAAAATAATAATCAAGATAATTCCCGTAGACATCCCCACAGGTCAAGATGATATAGGTAATATCCCCATTAAGATTCTCTTCTAGGGTCCCAGAGAGATGACTTTGTTATTAAGAGCACTTGTTAATAGCCAGGCATGGTGGCACATGCCTTTAATCCCAACAATCAGGAGGCAAAAGCAGATGGATTTCTGTGAGTTCAAGGCCAGCCTGGTCTGAAGAGTGAATTCCAGAACATCCAAAGACACAGGAAGAAACTTTTTATTTCTTCTTCAAAACCAGTTCTATTAGCTCATTTTTGAGGTCTCCATATATAGGTCTGAATCATAAGCTTTGAGGGTATCAAAAGATGATTTAATACATATAGGTTATATAAAAAAAATTTTCAGTTTTCTTTCCCCTTCTGTGGTATAGTTCTGATAAACTGGTAGAGAAATAACTACTTACTGTTTGGGTCACAAGCTCAAGATTTTAGATTTATTCTGATTGCCATCTAAATATAAACTAAAAGGTGTTTCTCATCAGGCCAAATAACATCTCAGTCAAATCCATACCTGACTTTTTGGACAGAAGAAAAATGTACATGCTTCTAATCCAAATCTGTAGTTTTTGCTAAGATTCAAAGGTATGAGTCTATCCTTGCTGTTTTGTAATATGAATTGCACTATGTGCCTAAGAGTTTCAAATATACATTATCTTCCCTTAAGTACATAAAGTTTAACTTCTGTTCCTAATTTAAATGTGTCTCAACAGGTTTCTCCTTAGCTGACAGACACATTCAAGCATCAGATGCTGACTACAACCTGCTCCAAAGGACTGTAAGCCCTGGACTCGTTGAAAGCTGATGTGGACCAGTCCAGCCGATGTGAATGTTCCCTGACTCTTCAACAGAGTCGGCAAACCAGATGTTTCTAATAAATACCCTGTTGCCTGAATTCCCTCACTTCTTCTGACAAGCACTTCAGTCTTCCTGACCCCTGACAATAATGCCCCAAAGTCAGCCAGAAATAGTTATGGAAAAGAATATATTGTCCTGGGATCCCTGGTTGAGATGCTAAGTCAAACGAAATCTCCCTTTCATAGGGGGACTATGTGCAGCACTGGGTAAAGAATGCGGTTTCTGTGTTGACCATTCAGGGATAGTCAAAGACAAAGTGAGGAAAGGACTAGCAAAGCACAAAAGAGAATGAAGGCAAACCAGGGATGGCTTAACAGCTCCCCCTGGCTGACTACCTTGGTATCCACCATAATGGGTCCCCTCCTCATATTAATTTTACTCCTAACATAAATGGCCCTTGCATTTTAAATAAGTTAGTAGAATTATTCAGCTAATGGTTGCCAGATGAAATTGGGTAATTTAAAACAAGACCAAGACCCATGTTTGGGCTCTCATAGGAACAAGAAGGAGGAGGGAATGAAGGAGCGGAACAATCTCCTTCTTTTGAGAAAGAACTCCATTTTAGACAGGACCTAACTAGGCGGGTGAATGCAGCCCATAAAAGGCATAAGCATTCCCATCACAGTGAGGAAGTCATGGCAGCAGTAACTTCAGCCAGCTGTTTACTGGTGTTTAGCAGTCTCTCTTATATTGTTTATCCCAGAACCCCAAGCCATTTAGAGTGGGTCTACCTATCACAATTAAACTCTTACAGACATTCTCAGATGTTTCCATAGTGGTTCACATTCCCATAATTGGACAATAATTCTTGACTATCACACGATCTGATCACTTATAAAAAGTCTGTAATCTGCCAAGCTAATTCTAAACACATGAAAGCTTTACAGAAACATTGCCATCAAAGCCCCATAACAGGGATTGGAGAGATGCTTCAGAGGTGAAGAGCACTTTCTGCTCTTGCAAACAGACCAGTTTTGGTTCCCAGCTCCACATGATGGGTCACTGTTGTCTATAACTCCAGCTCCAGGTAACCTTTACCCTATTCTTACCTCCACAGGAACCGGGCATGCATTTAGTGCATATGCACATAAATATATCCACAATATTCATATATATGTATACATACATATACATAGGTTTTAAAAGGCCTGTAACATGAGGGCTAGAGAGGTAGTCCAGCATTAAGAGCATTGATTGTGACCAGTGGGTGAGTGACCTGCCTGCCAGATGGACTGCTGTCACTCCCTGGATTCTGTTTTCCCAAGACCTACTCTGCCACCCAACCGAATCATCATCATCCTCCCCACATCATCATCCTCCCCACAGCCAGCCCTTCCCCAAAATTCCAGCAGACTCCATAGACCCAGGTGCAGACCACATCAGTCAGAAGTTCATCATCAGAACAGGTAAGTTCTCCCAGAAGAGTTGCCCTACTCTTTCTTTGAGAAAGGCCCTGATCCCCAGGGCTCATCCCCTGGCCCCTTCCTCTTACCTTAGCACCAGGACCGCTGCTGGGCCCCACCTTCAACTCCAGTGGAATTTCACTGCTCTGGTGGAGTCTCACAGTCAACACAAGAGGGTAAGTAACCTGCCTGCCAGCCACAACCCCCTGGGTTCTGTTCCCCAAGACCCACTCTACTGCCCAATCCCTCCCAGCTCATCATTCTCCCACAACCAGCCCTTCCCCACAACTCCAACAGACTCCATAGGTCCAGGTACAGTCCATATCAGTCAAAAAAACAGGTGAGTGACCAACCTCCCGATCAACCTGCCACACTCCCCAGCCCCTGATTTCCAGTACATATGCCAAGGCCCTCTCCACTGCCCATAACCCCAGCAGGTTGGTCTTAGGTACCCCAGGTAAGACACTACCCACAGCTGGCTAACACTCTTTAAATCCCACCCAACAACAGCAAACTAGACCCACTCCTCTCGGCTCCATATTCTGCCTACAACTTCAGAAGGAGACTCAGGCTTTAAAGGAGGCCAGACCAGATCTAGGTGCCCAAGTTCCCCAAAAACCCCACAGGGATACCTGAAGAAATGAATGAAATCTATGACCGGGCAATGCTGAAGCATGGGCAGCATGCATATGGTGGTTCTGTTGAACTTGTCCATATTGGGTATCATGGTCTAAGTGGATAAGGATGACTGACCAGGTCTCCTCCACAAGAGGGCACCAGAAGATCTCCTCACAGATGGTTGTGAGCCATGTAGTTTCTAGGAATTGAACTCAGGACCTTTGAAAGAGCAGGCAGTGCTCTAACCGCTGAGCCATCTCTCCAGCCCCACAGAGATACCTACTGGACCTGAAGATTCACCAGTCACAAGAACCCTTGGCCACTTAGGCCAGAAGACCAGAGAGGAAACAGAAACCAAGAAACAAAACACCCATCCGACAAAGACAAACACAGGGACTAACACCTAGACCTATAACTATCCAAAATCCAGATGCCTATATGCCAGTATAAGAACACCATCAAAACAGAAAGGTCAATATGGCACCACCAGAATCCTATGACAGCAAGAAGACCTAAACATTCCAATGCAAATGGAACGCAACAAAATGATCTTAAAAATAACTTCATGAAGATGAGAGATATTCTTACAGAAGAAATTTAAAAATCCCTTAAAGAAATTGAGGAAGGGGTTGGAGAGATGGCTCAAGGGTTAAGAGCACTCACTGTCCTTCCAGAGGACCTGGGTTCAATTCCCAGTACCCACAACTCACAGTAGCTCCAGTTCAGGGAATCCAACACCCTCACATAGATATACACACAAACAAAACACCAATGCACATAAAAATGAATAGATCTTTTTTAAAAAGAAATTTAGGAAAAGACAAAAAATTGGAGAAAATCAATAAATCCCTTTAAAATGTGAAGAAAGTAAAGGGAAAAATAGAAAAAACAAAGGTGAAGGAACAATTCAGGGCTTGAAAATGCAGCTGGACTCTCATAGCTCAGCCTGGAGCTTGGCTGTGGATCTCTGCATCTGCTTCCATCAGTTACTGGATGAAGGTTCTATGATGGCAGTTAGATCACCAATCAGATTACAGGAGAAGGCCAGTTTAGGCACCCAGTCCAGTATCGCTAGGGGATATCTGAGTCATCCTTGTGGATTCCTGGGAATCTCGCTAACATCAGGTTTCCCTAGTGGCTCTCTCTATTGAGATATCTCTTTCCTTTCTCTCCCATCCCAATGCTTCCTATGGGGACCCACAGATGTGAGCCTGTTCTACCTTGACTGGAGGTCAGAGAGTTTAAGCTTATTTTTGCTCTCTCGAAGTTGTCGATGACAGGTGTGGCTACAATCAAGAAATTTTGCCCCAGGGTGTGGATAATTAGTATTTTGGATGTAGAGGTGGATCCACACCACCTAGACCAAAGGTCAGAAAATTCAAGTCTATTCTTTATATCATGTTAATGAAATCTGTTGCCTATCCCTCCCCTTTGGGAGTAAAGTATTTAAGCATGGGGAAAATAAATGAGGTAAATTTAGTATCCACCGAAGGTCACTCTCGATGCTGTTCTGTGTTTCTGTCTCTTATTTCACTTTTATCTCTGTTCCTTGTGCTTAATAATTCTAATCCTCACACTCCTACTCTGGAATGCATGAGTTTTGCCAAAGCTGGTTTTTGACACCTCCCCCAACTCGATCATCCCATTCCCTGATGTTCTCATCCCCCATCCCCTCCCCTTTACTGCCTCCCCATCCCCAGTTTACACCCGGGAGATTTCATTTATTTCCTCTTCCCAGGGTAATCCATGTGTCCCTCTTAACAAGGTCCTCTTAACAAGGTTACCTAGCTTCTCTGAAGCTGTGGATCTGTCTTTTTGCTTCACATCTAATATCTACTTATGAGTGAGTACATAGTGTGTTTGTCTTTCTGGGTCTGGGATACCTCACTCAGGATGATTTTTTTTTCTAGTTTCATCCATTTGCCTACAAATTTCATGTTGACATTATTTTTTACAGTTGAGTGATTCTCTATTGTGTAAATACATGACATTCTCTTTATCCTTTCTTCAGTTAAGGGGTGTTGAGGTTGTTTCCAGGTTCCTGCTATTACAAATATTGCCGCTATGAATATAGTTGAGCATGTGTCCTTGTGGTATGACTGAGCATCCTTTGGGTATATGCCCAAGAGTGGTATCACTCGGTCTTGAGGTAAATTGATTCCAAATTTTCTGAGAAAATACCATATTGATTTCCAAAGTGGCTGTATAAGTTTGCGCTCTCACCAGCAGTATTCCCCTTATACCACATCCTTTTCATCATGGGCTGTCATCAGTGGTTTTGATCCCATCCGTTCTGACAGATGTAAGATGGCATCTCAGAGCCATTTTGATTTGCATTTTCCTGATGACTAGGGATATTGAATAATTGCTTAAATGTCTTTCAGCCAGTTGAGATTCTTCTGTTGAGAATTCTCTGTTTAGATCTGTACCCCATTTTTAGTTGGATTATTTGGTATTTTAATGTCTAGTTTCTTGAGCTCATTATATATTTTGGAGATCAGTCCTCTGTCAAATGTGGGGTTGGTGAAGATCTTTTATTCTGTAGGTGAAGAGAGGAAGGAGGGGCTGTATGAATAAAGGGGTCAAGATCATGACAGGGAAACCCACAGAGACAGTGGACCTGAACTTATGGGAGCTCACAAACTCTAGACCAATAGCTGGGGAGCGTGAGTGGGACCAAATAAGGCCCTCTGCATTTTTGTAGTCTGGTCTTTTGTGGGACCATTAGCAGTGGAACCAGGATCTATCCTTAGTGCATGATCTGGCTTTTTGAAGCCCATTTCATATGGTAGCATGCCTTGCTCAGTCTTGATGTGGGCAGGGGAGGCAGGGAGAGGCTTGATCCTGCCTCAACTGAATGTACCAGGCTTTGGTGACTCCCAATGGGAGGCCTTATCCTTTCTGAGGAGTAGATGGGTATGAGTTGAGGAAAGAGGAGAAGGTGGTTGAAGAGAGGGAGGGGGAACTATGGTTGGTATATAAAATGAATTTTAAAATAATGTGGATTTGAGTGGGTGGGGAGTTTGGGAGGATCTGGGAGGAGTTGGGGGAGGGAAGATTATAATCATAATGTATTGTATGAAAAACATTTATTTTTAATAAAAAAGAAGAAGAATTGAAAATTGAAATAGAAGCAATAAAGACAACATAAACCCATGAAATTCTGGAATGGGAAAATCTGGATAAGCAAACAGTAACTACAGATGCAAGCACCACCAAGAGAATACAAGAGATGGAAGAGAAAATCTCTGGCATTAAGGATATGATAAAGGAAATAGATACATTAGTCAATTCATTAGTTAAATCTAAAACATTCCTAACAAAACACCCAGGAAGTCTGAGACACTATGAAAAGACTAAGCCTGGGAATAATAGGAATAGAAGGAGAAAATTTCCAGCTAAAATGCCCAGAAAATGTATTTAACAAAATCATAGAAGAAAATTTTCCCAACCTGAAGAAGTACATGCCAATAAAAGTACAAGAAACTTATATAACAAATATGCTGGGCCAGAATAAAAGGTCCCTTGACACATAAAAATAAACATGCAGAATAAAGAATATTTAAAAAGTTTTTTTAGATAACATCACCCAGCCCAGCCTGTCTGGGCACTGGGTCGGAATCCTCAGGGCACCCAAGCGGGCGGGAGTTCCTTTGTTTCTATAGCCTGCCTGCACCAAGCAAGGTAGGCACTTTGTTTAGGAGCTACCCAACCAGCACAGAGACCTGATCTCTCGGCGCCAGGAGAGCCAACAGTGGGGAGAGCCATCACTGGGAAGGTACATCAGTAGGCAAGGAGACCTGATCCGGTAAAAGAAGATCCATAGGGGAGCATTTGGAAGAAGAGATGGGTAGACGCCAATGCAAGAATTCACCCAGCAATCTGAAAAGCAACATGAAGCCACCAGAAACCAGCGACCTCACAACGGGAGGACATGAACACCTTAATCAAGATGAAGTAGAAAAGATTGACTTCATGAAAGTGATTGACGCCCTAAAACAGCATGTAAAGAATGCCCTTATAGAAACAGATGAGAAATATAACAGAAAGTTTGAAGAATTGAATAAATCAGTGAATGATACCCTAGAAAACCAAGGAAAAACAATCAAACAGATAATGGAAACAGTTCAAGACTTGAAAACTGAAATGGAAGCAAAGAAGAAAACACAGAGGGCCGGCTGGACATGGAAAATTTAAGTAAACAAACAGAGTCTACAGAAACAAGCATAACCAACAGAATACAAGAGTTAGAAGAAAGAATCTCAGATTCTGAAGATACCATAGAGAAAATAAACACACTGATCAAATAAAACAGCAAGTCCAACAAACTCTCATCACAAAACATTCAGGAAATCTGGGACACAATAAAAAGACCAAACCTAAGAATAATAGGAGTAGAAGAAGGAGAAGTGCAGCTCAATGGTCCAGAAAATATATTTAATAAAATTATAGAAGAAAACTTTCCCAACCTAAAGAAAGATATACCTATGAAGGTTCAAGAAGCATACAGAACACAGAATAGGCTGGATCAAAAAAAAAAAAACATCCCCTCGCCATATAATAATCAAAACACAAAGCATACAGAATAAGGAAAGAATTTTAAGAGCTGCAAAGGAAAAAGGCCAAGTCACTTATAAAGGTAAACCTATCAGACTTACACCTGACTTCTCCATGGAAACCATGAAAGCCAGAAGGTCCTGGATAGATGTACTGCAGAAACTGAGAGACCATGGATGCAAGCCCTGACTACTATACCCAGCCAAGTTTTCGTTCACTATAAATAGAGAAAATAAAATTTTCCAGGATAAAAACAAATTTAAACAATACGCAGCCACAAATCCAGCATTACAGAAAGTAATAGAAGGAAAATCACTAACCAAGGAGTCCAACAATGACCACAATAACTCAGACATCTAGAGACCCTTCACCAATACAACTCAAAGAAGGGAAACACACAAACTCTATGACTAAAAAAGTGACCGGAGTTAACAACCACTGGTCATTAATATCACTTAATGTCAATGGACTCAACTCACCTATAAAAAGGCACAGGCTAAGAGATTAGATAAGAAAACAGGATCCAACATTCTTCTGTTTACAAGAAACACACCTCAACCACAAAGACGGGCACCTACTCAGAGTAAAGGGCTGGGAAAAGGCTTATCAAGCAATGGACCTAAGAAACAAGCAGGTGTGGCCATACTAATCTCTAACAAAGTTGACTTCAAACTTAAATCAATCAGAAGAGATGGAGAGGAGCATTTTATACTCATAACAGGTACAGTTCATCAGGATGAAGTTTCAATCCTGAACATCTATGCCCCTAATATAAAAGCACCCACGTACATAAAAGAAACATTGCTAAAACTCAAGGCAGCCATCAAACCGCACACACTAATAGTAGGAGACTTCAACACTCCTCTCTCACCAATGGACAGGTCAATCAGACAGAAACCTAACAGAGAAATAAGAGAATTAATGGAGGTAATGAAGCAAATGGAATTAACAGACATCTATAGAACATTCCACCCAAATAGGAAAGAATATACCTTCTTCTCTGCAGCTCATGGAACCTTCTCGAAAATCGACCACATAGTCGGTAACAAAGCAAACATCCACAGTTACAAAAAAATATTAGTAACCACCTGTGTCTTATCAGATCACCATGGATTAAAGTTAGAATTCAACAACAATCCTACCCCCAGAAAGCCTACAAATGTATGGAAACTGAACAGTCAACTACTGAACCATACCTGGATTAAGGAAGAAATAAAGAAAGAAATTAAAGTCTTCCTGGAATTCAATGAAAATAAAGAAACAACATACTCAAACTTATGGGACGCTATGAAAGCAGTCCTAAGAGGAAAGTTCATAGCACTAAGTGCCCACTTAAAGAAAACAGAGAAAGCTCACATTAAAGACTTAACAGCCCACCTGAAGGCTCTAGAAAAAAAAGAAGCAGACTCACCTAGGAGGAGTAGAAGACTGGAAATAATCAAACTGAGGGCTGAAATCAACAAAATAGAAACACAGAAAACAATCCAAAGAATCAATGAAACAAAAAGCTGGTTCCTGGAGAAAATCAACAAGATTGACAAACCCCTATCCAAACTAATCAAACGGCAGAGAGAGAATTTGCAAATTAATAAGATCAGAAATGAAAAGGGGGACATAACCACAGACACAGAGGAAATTCAGAGAATCATTAGATCTTACTACAAAGGCCTGTATGCCACAAAACAGGAAAATGTAAAGGAAATGGACACTTTTTTAGATAAATACCATATACCAAACTTAAACCAGGACCAGGTGAACAATCTAAATAGACCTGTTAGTCGCGAAGAATTAGAAGCTGTTATCAAAAACCTCCTTACCAAAAAAAGCCCAGGACCAGATGGTTTCAATGCGGAATTCTACCAGAACTTCCAAGAAGACCTAATACCTATACTCCTTAGTGTATTTCACAATATAGAAACAGAAGAGGCATTGCCAAATTCCTTTTATGAAGCTACAGTTACTCTGATACCAAAACCGCACAAAGACTCAACCAAGAAAGAGAATTACAGGCCAATCTCACTCATGAACATCGACGCAAAAATCCTCAACAAAATATTGGCAAACCGAATCCAAGAACACATTAGAAAAATTATCCATTATGATCAAGTAGGCTTCATCCCAGAGATGCAGGGCTGGTTCCGCATACGAAAATCTATTAATGTAATCCATCATATAAATAAACTGAAAGAAAAAAACCATATGATCATTTCATTAGATGCTGAAAAAGCATTTGACAAAATTCAACATCCCTTTATGATAAAAGTATTGGAGAGATTAGGGATACAAGGGTCATACCTAAATATAATAAAAGCTATATACAGCAAGCCGACAGCTAACATCAAATTAAACGGAGAGAAACTCAAAGCCATCCCACTAAACTCAGGAACACGACAAGGCTGTCCACTCTCACCATACCTCTTCAATATAGTGCTTGAAGTTCTAGTAATAGCAATAAGGCAACATAAGAGGATCAAGGGGATTCGAATTGGAAAGGAAGAAGTTAAACTTTCGTTATTTGCAGATGATATGATAGTGTACATAAGCAACCCCCAAAACTCCACCAAAGAACTTTTATAGCTGATAAACACCTTTAGTAATGTGGCAGGATACAAGATCAACTCCAAAAAATCAGTTGCCCTCTTATACACAAAGGATATGGAAGCAGAGAGGGAAATCAGAGAAGCTTCACCTTTCACGATAGCCACAAACAGCATAAAATATCTTGGGGTAACTCAAACCAAGGAAGTGAAAGATCTATTTGACAAGAACTTTAAGGCATTGAAGAAAGAAATTGAGGAGGATACCAGAAAATGTAAGGGCCTCCCTTGCTCTTGGATTGGGAGGATCAACATAGTAAAAATGGCAATTCTACCAAAGGCAATTTATCGATTCAATGCAATCCCCATCAAGGTCCCATCAAAATTCTTCACAGATCTTGAGAGGACAATAATCAACTTTATATGGAAAAACAAAAAACCCAGGATAGCCAAAACAATCCTATACAATAAAGGATCTTCTGGAGGCATTACCATCCCTGACTTCAAACTCTATTACAGAGCTACAGTGATGAAAACAGTGTGGTACTGGCATAAAAACAGAGAAGTCGACCAATGGAATTGTATAGAAGACCCAAATTTTAACCCACAAACCTATGATCACCTCATTTTCGATAAAGGAGCTAAAAGTATACAATGGAAGAAAGAAAGCATCTTCGACAAATGGTGCTGGCATAACTGGATGTCAACCTGTAGAAGAATGAAAATAGACCCATATCTATCACCATGCACAAAATTCAAGTCCAAATGGATTAAAGACCTCACTATCAGTCAGAACACATTGAACCTGATAGAAGAGAAAGTGGGAAGTACCCTACAACAGATGGGCACAGGAGATCGCTTCCTATGTATAACCCCAGCAGCACAGACATTAAGGACAACATTGAATAAATGGGTCCTACTAAAACTGAGAAGCTTCTGTAAAGCAAAGGACACTGTCACTAAGACAAAAAGGCAACCTACTGACTGGGAGAAGATCTTCACCAACCCCGCAACAGACAAAGGTCTGATCTCCAAAATATATAGAGAACTCAAGAAACTAGACTTTAAAATGCTAATTAACCCAATTAAAAAATGGGGCACTGAACTGAACAGAGAATTCTCAACAGAAGAAGTTCAAATGGCCAAAAGACACTTAAGGTCATGCTCAACCTCCTTAGCGATCAGGGAAATGCAAATCAAAACAACTTTGAGATATCATCTTACACCTGTCAGAATGGCTAAAATAAAAAAACTCCAATGATAGCCTTTGCTGGAGAGGCTGTGGAGGAAGGGGTACCCTCATCCATTGCTGGTGGGAATGCAATCTTGTGCAACCACTTTGGAAATCAGTGTTTCGGTTTCTCAGGAAATTCGGGATCAACCTACCCCTGGACCCAGCAATACCACTCCTGGGAATATACCCAAGAGATGCCCTATCATATGACAAGAGCATTTGTTCAACTATGTTCATAGCAGTATTATTTGTAATAGCCAGAACCTGGAAACAACCTAGATGCCCTTCAATGGAAGAATGGATGAAGAAAGTGTGGAATATATACATATTAGAGTACTACACTGCGGTAAAAAACAATGACTTCTCGAATTTTGCATGCAAATGGATGGAAATAGAAAACACTATCCTGAGTGAGGTAAGCCAGACCCAAAAAGAGGAACATGGGATGTACTCACTCATAATTGGTTTCTAGCCATAAATAAGGGTCACGGAGTCTACAATTGGTGAACCTAAAGAAGCTAAGTAAGTAAGAAGGTGAACCCAAGGAAAAACATATAGTTATCCTCTTGGCTAAGGGAAGTAGACAAAATCGCCAGGGAGAAAATTGGGATCTTGGGAGTGGGGTGGGATGGGGGTAAGGGGAGATGGGGAGAGAAAAGGGAGAAGGGAAGGATGGGGGAACTTGGGGAAAAGGATGATTGGGATAAAGGAAGGTTGGATAGGGGAGCACGGAAGCACAATTCTTAGTTAAGGGAGCCACCTTTGGGTTGGCAAGAGACTTGAACCTAGAGTGGCTCCCAGGAGCCCAAGGCGATGTCCCCAGTTAGTTCCTTGGGCAGCTGAGGATAGGGAACCTGAAATGACCCTATCCTATAGCAACACTGACGAATATCTTGCATATCATCATAGAACCTTCGTCTGGTGATGGATGGAGATAGAGACAGAGACCCACACTGGAGCACTGGACTGAGCTCCCAAGGTCCCAATGAGGAGCAGAAGGAGGGTGAACATGAGCAAAGAAGTCAGGACCACGAGGGGAGCACCCACCCACTGATACAGTGGAGCTGATCTATTGGGAGCTCACCAAGGCCAGCTGGACTATGACTGAAAAAGCATGGGATAAAACCGGACTCTCTGAACATGGCGAACAATGAGGGCTGATGAGAAGCCAAGGACAATGGCACGGGGTTTTGATTTTACTTAATGTGCTGGCTTTGTGGGAGCCTAGCCAGTTTGGATGTTCATATTCTTCCTAGATATGGACGGAGGGGGGAAGACCTTGGACTTTCCACAGGGCAGGGAACCCTGACTGCTCTTTGGACTGGAGAGGGAGGGGGAGAAGAGTAGGGGGAGGGGGAGAAGGGTGGGAAGAAGGGGAGAAGGGTGGGAGGAGGGGGAGGGAAATGGGAGGCTAGGAGGAGGCAGAAACTTGGTTTTTTTCCTTTTCTCAATAAAAAAATAAATAAATAAAAATAAAAAAAGTTTTTTTTAAAAAAAGGTCAAATAAAATATAAAGGCAGACTTATCAGAATTATACCCAACTTCTCAATGAAGACTCTAAAAGTCAAAGAGGCCTGGACAAACATCTGGCAGAATCTAAGAGACCACAGATGCCAGCACATACTATTATAACCAGCAAATCTTTCAGTCCCCTAAATCGAGAAAATAAGATATTTCACTGCAAAGTCAAATGTAAACAATGCCTGTCCACAAATCCAGTCCTATAGAAAAGGTACTAGGAGGAAAACTTCAACCCAAGGAAATTACCTACATTCACAAAAACACAAGCAATAGATAATCTCAAACTTGCAAGACCCAAAGAAGAGAAACACACACATACTTACAACAACAAAATAACAGAAACTAACAACCACTGGTCACTAATAGCTCTCAATATCAAAGGAATCAATTCCCAATAAAAAAAAAAAGACACAGGCTAACAGAATGGATACAAAAACAGGATCCATCCTTCTCCTGTATACAAAAATCACACCTCAACATTATAGACAGACATTACCTAGACTAAAATGTTGGGAAAGGATTTTCCAATCAAATGGACCTATGAAGCAAGCTGATGTAGCTTTCCTAATATCTAACAAGAGAGATTTCATACCAAAGTTAATACAAACTCCTCTCTACCTTGTTGTAACGGGGATGGAGATGAGTTCCAAACATGTTTGTATTATGCTGATTAAACCTTGCTTATTACAGTCTGGGCGTCTCTTGGGGTCTCTCTCTGGGGGTCGTAATCTGGGCACAACAACCCTAGTGGTGGAACCAACAGAGGATCCAGACACATAGCCCTAAACCAAGTATCCCCAGGACTGACAGCGCTTATGGAGCCCACTAGGGATGGAGAGGAGAGAAAAAAGTCTTAAAGAGTGCCCAAGAGGGACTGGGCACAAAGAGGGTAAGGAGTACATGCCTGTGACTTAGAATGTCTCTGGGACCACATGGTGATCCCCAGGAGTTCCAGAAAACTGTTGTCTCTTTGTTTATTATGTTTAAGACTAGACAGATGAGAACTTTGTCTTAGGCAGGAGAGAGGGACCTGCTCGCAGGTGGCAGGGAATTGACCGCTTACAATTAAGAAACTGTGCAAATGTAAAACAAAAAATCTGAGATCATGGTCAAAAAAGTTAACAAAAAAAAACTTTTTAAAAAGAGCATTGGCAGCCAAGGACACTCTCTGTGCCTCTTTTCTTTTCTGAGCCAAGTTCTTCAGTATGATAATACTCAAGGTCTCTTCTACTGGCCAGCAGTTTCCTTTCTTAACTCTTTCCTGTCCTGACACTGCTTATAAGAAGTTTTCAATTGCCTGGCGGTGGTGGCGCACGCCTTTAATCCCAGCACTCGGGAGGCAGAGGCAGGCGGATCAGAGCTAGTTCCAGGACAGGCTCCAAAGCCACAGAGAAACCCTGTCTCGAAAAAACCAAAAAAAAAAAAAAAAAAAAAAAAAGAAGTTTTCAATTATACCAACCTGTAACTTTAAAAAAAAAAATGTTGATTTTTAAAGTAAATGTCAAAAGATACATTATGTTTCAAAATGTTTTTGTTTCCACAGGGGGAAAAAATGGGTTACAAATACTTAACAGCGGGCTGGAGAGATGGCTCAGAGGTTAAGAACACTGACTGTTCTTCCAGAGGTCCTGAGTTCAATTCCCAGAAACCGCATAATGACTCATAACCATCTGTAATGAGGTCTGATGCCCTCTTCTGGCATAGAGGTGTACATGCAGGAGAAACATTGTATACATAATAAATAAATCTTTAAAAAAAAAACAAATATTTAACACCTTTAATTAAGATGCTTATTTCTGCTTTTTTATGCAGTGTTCTGCTAAATAAAATCACAAAAAATACTTTGATAAAAATTTACATATTGTCTAAAAAGCTTTTTAATAGAGTTTTTATATTATCCAAAAAACAAAAAAGGCCAAAAGATGTTTGCTATAATTTCTTGTACCTAAATGTTTAACAGTTAATTCTGGTTTTAAAAGCTTTGTTTGTCTTGTTAAAGGGTCATAGTTATTTCTTTAAAAATTACATATGCTTATTTTGTTAAAAAAAACTAGTCCTTGGTAATTATAAGTTTTGTACTTGTAATTTTTCTCTGAGCTCTGGTCATTAGATTCGGGTTCACAAAAGTTTGGATGTCTTTTTAATATAGATAATGTTAAAACTGTTTTATGCTGTTCTTTATTGATATACAAGAATGTCAGTTACTACCAGGAATAGCTGGGATTAAACTCCTAAAGGAAAGGGAAAAAAACAGCTACAAAGAAAACCACCAATGCCATGTATAGTCACCAAAAGTGTCAACTATAATAAAGTAGGTTATAAAACATATATGCTTATAAAATGTTTCATATTGTTAATATTTAGATTTTAGCCTCATTGTCTTTGCTAAAATCATTAAAGGTTAAATCTGACAAAAATATGGTATCTAGTTCTGGTCTGTTAAAAATACAAATTAATAATCAGTCATCCTCAAAGTACTGATATAAGTACAGGGATAAGCCTTATTAGTCCCCTATATATGTTTTAAAACTTAAAACAAGTAATTTTTAATAATAAAGTCTGTCTAATCAGAAATACCTAGACAGCCCTAAATACTTCAGAGATCTATAAAAAAAATGGCATTTAAAATATTGTTTAAAAAGCTTATATCAGAGAGAGACTCTGAGACCCTAATAGTGACCCAAGGTCTCCAAAGAAGACTATGGGACACCACAATGTCTCCACCTGGATGACGACGGCGCTGACCACTGGGCAAATGCCCCGATGCTACGACCTGCCGCCAGGACCCAGCCCAGACTGTGGACAAACGGTAGGATCTTGGAGAATTGATTGCACCACTTTTGCCTAGACAAAATAAGGTCAGTCTTTTCCATGTCCCTCTTCCCCAGAAACCAATCACCTTATGGGTCTGGTAAAGACTGCTGTTCTGATACTTCTGCCTCCAATGCTGTGGAGACCTGGGTATGACTGTATATGGGCTGGTCTCTGTCATTTTTCTGTTTTGTCTGTACTTAAATATAATTTATTTATCTTCCTAAGATCTCTGATTGTCTTAATGGCTAGGCCAGCTATAATATCAATTTAAGAGCAAAAAAAGGATATCCAAATCCTTACACAAAGCTCTAGCCAGCTTGTTAGCTCATTATATCTAAAGGTCTGAGGGTATAAAAGTTCATAAACATTAAGGGTTTAAAAAATAATTCAAGGTAGTACTAATAAACAATAAAACAATGACTATATACTGTTTGGGTTACAAGTTCAGAATTTTCTGTTTTTGCTGGAATTCAAAGGTATAAGTCTATTTTTCCTGTGTTATAAATATCTATTATTTGCTATTTCTGGGCCTCTCTGGGGGTCTCTCTCTGGGGGTCATAATCTGGGCACAACAACACCAGTGGTGGAACCAACAGAGGATCCAGACACATAGCCCTAAACCAAGTATCGCCAGGACTGACAGCGCCAACGAGCCAGACCAGTGCTGCAACCATCCCTCTACTTTAGCCATCCAAGCCCATAAATCACTGGACAGGCTCAACTATGTGGAGTTTACGGCTTAAATAGCGTGCACTAACTGGGTGGTAAAATTAACAAAAGCAGTGTTCCAAACCCCTCTCATATGATGGTTGAGTTCCATAACAGTAGCAGAAGCATGCAATACAGTGCCATGAATAACGCACATATCATGATAAAAGCTAGAACATGTTAACCATTGAAAAGTCCAATCCTAATATCTCCCTAAGTTGTTATCAGTCACTTTCTGTCAGCACTGTGGCATCTTAATTGTTACAAACATTCCCTCCTTAACAACCAGATCCTCCAATTTCCCTCTAGCCCTTTCTGTTCAGGTCCTTTTTCTGACAGGACTTTCTGTTTGAGATCTTTATTCTACACTTTTTCTGCTTGTTGGCCCTCTGGCACGTTTTCCCTCCCTTTCCTTCCAATCTACCTTTCGTTCTCATTCCTTCCTGATTTGGGGCCAAAGAGCTATCTTAACTTTCATTTGATGTCTGCCATTTCTTAGTACTGGCTCTTTTACATCTGATGTTAACTTTAATGTTGATCTTCTGTGCTGTTGTTCCTCCTTTAGCCTAGAGAAAAGCCTTAATTTTCAGCATCCCTCCTGTTCTGTGTGTAGCCACTCAGTTTTTTCTTTTTTACATTCACTGCCTAAACTTCCATCCTCAATTTCCTGTGTACTATATTGCATCTGCTCTCAGCTCATAGACCTGGCTGGATCATTATGGGTAGTCTGTTTCAGATCCATTTCTTTAACCTCATTTTTACTCTCTTAGCACATCCTTTCCTTCAGCTATCTAGGAATCTCTTCAGATCTGAATCTCTTCATTGCGCCATGGTCTTCCTCTCAGTGATTAACTTCTCCAATGTTCCACCCTGACACATGTTTACTATACACTCTGTCTCCAGCCCAACTGCACCTCCTTCTCCCTATTTAGCTTCCAGAATTGATCTTTTCAAACTTATCGTCATTTTTAAGCCTCTTTAAGAAGCCTTCAGGTTTTGTTTTCTTTGTTCCTTTTGGTTTTTGCCTTTCCTGTTTAATGAAGTTGTAACTGTGATGATAGTCAAGTGCTCTGGCCCTGGAAGAATCCCTTTAACATCCACTTTTGTCTCCCAGTGTCTGTCTCTTCTTTGGTTTTACTGGTGCACTCATTACTACCACTGACTTTTAATGTAGCTCTTGGCAGGTTCCCTGCAAGTCCTCGTTGCATCAACCAAATCCTTTAATGAAAAATGTGCCACAGGGACTGGAGAGATGGCTCAGAGGTTAAGAACACTGCCTGCTCTACCAAATGGCCTGAGTTCAATTCCCAGCAACCACATGGTGGCTCACAACCATCTGTAATGGGGTCTGGTGCCCTCTTCTGGCCTGCAGGCATACACACAGACAGAATATTGTATACATAATAAACAAATATTTAAAAAGAAAAAAGAAAAATGTGCCACAAAAGTTTCATTCACACCTTCCTCCTCAATCCATCCCTGTGTGTCATGTCCTCAGTTCTGCTAAGTGCCTTCTTTTTTGTCTTCTACATATAAGTCTGCTCCAGTCTGTGATCTAGTCTACCATTCATTTTATCTCTCTTTAATTTATCCCCAGGCTCCTAACCCTGCAACTTCACATAGCACTCTGTTAAAATTTATACCACATTCCCTTATACCTTTATTTAAATGTTCTCTTCCTTTAAACTGTTCGGAGTCACCAGCAGAGGCATTGGTAAACACCATTCGATCCCCCGGAATAGGCTGATCCTTAACAATCTTAGGAAAAATTACGTGGTGGCGGCGGAACACTTCAAGGAGCCGACTTTTTGGATGATTGTCTAATTGACCAGAGGAAGTGGCCAAGAACAAGGTCCACAGCTCATGATAAATATCTAAGCTGTGTCTTATCATATGAGGTGATATGATTAGGTTTTCAACCAAAGTTTGAATACTTATTTTTTTGAGCTCTCCACAATAATTGTCATAATGAGGCATAACCATGTGGCAAGGAGAGGCAAAACAGTGAACCCACATAAGGGGACCATAATACACCAGTGGGAGGAAACTTAGAGACAAATACTAAAAATGAAAAGGGCTTATCACAATCCATATATTGTAGTCTCAAGGCCTCCTTTGCTTTAGAAGTCATCTACTTTAGTTATACAGGGTTAGAATCTCCCTGAAGGAGGTCAAATAAGGGTTTAATTTGGCCAGTATGAGAGCCAAGGATGGATGCATCCAATTAACATCACCTAAAAATCTCTGCTAATCATTTAAGGTTTGTAAATGAGAAACAATTGCAGCTTTAATGATTTACTAATTCAGCAGCCTGTAACCAACCCCTTAGATCGGCAAAGGATTTAAAAAGTAGCTGCTCTTCCTTGCAATACTTATTTGCATTTTTAAAAACCAATTGTTTAATTACAGGCATAGCTTGATCTGCATCCCCAAAATTTTGTTTTCCTGTGTCCTTGTTGGGCAATGCCTTCCAAGCCTGTACGGCCGAAGCAGCTATCTGCACATACACTTCTGCACAGCAAGACCTGTCAACTTGGATACATTGCTCTTGCTGGTCCCCACGCCACAGGAGATAATTTCCACCAGGCCGAATGACTCTGCGAAGTTGTCAAACATGGATGCAAATGTCAGGGCTATTTGCTGGCACACAACCTGCCCAGGATTGTTAGGATCAGGGGTTTCAATGACAGGAAAAGCTTGAATTCCAGTCGGTGCACCGGACTGCTGGAAAATAACTTCCTTCTGCCCATCCCGGTCCTCATCGGTTTCCTTATAAGCGGGAGGTGCAAAAGGCAAAAGCCATTTACAACCAGCTCTTCCCGCTCCCGAGCAACTCTTCAGTGGACTTGGCAACTCCTCAATCTCTTTCTCAACTGTTCTTCTTCTGATTCCTCAGAATCTGCTCTAGTTGAACTCTCTTCCCTAGAAGTCTGACTGAGCATGACCTCTTTCATAGCCTTATCCTCAGTGACCACCGAATGTCTAGTTTCCTCTTCTTGTATCTCTGTGAAAGCCTTACTAACCTCCCTCAGTTGTTACATTCACTTTCTCTGTTAGCAAGGCTTCCTTCACCAATCTCCATAAAGAGAACATCACCATAGGCAAGTGCTCTGGCCTCTGTTTCTGCAATTCTCTTCGTAAATCTGACTTGGCTTGTTCCCAGCCTGGAACATTTAAACCCGCTCCCATAATAAACCAGGGGCTAACTTGAGCTATTTTTTTCTGAAATCTTCAGCTGTCTTCCTTTTTACTTCCATGCCTTGTGGCTTTAAGACTTTTGGTTCTTTTTGAGGCCTTCAATTCACCCTCCCACCTCTTTTTTATACTTGCTAGTCTTTTGGAGGGTGTCCCTCAGAGTATCTCAGAGGATGGAAAAAAAAACACATTTCTTTCCCCAATATGCTCCTCCATTTATCCAGCAGATGGAGCGACCACATTCATGAATCCCCACTTTCCAGATCTCAGTAGTACCTATGCCCACAGTCCCCCCCAAAAAGATTATGAATGTTTGTCTTTGTTTAGAGTGTTGGTTATAAGTTGTTATGGATAATGGTCAGGAAAAAAACTAAGCAAAGGAGATTATATTTAGAGTTTTGTGTTTTGAAAAGAGAAAATGCTGTGGGATAATGGTTTTGTACACTGTAAAGATTTATTACTCTTATAAGTTTAATAAAATGCTGATTGACCAGTAGCCAGGCAGGAAGTACAGGTGGGGCAACCAGACTAGGAGGATTCTGGGAAGAGGAAAGGCAGAGATAGTCAGTCACCATCCAGATGCAGAAGAAGCAATATGAGAATGCCTCAGTGACAAAAGGTATTAAGTCGTGTAGCTAAACATAGACAAGAATTATGGGTTGATTTAAGTTGCAAGAGCTAGTTAATAATAATCCTGAACTAATAAGCCTAACAGTTTATTATTTTAAAAAGTTTCTGTGTGTTTCTTCGGGACTGAACAACTGTGGGACCATGCAGGACAGAAACCTCTGTTTACAGGGCCCATTCTCATCAAAATTGGGTGAAAGCAAGACTGAGATCCAACAGGGCACACATGAAGTTCTATATCTGCGCGTGTGACATCCGGAGCATGTCATAATGTGATCTATATGCCGTCTAGAGTCAGTCTTCTGTTGCTGGGAAGAGATACCATGACCATAGCAACTGTTTTTTTGTTTCATTTCTCCTTCTACTGAAAATAGAGGGAAAAAGAAAATAGATTCTTTTCTCATACAATAAAAAAGCTCAAGCTTTCCTTTAGTTCCTTTTTACAAGCCCCCCCCCCCCCGCTCCCTTTATTTCATTTAGCCTCAGGCTTTTCTTTAAATATTTTATATCCTTGAGCACAAGACTTAACCCCATTACACTTCCTTGTCTTCCTTTTCTCCTCAAATTGTACATTTTGCATTTTTTCCTTGCTCATTTTGTTTCTTTTCATTATAGATCTTCATAGTAGACCACTAATAACCACAGGACAGAGTCAGTACTAGGCTGTCTTGAAATCTCTTCTGTCAGCACCATTAATCCAAAACTATTCAATTTAGCCTCAAGCAGATTTTTTGGGCAAGGGAAAAAAGCAATCACATTCTTCACCAAAACAATACAAAACTAGTCTCTAGGCCACTTAATAATATTCTCTGAAACTTCTTGAGCCAAGCCATCATAGTCTACATGGCTCTCAGCACCACTGTCTTCCATGTTCCTACTAACATAACCCATTAATCCCCACTTAAATTGTTTATCTTTTCTAAGCCAAAGCCCCCCAAATCTGTATTCTGCCAACCATAGGCGTAGTCAGGTCGGTCACAGCAATATCCCACTCCCTGGTAACAACTTCTGTCTTAGCCAGTGTGTTATTGATATGAAGAGGCGCCATGGCTGTGGAACTACTGTCAAGGAAAGCATTTAATCGAGGCTTACGGTTTCAGAGGTTTAGTACATTCTCATAATGGCAAGGAGAATGGGGGCATACAGGCAGCCATGAATCTGAAGTAGTTGAGTAGTTCTACACCCAGATCTACATCTGAGTCCTACAGACCTACCAAGTAAGTCACACACCTTAAAGGGTGCACAGCCTCCAGAAATAGCTGGTGAACAAGTACTCTGTAGATCTTTGTGCTCACAGATAAGCACTAGGAGAGCCTGGAATGTTAAGCACACAAACAGTGGGAAGAGAAAATCACTGGGCCTGGTTTGGGCTTCTGAAACCTCAAAGTGACATTCCAACAAGGCCATACCACCCCAACAAGGCCACGCCTCCCAATCCTTCTGGGGAGTGACTCTCCTGATGACCAAACATTCAAATATATGAGCCGATGGGGGGTCATTATTATTCAAACTACCACAAGCTCCAGTGGGTTTGAGTAGCCCTCGTTTTAGTTTCGATGGCTGCCAACTGTGTGACTTCCCTCCTAGGATGGCATTGCTTCCTTTCTGCAACTGTCCTTGAGAGATGTTTCACTTTTCTGGTATGTTTAGCTCCCATTTCTCACTAAAAATCTGGTTAAAAAGCAGCCAGCAATATCCAGGTGGAAATCTTAATGCTATTCTAAGTTGGAATTTCCTCTGCCAGAATAATTAGTTCATCAATTTAAACCTAGGCTCACACAAAGTCTCCCAGGGAATAGAGAAAATGTAGACTGTTTTTGCCATAACACAACATAAATGGCCTCTAGTCTACTTCTCAATAGACAACTCATTTCCTTCTGAGATCTCAGTATCACCCATTAATCTCCATTCACAGTAGTTCAGGTGCATCTGACTTGTTCGAAATAAATCTTCCAAGTAGACTCCCTGGAACTTACAAGAATTTTTTGAGTCTGTGAAAACATAAGTTTCAGACACATTAACATTCCCACAGTTTATAGTCTGTATTGAAACTTATATCGTAGAAATGGCAGTATATTCATGCCAGAAATGACTGTGACAGATGGTTTTGCACAATGAAATCTTTGAGGCGGGTGGTGGTGGCACATGCCTTTAATTCCAGCACTCAAGAAGCAGTGCCAAATGAATCTCTGTGAATTCGAGGCCAGCCTAGTCTACGAGTCTAGTTCCATAACAGCCTTAAAAGCTACGGAGAAACCCTGTCTCAAAAAAACAAAAAAAAAAGTATCTTTGTGGTCTATAGTTAGAAAACCAATGGGAATTTAAAATCTTGATCTTGCAGTTACAATAGTGGTAGTACTCAGCCAGAGCTAGATTAATAGCTTATCAGAATTTATTGATTAATGTTGACTATGAACAGTAGCATAATGAGAGAGAAATCCGATAACTTGCATTTGTACACCTTAAAACAGTTTTATTATTTTTAAAACATCTTTAATGTTACAATTTTCTCTGGCCTTCCTCTTTTTCAATACTGGATTCCCTTAAGTTCTACATCTATTTATTTATTTGTTTGTTTTAAAAACTATATTTCCTAATTTTACATATCAATCCCAGTTCCCACTTCCCATCCACTCCTCAGAGAGAGTAAGGCTCTTATGGGAGTCAACAAAGTCTAGTACATTGCTTTGAAGCAGGACCAAGACCTTTCCCACTATATCTAAGCTGAACGAGGTATACCTCTAAAGAGAAAGGGTTCGAGTCAGTACAAGTAGTAGGGATAAATCCTGGTCTCACTGCCAGTGGCCCCACAGTCTACTCCAGTGTACAAATGCCACCCACATTCAGAGGGACTAGATTGGTCCTATGCTGGTTCCCTCACTGTCAGGCCAGAGTTGGTGGGCTCCCACTAGGTCAGGTAAGCTGTTTCAGTGGGTGTCCCCATCATGGTCTTGACCTCTGCTCATATTCTCACTCCTCACACTCTTTGACTGGACTTTGGGAGCTCAGTCCAGGGTTCTGCTGTGGCTCTCTGCCTCTGCTTCCATCAGTTGTTGGATGAAGGTTCCATGGTGAGATTTAACACAGTCATCAGTCTGACTACAGAGCAAGGCCAGTTCAGACACCCTCTCCAGTATTGCTTAGGGTCTTAGCTAGGGTCATTGCTGTGTATTCCTGGGGATTGCTCTAGTGCCATGTTTCTTGCTAGCCCCACAATGGCTCCCTCAATCAAGATATCTCTTTCCTTCCTCTCTGTCTCTGTCCTTCCCTCACCTCAACCATCCCATTCCTTCAAGTTCTCCTTCCCCCTTCCCTTCTTCCTCCTTCTCCCTTTATGCCCTCCCATCTCCTCCTACCACCATGCTCTCAATTTTGTCAGGAGATCTCGTCTGTTTCCCTTTCCCAGGGGGGTGTATATATGTTTCTCTCAGGGCTCTCCTTGTTACTTAGCTTCTCTGGAGTCATGAACTATATACTCGCTATCCTTTCCTTTACAGCAAGCATGAAACCTTCTCTAAAATTGACCACAAACTCAGTAACAAAGCAAACCTCAACAGATGCCCAAAAATTGAAATAACCCCCATATCTTATCAGATAACCATGATTTAAAGTTAGAATTCAACAACAACACTAATTGCAGAAAGCCTACAAACTCATGGAAATTGAACAGTGCTCAATTCAATCACCCCTGGGTCAAGGAAGAAATAAAGAAATTAAAGACTTCCTAGAATTCAATGAAAATGAAGGCACAATGTACCCAAACCTGTAGTAATAAGGGCGGCGGGGCTGTGTCCCCAGCACCCCGGTTGCCTGGCTAGCTTATGCCCGAAATAACAACACACAAACTGTATTCATTTAATCATTGCTTGGCCCATTTCTATCTAGCGTCTTCTAGGCTAATTCTCACATATTAATTTAGCCCATTTCTACTCATCTGTGTAGCGCCCCTAGGTGCGCTTACCAGGAAGATTCTAGCCTATGTCCATCCTGGGTCGGAGCTTCATAGCGTGCGTCTGGCTGGGAGCTGGGAGCATGGCGTCTCTCTGAGGCGTCTGCTCCCAAGAGGAGAGCTGTGGAGTCTGAGCTCACTTCCTTTTCCTCCCAGCGTTCTGTTCTGTTTACTCCTCCCATCTATCTTCTAACCAATGAGGGCCAAGCAGTTTCTTTTTATTTAACCAATGACCTTCCTCCATCCACAAACCTATGGGACACCATGAAAGCAGCACTAAGTGCCTACGTAAAGAAAGTGGAGAAATCTCACACTAGTGACTTAACAGCACACCTAAAAGCTCTAGAACAAAAAGAAGCAGACTCACCCAGGAGGAGTAGATGGAAGGAATTAATCAAGTTGAGGGCTAAAATCAGTAAAATAGAAATAAGGAAAACAATACAAAGAATCGATGAAACAAAGAACTGGTTCTTTGAGAAAAATCAACAAGACAAACCCTTATCCAAACTAACCAAAAGGCAGAGAGAGAACATCCATATTAACAAAATCAGAAATGAAAAAGGACACATAACAACAGACAATGAGGAAATCCAGAGAATAATTAGGTCACATTACAAAAACCTATACTCCACAAAATTGGAAAATGTAAAAGAAATGGACAATTTTCTGGATAGGTACCACATACCAAAATTAAATCAAGACCAGGTGAACAATTTAAATAGACCTATATAGCCTGCAAGGAAATAGAAGCAGTCATGAAAAGTCTCCCAATCAAAAAAATCCCAGGGCCATATGGTTTCAGTACAGAATTCTACCAGAACTTCAAAGAATAGCTAATACCTATACTCCTCAAAGTGTTCCACATAATAGAAGCAGAAGGAACATTGCCAAACTCTTTTTTATACCCTGGATCATTCTTAGATCCTCACATCTTTTTTTTTCTTAGTTATGAATGCCTGGCCTCAGCTTGGCTTGTTTCTTGCCAGCTTTTCTTTTTTAACTTTTTTTATTGGTTTTTATTGAGCTCTACACTTTTCTCTGCTCCCCTCCCTGCCTCTCGCCTCTTCCCTTCAACCCTCCCACAAGGTCCCCATGCTCCCAATTTACTCAGGAGATTTTGTCTTTTTCTACTTCCCATGAAGATTATATCTATGTTTGGTCTCTCTTAGGGTCCTCATTGTTGTCTAAATTCTCTGGGATTGGGCTTTGTAGGCTGGCTTTCTTTGCTTTATACTTAAAAACCACCTATTAGTGAGAACATGTGGTAATTGTTTTTCTGTTACCTCAGTCAAAATAATATTTTCTAGCTCCATCCATTTTCCTGCAAAATTCAAGCAGTCATTATTTTTTCTGCTGTGTAGTATTTCATTGTGTAAATGTACCACATTTTCCTTATCCATTTAGATCCTCACATCTTAAGCTTTTCTATCTTCACATAAGTGACTCTTAAAGCGCCTATTCCTTCCCATCATTATGACATCACCTTAGAATGTAGGAGAAATCTGTTTTGTGTGTTTGTCTCTTCTTGAGTCTGGTAGCAAGATGAACTGTGTCTCGACTGAGCCTCAGTTCCTTCTGGTAAGCTAACACAGCTATCAGTCATCAAACTGCATCAGAGATCTTGAGAAGGATAAACTTTATCTGAGTTATTGATTTAAAATGGTAAAGGCTTACTTGATTGGCTACCTAGACAGACACCCTGGGGTCCTCCAGGATCATTGAGGGTAGGTCTTAGGGAAACATCCATCATTCAGCTGGAAGAGGTAGGCCTGCAAGGTCTCAGAAGAACCTGTGGATTAGGAGTTGTAGGAAGACCAGCCTACCTTGCCCTGGGCAATATGAGGCAGTCGATCCCAGTATCCCATCATCAGTGGCCTGAAGAGGGTCTCAACAGCAGATGAGGTGAAAGGCAGTTTTTGCTCAGTAACACTTTTACTAGTGAAGCAAGTTATGGGTGGGAGTTCTTTTGTTCTCACCCTTCATCTTTGGAGGAAATGGAGGTGGTGCCAGGAGTTATCCTGTCTCTCTGTTACAAAGAGCCTTTAATAACTAAATATTTTAAATACCATGTCCTCCAGATCTCTGAGCATTTGAGGACTGTCTCTTGGTTATATATAAGTAGATAAACTTTGTCTTTAGTTACTTGTCTTAAACACACAGGTGGCTTTATCTTTGTAATTAATTGCATCCATACCCAGCATGACTGCAATTAAAGAGTTTGATCATGTATAAGATGACTCTCAACTTGTGTTCCTCAACATTCTACAATAGGTTGGCAGCTTCCACAAGATTAGAACTTTACATTACATTCCTGTCATATTTAGCCTTAAAAATATTGATTTTGAATTGAAGCTCCTTTAGTATTAAAATAAAACCTTTTAATGGCTATGCAAACACACCACATGCCACATAGTCAGTATAACAGGATATTAGAGACAAAGACATAAGCAAAAGATAGACAAGACAAAGTATAAAGGCAGCTGGCAACAGATCATGTAACTGCTCTGGCTGTGGCATTTGGCTAGGAACCTAACTGCACGAGTCTGTGGCTCCTCCGTGCCCCAGTCAACACCTGGGGCTGAGTGGCACAGGGGCAGCTGGTCACATGGCTACCCTTAGTTAAGATGGCAGTTAAGACATCTGATCTTTCCTTAGCCAAAATGGTACCTGTCAACGTGGTTTTTTCCTATGATTGAAGCTTTATTAGAGAGTAACACCGTTTTGTTTCTTCACCTTATATCCAAGGTCACTGACATCCTTTTCTTTTTATTTTATTATTATTATTTTCTTACTTTTAAAAAAATACCAATCCAAATTCCACTCCCTCCTCTCCTCCCACTCCTTCCACACGCCCTCCCACCCCTCCCCATTCCAAGCCCCGCCCCCCACTATATCTAGGTTGAGCAAGGTAAACATCCAAAGAGAATAGGGTCCCAAAAAAACAGTACATGCAGTAGAGACAAATCCCAGTGCCACTTTCAGTGGCCCTTCAGTCTGCTCCAATTATCAACCACATTTAGAAGAACTAGTTTGAGCCCCTGCTAGTTCACTCCCAGTCCAGTTTGTGAGCTCCCATTAAGTCGGGCAAACTGTGAACCCCTCATGGTCTTGACCTCCTTGCTCATATTCTCCCTCCTTCCACTCTTCAACTGGACGTTGGGAGTTCAGTCCAGTACTCCAATGTGGTTCTCTGCCTCCGTTTCTATCTGTTGTTGTATGAAGTTTCTGTGGTGATATTTAAGATAATCATCAGTCTGACTAGGGCAAGACCAGTTCAAGGCACCCTCTCCTCTATTGCTTAGAGTCTTAGCTGGAGTCATCCTTGTGGATTCCTGGGAATATTTCTAGAGCCAGGTTTCTTGCTAACCCCATAATGGCTTCCTCAATCAAGAAATCTCTTTCCACCGGGCAGTGGTGGCGCACACCTTTAATCCCAGCACTCGGGAGGCAGAGGCAGGCGGATCTCTGTGAGTTCGAGGCTAGCCTGGTCTACAATAGCTAGTTCCAGGACAGGAACCAAAAGCTACGGAGAAACCCTGTCTCAAAAATCCAAAAAAAAAAGAAAGAAAGAAAGAAATCTCTTTCCTTGTTCTCATATCTGTCCTTCCTCCATTTCAACTATCCATTCCCTCAAGTTTTCCTCAACCCTCCCCTTCTCCCCTTACTTACCTCCCGCCCCCATGCTCCCAATTTTGTCAGGCGATCTTGTCTGTTTCCAATTCCCAGGAGGGTCTATATATGGTTTTTTTGGATTCACCTTATTACTTAGCTTCTCTAGGATCATAAACTATAGGCTCATTGTCCTTTGTTTATGGCTAGTATCCACTTATGAATGAGTACATACCATATTCCTTTTTGGGGTCTGGGTTACCTCACTCAGGATAGTGTTATTTGGAGCTTTGTCTGCTTCTTCAAAACCCTCAGTGTTTCTTTTTAAACACTCTGAATCCAAAAGACTGCTAACTCTACCCTCACACATGAGAGTGCTAGTAATGAGACAGCTGAGGGACACATTCAGATGCACGCACCCTTAAGATAGTTTGATATCCAAAACTGTTTGGAACTGACAGCTTCAGGAACCTTCTCTCAAACCAATATTAAACTGATAAACTTCAAGTGAGCGTTTCTACAGTGTGAGGCCACAGTAGGAACCTTTACACCCTTATGACCTGACTAAAGGATATGGTCATTCTGTGTGTGTGTGTCTGTGTGTGTGTGTGTGTGTGTGTGTGTGTGTGTGTGTGTGTGTAGGTCAGGAGTCCACCTCAGGTCTTTATTGTTTTCTGTCTTATAGTTGAGATAAGGGCTCTCGTTGACCTTGGTGTTCACTGACTGACTAAAGAGCTCCCAACCATCTCTACCCCACCCAAGCCACAGCACTAGGCTTATAAACTTTTGCTTCCATGCCCACATGTTGCTGTGGATCCAGAATCAGGTCCTTGTGCTTGTGCCTTACTGACTGAATCATCTGGCTAGACTCTGCATGTTTCTTCCTAAGACTATTTTGAACTAGTTCTAGAAGTACCATGTGTGCCCTCTGGAGTTGAATTTCTTATTTAGGAATTGTGGTGAGCTGAAAGAGAATGAACCTCATGCAGTCATGTATTTTAATATTTAATTTCAGTTGATAGGTTGTTTAGGAAGTACTAGAAGGGATGGCCTCTTTGGAGGTGCGTCACTGGAGGTGGGTTTTGATGGACAATGGATGCTGGTCAGCTGTGGCTAAAGACTGATCTGTGATTAAGAAGTCTTATGGGAAGTGTTTCCTGAGGGTCGGTACACAAAAGCTGTGTTCCAGAGATGGCCATGGCTGTACCTTGTATTTTCAGCCAAACTTTACCATGTAAGAGTCACCCAGTCATACTAGTTTTGAAGTCATAAAAGGGTCATGGAGAGAAACTAAGGATTGGCTCTGTGTGACAGGGCTGGGGTTTCTGAAGATAGCATGGGAGAAAATATTGGTAGAAGTGCAACCCAGTTTCGTCAAGAGGCCCCAGCATTTTGGAGATGCCAGTACCGTGGGATGACCACCAAAACAGCAGCAGAGGTGAAGCAGAGCCAGCCAGGATCTAGAAGGCTGTGTGTGCTTCAGAGGAGAGAACCAGAGAAGTGACCCCAGCCCTTTGGAGGAGCCCAGAAAATATTGAGTGAATTCCAAACATTAAACACTGAGTTATTTTCAGAATTTTGTTTTGCTTTGAATGCGGTTCTATTGTGACTGTCACCTGGTGCTTTCCTCTTGAAATAAGAAAGTATTTAACTTATTTTATTTTGCAGGAGCCCACAGTTGAGAGAGCTGACCGAGGAACAGGATGCATCTATATCTGAGTGAACCTATGCTGCTACTCAATGATACAGGCAATGTCTAGGCTGAGCTGCAGCTGAGGACCATGTCAGGGTCCATGGCCCCACTGCAGCCAAGGTCTGTGCTGATGCCCCAAGCTTCTAATATCATCAAAGGCTGTACAGACACCAAACATCAAGGACCAAGTTGGTGTCTTAGGGCCATACTGCCACTGGGGACAGTGCTGACATACAGACTCAGCTGCTGCTAAGGACCATGTTGTGGACCATGGTCCTACCATGGCCGGGTTCTGACCTGAAGTCTGGGTCCTGCACTGCCACTGATCATAGAGGCCCAGGTTTGGGACCACAACCTGAGGCTTTGGTGGTGTCTGGTGACCACACGACTGTCAGAACCTAAGTGACTATTCCCTCCACCCAGAGCCAGGATGTCGTCCAGGTCTAAGCCACTGCCAAGGGCCATGTATGAGTCCATAGTTCAACCGCAATTGGGGTCTGTGTTGATGTCTGTGATTCAGTCCTGTCCTTCACTGTCCTGGGAAAGCTGGCCTTATACCACTCTCTGCTCCGTACAGCAAGAGAACTGGCCCCTGTGCTTGGAAGAGAGGGCTCCCACCCCTCACACAGGCGAGGATGTAGGAGAGCTTACTCCACAACTGCACCAGAGGTGAGTGGCCCCAGTGGCTTGATCTGATCTGACTGGCTATCACCCATGCCCACAACTGGGCCTTGGGTTGACCCACCCTAGCATTTGCCCCCTCTAGGTCCTGCTCGAGTTTGTGATGGGATTAATTCTGCAGAACAATATCCTCAAGATCCCCAAGACTCAGGATACCCAAGAAGAACTCTGGTGAAGATTCAGTGAGAATGGTGTACCAAAAACCAGAGGCCTTGAACCAGACCAATAACTCATTGCATTGGACAGTTGCCAGTTAAGCTGATGGGACAAAAGGGGTATAGTATATGACCCACTGAAGCCTCCAATGCCATCAGGATGGAAGAAGTGGTGAGGGAGAGGCAGGAGAGAAGGAGAAGCAGAGATTTTGCTGTTTCCTGTGTGGTTTTTTGTTCTGTTTGGTTTAATGCGTTTGTTGTTGTTGTTTGTGCTTTTGTTTGCTTGTTTGCTTCCTTACTGTGTTTTGTTTTCTTTCGTGGGGGATGCAACAGGAATGAGTGGGGAAGATACAGGACCCAGAGGTGGACAAAATTGGGGTTATGATATGAAACCCCCAAAGATTCAATAAAGAAGTTTTTTTAAAAAAAGAGAGATCTGAAAATATAAAAGAAATTTTGTAGTTTTATAGAGACTTTTGATTTATAAAGATTTTGATTTAAATTTTAAATCATTTGAATTTGTAGGGATTGAGGGTCTTTTAATGTTTGTAATATGTTTTATAATATATTATTAATATGGCACATTGGGGACAACAAGAAAGGAGAGGTTGGGCTTAAGAAATGATGTGTTTGTGTATCAGGTTGACAGGAGGTCAATTGTGCTGGCTGGTTTTATATCAAGTTGACGCAAGCCAGAGTCATCTGAGAGGAGGAACCTCAACTGAGAAATTCTATCTATGAGATCTGGCTGTAGACAAGTCTGTAAAGCATTTTGTTAATTAACAATTGATGGGAGAGGGCCAAGCTCACAGTGAGTGGTGCTATCCCTTGGCTGGTGGGCCTAGGTTCTGTAACAGAGCAGGCTGAGCAAGCCTTGTGGAGAAGGAGAGTAAGCAGCATTCCTCCACAGCCTCTGCTTCAGGTCCTGACTCCAGCTTCCTGCCCTGCCTCTGAGTTCCTGTCCTGATTTCCTTCGTGATAAACAGTGATGTGGAAGAATAAGCCAAATAAACCCTTTCCTTACCAGGTTGCTTTTAGTTATTTGGTTTCATCATAGCAGTAGAAATCCTAAGACACCCTCTGAAGCTGTAAGCAAGAGCTCAATTAAATTAAAGCATTTAAATTAAATGCTTTCTTTTATAACCTGCTTTAGTCATGATGTCTCTTCACAGCAATTAAGTCAGGAATCTTTAGTTCATGACCCTAGCTCAGCATACAAGGTATTCAAATAAGCTTCAACTTACTGACCAGAGTAGTTAGTGCCTGTGTCGGTGGCTTAGACATAGTTTAAAAAGTTTAATTCAAAACTTGAGGACAACAACACCTAGTTTTCAAAGACAGATCTTCACAGTTACTGGGACTTGAAACTTGACAAATATTGAACCAATGGGTGGCAATAACCAAAGCCAGTGCTACGTGTTGGTCTCCTCATACTGTATGAGAGACTACTGGTAATAATCTTGTCATAAGGACACATTATCAAAGGTTCAAGTAGTAGACTATCCATGGAATAGGTAGCACACTGGGCCTGAGTCTGCAACCTCTAGCTGGCACTGAAACTCAGATTCTGGATGTGTTCCCACCACCAGTTCCTCCATGAAAGGGGTGATTTCTCTAACATGGGGCTTGAGCAGAACACTACTTTCATTCTGGAGTGTAGAATTCTGTGTGAGGAGGATCCCCATAGGATTACTCACGCTAAATGACTGGATTCCTGATCCCAAGTTAGCTTCACTGGCAGACAGGCTTTACTAGTGTTATGGCTTAATTCTGGAAGAATTAAGCCCATCTTGTGGGATTCCAATCTTAAAGCACTATGGGAATCCTGAACCTGATTTCTTTCCTAACTTCATCATATGCACTGGTTTTCTTTACACATTCTGTTCTGCATCACTTTGTTATGATAAATTAAGGTTGTGCTGAATTTTGTGGGTTCTTCTAGTGAATTTCCAACATGTATTGAGAAACTGTCTCCATGAGACTGGCATGTGGGCATGTCTTTCAGGCATTTTCTTATTAATGATTGATGTGGGAGGGCCTAGAAGACTAAGAGCTATGCCATCCCTTGGTATGTATAAGAAAGCAAGCTTAGCAAGACATGGGGAGCAAGCCAATAGCAGTATTCTTCCATGGTCTCTCCTTCAGTTTCTGCCTCCAGATTCCTGCCTTGAGTTCCAGGTTCTGGCTATTACAAATAACACTGCTCTGAATATAGTTGAGCAAGTGTCCTTGTGGTATGTTTGAGCATCCTTTGGGTATATGCTCAAAATTGGTATAGCTGGGTCTTGAGGCAGATTGGTTTCCAATTTTCTGAGAAAACACCATACTAATTTCCAAAGTTGCTGTACAACTTTGCATTCTCACCAGCAGTGGAGAAGTGTTCCACTTAATCCACATCCTTACAACATAGGCTGTCATTAGTATTTTTGATCTGAGAGGTGTAAGATAGAATCTCAGAGTCGTTTTGATTTGTTGGACAATTCTTTAAAGTATTTCTCGGACATTTAAGATTATTTTGTTGAGAATTCTTTTTTTTTAATCTGTACTCCATTTTTAATTGGATTATATGATATTTTGATGTCTAGTTTCTTGACTTCTTTGTTTTGGAGATCAACCGTCTTTCAGATGTGGGGTAGGTGAAGATCTTTTCTCATTCAGTAGGTTGCCTTTTTGTCTTATTGACAGTGTCCTTTGCCTTACAGAAGCTTTTCAGTTTCATGACAATTTTATTAATTGTCAATCTTAGTGCCTGTGGTATCAGTGTTCTGTTCAGGAAGCTGTTTACTGTGTCAATATGTTCAAGATTATTTCCCATTTTCTCTTCTATCAGGTTCACTGTAACTGGATTCATGTTGAAGTCTTTTATCCACTTGGACGTGAGTTTTGTGCAGTTTTAGCCATGGATCTATTTGCATTCTTCTACATGCAAACATCCAGTTGTGCCAGCACCAGTTGTTAAAGATGCTTTCTTTTCTCCTGTATAATTTTGTATAATTTTGACTTCTTTGTCAAAAAAAATCAGGTGTTCAAAGGTATGTATATTTATGTCTGATCTTCGATTTGATTCCATTGATCCACCTGTCTGTTTTTTTGCCAATACCATGCTATTTTTATTACTATAGCTCTGTAGTAGACCTTTAAATCAGGGATAGTGATACCTCCAGAAATTCCATTATTATACAGAATTGTTTTAGTTATTCTGGGTTTTTTGTTTTTAGATATGAAGTTGAGTGCTGTTCTTTCGAAGTCTGCGAAGAATTGTGTTGGAATTTTGATGGGGATTGTATTGAATCTGTAGATTGCTTTTTGTAAGCTGCCATTTTTACTATGTTAATGCTACTGATCCATGAGCATAGGTCTTTTCATTTTCTGATATCTTTTCGAATTTCTTTCTACAAAGACTAAATTTCTTGTCATACAGGCCATTCATTTGTTTGGTTAGAGTTACCCCAAGATATTTTATATTATTTGTGGTTATTGTAAGGAGTGTTTTCTTTGATTTCTTTCTCACCCTATTTATCATTTGTATATAGAAGGGCTCCTTTTTTTAGTTATTGTATCCTGCCACATTACTGAAGGTATTTCTCAGTTGTAGGAGTTCCCTAGTAGAATTTTGGGGGTCATGTATGTATACTACAATATCATCTACAAATAGCAGGACTTTGACCTCTTCCTTTCCAACTTGGGTCCCCTTGTTTTCCTTTTGTTGTCTTATTGCTCTAGCTAGAACTTTTAAGTACTGTACTGAATAGATATGGAGAGAGTGGTTAGCTATGTCTTGCTCCTGATTTTAGTGGAATCACTATGAGTTTCTCTCAATTTAATTTGATGGTGGCTGTCAGCTTGATGTATATTGCTTTTATTATGTTTAGGTATGTTCCTTGTATTCCTGATCTCTCCAGAACCTTTATCATGAAGGGATGTTGGATTTTCTCAAAGGCTTTTTCAGCGTATAATGATATGGTTTGTTTATATGGTGGATCACATTGGCAGATTTTTGTATGTTGAACCATTCCTGCATCTCTGGGAAGAAGTCTACTTGATCATGGTAGATGGTTTTTTGATGTGTTCTTGGATTCAGTTTGACAGTATTTTATTGAGTATTTTTGCATCAATGTTTATGAGAGAGATTAGTCTGTAATTCTCTTTGTTGCATCACTGTGTGGTTTGGGTATCAGGGTAACTGTGGCCTCATTAAAAAAAGTAGCAGTGAAAAAAAAAGTAGCAGTGTTCCTTCTTTTTTCTATTGTGTGGATCTTTTGACGAGTATTGGTATTAGTTCTTCCTTGAAATTTTGATAGAATTCTGGGCTGAAACCATCTGGCCCTGGACTTTTTTTGGGATGGGAGACTTTTAATGACTGTTTCTATTTCCTTAGGGGTTATAGGTCTATTTAAATTGTTTGTTTGGTCTTGATTTAATTTTGGTATGTGGTACCTATCAAGAAAATTGTCCATTTATTTTAGATTTTCCAATTTTGTGAAGTACAGATTTTTGAAGTATAATCTAATGATTCTCTGGATTTCCTCAGTGTCTGTTGTTATGTCCAAGTTTTCATTTATGATTTTTTTTTTGGTTTTTCGAGACAGGGTTTCTCTGTGGCTTTGGAGCCTGTCCTGGAACTAGCTCTGTAGACCAGGCTGGTCTCGAACTCACAGAGATCCGCCTGCCTCTGCCTTCCAAGTGCTGGGATTAAAGGCGTGAGCCACCATCACCCGGCTCATTTATGATTTTTTAAATTTGTATATTCTCTCTATACCTTTTGGTTAGTCTGGGTAAAGGTTTGTCTATCTAGATGATTTTCTCAAATAACCAAAGATTTTTTGCATTGATCTCTTTGTGTTACTAGTGTGATATTTTTTCCAGATTCTTTATGTAGGCATTTAGTGCTATGAACTCTCCTCTTAGCACTGCTTTCAGAGTGTCCCATAAGTTTGGGTATGCCGTGGATTCATTTTCATTTAATTATGGGAAGTCTTTAATTTCATTTCTTCCTTGACCCAGTGGTGATTCAGTTGAGAGTTTTTCTGTTTTCATGACTTTGTAGACTTTCTTTAGTTTGTGTTGTTGTTGAATTCTAATTTTAACTCATGGTGATCCAATAAGATACAAGGGGTTATTAATTTTTTATTTGGGGTTTAATTCTGAACAGTTTCCAACAAAACTTTGTGGTCATAGTGTGTAAAACCACCAGATGGGCCAGAGAAAAATCTCTCTCTCTCTCTCTTTCTCTCTCTCTCTCTCTCTCAACTTAGACAGGCATTTTCTACATCTACTGTAGGAGGAGGACCAACTTGTTTGTCCTGGCTGCCTGGCTAGCTCAGCCTTGAAATAACCTCACAGAAACTGTATTAATTAAATCACTGCTTGGCCCATTAGCTCTAGCTTCTTATTGGTTAACTGTTATATTAATTTAACCCATTTCTATTAATCTGTGTATTGCCACGTGGCAGTGGCTTACCAGGTAAAATTCCCAGCATCTGTTTCCTGCAGCTCCATGGCTTCTTCCTAACTCTGCTTTCATCCTCCCAGAATTCAGTTCTGTCTTCCCTGCCCTATGAACAGGCCAAGGCAGTTTCTTTATTAACCAATGAAAGCCACACATAGACAGTTTACAGACACCATTATCCTGTGTAACTCAGTTTACAGACACCATTATCCTGTGTAATTCTGTGTGCCTCTTCTGACACTATATCCTTATTTCTTTAGGGGACTGTCACTGACGGTTGCTAACGTAAACAGCCTTTCTTGAGGCCATTGCTGAGCTAAGAATTATTTCACATGCTCTAGAGGAATCAAAACAGAACACATCCTGATACCATCCCTCTATCACAAGAATCAAAACTAATTTTTAAAACATACCTTCACCGTGGAGTCTGAAATGGGAAGCCTTTCAGTAGACTTGAAATTCTTTTTGTGTTCCTTGGTACTAAACACCAAAGATAGCTACAGCAGTTAGCAGATGAACTACTGAAATCTAAGGATTCTTTAGTCGTCAGGGTGACAGACAATTGCAATGTCAAGATTCTAATGCTCATGCCTTAACTGACACTGACCCATGTTCTTCATTTCATTGATTCTTTGTATGTTTTATTTCTATTTTATTGATTTTAGCCCTCAATTTGATTATTTCCTGTCATCTACTCCTCCTGGATGAGTCTCTTTTTGTTTTAGAGATTTCAGGTGTGTTGTTATGTCGCTAGTGTGAGATTTCTCTGCTTTATCTATGTAGGCATTAGTGCTATGAACTTTCCTCATAGCACTGCTTTCACAGTGTCCCATAGGTTTGGGTACACTGTGCCTTCATTTTCATTGAATTCTAGGAAGTCTCTAATTTCTTTATTTCTTCCTTGACCCATGGGTAGTTCAATTGAACACTGCACAATTTCCATGAGATTGTAGGCTTTCTGCAATTAGTGTTGTTGTTATATTCTAACTTTAAACTATGGTGATCTGAAAAGATACAGGGGGTTATTCCTATTTTTTTTAATTTGTTGATGTTTGTTTTGTCACCAAGTATGTAGTCAGTTTTAGAGACAGTTCCATGAGGTACTGAGAAGAAGGTATATTCTTTTGTGTTTGGGTGCTCTGTAGATGTCTGTTAAGTCCATTTAAGTCATGACATCTGTTTGTTCTCTTATTTCTTGTTAAGTTTCTGTCTTGTTGACCTTTCTATTGGAGAGAGTGGGGTGTTGAAGTCTCCTACTATTAGTATATGGGGTTTGATTGCTATTTAAGCTTTAGTAATGTTTCTTTTACGTATGTGATTTCTCTTGTATTTGGGGCATAGATGTTCAGGACTAAGACTTCATTTAATTGTTCCTGTGATTAGTATAAAGTGTCCTTCTCCATCTTTTCTGATTGATTTTGTTTCTAAGTCTATTTTTTTAGATATTAGGATAGCTACACCCACTTGTTTCTTAGGTCCATTTGATTGGAAAATCTTTTCCCAACACTTTACTCTGAGTTAATGTCTGTCTTTGAGGTTTAGGTGTGTTTCTTATAGACAGCAGAAGGACGGATCCTGCTTCCATATCCATTCTCTAAGCCTATGTTTTTTTATAGGTGGATTGAGGCTATTGAAAATAAGAGAAGTTAATGGCCAGTGATTATTAATTCCTAATATTTTTCTGTAGTACTGTTTGTTTGCTTCCCTTCTTTGGGGTTTGCTGGTGTGAGGTTATCTGTTGCCTGTGTTTTGTGGGTGTAGTTAGCTTCCTTGCGTTAAAGTTTTTCTTCTAGTACTTTCTGTATGGCTGGATTTGTGGATAAGTTTTTGTTTAAATCTGGTTTTGTTATAGAATATCTTATCTTCTCCATTGATAATGATTGAAAACTTTGCTGGGTATAGGAGTCTGGACTTGCATTTGTGGTCTCTTAGTGTCTGCAGCACATCTGTCCAGGACCTTCTGACTTTCATGATTTCCATTAAGTAGTCAGGTGTAATTCTGGTAGGGGTATATGTTACTTGACCTTTTTCCTTTGCAACTCTTAATACTTTTTCTTTATTCTGTATGTTTTGCATTTTTATTATTATATGGCAAGGGGACGTTTTTGGTTTGGGTTTTTTTTTGTTTTTTTTTTTTTTGATCCAGTATAGTTGGTGTTCTGTAAGATTCTTATACCTTCATAGGAACATCCTTCTTTAGGTTGGTAAAGTTTTCTTCTATGGTTTTGTTGCATATATTTTCTGTGCCTTTGAGCTGGAGTTCTTCACATTCTTCTGTCCCTATTCTTAGATTTGGTCTTTTTATGGTGTCCCAGATTTCCTGGATGTTTTGTGTTAAGAATTTGTTGGATTTAACGTTCTCTTTGACCAATGAATCTATTTCCTCTACAATATCTTCAACACCTGAGATTCTCTTCCATCTCTTGTATTCTATTAGTTATGCTTGCCTCTGTAGTTCTCATTCATTTACTCAGATTTTTCATATCCAGAATTCCCTTGGTTTGTGTTTTCTTTATTTCCTCTATTTCAGACTTCAAGTCTTGAACTTTTTGCTTCACCTGTTTGTTTTTTCTTGGCTTTCTTGGGTTTCTTTAGGAGATTTATTGATTTCTTTCAATTTTTTGTTTGTCTTTTCTTCCATTTCTTTAATGGAATTTTTCATTTCCTCTTTAAAAGTCACCATCATCTTTATGTTTAAAATAATTTTCTTCTGCTTCTTTTGGGTTAGGATGATCAAGTCTTCCTGTTGTATGACCACTAGTGTTCTAGTGTTACCATATTGCTTTTTAGGTTGTTGAATGAATTCATGCATTGGCACCTACCCATCTCATCTTCCAATTGATGACGACACTGTCTTTGCCTCTTGGTCCAATCTTTGCAGTGGCTGCCTGTGTCTTTGGGAACTGTTCTTGGTCTGCTCTGTACTGTCATTGTCTGTGTCTTGGGAAGTCACTGAGGTCTCTCTTGGTCTGCTCTCTTGGTGCACTCTGTAGTCACAGCATGTGCTTCAGAGTTCCTCTCTTGGTCCGCTCTGTGTAGTCACAGCATGTGCCTCAGAGTTCCTCTCTTGGTCCGCTCTGTGTAGTTACAGCCTGTGCTTCAGAGTTCCTCTCTTGGTCCGCTCTGTGTAGTTACAGCCTGTGCTTCAGAGTTCCTCTGAGGTCACAGGGGATAGGAGGGTTTGGGGTGAAATGGGACTTGTAGCCTACAGGGTCCAATAGGTGAGGTGGGTGTTGGAGTAACCTACTTGCAAGAGGCTTGCCTGCTGGCTGGCTACAGAAGCTGAGGCAGGTTGGGGAGGAGCCCAAGGTTTTGTCCCGGTATGGAGGGCCTAGAGAGTGGGGTGCCCCACTGAGTAAGTGGTTACTCACCCCTTGGTCCTCTCTGTGTAGCTGCAGCCTATGTTTCAGAGTTCCTCTGAGGTTATGGGAGATAGGAGTGTTTGGGGGCGGCTGAGTGGGACCTGTAGCTTACAGTGTCATATTGATGGGGAGGGGGTGTTGGAGCAGACTACCTGCAGGAAACTTGCCTGCTGGCTGGCTAAAGAAGCTGAAGCAGGTGGGGGAGGGGCATTGGGTTTTACCCCCAGTGTGAAGAGCCTACAGTGGGGTGTCCCGCCAGGTGGGTGGTCACTCACCTTTTGGTCTTCTCTGTGCAGTTAGTTGCAGTCTGGGTTTCAGAGTTCCCCTGAAGTCTAGAGGCCTATATGGTGTTCTATAAGCTTCTTATACCTTTATAATGTCCTTCTTTAGGTTGGGAAAGTTTTCTTCTATGATTTTGTTGAATGTGTTTTTTGTGCCTTCGAGCTGGGATTGTTCTCCTTTTTCTATCCCTATCATTCGTAGATTTGGTCTTTTCATGAGTCCCAGATTTCCTGGATGTTTTGTGTTAGGAATTTATAGGATTTAACATTTTCTTTGACTGATGAATCTATTTATGGTTTTTTTTTGTTTTTTGTTTTTTTTTTTTTTTTGGTTTTTCGAGACAGGGTTTCTCTGTGGTTTTGGAGCCTGTCCTGGAACTAGCTCTTGTAGACCAGGCTGGTCTCAAACTCACAGAGATCTGCCTGCCTCTCCTACCAAGTGCTGGAATTAAAGGCGTGCACCACCACCGCCCGGCTTTATTTGTGTTTTCTTTATTGTTTCTATTTTAATTTTCAAGTCTTAAACCATTTCTTTCACCTGTTTGGTTTTTTTTAACTTGGTTTTCTTTATGGAATTTATTGATTTCTTCCAATTTTTTGTTTGTCTTTTCCTCAATTTCTTTAAGAGAACTTTTCATTTCTTCTTTAAGGGCCTCTATGATCTTCATAAAGTTATTTTAAAGTCATTTTCTCATTTTCATGCAACTGCATAGGAATGTTCAGGTCTTGCCGTTGTAAGATCACTGGGTTCTGGTGGTGCCATATTGCTCTTTCAGTTGTTGGATGTATTCTTTCTTTTTCTTTTTTTTGGGGGGGGGGTGTTTAGAAACAAGGTTTCTCTGTAGCTTTGTTTCCTGACCTGGATCTCCCTCTGTAGATCAGGCTGGCCTCGAACTCACTGAAATCCGCCTCTATCTGCCTCCCAAGTGCTGGGATTAAAGATGTGGAACACCACCACCCATATATTGAATATGTTATTACCCTGGTGTTTACTCCTCTGTTCTTCCAACTAGGGTGGATTGTGTTTGTGCCTATGTTGCCTGTTCTTCCAACTGGTATGGTTTGTGCTTGTGCCTATGTAGTCTGCTGTAGTTGCATGGGAGTGCTGGCCACAGGGCAGATGGATGTTAAGGTATGTATGGTTGGGTGGAGGAGAGATTCTTGGAGGGGCAGAGTCCAGTGGGTGGGTGAGGATTGATGTTGCAGCCTGGAGGCAGGTCTCTCAAGTGTGCCACACCAACCCCAGGAGATTCTGGGTGACAAGTTCCACAGACTGAGGTGTTTGACTCCGAAGGGAGGAGGTCTCCTGGAACCTGTTGTGGAACTCTCTAGCCAGAGAGAAATTATTGAGCCGTAGTTCTCATGGCAGTCTGTCTGCTTCTATTTCCTCTTAATATTTACGAGATGTTCCTGATAGCCTGGGCCGAGAAGAAGCCACCCCCTTGAAATGGGGTTACTGGCCATGACCTCTTCTCTAAGAGATTCAGCTCTTTGCTTCATAATCATTTACATAATTAAAAATTAGTACTTTGATAAAATATCCTCCCAACAATATATGAATTTTATGGCTGTGAGTGTATAGATGAGGCTGGCTTTGACATTGTGGTATAGAAAGCATTGCTTAAGTATAGTTTTAAATTGAACTTTGAGGATTTTTAATAAAAAAAAAGCTAGACGTTAGATAAGGATTACACATAAAATTTATTAACTTGATCTGGACCTAGAGTCATCCATTAACTATAATTGATTTTTTTGTATTTTGTTCTGTTTAGTGATTATGATGTTATTTGTTCTGTTTGTAATTGATTCTTTAAACCCACCATCTAGGAAATGTAACACCTGATTGATTTTCTTGTCACAGGTGATTATAATTGTTTTTTGAAACTGCTTCACTGAACACAAGAATTGTAATACCTGTTCTTCTTGTATAAAAACCCTTGTTTGAGCACTGCAAAATACACTCAGGTTCAAACTGCCTCTGTGTTTTTTTGTCACTGCCAAATCCTTACCCACCTGGTCTTCGAGAAACCACATCCCACAAAACTCCATACCCATCTGGGGTGGTCAGCGGCACAAGTGCTTTCTGGCTGGTTGTTGGGGGGGATCTACATCAGGGAAGTGGAGTTCCACCAGACTTGGGGGCAGGGCCCAGCTGCCTTGCTGGTGCTGGGATGGGAGGGGAAAGGGCATAGGATGTGTCTGGACTTAGGGACAGTTCAACTGTGAGGCCAGTCACTCACCTGTTCTTTGAGCCTGTGTAGTCTACTGGGATTTCAAGGGAGGGCTGGCCATGGGCAGGATGTTCAGGTTGAGCAACAGAGTTGATCTTGGATGGAGAGAGACCAGTGGGTAGCAAGGGTGGTCGTGTAGCCTGGAGGCAGGTCTCTCACCTGCTTGCCAACTGGTGGTGTTCTTGATGTTTTATTGTATACATTTTGAAAGAGGTACTTATATTCATTTGCAAGAGCACAATGTTCATTGCTACTCTATTCATAATAGCCTGAAACCAGAAACAACCTAGATGTCCCTCAACAGAAGAATGGATAAAGAAAGTATGCTATATTTATACAATGGAGCATTCCTCAGCCATTAAAAAAGAATGAGATCATGAAATTCACAGGTATATGGATGGAACTAGAAAAACTTTCATCCTGAATAAGGTATCCCAGACCCAGAAAGACAAATATGGTATGTATTTGCTTGTTTGTGGGTAATTGCTGGTAAGTCAATGATAACCAACCTACAATCCTTAGAACCACAGAATGTAGGTGGAGAGTAAGGGTCTAGATCTTGTTAGAAAAGGGAAATTAAATAGTTAGGGGTGGGTGCGGGACTGGAACAGAAGGGTCAAGTGAGGAAGGGAAGAGGAAAGGAGGATGAAAGAGGAAATATTGGGAGAGACAGCTAAAATTAAGGGCCACTTGAGGGGTATGGAAACCTAATACAGTAGGAGCTGTCGTGTGTGTGTGTGTGTGTGTGTGTGTGTGTGTGTGTGTACATGAAAATCACCTATATGAAATAGTCAAATAATGGGAGAGACAGAGGAAATGAGAAAGAGAACATTCTGGGCATTGGCATCTGAGGGTCCATTCTAGGGCAGACAAGGAAGAAAATGTGAAGTGGGAAGTACCCACAGGCATTGCGGAATAGCACAGATGGTAGAGATGTTGTTCCTGTTACATTTTAGATCCAAACTTCCCTTGGAAATGAAAGGGAGACTGATAAAATTATAGAAAGTGAAAAAAGGAAGAGAGAATGGAGAAAAGTTGTTAAAGTCAGGAGATGGTTCTTTAGATTGAAAGCTGTCAAACTCCCTTCCCCTTGGTCGTCATGTCCTTGCCCCAGGAAGGAAGGGAGTTTACACTGCGGTATCTGTAAAAAAGCTTGGTGCTTTCATCCTGAAGGGAAGCACCCTAGGGAAAGTAGGGGAAATAAGGAAAAGAAAAGCAAGATATATTTTCCCATTAATGCAAAGCAGAGTGGCATCTGAGGAGGTCAAGAGTCAGCCTCTACTCATGGGAGAGAAGGACAATGTTACCTTACTGTAAACAGGTTTTTCTTTGTGTCGCCAGCTCACAAAACAAATGGCATGGAGACTTATTATGAGAGCTCGCCCTATAGCTTAGGCTTGTCCCACTAGCTCTTATAACTTAAATTAACCCATTCATATTAACCTACATTTTGCCCCATGGCTTCTTACCTCTTTTCCATCTTGTACCTCCTGTTTTGTCTCTGTGTCCTCTGGTGTCTCTCTCACTCTTAGATTTTCCTCCTTCCCTTCTCTCTCTGCCCCATCTAACCTCTTCCTTCCTAGCTATTGGCCACCCAGCTCTTTCTTAAAGCAGTCAGAGGGCATCTTGGAAAGACACAGCTTCACAGTGTACAAAAAGATTATCGCACAACACCTCATGATTCCAGCAGATCTGAGTCCCATTGCAAGAGTCTCTTTAGTTCTTATATTCTCACTGGCATTGCAACAAGCCAAGCTCAAGAGAATAGCGTTTATTAGATTAAATACTTGCTTTCACAGATATGAGAGGAGTGTCTGTGGAGAGCATCTCAGGTTGTGGTATTTTATCTTTTTCTGTGTCACCAGGTCACATCACCCATCCTTCTTCCTTTTGATTGGCAGGAAATTTGTCTCATTCCATGCAAATTAACGGAAGGATTTCCCATAATCTCCTGACCTGGTCACAAGATCTCGGGACCTGGTTTCATGACTGCTTGTTGGCTCAGGTGTTCTGTTGCTCCAGATCTAAAATTAGACAATAGAGCTTGTCCCCAATCACTTCCTCTGCTCTTATCTTACTTCTGTCTAACCTAAAGATCTGAAATGATAAAATATGTCCCCCAATGTTAAACCAAGGGTTATAAAGTTAAATTGGAAAACTTTCTCTTAAGCCTATTTTCCTTCTACTCCCATTCATTCTTGCTTGTCTTGTATGACTTATATTAAAGGCATTTAAACTTTTAATGGCTAGCATGTGAGAAGCAAGTTTGCTGAAAGCAGAGCTACTCAGATGAGACACTGCTCGGTAGGTATGGGCTACTCAAGTATGGTGTGTGTAATATAAACACAGAAACAGCTTAAAGTAAAATAACAAATGGTTTCAAGAAGCAAATAATAGAAAAATAACCATAAGTCCTAAGCAGACTAGGCCTAATATTGAGCAAAACTTTTTGTCAATTTTCCCCAGTGGTCCTTATTTGTCAGTGTCTCGTTTCCCTGGATCTTGCTTCTGGAACTAGAGTTTGGAGTTACTATAAATGCTTAATGGGTTTTAGGAAGGAAATTAGGCCTGGCACAGGAAACACATAGACCAAACTATTAAGACTGGTACCTCACCTTCTTTCAGCTTGATAGATATTTAACACCTGTTATTGGAAAGACCCTCTTGGACTTGAAGCAACACAGAAAGCTGTACTTAATGGCATAAAGAACGGCTTTCTCAGCCAGGTAGTGGTGGTGCATGCCTTTAATCCTGACACTGAGGGACAGAGGCAGGTAGATCTCTGAGTTTGAGAATAGCTTGATCTACAAGTAAGTTCCAGGACAGCCAGGGCTACACAGAGAAATCCTGTCTCAAAAAACCCAAAAAAAAAAAAAAAAGAAAGAAAAAAAAAAACCTTTCCAAAATCATATGGGCCATGAATGCTGCTTAATTCCAAGTCTATTGGGGTAAGTTGAATCATGATTGGGAGGGGGGAAGCTTTTATCTTGTTTTGATATATGATATATTTGGGGGTTTTCTTGTGCCTGAAATTAAATGCATGTGTGTAGTTTAGTAAAATTGCTGTTCTTATGGTTCATTGTCATATTGTGGCATCCAGTCACTGAAGTTCACTGACCACCACCATCAAATTGAGAAAGCTGTGACGCTGCAATTACAGCAGTTATGGATCCCAGGTGACCTTCAAGAGTGAGTCACCTCCTTTCACATCGTCTGCGGTGGAACTGACAGCACAAAGTACACACTAGTCCTGCCTAGGAGATAACATCACCATTGGGTCTCTGACGCCAAACAGAGCAAAACCTTTTCTTGGCTTCTGTCCTGTTTCCTGGAAGAATGGATAATGGTACAGAGACCCGTGAGTGACCTAAAGTGAATCAACAGCCCCTCAGTGAGCCAGCACAACACTGTGAACTCCTCCCCAGGCCAGGACCCAGAGACCGGGAGCAAATTAGAACGCTCTTCATCTATATCAGTGGTTCTCAACCTTCCGAATGCTGCAACCCTTTAATACAGTTCCTCATGTCATGGTGAGCCCAACCATAAAATTATTTTTGCTGCTACTTCCTAACTGTAGTTTTGCTACTATTATGAATTGCAATGCAAATATCTGATATGCAACCCCTGTGAAAGAGTTGTTAGCCCCCACCCCACAGGGTAAAGTGATCCATAGGTTGAGAACCGTTGGTCTACATGGATCACCAAAGCACAGTATCACAGCCCCATGCCTTTATCTCTTTCCTCAATCTAAAGCCTGGCTTCTTTGGAAGAGGAGAAAGGAAATGAGTGCAGGTAAAGGCCGCATCACTTCTCAAAGGCCTGGTATGCAAGGCCCCACCTAACAATACTATTGCAGTGTAAATATAACTATACTTTGAAAATGAACCACACTATTTGAGAATAGAGCAGAAAATCCAGGATGCCTACTTGGAAATTTTACTCAAGAATGTGGAAGCCAGGCTGTTGTTACACAGGTACATTCCCTCCTTGGAAATCAACATGAATGTTTTGGTTGTCACACAAAGTCTTTAGTATTGTGCACATTAAACAGACTTTAAACTACAACCCACATCTTGAGTGGATTAGGCAATACCTATATCCATGAAACATGATCAACTCTAGATGTTTTGATGATACGTGAGACTAATCAGTCACAACACATAACCATTCAAGATGCATACACAGGTTTATGAAGCGGCCCTGATAACGTTTAAGATTAAGTACATAGGGTCTTGGGGTTCACCCTGTAGATTCCACAACCAGCAAAAGCAGTGATTTTTCTATTTCAGTATGATTGTGAGGAAAAAAAAAACATATGATATAAAGATTTCTCCACAAAGTTTGAGATTTGGAGGAAGGGAAGACAAACCCGAAATTCCCAGTCAAAGATAACTCCATGCTGGTCTTGAACTCTATGATATCTAGAGCTGCAGTCCTCACACTCAAGTTCTCAGAGAAGGGTTCACCAGGACACCTCAGTTTTCTTCCACCATGCTCATCATCACCTTCCTGCTGTACTCATAGGCCAGAAACAGAGCAGCATTAGAAGGGATGGCTCGAATCATAGTGGCCTTCATTCCCGAATACAAGGCCAATATTCCTTCATTCCTCACAACAGCAACAAAGGTTCGGATTAATCCTGCTGGCTGCCCAGACATAGAAAGAACCTGGATTCTGGATTTAATACAGTCCACTGGGAATATAATAAGCCAGAGGCAGATCCCGGCAAAGCCTCCACTTAACATCAAAGGGACAGGGCCTAGTTCATCCTTTGGTCTCCCTGACGCAAAAAATGATCGACCAAGTTCATATCCCCCAAAGAAGAAGAAATAGCCAGGTATCTCCTGAGCTAGAGTGGTGGGGAGTCCACGATAGAAGCCAAAGAGACCTTCCTTCATGAAGATACTCCTAACCATGGACCAAATTGTGTCGTGACTTTGCGCTATCTTCCCTGACATCTTCATTTCATGCATGGTCTGCAGCCGGCACTTCACGAGCTCAGTGGGACAGAGGGCCAGTGCAGCGAATGCGGAGGCCAGTGACCCAGCAGTAGCAGTCTGGAAGTCATTCAGCTCTGCGTTCGGGTCTACTCTGGCCACTTTCCTAACAAACTGTTGGCAGAAGCCATAGCACATGAATAGTACAGAGCTCTGGGCGACGTAGGCTAGCAGTGCAGGACTGGTCCCCCTGTATAAGCCCGGGAAGCCTACTTGGCGATAGGTCTTCAGGAAGCAGTCGGTGAGGCCCTTGTACAGGTTTGGGAATATCTGCATCTTCACTTTTATGGTGTCGAAGGGCTGCCCAGTCAGCACACACGCTGCGCCCCCAACGGCACCCGCGGTGAGGTCTATGGTGGCTTGGACGGCAGGGTGGACTTCATGTTCGTCCACCCCCTCATGGGTGTTGTTGGTAGGCAAGTTTCCGTGGGCTACCACGGCCGGCCGCTGTGCTGTGGGCCCTGTGTCTCTGTCTCCCAGCCAAGGCCGCTCAACCCGAAGTCTTGGGCCACCGCACTCCCCAGCCGCTTGGGAATAACCCCCCTCCACGCGCATGCACGAGTGCCCCACTGTCCCCGTGGGCAGCAGGGGCCATAAATACATACTACAAGGAAAGGCTTTACTGGAGCTGGGGGTGTAGGTCAGTAGTAGAGCATGTGCCTAGCTGGATGGACCGCGGCTGTTACATCCTCAGTAGTACCACAGAAAGCTGAGGATGGAAGAATGCTTCCCCCTTTGGCGGCCAGATTTCTGGTTTCTTACCACACAAAATGACACCAGTGGGTGCTCTCAGTTAATCTAGTCTGAATTTAAAGGGCACAACCTAAGGAAAAGGTTTTATGATACAGAAGACAGGCCATGAGTGGGGTGCCGTGCCTTTTAACTCCAGCATTCAGGAAGTAGAGGCAGGCTTTGGGAGGTTGAAGTCAGTCAGGGACACTGCACTATATGCCCCAAAAATGAATACGTAAGAGAGATGAAATACTTGGAAACTGCTACTCTCAAATCCACAACACAAAACATCTCTAGCCAAATGCTCTTCTCTCTTCTCTGGGGGCAGGAGAGACAGGGATCTGAGACATGCAGACAAACTACTTTGGGGGTGAAACCAAATCTGGGCCCAGACTGTATGCTCAAGTTTTTCATTTAGCTTTCCTGGACTATATTTAAAAGTGAGGCTTTAATCCCTGATAGAGGTGGGCAGTTCTGAGTTCAAGGCCAGCCTGGTGTACAGGGCCAGGTCCAAAAGAGCATAGGGAACCTGTTTCAAAAACCAACAGTGAGGCATCAAAAATCAGACTGCTCATGCTAAGAGGTAGGGGTTTTTGTTTGGTCAGTTGGTTTATTTTATGAACGTTTTGCCTGCACACCTGTGCATCACAGAGTGCCTAGCACCCATGGAGGTCAGAAGAGGGTTGGATCCCCTGGAACTGGACTTAAAGTGGTTGAAAGCCACCACATAGGTGCTGGGAACCCAACCTGGGTCCCTGCAAGACCTAGGGGATCTTAACCATGAGCCATCTCTCCAGCTCCTAATCCTCTGATCTCCGAATGTGTGTGTGTGTGTGTGTGTGTATATATATACACACACATATATACATATATACATATATATATACATATATACATATATATATATATATGCTGATTTCACAGGACCCCTGTAGTAAATACATACTGGCTTGCAGACAAATTTCCTCTTCAGCCGCTGTTCACCTCATTCACAATGTGTGTCTGCTTTGAGATGTGGCCTTCACTGGTTCAACTTATACAGAAAAATAAACTTTCTATTCTCTGTGAGATGAGAGACAGTAAATGGCTTCACAGGATAGGAATCTTGGGTATCAATAGCCCTGAGCACAGACTAATGAGTTCCTAACTTCATGGCTAGTAACCATCAGTACTGGATAACATTAGGAAAAAATTCTATTGTAAAAGATACTGATTCACATATTGGTAAGGTTACTCATATTTTCAGACAAGTTTCTAAAGGATCTATATAACAAACCATAATTTTTGCATTAAAAAACATAAATGTAATCTGTTGTGTACATATCAAATAAAGGCATGGGATACTACATCTTAAAACGTTAATGTAAATCATTCTAGGAAGTTGGTAAGGGTGCTTTTATTTTGTTGAACCTCTAAATGACTTGTTTATAGGGAATCTTCCTTAGTATCTTAAAGCATTATTTCTTTTGAATGTCTTCAAAATTTGTTCATGCGGTAAGATCTGTATGTAGTTTGGTAATAAAGTAATTGCTTAGCATTTCCAAGGCCCAGAGCACGCACACGCGCGCGCGCACACACACACACACACACACACACCTAGGAAAAAGCACAATTTGTTCATGAGCCCAGAAACCCTGCAAAATGTTCACCTGTGATACCCACTTCTTAGCCAAAAGACACATGAGAAATGTGAACCTTTCACAATAAAGCAGGATTTTTTTTGGATCCTAATCTTCAGCTAAGTCTTTCTTTTAAAATGTTTGTGACAGATAATGATTCATTATGCCATATTTTATTTAATATTAACACAAAGATGCCCAGAAACAACAAAGCTACTGGAAGGAATAAGCTGAGTTAGCTTTTGTTGCAGATATTTGGGGTTTTTTGTAAATTTATTTATTTATTAAAGATTTCTGCCTCCTCCCCGCCACCACCTCCCATTTCCCTCCCCCTCCCCCAATCAAGTATCCCTCCCTCGTCAGCCCGAAAAGCAAGAAGAGCAATCAGGGTTCCCTGCCCTGTGGAAAGTCCAAGGACCACCCACCTCCATCCAGGTCTAGTAAGGTGTTGCAGATATTTGAAGCAAACCTTCCAAATTATAAGCTTTGATTTACAACCTTTGTTGACTCTGAAGCAAGCCCTAATTAAAACAGCTGTTTCCTAAACCTGTAATCCCAGCACTGGACTGACTGGAGAATCGAGTTCAAGGTCAGGGTGGGCTACACAGTGAGTCAAAAAAAAAAAAAGTGTTTCTTTGTAAACATACTGCTATCATTTCAATCCCTCTTTAATCCAAAAGACTGTTTAATGCGTATTTATGATCCAGTCCAGTGAATGGGAACGTTTCTGTTTTCACTGTTCGCTGCTCTAAGTCAGTCTGCCATACGATTTAAGTCACTAAACCAATCGTCCTGCGAGCCTGGTAACACTATCACCTCCATTTCAGAGGTAAGAAAATTGAAGCAAACAGATTTAGCTCAAATTATGTGACCCCGCTCAAAAAAAAAAAAAAAAAGAAAAAAGAAAATCACACACTAACTGATCTGATACAAACACAGGTATGCCTTGACGTTGAGCTGTTGAACCTCTTAGTTTTGGCTTCAGCAGCTGGCAGTAGAACAGAAGGGCAAGTTCTCAATGAATGGGCCTGGGTGACTTCCATTTTGAACATACGTACTTGGCTTGCTTGCCAGGGGGCTGCTTTCAAGTATTTACAGGACACAGCTGAATACATTAGATCTGAATTTCATATCAGACTGAAATTGTAGATTTGAGAATCCAAGTTGAGCTAATAACTGAACCAGGACCAGACCAGTGGGATATTCTGTTAATAAATGTGCATTTGGCATCCTTCCCTTCAAAGACTATCACCTGCATCCAGATCTTAGTAAAAACTGACCAAATACTCTATCTTCTCCAGGGTTAATTCTTAGATATACTTAGAAATTTTCAACTGCCCCTTTGTTAAGAAAACAGTTTCTGACCTTAAGAAATACTCTATGGCACACACCTTTAAATCCATCCTTTAGGAGGCAGAGGCAGACGATTCTCTGTGAGTTTGAGGCCAGTCTGGTCTACAGAGTTAGTTCTAGTACAGCCAGGGCTACACAGAAAAACACTGTCCCCCCAAAATAAAATAAAATAAGGAAAAGAAAGAAAAAAGAAAAACATATTTAAGGAAATCTTTCTTAAGTTGCACTGCGGTCATGAGCTTGAGAGAACATTTTGGTACAGGATAAATGACCAGATGTGAGGGAAATTGCCTTCTGAAGCCTCTTACGTATTAAGAAATTTGATTCAAGACTTGAAGTCTAAATAACTGTTTTTTCTACACTTTACCACTAATGTTTCCTGACAAATAGAAAACTTAAGTGAACTTTATTTTATGAAGCAAGTATTTTCAAATGGAAACTTACAAACCAATCAGACACAAATTAATTTTAACTATGCTCCTTATCAGTCTTTTTTTCTAAAAATACCCCTTTCAATTGTGAAACCATTAAATGCTTCAGAGAAACTGAAAATTATGTGTATGAATTTTTAAAATACCAAACCAGGATACAGGCTTTCACAATGGGACATACCTATGAAATACCATGAACATGCACCAGCCTATTAAATAACTGCAACAATTAAATCAGCAATAGTTAAGAATGTAATCTTAATTCAAATAAGTGCAATGGTTTATCTGATAATCACTGTTTTTCTGATCCCACTACCTTACACAGATAACCTTAGTGCTTAATAAAAAACGAGGATAGTTTAAGATGGCTCTGGACCCAGTGTTCTCAAACCTCCAGGTAGATCTGACCTTTAATAGAATGCAAAGATGAATTTTTCTATTTCCTTACCTGTGTATTCCTTTTCCTGAAAACATAAAAGAACAGTATGTGTCTTTATCTACAAAACATGACCACACCATTCAGTCATTAAACTCCATGCATCCATCTCAGCTCTCACTATTCATAGAAGAAAAAGATTAGCATTATAATGCAAAAACTGGTAGCTTTTATTGTGCAAGAAACAACTTGTGCAAAAACTTACATTTCTATACATGGAAACTTGCTTGGTAGCTAATAAAATAGCTACTGTATACATACATTAAAAAAATAAAAATAACTTCACTGCCCATAGGCTAGCTTCTTACTGATCTTAGCATCACAGAATAGAAATAAAAACTTCTGGAAAAGAGACAAATGTAATAATGTCCTATGGTGAACAATTAAAGTTCAACTGTTCACTAATCTTACACCTACACCTGCCCATGTAACCCTACTTCCTAAAGAATGAAAACCTTAGTAACATTCCCAAAAACAGCCAACAAAATTCAACAAAACTCCTAACACTATAGAGAATAATTCTGAGATCGTATTATGAAAATAAAAATTTTCTCAAGCTGACCAGTCAAAGAACGGAAATCAACATTCTCACTTCTCTAGGAGTGATTCTAGTTCTTCCTGCAAAGAACTAAGCTGCTCCTTCTCCCTGTCTTCTTTTTGTTTGAGTTCATCCAGAACAGCCTGAAACCTGTTCTTGAGAGCCAAGTTTTCTACTTTCATGATGAGATCCTCCTGGCGCTTTGCCCTGTCTTGGGTCTCCTGGAGCTTGCCTTTCATGTTATCAATCTGTTTCTGAATTCCCATAACCAACTGGTTGGTTCCTTCATTTTCTTGGTGCTGTTCATCTGACTCATTGAGCTTGTCTTGTAGCTGCCTCTCCAGATCTTCCTCGGTGTCAATGATGTTGACATCTTCCTCATCTTCACTGCTGCTGCTGAGATCATTGAATATCTCTCGAAGCTCATCGTGTTCTAGTGAGTCATGGCCCTGCCTGTGGCCAGACATTCCTGGAGAGGAGATATCGAGGCCTTGATTTTCGGTCTCCTTTGTTTCATCTTCAGCAATTATCTCCCAACGAGTGCTGACAGCTTCAGCATCTGTACTCAGCAACCGCTTCACTTCTTTTTCCACATCGGGAGACTCAATATACTTCTTCTTTGCTGTCTTGCGGAACCTTCTCTTTCTGACATTTTTTAGAGGTAGAGTGATTCCATGGTTCCAAACAAACTTTTTCTCTTTGTCCTTATCTTTTTTTTTGCTTGCTTTAGGATCAGCGGAGGCAACCGGCTCCTCCACAGGAGGGTATAAGTCACCATCTACTGTGGATACAAGCATCTGACAGATATCTGCTGTCTTGTAAAAGGTTTTTTTGTCGATGGTTTTCAAGCTTTCCATAACACAAGGCAAATCTACTAATTTTGCGGCCAAGGGCACTCGATCCACCCTGACAATTCCATGCCGCCCGTCAGGGTGTAACTCAATGGTCAGTCTGTCCTTCAGGTTGACGTGTCCAGACTGCACCGCCCTCCTCACAGTTGAGGCATATTCTGGGGGCAGTCGTAAGATAAACTGGCTCTCCAGTTCATGAGGCGCATCGTCTTTGCTCTTACTCATCTTTAATTCCTTGGGAGTTACTCCTCCAACAAACGCTTGCTGCACTAAAAGAGTTCAGCTCCTACAACAGTTAAAAAGGGGCTGTTGTTAGTATAATTTTAAATTCTTAGCGAGTTCAACAGCAACTAAGTGGAACACCCGCTAGTGTCTATTTTGTCTTAATTTAAATTAAGTCTCCATTCTTATCATTAAACATGCTACCCTCCCCCCTCTGGCATTTTCCCCGTTAAATTCACTTGTCTACTAGATGCAATTCCTAGTGGAGCATCCAAGCGCCTTGAGGAGGGGGCTTTAGGCACTGACGTTAAGACTGGCAGACAATCCCAATCAATCCATAAATTCTCTGCAGTAAAACATTTAAAAAGCGAGGAGCAGCGAACTCTCTTCGCCTCGGGTACTTACAGTCTGCGGGAGAGGTACAGCTTCCCGCGGCCGGAGCAAAGCGGCGGGGAGCGGCGCGGCCGCCTTTCGGTTTCTCCGCGCTTTCGGCCGCCGCACACCGACCTGCGCGCCACCAACGAAAGGGCTCAGGTCCCACGGCGCGAAATCTCGCCGGCTGCCGCTCGAAGCAGCAGACTCCGGAGCTCACCGCCACTGTCCGCCGCCCACCTACGCAGAAAACAAGCGAGGAAGAGGCGCTACGTCACTAACCGGAAGTAGACGCGGGCGCCCGTGGCCGCCGCTCCACCGGAAGTACTAGCGTCACGGCGAGCGCAGGCACAGGGGCAGTCTCGCAGTTACGTTATATTCTCGCGAGAGTTTGCTCTGTACGGCGTTAAAGTTAGTGTTTTCACAAAAGCTATAGCTTGGAAATGAAAGTTAAAGAGTCCGAGGAGAAAGACATAAGTTGGGCCCCTAAGACAGCATTTTCATGGAATTGTGGAGCGGGATAGTTTCTAGTCTAACGAGAATTATCGGAGATAAGGGCATCTTTGTATCCCCGGGCGTACCCAGTCTGCCTCCTCCACAAGGGAATTAATCACAAACTTAACTGTAAAGTACCAACACCAGCAGAGTGAGACTATATTTCTGTTCACTCTATAATGCTAAATATATAATCGTGTTAATTATGAAGATGAGGAGGGGAAACTAAGCCTTTGGGTTCATTTGTATTTCGTGGTGTTCTAGAGAACCAAGAGTGATTTCTTTCTGATAATATATCTGATAGATATAAATGTTAACAAAAGCCATATGGTGGCACGGGTTCATTTAGAACAGAATCGTCTGAAACACAAACGGTCTGATTGTGGAGTATCCAGAGAAGACTGCTTGGACATGGATTTAAGCCAATAGGAAATATGTATTAGCTGGAGCTGGTCAGCGTCTACACTGGGTATTTGGAATCCCAAAGTAGCCCCAAGCCTTTCTTAGGGTGAGCTTTTAAGCACAAAAACTATGTCCTGAGTTGACATGCTTCAGTTAACAAGATCAGTTAGCCAGAAGTGGAACTACAGAAGCCAAAAACCAAGGTTAGTACATTTTTTAAGATGCTCCCAGAACTATGAACATGGATGAATTAGGTCTCTGTTTTCATTTTGGTGGGTGGTACTGTCTTTGTGCTGAGTTTTATGGCCTGAATGGTACGTCTATCGTGGAATCAGTTGTGCCAACGTCAGGGGGCTTCTTACAATTGAAGTGCAATATGGAGCCTTTTTATCTTTTCTAATACATTGTCTCTGGCCTTACCTAAGTGGAACCTTGAACTGATGGGTTTCTTCTGCCCCGTCAGTCTTCTAAATGCTGGGATAACAGCCACTGTTCCCAGCATGTTCTGGCTCTTAGTGGCAAGTAATTTTTTAAATTATTTTAGAATTTATTTCACTTCTTTACTGTTTTTCTGCATTGAACTGTTTGTACTATGGAGAGTTCGGTGCTCATCAGCATGTGGTATAGGTCTTTCAAATAAATAATGGTTCCCATGTTGGTTTTTTTTTTTCAGCCCTGGTCGGCCTCAGCCACGTTCAAATCCACCTGCCTCTGCCTCCTGAGCACCAGGATCAAAGAAGTGCTCCATCACACATGACTATCTTCTTTTCTTGATATCCATTGTCCCTTTTTAGTTGGATCTCTTTGGCATTGCAAAGTCATTGTGATTAATGTCTTCTAAAATACTACCATATTTAAATTAACATAATCTTCTTTAACTGTGATCAGCATTTCCAAAATTCACTTTATTTTTTATATACTTAATTGACTTCATGGTAGAAAGCTTTGTCTTGTTCATTGTGTTCCAGTGCCTAGTACAAGAAAATAGGAGCCAGGCTTGGTGGTCAGCACCTTTAATCCCAGCACTCATGAGGCAGAGTCAGGTGTGTCTCTGTGAGTTGAAGGGCAGCTTGATCTACATAGCAAGTTCCAAGCCAGTCAGGACTATATAATGGGTCCTGTCTGAAAATAAATAAAAAATACAAATAGGAAGAACATACAATTGAATAAAATGGTTGATCTATTTTAAGGAAAATGTAGCATAAGTCCTATAAAACTTTACAAGATAAAAACTATTCTATGTCACCTTAAAATTCAATAAAGCCATTTAGTGCATGGTGCCTTTTAGTTAAGTGCAGTGTTGATAGTAAAGTGGGGACGTTTACTGACAGTGTGCCTTGTTTGAGTATCAAGTGTCCCCCAACCAACAGGCACCCATATTGCAGTTGCCAGTGAGCTTTGTGGGAGTGATTGAATCCTGAGGATTCTGATATAATCAATGTGTTAATTCCCTGATGGGTAATATGAAATTATCATGGTAGGTGGTGGGGTCCAGTTGGAGAACAAAGGACAGTTGGGACATGCCTTGGGGACATATCTCTTATCCTAGCTTCATTCACTTCTTGGCCACTGTGAGCTGGACACCTTTGCTGTCTCATATTCTTCCAGCATTAGGCTGTGCTTTATCAGGCCCAAAAACATAGAGCCAGGAAGCCTGTGACTGATACCAGGAGGCAAAATAAGTCTTTTCTTCCATTAAGTTGTTTATGTCAGATATCTTGTCAGAGGGACTGTCTTAGTTAGGGTTTCTATTGCTGGGAAGAAACACCACAACTAAAGAACAAGTTAAGGGGTATAGAGAGATGGCTCAGGGGTTAAGAACACAGGCTGCTTTTCCAGAGGTCCTGAATTCAGTTCCCAGAAACCACATGGTAGCTTACAACCATCTGCAATGAGATCTGGTGCCTTCTGACCTGCAGGCACACATGGAGACAGAACACTGTATACATAATAAATAAATTTTTTAAAAAAAGCATGTTGGGGGAAGAAAGGATTTATCAGGCCTACACGTTATCATTGCTGTTCATCAATGAAGGAAGTCAGGATGAGAACTCAAAACATGGCAGGATCCTGGAAACAGGAGCTGATACAAAGGCCATGGAGGGGACCTGCTTACTGGCTTGCTCTCTCTAGCTTGCTCAATCTACTTTTCTACAGAATCCAGGACTAGCAGCCCAGGGATAGCACCACCCACCAGGGGCTGGGCCCTCCCCCATTGATCACTAAATGAGAAAATGCCTTACAGCTGGACCTCAAGGAGGCATTTCCTCAGCTGAGGCTCCTTCTTCTGATGACTCTAGCTTATGTCAAGTCGACACACAAAACTATCCAGTGCAGGGACTAAAACTCCCAGGCAGCAACACTTGGGAGGCAAAGGCAGCCTTCCTCTGTGAATTCAAGGCCAGCCTGTTTTACAGCTTGAGTTCCAGATAGTCAGGGCTACACAGAGAAACCCTATCTCAAAACCACAAAATAACGGGTTGGGGGACTAAAATCTTAACACATTTTGATTGAATGTTTTTTTCCTTTTTTTTATTTTTTATATTGAGCTCTACATTTTTCTTTGCTCCCCTCCCTGTCTCTCCTCTCTCCTTCAACCCTCTCCCAAGGTCCCTAATGCTCCCAATTTACTCAGGATATATTGTCTTTTTCTACTTCCCATGTAGATTAGATCTATGTATGTTTCTCTTACTGTCCTCATTGTCAAGGGGCATTTAGGTTGTTTCCAGGTTCTGGCTATGATAAACAAAGCTGCTATGAACATAGTTGAGCACGTGTCCTTGTGGCACGATTGAGCATCCTTTGAATATATACCCAAAAGTGGTATTATTGGGTCTTGAGGAAGGTTGTTTCCTAATTTTCTGAGAAATCACCACACTGACATCCAAAGGGGCTGTACCAGCTTGCATTCCCACCAGCAATGCAGGAGTGTTCCCTTTTCCCCACAACCTCTCCAGCATAAGATGTCATCAGTGTTTTTGATCTTGGCCATTTGGTGTTAAGATGGAATCTCAGAGTTGTTTTGATTTGCATTTCTCTGATGACTAAGGATGTTGAGCATTTTCTTAAGTGTCTTTCAGCCATTTTAGATTTTTCTATTGAGAGTTCTCTGTTTAAGTCAGTACTCCATTTTTTATTGGATTATTTGTTCTTTTGATGAATATTTATGTTTGAATATTTTTAAGTAGACTGACATACTTTATCATGAGAGGAAATTAAAGTGGCCTGTACCCATTTCTATGTGAATTTTAAGGAAACACCATGCCCTCTCAGATACATTATTATTTCTTTGTCTTAGAATGTGTTTTAAGAACATAGCCGGGTGGTGGTGGCACACACCTTTAATCTCAACACTCGAAAAACAGAGGCAGGTGGATCTCTGTGAGTTTGAGGCCAGCCTGTTCTACAAGAGCTAGTTCCAGGACAAGCCCCAAAGCCATAGAGAAACCCAGTCTCAAAAAAAAAGAATAGTATCTGATTAATTTATAATCTCCTGTTGTCTTAGTTACTTTTCTATTGTTGTGCTCAGATACCATGACCAAGTCAACTTATAGAAGAGACTGTTTATTGGGTCTTATATTTCCTGAGGCTGAGTCCATGACAACCATGGTAGAGAGAAGGACAGCGAGCAGGCAGGCATGGTGCTTGAGTGCTAGCTGAAAGCTTACATCCTGATCCACAAGCAAGAGGAATAAAGTAACTGAGAATTGATGTTGGATTTCCCTTTGTGGTCTCCGCCTACAGAGAATGGCATGGGCTTTTGAAACCTCAAAGCTTATCCCCAGTAACACACCTCCTCCAACATGACCAGGCCTCCTAATCCTTCCCAAGAGTTCAGCCAGCTGGGAACAAAACATTCAAATACATGAGCCTACAGCAGCCATCCTCATTCAAAGCTCCACACCAGCACAACCTATTCACCCTTTTTCTAATGAAAAGGTTTCTATCAACTCTTTAGATATAAGAGGTTAATATGCTGGCCTCTGGACAGTGTTTTACCTAACCATAGAAACTGTGAGACCATGGTTATATATAAAAAGAAAAAAAGAATCCAAATATTACTTTTCATTTCGTTTCTTATGAGTTTGATAATGTTCAAATATTCTTTTCATAAAACATAACTTGAAATAAATTTATGAAATTCTCATTGACCAAAATTTGGGTGTACTTTATTTAAACTGCCAGGGATAACTGGCTCATTTAAAGGTTTCTACCACAGCTACTCTCTTCAGTCCTGAAATTGCCTGCTCTTGGGTTCCACATGATTTTGAAATGCTGTTCTTTAGATGGAAACTATACTGACCTTAAAACTGAGGACTTTACCACATTGCCATTAACTTAATGTCTTAGAAATTCTAAGTTTCCTTCCCCCAGTTCTGGTGGATACATCTGTAGCATGAGTTCTATTTGGTCTTCGTAAATAAAACCCAGAGACGGATGAAGGGAGGTGAAAGTTGAAGGACCAGAGAAGCAAAGCAGCCACTAGAGAGACTTCTTACCTTTACCAATGCTCAGACCAAAGGGGCGATCCAGTCTTCAGTCTTTGTCCTCTGACTGCAGGGGCGAACCTCAGACTGCAACTGTCTCCACCAAACCTCAGACTGTTTCTCTTTTGGACAGATTCAATCTTGCATAGCCCAGCGTGGCCTTGAACTAACAGATTTAATCCTAAATCTTGGGATTAAAGGTGTGTGGCACCACTCTGATCTTCAGGCAAGCTTTATTTGTTAAAACATAAAATATCACCACATATATGGGAAAATTCTGAATATACAAAAAAAACCTACTCTTGTGTGATTGTTTCTCCTATATTTGTAATGCTGGTGGAACAAAGATTTGAAGAAAGCAGTTAATTCCCTGGCATAGTAATGAGTTTTCCTAGGGCTTCCTTTCGATATTGAAGAGAATAACAAGCAACTGCTAATCCCATATTATTTGAAAAAAAATTCTTTTAAAACTTTTAAAACTTTAGAATTCTTTATAGAGGGATGCTTATACTTTAGAAATTTTAAAAAAAATCTGTAATGAGAGAACATCTGCCTGCTGTATTTTGTGATTAAGATTTTTAGGGGTGGGTGTATTTGATGGGGTTCTCTAGAGTAACAAAACTAATAGAATGAATCTCTATCACTCTCCCATATATATAAAGGGGATTTATTAGAATGTCTTACAGGCTGTGGTTCAGCTAATCCAACATTGTGTGTCTGTGAACAAAAGATCCAAGAATCCAGTAGTTATTCAATTCGTGAGGCCGATCATCTCTATACAGCCTAACCTAGAAGTAGGCTCTAGTACCAGTGAAGGAATAGCCTTGCTAGCAGTCAAAGAGCAAGAGTTTCCTTCCTCCATGAACTTATATGGGCGGCCAGCAGATGTGTCCCAAACTAAAGGTGTGTCTTCCCACCTCAAAAATCCGTTTTAGAAGTGGGTCTTCTCACTTCAATAAACAAAAAAAAAAAATCTCTCAAGGTGTGGCCTTCTATTTTGGGGTTTTAGGTAATTCCAGATGTAGTCAAGTTAACTACCAAAGAATAACTGCCATAGTGAGGAAATAGCAAACATTCTACCCAAAAGAAAACATCTGTATTATTAAATAATCACATACTTTAAAATTTAAAAAGAAAGTTAACTAAAAACATACAGCAGTTTCTATACCAACCAGGATGCTTTCTATATTAAATAAAGTAAATAAAAACATGATGTGGCTACAGACGGGAGCCATAGATGTGATTTTAATTCTTTGGGGGGGAGGGGGGTTGAAACAGGGTTTCTCTTTGTAACAGTCCTGGCTTGTCCTGGAACTCACTTTGTAGACCATGCTGGCCTCAAAGTCACTCAGGAGGCAAAGGCAGGTGAATCTCTGTGCATTTCAAGGCCAGCCCGATTTACAGAGTGAGTTTCAGGACAGGCTCCAAAGCTACAGAGAAATCCTGCCTCAATAAATAAATAAATAAGTGAGCCCAGCTGTAGTGGTGCACTCCCAGCACTCGGGAGACAGAGGCAGGTGGATCTCTGTGAGTTCGAGGCCAGCCTGGTCTACAAGAGCTAGTATCAGGACAGGCTCCAAAGCTACAGAGAAATCCTGTCTCGAAAAAAAAAATAAATAAACCAAAAAAAAAAAAACTTAGCCTTCCGGCCTCAAATAATCTAACCCAAAAAAATCTCTCAGAAAAGTTCCCAGCAGCCTGGGTTTTACCTGGTTCCAGGTGCAATCACGTTGGATATCAAGGCAAGTCACTACCTTGCTTGTTTAGTTAGTTGCATTTGTTGTGGTTCCTGGGATTGGACTCAGGGGGAGTCTACCTTTGATTTCACTTGACTAACATGGCTCAACAGTATTGTGCTTGTAATACAATAAACCTATGTTTCCGAAAGTGGTTGGAAGAAGGTGACCTTCATTAATGTCCAGACATTTCAGTTGTCATGGTTGTGAAACAGGATCTCCTGGCATGTAGTGAGAAAAGACTGGAGATAATGTTAGACGTGGCACAGAACAGTTCCCCTCCATTACGCACTCAATAGAGAATTATTTAGCTAACTGGGTGATGGAAACACACGCCTTTAATCCCAACACTCGGGAGGAAGAAGCAGGTGGATCTCTGTGAGTTTGAGGTCAGTCTGGTCTACAAGGCTACACAGAGAAATCCTGTTTCAAAAAAAAGAATTATCTAGCTCAAACTAACACCAAGATTGAGAAACTACCCTAAGGTTATAATTTCAAGCCTATAATCCTAAAAATTGTTTTTAAAACACAAGTCTGTCATTATTGGTTTAGATTTATCAGAACCCACACAGTGTGAATGGGATCATCTTCCCTTTGGGTATTTAAAGGGCCCAGACCTTAGCACAACTGACACCATGATGGGAGTACCATTCCGGCCATAAAACTCAGTATGTAGACGGTACCTCCTGCCAAAATGAAAACCTAATCCAACAACATCCATAGTTCTGGGAAACTCTCCAAATGTTCTAACCTTGCTTTTGTTTCTGTAGTTCCACTGCTGTCTAACTGTTCTTGTTAACCTTAGTATGTCAACCCAGAATGTGGTTTCTGTACTTAAAAGCTCACCCTGAGGCCAGGCAGTGGTGGTGCATGCCTTTAATCCCAGCACTCGGAAGGCAGAGGCAGGCGGATCTCTGTGAGTTCGAGGCCAACCTGGTCTACAAGAGCTAGTTCCAGGACAGGCTCCAAAGCTACAGAGAAAGGTCTCAAAAAAACGAAAAAGAAAAGAAAAGAAGCTCACCCTGGGAAAGTCTGAGTTACACTGGGATCCCACACACCCAGTGTAGTCGCCGGCCAGCTCCAGCTAACAAAGACTTTCTATGGCTTAAACCCATGTCCCAGCAGTTTTCTCTGGTGGACACCCCACAAAAGGTATATTAACAGCTGACATCTATATTTTAGAAAAGGGGTATGAGTAGCCAATAACATTCATGAAGGAGCTTAGATTATTTGGGGAATTTTTGAAAGTGTATGTATAAAGCATTGAAATAGACATCAAAGATAAAATTTTAAATTAATTCAATTCTGGGTTATTTTAATTTTTTAAAGTATTTTCAATGTGTTAGACCAAAAATTGTGTATTTGAACTTACAGTAAGAATTCGTAATATTTTATTTCGTGTGTGTGTTTGCAAGCCCTCACCTGCCTGTGCACATACATGTGGAAGCCAGAGGAAGTTGTAGTGTATCCTATCCTTGTGATCTCCTTGTTATACCCTGAGTCAGGATCTGTCGAAGAACCTGGAGCTAGGCTGTGGGGCAACAAACCCCTTTCTCCACCCAGCACAGGGCTGTGGTTACAGAGCCAGTGTAGCCATCAGCTTTCTACATTCCCGCTAGGTGTTTAGACTAAGGTCCTCGTGCTTGTCCAGCAATCACTGAGCCATCTCCCCAACTCTAGGAATTCTATTTTGTGACATGTCTTTTAACAGTGGATAATTTATCTAGTAAAGAGAACATTTTTGTTCAGATAATGTCTCTGTGTCACCCTGGCTGGCTTGGAACTGTGTAGACCTGGCTAATTTTGAACTTGTGGTGGGTTTCCTACCTCCTGCGTGCTAGAATTACAAGTGTGCCCCACCATCCCTGGCAAGTAGTGATGTCCTCCCCCCCCCCCGCCCCTTTCTTTCAAAGGAAAAGATTTCATCAGTGTATCATCTTCAAAAACTACTGCCAAGGGCGGGACCTAGGCAAGTGCAAGGTCCTGGCTTTGATCCTCAGCACCGGAAAAAATGATATCGAGGAAAAATTGTACGAGGGTTCTTACGTCGAACTGTAATAGATTAGATTACTTCGCTTAAATTTTGTGAAAAGACAGTTTTATTAATATTTTGTCAAAAACTACAATCCATACTTTCCACCTTAACGAAGCTAGTATTCTAAAACAAGTCCTGGAAATGAAGGAAGGTGGCGTCTTCTGAGGAATTTCAAAAGAGGTTTGCGATAGGTTACCACGCTGAGCCTCTGGGTGCCGCTGTCGCCCAGTCAGTGGCCATTCTGACCCAGTGATCTCCGCGGGCTTTCACAAACACAGCCTAAAAATGCACGACCTCCTTGCGATCTGTTGAACCTCTTGGTTTTCCTCGCCCTTTCTCCTGCTCTCCGCTTGCAGTCATCATCGTCAGGATGTTTCATGACTGCGAGAAAGGTGCTGCCTTTTCCTTCCTGGGAGTGACTTTTACTACAGGGAGTGAATTCACGTCTCAACAGCTGCGTGGATAGGAAGTCGCCCACGGGGCAGGCGCACAGAACGCAGGAAGCGCCGCCTCCCTTCCCGCAGTCTTTGTTCTGCTCGGAGAAGTACGCACCAACTGCACTGCGTGATTCGAAAAGAAGACTGAGTGTTTAAATGCGGGGAATCCGAGGGTGAGTGCTGAGAACTACTCCATCTAGCCAAGACAGCAGAGACCGACCAGATCAATGCAGTAGATTCACCAGAGAAATTACGCAAGCCACTCGAAATTGAAAATTAAATCTACCGAAAATCATACAGACAGAACCATCCTGGACTTAAATGACAACGACATACCCCGTTTTGGGAAATCCTGGAGAGTATCTTAATAGAAGCATTTAAAGATTCGGACGCTGAGAATAACTCTACAAACGTGTCGGTGACCATCTCGTCTGACTCCAGAAATGAATGGAGAGCCCTACAGCGGTAAATACTGGCAACTGTTACCAAAGAAACCCTGGACCTGAGGAGAAGGACTGCCACTCCTCAGTGACGTTTACGGGGCAAGACAGCTGTAGACAAAACAGAGCCTAGAGCCATTGCCAGGACTGGGGTGTCAAATCACAGCTATGCAGCTGGGCCATCCTGCAGAAGAACCCGTCCTCGCCTAGATCGCATTCCGGGTGATCTTCACTGACATCCTTAAGGTAGAGTTCTGTTATTTCCACACGATCTCACAACTCATACAGAATAGATCTACTGCCCCAGGTTGCAGCAATGCTTGATTTTGATTTTTAAAAAGAAGAAGAAGGCAGTAACTACATGGAATAGAAGATTGGAGGTAGTCTAAAGACCCGTTTTCAAAATCCCAGCTGAAACAGAGGTGAAGAACTACAGAGCAGCGTAGGTCACTCTCAATCAGGCGTCCACAGGTAAGGACTGCTATTAATAACCAAACAGCAGAACTGACACCTATGTTTAAATGGAGAGGTAAAAAAGGAATGATCACCTCCAAGAATTACTATGTAATGGGCACCTACTGACAGATGGAATCCTAAATGGGAGCAGCCCCTGGGCACAGTCTTACCATCAGTGCCTTTACAGGGATGAGACATCCCTTTTCTCCAGCACAAGCCTTACTCAAACATTTTCACCAACAAAAATGCTCTGCTTGCAGGAAGTGATGGTGCATGCCTGTCACCTCAGCATCCGGGAGGCTGAGCATAAAGATGGAGAGTAAGGCCAGCCGGAACTACAAAGTGAAGTGTTATGAAAACAAAAGCAGTCTGCTCTTTCCTCTTTTCTCTTTTTGCGTGCTTGGGGCCGTTTCTATGCTAGGCAAGTGTTTGATACTGAGCCACATCCTGATCTCTTATTTTTCTTTGAGATAGGGTCTTGCTGTGTAGCACAGCTGGCCTCAAACTTATAATCCTTCTTCTGTCTCTGTCTCCTGAGTGCTGGATTACAGATGTGTACTGTTGTGCCTTGTCCCAAGGGACTGGAAACACTGAAGCCGCCATTGAATACTTCTGAGCAGAGCTTGCAGTATGTCATAATTCTTGTTCTTCCTGGCCTTGCGCCATGAAAGTGCTATTGCCTTCGGTCAACGAGTGCAGGTTGCCGCAGTATCCCGGCAGACCACCTTTAAATTCATTCTCAGCATGATAACCAGGGTTTGAGTGGGTCAGCGCCATCCTAGCCTCTCAGTGATGGTGGGTGACTGTCACAAAAATACAAGGAGGATGCTTTGCCAAAAACTTCAGCTAGGTAAGTCACTACAGTGTGCACTATGGAGCCTGTCTACCTGCTGACCAAAGTGGACACTAACTACAAGCACAAGAGCTGTCCTATAGTTCTGACCAGCTAATGTGGTTCTTCAACCTAGGGGCTCATACAGCTACGTGTGTACAATACTGCTCTGTGTCTCAGAAACAGAATACCAGGGCCTGTGTGGTGGACAGTCACTACACTGTACCTGGTCCCTGCCATGAGTTTTCAGGAGCTCTGCCAGACCCAGTGTAGGCAGCATTGCACTGCCAGGCAGACGGAGTTTCAGCTTTGGAAGCCTTGCCTTAGGTTCTGTACTCTGGCTTCTCAAAGGGATTCTGGCCATCGTCTTGGACCTGTAACGTCCTAGCTCCAGCACTAGGGATATCTGTCAACCTGTTCTCTGAAGGATGGTTTTGGAGTTGCTCCTATATTCACAGAGACTCACCTGTTACCAGAATCTGTGCATGGCTTCTCCTATTGTAAAATCTTCAGATTTTAGTTTCTTTATATTCTTTAGTTTCTTCATATTAATTCCAGAAACAGCTTACACCTGGACATTGCCCAGAGTGGCAACAATGAAGCTTTAGATTTTATATTGGAGTCAAATAAATACATGTGATTCCGAATGTTCTCATTTAGTGCATCCAGCCTTTTAAACTTCCTCCTGCTTGTCTTACTGATTTTCTTTCTTTTCTTTTTTGACCTTTCAACACAGGGTTTCTCTGTGTAGCTCTGGCTGACCTGAAACTCACTCTGTAGACCAGACTGTCTCGAACTCATAGAGATCCACCTGTCTCTGCCTCCCGAGTGCTGGGATTAAAGGCATGCACCACCACTGCCCAACTTACTGATTATTTTTATGTGTGCTTATTTTGTCTCTTTAGTTCACAATTCCTTTTGGAAGAAGTTTACATATCCTAATATGTTCTGAAAAGTCTTATTTTTATTAAAGAGTTCCTTCCTTGCAACAATGAAAGAGATGTATTGCAACTCTAAGTTACTACCCTTGAGGTCTATATATTTGTCTTTGAGAGTCTGAAAAACTGTGTAGTTATACAAGAACAGAAACTTCCTTAATTTCTTCCTTTCCTTCCTCATTTTCTGAATCTTTCATCGTTATATCTAGTTGGCTGCCAACATCTGTCTCAATTGTTCCTGAAGTGCCAGACTCTAGAGTGCCAACACCATATTCCTGTCAGATAGAGAGAAATAAATTACTCTTAATTTGAGACATTGTAGTTAGTAACCTTCTTTATCAAGGATAAGTTAAATATTTACAAAGTCTTAGATTTTAATGATAACAATGGAAGATCAACAAAATCTATGGGACTTATAATTTAAGTAGACAATTTTTTTCTTTACCTAAGGCAGACAAGAAATAAATTTAAGTTATAATGATTGCATAAGAAAATTTACGTTTCGTTAGTCATTTATTAATATGTGCTCAATTTTTTTCCTTTTTGCCTTATCTTTATTTCATTTTTATCTGAAACAGTCTCTATAGCCCAGGCTGAACTCAAACCCACTGTGTAAGCCAAGGATGGCTTCAAGCTTTCTGCTAGGATTACAGGCATGCACACCACACTTGGACTTCTCATTACTGTGGATTGAACCCAGGGCTTCGAGCATGCTAGGCAAATTACCAACTGAGCTACACCTCCATCCAAAGCTCTACCTTTATAAAGTACAATACCTAAGAAATCGTAACACTAACATATATTTACAGGAAAATACTTCTCCCCAATGAAAAGATCCCTAGTATATTTAAATATTCAAATAACCCATACTAGTGCTTCACAGAAAATAGCATTTTATTACTGTAATCCCCGAGTCATGATTTCTGTATGGGGATGTATAAGTGAACTTTAGTCAGTGCACTGATAATTTCCCTTTTTAGTAGAATTAATCACTACAAAACAAACAAAAGAATTGTGATTGTTCTGACCTTGGAATGCACTTCTTAGCACAAGTATTTCAGAGCTCAGCAGAGCACCATGGAGTGTTATGATACTGTGATATGTTGGTCAGGACTCGGAATGTGATAAAATGACTGGAAATACATGTATATGTGTGCATCTGTAATTTATAAGATATATACTGGTTTATTCATGTGGCTTTAAATGATTTGACCTCAGAGGAATACTCTTACCGTTAGGTTGCACTGTTGGCTTTGGAAGGAATGACTCCCATCATCCTCCCAGCGCTACTGTGGGCGGACTAATGATCCCAAGAACGTCTTAATTTTTGTCCCTTCTCAGATCTTCACACCTCTCTGCTAATTGTTTTGTCATCTATTCCAAATCATTTTCTCCTTGTGCCGCCACCTCTCTCTCATTGCATTTTCAGGGTGTTCTGTTTAAATTGGTTTGAAAACAATAACCATTTTCCCATTTCATGTTTTTTGAACAAAGTAACAAGCAACTTTCCATATCTGTCAGCATCTCACTTACCCAACAAACATATCTTTCACTGAATGTAATCCCTTAGTAGTTCAGAATATGTGAGAGTCGGCAAAGGTTTGCCCTTACTGCAGCTGATCTGAAGGCCAAGGCGATGCTCAGGATAAAGCAGACTAGTTCTCAGAACTACCTACCACCAGAGCACTTTCAGCAGAAGGAGCAGTGTTAGCTGGAAGTTCTTTTCTGTAGCAAACCAAGTCTATAGAAACTGGCATGAAGTTGGGAAGATACTCCTCCTTATCCTCAGATCGTTCCTGCTTTTCTTCAAGCTAAGATCCAACTCATTCATCGCAATTGTCAGTTTGTTGACTGCATCTTCGGCCTTGTTCACCATTCTAAATATTCCAGCTCTGCTCCAAGCTCTAAAGGGCTCCAGACTTTCCAAGAACTCTCAGGATCCAGTAGCAGAGCAGAGATGTCTTACTGTCCTTAAAGGCATTTCTCAGAAGCTGCTTTCCTCTGCAAACTCAGTGGATAACATATCTGCTTTACCTACTTTGACCTTGGACTTCACTAGTGTTCCATTATCCTCTTCGCAGTGAAAGGACAAGATGTTGAGCTCCGTGGCTGCTGCGAAGGGCTCCCAGCCAGCCTGCAATGAGCCGAGATGGGCTCACCCCTGTAGCTGCCACACATCTCCAAACAATGAACAAAAGGAAAGTGACATCTTCATCACCCTAGTTACAAGACATTGCTGTTGAATAAAGCCACCTTCTCCTGGAGGATACAATGCATGAGTGTGGGACAGCTATCATCCCCACAGTCTCCCTGAACATAAAATGTGGCTTTTTCATCTATAAAGAATAATACCACAACTTCTCTGTCTTTTGAGTTTGAAGTATAAGTTATATACTCATGCAACATGTTTAACGAGATTCCAAGACCCCGAATTTAACCTATTCAAAATTTATTACCTTTGGGGGAATTTTAAATCTTTCTTAGTGCAGCTGCTTCAGAAAAGAAGGAGAATGAGGATATGGTTTAGCGTGGTCTTCAAAATCCCAGGGTTCTGAAAATCTTCAAAGCCAAGTGGAAGGAAAATGGAGCGGTCCAGATCTGAGACTCCACTCTGAAATCTGAAAGTGGACTTTTCCCTCTCTAGTGTTTTCTTCATCCTCCAAACCTCTCTTTGTGGCCTGAGAAATTATCAAGTAGTCAAGCTATACAACAGAATAAATGGAAGGCTGATTTTCCCCTCTTTGGGGTTAGAGAAATATTTTAATTTTTCAGTAGCACACAGGGAAAACAGATAATTTGGACTACCGGGTTCTTAAAAGCAATACAATTTGACAATATAGCTATAAGGAAATGAACATTGCTTCTTCTTTACATATAATACATACATGCATGTGCATATACATACATGCATACATAAATACTATTGTAAAAAAAAATTACTGTTTCCCTGGCAGTAAACCAGGACTTACGATAGGTGATTACTTTGCAAGGAGTGCAGTAACTTGTTAAGACTCTGGGTGCCGCTGTTCACCAACCTGGGAGATACATGCTCTACACTACCCGCCCAATTAAAAAAAAAAAAAAGGAAGGAAGAAAAAAAAAACCGTGTGACTCTCAGACTCTCCATCATGCCAGACTGAAAATGTCCGCCTGCAACTGCCCAGCATATTTCTGGACATCTCTCTGCTGTAATTATTTTCATTATTAAGATAAAGAAGATCCTGGAAAAGCAGAAAAACAATACCCTTGATAACAAATTGAGAGAAAAGTAGGAAGCCAGAGAGCAATGGCGATTCCAGAGAAACTAACTAGCTGGAGCCGGCTGATGCTGCTGTGCCTTTCTCTGGAGCTACTCCTGGAAGCCAGGGCTGGAAACATCCGCTACTCGGTGCCGGAAGAAACCGACAAAGGCTCCTTCGTTGGCAACATCGCCAAGGACCTGGGGCTCGAGCCCCGTGAGCTGGCGCAGCGGGGGATCCGCATCGTCTCCAGAGGTAGGTCGCAGCTTTTCTCCCTGAACCCGCGAAGCGGCAGCTTGGTCACCGCAGGCAGGATAGACCGGGAGGAGCTGTGCGCCCAGAGCGCGCCCTGTCTCGTGAGCTTTAACATCCTCGTGGAGGATGAAATGAAGCTTTTCCCTATCGAAGTAGAGATAATTGATATTAATGACAACACCCCCCAATTCCAGTTAGAAGAGCTGGAGTTAAAAATGAGTGAAATAACGACTCCGGGTACCAGGATTCCTCTGCCTCTTGGGCAAGACCTTGATGTAGGTATAAACTCACTTCAGAGCTACCAGCTAAGCGCCAACCCTCACTTCTTCCTGGATGTGCAACAGGGACCTGAAGGAGCACAACAGCCAGAGATGGTGCTGCAGAGCCCTCTAGACAGAGAAAAAGATGCTAGCCACTACCTTGTTCTCACTGCCTCTGATGGGGGTAACCCCGTACACTCGGGGACTCTGCAGATCCGGGTTCAGGTGGTAGATGTGAACGACAACCCGCCATCATTTACTCAGGCAGAGTACCACGTGAGTGTCCCAGAAAACATCCCACTAGGCACTCCGCTGCTCAAGGTGAATGCTACTGACCCGGACGAGGGAGCCAATGGCAAAGTAACATACTCCTTTCACAATGTAGACCACAGTGTGGTCCGGAAATTTCAGTTGGATTCTTACACAGGAGAAATAAGGAATAAAGAACCACTAGATTTTGAAGAATATAAAGTTTATCCAATGGAAATTCAAGCCCAGGATGGTGCTGCTCTCATGGCTAGAGCTAAGGTGCTGGTCACTGTTTTGGATGTTAACGATAATGCCCCAGAAGTTGGAATCACCTCTGTCACTACCGAAGTGCCAGAAAACTTTCCTCCTGGGAGCATAATTGCCCTTATCAGTGTGCATGATCAAGACGCTGGTAACAATGGCCATGCCACTTGTTCCATTCCTGGAAACCTACCCTTCAGACTGGAGAAATTAGTTGACAATTATTACCGCTTGGTAACAGAAAGAATACTGGACAGAGAGCATAGCTCCGGGCACAACATCACAATAACAGCAACGGATCAGGGAACCCCACCCCTATCTACCCAAGCTCATATCTCACTGTTAGTGACGGATATCAATGATAACCCTCCAGTTTTTGAACAGGACTCCTACTCTGTCTACATTCCTGAAAATAACCCCAGAGGGGCTTCCATCTTCTCAGTGAAGGCCCAGGATGCTGACCACAATGAGAACGCACTAGTGACTTACTCCCTCATGGAAGACACTATTCAGGGAGTGCCTTTGTCTTCGTACTTCTCCATCAACTCTGACACTGGCGTTGTCTATGCACTGCAGTCCTTTGACTACGAGCAGTTCCGGGATTTGCAGCTAAGAGTGATGGCTCGCGATAGTGGGAACCCACAACTCACCAGCAATGTATCTCTGAGTCTGTTCTTGATAGATCAAAATGACAATGCCCCAGAGATCCTGTACCCTGCCCTCCCCACAGATGGCTCCACTGGTGTGGAACTAGCACCTCGCTCTGCCGAGCCTGGTTACCTGGTGACCAAGGTAGTGGCAGTGGACAAAGACTCGGGACAGAATGCTTGGCTCTCCTACCGCCTGCTCAAGGCCAGCGAGCCAGGGCTCTTCTCAGTGGGGCTGCACACAGGCGAGGTTCGCACTGCCCGGGCCCTGCTGGACAGAGATGCCCTGAAGCAGAGCCTGGTGGTGTCTGTGCAGGACCACGGCCAGCCCCCTCTCTCGGCCACTGTCACACTCACCATAGCAGTGGCTGACAGCATCCCTGAACTCCTGGCCGACCTGGGCAGCATTGGGACAGCTGCCGATCCCCAGGACTCAGATCTCACACTCTACCTGGTGGTGGCAGTGGCTGTGGTCTCCTGCATCTTCCTAGCCTTTGTCATCATGCTCTTGATGCTCAAGCTGCGACACTGGCACTCCTCGCCCTTGCTCCACACTGCAGCAAACGGCTTGGCTGACATTCCTGCCTCCAACTTTGGGGGTGTTGACGGGGTACATGCATTTCTACAGACCTATTCCCGTGAGATCTCACTCACCGCTGACTCTCGCAAGAGCCATCTGATCTTCCCACAGCCCAACTATGCAGACACGCTTATCAGCCAAGAGAGCTGTGGGAAAGGGGAATTTCTGTCGGCACCCCAGTCTCTGCTTGAAGATAAAGAGGAAATACTTTCTCAGGTAAACTTGTAATGACCTTAATAGCTATATCAATGAAACTATTTCATGTCTGTATATATTTGCTTTCCCTGTTTTCTATAAATGGTATGTTCCATTACACCCAGTAGTGGTTGGGTGTGTTTATTTTTGTTTCATGCCACTGGAAATTAAACCTAAGGGCTTCTGCATGCTAGGTGAGTGCTGCTCTTTTGACAAGTTCTTGATAAGATACCTGGGCTGGCCTGGAACTCATTTTGTTTTTTTTTTTTTTACTTTCAATTTAATGTTTTATTTGAACTTACTTTGTAGCCCAGCATGGTTTTAAATTATAATCCTCCTGCCTCTTACTACTAGAATGCTGATATCTCAGGCATATAGCAACAACGCAGGTGACCTGCCCTTTTAGATTTCTATAGGCATTCCAGGGATGTTCCGAGTGGTGAGGCCTGTCGCGTTTGGGAAAGAGAACTGCATTAGAAACAGATTTGTCTTCTATTTATCACTTAAATCTGGCTAAATCATTTTGTTGTCTGAGTTGACTATCCACTTATTCAGAAGTGATAGTGGTGAGAATCATCAAAAGTCTTAATTTTATTTGTGCTAATATAAAATGATAATAATCCATACAGTCTGATGTTGTTGCTAAACATCTTAGTCTACAACCTCTCACTGAGAGATTTTATGTGTGCTTAAAAATTTATCTCTTTAAATAACTTATGAAATGGACAGAAATTTTGTCACACACTTATAAAACTTATAAAACAGTTTTAAAGCTTCCCTCACGTGTGTGTGTGTGCGTGTGTGTGTGTGTGTGTGTGTGGTGAAAATGACAAAACTGAGACATATTCCATATTTGTCTATATTGATGCTTCATAAGAAGTGTATTGTGAAGATCTGGTGCGGTGGCACACGTCTTTAATCTCAGCACTCAAAAGACAGAGGCAGACAGTTCTCTGTTAGTTCAAGGCTAGCCTGGTATACATAATGCATTACAGGCCAACAAGGGTTACATAGTAAGGCCCTGTCTCAAAAAAAAGGAAGTGTATTTATGGCATGGTAAATTCATGTCTTGTTACATCTACTCTGTTCTGTCAAATTGAACAGGTACATAAAATAGTAAAGCATTAGAATAGTGAAATAAAATATCTAGATGGACAAGAGATAAATCAAGAAATCATGAATTGATCTAAAGCTATTTAAACAGGGGTGGCAGGCCAGCAGTGTAAAATAAACAAAACTACTTCATTCTTGACAAGTGGCCTAGGGTTGGATTATTGATTGAAACCAATATAAGCAATGAAAACCATCAGGTGTGTGAAATCTTCCCTGCCGATCCCTGTGCTTGTTTCTTGTTGCAAGCTGAAGACCAAGGGAGAGGAACACAGATGCAGTGAACAGTGCGTCTGCTCATGGAGCTGTGCTGTTCAGGTTGGCACCACCACGCAGCCTTGAAGCACTTTTAGAGGCCTAGTTATTGCCCGGAACCTGAGCAGTGTTTTTCAGTTGGCTCTCACTATACTCATCAGTTGGGCTGAAACTCGCTGTGTAGCTCAGGCTGACCTCTAACTTGTGATTTTCTTGTCTTTTTCTGAGGACTGGGACTGCAGATGTGAACCACCACTATATATGACTGATAAGTTTCAGAACCAATAGAAGATAGGCACGGTGGCACATGCTTATAATCCCAGTACTTAAGAAACTGAGGCAAGAGGGGGCATTCTTAGCTACATATCCAGTTTGAAGCTATTCTGGGCTACATGAAACCTTGTTTCAAGGTGGGGGGGGGGCTCAGGATAGAAAAACAATAAGGAAGTAGAGTAGGTGAGAACACTTTTTAAAGAAATTCTTCTACTTAAAATAAATGTATAAGCCTAAATTTCAAAATATGTTGTCTTCCTATAACTTATGGTTATTACAAATGAGAAATTTTCTGTCATCACGTTGTCATTTTTTTAAGTAATCTGTTTCTTCTCTGGTGGCTTTCAAGGGGAATTCATTCTTGCTGCATGTCTTCTGGATTTTTATTTTCTTTTTGAGTACAAAATTACACCCTCAAATAATAAATTATTTCATCCCTGCATTTGCTTAGCTCTTAACATTTAAAGACAAATTAATGAATTGGTTGGTTTTTAAAATCCATATTCTAAGCCGGGTGGTGGTGGCGCACGCCTTTAATCCCAGCACTCGGGAGGCAGAGGCAGGCGGATCTCTGAGTTCAAGGCCAGCCTGGTCTACAAGAGCTACTTCCAGGACAGGAACCAAAAAAGCTACGAAGAAACCCTGTCTCAAAAAATCCATATTCTACTGACAAGATAGGTTCTTAAATTTATACTGAAATGTTGAAGTTAAAGATTCATGTGCACACATGCACAAAAGAAAGCAGTTGTTGTAGACCATTAGTACAAAAAACAAAGTCGTGGTTACAGCAACAAGCACTAGTTGTAGTGTTTGAGAAATTCATTTAGGAAATGACTTGGTCATGATTATAAAAAAGAAAGCGTTGTCAAATGGGTAGATAATTATTAACTCCCATCACCTAAAAACACAATTTTGAAGATAATACCTGATTTTAGTATAATTCCCAAAGAAAGCAAAGATCAAACAAAGAGAAAGGCTCAAGAGGTTCTCAATTGCCTGTGGCCCCAGTTTCAGTGGCTCTGATGCTGTCTTTTGGCCTCCACGGGCTTTCTCCCTACACGTATAACAACAGTTAAAAATGTAAAAATAAAATAAATAGAAGTGTACAGAATTAATTATAACAACCTACTTACTCACTGAAATCCATATCAAAACTCTAATAATGGGGTTTGGGGGGCAGAAATGAAAAATTCCACCCTAAAATTTATGTGGAATCTCAAGGGATACCTCCAAACAGACAAAAACAATCTTGAAAAGAAAGTTGGAAGTCTCACATTCATCAATTTCAAAAAACATACTACGAAGAAGCCATAAGAAACCACAAATCAAGAGAGAAAGAGTAACAGATGGAAGGAAAGCAAAAAAGGAGGAGGGGACTAGACAAGTTAATTATCAATTAATAAATAGTAAGTTTACAACAGAGAAAAGTACAAATAACTAGAAAATTTCTAGAATGTTACCAGTGATTGAAGTTATCAAAAACAGTACTGGGACAAAGGCACCATGTGGCTCCCATGAAAATGCACTAAGAAGATAACATCATTCCTACATCTTCCTGCCAGAACTGCACCATCTGAACCTAAGGAGAAGGAATCTAACACCCCCAACAAGGGAGAACGTTTTATAGTTGACTGACCACATCTTCCCATGTCAAAGCCTGGTGACGTGTTCGAATTCTACCCACTGAAGAAACTTTGTGATATGGATCCTAGGCCTGAAAAATATTTTATTTTGCTATAAAAAGACATTGTAGCACCTGACAAATTATTGCTAAGAGCCATAGGCTAAATAATGAAACTGCATCAATGCCAAGTTGATTTTATAGTTTGGTACTGAAGCAATTCAGAAAAAGTAAAGGGACATTATGTCTGCAACTTACATGGAATCCATGGGGGCATGAAAATAAAGTGTTAACATTCGGGGTAATGTGGGGCACAGAATACAGTGAACTTCATATGTAAAGTGAATAAATCCAACTGCATGAACCTACATCTACATCACAAGTTGAAAGTATTTGGAAAACTTAACATAGTTCTTAAACATGTTCATCAACTATTAACGTTATCTTAGCATGTATAATTGTGAGATGACCAACTACCCAGAAGAGTGTACACAGATCATTTCCTTCTGCATCATTTACACAAGGGACTCCAGCACCATCAGATACAGAACCAAGACCCCTCAGCTACCAAGGAACCGCTCTATATGAGATTTATTTATACTGTTTTTGCAACTCTTCTGTAATTCTGAAAATTGTTCAAAATAAAAAGTCTAAACATCCATCTTATTTAAATATGATAAGATATTAAAATTAAATAAAGCCTACTGTTATGTGCACAGAGTTTGGTTATATTACTTTCTGTAGTGGTCTATAAGCTTGAAATATTTCAAAGTGTAATTTTAAATAAATGCATTGTGCATAAATATGTTTGTATCTGTAAGGTAAACAGGAGTAAGAAGACATCCATGGCATCATCCGGGCAAGACTAAACACAGAAAGGAAAAGAGGACTTAACAGTCTCAAACAACTTTGAGTGACAGATTCTTAGTGTAAAGTACCCTGTCTGCCTGAGCTTTGTTCAACATGGAAACCTTCCTCATCCATGATGTTCCTGGCTGTATCCAGCTCCGAGCATTGGCTCTGAGTTTCTTTGCTACCCCAGCCTTGTTCTTGATCCATTCTACCTACCTGTCGGGATTCAAATGAAGTAGCATTCAGGAAAGGTCGATTTTGACTCTCAAACATAAGTTGGGTCCCCTTCCTCTGCATGTCCCCAAGGGTCAGTGCTTTTCACCAAATCTGGCATCGATACTCTTTAATAAGATCCTCTTTACTTTCCTCATCTTCCCCACCCTAAAAGTTTCTGAGAACTGGTCTCCAACTAAGAGTCAATCAAACCTTGTGTCAGGCACATGTGCTGTTTAGTGCCTGATGATCAACAATTTACATATCAAGTGTTGGCATTAAATGCTAAGCAACAGAGCACAAAAATTCAAATTCAGAACACTTACCGTATAAGAAAATGTAGCCAATGTTGACCTTTTTGTCTGAGCATAGATAAGAAAAGGTTCGGGAGACAGTGTGAGGCATCAAGGCCAACAGCCCTTGGCTTAAGCCTTAAACGTTCCGCAATACTTTCCTAGCAACCATCTCAGGTTACGTATATTTACACTATTCTTACGAGTTCTGAAAAGAAGTCCCTACCTTTAAATGCTTACTTCTACTGTAAATAATACGGCATCTTAGTGTAAAGAGTCATTCTTGAGAGTTAAGTCACAGGAAAACATGAAATGGGTTTGCCTGCGCGAGTGCAGAAACTGGCTAGGCCTCTGAGCGTCGCTGTTGACCACCTAAGGAGTAAAAGACAGTCAACCAATCCCACTGAAGGGCTGGCACAACACAAAGGACTGGCGGTTTGTCAGCAGCTTCCGGCCAGAGAAGATGCAAGGAAATTGAAAGCAGCGTCCGTTAGTTCTCTCTCCTCGGTGACCTGGAACCGGTGAATACTGGTCGTCTCAGACCCTGGGGGAGTAAGGACTGGACTCACCGTGCTGGAAGCAGGTTCGGAGGAAACTCGGCTGCAGAAGGGAAATGGCGACGCTGCAGAAGCTGCCCCGGTACAGAATGCTGATCATGCTGTGCGCCCTTTGGGCCTCCCTGTGGGAGGCCAGAGCTGGACAGGTCCGCTACTCTGTGCCCGAGGAGCTAGACAAAGGCTCCTTCGTGGGCAGCATCGCCAAGGACCTGGGGCTGGAGCCTCAAGCTCTGGCAGAACGAGGGGTCCGCATCGTCTCCAGAGGTGGGTCGCAGCTCTTTGCTCTGAACCCGAGAAGCGGCAGCTTGGTCACCGCAGGCAGGATAGACCGGGAAGAGCTGTGCGCCCAGAACACACCCTGTCTGATGAACTTTAACCTACTACTGGAAGATAAACTGACTATTTATTCCGTAGAGGTGGAGGTAACAGATGTTAATGACAATGCTCCTCGCTTTGGAGTAGAGGAGCCGGAACTAAAAATCAGCGAAACGACTACACCAGGATTCAGGATCCCTCTTAAGAGTGCGCATGATGCGGACGTGGGTGAGAACACCCTCCAGAAGTATGAACTCAACTCAAATGACCACTTCTCTCTGGATGTGCGAACTGGGGCCGATGGGAACAAATACCCAGAGCTGGTGCTGGAGCGTGCCTTGGACCGCGAGGAAGAGGCAGTTCACCATCTTGTTCTTGTAGCCTTCGACGGGGGAAATCCAGTGAGATCCGGCACCTGCCGCATCCGCGTGAAGGTCCTGGACGCGAACGATAACGCTCCTGCTTTTACACAGCCCGAGTACCGTGTGAGCGTTCCTGAGAATATGCCTATAGGCACCCGGATACTCACAGTGACAGCCACTGACCCGGATGAGGGATACAATGCTCAAGTGACTTATTTTCAGGAGCAAGCCCCTGGAGAAACTGCAGATGTATTTGAGCTAAAGTCAACGTCTGGAGATATAACAATCACCAAAAGTCTGGATTATGAGAAAGCTAAATTCCATGAAATCGATATTGAAGCTCAGGATGGCCCAGGCCTTCTGACCAGGACGAAGGTCATTGTCACCGTTCTAGATGTCAACGACAATGCCCCGGAATTTTACATGACGTCCGCCACTGCTTCTGTTCCTGAAGACTCTCCTCCCGGAACCGTAATTGCACTTTTCAATGTGCATGATAGGGACTCTGGGCAGAATGCCGTTGTCACGTGTTCACTTCCTGAGACGCTTCCTTTCAAGTTGGAACGGTCAGTGGACAATTACTACCGACTGGTTACAACCAGAGCTCTTGACAGGGAGCAGTTCTCCTTTTACAACATCACTCTAAGTGCCAAGGATGGAGGGAACCCATCTCTGTCCACAGATGCCCACCTTTTACTGCAGGTGGCGGATATCAACGACAACCCACCCTCCTTTTCCCGGGGGGCCTACTCTGCCTACATTGCTGAAAACAATCCCAGGGGCACCTCCATCTTTTCAGTGCTGGCCTATGACCCTGACAGCAATGACAATGCCCACGTAACCTACTCTTTAGCTGAAGATACCTTTCAAGGGGCGCCCCTGTCCTCGTACGTCTCCATCAACTCTGACACTGGAGTCCTCTATGCTCTCCGCTCCTTTGACTATGAGCAGTTCCAAGACTTGCAGCTGTGGGTGATAGCGGTGGACAGTGGAAACCCTCCACTGAGCAGCAATGTGTCGTTGAGCCTGTTCTTGGTGGACCAGAATGACAACATGCCTGAGATCCTTTACCCTGCCCTCCCCACAGACGGGTCCACTGGTGTTGAATTGGCACCTCGCTCTGCAGAACCTGGATACCTGGTGACTAAGGTGGTGGCAGTGGACAAAGACTCGGGACAGAATGCCTGGCTGTCCTACCGCCTGCTCAAGGCCAGCGAGCCAGGGCTCTTCTCAGTGGGGCTGCACACGGGCGAGGTGCGCACTGCCCGGGCCCTGCTGGACAGAGATGCCCTGAAGCAGAGCCTGGTGGTGTCTGTGCAGGACCACGGCCAGCCTCCTCTCTCGGCCACTGTCACACTCACCATAGCAGTGGCTGACAGCATCCCTGAGGTCCTGGCTGACCTGGGCAGCATCAGGACCCCTGCCACCTCTGATGATTCAGAACTTACCCTCTCCCTGGTGGTGGCAGTGGCTGTGGTCTCCTGTGTCTTCTTGGCCTTCGTCATCGCGCTGCTAGCACTGAGGCTGCGGCGCTGGCATGTGTCTCGCATGCTCCAGGCTTCAAGAGATGGGTTAGGGGGCATCCCTGCCTCACAGTTTGTGGGAGTGGACGGGGTGCGTGCTTTCCTGCAGACCTATTCCCATGAAGTCTCACTCACGGCAGACTCGGGGAAAAGCCATATCATCTTCCCTCAGCCAAACTATGCAGACACTCTCATCAGCCAGGAGAGCTGTGGGAAAACTGACTTCCTCTCAGCACCCCAGTCTCTACTCGATGATAAAAGAGAAGAAACCCCTCAGGTAACTTTTTCTTAAATACGCTCATGTTGTTTTGCTAAATTTACCTATTTATTTAGTTGCCCCGGGTATTTAATATATGTGTGTTTTAGTCCCGCTTTTCCTTGAAGATGTACTGAAGCTTAAGTGAATCCAGGTGAACTATTACCAGGTAGCTTTGAGTGCGCGTGGGCACGGGAAGTTAAAATCATTGTGGAATGAATGGAAATCATGGATTAATAGCTGATGGTGACATTTAAATCATCAAAAGAGTACTGTTAGCAATGCACTGGTTTCTTAACTTTCCCATCCATGGGAAAGGTTGGGGCTGGTGATCAGTGGTACTTTACCTGCCCTGCATGCACTGGGCCTTGAGATGGGTTCCCAGCACTGCAATGTATGCATTATATAATGTGTGTGTGTGTGTGTGTGTGTGTGTGTGTGTGCAATGCATACTTTGGATTTCTATTAATTGAAGACTCTTCCTCCTTTGAATGTAAGGCTTGCTTTATAGTTGAATCTGTGTATGAATTATGAAACACCTTGGTTGACGATTCTTTCTCTTTTTTGTTTATTTTGGGTTTTTTTTGAGGCAGGGTTTCTCTGTGTAGCTTTGGAGCCCTCCTGAAACTAGCTCTAGTAGACCAGGCTGGCCTCGAACTCACAGAGATTCGCCTGCCTTTGCCTCCCGAGTGCTGAGATTAAAGGTGTGCGCCGCAACTGCCCAGTGATTCTCACACTTGATCTTAATATTTCTTCTTCGGATTTTCAGAGAAGTTACCTATTTTCCTTAGTTTGCGTACCCATATCTGTTTAAATGAAGGAATTTTATCTGGGCATGGTGGCACACACCTTTAACCACTTGTACTGGGGAGGCAGAGACAAACAGATCTCTGTGAGTTCTAAGCAACCCTCATCTACATAACAAGCTCCAACAGAGCGAAGACTACAAAATGAGACCCTGTCTCAAAGACAAGACAAGAAAAATGCATTTTTTCAGTGTTAGGAATCAAACCCATGGCCTTGTATACCATAGGCGGGCACTCTCACCGTGAGCTACATCTCAAACCCATATATGTTTGTGCATAAGTGGTGTATATTGAAACCGAAACCTCATTTTGCTTGTGCTTTGCCACTGAGTCATGCCTCCATCCCTAGGATATATGTTCCCTACAGAGTTTCATGCCATGGTGTCTCTGCTTAGCTGCAAACAGCAGTCTCTGGAGGTAGCTCCGTGCTCCTTGGGAGCTTACTGTGCACCCAATAGCAAGCTGGTAAAGTAGCAGTAGCAGGTTTTTCTTCACTGAAACTTCATTTTTCTCAGATCTGGAAATCATACTGACTTGCTATCCTGAAAAATAACTCTTATGCTTGGTGTACACAGAGACGATAGAAGGGATTCAGAGACCATATCATACAATTGCTGTTTTCCCCAAGTTTCCTTTGCATCAGATGCCAAAAACCTTCCGTTTATAAACACTTGGTTTTCCTTCTCTATTCCTCCTGTGTTGGTTTTAGTGTGTTGATCATACACTTATTAACAGTGGGTGTGCCAATGCTAAGAATCAGCTTGTTTTCATCAGGAAATTAACCATGCACTAATTGAAACTTGTATGAGGTAGATTTACATCTCCTATGGTGCTTGGAGTCCTTATTACATCCAAGAGTGTCTGCTAGAACATTTGGGGCAAATGTATTCCATGTGTTTGTTAGTACTGCATAAGTATCTATGAGATAAACTCAGAATTCACTTTGGAACAGAGTGTCACAATATCTTTACATGTAAGCATATAATGAAGTATAAACAGAAGAAAATTAAAAACAGAGTTCCTTTTGAGGCAGTAACCCCTAAGAATAAACACCTTATGGATACATCTACAATGCATCATGATTGAAATGACATTTTTTGTTTTATTTCTACTTGTTTTGTTTTATTTTGAGACAAGACCTTACTGTGTAACCCTGACTGGCCTGTAGCTCTCTATGTAGACCAGACTGGCCTCAAACTCACAGTGATCCACCCTCCCTTGCCTCTCTAATGCTCTCTCCCTTAAAAGCATGTACCGCCACGCCTATCTTTGTTTCTATCTCTGTGCTACAAGAAGAAAATATACAGGACAGGGGGTTCTGGAGGTAACACAAGCTTATCTTTACCAGCGTCACCTGTAGTTTTTAAAAAGATGTCCTCATACACCTCTGCACCTGGGCAAGGTGAATGTCTCCAGTAGCCCGAGGTCTGTGATTTCTCTCACACCCACGCCTTTCCCCTGGTCCGCTCTTCTCACACTTCTCAATAAGGCCTTCGCTAAACCCCACAGCCAGATTGGAGACCTTCCCGTCCTCCTCGGCCACTCTCCCTGTGCTAGTTATTTCAGCGCACGGTAAGCCCCAAGTGATTTTTCATCAGCATAAACTCTGTGACAGAACTGGTGATCTACATATTCCACATTAAATCTTTTTTTTAAAAGCATATTGTCTGACATCCAACCGTGTGTCCTTTTAACGAATCAGTTAAGTGAAAAGTATTAAAACTAATATGTCAGGATATCAAAGACCAACTTCAAGAATTATAATCCATAAATATGGCTGATGTTGAAGCAGTATAAGTGGAGTTAAGGTGCTGCATATCAAATAAAAATAACTTGAAGCCACACAATTTAACAAATATCACTTCAGTTATGTGAAATCAGTGCTCGTTCCCTTGCCTCCAATGGAAAGGACTGAAGCTAGGAGCAAAGGGTTATTTGGATTTACCTAGAAGTGTGCAGTGACTGATTAGGCCTCTGGGTGTCGCTGTTGACCATGCAAGAAGAAAAGGCGCCGCTGACGCACAGTCCACCATTTCCCTGCTGCAGAGAAACGCCAAGAACAGTCTGAAAAGACAGAAGCATCTATCAAGCTCACACCACAGCATCAGCCAGCTCTGTGGTGTGTGAATTAAGCCCATGAAAGATTTAGTTCCATGAGGGTGTAAGGCTAGGACCCATCGTGGGAATTCAGAGGGAAAAAAGCAAGAAAGGAAATGATCTGCCTGGGACTAGGAACCGCTGGAGCCCTGGCTTTGCTGTGCGCGCTCCTGGGGCAGCCGGGTGCGACTGGCTTCAGGCAAATCCGCTACTCGGTGCCGGAGGAGCTGGACAAAGGCTCCTTCGTGGGCAACATCTCCAAGGACCTGGGACTGGAGCCTCGCGAGCTGGCGGAGCGCGGAGTCCGCATTGTCTCCAGAGGTAGGTCGCAGCTTTTCTCTCTGAGCCCGCGAAGCGGCAGCTTGGTCACCGCGGGCAGGATAGACCGGGAGGAGCTGTGCGCCCAGAGCGCGCCCTGTCTCGTCAGCTTTAACATCCTTGTAGAGGATAAGCTGAAAATATTTGAGGTAGAAGTCGATATCAGCGATATTAATGATAATGCGCCTAGTTTTCCAACAGACGAATTGGAAATAAAAATTGGTGAATTAACAGATCCCGGAACTCGATTTCCACTTAAAACTGCATTTGACCCAGATGTGGGCATGAACTCCCTGCAGAACTATAAGCTCAACCCCAGTGACTACTTCTTCTTAGCTGTGAACAGTGTCACCGATGGCGTCAAGTACCCAGAACTAGTGCTGGAGCGAGCCTTGGATCGCGAGAAAAAGGCAGTTCATCAGCTTGATCTCATTGCCTCTGATGGTGGAGACCCTGTTCACACCGGCAAGCTGTGCATCAAGGTGATAGTCGTGGATGCAAATGACAACCCGCCCGTGTTTACTAAGCCAGAGTACCATGTCAGTGTTCTGGAAAATGTGCCAGTGGGCACCCGGCTGATCACAGTGAACGCCACTGATCCCGATGAGGGATTCAATGCCCAAGTCTCCTATATTTTGGATAAAATGCCTGGAAAAATTGCTCAGGTTTTCCATCTCGATTCGGTGACTGGAGATATATCGATATTAAAAAGTCTCGATTATGAGGATGCTGTGTTCTATGAAATCAAAATTGAAGCACAAGATGGGCCGGGTCTTTTTTCAAGAGCCAAGGTTCTCCTCACGGTTCTGGATGTGAATGACAACGCGCCAGAAGTGTCAGTCACTTCTCTCACAGGCTCAGTCCCAGAAGAAGCCCCTGCTGGAAGAGAAATTGCTCTCATCAACGTACATGACCGAGATTCTGGCCTGAATGGACAAGTCACAGTTTTTGTCCTAGGCAATCTGCCCTTTACTCTAGAAAAATCAATAGACCAATACTACCGCTTAGTGACAGCCGAATCTCTGGACCGTGAACGGGTGTCTCAATATAATATCAGTCTACGAGCCACCGATGGGGGGAAACCACCGTTGTCCACGGAAACTCGTATCACTCTGCTTGTGTCGGACATCAACGACAACCCTCCTACCTTCACCCGTGCCTCCTACTCAGCCTATATTCCAGAAAATAATCCTAGGGGAGCCTCCATCTTCTCCGTTACGGCACGGGACCCAGACACTGACAAGAATGCAGAAATTACTTATTCATTGGCTGAGAACACACTTCAGGGGGTGCCACTTTCAACCTACATCTCTGTCAACTCCAATACTGGTGTCCTGTATGCTCTTTGCTCCTTTGATTATGAGCAGTTTAGAGACCTGCAGTTGCTGGTGACAGCCAGTGACAGTGGGAACCCTCCACTCAGTAGCAACGTGACACTGAGCCTATTTGTGCTGGACCAGAATGACAACATGCCTGAGATCCTTTATCCTGCCCTCCCTACAGATGGTTCCATTGGTGTTGAATTGGCACCTCGCTCTGCTGATCCTGGATACCTGGTCACAAAAGTGGTGGCAGTGGACAAAGACTCAGGACAGAACGCCTGGCTGTCCTACCGTCTGATCAAGGCCAGCGAGCCAGGGCTCTTCTCAGTGGGGCTGCACACAGGCGAGGTTCGCACTGCCCGGGCCCTGCTGGACAGAGATGCCCTGAAGCAGAGCCTGGTGGTGTCTGTGCAGGACCACGGCCAGCCCCCTCTCTCGGCCACTGTCACACTCACCATAGCAGTGGCTGACAGCATCCCTGACATCCTGGGGGACCTGGAAAGCATCCACACCCCGACTAATCCCAAAGATTCCGACCTCACACTCTACCTAGTGGTGGCAGTAGCTGTGGTCTCCTGTATCTTCCTGGCCTTTGTCATTGTGCTGCTGGCGCTCAGGCTACGACGCTGGCATTCATTGCGCCTGCTACAAGCCTCAGGAAATGGATTGGCTGGCGTACCAGCCTCTCACTTTGTGGGTCTGGATGGGGTGCAAGCTTTCCTGCAGACCTATTCCCAGGAAGTTTCTCTTACCGCAGGCTCTAGGAAGAGTCACCTGATTTTCCCACAACCGAACTATGCAGACACGCTCATCAGCCAGGAGAGCTGCGGGAAGAGCGAGCCTCTTATAACATCGCAAGATTTACTTGAAACAAAAGACGACCCCAACCTGCTTGAGGTGAGTTCACTCCTTTGAGTGTTATGAACATTTATTTGCCAGTGTGGTTCTTATAAAACCTTAAAACAACAATGTAATTGTACATCATGTTTTCTCTAACTGTGTCCCACTTGGCCATGAGAAAACTGCACTTCCTGGCCTTGTTATGGCTAAGTGGGCCTAGGTAGTCATTCTGGTCAATATGTTGAGTATTGGCAGTAACATGGCACTTCCAGGGGTAACTCTGTCATTATGAGGATTCCGGTTCTCTCCCTTACCCTTTGAAGTTATGGTTGCTCCTTCGACCTATGTCCTTGAGTGACTGTAATGAGAGAAGAGCCTTGTAGGTGACCCAACAATGGTGCACACACTTGTGAGAAATGGGCCTGTCACAGTTTCATTCTCCCTGTTCAATGGCTGGGGTAGAATCCAGAGTCCAGCCGACCACCTGCTGGACCACTGAGCTGGACCTCAGCTGCTCTTTCACGTATTAACCCCTGTGATTTGAACTAGATCACTCCTGCCCATCAACCCATCCTGACTGACACAAACAAGTAGGGAGACAGGATAAATGCAAAGTATTTTATGCTTCCCTAAGATTTTGTCAGAACTTTTCCAAGTCAGACCACAGTCTTTACTTCATTTGTTTGTTTTGTTTTGTTCTGTTTCCTTTTGTTTTGTTTGAGACAGGTTTTCTCTATGTAACAGTTCTGGCTGTCCTGGAAGTGCTTTGTAGACCAGGCTGACCTCCAACTCACAGAAATACTCCTGCCTCTCCCTCCCCAGTTCTGGGAGGCACCACATGCCAGTCTTTATATCCTAAGGACATAAAAATCATAGGATAAGAAGTGAAGGAGACAGGTATAGCAGTATGTTTATGGAGGAGACATTACTCAAGACTGGAGTTCAAGACCAACTTGGGCAAAAGAGCAAGAACTATCTCAAAAGGAAAAGTAGATATTAGTCAGATCATTAAACCCTTGTGCCTAATATGTGTGTGTGTGCGTGTGTGTGTGTGCGTGTGTATGTGTTGATTTTATCTTTTTTGTCTGAGGGTGGAAAGTTACTCACCTAAACCATATGAATCTTGAACTGGTATTTATCACCCTTTAAGAATTTTTTTTAAACCTGGACTGTAGCTGTGTCATCCCTGGATATTTACCGAAAGGACTGTAAGTCAACATATCAGAAATATTTGCACATCAATGTTAATTACAGAACTGTTCACAATGACTAAGTAACCTAGATATCTACCAATAGAGGAATGAATAAAGAAAATGTTATATATATATATATATATACACACACATATATATATATATACACACACACACACACACACAGTGGAATTTTTCAGTCATAAAGAAAAATGAAGCTTTGTTATTTGCAGGAAACTGAATGCAACTGTAGATAGTTAAGTTGTATTAGTTAATATTAAACAAGATAAGTCAATCTCAGAAAGACAAATACTATGACTTCTCTCATTTGTGGACACTAAGTTTTATATAGATACATAAAATGATATGTGTGTGTGTGTGTGAGAGAGAGAGAGAGAGAGAGAGAGAGAGAGAGAGAGTTATGCAAGTAAAAGTGAGACTGTTAGGGAAAGCAGGACTAACAGGAGAGAAAGGGAGAGAAAAAGGAGGCAATGGTGGATAGAGGGGCGTATGCCCAATGTACAATATATATTTGTATAAAAATGTCCTGTGAAGTCCAGTTTCATATACAATGAATATATGCCAACACAAAAAAAATATTATTTCAAAACAGGAGGAAAATATTTCTCTGACTCTGTAAGAGATCCCTAGACCATCTATCTCAGCAATGAAATAGGAATCCTGTGTATGTTCTAGAACTTTCCTTAGTCAGAAGTTGTGGGTCCATTCTCAAATCTGTGAAATTATTTTACTCTTGTAGCTACAAGAGAGGGTTATCCAAAAACAAGCCTAAATGTATTTCATTGCATCTCAAAGGGACGAATTTTCCCTTAATATGTTAGAAACTATAACATTGAAATGTGTGAGTCAATAGATCCCGAAGACAATATCTGTAAGCACATAAAACTATATTCTCATTAAAGATTTATTTATATGGTGGAATCTTGTAGAAAGGAATGTAAAGGCAGGAAGCAGAGAAAACAAGAAAAAGGAAATCTTAGGGAAAATATAATCTATTTCTACTGGAGATGATTGAGCGCTTCAGAACGGTGAAATAAACCCATGAGCTGATAACTTCCCATTGACTTTTGCTGTTCTAAGAAAATACTTGAGACGTGGAAATTTATCATTAAAATAAAGATTCATTTATCTGGTTGTTGGGAGCTGAGAAGTCCAAGAACATGGCGTTCTCATCTGCTCAGCATCTGCTTGGGGCTTTTCCTTCAGAGTCGTCACATGACAGGGGGCATCACATGTTGGGCATCATATGATAAAAACAAAGCAAATATCTCAGAGACTGCTATTTTATAACAGAGCCAGCTACATGATAATCCAACATCCAAACACTGATTCACCAATGAAGGCAAAGCCTTCCTGGCCCAAACATGTCCTAAAGATCCTGCCTCCAGATGTTGTTATACCATGGGTTGGGAGACTGGGGTTCTAATGGATGAAACTTAAGAGGTGCATTTAAACCATTGTCATCTGATTTGTTTTTGCATTAGAAATAAGGAAATTTGCTTTGGAGTTACCTAAGTCCAGGATCATGTTCTAAAATGGAGTGCTTGGGTCCAGTGAGATGACTCAGGAGTAAGGGCTCTCGCTTCCAAGTCTGGCAAGCTGAGTTCTGTCCCTGGCACACACGATGGGAGGAAGAAACCGGCTCCAGTGTGTCCTATGACCTCCACATGAGTGCACATGCATATACACATACACCTAAACACAAAATAAAGAAATAAGATAAATTGGAAATAATAAAATTAAATGTTTAAAGACTGTCAATGTCTTGCCAAAATTTACTGGCAATCAATAACTTTATTAATTACTGACATTTAACCGATTGAAGTAAGAATTTGGTTTATAGAGTACTGCATATTTAGAAAGAATTTGTTTCATAAAATAAATATGTTTTATGCAAGATTCACCATCATAAAAGCCTAAATACTACACTGCCACCTTTAATAGGCTATCAGGCCCTGATATACCTAGCTGGAAATAGTATGGCTTGCAAAGACTATCCGTGCATTAAAATATCTCTGGAAACGCCACTCCTCTTGCAAAGACTATCTTTGAGAAGTTTTGTTGAATTGATAAAATACACAGAGGAACTAAAATGCTAAGTAAAGAAGTTACTTCAATAAACTTGAAGAAAGGTAAAGGTCAGAGTTCACTGAATAATGAGGGTAAAAATCCACTCACTTTTTGGGATGCGACAGTCAGACCTGAGTTAATAGTGCCACAGAGTGAAGTCATTGATGGCATTTTTCTCCAAAACTGGAAAAAGGAAGAAAAAAAAAGCACGCTTTGCGAAATGAAAAATATGAATGTATAGTGACGAAAACATTCATGAAATGATGATAAACAAGAAAATGTCAAAACTAAAGGAAAATGTAAATGCCTGGTTCCTTCAAACAAATTAAAAGTCAAAACAAAAGCTTTGAGGATTAATAGCTGCACGATACGCAGTTTTACAAGACAACCTCTAGGCGCCGCTGTTGACCAAAGAGAAGAGAGGGGTTCCCTGTTCAGCCGAGTCCAGCCAGGGCTTGTCTGCTTTTTCCTGCACCTATGAGAACATCCGTCCGTCCGGCTCCTTCAAGCGCCTGACAAATCCTACCCACATCCAGGTAGGTCACAGATTATCTTTTTAAAAATCCAAGAAAAAAAAAACGCAAAAAGAAGCTTCCCTGCGCGCTCAGAACGGCAGAGCAACCCCAGAGGCGTTGGAACCATGGCAAACCAGGTACTGCTTCACTTCCTGGTGCCTTTGTTCTGCGGCGCCATCTCCCAGCCGATCCGCTACTCCATTCCGGAGGAGCTGGCCAAGGGCTCTCCTGTGGGGAACCTAGCCCAGGATCTGGGACTCAGTGTTCAGGAATTGCCAGCTCGAAACCTGAGAGTTAGTGCAGAGGATTATTTCAGCGTTAGTGCGGAGAGTGGGGATTTGCTAGTGAGTGGCAGGATAGACAGAGAGAAGATTTGCGGGAAGAAATCTGAGTGTGCACTAGAGTTTGAATCCGTTACTGAAAACCCGATGAATATTTTCCATGTAATTGTTGCCATCCAAGATATTAATGATAATGCGCCACATTTCTTTGGGAAAAGCATTGAACTGGAGATGTGTGAGTCAGCCTTACCGGGGGTAAAATTCCCTCTGGACTCCGCACGCGATGCCGATGTGGGAAGCAACTCACTGAAGATGTACACTCTCAGCCCCAACTCACACTTCTCCTTGTCAACGAAGGAAAGTCCCGATGGAGATAAATACCCAGAATTACTGCTGGAAAAACTTCTAGACAGGGAACATCAGAGCTCCCACCACTTAATCCTGACCGCCTTCGACGGGGGAGACCCACCCCTGAGCAGTACCACCCAGATCTGGATCAAGGTCACCGATGCTAATGATAATGCCCCAGTGTTCAGTCAGGACATTTACAAAGCTAGCCTCCGTGAAAACACGCCCCTGGGAACCTTCGTCCTGCAAGTGACAGCCACAGATCAAGATGAGAATGTTAACGGAGAGATCACCTATGCCTTCCTAAACGGTCCAGCAAGTACTAACCTCGTCTTCAGTCTCAATCCAAATACTGGAGCTATTACAATTAATGGTACATTGGATTTTGAAGAAAAGAGCAGATACATGTTGGGTGTAGAAGCCAGGGACGGAGGAGTGCACACGGCTCACTGTAATGTTCAGATTGAAATTCTTGATGAGAATGACAACGTCCCAGAGGTGACATTCATGTCCTTTTCTAACCAGGTTCCAGAGGACTCGGTCCTTGGAACAGTAATAGCCCTCATTAAAGTTCGAGATAAGGATTCTGGACAAAATGGTCTGGTGACATGCCATATTCAGGAAGAACTCCCCTTCAAATTACAACCCACCTCCAAGAATTATTACAAGCTAGTGATAGACAGGGCCCTGAACCGGGAGCAGACCTCAGAGTACAACGTCACTATCACAGCTACCGACAGGGGCAAGCCATCCCTTTCATCAAAGACACGGGTTACTGTGCACATCACAGACGTCAACGACAATGCACCCGTTTTCCACCAGGCCTCCTACTTGGTTCACGTGGCTGAGAACAACCCACCTGGAGCCTCCATCACTCAAGTCAGCGCCTCTGATCCGGATTTGGGATCCAATGGTCAGGTCTCCTATTCCATCATAGCCAGCGACCTAGACCCAAAGGCGCTGTTATCATTCGTATCCGTGAACCAGGACAGTGGAGTGGTGTTCGCGCAGCGCGCCTTCGACCATGAGCAGCTGCGCTCTTTCCAGTTGACACTGCAGGCGCGTGACCAGGGCTCGCCCGCGCTCAGCGCCAACGTGAGCATGCGCGTGCTCGTGGGCGACCGCAACGACAACGCGCCGCGCGTGCTGTACCCCACGCTCGAGCCTGACGGCTCTGCGCTCTTTGATATGGTGCCACGTGCCGCGGAGCCCGGATACCTGGTCACCAAAGTGGTGGCGGTGGACGCCGATTCCGGACACAATGCCTGGTTGTCGTACCACGTGCTGCAGGCCAGCGATCCCGGACTCTTCAGCCTTGGGCTGCGCACTGGCGAGGTCCGCACAGCGCGTGCCTTGGGTGACAGAGACTCTGCGCGACAGCGCCTTCTGGTCGCTGTGCGTGATGGTGGGCAGCCACCACTCTCAGCGACAGCCACACTGCACTTGATCTTCGCTGACAGCCTGCAGGAGGTCCTGCCAGACCTCAGCGATGACCCTCTGCCATCGGACCCCCAGAGTGAGCTTCAGTTTTACCTGGTGGTGGCCTTGGCCCTGATCTCAATACTCTTCCTCTTGGCAGTGATTTTGGCTATTACTCTGCGCCTGCGATGCTCCTCCAGCTCAGCTGCCTGGGGCTGCTTTCAGCCTGGTCTCAGCTGGAAATCTCAGCCTGTGGTTCCTCCCAACTGCAGCGAGGGGACTTTGCCCTATTCCTATAATCTATGTGTTGCTTCGCATTCCACGACTGCGGCTGGGTTTAATTTTCTCCACGTGGCGCCAGAGATTGCTCCCCCTCAGGATCTCCTGTGTGACGATCCTTCTGTGGTTGTCGGTGGCAATAATGAAAATCCCCAAACCTCATACGACTCTCCTCTTCGGGTAAGTTTCTAAAGAGCTATTTAAGCACTATTTCTTGTATTCGCTTCTCGATCGTGCACAAATTAATCAATTTTGGTCACTTTTTTTTTCATTGTTTGGGGCAATTTACTTGAAAAAGTGTTGTGGATGCAGATTAGTTCTTGGTTGCCCAGTCATCTTGGAAATGATCTGATTACCAGTTTCGGTCTTTACTGTTGGCGTTTCTGTGTGACTAGCAAATCTTGCTCGAGACTGTTTCCTATAGATCAGCATCCTTAATAATATTAGTGCCCTTTCTCACTTGATTTGTGAGGCTGGTTTTTTAAAAGTAATCTTTAGCTCTTTATAAACATATTGATAGTTCTTTCTGCCTGGATTAAAGTTCATGGTCATCTTCACCAATTTCCTCTTCTCACCTGAACAATTTTTTATTGCAACACATCCGTTTGACACGGCCTTCCAATAGTTAAGCTTGTTAGCACTTATTTGCCTTGCTGCAAGGATCAGATATTACTATATTTCATATTTGAATTACTAACTGTGGCTCAATATTATTCTCACCCAAGTTTCTTTTTTAACACTTATTTGTGGGGAGTGAGGCACACGTGCCAGCATATGGAGGTCAAAGGGCAATATGGCATCAGTTTTGCTCCTTTCACTCATGGAACCCCGGATTAAACTCTTCAGATTCTCGGGCTTGCCACCTTCACCACCTGAGCCATCGTGACGACCCCTCCATGGATCTTTTGACTATTCTTAAATCATTTATTTTGTGCTCATTCTATTTTGTCACCATTATAGCAAGGACTGTGATGATTTTTCTATTTATGAAACATTTTGTATCTTTCTTGTTACCTTAATAACTTCTGTGAGTCAAATCTGCAAGCATTTTGAGATTTTATAACTATTTTCAGTTATTTCCAAGACATAATTTTAATCTCCAACTCCTTAACATGTAATAATAAAGATTGTAAAACAGCACATTTAACCTACTCTTTCAAAGACTAAATATTTTAATTCTGCATGATATGATTCTATGCCGTCTTAAGAGTTTGGTCATTTGTGCATGCTAATTGGTAAGCAAGAAATAATTTAAATAGTGGAAGACTTTTTGACTTGTCTCAAAATTTCTTAGATTTCCCGAGAAAGCTGTGGCATATGTGATGATAGCGATGCATACATAACTATTGAAATAAACTATTAAAATAGCTCCTTTGGGCTATTTCTGAAATTAGTGATAAAGCAATTTAAAACAGTGATTAAAAATAATAGACTTGGTGATGGTAAAAATGAGACCACTGGTTGTGTCTTATATGAGAAAAAAACTGAAATATCTGTTGGGTGGATTGAGACAGAGTCTCTCTGCAAGGCCCTGGCTGTACTGGAACTCACAGAGATTCCGCTGCCTCCTGAGTGCTGAGATTAAAGGTGTGCACCACCACAGCTGGCCTGAAATATCTTCAGCTTAACTTTTCTACTTTGGTGCTACAGTTTATTTTAATATTTGTTTACTCATCATTTGAGTTTGATTTGCACTTGACTCATTAAACACTGAAAATGCTGTAGTCTATGAAAGCAGCTGTTGGATGGGCAGTGGTGGCACAAGTTTCTAATCCCGGGACTTGGAAGGCAGAGGCAGGCGGATCTCTGTGAGTTTGAGGCCAGCCTGGCTGTTACACAGAGAAACCCTGTCTTGACAAAGCAACAGAAAAGAGGCTGCTGTTGTAAAGACTGACAGTGGTGACACAGTGTGTGACCTAGAATGTCCTGTAAAATAGCGTTGGCTATTTTAGCCCACACCTAGAATCTCTCCCCTAAACCCATTTCTACAGGGGTAAGATTACCTCCTGGGCAGTCAACACCCTTCTTGCAATGGAATTGAAAAATTATCCCAGAATCCAGAGAGCGAAGTCATGGGAGGAAATTTGTTTCTGCATAGGTTTTAACTGGAGCTGGGCCTCCAGGCTCCGCGGGCCACTGTCTTTTCACTATTCCCTTTTCTCCACTCGTCACATCCACTGCTGTCCTGAGAGGAATGGATGTGGCCCTCATACAATGCAAAGTACTGAAAATGATGTAGGGAGATGAACAATGCAGCAACCAAAATGAGATAGAAAACAACCTTTTCCCAGAAAAACTACTATATTACTCTGCCATAATTTAACTTAGTTCGATATATAGGAAGCTTTGGATAACTCCTGGATTTTTGTTGCAAATTAAACAACAGGATTTTGGCCTTTATGCTCCTTTAGAAAAGAAAGATTAGGAAAGGGGAAAGTGTGTGGTGGTGTTTTAGCAAGAATTAGTTGCAATAACAGTTTATTACTCTGGGTGTCGCTGTTCACCACTCTGAGGTGAAAATCGGGTATTTAATAAGAGCAAGATTTCCGGAACACAAAGGACTGGTTTTGGTCTGAAGGAAAGCATCAGTCTGAACTCCCCGGAGCTCCAGCGTCCAAAGGTGCAAGTACATTATCCTGAAACCCAAAGATTGTGGGGCTCCTCAGGCTTGCACAGACTCAACGCCCAAGCTCAGGACTCTTTGCGACAGGACTGCAATGGCGGCTCCTTGCGGATCAGACCTCAGGGGGCTAGTATGGATCTGCATTTTCCTTGGATTCCTGTGCGACATCCGCGCGGAACTGCTACGGTACTCTGTGCCAGAGGAGCTGGAAAGGGGCTCTGTGGTGGGCAACCTAGCCAAGGACCTGGGGCTGGAGCCTGGGAAGCTGGCGGAGGGCGGAGTTCGCATCGTCTCCAGAGGTAAGACCCAGCTCTTTGCTCTGAACCCGCGAAGCGGCAGCTTGGTGACAGCAGGGAGGATCGACAGGGAAGAGCTATGTGACAGATCCCCGAAGTGTACCTCAAATCTGGAGATTCTCCTAGAGGATAAAGTGAGGATTCTTGCTGTGGAAGTGGAAATTATTGATGTTAATGATAATGCCCCCAGCTTTGGAGCACAGCAGAGGGAAATAAAAGTCACTGAAAATGAAAATCCTGGGACAAGATTTCCTCTTCCTGAGGCCTTTGATCCGGATATAGGGGCGAATGCCTTGCAGGGTTACCATCTCAGCTCGAATGACCACTTCTCCCTGGATGTGCAAAATGGGGCGGATGGGATTAAGTACCCGGAGCTGGTGCTGGAGAACGCCTTAGATCGCGAGGAAGAAGCGGTTCATCATCTGGTTCTCACCGCCTTCGATGGAGGCGACCCGGTTCGCTCCGGTACTGCCACAATTCAAATAACACTGATAGACACCAATGACAATGCTCCTATATTCACTCAGCCAGAGTATCACGTTAGCGTGAAGGAGAATTTGCCTGTAGGCACCCGGCTACTTACCATAAAAGCCACTGACCCAGATGAAGGAGCCAACGGAGAAGTGACCTACTCTTTTCGGAACGTAAGAGACAAAATATCCCAGCTCTTCCAGTTGGATTCTCTGAGCGGGGACATAACAATGTTGGGGGAGCTGGATTATGAGGACTCTGGATTCTATGACGTTGATGTAGAAGCCCATGATGGACCTGGTCTACGAGCCAGAAGTAAGGTACTGGTGACGGTTCTGGATGCAAATGACAACGCTCCAGAAGTCACCATCACCTCTCTCACCAGCTCCATCCAGGAAGCTTCCTCCCCAGGCACGGTGATTGCACTTTTCAATGTGCATGACAGTGACTCTGGAGAGAATGGCCTTGTCGCTTGCTCTATTCCAGATAACCTTCCATTCAGGCTTGAAAAGACCTACGGAAATTATCACCGGCTGTTGATACACAAAAGCCTGGACAGGGAAGAAGTCTCTGAATATAACATTACAATAACGGCCACCGACCAGGGAACTCCACCGCTGTCTACAGAGACTTATATCTCACTGCAAGTGGTGGACATCAACGACAACCCACCCACCTTCACCCATGCCTCCTATGCTGCCTACATCCCAGAAAACAACCCTAGGGGAGCTTCCATCTTGACCATAACAGCCCAGGACCCAGACAGTGGTGAGAATGCCCAGGTAATCTACTCTCTGTCGGAGGACACTATCCAGGGGGCGCCCCTGTCCTCCTACGTCTCCATCAACTCTAACACGGGTGTCCTCTATGCACTGCGTTCCTTTGATTATGAGCAGTTTCAAGACCTGAAGCTGCTAGTGACTGCCAGGGACAGTGGGAATCCTTCACTCAGCAGCAATGTGTCACTGAGCTTGTTCGTGCTGGATCAGAATGACAACACACCTGAGATCCTGTATCCCACCCTCCCCACTGATGGTTCCACAGGGGTGGAGCTGACTCCTCGTTCTGCAGAGCCTGGCTACCTGGTGACGAAGGTGGTGGCGGTGGACAGAGACTCAGGACAGAACGCCTGGCTGTCCTACCGCCTGCTCAAGGCCAGCGAGCCAGGGCTCTTCTCAGTAGGACTGAACACAGGTGAGGTGCGCACCGCGCGTGCCCTGCTGGACAGAGATGCTCTCAAGCAGAATCTAGTGGTGTCTGTGCAGGACCATGGCCAACCTCCTCTCTCTGCCACGGTCACACTCACCATAGCTGTGTCAGACAACATCCCAGACATCCTGGCAGATCTGGGCAGCATTAACACTCACATTGACCGGGAAGATGCAGACATCACACTGTACCTGGTGGTAGCTGTGGCTGTGGTCTCGTGCATCTTCTTAGCCTTTGTCATTGTGCTGCTGATACACAAGCTCCGTCACTGGCATGCCACTCGCCTGCTTCGGGCTGCAGGTAGTGGGTTGTCATCCATGCCTACGTCTCACTTTGTGGGTGTGGATGGTGTGCAAGCTTTCCTACAGACCTATTCTCATGAGGTCTCCCTCACAGCAGACTCGGGGAAGAGCCACCTCATCTTCCCTCAGCCCAATTATGCAGACACGCTCATCAGTCAGGAGAGTTGTGGAAAGAGCGATCCTCTCCTGGTGTCTCAAGACTTGCTGGAAATAAAAGGAGACTCCAGTCTTCTTCAGGTGAGTGAGTCACTCCTGTGATGAATCTTACCATCCTAAAATACAGACATAGGGTTTCATAAAGTGTCTCCAGTTGTATGTGTGTTGTATCAAATATATGAACTTCTTTATTAGTATCCCTTGCTTTCTTGCTGCATAAAAGTCCATTTGTTGATTAATAACCTTATTTTTGTAATTATGGGAGTTGATTATGGCTTTGGGTATATTAGGCGAGTCCTCTATTACTGATTTACACCCCAAACCAGGATTATCTTCATTCTGTAGTGACTTTGATGGGAATTCGTAAATTTAGTTGGGTAGTGGTGCACGCCTTTAATCCCAGCATTTGAGAGGCAGATGCAGGTAGATCTCTGTTGAGTTCGAAGCCAGTCTTTCTACAGAGTGAGTTCTAGAACACCCAGAACTACACAAAGAAATCCTAAAAAAGAAAGAGAGAGCTCCTTAGTTTTATACCTCTAAACCATTCCATTTTTAAATGCTATTTTGCTATGTACATTTGAAGACTAGAATTGCTTTGTGAATAGAAGGAAATTACACACATTTCTACTTCCATCGCCTTTCTCGTGATGTTAATGGGGAGTCTAGGCTGACTATTTTAAAACATGTTAACTTCTGCTTCACTTACTTTGTGTGTATATCCATGTTGGTAGACAACTGTGGGGAATCACTTCTCTCCTTCGTCTTCGTGGGCCCAAGGGATCAAATTCAGGTTGACAGGTGTGGTGCCCAGTGCTTTCACCACCGAGCCATTTTACACACCACAACCTGAATTTTCTTAAATCTCCCCGTATTACATTCAACTGTTCTTTGCTTGAAGTTTATTTCTCTTTCCTTGAAAGGGTTTTTTTAATTATAATTATACAATGACAATTTGTAGTGAGTCTTTTTTCTGTCCCACCAGCCAGCTCCCAAATAATAACACAGAGAAGTTTCTTATTATGAAAGCTTGGCCTTGGCTTAGGTTTGTTTCTAACTAGCTCTTATAACTCAACCCATCTCTATTCATCTGCACGCTGTCACATGGCTCGTGACCTCTCCTCCTACATGTCCTGCCTCCTCTGCATCCAGCTGGTGACTCTGACCTTCTTCCTCTCTTAGTCCTCTCCGTCTCCAGAATTCCTGCCTAACCTCTTCCTGCCTAACTACTGGCCATTCAGCTCTTTATTAAACCAGTCAGAGTGACACATCTTCACACAGTGTAAAGGAATATTCCACAACAGCAATTTATGTGTAGTGAGGAAAATATTTAACCTTAAGCTGTAACATTAACTTCTCCATGGACTGGTTATTTCAAATATTTTTTAAACAAGGTCTTACTGTCTAGCTTAGGCTGGCCTTTAACTCACTATGTAGCTTATCCAAGATGACTTGCAACTCACAATCCTCTTTAAGGGCTAGAATTACAGGTGTGTGGCACTATGCCCAACTCAGTGATTTTGTTGTTGCTGATACAAAGTACACCAGGATATCTGATTCCTTTGGTGCAAACTTGATTATTACCAAAAATACTGACAATTTTATTTCATTCATATAAATAAGTCATAAGAGTGATTTTCATAATTTCTTAATTACCCGTTATGACATCACCATTAAGTCCCAACAAAACAGAATTTGCTTAGCTCTGGTTTTCGCCAGGTAAGGCTGGGTGGCTTGGGTTCTGGACTGATATTATTCTTACTCAGCTGACCTCATTCCCACTGTCAGAGTCCCTGCAAATTATTCTTGGAAGATTTATCACTATGTGACCTGGGGTAATACAAAGCATCCCCTGACATGACATAAAGTATTTTGTGTGTCAGAGATACACAACACTTTTATCTCCTAAGCATTCATAGAGTTCTGTGAGTTAATCCAGAATTAATGAAAATCTATACACAAATCCATAGGGTTTCTCTAAGTGGAAACTATAGTAAGATGGTGGGATATGGCTCAGTGCTGTGGCTTTGTGTCAGTGTGAAGGTGTGCACCATGCAGAAGACTCGCGGTAACGAGCTGGTCCTGGGCGAGGAAAGAGGGAGCAAATGAACACTGGGAGAGCCGATCCCAGGACACAGTTTCCAAACACTGTGGTGACAAAACATAACTCAGAGGTGTTTGCTCAGTTGGCCTAAAATTGGGTAAAACACACTCAGAGATTGGCATTAAGAATAGATTCCGCCAGAGTGATATATGTCAGTGATTTGGAGAACAGTAAATAATTTATAAGTTGCTATCATCACAAGCTATAAAAGAAAAATACTTTTGTATAAGTGAGTACTGGGCTTCCTTAAGAAAATACAACTTCCGATTAGACGAGTTACTATTTATCCATATGGGGTGCTGCTACTTGAGAAATAAATGCAGAGCTCTTGTGCTATTATCAAACAAAACGCTTTACTGAAAGCCGGAGGGAGCGCATATGTGGGTGGGTGTTCTGAATGAAAGAAGTGAGATGGAGAACGTTATGGTGTACTGCTTCCAATAAAAGGAGGGGAGGGGACAACGTTTATTTAAAGGTCGTTTGTGCTACCCAAAAGATACACAAGAAACGTAGAACTCATTCCACTTAAGAAAGATTGCTACACGATTCATAGATGATAATAAGGACATATACTATATGTAGCATTTTTATTTAAGAAATTTTCAATATATTACCTATTTTAAAACAAATAAATACACCATAAATCTAAACCAACAACAACAAAAATTCAAATATTTACAAGCTTCGGTGCAATTTCTGAGAAGACCTCTGGGCGTCGCTGTAGGTCAAAAGAAGAGAAAGACCATTTCCCAGACGCGTTTGGAAGACTAGAAGAGTAACTTCCTGTGCAAAGCAACCATAGAGGAGAAGCCATTATAAATCGGGATGTAGCAAACAAGCCCCCAAAAGTGGTCCTAGCCGGATTCAGCCACTAAGGGAAGACTCACCCTCCCCGACAAAGGAGCACGGCAGCACCGCGAGCCAGGAGGATGGGGCGGGGCTCTGGGAGCGGAATAGCTTGGTGGCTGCAGGTACTGTCGCCCTTCCTTCTGCTTTTGTTCTGCGGAGCTCTCCCCGATCAGATCCGCTACTCCATTCCCGAGGAGCTGGCCAAGAACTCGGTGGTAGGAAACCTCGCCAAAGATCTGGGGCTGGGTGTTCAGGGTCTGCCCACCCGGAAGCTGAGGGTCAGCGCAGAGAAGGATTATTTTACTGTAAACCCAGAGAGCGGAGATTTACTTGTGGCTAACAGGATAGACAGAGAGCAGGTTTGTGGGAAGCAGCCCCTGTGTGTTCTAGAATTCGATATTGTCGCTGAGAAGCCATTAAATATTTTTCATGTAGCTGTAATTCTTCAGGATATAAATGACAACGCCCCTCAATTCAAACAGAGTGAGGTGGATTTAAACATTGGAGAGTCCACCAGACCAGGTAAAGCATTTCCATTGGATCCAGCCCTGGATTCAGATGCTGGTTCTAATTCGCTGCAAAAATACTACCTCGGTGACAATGAATACTTTGAAGTCACAGAGAAGGAGAGCCCAGATGGGCGTAAATATCCTGAGTTGATTTTAAAACGTTTTCTAGATAGAGAAGAGCAAAATTTTCACCAGCTGGTCCTCACTGCTGTGGATGGAGGGGATCCTCCCCGAAGTGGCACTGCCCAGATCCGAATCCAAGTCACAGATGCCAATGATAACCCTCCAGTGTTCAGCCAGGATGTGTACAGGGTCACCCTTCGGGAGGATGTGCCACCAGGCTTCTCGGTGTTTCAGGTGACAGCCACCGACCAGGACGAGGGCGTCAACGCAGAGATCACTTACGCTTTTCACAATGTGGATGAACAAGTAGAACGTTTTTTCAACTTAGACAAGCAAACAGGAGAAATCAAGACAAAGGATAATTTGGATTTTGAGACTGCTAAGAGTTACTCCCTGAATGTAGAAGCCAAAGATCCCGGAGACCTAGCATCCCACTGCAGTGTCCAAGTGGAAATTCTGGATGAGAACGATTGTGCACCCGAAGTAATTGTGACTTCGGTATTTACCCCCCTACCGGAAGATTCTCCACTAGGAACAGTTGTCGCCTTGATAAAAACGAGGGACAAAGACTCTGGAGAAAATGGAGACGTTTACTGCAACGTCTTGGGAAATGCAGCGTTTGTATTGAAATCTTCTTCGAAGAATTATTACAAACTAGTGACAGACAGAACCCTAGACCGGGAAGAGATTCCAGAATACAACGTCATCGTTGTAGCTACCGACAGGGGTAAGCCGCCACTCTCCTCCAACGTAATCATCACCCTCCATATCTCAGACGTCAACGACAATGCACCCGTTTTCCACCAGGCCTCCTACGTGGTTCACGTGGCTGAGAACAACCCACCTGGAGCCTCCATCGCTCAAGTCAGCGCCTCTGATCCGGATTTGGGATCCAATGGTCAGGTCTCCTATTCCATCATAGCCAGCGACATAGAGCCAAGGGCATTGTTATCATTCGTATCCGTGAACCAGGACAGTGGAGTGGTGTTCGCGCAGCGTGCCTTCGACCACGAGCAGCTGCGCTCCTTCCAGCTGACACTGCAGGCGCGTGACCAGGGCTCGCCCGCGCTCAGCGCCAACGTGAGCATGCGCGTGCTAGTAAGCGACCGCAACGACAATGCACCACGAGTGCTGTACCCCACGCTCGAGCCCGACGGCTCTGCGCTCTTCGACATGGTACCGCGGTCTGCCGAGCCTGGATACCTGGTCACTAAGGTGGTGGCGGTGGACGCAGACTCCGGACACAATGCCTGGTTGTCGTACCATGTGCTGCAGGCCAGCGATCCCGGACTCTTCAGCCTCGGGCTGCGCACTGGCGAGGTCCGCACAGCGCGTGCCCTGGGCGACAGAGACTCTGCGCGACAGCGCCTTCTGGTCGCTGTGCGTGATGGTGGACAGCCACAGCTCTCCGCTACAGCCACGCTGCATCTGATCTTCGCTGACAGCCTACAGGAGGTCCTGCCAGACCTCAGCGATGACCCTCTGCCATCGGACCCCCAGAGTGAGCTTCAGTTTTACCTGGTGGTGGCCTTGGCCCTGATCTCAGTACTCTTTCTTCTGGCGGTGATTCTGGCTGTTGCTCTGCGCCTGCGATGCTCCTCCAGCTCAGCTGCCTGGGGCTGCTTTCAGCCTGGTCTCAGCTCCAACTCGGCCACTGGAGTCCTCCCCAACTACAGTCAGGGGACATTGCCTTATTCCTACAATGTGTGCATCGCCTCACAGTCAGCTAAGACAGAGTTTAACTTTCTTAATGTGACTCCGGAAGTGGCTCCTCAGGACCTCCTCTGTGACGACACCTCTTGGATACCAGATACTCTTGGAGACACTGAGGTTCCTTTTGTCTCGGATTCTGTCCCAAAGGTGAGCTTCAATTTAGTTCGCTTTTCTACTTATGGTTCAGTGTTTCTTAATAAATCACTAATTGGTTTGGGGTGGTTTTGTTGAATATTTCATTTTGTTGTGAGCCTTGACCAATGTTCTGCCTTAAATGCAAACCTTATCCAATCACATCTTACAGAAGGGTTTCTACCTTGGGTGTGCAGTTTGCTTGCCCGTCATTACAAGTGTTCACAGCACCGGCTACTTCTTTTCCTTCCTCTTTACATTCCTTCCCACCCCCAAAGCTCATCACTCTTGGAAACTTACGAGGTTCTTTTCATGTCAGAGCTCTCATACTCAGATTTGGGGTCCTCTTAGATCCCTGGTGATTCAGAATAAACATGGCCCTTGTTTGTGATAATCAAGTTTGTGAAAATCGAATGTGAAAGAAACACATCCCCCACGGTGGTGGCTTGTTATCAACGAAGTATGTTAGGTGGGGTAGTGTTCAATTGACTTTGAGTCGTGAGTTTCTTACAAGCAGAGTGTCTTGAGGTTCCTGGATGCTTTTTCTAATTTATGAAAATCTGGGGTTTTTATGTGTATGGGTGTTTTGTTGGCATGTATGTCTGTGCGCCGGTGCATCTGGTACCCACAGAGACTAGAAGATGGCACTGGATCCCCTGGAACTGGAGTAGCAGACGGTTGTGAACCAACATGTGGGTGCTGTGAATCGAATCCAGGTTCTCTGGAAGAACAGTCAGTGTTCTTAACTGCTAAGCCATCTTTCCAGCTGCCCCCCAGGTTTCTTTTCAATGGATGAGCAAAGTATGAAACCTAAAATGTTCGTTATGAAGAGTGAATTCTATTAGTACATGTGAGATAGCATCTTCATGAACAACTTGTTCTTAAGAAAAAACACATGCTAAGAAAAAGTTTACAACCTTGCTTACGTCAAGCTACAAAAATATCTAAATTTTTATGGTTTGGATTATTTACTCACTTATTCGTGTATTTACTTATTGATGGTATAAGGACCAAGGTGGGGTCTCATGCTTCCACGGCAAGCGCTCTACCAACTGAACTGCGTCTCAGTCCCTAGATTATAAAATTATATAAACAAAAATATAGGTCTCGATTAAAATCTTTTCCTACTGATGAGTTATTAGGTAAGAATTGTTTTATCTCGCAGAAGGGGCTGTCTGAACTGTCTCTTGTTTTCTGCCATGATTTTTCTTTTCATATGTTATTCTCCAAGACTGATGGCATTAAATATCTCCTCAAAACAAATAGGCCACTCACTACTGCTGACTCAATACCCATCACTTCCTCCTTGAGAGATAAATGAAGTCCCGTCTCCCACAGTCACTATACTGGTTGCTACCAAGATCCTGTCCCAGCGAAATGTCGACAGGTATTTTGAATATAGGAATGGGAAGACATAGCAATGCAGGTAGCCCAACTGTCTGAGATGGTGATGTTGCTTATAGCCTTAGATTAGAAATTTGAAAACTTTATCGAAAACATATGGGCCGTTCTGCAAAGATACATTGAGAGCTGGGTTTGTTTCCCCAGCACACTAGTATAATATTAGGCAGATTTTCATAAACCTATCCTGATAAAAATGAAGTCTTGACAACAAAGGTGGGAATTTCAATTTCTTGGCTAAACAGATTCGATGTGGGTAAGATATAAGTACTCAGTGGTGCATAAAATCAAACTTTTCTGGAGAAGTAAAATAAAACTAATACTCTTTATCTCAGGTTGTGGAAGGCTTATTGTCAGTATTAAAACTTTACTAAATATAAACACTGCTGCACAATAATGTGTTAAATACACAGCAAAAACCTTGGGAATGAAAATAACGGTCTCGAAAAACCAAAAAAAAAAAAAAAACGAAAATAACAACTAAACTAAGGCGAACTAAAAATAGAATTGGTGTAGTAACCGGTTAGGACTCTGGGCGTCGCTGTTCACCAGACTGGGAAAGAAGCTGTCTTAGAAACGATAGGCTCCCAGCTTCCTCCGCATTAAACCGAGACCAGACAAGCTCCTGGGGAAAGCAACCCATCCCAACTCCCGCTCTTCTCAGCTTTAGAGAAACAAGGAACCAGCGGGCTGACCCAGGACTAAGAGGAAAGCGAAGGAAGAAAAGACAATGGCGGATCCACCGAGGCGCTGGAGCTGGAGCTGCAGCGACCTGCTAAAGTTCTTCATGCTGCTGGGGACGCTGTGCGCGCCAGGTAAAGGACAGATCCGCTACTCGGTGCGGGAGGAGCTGGACAAAGGCTCCTTTGTGGGCAACATCTCCAAGGACCTGGGGCTGGAGCCCCGTGAGCTGGCGGAACGCGGGGTCCGCATCGTCTCCAGAGGTAGGTCGCAGCTTTTCTCCCTGAGCCCGCGAGGTGGCAGCTTGGTCACCGCAGGCAGGATCGACCGGGAGGAGCTGTGCGCCCAGAGCGCGCCCTGTCTCGTCAGCTTTAACATCTTGGTTGAGAATAAGATGAAAATTTATGAAGTAGAAGTGGAAATTCTTGATATTAATGATAACTTCCCCCGGTTCCGTGATGAGGAGTTAAAAGTCAAAGTAAATGAAAACGCGGCTGCAGGAACAAGGTTAGTACTCCCCTTCGCTAGAGACGGGGATGTGGGTGTCAATTCCCTCCAAGGTTACCAGCTCAGCTCCAACCCGCACTTCTCTCTGGATGTGAAGAGCGGATCTGATGGGCAAAAGCATCCAGAGCTGGTGTTGGAACAGCCCCTGGACCGTGAGAAAGCGTCTGCTCACGACCTGGTCCTCACAGCCTTGGATGGTGGAAACCCGGTACATTCTAGCACTGTCCATATCAGCGTGACCGTCCTCGACGCAAACGATAACGCACCCCTGTTCACTCAAAGCGAATACAGAGTGAGTGTTCCAGAGAACATACCTGTGGGCGCTCGACTCCTCACACTCACCGCCACTGACGCCGACGAGGGAATCAATGCGAAATTAACCTTCTCTTTTCGCAACGAAGAAGACAAAATTTCCGAGACTTTCCAACTCGATTCTAACCTGGGGGAAATCTCAACTATTCAATCACTGGACTATGAAGAATCCAGATTCTATGTCATGGAGGTGGTAGCCCAAGACGGAGGCGCTCTTCTTGCCAGCGCTAAGGTGTTGGTCACAGTCCAGGACGTGAATGACAACGCCCCAGAAGTAATACTGACCTCCCTCACCGGTTCCGTTTCTGAAGACTGCCTACCGGGAACCATAATAGCGCTCTTTAGCGTGCACGATGCTGATTCTGGGGAGAATGGAGAGATTTCATGTTCTATTCCCAGGAACTTACCGTTCAAACTGGAAAAGTCCGTTAATAATTACTATCACCTATTAACAACAAGGGCACTGGATAGAGAGGAGACTTCGGATTATAACATCACAGTGACCGTTACTGACCATGGAAGGCCTCCGTTGTCTACAGAAAACCACATCTCTCTGAAAGTAACAGACATAAATGACAACCCACCCACCTTCTCTCGCTCCTCCTATTCCACTTCCATCTCAGAAAATAACCCCAGAGGTGTCTCCATTTTTTCGGTGACTGCCTATGATGCGGACAGTGGTGATAACGCTCGGGTCACTTACTCCCTGGCTGAATATACATTTCAGGAAGCTCCTGTATCCTCCTATGTCTCCATTAACTCTGACACTGGTGTCCTGTACGCATTGCAGTCCTTCGACTATGAGCACTTGAGAGACCTGCAGCTTCTGGTAACAGCTAAGGACAGCGGGACTCCTCCGCTCAGCAGCAATGTGTCACTGAGTTTGTTTGTGCTGGACCAGAATGACAACATTCCTGAGATCCTGTACCCAGCTATTCCTACTGATGGCTCCACTGGTGTGGAACTGGCACCCCGCTCTGCAGAGCCTGGATACTTGGTAACCAAAGTAGTGGCAGTGGACAGAGACTCCGGACAGAACGCCTGGTTGTCCTACCGCCTGCTCAAGGCCAGCGAGCCAGGGCTCTTCTCAATTGGGCTTCATACAGGTGAGGTGTGCACAGCAAGGGCTCTATTGGACAGAGATGCTCTCAAGCAGAGCCTGGTGGTGTCTGTCCAGGACCATGGCCAGCCCCCTCTCTCGGCCACAGTCACACTCACTATCGCTGTAGGGGATAGCATTCCGGATGTACTGACTGACTTAGGCAGCGACAACTCTCCATCAGAGGCCCAGGATTCAGATCTCACACTCTACCTGGTGATATCAGTGGCAGTGGTGTCCTGTGTCTTTCTAGGATTCGTTACTGTGCTGTTGGCCCTCAGGCTTAGGCACTGGCACATGTCACGCCTGCTTCAGACTTCCGCCGGCAGACTGGCCAGCGTGCCTACCTCTCATTTTGTGGGCATGGACGGGGTACAGGCTTACCTGCAGACCTATTCCCATGAAATCTCCCTCACTACAGACTCCAAAAAGAGCCACCTGATCTTCCCCCAGCCCAACTATGCCGACAGGCTCATCAGTGAGGAGAGCTGCGAAAAGAGCGAGCCGCTGCTGGTACCTGATAGTAGTCATGCCAGCCAAGGAGAGCCCGGAGCTGCTCAGGTTGGTTGTCTCTTTCACTAAGAACTAGAGCGTTTTCTTCATTTGTCTTCTCACTCATTTTTCTGGCAGAGTCAAAATCAGGTAGTTATATGGTGAATCATCATTCGCTGTATTGGAGTTTAACTCGGTTTTGTTCAGTAATGGATACTTTTCAAATCGTATTTGGGACTGAATATCTTTTCTTAGTGTGTGGATATTTTAGAAAATCCAGCTGCTGACAGCAGGCTTACCTTAAAAGAAGTTGATAAATGCGATCGTTTTCCGTTAAAATGTTACTATTTTAAGGATAGCTGTTTGGTTACTAAAAGAGTTGTTGTATTAGTTAAATGTTACCTGTATTGTTCCTTTTGGGATATTTGTCTACACCCTATTAGTGGACATGTTTTGTAGGGGTGGTGGTTTGAATGAAAACAGTCCTCATAGACTCACATATATGAGTGCTTTGTCACCTGGGAATGGAAATATTTGGGAAGGAATAGGAGGTGTGGGTTTTTTGGAGTAGATGTGTTCTAGGGTGGGCTTTGAGATTTCAAAAGCCAAGGTCCAGTCTCTCTCTCTCTCTCTCTCTCTCTCTCTCTCTCTCTCTCTCTCTGTTGGCTACTGCTCCAGCACTATGCCTATGTGTTTCCCACCATGATGATCATGGTATAAAACTCTTAAAACTCTAAAACTGTAAGCAAGCCACCCCAATTAAATGTTTTCTTTTAGCTGCACAGCTATAGTGCATGTCTTTAATCCCAGCACTTGGGAGGCAGAGGCAGGTGGAGCTCTGAGTTCAAGGTAGCCTGGTCTACTTAGTGAGTTCCAGGACAGCCAGGGCTACACAGAGAACCCCTGTCTCAAAAAATTGCTTTTATTAAGAGTTGCCTTGGAGGTGATGTCTCTTCACAGCAATGGAACAGTGACTAAAACAATAGGTGATACTGTGTGTGCTTTATATTTCAGTATATTTGTAGATAATGACTTACAACTTACATTACTTCCACAAATCAGTGGACAATAAGGAAAACTTTTGCTCAGTTTCTATCAGAAATATAGATTAGGCCAGATGGTGGTGGCACACGCCTTTAATCCCAGCACTCAGGAGGTAGAGCACTCTGTAAGTTGGAAGCCAACCTGGTCTACAGAGCCAGTTTCAGGACAGCCAAGGCTGCACAACAAAACCCTGTCTGAAAAAAAAAGGAAGAAGAAGAAAAGAAAAATATATAGATTCAATTTATACTGATGATGAGATCACAACATTTTAAAATCAGAACAGTCTGGCTTAACTAACGCGTGTAATTATCGCATGTGTATCTTCACTGAGAGAATAAGTCGGTGAGAAGTAACCTTAGCATTTTGTTTTATTCTGTGACATCTGTTAATGTCTCCAAAGAGTCAATACTGTTGTTTTCAACCAGTATTAATGTGCCATTCCCCTGGCATCTGCTGGTCTCTGCCAACTCCCTTACCAAAATCAATGTCTCTCAGAATGTTTACATGCTCCCATGTGTAAATGCAAATCTGCTTTGTTACAGGAGTATAAGAATTGCATTCGAGAAAGTCAAGATGACTTAAGAATGTGTTCGTTTTAAAGTTCAGTTCTTAGGAATGAGCTTATTTTAGGTTAATAAAGTTTTCTTAAAGAAACTCTTGTTTCTGAGTCTCAAATCTCAGGAGCATGATTGTGTGAGGGAATCACTACTCAATTCATTTTCTGCACCTTTCCATATGCCCTTTGCTGACTGACACTGAACCTCACCAGGTAAGCTAGGTTGTCTGGCCAGGAAGCCCCAGATATCTCCTTTCTCTGCCTCCCCAGTACTAGGATTATGAGCACTTGGCAGTATGCCAGTTTTTTAAAAAAAAATGAGTTATCAGGATTGAACTCAGGTCTTTACACTTGGAAATCAAGCACTTCATTGACCGAGCTATCTCCCATCCCCGTTTTCATTGCTTTTAAAGAAAAAGTTTGTGTTTGATTATGTATCTGGAAACAAGCTTCGTGCAAAGGAGAAACATCCTTTAAATCTCTCTAAACATCTAATAGGTGTTACATTATAAAATGCTTGTTCTATATGCTGTAAGTATGAGTACCCTATATACTTTATATTCTTCTAAGTATTAGTTGTATGCATGTTAGGAAAGGTACCTTTCCCATAAGAATGGGGTACTCATACAGTAGTGGGAAGGCACTTTGTTTGCGTATGTTTTGAGAGTCTTGCTTCAGTGATTTTTAACATTTGGAAAGTACAGATGCTAAGACAATGGAGATGGCTCAATCAGTAGAGTGTTTACCATATAAGCACTCACTAAGGTTTGAGAGATGGCTCAGCATTTAAGAGCACTTGTTGCTCTTGCAGAGGACCCCGGTTGGGTTCCCAGCACCCATATGGCAGCTCACAACTGTCTATAACTCCAGTTTCAGGGGATCTGACACCCTCCTCTGGCTTCCACAGGTTCCAGACATACACATACAAGCAGACAATACACCCATATACATAAAATTAAAATAAATAATTTTTAAAAGAGCTCCCAAAACCCAAGTACAAACAAAAAAGCTGGATACATGTCTATAACCCCAGTGCTGGGGAAGCAGGAGTGATGAAGACAGGAAGGCCCCTGGGACTTACTGTCCAGGCAGACTAGCCAATCAGTGAGATCCAGGTTCAATGAAAGACACTGTCTCAAAAAAAATAAGAGTGATATAAGAAGACACCTGACATCAACCTCTCACCTCTGCATACCACCACCAAAATAATAATGATAATAATAAAAAGACAATGAATGTCTAGAATCCCGGGCATAATGAAGAGTCTAAGATACTTTAATGCTTTGTGAGATCATGTTGTTGTACACCTAACAAGTTTTAGACTAACAATATACTGCATAAGTTAAAGAAATTTTTCTTTTGTGCGCTTCATAATTTGGAAATGTAATTAAAACTCTAAGACACCAGCTTAGAGTAGTGATGCACACTTTTCATCCCGAACTCTGGAGGCAGAGGCAGGCAGGGTTTGAGGTCAGTTTGATCTGCAGAATGAGTTCCAGGGCAGCCAGGAATATACAGAGAAACCCTGTCTCAGAAAAAAAAACCTGTAAGGCACATATTATGACTATTGAAATCAGCATGTCTATTGACTAGCAAAGAATGTCAGTTAAAAATGTTTGAACGAGTTGGGTGCGATGGTGCACACCTTTAATCCCTGCACTCAGGAAGCAGAGACAGGCAGATATCTGTGAGTTCAAGGTCAGTCTTATCTACACAATGGGTTTCAAGGCAGTCAGAATCACGTGAGAGACCCTGTCTCAAAAAAAATGTTTAAATAATTCTAAGGTAAACTGGGGACCAAGGAAAAATCTATTATCTTTCTTTCATACATTCAGTTATAAGTATTCATATCTTACCTCCCAATTTGTCATTGATAATCTACTTGGGAAAAATACTATTGAGGACAATTGTACTGAGATAATAAACAATATACTATTTGTGAATTATTTTTTATTGCATGAGAACTCATATATGCATATGAGTTTTGATCACTCCCCCTTTCCTCCCTTTCCAATTCCTCTTCTAATCACCGCCACTTTGTCCTCCTAACTTTTTGTGATCTTTTAAAAAATAACTTCACTGAGTCCATTTAGTAATTCTTGTAATTCATGTGTATACAGAGTAATCCACTGAAAAATGGGTAGCCTCTCAGAGCCACATCCCTGAAGAAAACTGACTTCTTTCCCCCAGTAACCATCAATCGAAACATTTATCTAAATGGTTCTATTATTAATAAAAACTCAGGAGTCAGACAAGGATGAGACTGCTGGTGTCCCTCCTCATCCACGACAGTACTTTGGTTGGCTTGATCTTGTGTAGGTCTTGGGCATGCAGTCTCGGCAGCTGTGAGTTTTTTTGTGCAATGGCGTCGTCACGTCCAGCAAATACTGTTTTGTTACAGATATCTATTCCTTGTATTACATTCTGTCTCTATCCTCTTCTGTGATGACCTCTGAGCTGTGGAGGGAGGGATGCAGTGTCCCATTTATAGCTGAACTCTCCATGGCCTCTTATTCTCTGCTTGTTGACCATTATGAGTGTGTTATCTACTACAAAATGAAACTTCTCTGGTGGAGATTGAGAGATGCACTAATATATGAGTATAAAGATAAACAGTTAAGGGGCAATTAGTTATTATGTTTTATTAATGCCAATAACTTTAACCAACCATAGGTTTTGTCTCAGTTCATGGTATCAGGAATGAATTCTTTCTTGTGGGCAGGCTTTAAATCCAACCAGGAAGTGGTTGGTTACTCCCATAGGATTCATGCCACTATTGCATCAGTGATAGTCTCTTGTCAGGCAAGTTGTTATATAATCCACAGGATTCATAGATGGTGAAGGCTGTATATGACTTCTCTCCCTTGACATAGAACCTTCTAGCACTTCCACCTTACAACTAACCAGTAGGGATGAAACTTCCAGGTAGGTACCAGCTTGATTTTGTCATGTCCTATGACTCAAATGTGTGGTATCTTCAGCAATATGGTTTTACCCTCAAGTTCTGGTAAACTAATTTTTAAATCATGCTTATTTAATTAAAAGTAAATACTTGGAAACAGGAAAGATAGTAACTTCTTACTATACAGTTTTATTCTTAAAAAATTATCAATCTTTTTTGTTTACTTTTTGGGAGAAAGATGAGATGAGAAAGAAAATATTTTGTGCATGCCTGCAGTCTCAGTACTGAGGAGGCCAGAGCAAGAGGAAGATGGCAAATTCTAGGCCAGCTTGAGCATACATCAAGTTCTAGTTCCAGATCAGCCTGAGCTATATAATGAGACCCTATTCTCTCTTCCTCTCTCTCTTCATATGTGTGTGTGTGTTCAGAAATAAAACAGGACAAAAACTAAGAGCTATGGGATTTAGAATTTTCATAAGTTAAAGTAAAGAGGAATAAAATGAAGTTTTATAGCACCCACCAAACTTACCAGTATTTCTATTTTGCAATCACCAACACTTTTATTATTTGCATACTTTTCAAAAATGTTATTGGTCCCTCTGGTCTACTAAGATAAACAGGGAAGATGCCATTATGACCATTTTATGAAAATAAAAGCCAAAACTGTAGCTATGCCAATAAACATTATTGCAACAAGGTAACCTCTGCTATTTGAGAAATGAAAAAGCACTTAATTTGGAGGGATATAGAATTCCAATTTGAAGAAATGTCAGCCATACTGCATAGCAAGTATTTAAAATGCTGGCAATGAAAATGTTCTTTTCAGCATCAGTATACAATAAAATATTACTCCACCTGGGTCTTTATATGGAGTTATCAGTGGCTACTGTGCAGCTCCTCTGCCTTAGTGCCGAGTGCCTCCATTGACTAGTGATGAGCAAAGTATCAACCCCTACAGCCACAGCGGAATTATCTGAGAACCCTGAATCTGTCTGCCTACCGCAAAGCTATCCGTCTGTCAGAGAACCTGCCACTAAGACAAATCATGTGCTCTGGACTCCCAGTGTCACTCAGAAAAGCATGAGCGATAACTCTGGATCCAGGCCTGACAGGACCACTGCTGTGGCATTTCTCCTCTTCTGTCTGTGTTCTGCCTGATGGTCTCAGAGATTTAGTAATTTATTCCAGAAAAGCCAGCCATGGGCTCGCTGATGAGAATTTGTGGCTAATGCTGAGAAAATGCTTTGCCATGAACACAGAAAAGGGGGGTTTGCCTGTGAGCGACCTTACAGATCAAGAGCAAACTTGTGGTCAGAAGTCAACCTGTATATTGGAATTTGAAATGATTGAAAAGCTGTTAAACTTTTATCATGTAAGTGATCAAGGATATGAACAAACACCAAGTGGCATTAGCAGAAAAAAACATTGAACTGGAAATTACGAAACTGGAGCTACCCGGACCCACCTTCATCCCAGAATCCTTGGAAGATACTGCTATAGGAGTTAGTCCATTGTAATAGTACTGCCTGTCTTAGTTACTTTTCTATTGCTATGAAGAGACGCCATGGCCAAGCCAACATATAGAGGAAAGAGTTTATTGGGGGTTTACAGTTTCAGAGGATGAGTCCATGACCATCATGGTGAGGAGAATGGCAGTAGCAGGCAGGCATGGTCCTGATGCCATAGCTGAGAACATACATGTTGAGTTAACAACTATGAGGCAAAGAGAGAAAGAGCTACTGGGAATGGCATGGACTTTTGAAACCTTAAAACCCATCCCCAGTGGCACACCTCCTCCAACAAAGTCACACCTCCTCCAAAAAGGTTACACCTCCTAATCCTTTCAAAACAATCTACCAACTCCCCAAACATTCGTACATGAGCCTATGGGGTTCATTCACACTCAAACCACCACGCACTCCTTCCGCCCTGATTACACTTTACTTTTTTCAAAAGGAGAACCCAGATGGCAAATGTGTCCTGTCCAGAAAGTGCCCCGGAACAGAGATGGACATTCCTGCCACTACCTGCTCTTCACCACTGTGTACAGGGGCAGGCCACTCAGGTGCTGCACCACCCATATCGGGGGGGGGGGGGGGGTAACACAAATGGAAAGGATAGCATCCCCAGAGGTTAGAGATCAGCATTTCAGAGAATCCCTTTGCTAACTCCTGGGTACCAAGACTGTTGGCCGCTGCCCCAGATGAGAGCAGCAGTGAATATATCACCTACACCTTTACCAGTGTTGACAAGGTGTTCAAGCTGGACAGTAAAGGGGGAAACTCACCACTGATGGATAATTGGCCTTTGAAGAGGTGAAGAGCTACATAATTGGAGTACAAGAAAATGATGGTGAAGTCACACTATACATTGCAAAATATAATGGGGAAATCCTGTGATGAATAAAAGGGAAATTCCACTTCTAATAGTTCAAGATTCAAAACACACATATAGGTAGACAACAAACAGAGCCTCAGACCAGAAGCAGAGTCCAGAATATAGTCCTGTTATCACAGTGAACAAATCTATTCCATTCTTCCAGGACAAACTCACTCTGTAAATCTCATACATCACTGTCAACACTCAGTTTTCCATCAGGCCTCCTCTATGGTCCATATAACTGAGAACAATCCTCATCTAGAGGCTCCATCATGCAAGTAACTTCTTCACATCCTTCTTTGGGGCCTATCGACCATGTAGCCTACTCCATCTTAGTCAGAGACCTGGAGCTAAGTTTGTTATCCTATATGCCCCAAGTGGGGTTTACACAACCACCACAAAGAGATACAGTCTTTCAAGCTGACACTGAGGTTCCACATTCAGGATTCTCCAGTACTCAAAGCTAAGGTGGGCATGTGCATGCTGGGTAGGTAACCTCAGTGACGCACCCAGCATATGCTGTACCCAGTGCTGGGGCACAGCAGTCCTGAGATCTTCTACATAGCACTGCCTGTCACAGAGAGTCTGGTTACTTGATCATCAAAGCAGTAGTTATAGACATGATCTCTGAACACAATGCCTGGCTCTCCTGCCTTGTGGGACTCTATAGTCTGGGACTGCATATGGGAGGGAGAACTTGTACTGACCATACTTTGAGTGACAAAATGAAGTATATCACCAGCTTCTGACTCTAATAAATAATGAAGGTCAACTACCCTGTTCAGTCTCTGCTACACTTTGTGTAATCTTTGTAGACAGCTTGCAAGAGATGTCTCTGGACCTTAGTGCTTACCCATTCCCCCTCTGACCCCTGGACAAGCCCCATCTTTACCTGATGGTAGTCCTTGCCCTGATCTTTCTGTTCTTACTCCTTGCCATGGCTGTGGCTATTGCCCTACATCTGTTGTTTACAGAGGCTGCTCGTTCATTCCTAGCTGCCCAGACTCGAAATAATCTCTCAGAAACTATATTATTTGCAATACTGTTTGGCCAATAGTTTAAGTGTATTTCTAGCTAGCTCTTAAATCTTAAATCAACCCATTTCTATTATTTTATATTTTACCACAAGGCTTGTGGCCTACTGACAAGATTCCAACTCCAGTTCACAACTTTCTCCTCTGGCAGCTACATGGTGTCTCACTAACTCTGCCTACTTTCTCCCAGCATTCAGTTTAGTTTTTCCCACCTAGCTCTATTCTACCCTATCACAAGACAAAGAAGCTTCTTTAATCATTAACCAATAAAAGTAACACATCTACAGAAGGATTTCCACACCATTTTCCCTTTTCTGTTCAAATAAAGTGGAAGGTTTTAACTTTAACATAGTAAAATTACATATAACAAAACAGGTATCAAACAAGAATTACAGTTACAATATTTATATCTACTTTATCTTTTATCATAACTAAGAAGAACTATAATTATAGTTATCTATTCTTCAACTCCATTAAAGACCCCAGAAGGATATATTACCTAAGTTAATAGGAAGTGCATTGTAAGCAACTTCCAAAACTCTAGAAATGACAGAGACATCTCACTGCCTGGACAGTCACCCAAAGTTCTTTTGTAACATTGGGGCACCCATATTCAGCCTAGTATCTGGAAGACTTTTCCATGAGACAGGAAATTTGAAGACCTCTTATGCCTTGTATTGGCAAAGTTCATCAGTTGCTTTCTTCTGTGTCCTACAGAATGTCTGGCAGACTCTCTTATGAAGCAGAAATCCCAAAGGATGGTCTCACCTTTAGGGAAGTTCAGCAGTCATTTTTCTGTGGGTCCTACATATCCAGTTCATACAGCATAACATCAAGCAATCCAGGCAAGAGCGTGTCTTGTCCAAATGACTAACTCTATAAGGAGCCTCTATAATGCCTATCATCCTCTTGAATTGGATTGATGTTGCCAGGACCAGATGTGTCTCATTGTCATGAAAAGTCTTAAGTTCTTAAAACATTTTAAATGCCATATTCTGTATGTCTTTGAAAGGTTTGAAGATTATCTAGCTGAAATACATCTCTATATATTTATAAAGCCTAACATGACTATAAACTTGACTATTATAGATGACTATTTATTAACCTGTATTTCTTAATTATACATTGCATTTTTAAATGAGATGTACAAACACAACACCTTAATCAAGAGCAGAAATATACATATGACAAAATTGACCTAAAATTTGTATCAATAGACCAAGATCCATACCAATGCAAAATATTCATATCTATAGCATATCCCCCTTTAAATGTAAGCAAACATTTAAAAAAAATCATTTAGGGAATTTGGGAATTGTTGTCTTGAGTACTTCCTGCTGATTGGGGGCACTGTTAATCAGGTCTGTCATGGGGAATCCTGTGTGATAGGTCCATCTCAGCCAGCAGTCCTAAAGTCATCATGGATATTGAACCATCTAGACCATTGTTTCAGGGGGTCTTGTTTGATCAAACCACATTAGTCTGGAAGGAATCCACAGGTTCTCATCCTCTGTAGAAACAAAAGTAGAACCTCTTTTCCAAAGCAACATATCCTTATACCCAATTTTTGAAGTCAAGATACTGTGTGTGTGTGTGTGTGTGTGTGTGTGTGTGTGTGGGTTGGTTTAGCTTAGCAGCCTATACCATGAAATGTCTCTCTGTACTTAGCTCATTCACAGTCAAAAAATTCAAAGAAACACAATAATATACAAAATCCAAACTCTATGTGTATATTCCTTTTTTACATGTCTGTTTTTCTTACTCTATTACTTTTTATACAATTTTAATATTTATTTTATTATCTTTACTCCTTTAATCTATGACTGTATTGTTTTATATTATAACTGTCTGTACTCTTTTTCCTCTTTCTCTTTCTCTCAAGCCTACATACATTTATCCAACACTATGACCCACTTAGCAGTCTTTTCCGTCTGGATTTGCTTTATTGTATGCATATCTGTAATTATTTTTTGACAAGGAGTACTTTTTTTTCCTTTTAAATGCTAAGCAGTCATGGCTAGGAACAACTTAAAGGTCTTGCCTGCTTGCCACACCCAGTCCAATGTGGTGGAGTCATGTTTGCCGCCTCTGAGAGCCATTCTTTCCTCCCCAGGCCACAGTTGCAGCAGGTCTGTGTCACCATTAGGCAATTTGTTTTTTGGGTTGTTTTTTATTTTTTAAATATTTATTTATTATGTATTCAATATTCTGTCTGTGTATATGCCTGCTGGCCAGAAGAGGGCACCAGACCTTATTACAGATGGTTGTGAGCCACCATGTGGTTGCTGGGAATTGAACTCAGGACCTTGGAAGATCAGGCAATGCTCTTAACCTCTGAGCCATCTCTCCAGCCCCACCATTAGGCAATTTGTTGTCTCGCCCCACCTCGTCCAGCAAGGATGACGCACGACACACCGGAGCTCTTCTCACTGCAGTTTATTCCAGGACCCTATTCACTTTCTCTCCCCGGGCAAACCTCTCCCAGCCCTTAAGTAGGCATGGGCTGCCAATCCCGGATTGCCAGGTGGGCACTGCTCATAGGTCCACGCATATGCAAGCAGCTGATAATCATTGTGTGATCATAGCATAGGTCAGGCCTTAGCCGTCTCAGGGGTTGATTATACATCTCCATCAGGTGTGACTCCACGCAGCTCGCTACAATTTGTAACACACTGTTCACAGACCCCATTTAAGTGCTTGGCCTCCTGAAGGAGCCAGAGCTGTATGTGCAACTATCATGAACCAGGAAGTAGCCATTTCATAAAGAAGCTGCATGGTTTTTTGTTTGTTCATTTTTTTTTTACTGTTAATGCTGAATCAGGAAGACCTCTCTTAAATGAGCTGTGGTGCCAGTGAACAGAGCCCATCCAAAAAAAGTGGCTAAACTTTGTTTTTTTGTGTGTCTAGAATTGTTTATAAGCTTTCTCAGATTTTATGTGGCACATATTGGTGCACCAATCTGTTGGCAGAGGCTGTTCGTTCATTCCCAGAAATGCTATTGGTCAAAGAATATTGCAAATAATGTAGTTTCTGGGTGATTATTTCGGGTCTGGGAAGCTAGGAACAAACAAGCAGCCTCCACCAACAATCTGTTGCACTCTTATAGCTACAACACTGGAGTCTGTTTTGAGCTTGATCTATGCTCCAAGACTGCAATTTTTTTTTCCTTTACCCCAACTATGACAAGGGATGAACCGCCTAACATTCTCCAGGCACTGAGTTTAATTTTCTCAGCACAAAGCCCAAAGATGTCCTACCACAAGAATGAAGCCTTTTGGGTTGAAAGTGCCAGCCAGCAACAACAATCCAATTATGACTTTGATTCAATCAACTTACAAATGGTTCCTTCAAATCTTTTCTATGTCATTGGGGGAATGGCACATGGCTTTAATCCCAGTACTCAGGAAGCAGAGGCAGGTGGATATTTGTGGGTTCAAGGCCAGCCTAGTCTACAAAAGCTAGTTCCAGGGCAGGCTCCAAAGCTACAGAGAAACCTTATCTCGAAAAACAAAAACAAAAACAAAACAAAAAATCTTTTCTATGTGTAATGAGGAGGGGACTCATTGACTAGAGATGAGATAGTGCAGATTAAGAAACTCCTTGATTCTGTTGTGTTTTGTTAATTTTTCTTGGAGTGAAGCATGTAGTAAGGAAATCCTTTGTCTGCTTATCTGTATTGCAATTGCTTTTCTGAAGAAAGTCTCCAAATGGTCTTAAAATTTTTGTTAATTCTAAAACAATACAACCAAAAATATTTCAACAAAGTAATGTATCACATTATTATTATGACACATTATCTACACCTTTGGTAGTACTTTGTTATGGAATATTTCTTTAAACTGTGTGGAAATATGTCACTGCGATTGGTTTAATAAAGAGTTGATGGCCAATAGTTAGCAGGAAGGTTAGGCAGGATTTCTGGAGACAGTGACGTTTTAGGGAAGAAGAAAAGCAGCATAACCAGTCAGAAGCAAAGAAAGCAAGACATACAGGAGGAGAGGTAAAGCCACAAGCCATGTGACAGCATATTGATTAATAGAAATGGATTAATTTGGGGGCTGGAGAAATGGCTCAGTGGTTAAGAGCATTGCCTGCTCTTCCAAAGGTCCTGAGTTCAATTCCCGGCAACCGCATGGTGGCTCACAACCATCTGTAATGAGGTCTGGTGCCCTCTTCTGACCTACAGACATACACACAGACAGAATATTGTATACATAATAAATAAATATTTAAAAAAAGAAAGAAATGGATTAATTTAAGTTATAAGAGCTAGTTAGAAACAAGCCTAAGCTAAGGTCAAGCTTTTATAATTAATAATAAGCTTCTGTGTCATGACTTGGGGCTTGGTGGTCCAAAAAACCCTGCTACACTTGATGTAAAATGTGGGACCACACATAGGCCTGAGAAAGTTTTTTTTGTTTAATTTCAGAACACAGAGTCAAACATGGCTTCCTGGTGAGCACAATCTCTCCTTTTGGCTCAATAGCATACAGAGATGTGGCTACTAACCACTACCTGTGGGCTGGATCCAGTCACCAGAACCATGCACTAAGATGAGTCACATGGTAGATGACAAAGTTTAAGATTTGTAACACAAAAAAAGTCAGAGAATGCTACAGGTTCTCAGCAAAGACAAATCCACACCAAAAAAATCTAAACAGGTAACAGTGTGTTTAAAATTTGTGCCTAGGATTAAAAACTAAATGAAAATGGGTTTAGATAGTCATAGAAAAAATGTAAAGTTTATAAATAATAATATAAAGTCTTTAAAGAGAATAAAATAAAAAGTATCATCCACATAAAGATGGAAACTATAGATAGAGTCTGGATCCTATATGGTGTCTTGTTGGCTTTAACACTTTTGATTGCTGATGAGTGAACAACAAATGCTGAGAGACACAGGACTGTAAGAAGGACTGCTATATTAAACCAGCCTAGATACTTTAGGCATGCCTTAACTTTAAAATGGAATTCAAAAAATGTATTGTGTTGGGGAAGAGGTTATGCTTTTGTTTCCACAAACAAAAGGCTGTGGATTCATTCAAGGTTAAAGAGAATCAGATTTGATGGAGGAGGAGACCTCCTGAAAAATCTTGACTACAGATATAAAGAAATAAACCTACAGCAACTACAAGACAGGTGACATAGTTGCTCAAACTGAAAATGAAAAATCAACTTTAGTTGGATTATGTACAATGTATAGTCTATGCTTGTGTTAATGCAGATATGTACGTTACTTTAAAAGCTTGTGTGTTTTCAGAGCAACAGGACAAGACACCACAAAAAGCAGGTGGTCCAGGTGATCCAGTCTCTCAGGATGCCTCTGTTGTAGTTTCCTCAGAGTTGTGCGTCCCGAACTGCTTCAAACCTGCTGGCTGAGATGGTCACAGACTAATATAGCCAGGACTGCAGATAATCCTCATACTTTCCCATTGCACAGAGAACCGACAACAAAGGTTATGGCTAGTTTTTCTAGAACATGACCATTATCTCAGCGTTCTCAGAGTTCCCTAAAGATTCCAACACCTCCAGACAACAGGAAACAGTCTAGAAAACATGATACCCACATTCCTAAGAGGTGAGGTGGGTAGGTTTTGGTCATTTAGTGGATTGTAAATGTTTGTTATCATTTAGGGGGTTTAGTTATAAGTTGTTATTGATCATGGTCAGGAAAAAGGCTGAACAAAAGGGATTACATTCAGAGGTCTCTTTCTGAAGGGAAAAAGGTGAGGTATATTATGGAAATGATGGGATAAAGGGTGGATTGTTGAGTCCATGTTTGAACAACCTCTAGTCTCAAATATTTGCTTTGGTATGGATTTTTGTATATTGATACAAATTTAAGGTTTTTTGTTATATTCTATATATGTTTCCAATCGTGTTTAAGGTGTTGTACCTATGCAGCTCAATTTAAAATCTAATGTACAGTTTTAGTCCTTGAAAACTATTTTAGATAATAAGGAAATACAGGTTATTAGTCATCTATAACAGTAGTCATGTTAGATATGTTTTCAAGGTTATATAAAGATATATTATAGATAGATAGATAGATAGATAGATAGATAGATAGATGATCTTCAAACACTCTGAAAACCTGCAGAATATAACATTTTAAATGTTATAATAACTAAGGCTTTTTATGACAGTGAGACATGTCTGTTTCGGGCAGTACCAACCTACTTCAAAAAAAGGATGATGGGCATCCAAGAACCATCATATGGAGTTTGCTTTATTTGTGGCAAAAGCTAACCATTTGGGCAAGAAACTGCCCTTGCTTAGACTGCTGACAATATGCTGTCCAAATTGGACAAGCAGGACCCAAAAGAAGGCAACTACAGAACTTTGCCAAGAGAAGGTAAGACAGTCCTTCAAAAAGTTCTGCTTCACAGAAAAGTTTGTCAGATATTCTAAGCCTGTAGGCCAAAGATGGATGCTCCAGCATTACAGAGGAGCCTAGGAGCGACTGCCCAGGCTACCAGATGTTGCTGTCATTTCTTAGTTTTGGAAGTTGTTTGCTCTGTACTTCCTGTTTACTCAGGTAATGTTATATCCTTCTTAGGTCTCTGATGGGGTTGAAGACTAGATAAAGTTACAGGTTTGCTTAATCATGATAGAAAGTAAATTAGCTACAAAACTTTGGACTCATCAAAAGAGGATAGATAATGGACTATTTGCTCTAAATTTGCCAAATACAAATGGACTGGACATTGTAAATGTAATTCTAATCTGATAATTGTTCTTATTATTTGGAGTTATTGTATGTTAGTGCTAAAACTTTTCCTTTTTATTTAGAAGAAAAGGGGAAATGTTGCAGAATATTCGTTTACACTGTGTGAAAATGTGTCAGATTGGCCAATAGCTAGCAGGAAGAAATTAGGCAGGACTTCTGGGGGGCAGAGAGTTTTAGGGAAGAAGAAAGGGAGAATTGCCAGCCAGAAGCAAAGGAAGCAGGACATGCAGGAGGGGAGGTAAATACCATGAGCCACATGATAGCATATAGATTAGCAAAAATAAGTTAATTTAAGTTATATGAGCTAGTTAGAAACAAGCTAAGCTAAGGCCAAATTTTCATAATTTCATAGTAAGTCTCGGTGTCATGATGTTGGGGCTGACAGTCCACAAAAGGCCTGCTGTAGTGCTTAGCATTAAATTCAAAACTTTTGACATCTAAACAAGCATGCTACTACTGGGTTATATTCCTGTCTTGGTCACTGTTCTGTTGCTGTGATGAGACACTATGACCATGGTAACTCTTATAAATGAAACATTTAATTGGACTTGGTTACAGTTTCAGAGGTTTAGTCCTTTGTTCTGGTGGGGAGCATGGCAGCATGCAGGCAGACTTGGTGCTGGAGGAATAGCTAAGGATTCTACATCAGGATCTACAGGCAGCAGGAAGAGACAGACAGACCCTGGGACCGGCTAGGGCTTTTGAAACCCCAAAATCTACCCCTAATGACATACTTCCTTAAACAAGACCACAAATACTCCAACAAGGCCACACCTCTTAATCCTTTCAAATAGTGCCACTCCTTAAGCAACCAAATATGTGAGCCAATGGAGGCCATTGTTATTCAAACCACATTCCCAACCCCAGACATTATCTTCTGAATTAAACAGAACTCCATACAATTCAACAATCCACTTACTTTGCATGCAGTCAATCACAAATATCCTGTGTACAATATAATAAATAAATGTATTAAAAATGTTTTATGTAGCATGGAAGACATGTACAAAATAAGTCCTCTTTTTCAACTGAAGACTCCTTGTCAGCATGAGTTCTGACACATGCAAGAAGGAATATGACACACAAAACAACTCAAAGGGATCATGTCATGAATAATGAGACATGGCCTGAACATGAGGTCTGTGTTAAAAATACCTGTGAATGCCGGGCGGTGGTGGCGCACGCCTTTAATCCCAGCACTCGGGAGGCAGAGGCAGGCAGATCTCTGGGAGTTCAAAGCCAGCCTGGTCTACAAGAGCTAGTTCCAGGACAGGCACCAAAGCTACAGAGAAACCCTGTCTCGGAAAAAAACAAACAAACAAAACAAAACAAAAAACCTGTGAATGGATGTTTGTTTCAATGTAGCACTGCCATAGTCATATACAGCGTAGTATTCTGAGAGTGATAGGAATGAATATGATCTAAATTTGTTAACAGTCAATACAAGAGAGGCATATATGCCTTAAAATGGTTCCTAAAGAGAGTCGTTTGAAAACTCACTTCTCCTAAGGTAAGAAGTTGCCAAAAATCCTCCCATGGACAATGGTTTAATTGTCATGAGTATGTGTTTTTAATTCAATGAGAGATAAAAGAATTTTGCACTGATATCACAACTAGATTAAGTGTCTTTCTTGAGAAAGGGAATTTTCAGAAATCTTGAACTTCGGTGATCTTGATGGACAGTGAATCCCTTCAATAAAAATGTGTTGGTGGGCAATGGTAGTGCACACTTTTAATCCCAGCACTTGGGAGGCAGGGGCAGGGGGATCTCTGAGTTCAAGGCCAGCCTGATCTGTGAAGTGAATTCCAGGACTGTCGGGACTACGCAGAAAAAAACTCTGTCTCAAAAAAAAAAGTATTGACTTTACAATAAAAAAGTTTTATGTAGCCTTTAGATTTTCACTTTCTCTTTATTTTTTTTAAAAAGCATACACAAAATGTAGCCTTTTTTTACAGCTGTTCTTTAAATGTTAAATAGACAAAGACATCTAAAAATGGCAACTCTCCTACTTGCCGACACTGTAGTAGATTCGTTCATCATGTGTTTATGGTTATCAGTGACCTTACTAACAGTGGACAAATGCAGGTGATGATTCAAGACATCCAGAAAAGTGTGATACCATTTCTAACCTACAAGATTCTAAGAAATATTTCCATTAAAAAAATGAGCATTTTTCAGGAAACACTTAAGATCACTTGAAATTGAGCATCTTAATCTTATGTTTCATTCACTCTCTTATGGAGATAAATATAAATGTCATAATTGCAAATTTAACAGAAATAAAATCCTCTACCAGTTTCACAAATGGATGCAATATGAAGTTCAGACTCTAAGTGTCGCTGTTCCCTAACCCGAGCAAGAAAATCAATAGAAACTGGGTTGTGTCCTCTTTGCTGTGCGGGAATTCTTACCTGAAATGGTTCTCAACTGGTCTCTGTTCATTTAAGGACCTTCACCTCTAATTTTGTGCATTACAAAGTGGGGTGGAGCTGTTCGTCCTACCAGTAATCGCTAGGAAGTCTTTAACAAGCTAGTCATGGCGGCCCTGCAGAGGCGCCCGCCCTGTTGTGAGCTGCTCCTGCTTTTCAATCTCCTGTGGTGGTTGTGGAGTTCCGAAGCTGGACAAATCCGCTACTCTATTCCTGAGGAGCTGGATAAAGGCTCCTTCGTGGGCAGCATCTCCAAGGACCTGGGGCTGGAGCCCCGCGAGCTGGCGGAGCGCGGGGTCCGCATCGTCTCCAGAGGTAGGTCGCAGCTTTTCTCCCTGAACCCGCAAAGCGGCAGCTTGGTCACCGCGGGCAGAATAGATAGGGAGGTGCTGTGCGCCCAGAGCGCGCCCTGTCTCGTGAGCTTTAACATCCTTGTGGAGGATAAACTAAATCTTTATCCTGTGGAAGTGGAAATAGTAGACATTAATGACAATGCACCGCGATTCTTAAAGGAAGATTTGGAAGTGAAAATTCTCGAAAATGCAGCTCCATCCTCTCGTTTTCTACTAATGGATGTCTATGACCCTGATGTGGGAGTGAACTCCATTCAGAGCTTCAAGCTGAGCGATAATAATCACTTCTCAGTACGTGTGCAAAGCCAAGCCCATGGGCCCAAGTACCCGGAGCTGGTGTTAGAGCATACCCTGGACAGGGAGGGAGAAGCGGTTCACCATCTGGTCCTTACTGCCATGGATGGTGGTGAGCCTGTCCGAACAGGCATGGCACGCATTCTAGTAACTGTTGTAGATGTGAATGACAATGCTCCAGTCTTTACTCAACCTGTCTATCGTGTGAGTGTTCCTGAAAATCTGCCGGTGGGTACCCGATTCTTAACAGTTAATGCCACCGACCAGGACGAAGGAGTCCACGCAGAAATAGCATATTCCTTTGTGAAGATCACAGAAAAGATCTCGCAGATTTTCTGCTTGGATCGTCTAACTGGAGAAATTTCCACTTCTGAAACTCTAGACTATGAGGATTCAAAATTTTATGAGCTGGATGTTGAAGCACGGGATCAGCCAGGTCTTCAAGACAGAGCCAAAGTCTTAATAACTGTCTTGGATGTGAACGACAATGCACCAGAAGTGGTCGTGACATCTGGTAGCAGAGCAGTTGCTGAAAACGCACCTCCGGGGACAGTAATTGCCCTTTTTCAAGTTTATGATAAAGACTCTGAACAGAATGGCCTGGTAACATGCTCTATCTCAGAAAGTCTCCCATTTAAACTGGAAGAATCGCTAGACAATTATTTTCGACTAGTGACAAAGACAGAACTGGATCGGGAACAGGTGTCCTCATATAACATCACTGTGACAGCCACGGACAGAGGAACACCACCTCTGTCTACAGCAAGGTTCATCTCCTTGGATGTGGCGGACATTAATGACAACCCACCAGTTTTCTCCCGTTCACCCTACTCTGTTTATGTCCCTGAGAATAACCCTAAAGGCATCTCCATCTTCTCTTTGAACGCAGTGGACCCTGACAGTGAAGAGAATGCCGAAATTATCTACTCTCTGAAAGAAACCCTCCAGGGTCCACCTCTCTCCTCCCTCCTCTCCATCAACTCCAACACTGGTGTCCTGTATGCACTGTGTTCCTTTGACTATGAACAGTTTAAAGAACTCAATCTACTGGTGTCCGCGAGCGACAGAGGGAAACCCCCACTCAGCAGCAACGTGTCTCTAAACTTGTTTGTGCTGGACCAGAATGACAATGTACCTGAGATCCTGTACCCTGCCCTCCCCACTGATGGTTCTACTGGTGTGGAATTGGCTCCTCGCTCTGCAGAGCCTGGGTACCTAGTGACCAAGGTGGTGGCAGTGGACAAAGACTCGGGACAGAACGCCTGGCTGTCCTACCGCCTGATCAAGGCCAGCGAGCCAGGGCTCTTCTCAGTGGGGCTACACACAGGCGAGGTTCGCACTGCCCGAGCCCTGCTGGACAGAGATGCTCTGAAGCAGAGCCTGGTGGTGTCTGTGCAGGACCACGGCCAGCCTCCTCTCTCAGCCACTGTCACACTCACTGTGGCTGTGGCCAGCAACATTCCTGACATCCTGGCTGACTTGGGAAGCCTTGATCTTCCACAAAAGTCTGATAATTCAAGCCTTACAATCTATCTGGTGGTGGCAGTGGCCACCGTCTCTTGCATCTTCCTTGCTTTTGTTATGGGACTTCTGGTGCTTAGGCTGTGGCGCTGGCATAAGTCAAGACTGCTAAAGGCCACAAGGAAAGGTGTATCAAATATGTCCACTTCGCACTATGTGGGTATTGATGGGGTACAGGCTTTTCTGCAGACCTATTCCCATGAGGTCTCCCTCACAGCAGACTCGAGGAAGAGTCATCTGATCTTTCCCCAGCCCAACTATGCCCACACACTCATCAGTCAGGAGGGCTGTGAGAAAAATGAACCTTTGTTGATACAGGAAGACTCAGCTTTTTGTAAAGAGGAAGACTCTCTTGATCAGGTAAGGTTATTGCTTATATTAAAAAATATATAGTAAATTGTAACATTCTCTTTGAACAGTGATAAGTCTTTTCTCCTTTGCAATGAATCATATTTGCCATTGTTTGCATATGAACTGTCTCCCAGAGATCCAAGGCTTCATCTCCAATGAGAGGTGATCTTTCGGACAGGTGTTGTATTGTAAGGATTCTGACGTCATCAGTGGATCGATTCATTGATGGGTTGATAAGTGGGCGGACTATAGGTAAGCGATGGAAGCTCTGGAGGGTGGATCCCAGTAGGAGGAAGTTGGTTGCTTGGAGATACAACCTTAAAGGGTATATTATTCCCCTGGAGTTGTGTTTACTGATGCCACAAGGCGAAGAGCCTTGTTATACCACGCTCCTACTGTGATATTCCGTCTCACCACATCCTCAGAGCAACAGTGCAAGAGTACAGTGAACAAAACTCTGAACCTGTGAGTCAAAAACAAATCTCTCTCCATTTCAAGTTAGTTTCTTAGGATGTTTTTGTCACAGCAATGAAAACTCGCAATATAACTCTGGTGTTTTCCATTTCTATCAGCAGAGCTCTGTCTCTTTCTTGATTATCATAGGAAAAAAATCTTATTTCATTTCATACTCTGTATTTGTTTACTCCTTTCTTCTATAGCTTTGATTTTATATATTTCATTTCCAAGGGATTTTTTTCCTGTTATAGGACAGTTTGGCAATTTCTATTCAAATCTGGAAACTGGAATTAAAGCTTTTACTATGTACAGTTAAGATCTTAGTTTTTCATTTTCCCTCAATATTACTTACATAATAATTGCCTCGAAAAACCAAAAAAAAAAAAAATTGCAGATGTTTTCCAAAATGGTGATTCACCACATGAGAGTAATTTTCCTTTTATTCAGACAAGGTCTCTTGTTTCCCAAGCTGTCTTCACTTAGCTGATCCTCCCGCCTCTGCCTCAGGGGTGTGCACTACCACACCTGGTTTATCAAGTGCTGAGAATCAAACCCAGGGCCTAGTGCGTGCTAGACAAGCATTCTACCAACTTCGCCATTCTTAGTGAAAGTTATGTGCACATTCTCAATCTTTGTGTTTTGGTTGTTTCTCCCCATATCTGCCCTTTTCCTGTCCTATTTGGTGAGGGTTGACTTTCTGTTCCAGTATCCTTTTGTGACATTTGTCTAATGTTGACTGATTTCTGGGGTAAATGCCTAACGGGCCATTTTGCCATTAGTATTTTCCTGCTACCCGTGTTCAATACAGATTACGTTTAAGCTGAGTGGCTTTGCTGGTCTGCCGTCCTTTACAGTGTCATCCTTTCACAAGGACTTAGATTGGATATCACGTGTTTGTCTCAGTTCTTTGAAAAGAGGAAAACACATAACCTTCCAAATGCTGGAAGGTGTGTTGAAATGCCCTTTATGGGTCTTGCTTCGGTCAGAGGTCACAAATGCACTGGACTTCGTCTTGGCTGCTGCTACTGCAATGGTAGCAGAGAAACAACCTTTTTTACTCCTTATGAATTAAATTTTAAAAATCACTGATGCCTCTGGAGGGGACTGCCTAATCTTTGGGGCTTAAAAAAATGGAATAATATGCCTGGAACCATTTGTCACTCTTTTAAGCCAATGAAAATCTCTATGGTCTTCCAGTTGATACTAAACTTTTTAAACCTTGCTTTATCTACCTCCTCACACAATTCTGAAAGATGAAATAAAACAACTTTGTGGAATCTCTTTTCAGCAATAAAGTAGTACAGTAAACAAGTGTTTGTTCACATCACTATCATTATAATTGCTGTATTGTTAAATTAACTACAATGACATATGTGCATTGGGTACTTGATAAAAATTAATAATGGAATGAGTTTTAATACGAAATCACTTAAAAGAAATACCTCTAAAAATATAGCCTGACTGGTGAATTGGAGGATGAAGATTTAATGGATTTAATGAATTTAATGGATACGAGTGAAAATTTGCATAATTTAGCATTTAAAGAAAATAAGTTTCTGTCACACAGGAACTAGAGTTTAACACATAGAAATTCTGTATCTAAGGATTTGAAGGAAATGAGTGTTATTATTTAGAGGAGTTGGTTTTATTCTTTATGGTCGAAGATACAGATAATGTTATGGATTATCAAGCCAAATTAAACAAAAATGATACTTTCTTAATTGTCAAAGTTACTCTAACAGGAATAACAAGAAAGGGAACCCCACTGAGATGGGAGAGTCTCGGATTGGCCCTCCTCAAAAGTAAGCAGCTGAGATCGGTAGGTGTGGTGGTGCAGACCCTACAGGACTGAAGCAGAGGTCTGAAGCTAGCCTGTGCTACACGGTGAGGAGCTGCCTCAAGGCCGAGGGGGTAAAATTGATAGCCAAGGGATTGCTAAAATTCAGAAGATTCAATAATTTACAGGGTTGCTGAATGATTAAAATTTTCCCAATTCTGTTAGAAGATTCCGTGATCTGACAGTGGAACGGGCTGGCTACTTACTCATACTCCTCAATGTGCACGTGGCATAGAAACAAGCTTAGAAATATATAACTGAAAATGTATGGGACTCGTCCTTTGTAATCTGATGCTGACAGTAATAATAAAGATAGATTAAGAGGCTGGCAGACAGCTCTTTGGTCTGGGACTTGCCGGCATAGCAGTCCTCAACACTACAAAGCTAAGTAACAATGAGCTTGCCTTGCCCTTCTGATGCCCTTGGTTTAAACACTGCCACAGGGGAGGGAGGAGGGAGGAGCAAAGAGAGGGAAGAGAAAAAAGGAAAGAAAAATGGGCAAGAAAAGAGGAAAAGAGAAGAAAAAACCAAAACTAACAGGTTTTTAGACATGATCTTGTTGTGCAACACAGTGCAGTCTAGAACTCCCTGTCTGACCATCCTGGCCGTAAACTTGGGGTCCTCTTGCCTCCACCTCCCAAATGCTAGACTACCACCATACCTGACTAGTTTATGCTTTTAAATAAGATGATGGGAGTAATACATGTTTTCCTAAGTCGATAATGTGCCATTTATATGTTTGTAGTTATTATGGAAGTTTTTCTTTCCAGTCATGAGTTTTCAAATTTTGTTTTGAAAGGTTTGTTTGAACATTGGTAATATGGTTCTTTGGTTTTGTTTTAATTCAATACTAATTTTAAACAATCCATATCTTATGTATTAGCCATGTGAATTAAGTAGCCTCCTATAGCTGAATGGTGGTGGTGCACACCTTTGATCCCAGCACTCAGAATGCAGAGGCAGGCAGTTCTCTCTGAGTTCAAGGCCAGTCTGGTCTACAGAGAAAGTTCCAGGACAGACTCCAAAGCTACACACAGAAACCCTGTCTCAAAAATAAAATAAAATAAAAATAGCCTCCTACAAGAATATGGTTGTGTTAAAAGCTCTGAGAGGACCAGAGCTATTTTACTATCATCAATTTTGAGTGATTTTAAAATGCATCTTGACTATCAGCACTACCAAAGCTAGCTAACTGGGCTTGATGAGCAAATGCCTGGTTTATTTCAGTCTTTCACCTGAGCATCCTGAGGCCATATACTTTGAACAAATAAAGCTTTTCACTGTAGAAAAATCCATCAGCTTCTACTCTCACCATAGTCATTTATTCACGGGAGCTGGTCAACTAACTGTGGAACATCAGGAAATCAGGAACTAAAGGAACTTTAGATCTACTTACCATGCAAATAATTAGCACCAAGCTAAGCTGTCAGAGAGTTTGACCATGTATTGAGTTCTGAATCCTCATGGAAACAAATCCACAAGATCACCTGGCTGTTTTGTCATCTGCATATATCATCCATGTCTGATCAAACAGCTATCGAAGTGGCAGTTGTCAAGGGGAAAGAATAAACCAGCAGAGAGAGTCCGATGTAAAATATCTACATTTTTAGGGAGAAATAAACTGAACAGAGCTCCAAACAAATGGTTCATCAACAGAAAATTCTACAGAGAAGGTAACACAGTCTATAAAGATATATTTGCAGTGTAGAATTACCATACAGACTTAAATAACGTTTACATGTTTGCCTACAAAAGCTTAATTTTCTCTAACTAAAATGTGAATTGGTGCCCAAGAACGTAACTCCAAAGTTGCTCCGTGAGATGTTTTTAAAAGCATTTGGATTTATCAAATAGTCCATACCTTAAAATACATCTTTAAAGTATATTCGTAGTGTCCGGAGTGTAGAAAAATAAAGAGAAGTTTTGAAGAAGTAAACAGCTTTCTGTAAAATCAGTTCATTTTGCTTCAAGATGGTGCAGTAACTTAAAAAGGACTCTGCGTGCCGCTGTTCACCAACCAGGAGAAGATGGTGCCGCTCAGAACCACCGAGTTTACAGCACAAAGGGCAGACTGGTACTAGCCCTCCTCCGAGCTGCGCCAAGCTCAACCCTTTAATCAGCTGGATTCCCTGCTTCTCTTTCGCACCCTGGGGGTCCAGGAGGACACAATCGGGTCCTGAGGCACATTCCGAGACCTCTCAGGGTCTGAGCAAAATCCACAGGACAGCAATGGCGACTGGGCAGAGGGGCGCGGACTACAGAGGATTCCTGCTGCTCTCCATCCTTCTGGGGACCGGTTGGGAAGCCTGGGCAGAAAAGATTCACTACTCAGTGTTTGAAGAGACAGACAAAGGATCTTTTGTGGGAAATATCACCAAGGACCTGGGACTGCTGCCTCGGGAACTGGCGGAACGCGGAGTCCGCATCATCTCCAAAGGTAAGACCCAGCTTTTCTCTCTGAACTCGCGGAGCGGCAGCTTGGTCACCGCGGGGAGGATAGACCGGGAGGAGCTGTGCTCCCAGAGCCCGCAGTGTCTCATAAGCTTTAACATTTTGATAGAAGACAAAATGAATCTTTACACTATAGAGGTGGAAATAATGGATGTTAATGACAACGCCCCCAGATTCTTAACGGAAGAAATAAACGTAAAAATCATGGAGAATGCAGTTCCTGGGATGCGGTTTCCACTAACTGAGGCTACAGATTCAGACGTGGGCACGAACTCCCTCCAGAAATACCAGCTCAGTCCCAATCGCCACTTCTCCCTGGTTGTGCAAAGTGGAGATGATGGAACTAAGTACCCGGAACTGGTGCTGGAGAAGGCTCTGGATCGGGAAGAAGAGGGGGTTCACCACCTGGTCCTCACGGCCTATGATGGCGGAGACCCACCTCGATCTGGCACCGCCAGCATCCGCGTGACAGTGGTGGATGTGAACGATCACACGCCAGTCTTCTCTCTGCCCCGCTATCAAGTGACGGTCCCTGAGAACGTGCCAGTAGGCACAAGACTTCTCACAGTAAATGCTGTCGACTTGGATGAGGGAGTCAATGGGGAAGTGACATATTCTTTCCGGAAAATAACTCCAGAACTTCTACAAATATTCCACCTGAGCTCTGTCACAGGAGAATTATCGACTTTAAAAGGTCTGGATTATGAAGAATCCAGCTTCTATGAACTGGAAGTTCAGGCTCAAGATGGTGCTGGTAGTCTGACCAAAACAAAAGTACTGGTCACGATTTTAGACGTGAATGATAATGCCCCAGAAGTGACCGTCACGTCTGTGAGCAATCCAGTCCCTGAAGATACACCGCCTGGGACAGTGGTCGCTCTTTTCTACCTCCAAGACAAAGATTCAGGAAAGAATGGTGAGGTGAGCTGCTCCTTCTCAGAAAAGCTGCCTTTTAAATTAGAGCGATCGATTGATAATTATTACAGGCTGGCCACTGCCCAAAACCTGGACCGGGAAAAGATGTCTATGTACAACATCACACTGAAAGCCACAGATGGCGGAATTCCTCCTCTGTCCACAGAATGTCACATATCCATTCATGTGTCAGACACCAATGACAACCCACCCACCTTCTCTGCTTCCTCTTACACCATCCACATCCCTGAGAACAATCCCAGAGGCGCCTCCATCTTCTCAGTGACGGCACAAGACCCTGACAGTGACAAGAATGCCCAAGTCACCTATGCTTTAGCTGAGGACACCATCCAGGGGACCCCAGTGTCTTCCTATATCTCCATCAACTCTGACACTGGTGTCCTATATGCACTTGGATCCTTCGACTATGAGCAGTTTCGGAACCTACAACTAAGAGTGACTGCACGTGACAGTGGGGACCCACCTCTCAGCAGTAATGTGTCACTGAACCTCTTTGTGCTGGACCAGAATGACAATGCCCCTGAGATCCTGTACCCTGCTCTCCCCACTGATGGTTCCACAGGGGTGGAATTGGCTCCCCGTTCTGCAGAACCTGGATACCTAGTGACCAAGGTGGTGGCTGTGGATAAAGACTCGGGCCCAAATGCTTGGCTGTCCTATCGGCTGCTTAAAGCCAGTGAGCCAGGGCTTTTCTCAGTGGGGCTACATACAGGTGAGGTGCGCACAGCAAGGGCCCTTCTGGACAGAGATGCACTTAAACAGAGCCTTGTGGTAGCTGTGCAGGACCATGGCCAGCCCCCACTCTCAGCCACTGTGACGCTCACCGTGGCTGTGGCCAACAGCATTCCTGATGTTTTGGCAGACCTGGGCAGCATCAGGACCCCTAGTGAACCTGATGATTCAGACATCACTCTCTACCTGGTGGTGGCAGTGGCCACTGTTTCCTGTGTTTTCCTTGTCTTTGTCACGGTGCTATTGGCTCTCAGACTGTGGCGTTGGCACAAGTCACACAGGCTGCCGGCTTCAGGTGGTGGGCTGGAAGATGTGCCCGCCTCACACTTTGTAGGTTTGGATGGGGTTCAGGCTTTCCTGCAAACATATTCCCATGAGGTTTCACTCACCTCAGACTCTCGAAAGAGCCACATTATCTTCCCTCAGCCCAACTACGTGGATACTCTTATCAGCCAAGCCAGCTGTGAGAAAAGTGATTCTTTGTTAACATCCATAGATTTTCAGGAATGTAAGGGAGAAGCTCCAAGTGTGCAGGTGAGTTCATGTCTTTGATTTTTCTGTGGGCCTGTGTGTATGCAGTATTCTCGTGACATCAGGTGTCATCTTCTATTGCTTTCCACCCTGTCTATAGAGGGAGGGTCTCTTATTTAAACCCAGAACTGGGCAATTTGACTAATGTGGCTAGTCAGCTTGCTCTGAGATTTCCTGTCCCCCATCTCTTGTGCTCTGGGATCACACGTGGGCCACCGCGACTACCTGGCACTTATGTGGGTTCTGGGGATCCAAACTGTGATTCGCACACTTTCAAGTCTAGCAATTTATCCATGAGTCATCTCCTAAGGCCCATCTGCCTTTATCTTTATTTCCACAAGAATTAAATTTTGCATCAACTGTCTCTATCATTTTTCAAAGACAAACACTTGAAAAATGTAGATAAAAACCATTAAAATATATCAGAAAAGGTTACCATTTTATTTCAGTAGTTGTACTTTAGCAAGAAGCACATAGGTTGTGATCTCTTTTAATTAAACCCTGTGTATACGAATGTGCCTAAGTAAACTAACATGTTTCTGTGCCGTCTACCTACTTTCCCCCTAGTGTTCTTAACTCAAATATTATCTAAATGAAATGAATTGTTGAGTCTTTCTCTCTGGCTACCTTCTTGGGATTCTTCTTAGAATTCAATTCTATAAAAAAAAAAGTGTTAATGGTCTTTTCAACCTAAAGCATTTCTCTGCTTTGCTTCTATCTCCGTGTAATTCAACTCAGTGACCTTAAAAAGCATGATTACTTGCTCAACTATGTAGAGCATACTCATCTCACAGAATATTAGACAGATGCTTCAAGATGAAATGTGTCCAGCTGGGAAGATACCTTATCCAGTAAAAAGCTTCCTGCACAAGCATGAATACCCGAGTTCAATTCTCAAGTATTCACCACTAACATCTGTATAAAATAGACATGGTGTCATGCAGAAGATACAGGCATGGTGGTGCACTTCTGATCCCAGTGCTGGGGAGGCAGAGACAGGCAGATCTCTGGGATTAGTCCCGCCAGCCTAAACCAACTGGTGAAGCCCAGGTCCCAGTGAGAGACCCTGACTCAAAAAATATGTTAGAAGGCTCCTGAGGAACAATACCTGACATTCACCTCTGTCCTTCATACACACACCCACACACACACACACACACACACACACACTTCACACACACCACACACACACCACACATACACACACACACTTCACACACACCACATACACACCACACATACACACACCACACACACACCACACACACACCACACACACACCACACATACACACACCACACATACACACACCACACACACACCACACACACACACCATACACACACACACATGCACACACACCACACACACACATGCACACACAGTTCACATAAAAGAATAAAATGTGGCAAGCACCACTAACATCTGTATAAAATAGACATGGTATCTAATAACACAATAAAATTAATTGGTCATGCTGGGCAGTGGTCACACACCTTTAACGCCAGCACTCAGGAGGCAGAGGCAGGCAAATCTCTGTGAGTTTGAGGCCAGCCTGGACTACAGAGCGAGTTCCAAGTTAGCCATGGCTACAAGGAGAAACTATCTCAAAAATCCAAAAAAATTTAATTGGTCAAAATAGATTAAATTTGTCAAAGAAGGTGGCATTTCAAGGTAGGCGTGGTGGTTCTGCTTGATTGCAACCTTCGGGAGACAGAAACAAGACCTCTAGGCCAGCTTCTTCTTCATTCTCAACCCCCAGTATCTTTTCAAGTGTCGTAACTCTTTTGGAGAAATAAACAACTGCATTCTTCACACACTAATGTATTCTTTTGGTGGCTCTCCAGCTGAAGTGTCTGTGGGGACACTGGGAAAGCTGGTCCTATGAAATAACCCTCTCATGCTCTCAAACCCCACGCCATATTCACTTTCATTTATCTGCTCTGCTGGGGGACAAAAGACTAGAAATTACTAAGTTTGGGGACTGACTACTTCCATATTCTTTCACGGAATGTTTTTATTGCAGTGCTGTATGTTTTGGTATTTTCCATATGAGCAAGCACTTAGTAGCATAAGAGAATATTTCACTTCTGTGGTGTTCTGTTGTGTGACCAGTTAGTGAGAATATTACAATATTACATTTTGTGAAGAAAGGCATACTGTTGTAAATAGGGTTTCCAGATATAATCAACATGTATTAGATTCTCAAATACATTTCTAAACAAAGAGAAGAAGTCATCACTAAACTCGGGGAGCTATTGAAAGCATGCTCTCCAGGGAGGTTTCCCCTCAATTCTGAAGTTATCTTGAAATATAAAGCAAGTGCATAAGAAGGGACCAGTACTGGAGTTCTATAGTCTTTAGTTCCTGAGCACCACAAAGTAAACCATTGTTCCCTCGGTGATTTGAGTGTTGATGTTATGGTTTATAGTGAGAATAACTGTAATGGGAAATGGGGTGCCTAACAGTTCAGCCTGTATCATTTCTTTACCGGAGGTAGTGGAAGTGAGAATCACATAACAGTACTGTGAGGCAATTGTTCAAAGTATTTTTGCAAAATTAAATGAGTTGAATGATGAGTATGAATTGCACCTGGATCAAAAAAAATTTCATCCAGACATGGTGGTGCACACCTTTAATCCCAGCATTTGATTGGCAGAAGCAGGTGAATCTCTGTAATTCAACATCAACCTGGTGGACATACTTCCAGGACAGCCACTCTATGTAGATAGACCCTGTCTCAAAAGAAGAAAAGGGAGGGGAATAATAAAGGAAGCAGAAGAAGGAAGAGGAGGAGGAAGGAGGAAGAGGAGGAGGAAGGAGGAAGAGGAAGAAGAAAAGGAAGAGGAAGAAGAGGAAGAAGAAGAAGAAGAAGAAGAAGAAGAAGAAGAAGAAGAAGAAGAAGAAAAGACTGACCCTCTCAGAAAATGAAGTATAAAGTAAATCAGACTGGATATGCCTAAAAAAGTAGATAAAACATTTGGGATTAAAAAAAGAAGGAAATTTATACCACCATATTGCTGCTCAATAAATATGCAATGTTATTGCTCCCTGAGATTATTTAGGCCAAGACTTGTTCCAGTCATGTTTGGCTCACTAGTGGAGTATTAAAGATTTAAGCACACTTATATCAACAGATATTATGCCTGTAGAGACATAATCCTGGAAATTTTTGCTAAAAAGCATTTCTGATAATAGATGTTGAACGTTATTTAATGTATGGAAATTACTAAAAAACGCCTAACAACAGAGGCTGCAGTTTCCTACTGTGGACTTTGGGTGCCGCTGTTGGCCAGTCTGGAGAGCCTGAAGCGCCACTTCTCGCGCAGCCGCAGAGAGCTTTCCGAAGAGCCCTTTCTCCGCCTTATCCTTTATACCGCTTCTTCCAAGCAAAAGAAGAATCGATTCGTGAACTAGAACTGGCATCAAAGACCATTTGGAGCCAGGAATATCCGCAGCACGGAGCTTCCTCGTAACCCGGCGTCTCCAGGTTGGTGAGCGAGCAAACGGGAACAAGAAGAATGTGGGAGGGCGCTGCCGAAAGGCGCCGGGTACAGAGGCGGCCAATGCTCCTTCCTTTCCTGCTGCCTTTGTTCTGCACTGCGCTCTCTGAGCAGATCCGCTACAAGATCCCCGAGGAAATGCCCACCGGCTCGGTAGTGGGGAACCTCGCCAAGGACCTGGGCTTCAGTGTCCAGGAACTACCGACGCGAAAGCTGCGTATCAGTTCCGAGAAGCCTTACTTCAGTGTGAGCGCAACCAGCGGGGAGTTGCTAGTGAGCAGCAGGCTGGACAGGGAGCAGATTTGCGGGAAGAAGCCGTTGTGTGTTCTGGAATTTGAGGCTGTTGCTGAAAATCCGTTGAACTTTTATCACGTGAGCGTGGATCTTGAGGACATTAATGACCACATGCCAAAATTCACGCACACATCCTTTGAATTGCAAATAAGTGAGTCCACAAAACCAGGGACACGATTTATCTTAGGATCCGCCTATGATGCAGACATTGGAACCAATTCTCTGCAGAATTACCAGCTGAGTCCCAGCGATCATTTTTCACTTGTGAATAAAGAGAAGTCAGACGGTAGTAAATACCCTGAAATGGTACTGAAGACACCTCTAGACCGGGAAAAGCAGAAATCCTACCACTTGACCTTGACTGCTTTGGACTTTGGGCGTCCACCCCTCAACAGCACTGCACAGATACAAGTCCTAGTGACTGATGCCAATGATAACCCTCCAGTGTTCAGCCAAGATATATACAGGGTGAGCCTGCCAGAAAACGTGCACCCGGGAACCACCGTGCTTAGGGTGGCTGCCACCGATCAGGACGAGGGTGTCTATTCCCAGATCACGTATTCTTTTAGCGAAGCTGGCCAGATCACACAATTTAACCTGGATTCTAATACCGGGGAAATTACTACTCTGGATACATTAGACTTCGAAGAAGTCAAAGAATATTCCCTTGTTTTGGAAGCAAGGGATGGTGGGGGAATGATTGCACAATGTACTGTGGAGATAGAAGTCCTGGATGAAAACGACCATGTCCCCGAAGTGTTGTTCCAGTCTCTGCCGGATCTCGTAATGGAGGACGCTGAGCCAGGAACACACATCGCTCTGCTTAAAACCCAAGACAAAGATTCTGGACGCAATGGAGAAGTTATCTGCAAACTAGAAGGAGGTGTTCCATTTAAAATACTCACTTCCTCAAGAAACACATATAAATTAGTGACAGACGGGGTTCTAGACCGCGAGCAGAACCCAGAATACAACATTACTATCAGAGCCACCGACAAGGGTGAGCCGCCCCTCTCTTCCAGCTCTAGTGTCATCTTGCACATTGGGGACGTGAACGATAACGCTCCAGTTTTCACAAAGGTTTCATACCTGGTCCATGTAGCAGAGAACAATCCACCTGGAGCCTCCATCGCTCAAGTTAGCGCCTCTGACCCGGATTTAGGGCCCAATGGCGATGTTTCCTACTCCATCATAGCCAGCGACCTGGAACCTAAATCGCTGTGGTCATATGTGACCGTGAACGCACAGAGCGGAGTGGTGTTCGCGCAGCGCGCCTTCGACCACGAGCAGCTCCGCTCCTTCCAGCTGACACTGCAGGCCCGCGACCAGGGCTCGCCCGCGCTCAGCGCCAACGTGAGCATGCGCATACTGGTGGGCGACCGCAACGACAACGCGCCACGCGTGCTGTACCCCACGCTGGAGCTCGACGGCTCTGCGCTCTTTGACATGGTACCTCGTGCTGCCGAGCCCGGATATCTGATCACCAAAGTGGTGGCGGTGGATGCCGATTCCGGACACAATGCCTGGTTGTCGTACCACGTGCTGCAGGCCAGCGATCCCGGACTCTTCAGCCTGGGCCTGCGCACTGGCGAGGTGCGCACAGCGCGTGCCTTGGGTGACAGAGACTCTGCGCGACAGCGCCTTCTGGTCGCTGTGCGTGATGGTGGACAGCCACCACTCTCGGCTACAGCAACGCTCCACCTGATCTTCGCTGACAGCCTGCAGGAGGCCCTGCCAGACCTCAGAGATGACCCACTGCCCCCTGACCCTCAAGCCGAGCTGCAGTTCTACTTAGTGGTGGCCTTGACCTTGATTTCTGTGCTTTTCCTCCTGGCTGTGATTCTAGCCATCGCGCTTCGACTGCGACACTCTTCCAGCTCCTCTGTCTGGGGCTGCTTTCAGTCAGAAGTTGTGGTTCCCCCCAACTACAGCGAGGGGACTTTGTCGTATTCCTACAACCTGTGTGCTGCTCCCACGGGGAAGGCAGAGTTTAATTCCCTAACATGTAATGATCAGTTGAATTCAGGACAAGATATACTTTTTGGAGATTCAGCGGGAGCCTTGTTTCCACTTTGTAATTCCAGTGAGTCAACGTCCCATCAGGTGAGTTTCCTGCGAGTATAATATACTCTTTTCTACTTACTTGGCCATATTCTCAGGAAATATATACTTTTCAGATAGAACCAGTTCTTAAGGCAATGCTGGTGAAGAGTTGGTGGTGTGGTTCAGTGTTAGAGCACCTGCCTAGTGTGCTGACTCAGTCCCTAAGACCACCATGAAAAGTTTAGTGGGTTAAAAAGTGCTCGTGGGGGCTGGAGAGAGACTCAGCAGTTAAGAGCATTGGCTGCATGGCGGGTGTATCGCAGCTGACAATTTTCTGTAACTGCAGTCCCAAGGGATCGGACTCCCTCTTCTGGCCTCTGAGGGTACCAGGCACACACAGGGCACAGACACACATGCCAACAAAACCAAATACATTTAATAGATAAATAATCCTGAACAGTGATCATCTAATTCTTCAAAGAATAAAGTATGAGCACTTCTGTGCCTTATAGGTATGGCTTACCAAACTCAAATGATCAGAAAGTGGTCTTACCTACAATGTGAAAATTTACTGACTCTCCCTAGAATTTAGTGAGAGTTCTCCATGAATTTTCTTCCTGTTGCTTAATACAATATAAGATGAATACTTGTTGTAGCTTAAACATACTGTAATTATAAAAGCAGTCATGGAGCTGGGTGTGGTGGCTCATGTCTTTAATCCCAGCACTTGGGAAGTAGAGGCCGGTGGATCTCTGGGTTTGAGGCCAACCGAGAGTTACAGTACTGCCAGGGCTACACAGAGAAACTCTGTCTAGAAAAACCAAAACAAACGAACAAAAGTCATTGAGGTTCAGCAGTTAAGAACACTGGCTGCTCTTTCAGAGGACCTAGGTTCAAATCCCAGAACCCATATGTTGCTTCACAACTGTCTGTAAGTCCAGTTTCATGAGATATGACGCCCTCTTCTGGTCTCCAAGATGAAAGACATGAAAGTGGTACAGACTTTCATGCAAAGAAAATTCCATACACACAAAAAGTCACTGAAATGATCCTTAAAGAAAAAAAGTATTTTCTACTGATGCATCTGTTATAGTTTCTATAATCTGTTTGCTTCATGTGATTAATTCCTTTCCCACCAAAGACTCCCAAAATAAGATCTCTTAAGCTTAGCTTTATGTCCATGTCCCCTTGGACATAATTTTGTGCAATATGTTATGTGTGGACAGTTACTTAGCAAAAGGTTTAGTATTCATCAGAAGATCAAAAGGTTTAATACTATATTATATACAATGCCAGAATTTGGTAAATGAAGGCAGGGCTAGCCAGGACTATGTGAGACCCTTTCTAAACGAACAGCCCAAAACCCAGAAGGTCAAAAGCAGTCTGTTATTGCTGGAAGTGGAGGTTTTTGAGTTTCTTTGTACTGAAGCTCATTCAGTAGGCTCCCCCATTGGAGACGAGATGAACAATGCTTTCGCTCTGTTTCTCCCTGACACATTCCAACATGTAATTTTAAAAATTATTACTAGTATTGCTTGTAAATAATATGGGGTAGACATGCGGGTCAGAGGACAACGTTGTAGATTTCATTCTTTCCTTCTACCTTTTATATGGTTTCCAAGGATAAAACTCATGTCACAAGGTTTGGAAGGCAAGTGCTTCTGTCTGCTGAGCCATCTGGATGAACTCTAGCAGAAAATTCTCTGTCTTTTCATTGTTCTCCTACACCAAAATATGTAGAGGCCTTCTACAAATTTAGACTATCTCTAGGAGAAAAGTAATCTTGAAGTTTTTCAAAATTTTAGCAAAACTTTCAAATCTGATGTGCATATAAAAAATAATATATACAAAAAGTCATAGTACATTGTGTCACTCCTGCTGGGCAGTCTATAGCACCTGCTTCAGTTACTGACCACTTCAAACTACCGATGGAAAGCATTTTTGTAGTGGCATTTACTGTTTGGCTTCTTGTGATAGTTATGCGTTCCTCACTCTTTGTTGTTCTGTGGGTGAAAGCTGTAGTAGTGGAGCTAACCGTGTGTGTGTGTGTGTGTGTGTGTGTGTGTCCCTTAAACAGTCATCTCATTTAAAATGTAACTATTGCCAGGCTTGGTGGTACACACTTTTAATCCCAGCACCTGGAGGCACATAGATGGAGCTCTGAGAGTTGGAGACCTGGTCTGCAGAGCTAGTTCGAGGACTCATAGTTAGACCCTGTCTCAGAAAACTAGCCATAGAGCTTTGCTTTTGTGTCTTTATCTGTTCCTTTCAAGTATCTATTAACTAGGAAGAAAACCATGATTTAAATAAAATAACAAACCAGTATAATCTCTGATTTAAAAAAAAACAACTTGAATTGTAAAGTATTTGTCCTGTTAAAATTTCACAACCTTAATATAAAAACTTATCGGTAATTAAATAACATTTAGAAAGGAATTGTAAAAGCATCAACTCTGTGGAAAGCTACTACAACGGTTGGTTTAAACCAGCAAAAACAATCTTCAAATAATCATCTTTAAAGGATCTGTTCTAGTTTTAAATTAGGGTTCTTAATTAAACCGTATGTATTGAAAAGTTTCTCACAAAGCTGGGAAACATCGGGAAATAAAACTACCCTGTTTTCTTTTGGGAGTGAATGTAAACCGCCATTTGATGCAATGTTAATCCACAGACCAAATAATTAACATAATCACACTTTATCACACACACGTTTGCACTTTCTTCTGAAATAAATATTTAGGAACAAATTTAAAATTAAAGTAATGAAAAGCGCCTAATAAAAGCTTAAGAAACTGCGTCTGAGTGCAGTAACACTTTAGGACTCTAAGCGCCGCTGTTCACCTGCTGGGAGAGAAATGCACCCGAAAAGCCATCAGATTCTCAACGCTGACAAAATCAGACTGGCAGATTCCAGAGTCCAACTGCGGAACTGCGGTGAAATTCCGTCCCTAGGTTTGTGGCTCTCCAGCTTTCCGTAAGATTACTGTTCCCATCACCGCTACCAAAAACCCAACCGCCTACGCCCAGTGAAGACTGGGAGGATTCTTGTACGAATGAACAATGGCTGCTTCCAAAAATCAACACCGGCAAAGCGGGCTGGTCCTATTGTGTACGCTGATGGGGACGCTGTGCCAGATCGCGGTAGGACAGATTCGCTACTCGGTTCCAGAAGAGACAGAAAAAGGCACGGTCGTGGGTAACGTCTCCAAGGACCTGGGGCTGGAGCCCCGCGAGCTGGCGGAGCGCGGGGTCCGCATCGTCTCCAGAGGTAGGTCGCAGCTTTTTTCTCTAAACCCGCGGAGCGGCAGCCTGGTCACCGCGGGCAGAATAGATAGGGAGGAGCTGTGCGCCCAGAGCGAGCCCTGTCTTGTAAATATTAACATCCTAGTTGAGGACAAAGGAAAACTCTTTGGGGTAGAAATCGAAATAACTGATATTAATGATAATAATCCGAAGTTCCATGTTGAAGATCTGGAAGTGAAAATTAATGAAATCGCTGCCCCCGGAGCACGGTACCCACTCCCAAAAGCAGTTGATCCAGATGTGGGCCTAAACTCCCTCCAGAGTTACCAACTCAGCCCCAACCAACACTTCTCTCTGGATATGCAAAGAGGAGACCAAGGGGCTATAAACCCAGAGCTGGTGCTGGAGCGCACCCTGGACCGAGAGGAAGAGCCCATTCACCACCTGGTCCTCACCGCCTCCGATGGCGGCGACCCGCGCCGCTCCAGCACAGCGCTCATCCAGATCACAGTGTTGGATACAAACGACAATGCCCCTGTTTTCGACCAACCGCTTTACCGCGTGAAAGTCCTTGAGAACGTGACCCCGGGCACCTTGCTGCTTACAGTGAGAGCTAGCGACCCGGATGAGGGTGCCAATGGGAAAGTGACATATAAATTCCAGAAAATTAATGACAAACAGTCCCTGTTATTCCATCTTCATGAAATCACCGGAGAAATATCAGTAGCGAAAACTCTGGACTATGAAGAATGTTCATTATATGAAATGGAAATACAGGCCGAAGATGTGGGTGCGCTTCTGGGGAGAAGCAAAGTGATAATTATGGTAGAAGATGTAAACGACAATCGGCCGGAAGTGACCATTACATCCTTGTTTAACCCAGTGCTGGAAAATTCTCTTCCTGGTACAGTAATTGCCTTCTTGAATGTGCATGACCGAGACTCTGGAAAGAACGGTCAAGTTGTCTGTTCCACACACGAGAACTTACCTTTTAAATTAGAAAAGTCAATAGATAATTATTATAGATTGGTGACATGGAAGTATCTGGACCGAGAAAAGGTCTCTGTCTACAATATCACGGTGATAGCTTCAGATCTAGGAGCCCCACCTCTGTCTACTGAAACTTACATTGCCCTGATTGTGGCAGACACTAATGACAACCCTCCTCGTTTTCCCCATACATCCTACACGGCCTACATCCCAGAGAATAATCTGAGAGGTGCCTCCATCTTCTCCTTGACTGCACACGACCCTGACAGCCAGGAAAATGCGCAGGTCACTTACTCTGTATCTGAGGACACCATACAGGGAGCACCTCTGGCCTCTTACATCTCCATCAACTCAGACACTGGCATCCTGTATGCACTGCAATCTTTTGACTTTGAGAAGATTCAAGACTTGCAGTTTTGGGTTATTGCCAGTGACAGCGGAAACCCACCACTCAGCAGCAACGTGTCATTGCGCTTGTTTGTATTGGACCAGAATGACAATGCTCCTGAGATTCTATACCCGGGTCTCCCCACAGATGGCGCAACTGGTGTGGAACTAGCACCCCGCTCTGCAGAGCCTGGATACCTTGTGACCAAGGTGGTGGCGGTGGACAGAGACTCGGGACAGAACGCCTGGCTGTCCTACCGCCTGCTCAAGGCCAGTGAACCTGGGCTCTTCTCCGTGGGGCTGCACACGGGGGAGGTGCGCACTGCCCGGGTCCTGCTGGATAGAGATGCTCTCAAACAGAACCTGGTGATGGCAGTGCAGGACCACGGCCAGCCTCCTCTCTCCGCCACTGTAACGCTCACTGTGGCCGTGGCTAACAGTATCCCTGAAGTGTTGGCTGACTTGAGCAGCATTAGGACCTCTGGGGCCCCAGAGGATTCTGATCTCACCCTCCACTTGGTGGTGGCAGTGGCTGTTGTCTCCTGCGTCTTCCTTGTCTTTGTCATTGTCCTCCTAGCACTCAGGCTTCAACGCTGGCAGAAGTCTCGCCAGTTCCAGAGTTCCAGAGGTGGATTGCCCCCTGCACCTCCCTCACATTTTGTGGGCATCGACGGGGTACAAGCTTTTCTGCAAACCTATTCTCATGAAGTCTCCCTCACTTCAGGCTCCCAGACAAGCCACATTATCTTTCCTCAGCCCAACTATGCAGACATGCTCATTAACCAAGAAAGCAGTGAGAAAACTGATTCCTTACTAGCATCCATAGATTTCCATGAGAGTAAGGACGAAGGCGCGTGTGCTCTGGTAAGTTCGCTTCTCTGGCTCTCATAGCAATTTTGAGATATGCTAAGACTTGTGTGTGCATTTAAATGATGGCAATGTCAAACTGAACACTTAAGTGCTGAAAAGATTGTTTTCAAGGGAGTTGTGTTAGTTATCAGAGTGCTTGCCTAGCTTCCCCAAACCCTGAGTTTGATCCACAGCATCACACAGACTGCGCAGGGTAGCACATGCTTGTAATCCTAGCCCACGGGTAGGGTTGGTGATGGCAGGAGGATCAAAAGTTCAAGTTCATCCTCCAGTATTTTATTAAGTTCAAGGTTAGCCTGGGTTATGTGAGACTCTGTCTGAAAACACCAAAAAGACCCATGCCAAAAGCTTAGACAAGACGTTGTTCAACCTTTAAACATCCCTTTGCCCTTTCACTAATCATCTACCACACACAGTTTTCTACTTGTGCACGTGTTTGTTCTAAGTTAGTACTACAGAAAAGTAATTGGTGTGTCCAGATCCTTAGTCGTTACCTCAGTAATCATCAAATATGTCACCATTATATTAGTCTGCAAGTAGGCGCTGCAAGATTTCTCGACTTTAAGCATCTTTTGAGGCCTGCTTTCTTCATCAGCGTTCATCAAACTCAAACCACATGCACATTTTACAATACAGAACTTGGCAGGGGTGAAACCTGTGCATGAATGTTGAGTGGACGTGTATATAAACCTTTCCGGGTCTGTACCAATGGAAATATGGAATCTAAACCCTCAACTAGTGATTAATCTCCCTCCAAAGGAAAAGTAACAAAATCTAAACTTAAACTTTCGGCAGGGGAGGGGGTGGCACATGCGTTTAATCCAACACTCATGAGGCAAAAGTAGGTGGATCTCTGTGAGTCTGAGACCAGCCTGGTCTACAAGACAAGTTACAGGACAGCCAGGCCTGCTACACAAAGAAATGCTGTCTTGATAAAACAAAATTAAGAAAGGAAGGAAAAGAAGAAATGTTCATAAGATACTGAAGAATCTGTTTCAGCAGACTGACTTACCTGAGCATTTTAGGCTCCACATCCATCTGAAATGGTGAGATGATAAACAAATTCCAAATAAGTTACCAATTTCAGAGAAAAAAAAACATTTCAACTAAACTATACACATTAACTGTGTTCCTTCTTGTAGCATTTGAATAAAGCTAACTCCTAGTTTGTCACCAGTCAAAAATGGAAGACAAGATAAAGCCTTTGTGATTGTTGAAAAGGATCTTTCCCAAGGACGGTGCAGTGTTCCAGCCTATGTTATATATACACTGGAGTAGAAATTAACTTCATGCTTTCTATAACATCTGGGCACACATTCATTTGATGAGACAACTACATAATTAGCACTTTGTTATTTTGTTAGGGGTAAAGAAAGTTGTCTCTTGTCTAGTGTGTGCAAAGTATTGCTTTGATTTCCATCACTTAAAAAACTAATTAATTAATAGGATATAAAGTTAAACCAAATATCATTATATTCAGTAACTTTATGTGTTGGGCCTACTATGAGTTCAATTTCTCCAATTTCAAAGTCATTACATTATAATAGTATAGTGCATGGATAAAGGAATAATTTTTTTTTTATTTTTCGAGACAGGGTTTCTCTGTAGCTTTTTTGATTCCTGTCCTGGAACTAGCTCTTATAGACTAGGCTGGCCTCGAACTCACAGAGATCCGCCTGCCTCTGCCTCCCGAGTGCTGGGATTAAAGGTGTGCGCCACCACCGCCCGGCTAAAGGAATAATTTTTGCAATATTTTGCAAATAATATTTGCAACACAAGTAAAATATTGTGTTGCAAATAGCTAATAATTTCCCCAGTAATTTTTAGAATAAATTAATGTAATATAAAAAGTAGGATAGAAACTATATAATTTGGAAATAAGAAAAGGAGGAACTTAGCAGGCTGTACTATATCTGGGCTACATCACTAAGACTGTCTTCTCAAATGAATATCTCCTAAAGAAGTAATGAAGATTCTCTTTGTTTTTATAAAGAGAATATTGACATTTCCAGGAAGAAAGGACATCTGAGGTAGGGGACAGATCTGCCCAACCATAAAATTAATAATAATAATTAGCAACAGTACTGATATTTCCAAACATTATGAAACAGCATTGATTACTTAGAAATATTGAAAGAATTATAGAAATAAACAAAAGAGGAGTGAGAGTAGTTTCAACACAACAGCCAGCAAGAAATAAATTTGTGACAATAATAAGATAATAGACTCTGAGTGTAAGACTAATGTCACATTAGTTATTAAATTCTCACTCAAAAGGGTAACGCTTTGCTTTAGGTAAAAGCACAGTGAATGCAGTGACCAAAGAATGGACCAACATATGTAGGTTTGTATAAAAACCATGTGGTACTTCCAACAATATTGAAAGAATAAAAAGAAATATGAACGAGGTGTTTAACATCTGTTGCTCAATATTTGAACATTAAAATATGACTTATTTAGTTAGGAACAATTGTATTATTAGTTGAAAAAAGAAAAAAAACTTCAAAACAGCAGAGGCTGCAGTTTCCTACTGTTGACTCTGGGCGCCGCTGTTGGCCAGTCTGGAGAGCCTGGAGCTCCATATCTTGCGCAGCCGCAGAGAGCTTTCCGAAGAGCCCTTTCTCCGCCTTATCCTTTATACCGCTTCTTCCAAGCAAAAGAAGAATCGTTTCGTGAACTAGAACTGGCATTAAAGTCCATTTGGAGCCAAGAATATCCGCAGCACGGAGCTTCCTCGTAACCCGGCGTCTCCAGGTTGGTGAGCGAGCAAACGGGAACAAGAAGAATGTGGGAGGGCGCTGCCGAAAGGCGCCGGGTACAGAGGCGGCCAATGCTCCTTCCTTTCCTGCTGCCTTTGTTCTGCACCGCGCTCTCTGAGCAGATCCGCTACAAGATCCCCGAGGAAATGCCCACCGGCTCGGTAGTGGGGAACCTCGCCAAGGACCTGGGCTTCAGTGTCCAGGAACTACCGACGCGAAAGCTGCGTGTCAGTTCCAAGAAGCCTTACTTCAGTGTGAGCGCAACCAGCGGAGAGTTGCTAGTGAGCAGCAGGCTGGACAGGGAGCAGATTTGCGGGAAAAAGCCATTGTGTGTTCTGGAATTTGAGGCTGTTGCTGAAAATCCGTTGAACTTTTATCATGTGAGCGTGGATCTTGAGGACATTAATGACCACATGCCAAAATTCACGCACACTTTTTCGGAGCTGCAAATAAGTGAGTCTGCACAACCGGGCACCCGATTTATATTAGAGGTAGCAGAAGATGCGGATATTGCCTTAAACTCGCTACAGAATTATAAACTCTCTCTTAGCCCTAGTTTCTCACTAGTGAATAAAGAAAAACAAGATGGTCGTAAATACCCAGAATTGGTATTGGAGAACACTTTAGACCGTGAGCAGCAGAATTTCTACCGATTAGTCCTGACTGCTTTAGACGGCGGGAATCCTCCCCTAAGTGGCACCACTGAGCTGCGGATCCAGGTAACTGATGCCAACGATAATCCTCCGGTGTTCGACCAGGAAGTGTACAGAGTTCGCCTTCCGGAAAACGTGCCCCCAGGCACAACTGTGCTACAGGTGACAGCTACCGACAAGGATGAGGGCGTGAATTCAGAGATTACTTATTCCTTCTACAGAGCTGGGAAAGTGTTCAGTCTAAATTCAAAGAGTGGAGAAATTACAACCCTGAGGACACTAGATTTTGAAGAAATCAAAGACTATTCTATAGTGGTGGAAGCGCGCGATGGCGGAGGCCTGGTTGCTCAATGCACAGTTGAAATTAACATTCAGGATGAAAATGACAACAGCCCAGAAATTACAGTTCACTCTCTACTCGAAACAATTCCAGAAAACGCAGCGCCGGGTACACTAATTGCATTGATCAAAATCCACGACGGAGATTCCGGGGAAAACGGGGAGGTTAATTGTGGACTAGACGGTGAGGTGCCCTTTAAAATCACCTCATCTTCCAAAAACTCGTATAAATTAGTAACAGATAGAACCTTAGACAGAGAGCTTACCCCAGAATACAATGTCACCATCACCGCCATTGATAGAGGCAAGCCACCCCTCTCCTCCACTACAAAAATCACCCTACACATTGGTGACGTCAATGACAACACTCCGCTTTTCCATCAGACATCCTACTTGGTGTATGTAGCCGAGAACAACCCACCTGGAGCCTCCATCGCTCAAGTCAGCGCGTCTGACCCGGATTTGGGATCTAATGGCGATGTTTCCTACTCCATCATAGCCAGCGACCTGGAACCTAAATCGCTGTGGTCATACGTGACCGTGAATGCACAGAGCGGAGTGGTGTTCGCGCAGCGCGCCTTCGACCACGAGCAGCTCCGCTCCTTCCAGCTGACACTGCAGGCCCGCGACCAGGGCTCGCCCGCGCTCAGCGCCAACGTGAGCATGCGCATACTGGTGGGCGACCGCAACGACAACGCGCCACGCGTGCTGTACCCCGCGCTCGAGCCCGATGGCTCTGCGCTTTTCGACATGGTACCGCGCGCCGCCGAGCCCGGATACCTGGTCACCAAAGTGGTGGCGGTGGATGCAGACTCGGGACACAATGCCTGGCTGTCGTACCACGTGCTGCAGGCCAGCGATCCCGGACTCTTCAGCCTGGGCCTGCGCACTGGCGAGGTGCGCACAGCGCGTGCCTTGGGAGATAAAGACGCGGCGCGGCAGCGTCTGTTGGTTGGTGTTCGCGATGGTGGACATCCGCCTCTCTCGGCCACCGCCACGCTGCTTCTAGTATTTGCTGACAGCCTGCAGGAGGCCCTGCCAGACCTCAGTGACCGCCCACTATCCCCTGACCCTCAAGCCGAGCTGCAGTTCTACTTGGTGGTGGCCTTGGCCTTGATTTCTGTGCTTTTCCTCCTGGCTGTGATTCTAGCCATCGCGCTTCGACTGCGACACTCCTCCAGCCCCTCTGTCTGGGGCTGCTTTCAGCCTGGACTTTGTTCTGAATCTAGACCTGTGGTTCCCCCCAACTACAGCGAAGGTACTTTGCCATATTCCTATAATCTGTATGGTGCACATGTCGGAAAGACAGAATGTAATTTTCTAAAATGCAGTGAGCCATTGAGTTCAGGACAAGGCCTTCTTGGCCCTGAGTCATCGGGGGCCTTGTTTCCACTTTGTGATCCCAGTGAGCCGACTTCCCACCCGGAACCTCTAACACCGGTGAGTTCCATTGAATCTTTTGCTTCTCTCTTCCTGAACGCCCCAACTATCTTTAGTTACATGCCAATACAGCACGTTTTCTGGTCGTGTTAGTCCTCTTCAAACAAGTTAAAATGGCTCAAAGTTCTATTTCCTTTCATCAGTGAAGATGACGTGAACTGTGATATAAAATGAGCTCCAGAAAAAAAATGTAAAAGGTTGCGGGTGTACGGTGTAGTGAAACCTACACACAGTACTGAGAGTGTGTGCTGTTAGCTTCACAACAGAGTAAGTGGAAAGTTTTTTCAAAGTGATTGAAATTTACCTGTTGATTTTCACTTTTTTTGAGACAGAGTCTTGCTTTGTAGTTTCTAGGGTGGTCTTGATTCATGACTCCCTATGTATCCCAGGCTGGCCTGGAAGTTATTATACTGTGTGTCAGAGGCCAGCCTAGAACTGTCTCAGTCTCCTGCAGGCTGGATTATAAATCTGAACCACCATTCTTTCTAATTTTGGTTTACATTGGCAAACATTAAATTTAGAGTACATAGTAATTTGCCAGGTAGTAAGTGGCACAAGCCTTTAATCCCAGCACTCTGGAGGCAGAGGCAGGTAGATCTGTTCGAGGCCACCTGGTCTACAGAGGAAGTCCAGGACAGCCAGTGATCTGTTATACAGAGAAGCCCTGTCTCAAAAACAAAAACAAAAAACAACAACCACACAACCAAAAAAAGTTACTTCATCCTTTAAGCATGAAACCACTCATTGTTATCCCTCTTTACTGACTTCACTGCGAGCTCCCTTTCTTGTGTTTATTTCTCATAGTTAGCGTCTTAGACTTACCTAACAAAGTCAGGCTTTTTGACTCCCCTAAAAAGACGTGAAAACTACTTGTGTGTTTGTGGAATGAAAGAGACTTGCTGAGTTCTTCAGACTCATCTCACTGAGTTCTATCACTTTGGGGGGGGGAACTGTGAGATCCTACAGGAAAGAAAAGATTGGGGTTGGGATGCAGTGGTGGAGCACTACTTACAGGACGGGGTGCAGTGGTGGAGCACTACCTACAGGACGGGGTGCAGTGGTGGAGCACTACCTACAGGACGGGGTGCAGTGGTGGAGCACTACTTACAGGACGGGGTGCAGTGGTGGAGCACTACCTACAGGACGGGGTGCAGTGGTGGAGCACTACTTACAGGATGGGGTGCAGTGGTGGAGCACTACCTACAGGACGGGGTGCAGTGGTGGAGCACTACCTACAGGACGGGGTGCAGTGGTGGAGCACTACTTACAGGATGGGGTGCAGTGGTGGAGCACTACCTACAGGACGGGGTGCAGTGGTGGAGCACTACCTACAGGACGGGGTGCAGTGGTGGAGCACTACTTACAGGATGGGGTGCAGTGGTGACTGATATGAACCACTATGTGGGTTCTCTAGAAGAGAAGCCAGTGCTTTTAACTGCTGAGTCATCTCTGTTTAGCCCCTTCCTCTAATTCTTTTTGTTTTGGTTTTGTCTTGGGTATGGAGGTTTTGGTTTTTGAGACAAGTTTTCTCTGTGTATGGTTGTTCTGTAACTCACTCTGTAGACCAGGCTAGTCTCTACCTCCTGAGTGCTAGGATTAAAGGTGTCACCACCACCTGGCTACTTTCCTCTGATCTTTTATATATAATCTTTGAAAAAGGAAGGGTAAGGAGAAAATACTGGATTCATCTTATAATTTGAAGTCACAAAGGTTTTCCCACCATGCTTGTAGTGGGTTCTGAGTTAGTGCTTCTTAAAGGCCAAAGCTACTAGTTAGGTATGCATACAAGACTGCCATCTCATATTACATCTTTGTTTGGTTTCCTCTGACAGTCATAATATAGTATATGACATCTTTAAGAACATATTGCTTCTTTTCATAACACCACTTACCACTTACTTCTTAGTCGTAGACATTCATTCTGTATTTTGTGTTCTTTTCACTAAATTATTACTTAACTTTAAATGAACTTTAGAATAAGAAGTGTATGATTGCCAGGCATTGGTGGCACACACCTTTAATTCCGGCACTTGGGAGGCAGAGGAAGACGGATCTCTGTGAGTTTGAGCAAGCCTGATCTACAAGAGCTAGCTCCAGGACAGGTTCCAAAGCTACAGAGAAACTCTGTCTTGAAAAAGAAAGAGTGAATGCCCACTTTAAAATTTAAGAATTTCTTGCTTCCTTTCTCTTCTTCTTGTCCTGGGGATTGAGCTCATGACCTCATACATCTAGGCGAGTTATTTTCTAATGGGCCATATCTCAACCCTTGAACTGTGTGAAGGTTGGGGATGTAGCTCAGGGGTAGAACACTTGCCTAGAATGCTGAAGTTCTCGGTTCCATCCCCAGCAACACACACACACACACACACACACACACACACACACACACTGTCATGATGAAGGATTGAACATTTCCTTTTTTCAAATGTTAATTTTTATTTTCCCAATACCTGTACATGCATCATACATTCACATCAAAAGCTAAATCTTTTGTGAACTAGTGGAAAGGTTTAAATGGTCACATGAATGTGAAGTTTAAAACCTTAAACCTTGTGACAGCACATATTTTGTCCCAATTCTTAGGAGGCAGAGGCAAGTAGGATCTCCATGAGTTTGAGGCCAGCCTGGTCTACAGAGTGAGTTTCAGGACAGCCAAGGACTACACAGTGAAACCTAGTCTTTAAACACACACACACCTCTATCTTGTTAAGATTTTTATATAAATAGGTAAGGTAAGAAATATATAAATATCATCCAAGTAAAATTTTTGTATAGCACAAAAGTTTTAAAGAAACTATGAATTTTATCATTAAGATTGATAAATTTATTATATCTTCAAAGTAGGTACTCCATCTATATATTCATTTAGTGTAATCATGACCCATACTTGGTGGTGTGTGCTTTTAATCCCAGTACACTGGAGGCAGAGACAGGGGGATCTCTGTGAATTTGTGACCAGTCTGGTCTATATAGTAGTTCCAGGACAGCCAGGGCTACATAATGAGGTCCTGCCAGGAAAAATAATGGAACCAATATAATTATGGAATAAACATGTATATCATACAAGTATAAAGGAAATGATGGATATTACATAACATTCATATCAAAATTATGTCTAAGAGTTGTAAAGACATGCAAAACAAAGCACCACAGAAATAAAATTATAACAATTTAGAGAGTGTGTACATCCAAAATTTAAAGTGAATTAGGTTAACATTAAGCTAAAACTCTTCAGAGAGTTAATGCGGAAATATTATTCCACTTCATTTACAACTCAGATATTCACAAATTGTCATTGTTTTTGCAATATAAATACAAGAAAATGCCTAGAAAATCTAAAATCACAATAAGAATCCAATACTATTTTCATCAATCATCTATAATCAAATATGTCACGGGGGAAGGGATTCACACGAGTAGAACCACTCCAGAGGCTGAGGCAGGAGTATTGCTTGATTACAAGCCTTCAAGACCAGCCTAAGTGACTCCATTTCTGTAAGACACTTTCTCGAAGAAACAAAAGGAAGTTAAGGATGGAGGAATGGGTGGATGAAGAAAGAAACAAAGAAAGAAAAAAGATTGGGAAGAGGGGAAGGGAGAGGGGACAGAAGGAGAGGAGGCTTGAGAAAGGAACAGAGGGAAGGAGGGTGTAGTAACCATTTAGGACTCTGAGCGCCGCTGTTCACCAACTAAAAGAAAAACTCCGCATTCCATCCGGATTTTCGCGTCAGCAACTACACAAAGCCCTGTGTATCCTACAAACTGGTTCCCCGGCAAAGCTCAACCTTTTAACTTGGAGTGCTCTGGCTTTCTCCTGAGGAATAAGTATCATCGGACAATTGTAGGAAGAAAAGAAGAGACTAGGGAGTAAGTGAGCACAAAAAGCATTCTGAGAAAATTCCGGAGCAAAAGCAACAATGGCTGCCGGCACCAGACGCCTGCCCTGCAGAAGACTGATCCTCCTTTGCACGCTGCTAGGGATGCTGTGGGAGGCCAGGGCCAGGCAGATCCGCTATTTGGTACCAGAAGAGACAGAAAAGGGTTATATGGTGGGAAATATCTCTAAGGACCTGGGACTGGATCCCCGTGAGCTGGCGGAACACGGAGTTCGCATCATCTCCAAAGGTAAGACTCAGCTTTTCTCTCTGAGCCCGCGGAGCGGCAGCTTGGTCACTGCAGGCAGGATAGACCGGGAGGAGCTGTGTGCCCAGAGCACACCCTGTCTCCTAAGCTTTAAAGTCCTAGTTGAAGACAGAGTGAAACTTTATGGGGTGGAAGTAGAGGTGCTTGATATCAACGACAATCCGCCGAAATTTGAGGCTGAAAATTTGATAGTAAAAATCAGCGAAATCGCTGCCCCCGGAGCACGGTACCCACTCCCAGAAGCGGTTGATCAAGATGTGGGCATAAACTCCCTCCAGAGTTACCAGCTCAGCCCCAACCAACACTTCTCTCTACACCTGCAAACTGGAGACGACGGAACTATAAACCCAGAGCTGGTGCTGGAGCGCACCCTGGACCGAGAGGAAGAGCCCATTCACCACCTGGTCCTCACCGCCTCCGATGGCGGCGACCCGCGCCGCTCCAGCACAGCGCTCATCCAGATCACAGTGTTGGATACAAACGACAATGCCCCTGTTTTCGACCAACCGCTTTACCGCGTGAAAGTCCTTGAGAACGTGACCCCGGGCACCTTGCTGCTTACAGTGAGAGCTAGCGACCCGGATGAGGGTGCCAATGGGAAAATGACATATAAATTCCGGAAGATTAATGACAAACAGTCCCTGTTATTCCATCTTCATGAAAATACCGGGGAAATATCAGTAGCGAAAGCTCTGGATTATGAAGAATGTTCATTATATGAAATGGAAATACAGGCTGAAGATGGTGGGGGACTGAAAGGGCGGACCAAACTGGTAATTATGGTAGAAGATGTAAACGACAATCGGCCGGAAGTGACCATTACATCTCTGTTTAGCCCCGTGAGGGAAGATGCGCCTCCAGGGACTGTAATCGTTCTTTTCAATGCTCAAGACCAAGACTCGGGAAAGAACGGTCAAGTTGTCTGTTCCATCCAGGAGAACCCGTCTTTTAAATTAGAAAATTCAGTAGATGATTACTACAGGTTGTTGACAACCCAGACTCTGGATCGAGAAAAAGCTTCTGAGTATAACATCACAGTGACGGCAACAGACAGGGGAACCCCATCCATGTCCACAGAAAGTCACATCACCCTGTACGTAGCTGACATCAATGACAACCCACCTGCCTTCTCTCAAACTTCATACTCAGTCTATGTCCCTGAAAACAACCCCAGAGGCACCTCCATCTTCTCGGTTACTGCCCACGACCCCGATGACAGTGAGAACGCTAAGGTCACATACTCTTTGGTGGAGAACACCATCCAGGGAGCTCCACTCTCCTCCTACGTCTCCATCAACTCCGACACCGGTGTGCTCTATGCTCTGCAATCCTTTGACTATGAGCAGTTTCGAAATCTGCAGATGCAGGTGAGGGCAAGCGACAGCGGACATCCCCCACTAAGCAGCAACGCGTCCCTGACTGTGTTTCTACTGGATCAGAATGACAATGCTCCCAGGATTCTGTACCCCTCCCTCCCAACCGATGGCTCCACCGGTGTGGAGCTGGCTCCCCGCTCAGCAGAGGCCGGCTATCTAGTGACCAAGGTGGTGGCGGTGGACAAAGACTCGGGACAGAACGCCTGGTTGTCTTACCGTCTGCTCAAGGCTAGTGAGCCCGGACTCTTCACAGTAGGGCTCCGCTCAGGCGAAGTGCGCACGGCTCGGGCGCTGCAAGACAGAGACGCACTCAAGCAAAGCCTCGTGGTGGCTGTCCAGGATCATGGCCAACCCCCTCTTTCTGCCACTGTCACTCTCACAGTGGCTGTGGCAGACAGCATCCCCGACATCCTGGCTGACTTGGGTAGTGTCGACACTCCTGCAGACCCTGATTCTGATATCACACTCTACCTGGTAGTGGCAGTTGCTGTGGTCTCCTGTGTCTTCCTAGTCTTTGTACTTGCACTGCTGGCCCTTAGGCTAAGGCGCTGGCACGCTTCGCATCTGCTACAGGCCACATCAGGTGGATTGACTGGGGTACCACCATCACATGTTGTGGGCGTGCATGGGGTTCAAGCTTTCCTACAGACCTATTCTCAAGAGTTCTCCCTCACACCTGACTCTGGGAAGAGCCACCTAATCTTCCCGCAGCCCAACTACGCAGACACGCTCATCAGCCAGGAGAGCTGTGGGAAAAGCGAACCTGTGTGCAGCTCAGTTGAGTCCAAGTTTCCCATTGATGACACTCCTTTGGTTCCTGTGAGTTTGGGTTTTTTCCCTTTATTAATTTATGATAATTAGCTCTCTGTTTTCATGTTGCATAAGTCGATGTTTACGTATTTATAACCACTCAATTTTTCACTGAGCCTAGTCTTTCAGTTGATTGGTCGGACATCACTGATATGATTTTGACTTTTTTATTATAAAATTCTTGTCAGTAGGGGCGGTTCCTATTTTCCTGCATGGCTAGAACGGCTTGGTTGGTCATGGTGACTCTCTACTATCTCTCCAGCTGGAGTTCTCTTCCTGACATTAAGTGGTCATTGTTCCTCATGCCCCTCAGTGTAGTTCTCGCTCCTAAAATAGTTTCCAGTGTGACACTTCCGTAAGGGTGAAATAATAGGTGATCCTTTCTTGGAGAAACAGCTGAAACCCCACAGTCTCTGCCCCCAAATTTCTATTTTGTGACAGGAAAATACCTCAATGAACTATTGTTTTTCAGACCGTAAGTTTGAAGAAATTATTTATGCTAAAGATCTTTTCTGAGGCCAGGTGGTGGTGGCACACACCTTTAATCCCAGTGCTCAGGAGGCAGAGGCAGGCAGATCTCTGTGAGTTTGAGGCCAGCCTGGGCTACAGAGTGAGTTCCAGGACAGGCTCCAAAGCACACAGAGAAACCCTGTCTCGAAGAGCAAAACAAAAAAGAAATCTTTTCTGAGGGTGATTCAAGTTTCAGCTATGATTCCCAAACCCCAGCAAAGTCTTTTTGTCTTTTCTTCTTTTAATGCTGAAAATTGTAGAATCCTTTACAGTAATGACATTAAAGGCGTGGGTTTCCTAGTGCTATAGTGTCAAGTTATGAAAAATAGCTTCACACTCTTCTTTCAAGTGTATGCTTGCGCAAGAGAAGTTGCTAATATGAGGAATTAAAAATTTGTCAAATATAGGAAATTAAAATTTTGTCTCCAGCTCAATTTGCCAACCTCAAGAAGTAGTTAGAATGTAAGTTAGAAACTGGTATCCGAACCTTTGCAGAAGAATCTAAAAAGATTTTCTTGGATTTTAAATATTAGGAAAAATAATTTATTACTTGGTTTTTTTCAACATAAGGTCAACATTCAAGGATGGCATGCAGGAGAACACTTGAACATAACTTTGGAGATGGGAGTATTGCTCAGTGGCAGAGTACTTGGCTGTCCTGTGTGAAACACCCAGTTTCCCTGTGCCTGAAAAAGAAAGGGAAAGAGATGAAACCTCCAAATGTCTATTCTACAGCCTGGTGCCTGTCTTTAATCCCAGCACTTGGGAGGCAGAGGCAGGCAGATCTCTGTGAGTTTGAGGACCACCTGGTCTACAGAGTGAGTTCCAGGACAACCAGGTCTATGTAGAACAACACTGTCTAAAAAATGTGTTTTTTCAAGACAGGGTTTCTCTGTAGCTTTGGAGCCTGTCCTGGAACTAGATCTTGTGCACAGCTCTGGGTTCAATCTGCATCACCTTAAAAATGAAGTAGAAGAAACCATTCTTTCTTCTGTATGCTAATAGAAGAAAATAAGAATTCTCTGGAAATCTAATTTTCTAATTATGTAGTATAGAAATTTTTCAAATTTCTCTTCTGAGGAGTCACATCTGTATTTAAATTAATGCATGTAAAATGCACATTAATTTGGGGAAAACATAACACAGATACTTGTGATGTATGTATCTATGATGTGGTAAGTAGATAAGAGTCTACACAAAACATCTCTTCTCAATGCTTATTAGCATATGTTAATCATGACATTTTCATACATGTGTGCAATGTGTTTCAATCACATTCAGTTCCCATTACCACCCCTCACCTCCACCGTACTCCCACGCTTTCCCTTCCTCTTCCCAACTGGCCCCACTACTTTGTCCGTGTCTTTTGTGTGGTTTTTATCAGAGTGGTTTACAAGAGCACAGGTGAGGACATTTTCGTTTGTCTTGGTTTAGTTCAGTTGGCTTTTTGACTCAGGGCCCTGTTGTATCTCCCAGGCTCATCTTCAATTCTTTATCTTGTGCTTGCAGACACATGACTTCACACCCAACTGCCCCTTATCTATAAAACCACAACATAGGTAACTGGGCTGATGACTGGAAAGGCTGTGGGAAGCAAGCAGTGCTGGTGCTCTTAAGCTATGTGTGTAGATAACAGAATGTAGAACATAAATAGGCTGGAAGTGAAATTACTGGTATTTTTGTTTCTTTAAAAAAGAGAGTGTTAAATTACACCATATATTTTGAATTTTCTCCTCAATAGCCAGAAAGATCAATGCACACTAAACAAAGATTGGCTTTATGTTCATCACTGTTGAAGGTGGTTGGTTGGTCTGAGCTATACCTGAAGATTCATAACACAATACTTAATATTCTACAGTGTGGTACAAATTTCCAATTGTACATAATTGCCTTTAAAACCTTAAATACATAAGTACTCACTGTAATCCCATAGTAAGATTAAATTTTGCGGCTATTGCATAGCTGCATATTCAGAACAATATATACATTTTGGAAAGGGATTTCTAAACAAGATAAACTGCAATTCCACTCAAAGCCTCTGGGCGCCGCTGTCGGCCAGTGCAGCGCAAGCTCCAAAGACCCGGATCCCTTGGTCTCTAGGCTGGAATTTCCTACGCAGAAGCGAATACATTCCAAAGGGAACTCTCATTCACGGAGACTAAGACACCGATTCCCAGTCCTAAACTGGGATCCCGCTGTCCTGGGTTTAACGCACTACTGCCTCAGAAAACTGCACTCTATCCTGCTGTGAAGAACCGAAGACCCAGAGAGAACCCGAGCCAACAATGGGAGGGAGCTGCGCGCACCGGCGGCGCCCCAGCTGCCCGCAGGTACTGTTTACACTGCTGCTGCCTTTGTTCTGTCCGGCGCTGGCCAAGCCGGTCCGCTACTCCATCCCGGAGGAGCTGGACCGCGGCTCTGTGGTGGGGAACCTGGCCAAGGATCTGGGGCTCAGTGTCCTGGAAGTGTCGGCTCGGAAGCTGCGGATTAGCGCTGAGAAGCTGCACTTCAGCGTAGACGCGGAGAGCGGGGACTTACTGGTGAAGGACCGCATAGACCGTGAGCAGATTTGCAAGGAGAGAAGAAGGTGTGAGCTGCAGTTGGAAGCCGTGCTGGAAAACCCCTTGAATATTTTTCATGTCGTCGTGGAGGTTGAGGACGTTAATGATCACGCTCCTCAATTCGAGAAGAAAGAAACGCGTTTAGAAATTCTAGAAACTGTGTCAGTTGGTACACGAATACCCCTTGAGCCTGCCATTGACCCCGACATAAGTTCGAATTCAATTAAAGATTACCAGATAAGCCCCAACTCTTATTTCTCATTAATGGTTAGAGTTAATCCTGATGGCGGCAAAAGCCCGGAGCTGTCTCTTGAGAAACTCCTAGACAGGGAAGAACAAAGGTCTCATCGCTTGATACTGACTGCCTTGGATGGAGGGGACCCGCCTCGGAGTGCTACCACTCAGATAGAAATATCTGTAAAGGACAACAACGACAACCCTCCAGCGTTCAGCAAGGAGGAATACAGGACCAGTGTTAGTGAAAATTTGCCGCCAGGATCCTCCGTGTTGCAAGTGACAGCCACTGATAAGGATGAGGGCGTCAATGCTGAGGTAAGTTACTACTTTCGAAGCACGGCCCAGAGCACAAGGCACGTGTTCTCTCTAGATGAGAAAACAGGCGTGATTAAGAATAACCAGCCATTGGATTTCGAAGATGTAGAAAGATACACCATGGAGGTGGAAGCGAAAGATGGAGGCGGTCTCTCCACACAGTGTAAAATCATCATAGAAGTCCTAGATGAAAACGACAACAGTCCAGAAATAGTCATCACCTCTCTTTCTGAACGTATCTTGGAGAATTCTCCCCCCGGAGTGGTGGTTGCCCTCTTCAAAACGCGAGATCGGGATACCGGGGGAAATGGAGAAGTGACTTGTGACATAGGCAAAGACCTGCCTTTCAAGCTTCAGGCTTCTTCTAGCAACTACTACAAGTTAGTAACAGATGGAGCCATAGACCGAGAGCAGGACCCACAGTATAATGTCACCATCACCGCCACGGACAAGGGCAAGCCACCCCTTTCTTCCAGTACAACCATCACTCTGCACATCACTGACGTAAACGATAACGCCCCGGCTTTCCAGAAGTCATCTTACATAGTCCACGTGGCGGAGAACAACCCACCCGGAGCCTCCATCGCTCAAGTCAGCGCCTCTGACCCGGATTTGGGATCCAATGGTCACATCTCCTACTCCATCATAGCCAGTGACCTGGAACCTAAATTGCTGTGGTCTTACGTGACCGTGAATGCACAGAGCGGAGTGGTGTTCGCGCAACGCGCCTTCGACCACGAGCAGCTCCGCTCCTTCCAGCTGACACTGCAGGCCCACGACCAGGGCTCGCCCGCGCTCAGCGCCAACGTGAGCATGCGCATACTGGTGGGCGACCGCAACGACAACGCGCCACGCGTGCTGTACCCCGCGCTCGAGCCCGATGGCTCTGCGCTTTTCGACATGGTACCGCGCGCCGCCGAGCCCGGATACCTGGTCACCAAAGTGGTGGCGGTGGATGCAGACTCGGGACACAATGCCTGGCTGTCGTACCACGTGCTGCAGGCCAGCGATCCCGGACTCTTCAGCCTGGGCCTGCGCACTGGCGAGGTGCGCACAGCGCGTGCCTTGGGAGACAAAGACGCGGCGCGGCAGCGTCTGTTGGTTGGTGTTCGCGATGGTGGACATCCGCCTCTCTCGGCCACCGCCACGCTGCTTCTAGTATTTGCTGACAGCCTGCAGGAGGCCCTGCCAGACCTCAGTGACCGCCCACTATCCCCTGACCCTCAAGCTGAGCTGCAGTTCTACTTGGTGGTGGCCTTGGCCTTGATTTCTGTGCTTTTCCTCCTGGCTGTGATTCTAGCCATCGCGCTTCGACTGCGACACTCTTCCAGCCCCTCTGTCTGGGACTGCTTTCAATCTGGTCTTTGCTCTAAGACTAGGCCAGGGGTTTCTCTCAACTATAGCGAGGGGACTCTGCCTTATTCCTACAATCTGTGCGTTGGGCATACTGGAAAGGCAGAGTTAAATTTCCTGAAATGTAGCGCACCCCTGCCTTCTGCTGAAGACATAGTTTGCAGTAGTTCTCCGGGGGCTTTAATTCCGCTTCACGTTGGGGATGATTTGACAACACATCCCGAGACTCTAACACCGGTAAGTTTCATTTTATTCTTTAATAATCCTAGTTTCTCTTGTTTCAGGCATAGTAACTTTGCTTTCATATCTAGGTTCATATTTGAAAAACTGGTAGCTAACTGCCACCATGTCTTCTCAATGGTGAAATGACAACTTTTCGTTCATAAGTTGATCTTATCCTTCAGTGGAAAAAATAAAGTTAAGAAATTGGAGATACCTTGTAAGGCTCTGGTTGGCAACAAAAGCAGTAAAACTCTTGAGTCTGGAGAAATGGCTCAAGAGTGATGAGTTCTTGTTTTTGCAGAGGACATGCATTGGGTTCCCAGCACCCACAGGGGCTCAGAACCGCCATCACTGTAGTTCCAGGGGATGAGGGTATCTGACACCGTCTTCTGACTTCCTTGGGCTCCAGGCCTTCATGTGGTGCATATATATATGCACATAAACACTCATAAACATAAAATAATTTTAAAGCAGTAGTCTTGGTGTTTAACCAAATAAATGAGTAACCTCTCCAAACTTGCTACTTAAATGATTTTATGCATCTAGTCTATATAATGTCTAAAATGTTAAAGCATGTTGAACTATCAGATCAGTGCTCCTTTCTAAGAAAATATTCATTGTAAATCATTTCTGCCGCCTTTTGGTGTCTTCATTTATTTTCATGGTTTTTTTTTTTTTTTTTGTCTACTCATGAGCACTTGAGAAGTGATTGGGACATCAGCTAACAGATCTTCCAATTTCTGTTCAGTGACAGAAGCTTCTCTTGGGACGTGACTAAGATTTGTTCACATTCCCAAGGTTTTGTAGTCCCCGAAAGTTAATGTAACTGACCTACAGGGATTTTTCTCCTCCACTTTACTTCTTCTAGCTTTCTTCCATATTATTTCTTCCCTTTTCCTTAGAACTGCTTTTGTGCCTTTTCTCAATCTCTTCTTCTAGATTGAAAGAAATGATCTCCGAGAAAACTGGGAGATGTTCTTGCCCTTTTGTTTTCAGTCTCTGACTTTGATTTAAGATCTTTGAAAGAAAAAAGATAAAATTCATACCTGGGTCTGGCCAGTACCTATCTAGAATTCCAGTGCTCAAGGAACAAGACTCTGCCTCTTAAAACTATAACAAAATGTCTGAACAATTCAGCCACACTGACTGAAACACTTTTTTTTGTTTGTTTGTTTTGTTTTTCGAGACAGGGTTTCTCTGTGGTTTTGGAGCCTGTCCTGGAACTAGCTCTTGTAGACCAGGCTGGTCTCGAACTCACAAAGATCCGCTTGTCTCTGCCTCCCGAGTGCTGGGGTTAAAGGCGTGCACCACCACCACCTGGCTGACTGAGACACTTTTAAACAACCTGTTTCCTCTGTAAAAAGAAGTAAACCTGTGACTTCTGGGTGTGGGTGGGCAGGCAAAACTACAAATTTGTGGTCCACCTTCTTCACATTACCACATAAACTGCCAAGGAGAAGACACTGTTAATATTGCTATCAATGTTCTGATATAATAAGATACTTGACACAGAAACTTATTCAAAACTCAACGTCAGGGATGGGGTTTAGCTCAAGTGTAGAGCACTGGGCTCACATTCTTTGACTCCCTATACTGAAAAAATTCACATCACTGTATCTTTGGTTTTGCTTCTGGTGCCTGAAATGCCTATATATGTTTTCTTCCCATTACGTTGCATTTTAGTAGGCAACCATACAATTTGCTCCTTTTACTTTCTAATTATTTTATGAATTTATTTCTAAATAGCCTAATTAAATTTTCAATAACAATTCTATATAATAAAAAGTACATTTTTAAAATTGTTAATAATAATAGACTATCATGTCAGCCTCTGGCTGGATTATAAACTAAACAACATAATAAAATTAAAGAAAATAAAATCTTTCAGTGAATTTTATCAAAAGGAGTATAGTTATCTCCGTGTGAATGAATATCAAAGTTGTGAAATTTTTCAACACGAAAATAAACATTATTCATGCTTTAAGTAGGTATGCTCCTGTTGGAGATAAGTTGCAAATATTATCAATTTAACTTATTACACTCCCCAGTAGCCTACAAGTTGAGAAGGACTTGGATATAACTCAGTGATGGAGAACTTGTCTAGCATGTGTGAAGCCCTGATTTCAATGTCACACTCTTTCTTTAAAAAAATGAACAGAGAAATCAAAGGGTTAATATAAAATAAAACAATTCAACAGAAGGATACATTCGCTGAGATACTGTAGTGGGTGCAGTAACTTCTTCCGACTCTGAGCGCCGCTGTTCATCTACGAGGAGCAAAACTCCGCCAGAGCCCTGTTGGAATTCTCAGGGTCCAAAGGCTTAAAATCTCTCAGTTCCTGCAAACCCTCTCCCGAACTGCAACGAAAATCACCCCGGAATTTAAGGTGCTCCATCTGCGGGAGACTCCTTCGCCATAGAAAGAAGAAAAGAACCGAGTCAAACACACACAGCGCGCCCGGCGTATGTGGTCAGGAGACAATGGCGGCTCAAAGGAATCTCTCAGAGAGCACCAAACTGATCCTCCTTTTGCTATGGATGCCCTGGGAGTCCGCAGCCCGGCAGATCCGCTACTCTGTCCCTGAAGAACTAGAGAAAGGCTCTTTTGTGGGCAACATCTCCAAGGACCTGGGGCTGGAGCCCCGCGAGCTGGCGGAGCGCGGGGTCCGCATCGTCTCCAGAGGTAGGTCGCAGCTTTTCTCCCTGAACCCGCGAGGCGGCAGCTTGGTCACGGCAGGCAGGATAGACCGGGAGGAGCTGTGTGCCCAGAGCGCGCCCTGTCTTGTAAGCTTTAACATCCTTGTGGAGGACAGGGTGAAACTCTTCGGGATAGAGATAGAGGTAACGGATATCAATGACAATGCGCCAAAATTCCAAGCAGAAACTCTAGATGTAAAAATTAATGAAAATGTCGCATCAGGGATGCGTTTTCCTCTCCCGGAAGCTATTGATCCGGATGTGGGCGTGAACTCTCTGCAGAGCTACCAGCTCAGCCCCAATAAGCACTTCTCCCTAGGCATTCAGAGTGGCGCTAATGGCGTCAAGTACCCGGAGCTAGTGCTGGAGCACACCCTAGATCGTGAGGAAGAGGCGATTCACCACCTGGTTCTCGTGGCCTCTGACGGGGGTAGCCCTCCCAGATCAGGCACTGTGCTCATCACTGTGACTGTCTTTGATACAAATGACAATGCTCCAATCTTCACCTCGCCTGAATACCGAGTGAACATTCCAGAGAACTTGCCTGTGGGCACTCAGCTGCTAAAGGTAACTGCCACCGACAAAGACGAAGGCGCCAATGGAAAAGTGACATACTCATTCCGAAAACTGCTGGACACGCAATTGTTGAAATTCCAACTAGACAAAAATACTGGGGAGATAAAAATATCTGAAAATCTAGACTATGAAGAAATGAGTTTCTATAAAATAGAAATCCAAGCTGAAGATGGAGGGGCCTATCTTGCAACTGCAAAGGTGTTGGTTACGGTAGAGGATGTAAACGACAACACTCCAGAGGTGACCATCACATCTCTCTTCAGTCCAGTGGCTGAAAATTCGCCTGCGGGAACTGTCATAGCCCTGTTAAACGTGCATGATTTAGACTCTGGGCAGAATGGACAGGTAACCTGTTCCATCTCAGGGGATCTACCATTTAAATTAGAAAAATCCATTGATAGTTACTATAGACTAGTGACACAGAGAGCCCTTGATAGGGAACAGGTATCCTCTTACAACATCACTGTAACAGCCACTGATGGGGGAAACCCACCTCTGTCAAGCAAAGTTCACTTCACTCTGCAAGTGGCGGATATCAACGACAACCCTCCCACCTTCTCTCAGGGCTCCTACTTTACCTATATCCCAGAGAACAACCCCAGGGGCGCTTCCATCTTCTCGGTGACAGCCCTGGATCCCGACAGCAAAGAGAACGCCCAGATCGTTTACTCTCTGGCTGAGGACACCATTGAGGGGACACCACTTTCTTCCTACATCTCCATCAACTCAGACACCGGCATCCTGTATGCTCTCTGCTCCTTTGACTATGAGCAGTTCCGTGAACTGCAGGTGCAGGTGACTGCTAGTGACAGCGGGAAGCCTCCCCTCAGCAGCAATGCGTCCTTGACCCTGTTGGTGCTGGATCAGAATGACAACTCACCAGAAATTTTGTACCCCATTCCGCCCACTGACGGCTCCACTGGGGTAGAGCTTGCTCCCCGCTCAGCAGAGCTGGGCTACCTTGTGACGAAGGTGGTGGCGGTGGACAGAGACTCCGGACAGAACGCCTGGTTGTCCTATCGCCTACTCAAAGCCAGCGAACCAGGGCTCTTCTCGGTGGGGCTGCACACAGGAGAGGTGCGCACGGCGCGGGCATTGCTGGAGAGGGATGCCCTCAAGCAGAGTCTAGTGGTAGCCGTACAAGACCACGGCCAGCCTCCTCTCTCCGCCACAGTCACTTTGACTGTTGCAGTAGCTGACAGCATCCCCAATGTTCTGGCGGACTTGAGCAACCTGGAGCCACCGCAGGACTCTGAAACCTCAAGCCTCACCCTCTACCTAGTAGTGGCAGTGGCAGTGGTGTCCTGTGTTTTTCTCGCCTTTGTTATTGTGTTGTTGGCAATCAAACTTCGGCGCTGGCACGAGTCTCACGCGCTTCAGTCTTCCAGAGATGGATTGAGTGGCCTGCCTGCCTCTCACTATGTGGGCGTGGACGGGGTGCGCGCTTTCTTGCAAACCTATTCGCATGAGGTTTCCCTCACTGCTGATTCCAGGAAGAGTCACCTGATCTTTCCGCAGCCCAACTATGCAGACACGCTCATCAGCCAAGAGAGTTGCGAGAAAAAAGATCCTTTGTCTCTGTTAGATGATTCGAAGTGCCCTGTAGAAGATGCCCCTCTGGTGCCAGTGAGTGCTAATTTTACCTTTTCTTTAAACAGCTATGGTTAGATTTACATTTAGGCTCAAAACCGGGTGGTAGTAATAGTAGATCTCTACTTTAAAACCACTTCCCTCGGTACCGGTTCCGGTTTCCGGCATCACATGCCTCTTGCTGAAACGTTAAAGAGTAGAATCTGGTGGCTAAGACTATTTTGGAAACTGTCATGAAAATCACTGAGATTGCATAAGGTTGTCATGAGTAGCCTTGCAGAACCTTGTTTATTGTGTTGTGCAACATTGACAGTTCCTAAAAGGGAACTGTTTTCATCTGGAAGTGTCTGTTGATTTTTGTGCCCTCCTCAGGGGTCACATGCTGCAACCCTACCGCTTTTGAAGTCAAGTTTGTCAAAAGTAGGTAAATGTCAGAAACAAATGCCTTCACCCCACCAGATACACAAGCCGAGTTTACCGCTGTTCATTGCGGACATTAAGGACAGTCAATATGTCTTTGCAGTCTTTTCAAACAATACATGAAATACTCATTAGAGATTTTAAGTTTTTAATTGATAGTCGACCAACAATTCATAACTACGTGCTTAGAATCTTTATAACCACAATCATACCCGTTAGCCCACTGTCTTTCCTTTTGCCTATAATTATGTAACATCTTATTATATGAGAGATACAGTCTTTTAAAATGACTTTCCTTACCCAACAATTCCAGGAATTTATATGGTTAGATTGAGGAGATCTTTTTTGTTCTCTTTGTCTTTTTTCCTTCACAATTAAACATGCCACTAAGTAAAGCTAAAATATAAATACAGATTTGGGGAGGATAATGTGTGTGTTCCTAAGAACAGATGCTAAGCATGTATGATAAGGGTATTTCATCTTTAATGTAGAAGAAAACTCAGAGGAAACCCAAAAGTACTGGGTCAAAACTTTAAAATAAACTAAGAGCTAAGAGCAAAGGAAGAACTGGCATTTCTGCAGGGGATCAGAATTTAAGCAAAGATTACATGAAATCCTTTTAAATGATTGATTAGTGGAGATATTGGTGAGCACATTTAGTGCAAGAAAATACTGATATATTTGGTTCAGTCTTTGGATTTATAATTACTCTGCTGAAGTTACTAGAAAAAGGAGTGCTCTACCTAGTCTCAAAATACACCTGAGACCATAACATTTTTGTGTCAACACTTGTTTAATTGTAGATCCCTGGAAGGTAAGTACACACCTGGAGTTATAACGCTGTTTAGTCATTGAAATTGTTATTCTACATCTTTGTCCCACAAGAGTAATAATTATTATTCTGTGTACATTTCAGTTCCATTAATTGAAAAAAAGCAAGCTTCAACACAACTCTTTTGACAAAAATATTCTATTAAAAATCTTTAGAGCAATGTTGAACATCCTGGAGACTGAATACAGCCAGGGTTGCATTCTAAATATGGGTGACGGGGTTTTGCGTTTTAACCGACAAAGGTTGGGTTGATGACAAAAGATAATTACCCTCAAAAGGAGTGATAGTCATCTCTTACGGGTGGATGATTTGGGAAATGTAGTCCATGGGTTAGGGTCTGTGTACTTTCCCTTTACTTTCTTTCATGCCTTTTTATTTGAAGGAAATAGTCCTTCAGTCTACCCAAAATGATGATTTTTTTACAAATTAAGCATAATATTTAATATTAAAAATTTTCAAGATGAAAACAAAATAAATGAGAAATAAAATATTTGGCTATCAATTTGCTTTTATATAAAATAAAAGATTCCTCAAAATATGAAATGCCAGACTGCAATTCCACTCAAAGCCTCTGGGCGCCGCTGTCGGCCAGTGCAGCGCAAGCTCCAAAGACCCGGATCCCTTGGTCTCTAGGCTGGAATTTCCTATGCAGAAGCGAATACATTCCAAAGGGAACTCTCATTCACAGAGACTAAGACACCGATTCCCAGTCCTACACTGGGATCCCGCTGTCCTGGGTTTAACGCACTACTGCCTCAGAAAACTGCACTCTATCCTGCTGTGAAGAACCGAAGACCCAGAGAGAACCCGAGCCAACAATGGGAGGGAGCTGCGCGCACCGGCGGCGCCCCAGCCTCCCGCAGGTACTGTTTACACTGCTGCTGCCTTTGTTCTGTCCGGCGCTGGCCAAGCCGGTCCGCTACTCCATCCCGGAGGAGCTGGACCGCGGCTCTGTGGTGGGGAACCTGGCCAAGGATCTGGGGCTCAGTGTCCTGGAAGTGTCAGCTCGGAAGCTGCGGGTTAGCGCTGAGAAGCTGCACTTCAGCGTAGACGCGGAGAGCGGGGACTTACTGGTGAAGGACCGCATAGACCGTGAGCAGATTTGCAAGGAGAGAAGAAGGTGTGAGCTGCAGTTGGAAGCCGTGCTGGAAAACCCCTTGAATATTTTTCATGTCGTCGTGGAAGTTGAGGACGTTAATGATCACGCTCCTCAATTCCCAAAAGATGAAATAAACCTAGAAATAAGTGAATCCGTCAGCCCAGGGATGAGAACAATTCTGGAGTCTGCAGAAGATCCTGATATTGGTGTGAATTCACTGAGCAAGTATCAACTAAGTCCTAACGAGTATTTCTCATTGTTGGTGAAAGACAACCCGGATGGTAGCAAATACCCAGAATTAGAACTGCAAAAGATGCTGGACCGAGAAACAGAGAGCACCCACCATCTGGTGCTGACAGCTGTAGACGGTGGGGACCCGCCCCGAAGTGGCACCACTCAGCTCCGAATCCGAGTGGTGGATGCCAACGATAACCCCCCAGTGTTCAGCCAAGATGTGTACAGGGTCCGCCTTCGGGAAGATGTGCCTCCAGGGACGGCCGTCCTAAGGCTGAGAGCCACCGATCAGGACGAGGGCAGCAATGCAGAATTCACGTACTCCTTCCTCGGAGTAGCTAACAAAGCCCAGCACGTGTTCTCTCTGGATCCTATAACCGGAGATATTGTAACTCGCCAGCCATTGGATTTTGAAGAAGTAGAAAGATATACGATTGATGTGGAGGGAAAGGACCGAGGATCTCTTTCTTCACAGTGCAAAGTAATTATAGAAGTTCTAGATGAGAACGACAACAGCCCAGAAATAATCATCACTTCCCTCTCTGAACAGATTTTGGAGGATTCCCCTTCTGGAACGGTTGTGGCCCTCTTCAAAGTACGGGATCGAGATTCCGGGGAAAACGCAGAAGTTTCGTGCAGTTTAAGCAGAGATAGTCCGTTTAAGATTCATTCCTCTTCCAATAATTACTACAAGTTAGTAACAGATAGCACCCTAGACCGGGAACAGACCCCGGGGTACAACATCACTATCACAGCCACAGATAGGGGCCAGCCGCCCCTTTCCTCCAGCACAACCATCGTTCTGCACGTCGCTGACGTCAACGACAACGCACCTGTTTTCCAAGAGCCCGCCTATCTGGTAAATGTACCAGAAAACAACCAGCCCGGTACCTCCATAACCCAAGTCAAAGCATGGGATCCAGATCTGGGACCAAATGGCCTCGTCTCCTACTCCATCATTGCCAGCGACCTAGACCCAAAGACGTTGTCATCATTTGTATCCGTGAACCAGGACAGTGGAGTGGTGTTCGCGCAGCGCGCCTTCGACCACGAGCAGCTGCGCTCCTTCCAGCTGACACTGCAGGCCCGCGACCAGGGCTCGCCCGCGCTCAGCGTCAACGTGAGCATGCGCATACTGGTGGGCGACCGCAACGACAACGCGCCGCGCGTTCTGTACCCTGCGCTGGAGCCCGATGGTTCCGCGCTCTTCGACATGGTGCCTCGCGCTGCCGAGCCCGGATATCTGGTTACCAAAGTGGTGGCAGTGGATGCAGACTCTGGACACAATGCCTGGCTGTCGTATCACGTGCTGCAGGCCAGCGACCCTGGGCTATTCAGCCTGGGCCTGCGCACTGGCGAGGTCCGCACAGCGCGTGCCTTGGGCGACAAGGACGCGGCTCGGCAGCGCCTTCTGGTCGCTGTGCGTGATGGTGGACAGCCACCACTCTCTGCCACTGCTACATTGCTTCTAGTTTTCGCAGACAGCCTACAAGAAGCATTGCCGGACCTCGTCGATCATCCCTCCCCTTCCGACTCTCAGAGTGAGCTTCAGTTTTACCTGGTGGTGGCCTTGGCCTTGATCTCAGTGCTTTTCCTCCTCGCGATAATTTTGGCCATTGCTTTGCGCTTGCGACAGTCTCCCAGCCCGTCAACCACTGGCTGCTTGGGGTCAGTTCTTGGCTCCAAGTCTCCACCTGTACTTCCACCCAACTACAGTGAAGGAACATTGCCCTATGCCTATAATTTGTGCGTGCCAGGAGATCAAGCTAAGCCAGACTTTAATTTTCTCACATCTATTGGTGATTATCCAGCCGCACAAGATATTCTCAACAAAGATAGCTCCTCAGCACTGTTGGCTAGCATTTTAACTCCTAGTGTTGAAGCAGACGAGAAGACCTTTAACCAGGTATTTAATCTTACACTTTTTATACACCGGTACTCCAATGCACTCCAATACAATTTGTTTGTGTTTGGTTTTGTTTGGTTTTGAGACAGAAGTCTATGTAGTTCTAGTTGTCGTGGAATTCTCTGTGTAGACCAAACTGAGCTGGAACTCACAGAGATCTACCTGCCTCTGCTTCCCGAGTGCTGAGAATAAACGCATGACCCAACTGGCCAGCTCTATTTTTGGAGCTTAAAGCGCCTAAGGGAAATCTAGACCAAACTCATGGGTATCACTGTGTTTGGAAGGGATGTGGAAGCATGACTCGGTGACAAAGCTCATGTGCCTCGTGTGGAATATGCCTGGTTTTATCCAGCACACACAACAGAAGGTTGGCTGTGCTTAAATACACCCCTGTCCAAGCATATTGAATTCTTTTTTTTGAGGGTTGTTTGTGTAGTATGCCCTAGTCCTGGCTCCGATTACTAATTCTCTCCTCCCTCTCCTCCTGCCTCTAACACAAGTATATAAAAATCTCACTTGAGTTTTTCATTAAAATGCCTTGCAGTTATAGATATGAAATACAATTTTATTTTATTACATTTTAAATGATAACATAATGCTATTCAAAGTTTAAATGAAACATTTCGTCTTTATTTTGCTTGTTAAAAAACAAAAGAATTCACTTTACAAACAACTCTGGTGGGGACTGGAGAGATTGGCTTAGTGGTTGAAAGCACCACTGCTCTTTGGCCGAGCACCCACAACTGTCGGCTCACTACTGCCTGTAACTCCAGTTCCACCTTCTCCCGGACTTCACATGAACCCACATTCACATATGTGCACACTCACAAAGACACGCACATACCCACAGAATTCAAACATTAAAATAAAAACTTGCATAAAAGTATTAATAATAGCCATAATAGCCATGAGTCCTACCTGCGGATTTTGTGGGCCGTGCTGTTTTCACATCCACAGATGTCGTGTCTCTTCCGTCAGCAAAACCAGTCGGAATCACAACTAGTCTGCGCATTTCCAGTTCCAGTAGTGTTCCGAAACGTTTTTAATTTAACGAGTCCATTTAATACTTACCAATTTTATAAGTGCGCTTGACAGATTTTACATCACATCACTATTGTTTGCGGTTTTCAACTTCACATATGTGTATGATCCACGGAAAAGGTGAGTGTGACAATTTCCTCTGCCACAGACACCAGGTTTTTCTTAGGGTTGTGATAATAAGATTGGACTCTAGGCGCCGCTGTTGACCAATCAAGGAATGGAAGAACAAAGCTATTGAGTCCTCCCGAACCTCCACCACACAAAGCTGAAAGGGATGGATACTCACGCATCTTAATTCTGGAAATAAGAACACCTTCGTTCGCTTCGGGATATATTTTGGATGCGGACATCCTGGAACCTCGTAGACACAAAAGGTGATTCAGAAAAAAGTAAATAAATAAACCTGCGCAAGACCCCACGGAAGAGAGCTCACACCGGGCCATGGCGAATCAGCCTCAGAGAGTGGTACGCAGCGCGCTGGTCCCGCTGTGCGTTTTCCTTGGGACCTTGTTGACGTTTGGGGCAGGGCAGATGCGATACTCGGTGCCAGAAGAGACAGATAAAGGCTTCTTCGTGGGCAACATCTCCAAAGACCTGGGGCTGGAGCCCTGGGAGGTTGCGGAACGCGGAGTCCGCATCGTCTCCAGAGACGCAGAAACGGAGCTTTTCGCTCTGAATCCGCGAGGTGGCAGTTTGGTCACCGCAGGTAGAATCGACCGTGAAGAGTTGTGTGATACGTTGCCCTCCTGCTTGCTAAATTTGGAGATTCTCATGGAGGACACCCTGAAAATTTACGGAGTGGAGGTGGAAATAACGGACATTAATGATAACGCCCCCAGCTTCCGGGAAGAGGAGGTGGAGATCAAAGTCAGCGAGCAGGCTAGTCCTGGGTCGCGATTTCCTCTTCCTAACGCTAGGGATCCAGATGCGGGGATGAACTCCCTCCAGAGCTACCAGCTCAGTCCTAGTAGCTACTTTTCCTTGCAGGTGAGAGGCGGAACCGATGGGGACAAGAACCCAGAGCTCGTGCTGGAGGAAGGCCTGGATCGGGAGAAAGAGGCATCTCACAATCTTCTCCTCACAGCCTTAGATGGGGGAGATCCCATCCGCAAGGGCACGGTTCCTGTTCGTGTCGTGGTCCTCGATGTAAACGACCACACCCCAAAGTTCACACAGTCTGTGTACAGAGTGAGTGTTCCCGAAAGCCTCAGCTCTGGAACTCGGGTGCTCGTGGTAAACGCCACAGACCCAGACGAGGGTATCAACGGGGAAGTGAGGTACTCGTTCCGGAACGTGAAAAGCAAAGCTTCTGAAATTTTTCAGTTGAATCCTCAAACTGGAGAAGTTCTAGTCGGAAAGCCTCTGGATTTTGAAAAGTACAGATTCTACGAGATGGAAGTTCAAGGCCAAGATGGTGGAGGCCTCTTGAGCACCGCCAAGTTGCTGATCACAGTTGTGGATGTGAATGATAACACTCCAAAGATAACTGTCACCTCGTCCATTAACTCCGTAATGGAAAATTCTCCTTCAGGTACAGTAATTGCTCTTTTAAACGTTCAAGATCAAGATTCTGGAGAAAACGGTCAGGTCACTTGCTTCATTCCTAGTGGTCTTCCTTTTAAGTTAGAAAAGACTTACGGAAATTACTATAAATTGATAACAAGTAGTGAACTGGATCGGGAGCAGGTGGAGAGCTACAATATTACATTAATCGCCAAAGATCAGGGAAGTCCACCCTTGTCTACGGAAACTCACCTCCTGCTGAAAGTGGCGGATGCCAACGACAACCCTCCAGTTTTCACTCACCCCTCTTACTCTGCCTACATTCCTGAAAACAACCCCAGAGGCTCTTCCATCTTCTCAGTGACCGCAGTTGATAGGGACAGCAGAGAAAATGCCCAGGTCACTTACTCTCTGGCTGAGGACACAATCCAGGGATCACCTCTATCCGCTTATGTTTCTATCAACGCAGACACCGGTGTGCTGTATGCCCTGCAATCCTTCGACTATGAGCAGTTCCAAACCTTACAACTGGGAGTGACTGCTAGTGACAGTGGGGACCCACCATTAAGCAGCAATATTTCGCTGACCCTGTACGTGCTGGACCAGAACGACAATACTCCAGAGATCCTGTATCCCTCTCTCCCTACTGATGGCTCCACTGGGGTGGAATTGGCGCCCCGCTCAGCAGAGCCGGGTTATTTAGTGACCAAGGTGGTGGCAGTGGACAGAGACTCGGGACAGAATGCCTGGCTGTCCTATCGCCTGCTCAAAGCCAGCGAGCCAGGGCTCTTCTCCGTGGGGCTGCACACAGGAGAGGTTCGCACTGCCCGCGTCTTGATGGACAAAGATGCTCTCAAGCAGAGCCTTGTGGTAACTGTACAGGATCACGGCCAGCCTCCCCTCTCCGCTACTGTCAGACTTACTGTGGCCGTGGCTGACAGCATCCCAGAGGTTCTGGAGGATTTGGTTAGTCTGGAGACTCCCGCCAATCCTGATGAGTCAGGCCTCACCCTCTACCTAGTGGTGGCCATCACTGCAGTCTCCTGCATCTTCCTCATCTTTGTCATGGTACTACTGGCTCTCAGGCTTCGGCGCTGGCACTCCTCGCGTCTGGTCCAGGCTGCCAGCGGATTGGCTGGCATGCCTCCTTCGCATTTTATGGGCGTGGACGGGGTGCGAGCTTTTCTCCAGACCTATTCCCACGAGGTTTCACTCACTGCAGACTCGAGGAAGAGTCACCTCATCTTTCCTCAGCCCAACTATGCAGACACCCTCATCAGTCAGGAGAGCTGTGGGAAAAGCGAGCCTCTCTTGATAGCTGAAGACTCAGCTACCATTTTAGGCAAATGTGACCCGACAGATATTCAGGTGAGATAAATTTCTTTGCCTCCCAAATATTGCTGTTTTGGCACAAGTCTTGAAGGGACTTTTGTTGAGCTGGTTATGAAAATTAGGCTTGGGTGAAAATAAGTACTCTATACATATATAGAACATTTGTCTGCCGGTTTGTGTACCTTACCATCATCAGACTAACATTTTTTTTTCAGAAAGCTTTATCAAAGTCGATTTTTAGTGCTTGCATGTTTTCTTTTGATTTTGTAAAGCTAGCTCGACTCTCTTCGCTTGCTTTGTCGTGCGTTAACTTCAGTACCGTTTGTCTATCGTCATGATCTGTGGCTGTCTATGTAAACTAATTGTGATTTAATTCGACGACTCATAGATTTTATTTCAATTTCACAGCCTCTCTATAGTCTACCATGGTTTGCTTCTAATGTGTAAATTTAACTCAGGAACATGGTCTCTGCAGCGTTTCCTCCTTTATCTACACACTACTTATAGCAAGATTTTCTTCTGAGTACAGAACAGTTCAGTTTTGTTTTGTTTGTTTTTTTGAAGGTTGGTGGTATTTTGGGGTCCTGTTGACTACTTCAATTTTGTGTCGATGCTTCACCCTATCAAAACAGATGCATAACAGGACTTTCTTTGTTGGGAGAGGGAATGCAGGATCATTTTCTTAGGCTCCCTATCTATCCTAGTGTGAATTCACTAGATTTTTCTAAGAATAACCTGACTGTTGTTGAGTTGATGTTGCTTCCTTTTGTTTTTCTTTTTACTGTAGTGTTGTGTGTAATGCTTTTTCTTTTTTCCTTTTTTTCTTCTCTTGTTCTTTTCTATTTTTCCTTTCCTTTTGTGGAATGTTTTTTAATGTAACAAATTCACATATAGAAATGTTTATCCCATGCTTCTCAGAAAGTTTCAAATTCAGATTTGTTTATATGGTTTGTGGAGAGGGGAGTGGGTGTTTGGATTGCATAAGTGATTGATTCAGTGGCCAATCATGTGCTTAGCATGTAAGACCCTTGGTGAAATCTCTAGCACAAGGAGGGTGGGAATTCTTCTTCTTCTTCTTCTTCTTCTTCTTCTTCTTCTTCTTCTTCTTCTTCTCTTTCCTCCTCCTCTTCCTCTTTGTTGAAGTGTTCTCCTTCTCCTTCATCGTCGTCTTTCATCTAGAAGTCTTGGATTCCAGCTTTCTTTTCTTAGGCTCATTTTTTACTACACTTAAGCATATTCAACTGTGGTAATCAGAAAGAAAAAGCCCTTGCTATCAGAGCCTCAATACTTATCCAGTAATATGCATATTATCTGAAGCAAAGGCAAACAACAAAAAGAGACTTATCTAGAAGATTTAATCTCATGAATCACTTCCATAATTAAACTCTACATTCCTATGTCACACCTGGAGATTTGATTCAAGCTATTTGTGCATTAATATTTCCTTTCAAGTTAATGGTTTACACTTAGGAGTTGATCTTAATATAATTCACTGTAAATTTGGTGATTGAGCACAATTCTTCAACTGTTGTTAGTTCTTCCTACATATGTCTAAATTTGTCTTGAAGCCAAGAAGAGTATTTGAGTGTTTTGAGTAGTGTTTATACTTATGGAATTCCAAACTCAAAAAAGAAAAAAATCCTTAAGGTACTACACTTGAACTAGAATTATTCAAAATGCTATGATTGGTAGGGAGAGATTGCACCGTGTTTTAAAGCACAATCTAAACGATGTGGGGAGCTGTGAACAGAACTCTGAAAGCTGATTTGCAAGTCGCTGAAGATTCAGTTAGGATGCACCATATAGTTCATTTAAATAAAAGGGTAAAAGAGAAAATGCGCTCACATGTCATGTCATTAAATTCTTAAGGATGAACGAGCATTTAACAATCCCTGTATTGCATCTATATTATAACTAGAAATAATTTGTGGCGCTGATCATCTTTATTTCAAATGTGCCCTAAATAGTATGGAGTGCCCTGTCTCTAGCAATTATTCATGTGTCAGGTTTTCCCAAACCACTTGGTGGGGCTATTTTCCACGTGGCCTTGAGAAGAGTCTTACCTGGCTCCTCCACTGTGTGCATCTCCTCTGACAGGAGAAAACAGGCCTTTTACTCTATCATTGCTTGGTTAATAGCTATGCTACAGATTCCATCTCTGGGGGCTTTGTTCAATAGCAACACTGGAAAACAAATTCTAAACTCAAACTCCTTTGTTGCTTTTGTCCCAATATAGCTCTGTATACCTAATCCCATTGAATCTGTAAAGGCTTCTGGTTGCAATTTTATGAGTGGACTCTGGGCGCCGCTGTTGTCCAGTTCGCTGTAAGAGCTGACTCCCAGGCTCTACGGGTTGAAATTGTGAAAGTTCACTGAAGGCTTAAAGAGTGGGGGGGGACTTGAATCTTCTGCTTAGCAAATCAGATTAGAGACTGTGAGATCTTCAAACTTAGAGGGAGCGTTTGGGTTTTCCTCGTGGTGGAAGTAATTCGTGAAGCCTTCCCGCTTCACCCGGGAACCTCTGAGAAGGATGGAGCCCACAGTGAAACCAGGGAGCAGGACCCGGTGGAGGCAAGTACTCTTTCCGTTCTTGCTGCCTTTGTTCTGCACGGGGCTTTCGGAGCAAATCCGATATTCTATTCCCGAAGAAATGGCCATGGGCTCGGTTGTGGGAAACCTCGCTGTGGATCTGGGGCTGCCTGTTCGGGATTTACGGACTCGAAACCTCAGAGTTATCGCAGAGAAACCGTACCTTACTGTGAACCCTGAGAACGGGAACATAGTTGTGAGCGACAGAATAGATCGAGAATTACTGTGCTTCCAAAGCTCCCTGTGTGTCCTGCCCTTAGAGATTGTGGCAGAAAACCCCCTAAACGTCTTTCACATCAGCGTGGTGATAGAAGACATAAATGATAATCCTCCCCACTTCCTCCAAAAGAGTATTGTTTTACAAATCAATGAACTTGCAATTCCAGGCACTAGGTTTGGCCTGGAATCTGCCATAGACGAAGATGTAGGACTGCACTCCCTCCAGAGTTACCAGCTCAGTAAGAATGAGCATTTCTCTCTGGTGGTGAAGGACAAGGCTGAAGGCAAGGATGCGCCAGAATTAGTGTTAGAGAAGCCTTTAGACAGGGAAAAGCAGAGTTCCCAGCTCTTGGTCCTGACTGCGGTGGATGGGGGAGAACCAGTACTAACTGGCACTGCTCAAATTCAAATCGTGGTCACTGATGCTAATGATAATCCCCCAGTGTTCAGCCAAGACTCCTACAAAGTCAGTCTTAGAGAGAACGTGCCCTCAGGCACTTCTGTGGTAAAGGTGGTGGCCACCGACCAGGACGAGGGTGTCAATGCAGAGGTCACCTACTTCTTCAAATCAGTAGGAGATGATATTAGAAATAAGTTTATCCTAGATTACCAAAATGGAGAAATTAAATCTGAAGGCCCTATAGACTTTGAAACCAAGAGAACTTATACCATGAGCATAGAGGCCAAGGACGGTGGAGGTATGGCCACAGAATGTAAAGTTATTATAGAAATTCTCGATGAAAACGACAATGCCCCGGAAGCAGTTTTTACTTCGGTGTCCAATTCTATAACCGAAAATGCAGAACCTGGGACAGTGGTGGCTCTGTTCAAAACATATGATAAAGATTCAGAAGAAAATGGAAGGGTGACGTGCTTCATAAAAGAAACGGTTCCTTTTAGAATTGAATCTTCTGCCAGTAATTACTATAAGCTTGTAACTGATGGGGTTCTGGACCGGGAGCAGACATCAGTGTACAATGTCACCATCGTCGCCACTGATAGAGGCAAGCCACCCCTCTCCTCCAGCACAAGCGTCACGCTGCACGTTGGGGACATCAATGACAACGCTCCAGTTTTCCACCAGGCCTCCTACTTGATCCAAGTGGCTGAAAATAACCCGCCTGGTGCTTCCATTGCACAAGTAAGCGCCTCCGACCCGGATTTGGGGCCCAATGGCCATGTTTCCTACTCTATCATAGCCAGCGACCTGGAACCTAAATCGCTATGGTCCTACATATCCGTGAACCAGGACAGCGGGGTAGTTTTCGCACAGCGCGCCTTCGACCATGAGCAGCTGCGCTCCTTCCAACTGACATTGCAGGCGCACGACCAGGGCTCGCCCGCGCTCAGCGCCAACGTGAGCATGCGCGTGCTGGTGGGCGACCGCAACGACAACGCGCCGCGTGTGCTGTATCCCACGCTCCAGCCTGATGGCTCTGCGCTCTTCAATATGGTACCGCGCGCCGCCGAGCCCGGATACCTGGTCACCAAAGTGGTGGCGGTGGACGCAGACTCCGGACGTAACGCCTGGTTGTCGTATCACGTGCTGCAGGCCAGTGATCCCGGACTCTTCAGCCTGGGCCTGCGCACTGGCGAGGTCCGCACAGCGCGTGCCTTGGGTGACAGAGATGCAGCTCGGCAGTGCCTTCTGGTAGCTGTGCGTGATGGTGGGCAGCCACCGCTCTCGGCTACAGCCACGCTGCACCTGATCTTCGCTGACAGCCTACAGGAGGTCCTGCCAGACCTCAGCGATGACCCTCTGCCATCGGACCCCCAGAGTGAGCTTCAGTTTTACCTGGTGGTGGCCTTGGCCTTGGTCTCAGTACTCTTTCTTTTCGTTGTGATTCTCGCCATGGTCCTTCGTCTTCGACAGTCCCACAGTCCTGCAGCCTCAGACTGCTTTCAGTCTGGCCTCTGTTGTAAGACTAGACCAGGGGTTTCTCTCAACTACAGTGAGGGGACTCTGCCTTATTCCTACAATCTCTATGTTGCCTCCAATAGTCAAAAAACATCTCATTTTCTTACCTTAACGCCAGAAATGGTCCCTCCGCAAGATCTTTCAATGCAAGCTTCTGTGGAAGTGAGTGCCACTGAGGAGAACAAGACAGTCTCTGATTCTCTCGCTTCTACCCACGTGAGTTTCAATGTGCCTTTCATTCGCAATTTGTTTAATTTTCATATTCGATTGGAATGATTTTTTTAACAGGGTCCAGTTGTCCTGGAACTCACTGTGTAGACCAGGTTGGCATTGAACACACAGAGGTCCTCCTCCCTCTGCTGGAATTAAAAGTGTGTGCCACCACATCTGGCTTTGAAAGGAATATCTTAAAGCACATTATACTCACAATCTCCTGTTTGATTTGCACAATCTCACTTCCTTTCCTGTCTTTTCTCTATGGGCCAGTAACTGCCACCATTAGGCTTCAGAATTTTGAAATATTTTATCCATATACGTGAAAACTCAAAACATAGAAGTATTATGGCTCACTGCCTTTCAAGTAATTCTAAACAGTGTGTGTGTGTGTGTGTGTGTGTGTGTGTGTGTGTGTACACGCGCGCGCGCCATGTGGAGGTCAGAGGACAACTTTTGGGAGTTGGTTCTCTATTTCTACATTGTGAGTCCCAGGAACTTAACTCAGATTCTGTTAGGTTGGGCAGCAGGCGCCTTTACCTGCTGAGCATCTCATGCTGAGCCTACTCAAATATAAACTGAACTATACTTTTGTTTCTCTGTAGTTGTTTCTTGGGAGATCAATATCTTGAGCTTATGAGGCTTTTTCTTTATTAATATAAATTGAGAAATACTATGTACAAAAAGGTTCTCAAATATGATGTGATAATAATTTGGTGATAGTGTTCAGATATATTAAGGGTTCTTTTAATCCCATTTTTATGTCTGGTCTTTTCCCACGAGTATCTGTAAGTTTCCTTCCAATTTTATCTTCTGGCTACCAGAGGCTGGAGGCTAGCTCAGTTAGAGTTTATACTTAAGCACTGGAGATAGCTAAGGTCCACTGTCCTGCAGCCATCATCACACACAGCTTCTAGACACATGAAATATGTCCTCTCCTAGAATCTTTTCTACATTCTGATGTGCTTCTAAATGTACGGCCAATAATTCTCAGTTACTAAAATTAGGTCGGTTACCCAAGACAAGGTAATTTTATAGTATTCTTCAGATTCCTAGTTTTCTTACTAAAGTCTTACTCAACACCAAAGATCTACTGAAATTTTGTCTTATTGGGCAAAAACAGGAAAACACAAACAGCTACTGAAAATAATTTCAAGGAAGTGGGTTTGTAGGTAAAATATGAGAGAACTAAAATGCTCACTGAACTGTCCACTACTGTTAAATCTTTCTGTCTCCATCTCCACTTGAAGAACAGTAGATGGAGCTATTCAAGGTACAAGGCCAAAGTAATTCTCTCCCTTAGTTCAGGACTGTGCAGTAATTGGTTCGGACTCTGAGCGCCGCTGTTCAACCAGGGAGGAAAAAGCAGCGAAGCCCTGCTCGCTGACTTTGCAGGCGCCTAAAGCACAAAGCAGATAAAGACAAAAACACCTCTCGGAGGAAACTGGCCACAGGAGCGGGTCCCATCTCCTGATTGTCGGGTTCCAAGGCCTGAAAGGTGGATTCTGGTTTAAGTGGTCAAAGGCAGGATTGGAGATAATCCTCAAGTGACAATGATCCCTGCGCAATGGCGCGAGGATGGCAAAGGGCTGGTCTTGCTGGCTGTCCTCCTTGGGATCCTATGGAAGGCCGGATCCACCCAGATACGCTATTCAGTTCCTGAGGAGCTGGAGAAAGGATCTAGGGTGGGCAACATCTCCAAGGACCTGGGGCTGGAGCCCCGCGAGCTGGCGGAGCGAGGGGTCCGCATCGTCTCCAGAGGTAGGACTCAACTTTTCGCTCTGAACCCGCGGAGCGGCAGCTTGGTCACCGCGGGCAGGATAGACCGGGAGGAGCTGTGCATGGGGTCCATCAGTTGTCAATTAAATCTAGAGATTCTGATGGAAGATATAGGGAAAATCTACGGAGTGGAAGTAGAAGTGCGGGACATTAACGACAATGCTCCCTACTTCCGTGAGAGTGAATTAGAAATAAAAATGATTGAAAACGCCGCCGCTGGGATGCGGTTCCCTCTTCCCCACGCTTATGATCCAGATATCGGGAAGAACTCTCTTCAGAGCTACCAGCTCAGCCCGAATGCTCACTTCTCGCTTGAGGTGCAGAAAGGAGCTGATGGTAACAAGTACCCGGAGTTGGTGCTGGAGCGCGCACTGGACCGCGAGGAAAAGGCGGAGCACCTCCTGGTCCTCACAGCTTCAGACGCGGGGGACCCAGTTCGCACTGGCACGGCGCGCATCCGCGTGACAGTCCTAGACGCGAACGACAACGCACCTGTGTTTGCTCGGTCTGAGTACCGCATGAGTGTGCGGGAGAACGTGGCTGTGGGCACTCAGCTGCTGCAAGTCAATGCCACCGACCCGGACGAAGGAGTCAATGCGGAAGTGATGTATTCCTTCCGGTATGTGGACGACAAGGCGGCTAAAGTTTTCAAGCTAGACCGTCATTTGGGGACAATATCAACAATAGGGGAGCTGGACCACGAGGAATCGGGTTTCTACGAGATGGACGTGCAAGCAACCGACAAGGCGGGATATTCTGCACGGGCCAAAGTCCTCGTCACAGTTCTGGACGTGAACGACAATGCTCCTGAAGTAACCATCACATCCCTCACCAGCTCTGTTCCAGAAAACTCTCCCCGAGGGACATTAATAGCCCTTTTAAATGTAAATGATCAAGACTCGGGGGAAAATGGACAGGTAGTCTGTTCCATCCAGGAGAATCTGCCCTTTAAATTAGAGAAATCTTACGGAAACTATTATAGTTTAGTCACAGACACAGTCCTAGACCGAGAACAGGTTCCTAGCTACAACATCACAGTGACCGCCACTGATAGAGGAAGCCCGCCCCTGTCAACCGAAACTCACCTCTCGCTGATCATAGCAGACACGAATGATAACCCACCCGTTTTTCCTCAGGCCTCTTACTGGGCCTACATCCCAGAGAACAATCCTAGAGGGGCCTCCATCGCATCCGTGACCGCCCACGACCCCGACAGTGACAAGAATGCCCAAGTCACTTACTCCCTAGCTGAGGACACCCACCAGGGCGTGCCCCTTTCCTCCTACGTCTCCATCAACTCGGACACTGGTGTCCTGTATGCACTGCACTCCTTTGACTATGAGCAGTTCCGAGACCTACAACTGCAGGTGATGGCGCGTGACAGCGGGGACCCGCCGCTCAGCAGCAACGTATCACTGAATCTGTTCGTGCTGGATCAGAACGACAATGCCCCCGAAATCTTGTACCCCACTCTCCCTACGGACGGTTCTACTGGGGTGGAGCTAGCGCCCCGCTCAGCAGAGCCTGGCTATCTGGTGACGAAGGTGGTGGCGGTGGACAGAGACTCAGGACAGAACGCCTGGCTGTCCTACCGTCTGCTCAAGGCCAGCGAGCCAGGGCTCTTCTTGGTGGGGCTGCACACGGGCGAGGTAAGCACGGCTCGAGCCCTGATGGACAGAGATGCTCTCAAGCAGAGCCTCGTAGTGGCTGTGCAGGACCACGGCCAGCCCCCTCTCTCCGCTACTGTCACGCTCACTGTGGCGATCGCCGACAGCATCCCCGACGTCCTGGCGGACCTGGACAATCTGGAGTCTCCTTCTACCTCCGAAAGCTCAGGGCTCACGCTCTATCTGGTGGTGGCTGTGGCGGCGGTCTCCAGCGTCTTCCTGGTCTTTGTTCTGGTGCTGCTGGCGCTCAGGCTGCGGCGCTGGCACTCACTGCGCCTGCTCGGGGCTGCGGGACCCGGATTGGCTGACGTTCCAGCCTCTCACTTTGTGGGCGTAGACGGAGTGCAAGCTTTCCTGCAGACCTATTCGCACGAGGTCTCACTCACTGCAGGCTCCCGAAAGAGTCATTTGATTTTCCCGCAGCCCAACTATGCAGACACGCTCATTAGCCAGGAGAGCTGCGAGAAAAGCGAGCCTCTTTTGCTATCGGGTGATTCAGTATTTTCTAAAGATAATCATGCATTAATTCAGGTGAGTCCATTCTGAGCTTGGAGTGAACTATCCTTCTCATATAGATGATTCATGGGTATTTGGAATTAATAAAGCAGTCACCAACAACAACCTAGCCACCATGTTTGGTTTAAAGGATATTGTTGCCCGCAACTATTGCATGATATAAAAGTTTCTACTTTGTATTACTCTGTGCCCTATAATATGGTAGCTTAGTTCACCAAAGATAATGCTCTTTCCACATTTAATTCTTTTTCCTTTTGATCATGAGGCATCTTTATGTCGATTATTTGATGCCAGTTTATCTGTTAGGACTACAGAAGTTGTGGGTGTAACTCAAAACTCAGAGGTAGAGACTCGCCTGTATGGAGACCCTAGATTCAATCCTCAGGAAAGGCTGAGGAAACACGAATTCCCCTAGAGTGAAGAAACAAAATTTATTGGAAAGTTACAGTTGCTTGTCTTTCTTCTAACCTCCCTTTCTGGGGATTGAACCAAGATCTGAGCTAAACACTTTACCTCTGGGCTAATACGTCCCTAGCCCCAACAGAATGGCCTTTAGTTGCATTTAAATCTGCCAGTGAATTCATATACTGCATTTAATGCCCTTTAAATAATATTATGTCTGGTCATTAGGGATCATACATATATTTCTTGTAAAAGTTGCTTGTACCTGTTTGTCTGTGTCCGTATGAATGTATGCACACGTACAGAAGCTGGATGAAGGAACTGTGTGTTCTCTATCACTTTCTGCCTGTTCATTTGAGGCAAGCTCCTTCCCTGAACCCGGGACTCACATTTTCTCACTAGTCTGGAAGTCAGCAAGCCCCAGAAGTCCCCTGCTCTGACCCCATGGAGAGGGTTATAGTCCTCTGTGGGACGCCCCAGATGGTTTATGGCTGCTGAGATCCAAATGCCCAGTGTGCATGACTGCGCAGCAGGCACTGTAGACGCCTATGGTCTCTTCAGCTCCGTCCTTAGACTTTCTTGATATAGTTTCGTGTTTTCAGTTGTTTGACTTCCAAGTATGGTGAATTTTATCTCCTACACGCTTGAAATTTTTCTCAAATATATGATTTATGTGTTGTCACGAGGAAGAACTGTAAAGGCATTTCACCTGTTAGACAGTTCAGTAGTGCAATATGTGTGTAATTATAAAGTTAAACATCTCTCTTATCATTTTTACCTGCACTGATGATATTTAAAATATCCAGAATTCACCAATGTATCACAAGCACGAGTTATTATTGCCATTTACACAGTGAAGAATTTCTCGAGCAAAAGCCTTTAAGATTTTAAACATTAAGATTTAATATATTCATTCTTCACTAAGTTTCCCCTTTCATAAACAAAATTTTCTGGAAAGTGTAGGTCCTAAGTGCTAACTTAGAACTGGTGGGGTTTTTTTCTATTTATGTGTTGTCTATCTATTAAAAACATAATAATTGGTTTCCAAATTTATTGAAGAGATTAGTGATACTTAGAGAAGGAAGGGTAATCCAATGGCCCCCAAATAAAATAAGATCCCATTGGAGTGAACTCTTTTAAAAACACTTTCCCTCAACTGCAATACTGGGGAGCAGAGACTGGGGAGTTCACTCCAATGGGATCTTGGACAACTTTACTGGGAGATGATGACAAAAAACAGAAAATTGGAGGTTTTTGTTTTGTCTGTATGAAAATGGACTGTATGGGGGTGCAGAACAACAGTTGTAGCGTTCAATTATTGTGGGTGGTTGTTGATATTCAGATACATGTTGGCTGTTTTCTGAGAGTAACTGGCAGAGGGTTTGGGTATTCACATTTCTCCTAGTTCCGGTAATCAAAGTACATGAGGAACTCGTCTTCCTGTGTGTTATGGAGATGGGTATACATTCGTTCCACCTCTAAATCAAAGGGTTCAGCTATAAATTAAAAATTGTACTTCTACTGAAAATTACAATGTAATCTGGCAGCAGAAATTCTTCCATCTCTTTTCTTTTGAGAGAGGAATTAAAGCTGCTACAGCCTGCACATCTCGCTAGAACTACACAGTTCACAGATCACTTTTCTATGAATTGGAAGGCTAATCATCCCCACTATCCCCACTTCCTCAGTAATGTGCAACTGGACCTAGCCCTGGTCATAGTGGTAGATGCTGACTCCAGGCCTGGCTGACCTGCTGGCTACCTGAGATTCAGTCTGTGGCTGCCAACAAAGAATACGTGGCTCTCTCACAAGGAGTTGCCGGCAGAACTCTGTGGTGGCGGAGAGATGCCCCCACTTAACCGCCTTTGTACCATGCCCTGTCTAGGCTAACATTCTTGTCAAGCACTGCCGTATCTCAGCGACCACTATGCAAAATTGCTTTCCAATTCCGTCTTAATTTCTACCTGGTCATTGTCTGAGTTTGCATTTCTGTTTCACTGTTCCTGGCTACACTCTTTGTGCTGGTTTTTGAAGTACTGAGGATGCTTTCTACTCCCCTTTTAGGCCCCAGGTTTTAGCTTCAGGGTGTCTCTTAGTCCAAAATGTCATAATCCTACCAGTGTGTACTGCGCCTGTAAACTCAGGGACGAGTGGAATTCTTTCTTGGAAACTCTGCTCCTCGGGACTCAGTCAAAATCTCACTGAAGGACCCTGGGTGGGGTAGGGGTGACTGATCATTCTGATTGCAGGGAGCCCAAATCCATCCATCTGGGCACAAGAACTTCTCCATAAAGTTTAAGTTCAGTCTCAAGCAGATTTTCTCATGGCCTGAACTCTTGTCAGAGATCTCAGGGAGAAACAATTTTGGCAACATCTTGTGGTGAGAAGCTTTGACACTGTGAGCACGAGAGGTCATGGCCAGGCATGGTAGGAACAAATGATCCACAGTATTTAGTGTTTGTAGTCAGTAAACACTTGATTACATACTTTACACTCTATATTTAGTAACTTTACCTTGATATTCAGATTGTGTTTATCTAAAGAGCGGGACAAATCTTGATCGGGGCATCAGGAAAAATACACTTTCACATCTCAAAACCAGTTTATCAGATACCTGGCCTTTTCTAATGAGAAATCTCTCACCACACAAAGACAGCCTGGGGCTGGAGAGGTGATGGTTCAAAGGTTAAGAGCAGATATTGCTCTTTGGAAGGGTTGGGGGTTCATTTTCCTGCTCTCACAAATGTTGACCCACAACTCCAGCTCCAGGGGATCCAATTTGACTTTTTTTTTTTTTTTACCTCCACAGGCACCTGCAAATACCCACACAAACAATTGCACATAATTAAAAAGACAATTAGAATGAACAATCTGGCTAATGCCCACCTGTGGGATCTACTAAAGACTAAAGACTAGCCAGGCGGTGGTGGCACACGCCTTTAATCCCAGCACTCGGGAGGCAGAGGCAGGCGGATCTCTGTGAGTTCGAGACCAGCCTGGTCTACAAGAGCTAGTTCCAGGACAGGCTCCAAAGCCACAGAGAAGCCCTGTCTCGAAAAACCAAAAAAAAAAAAAAAAAGACTAAAGACTAAGAAAAGACAAGCACATCCACAAGATTCTAGTAGTGAATTCAAGGCCAGCCTGAGGCTACAGAGTGAAACTTAATCTCAACAGACAAAACAAAGCAATCAACAAAATGGAATTTCCCTTGTGGTAATAGGTGGCTACCAGTAAGGCAGGGGCCAGGGGTCCTTCCTGTATCTCCCAGCAGCATATACTGATAGTGTTGAATTGTTGAAAATTGGTCCACTGATAAGTGTGGCTATTTATAGATTGAGCTATTATGTACTTACCTAGCCAATACTACATTTTCTGAACTATTAAAGCCTTATAGTAAGTCTTAAAGCCAAGTAGTTAAGCTAGCCACATTTTTAGTATTTGTTAATATCAATTTGACTGTACTTGGTGTTATATTTCCAAATAATTCCAACCATCTTGTCAATTCCAGCTACAAAAGTGTGCAGGGTTTTGTAATGGGATTGCATTGAATTTATAGCTCTTCTGTGATGGTAGGAGAATCACTTTTAACAATATTGAGATTTGCTAATTTGTGAACATGGTATATATTTCTATTTAATTAAAGCTGGTAAAAGTTATCTCAGCTATGTTTTGTAGTTTTTACTAATGAGGGTTTCTTAATTTTAAAAATTATTTCTTTTTTATGTGTGTATATGTGAGGGTTTGCCTGTATGGACGTGCACAGTGTGTGTGCCTGCTGCCCATGGATGCCTGAAGAGGCATTAGATCGCCTGTAATTGGAGTTACAGATGACTGTGAGCCACCATGTAGGTGCTGGGAACTCAACCTCAGTCCCCCAAAGAATAGCCAGTGATCTTAACTACTAAGCCATTTCTCCGGCATGATTAAATTTTATTTTTAAGTGGTATATAAAAACGTAAAACTTGAACACAATATTTAGGGAATTGTGTGATGTTTTGATATATTCACATTGTGAGATATTCAAATCAGGTCAAAGTGTCTGTCTCCTTAAATATCATTTCTCTCCATGAAGCTTGCAAAATCCTTTCTTCTAGCTCATTGTATCATTGTTGGCTGTTGTTTCCCTTCTGCAGAATTGCACCACCAAACTTGTGGGTGCTGTCTAGCTCAAACTTAGTAGTCATTAATCAGCCTTTCTCTGCCTTACCCCCGCTCTTCTTAGTCTTTGGTAAAACAACACCCCCAGCCCTTTTTGAGACGGGATTTCACCGTGTATGCCTGACTACTGACTAGCCTGGAACTTGCTACATAGACCAGGCTGGCCTTGAACTCACAGAGATTCCCTTTCTTCTGTCTCTCAGAGTGCTGGAATTAACAGTATAAACCACCATGCCTGGCACAATTGTGCTATTAACCCCTATGAGATCAACTACTTTAGATCCAAATGTGAGTGAGATGTTATGGTACTTGTCTTTTTGCCTATAGCGTATTTTGCTTAACATAGTTGACCCCAGTTCCATCCACGTTGCTACAAATGACAAGATTTCATCCTTTTGAGGCTGAGTAGCATTGCATTATGTATATGTGCCAGATTTTCTTTATCCATCAGGTGATGAATACTTATCCTGTGTCTATTTCTTTACTAAGAAAAGGTTGAGGGACTTAAATATTTTCATTAAACTGTTTAACTATGATATTTTGTTTTCATAATTAGTATTGCATCTTTTAAATTTATATTCTTTCTTTCTTGTTTTTAATTTACAGAAAAATACCAGTTTTATTTTGTAGATGTTTAAGACAGAGATTCACTGTGTAGCCCAGACTGCCCTTGAATTTTCTATATACCCCAACCAAGCTGGCTTTGGACTCAAGAACTCAGAATCCTCCTGTCTCTTCCTCCCAAATCCAGGAATTATGGGCATGTATGTACACTACCATGCCTGGGTAATGCTGTGCACATTTTATACGATCTCAAAAGCAAGTTGTGTAGGGTACTATAGCCTCATGCTATATTATGTAAGCCTGAACTATCTCTGCTTCCATTCCCTACAGTGTGCAGGTTGGAAGAGCCCACACAGAAACAGTAAGCATTGGTGTCTGTCCAAGTCCAGCAGTGGATTCTTTATTAACTAATTTATGTTACAAGTATTTATTGACTCCCTAACAGTAGCAAAAGCCTGTCCTAACTGACAGATGCGAGAAGGTGGATGACGTGATTCCTGCCTTAGTGAGGCCGCTGTTTCACGTGGACTTTAGACGCAGCAATCTTAGAGTGCAACCAGACCTATTCTCTAAGTCGGGAAGGACTGGGGGTGATCAGAGTGAGGCCTGAGGGATTAGTAGAATTTATTGAGGCAACAGAGTGAAAGAAAGGAGGTTGCCAGGCAGAGGGACTAGCATGTGCCAGGACCCTAAATCCAGAAGAGGTGTGTGAGTCGTGGCCACGGAAAGAGTTAGGGGTACTGGAAATGGAACACGAGGTGAGACTGGCAAAGGGAACAGAGCCTTGGAATCTTACTGGAGATTCTGGGTTCTGTTTTAAGTTCTTTTGTGTTTAGATGTTGTTAAATGGTTTTTAAATAAGACAATGACAAAATATTATTCAAAATGTAAAGATTCTTGTGTGGAGATGTGATCTGTGAGGGTCGTAAGTGTTAACAGGAGGCTACTTGTTCATTTCCTGGCCATTTAGATCTGAAATAATCACTCAGAGACTATATTATTTACAATACTATTTGGCCAATAGCTTAAGCGTGTTTTTGGCTAACTCCTATATCTAAAAGTTAATCCATTTCTATTAGTTTATATTTTATCACGAGAGTTGTGGCCTACCAGCAAGGTTCCGGCTGAAGGCTTGCGTCTTTCTCTTCTGGCGGCTCCAGGGCTTCTCCTTAACTCCGCCTACTCTCTCCTCCTCTATCTGCTTGGAACTCTTGCCTTGTCCTATTCTGCTAAGCCACTGGCCAAAACACCTTTATTCATTTACCAATAAAAGCAACACATATACAGAAGGACTTCCCGTACCACATAAGGAAACACTTAGAGGCTACATAGAGAACTATGGCAATATGGCTAGTAAGAAATATTGCTGGAGGGCCAATAAGATGGCTCAGGGGTAAAGCCTAGTCCCCCAAAAGTGTGATTGCCCTAGTTGAAACCCTGGAACTCACTTAAAAGGCCAGACTCAGTAGTATGCATCTGTAACCCCAGCACTCCTACAGTGAGATTGGAGGCAGAGAGAGAATGGCCTTGGAGACTGAGGGTCAGTGAGCCTGGAGTATGCAGTGAAGTAGCCAAAACAAAGGGCCTGCCTCAACAAGATGGAGGATGAGAACAGATTCCCCAAAGTCGTCCTCTGATCTCCACCCGTGCAACATACATGTCTACACGCACACACACGCACACACCATACATGTCTACACTCACACACCATACATGTCTACACGCACACACACATGCCCACACCATATACATGAATGTGTGCACACATATATACATGTCTACACGCACACACACACATGCACACAACATACATGTCTACACGCACACACACATGCACACACCATACACACCATACACATGAATGTGTGCACACATATATACATGCACACACCATACACATGAATGTGTGCACACATATATACATGCACACACATGCACACAACATACATGTCTACATGCACACACATGCACACAACATACACACCAAACACATGAATGTGTGCACACATATATACATGCACACACCATACACATGAATGTGCACACATATATACATGTCTACACATGCACACATGTTCACCCCACGCATGAAAAGGGAAGAGAAGTGGATCTAAAAATAAAATGAGTGAGCTGGATAAGGTGGCACATGCCTTTAATCACAACACTTGGGAGGCAGAGGCAGGCAAACCTCAGAGTTCAAGGCCAACCTGGTCTACAGAGTGAGTTCCAGAACAGCTAGAGATAAACAGAAAAACTGAGAGGGGAAAAGTGGATTAGGAACATATTTTAAAAGTAGATTCAATGAGACCATGTTGAAATCGGTCGTTATAAGTTCCATGAGGGCAGGCATTGTTTTGCTTATTAATGTATTCTTCAGCACTAGGAGACAGAGGCAGGCAGATCTCTGTGACTTTGTTGGCAGCCTGGGCTACAGAGTTCCAGAGCAGCCAGAGCTACACAGAAAACCGTGCTCCACCCCCATACTGACTCAGTAGAGACAGCGAGTGGAGGGGGACTGAGTGATTGTCAGGCATCTTAGTCACTGTTTCATTGCTGTGAGGAGACATCATGTCCAAAATAACTTATAAGAGAAAGCATTTAATTAGGAGCTTGCTTACAGTTTCAGAGGGTTAGCCCATGATTGTTATGGCAAGGATCGTGGTAGCAGCAGACATGGCGCTGGAGAAGTAGCTGAGAGCTTACATACATCCCGATCTGCCAGAGGCAGCAGGCAGAAAGAGACACTGGTCCTGGAGTGGGCTTCTGAAACCTCAAAGCCCACCCCACAATAACACAGCTCCTTCAACAAGGCCACACCTCCCAGCTCTTCCCAGACAGTTCCACTAACTGCAGACCAAGCACTCAAACATTTGAGCCTGTGGAAGCCATTCTCACTCAAACTCTTCATCAGGTCTTCAAAACAAGCGATTATACAGATAAAGGGACCATGTAGTTATGTGTAGAAGACTAGAGAATGGATCTAAAAACAAGAGGATGTCCAGGTTGAATCCTGAGAAACAGCAAGTGTAGATGTCAAGTGTGTGGTTGAACATTTGGTCACTGTTTCATCTGTCCAGATGGGTGGGTTCCCACAAGACTGAGCAAGATAAGTGTTCTGGTAGCCCTATGCTGGTCTGTTTTGGGAGTTCCTGGCTAACTTATCCCGGATTTATTTTTTTTAATTAATTTATTTTTTATTTATTTATTAAAGATTTCTGTCTCTTCCCTGCCACCGCCTCCCATTTCCCTCTCCCTCCCCCAATTAAGTCCCCCTCCCTCATCAGCCCAAAGAGCAATCAGGGTTCCCTGCCCTGTGGGAAGTCCAAGGACCACCCACCTCCATCCAGGTCTAGTAAGGTGAGCATCCAAACTGCCTAGGCTCCCACAAAGCCAGTACGTGCAGTAGGATCAAAAACCCATTGTCATTGTTCTTGAGTTCTCAGTAGTCCTCCTTGTCCACTATGTTCAGCGAGTCCGGTTTTATCTATGAGACCATAAGAAGTACCCTATACCTCTCTGCACCCAGCTGTGTCTGATTCATAATGTCCACTCTCCAAACTAGTCCTAGTATTCAGGTGTTTTCTGTGTCTGGTATTCTGCTTAGATATAATTTTTGGTTAAATAAAAAAAAATGAATGGAAGGATCTTGCTATGTCGTCCATGCTTGCCTTAAACTTGCCATCCTCCTGCCTTCACTTTCTAGGTACTGAGATTATGGAGGGCATACCATGACCAGACCTTTGAGGGTTTTTTTTTTTAACTTTTTTTCCCACATGACTGTCTGTTCTCCATTAGTTTTCTGTTAGGTGCTGAACTAAAATTCATGGTTCTGCATGCACCAGGAAAATGCTACTGAACTACAGCTCTTCATGGAAATCTGTAATTTTTTTTTCTGTTCAATTTTTGTCTGTTGAATTTTACAAGTGGTAAAATTTAGGAGGATTGCATAGGCTAAAGGATGCTTATCATTCATAGAGAAATCCTTGAGCACTAATGTCAAACGTGCATAAAGTCCTCAGCACTGAAAGTTTGACATCAATAACATTGATGATATAAGGCCAGGTGAGGTGGTGGCGCACGCCTTTAATCCCAGCACTCGGGAGGCAGAGGCAGGAGGGGATTGCCACCCAGTCTGATGATCCACATAATTTCACTTGTTTACTTGTTTAGGAATCAGCGTCCCATGTACCATGGACTGGCCTCAAACCCCAAGCATAACTAAGGCTGGTCTTCAATTCTTCATTCAACTGCCTCTACCTCCCACGTGCTGGGATTACAGAAGTGTACCCCCGTGTCCAGCTAGTCATTTTTCTAGTATCATTCTTTGATGGAGAATGTATCTATTGATCACCACCACCACCACCACCACATAATCCATGTGCGTGGCTCATGCTTGTAATTCCGGCATTCAGGGAGTGGAGGCAGGATGAGCCAAAACTCAAGTCCATCCTTAGCTACACAGAGATTTCTAGGCCATCTTGGACTAAATTAAGCCCTGTCTCAAAACAATAAATAAATAAATAAATAAATAAGTAACAGGTGGCAAAGGGGGAGAACTGAATGTGTGAAGAAGAATCGGAGCAGAGCGGTGAATCGTGTCTGTGGAGAGCTTCCAGTCTTCCCTCCTCTTACTCCCCTGTTGTTCCTCCCATCTCCGACGTTTCATTCATTTATTTAGTATCCTTCCGGCATCTCCTATGTGAAAGTCTGTATGTTATACCCACACACAATGTGCATGCATGTGTATGTTGCTGGGGATTGAACCAAAGGCCTCAAACATGCTAAACAAACCCTATACCACTGAGTTATGCCCCAGATCTTCCCTACCCCTTCTCTTTAGAGAGAGTATCTTATAACCCAAGCTGGCATGACTCTGAACTTCTGATCCTTCTACCTCCACCTCCCAGTTATGAGATTAGTAGCATGGGCCACCCATGCTGTTTATGTGGTGCTAGGATCAAACCTAGGGACTCTGTGTGTGCTAGGTATTATGGTGTTTAGTTTTCATTGTCAAGTTGACAAAATCTAGAATCTAGAGAGTCTTAGTTAGGAATTGCCTGGATCAGTTGGCCTGTGGGCATGTCTGCAGGAAATTATCTTGGTTATGTTAATTTAAGTGATAAGGACTCACCCTCTGGGGTTGGTGCCATTCCCTAAATCCATTGTTCTTAACCTTTCTAATGCTGCAATCCTTTAATACATTTCTTCATGTTATGGTGACCCCCAACCATAAAATTATTTTCATTGCTATTTTGCTGTGGGATAATGGTCTATATACCCTGATTGGCCAGTAGCCAGGTAGGAAGTATAGGCGGGGCAATCAGGCAGGAAGTAGAGGCAGGGCAACGAGAACAGGAGAATTCTGAGAAGAGGAAAGAGTCAGTCTGTAGTTGTCACCCAGACATAGAGGACGCAGATAAGAATGCCTTGCTGGTGAAAGGTACCAAGCCACGAGGCTAACACAGATAAGAATTATGGGTTAAGGTGTAAGAATTAATTAATAAGAAGCCTGAGCTAATAGGCCAACCAGTTTATGATTAATATAGACCTCTGTGTATTTCTTTGGAACTGAACGACTGCGGGACCTAGTGGGACAGAAACCTCTTTCAACACTACTTCATAACTGTAAGTTTGCTATTGTTATGAACTGTAATGTAAAATACATGATATGCAGTATATCTGATATATGACCCCTGTGAAAGGATCATTCAATCCCCCAAAGGGGTCACAACCCACAAGTTAAGAACCACTGCCCTGGATAGAGGCTCCTGAACTGTGTTAGGAGTAGAGAGAGTGAGCTGATCCAAAGGATGCGTGCATTACTTCACCCTATGCTATCCTTAACTGCGGGTGAAAGGTGACCAGTAACCTCAGACTCCCCCTGCTGAGAATTCCCTTCCATGATAGACGAGAGCTTGGAATTGTGAGCTCACGTGACCTTTTCCTCGAGTGCATTGTCAGGACGTTCTACCACAGCAGCAGAAACAAAGCTAAGAACTAGCAAGCAGTCTGCCACTGAAGGTGTCTCTCCTGCCTGCCAGTTCCTGCATCTCTGGATTTCCTGCCTAGCTCTATTCTGCCTGGCTATTGGCCAAATCAGCTTCTTTTTTAACCAATGGTAATAAAACATATTCACAGCCTACCTCCCGCATCTCTCTTCCGACTGAGCTATATACCAAGTCTGCTATTTTAGAAATGCTGATTTGCAGTTAACTGACTTTACAGATGGAGCATCTCAAAGATACAAAGTGTCAACCATATACACGGGGTATAAGTATAGATACGGGTTTGTATGTATGTGCACTTACATATGTATATATACATGCATATGCATATGTATATATGTACTTTTTTGGGTTTTCAAGACAGAGTTTCTCTGTGTAACAGCCCTAACTGTGCTGGAACTCACTTTGTAGACCAGGCTGGCCTCAAATTCACAGGCATCTGCCTGCCTCTGTCTCCCAAGTGCTGGGATTAAAGGCGTGCACCACCACCAGGCTGCGTACACCATTTTATGAGCCTTTTGAGAATAGGTTGTAGATATTGTGCCTTGCTATTCCTAAGTATTTTGTTATATATTTTCTAGGAACAATGGCATTTTTTTAAATAATCACATTTCAGTGATGAAAGTCAGAAAATGACACTAATATGATTGCTGCGTCTACAATCTACTTTGAAATTTTACCATTATTTGCTTATTCACTCATTTTTACTTCCTAAGATTCATTTTATCTTATGTGTTGTGTCTGCATATATGTATGTGTGTCACATGCATGCTTGGTGCCCGAGGAGGTCAAACAAAGGTGTTGAATCTCCTGGAACCGAAGTCACACACAGTTGTGAGTGACCATATGGGTACTGGGAACTGAACTGGGTCCTCTGAAAGAGCAACAGATGCTCTTAACTGCTGAGCCGTCTCTCCAGCCCAATATTTATTTATTTTTACTATGCATGTGGCATATTTGTATATGTGGGGGAGTGTGTCCCTCAGTCACTTTCCACATTTCCACGTTTTTCAGAGTTTCTCATTGGACCTAGAGCTCACCATTTTTGGCAAGACTGACAGCAAGCCTCCAGTGTTGCCTGTCTCTGCCCACAAAGGATAGGGTTATAAACCTCATGGATGGCGGGGGTCCAGATGTACAGAAAATGGTTTACCTGGGGTGGGATGGGTGGCTCAGCAGGTAAAAATACTTGGAGCACAATCCTGATGAACTAAATTTGAACCTCGGCACCCACATTAAAATCCAGATGTGGGGACCACAGCTGTGAACCCAGCAGTCTACGGTGAGATGGGAGGCACTCACAGGAAAAATGACTGGAAGCTCCTGGTCCAAGTAACCTTAGAGTACACCGTGCAATGGTAGAACAACAAGAGACGCTGGCTCATTGTGGAAGGGAGAGCTCTCTTCTGACCTCAAACACACACACCCAGCACATACAAACACAGAGAGGGGGAAGAGATTTTAAATTAAAACTATAAAAACTATATTTAAAAGAAAGCACTATCCACCAAGTCATCTCTCCAAACCTTTACCATGATTTTTGTGCTTTTTTTTCCTTTAAAAGTTTGAGTCCAGGAGTATATGTTGTATTTAGTCATTGTGTGTCTTTAGTCCACTTTAGTCTGAAACAGTTAGTTCCTAAGCTTCCTCTTGGTATATGAAACCAGGACTCTGAAGTTTGTAAGCCTTGTGTTTCACAGGATGCCCTTGTGTTTGTCAAATGTTTCCTTGTGGTTATATTTAAACTAGGCACTTGGGGTAGTTCTATATTAGTTATCTATTGTCCTGTCACAAAATATGTAAACTAAGCTCCTTAAAACACTGTTTCGTTAGCTTTGTAGGTCAGGGCCCTATGTCTGCTGTGTGGGTCAGGGCCCTATGTCTGCTGTGTGGGTCAGGGCCCTATGTCTGCTATGTGGGTGTCTCTGCCTCAAACTGTAAAAAGGATACCACTTTGGTCAACTTTCTCACATAGTTACCAACAAACTTCAGTTCCTTGCAGGTTGTTGGAATGAGGCCCCAGTTCCTTGCTGCCTGTTAGCTGGAGTTCTGCCTTAGCTTCTTGTTTTGTGGACTGTCCGGGAAGCAGCTCCATCATGACATAGTTTCCCTCAGAACAAGTAAAGGAGGGAGCCAGAGGAGGATAATGTGACGGATGCCACAATCTCTATGTAAATCCCAATTTGAAAGTGTCCTGTGTTACTTTAAATATATTCAGGTCATTAAAACGAAATCATTTGGTCCAGCCCACACTCAGGAGAGACGATTTTCGCTCCACTTACAGTAATTTTCTGTATTTTGGCTGTCATATTGTAAGAAGTAATTTCTCCTTTGTTTATTTGTGTGTGGCTGTGTTTGTTCAGTAAAATGTATTTCATTTCTGCTGTTTTTATTTTTCATCTCAAATTGCTCTAGATTTTATCCATAAGAACCTCTTCAAGCTGGTCCCCCTGTCTCTTTGTCATGCTGGCATCATTTTTCTTGAGCCATTTCTTATTTTCAGATATAAGAAGATATTCCAGGCTCGCTTTGTATGTTGCCTGTTCCAGTCCTAAGATAGGTGATTTTACCTGTATCAGAGAGTTCCTGCCTCTTTGTCGTAGGGGATGGTACTTAGGACCTAAGGTCTGAGTGCTGTCTGCTCACTTGTGGTGGCCTGTCACTGTTTCTAGGCCTTTTCAGCAGGTGGGGCCAGAAAACACAAACAGACCAGATCAACATCTGTCCACATACACACTCTTGAGATCATAGCATCATGTTGATGCCTGCCATTCAGGTTGTTCTTGCACTTCTCCCTTTCCTCCAGATCTTCTTTCCCAACAATGAGAGCATGACTGCCAACATGATGAACACAATCGCTTTTGCTCAAACCTAATAGATACGGGAAGTCGATTCTGAATTGCTACACCCATGCCAGCGAGAGAAAACATCTTCTAGGGTTAAAGTTTGCTTGTAATTGGTTGCCTTTAAACTGAGGGTATATGTGCAGAGTTAATATTGCTTCTAGTATTGTTTTGTGATTCATTTGAAGTAAAGTTAAAATTATCACTTTGGTTTTCATGCAGTTTCAGAGGTTTTCCACATCCTTTTTGATTTGCTTTGGTTGTTCATGTTGTTGCAGCTGATGTTTAAGTTTTTTGGTTTTTGTCTTTGGGGATTGTTTTTAAATGTTTTTTAACTTTTCTATTCTATGTGAATGTGTGTTCTGCCTACATGTGTGTCTGTACATCATGCATGTGTTGGATCCCCTCGGACTGGAGTTGCAGGCAGTTGTGAACTGCCATGTGGATGCTGGGGTTTGAACTTGGGTCCTCCCAAAGAACAATCAGTACTCTTAACCCCTGAGCCATCTCTCCAACCCCCTTGTGTTTTGCTTTTGTTAAACTAGGTCTCTTGTGGCCTAGACAGCCCTCAGACTTGGTTCACAATCAAGTATGACCTTGGACTTCTGATCCTTCTACCTCCACCTGAGGCCTGGAATCACAGATGTGTGCTGCCACACTGGGGATGTGGTGCGGGGATAGACCAGGGCTTCCTGTACCCTAGACAAGCACTGGGGATATGGTGCGGGGATAGAAACCAGGGCTTCCTGTACCCTAGACAAGCACTGGGGATATGGTGCGGGGATAGAAATCAGGGCTTCCTGTGCCCTAGACAAGCACTGGGGATGTGGTGCAGAGATAGACCAGGGCTTCCTGTGCCCTAGACAAGCACTGAGGATGTGGTGCGGGGATAGACCAGGGCTTCCTGTGCCCTAGACAAGCACTGGGGATGTGGTGCGGGGATAGAAACCAGGGCTTCCTGTACCCTAGACAAGCACTCTCCCAACTGGACCACATCCCCAGCCCCACTTTGTACTTTTTGAATATGTAAAATGTTGATGTAGTTACAGTCAAAGCCTGAAACTAAGAATACAGATCGGGAGAGTGGTTCAGAGCACTGGCTGCTCTTCCAAAGGACAGGAGTTCAATTCCCAGCACCCACATTGCACTCACAGTGGTCCCTGAGGCATCTGATACACTCCTCTGGCCTCTGTGGGCACTGCATGCATTTGACACACTGCCATGCATTCAGGCAAACACTTAAAATAAATCTAAAACAAGAAAAAAGGGTAAGCAGGAAATTCTCACCCCTTCCTTTTTCCTTCTGCCTCGTTTGTACGTCCTGCTGTAGATGACTCCATTCATTTCCGATTTACCTCCCTGTATTTCTCTTTAAAAGAAAAACACATGTGTTTACATTTTTTGCTTCCTCTGGTTGTACAGAGGCAACAGTCTTGACTTTGAAGTAATAAAAAAAAACTTACTACAGTTTAAATAACTCCAGCCCCCTAAACATAGTCCAGAGATGTATTGGTCCTGAGAAACCACATAAAGCTCTAAGTTTGCTGATAGCCTTCCATTACACAGCCACCTTGTAGATAACAGATGAGTTAAGAGATGCATGCTAATTAATTCATGTGCATGCTAATTAATTCATGTGCATGTTAATTAATTCATGTGCCTGCTAGTTCATTCATGCACAGGCAGCAGAGCATCTAGCTGTGGCGCCTCTTTGTCTCCAGATGACAAACTCACATAGAACTGAATTTTGGGGGCCATTTTGTTTATTTTTATTTGTATGGGTGTGTACCTGAATGGATGTCTGTGCACCAGATTCAGGCAGTGCCCACAGTGGCCAGAAAAGGTGTTGGATCCCCCTGGCCCTGAAGCACTCCTAGGTGGATGCTGGAAATCAAAACCTTGTCCTCTAGAAAATCAGCCAGTGCTCCTGAACACTGAGACAGCTCTCCAGCCTCAGCACCCTACGTGGCATTTTTACAATACTGTATAAAGGGAGACAGTCGATAGAGAAAAGTGATGATGCAACCAGTGAGGTTGGAACTAGGGTGATGGAGTCATAGAGCAAAAAGCTGTGGGAATGTGGCCATGCTAGGAGGAAAACTGTAGTGTTGGCAACTGGGCATTACCCTTTGCTGTGCAGAGGACACATGGAAAAAGCAAATGACCAGTCATGGGTATATTTTAAAGTCTCAGGGTGGAGAGATGACTCTGTGGTTAAGAGTTTGCTAGGCAAATATGAGGACCTGAGTTCAGACCCAGCACCTATGTAACTGGCGTGGTCACTCGAGTGTTTGTAATCCCCGCGCTGGGGATAAGGTCATACAGGAGAATCACCGGAGCTTACCAACCACCTGCATAACCCTAGGTTCAGTGAGAAAGGCTACCAAAGGAGTAAGACAGAGGGGTCCAGAGCACGGCACCTGACAGTCCCTGGCTTCCAAGAGTGTGTGTATGCTCTTGCTCAGATACGTGCGCGTGCGCACATCCCCACACCCAAAGCTTAGTAAGGCTGAATGTATAAACATGAATGGGGGAGCAACTGGAACAGGAAGGGCGAAGCTACTCCTGGGGAAGTCCCACCAGCAGAAAGCTTCCCATTAAAGGGGCTCTCTGAGAAAGCTCACAGCGTTGAAGCTAACCAGATAAATGTGGGGAGTTAATCCATATGCAGAAAGAAAATGGCAATGTGCCTTAGAAAAGATCTTCCTTCCTTATTATAAGTAGCCTTTTAATTTTCAATAGTCTTAAATTTAAAATATTGCATCATATTAAATATCCATTTTACTGTTTTGTTTCTCCATATAAATTTATAATCAACAATAAGAGTTTATAATGTTTTAGCAAAAAGTGCTACAAGGTTACAGAAGAATCATGCATTCCCATTGATTATTAAGATTGATTTCTACAGTTTCAGCTCACACAGATATATTTAAGTCCTGTGGTGCTGTGTAAAGTGAGGACAGACAGTATGGGCTGTTGTGTACTTTGCCTTTAAGATTCACTGGCTTTATTGAAGCATAACTTATGTACATTAAAAGTTACCTCTTAAAACTGCACAGCTCACTGAGCTGTGTAATTTCAGACATCTGTGTAACCATCGCCACAATAAATACATAGTCCAGGTCTGTAACCTTCACAGTCCCCTTCCAGCCCTTTGCAATCGATCCCCTCATCCGCAGCGCTGACTGGCAATGACTGATGGGCCATTATAAACCAGCTCTGCCTCTTTTGGAATTTCCCCTAAATGGGTTTCCACAGCACGTGCCTCTTTTGTGTACAGCGTCCTTCGCTCAGTGATTCTGGAATCCATCTGTGGTGTTCTGTGGATCAGCAGCTTGCTTCTTTACATTCCTGTGGAAACATAGGACCTGTGTGTCCATTCCACCGCTGATAACATCTGTGGTCTTCCCACTTCAGTGCTTGGTGCATTAAAGTGGTATTGACACCCATATACATATGCATATATGACTACACAGGTATAATACATATATATGACCACACAGATGTGTGTGTGTGTATTATATGACCACACAGGTCATGTATTTTACATATATTTATTTATTTATTTATTTATTTATTTATTTATTTATTTATTTATACACTCTCAAAATCAGGGTTTGAGCTGAGCAGAGTGGCATATTCCAGGAATCCCAGCATTTGGGAGGTGAAAGCAGGAGAATCAGAGGTTGAAGCTTATTCTCAGTTATATAGGGAAGTTCGAGACCAGCCTGTGCTATAGGAACCTCTCTCAAAAATAATAACAATTGAGGCTGGAGAGATGGCTCAGCGGTTAAGAGCACTGGCTGCCCTTCCAGAGGTCTTGATGCAATTCCCAGCACCCACATGAAGGCTCACAGCCATCCACGATGGGATCTGATGCCCCTTTTATCTGATTCTGTCTTCTGTCTTGCAAATAGAGCACTTATATACATAAGATACATAAATAAATATTTTTATTGCTGTTTGGCTTTTTATTTCTTTTTAATCCCATTTTAATTGTTTGGCTAGGAATGTGCTATATATTTCTTTTCCCTCTCCCCTTCACCCTGGCCCCTGCCCTCCACACTCCCAATTTTCTCAGATCTTGTCTTTTTTCCCCTTTCTAGGCAGATTCATGCATGTCTCTCTTAGGGTCCTCTTTGTCACACAGGTTCTCTGGGGCTGTGGCCTGTAGACTGGTTGTCCTTTGCTTTGTGTCTATTATCTACTTATTGAGTGAGTACATATTATATTTGTCTTTCTGGGTTTGGGTTACCTCACTCAGGATGACTTTTTCTAGTTCCGTCCATTTGCCGGCAAATTTCAAGTAAATAAATCTGAAAAGAAATAATAGCAGCAAGGACAAAAGCAGGATTGCCTACTGACCTGAGATGAGAACTCTGCGCTCAGCTCCGTAAGCAGCTGTAGAACCTATTTTCAAAGCTGTAGGGTCTCCTTACACTCCTGAAAATGTGCAAAGAATTCTGCCTCATGCCATCACCAGCATGTCCTGCTGCCAAACCATTACATCGTACCCATTCTAGAAAATATATATAGTGCTATCTCATTGTGTTTTCAATTAGTGTTTCCTTATTCTTTTTAAAAATTTATTTATTTATTTGGCATGCATTGGTGTTTTGCCTCCATGTATGTCTGTATGAGGGTGTTGGATCCACTGGAAGTGGAGTTACTAACACTTGTTATCTGCCATGAGGGTGCTGGGAATTGAACCTGGGTCCTCTGGAAGAGCAGTCAGTTCCCTTAACCTCTGATCTCCCAGGGTTTCCATTTTCCTGTTATATCTTCTTGAGCTATTAGCTCAAATTTTTCATTGCCCTTTAATTTAGTTGATTGTCTTCTTAAAATTGATTTATGAAAGTATTTTTTGTTTGTTTTTTAGGTTTGGGGAGTTTTTTGAAACAGGGTTTCTATGTGTACCAACAATCCTGACTGTCCTGGAACTCGCTCTGTAGATCAGGCTGGCCTCAAACTCACAGAGAAGCACCTGCCTCTGCCTCTCCAGAGCTGGTATTAAAGGCATGTGCCACCAATGCTTGGCGAATATGAAAGTTTTTAAAAATGTATCCCATGTGTGGCTTCACTTGCTCATACACATTTTGCTCATACACATCTTCTCCCAGATGGAGACTTGTGTTTTCATTCCCTTAGTAGTACTCAGAAGAGAAGCTGCAGTTTTGATAAAGCCCCAACCTATTGAACTGTTCATTTATGAATAAAATAAGAGCTGGGAATGAAACCCAGGGCCTCATTCATGACAGAGAAGTATCCAAGCCCTGAGCTACACTCCCAGCCCCTCTGGCTTGTGCTTCTCATGGCCTATTTGGAGTCTGTGCATACTGAAAACACAATTTTCATCTATATCCTCTTCTAGGAGATTTGTAATTTTACTGTTTATGATATGGTATCTAAACAGTTTTGAGTAGTTGTTTTTGTTACGTATGGACTAAGAATGAAAGTTCATTTTTCTGAAGGAAAAAAACCCACATAAAAAATAGAACATGACTTTTGAAGTGTATGAGGGGGACATGAAGCCAGTATGAGAGGAGTTAGACAGGGTGAATATGATAAAAAAAAATACATCATATGCATATATAAAATTCTAAAGGAATTAAAAACATATACATTTTAAAGGAGAAATGTAATTAATTTTTTTACAAACCTTGTGTCTTAGTTTATTTTTTGTTGTGATAAAGCATTGACCAAAACCAACTTGGGGAGGAAAGAATTTATTTCTGCTTATAGGTTATGGTTCATGATTGAGGGAGGCCAAGGCAGGGACTGGAGTAGAAGCCATTGAGGGTGTGGCTTACTGGCTTGCTCTTCATGCCTTGCTCAGCTTGTGTTTTATAAACCCAGGATCTGCCCAGGGCTGGTACCACCCATGATGAGCTGGCCCTCCCAAATGTCTCTATACACTAACCTGATTGGGGCATGTCCTCAATTAAAGTTCCCTCTTCCCAGATGTCTATAGGTTTGTGACAAGTTGACAAAAATCAACAGCATGCCTTGGAACCTGAACTCCTAATAAAGTACAGTATTGTTCTAGTGGCGTTCTTGGTAGATATGGTGGCCTGAGTGAGAATGGCCCTCAGACTACTTGGTCCCTGGTTAGTGGAACTGTTTGGGAAGGATTAGGAGGTGTGGCCTTATTGGTGTAGGTGTGTCCAAACCCCATACTAAGCCAGGTCTCTCTCTCCCTGCCTGTGGATGGGGATGTAAAGCTCTCAACCACTGCTCCAGTGCCATGCCTGTCTGCTTTCCGCCATGGTGAAAGTGCACTACTCTCTAATCTGTAAGCAAGCCCCCAATTAAACACGTTTTTTTTTGTTTTTTTTTTTTTAATAAAAGCTACCTTGGCCATGGGACCTCTTCACAAGAAGAGAACTGTGGCTAAGACAGTAGGTTTCTGTGGTGGTTTGAAAGAAAATGACCCCCAAAGGGAGAGCACTATTAAGAGTTATGGTCTTGTGGAGTAGGGATGGCCTTGTTGGAGGAAATGTGTCACTGTAGAGACAGGATTTGAGGCCTCACCCCTATACCTACACACACACACACACACACACAAAACATACATACATATATGCACATCACACACATTAAAAATAGAAAAGAATATAATTAAAAAATCTTGATGGCAGCTGATTAATGATGGGTAAGAGCACTTATTGCTCTTCTAGATACCTGAATTCAGTTCCCAGAACCCACATGTTGGCTCACATCCATCTCTAACTCCTGTGCCCAGGAGTCTGGTGCCCTTCACTGGCCTCTGCAGGCACCAGGAAAGCATACATGCAGGTAAAAACTCATACACATAAAATAAAAATAAATTTTATCTAATTTGAAAAATTTACAAAACATTTATCTGACAAAGAACGCATCTCTGGCATATCCAAAACCTCTAAAATTTCAAAACTTTTAATAGTTTCTAAAATTCAGTTAGAAATAGAGGGATATGTTGAAAGTACATTTTGTGTGCATGGAAAGTCATAGTAAAACCCTTTATTTTGTCTTTCCAATAAAAAAATAAAATTAGAAAATGGTTAAAAGTCAAACTTCTCTGGAGAAAATATGTGAATGACAAACCTTGTACTCAGTGTCCCTAGCCTATTGTAAATATGCAAATTAAAACTACAATGAGAACTCACAGGGCTATTTAAAACCTGGTGGACAATTTCAAATGCTGATGAGAATGTGGAAAAACAGGATCTGTCAAACACTGCTGATGGGACTCCAAAATGGTACAGCTCTCTGGAAAAATCTAGGGATTCCTATAAGACTATAAGTGTGTGTGTGTGTGTGTGTGTGTGTGTGTGTGTGTGTGTGTGTGTTGCATGCGTGTGTGCATGCGTATGTGATCCATAGCTTAACTTTCATTCTTTATCCAGGACTTTTGCAGAATTGTTTTTTTTTATTTATTTATTATACAATATTATGTCAGTGTATATGCTTGCAGGCCAGAAGAGGGCACCAGATCCCATTACAGATGGTTGTGAGCCACCATATGGTTGCTGGGAATTGAACTCAGGACCTTTGGAAGAGCAGGCAATGCTCTTAACCTCTGAGCCATCTCTCCAGCCCTGCAGAATTGTTTTTAATCTGAATGAAGTCCAGTTGAGGACATGTTTCTCTCGTGAATCTGTTTCTCCATAGATCATGCTTTGGTGAGAACTGCTGAAATGTCTCAAGTCCAAAAGATTTTTCTTCTATATTTCCTTCTAAAAGTTCTATCATCTTAATGACCTTCTAAATTTCATTGCTGTAGACGGAAGTTTCTGTCCTGCCTGACCCTGCAGTCGTTCAGTCCCAAAGAAACACAGAGAGGCTTATATTAATTATAAACTGTTTGACCTGTTAGCTCAGTCTTATTATTAGCTAGATTTTACCATTTAAATTAACCCGTAATTCTTTTTTTTTAAACATTTCTTTTCTTTTTTTATATATTTATTTATTTATTATGTATACAATGTTCTGTCTGTATGCCTGCAGGCCAGAAGAGGGCACCAGACCTCATTACAGATGGTTGTGAGCCACCATGTGGTTGCTGGGAATTGAACTCAGGACCTTTGGAAGAGCAGGCAATGCTCTTAACCTCTGAGCCATCTCTCCAGCCCCTAACCCGTAATTCTTGTCTGTGTTTAGCCATGTAGCTTGGTACCTTTTCTCAGTGAGGCATTCTCATCTTACTTCCTCTGTGTCTGGCTGGTGATGACTCTCCGTCTTTCCTCTCCCCAGAATTCTCTTAGTCTGGTTGCCCCACCTATACTTCCTGCCTGCTAATGGCCAATCAGCATTTTATTAAACCAATATGAGTGACAAATCTTTACAGTTTACAAGAGCATTATCCCACAGCACATTACCATCTGTTGTAACGACTCTCTTTTCATCTACTATTTTAATAATTTGAGAAATCTCTTTCTTTTGGTTAGTTTGGCTAAGGATTTATTTGCCTTTTCAAAGAACCAGTTCTTTGTTTCATTAATTCTGTGTTCTGTCCATTTCATTTCTGTCATTTTTGTTCTGACTATAATTATTTCTTTCATGTCCAGTAGTTTGGGGTTTGGGTTGTTCTTGTTTTTCCAAGGCCCTAAAGTGTCTCCATTAAATTACTTCTTTGAAAGTTCTCTGTTATTTTTTTAAAGATTGATTTTTTAATTGTATTTTCAATTATGTGTAGGTATGTGTGCATCTGCTTGTACAGAGAACTGATGCTTCAGATCCCCTGGAGCAGGAGTTAAAGATGGTTGTGAGCTGCCTGACATGGGGGCTTAGAACCAAATCAGGTACCCCAAAGGAGCAACTGCTCTTAACTGCTGAGCCATCTTTCCAGCCCCTATTTGATTCTTTATTTAATGCAGGCACTTCCTTCTTAGGACTCCTTTCTGTAGCACACACAAATAATAAAAAGCCCAGAGATGGATATTGGGGTTCAAGCTGAAGAACAGAAAATCAAAGCAGCCAAGTCACTAGAGAGACCTTTTACCTCTCCCAAGTCTTCAGACAGAAAGGGCGAGTCTCCACAAATCCTCAGACTCCACACTCCACTGAGTTCCTGTCTCTCCCCTTTGTATTCCTCTCTCTGCCCAGCTATATCATTTTTGTCTCCACATCCCTAGTGCTGGGATTAAAGGTGTGTGACTCCTAAACAGTGGGATTAAAGGTGTCGGCCACCACCACCTGGATCTGTGTCTGTTTGTGTAGCCCAGGTTAGCCTTGAACTCACAAAGATCCACTGGCCTCTGTCTCCCAAATCCTGGAATTAAAGGTGTGTGCTACCACTCCCTGGTCTCTAGTGACTTAGCTTTGCATTCTGATCTTCAGGCAAGCTTTATCTATTAAAACACAAATAAAATATCATTACACCTTTCACTGTATTCCACAGGTTTTGATAAGTTGTGTTGTGTTTCCTTTTCATTAAGTTCTAGGACTGTTTATTTGTTTGTTTGTTTGAGACCAAGTCTAACCTAGCCCAGGCTAATTCTAGGAAAGGTTTTTTGCTTGGTTTCATCAGTGGTCCCACTGTCATTCAGTTGCATGTAGTTTGATCTCTATGAGTTTATGCAGGTTCTATTGTTTCTCTTGGTGCTGATTTTGGAGAGCAGGTTTTAATTTTTATCTCTTTTATTAATATGTTTGTGTGTGTGCTGCATGTGCATATATGTTTGCAGATGCCTACAGATGCCAGAAGAGAAGGTTGGATCCCCTAATGCTTGATAGCAGGTGATTATGAGCCCCCCAGTGTGGGTGCTGAGGATCAAACTCAAGTCCTCTACAAGAGTAACAAATGCTTTTAATTGCTGAGTCATCCCTCCAGTCCCTTGATTTCTAGTTTGATCCGCTGTGGTCAGATAGAATACAAGAATGTATTCAATTTCTTTTTATTTGCTAAAAATCTGCTTTATATCCTAGTATATGATCCATTTTAGAGAAAAATTACATGAGCACTTGAGAAGAAGGTATATTATGCAGTGTTTGGGCAGAACACTCTGTGGATGGCTATTAAGTTCTTGATCTGATGGCGTCTGCTGTGGTTTGAATAGGAATGTCCCCCAAAGACTCACATGTTTGAATGTTTGGCCATAGGGGAGTAGAACCATTAGGAGGTGTGGCCTTGTCGGAGTAGGCATGGTTTTGTAGGAGGAAGTGTGTCAGTGTGGAAGTGGGCTTTGAGGTCTTATAAGCTCAACTCTGGCCAGCACAGTTTGCTTCTGCTGCCTGCGGATCAAGATGTAGAACTCCTTCTCCAGCACCATGTCTGCCTGCAGGATACCATCCTGGCATGGTAATAATGAACTAAACCTCTGAAACTGTAAGGCAGCCCCAATTAAATGTTTTCCTTTATAAGAGATGCCGTGGTCATAGTGTCTCTTCACAGCTGTAAAAAACCCCTAAGACATGATATAATTCAGATGCTCCTCTGTTTTTGTCAGGGTGACCTGCCTATTGGTGAGAGTTGAGTACTGAAGTCACACACTATTGTTTTGGGGTTAATCTGTAACTTTATGTTTAGTAGTACTCATTTTAGGAAATTGGGTATATTTGTATTGAGTGTTTCTGTCTAAATGTAATGTTCTCTTAGTTGGTTGTTTCCTTGACCCGTGTGAAATGAACTCTGTTTCTCCTGACTAGCTTTGGTTTGAAATATGTTTTGTCAGATATAAAAACAGCAGCACTTTCTTGGAACACCTTTCCCATCCTCTCACCCTATGGTAGTATCTGTCTTTGATGATGAAGTGTTTCTCAGAGGTGACAAACAGATGATTCCCTTTTTATAATCCAGTCTATTAGCTTGTGCTTTTTTTTTAAATTTATTTATTTATTATGTATACAATATTCTGTCTGTATATGCCTGAAGGCCAGAAGAGGGCACCAGACCCCATTACAGATGGTTGTGAGCCACCATGTGGTTGCTGGGAATTGAACTCAGGACCTTTGGAAGAGCAGGTAATGCTCTTAACCTCCGAGCCATCTCTCCAGCCCTAGCTTGTGCTTTTTCATTGGTCAACTGAGATCATTAATAGTCAAAGTTACCAAAAGGTGTGTACCACTTCCTGTTTGTTTTTCCATTCTTCCATTGCTTACTGTTCTAGAGTGGTCTGTTTTTTCCTGTGGCCTCATGGATGTGTTTAGCTTTTCCCTTACTTCAAAGAATTCTTCCAAGTATCTTCTGTAGAGCTGACTTAGTAGTCAAGAATTTCTTTAGCTTCGTTTTTTGTGTCATGGAAAATTTTTCTTTCTCTTACGATTATGACAGATAGTTTTGCTTGGCATAATAATGTGTGCTGTGGCCGTTGTTGACATAAAACCCATTTCAAGGCTTCCTAGATGCTGGCTTCAGCGTCGGCTCAGGCTCAGGTTCTGACCAGCAGGTGGATAGCACTCAAGTGGCCCTGAATAGCTTGAGCTATCTTTGTATTACACTTACGTAGAGTTTTTCTTTCTGGAATTACTTGAACATCTTTATTATTGGCTCCTATTCTTTTACTTTTAAGCAATACATCATATTTTAAGGAATACACTGTAATCATTATGAACACCCCCATTGTTCCTCTTTATGGTCCCCCAAATATACTTTCCCACCCCCTAAAAAACAGAATTCAGCATTTTTGCAGGCTTAACTAAATATCAAGCCAGACACATCCTGTTCTCACAGCAGTTATGTCAGCTGACAGCAACTTGAAGTTACAAAGTTAAAATGTAACAGACATGGGTACAATGATTTAAGGGCAACAGTATTCAAACCCAAACAGTTCTTTTATGTCTTCAAGATACCCTTTTATACAGTTCCCTTTTCTACAAGGTGGTCCCATGTCTCAATCTTTTTTTTTTTTTTTTTTTTTTTTTTTTTTTTTTTTTTTTTTTTTTTTTTGGTTTTTCGAGACAGGGTTTCTCTGTGGCTTTGGAGCCTGTCCTGGAACTAGCTCTGTAGACCAGGCTGGTCTCGAACTCAATCTTTATGTAAAAGGCAGACCTTAATGAAGCTCTCTTTTCCATCTCACTATTCCATACTTCTTCCACCAATATAAGCTGCTGTGTATAAAGATGGATCTATCATCCCATATTTTGCATTGCATCTTTCTTCTTGGAGCATCCCCGTTACTACCGTTGATTCTATATGCTTGGCATCCAGGGGACTTATTCTCAACAGTGGGCATTATGTGCATTCCTGAGACTTTTCCCCAGCTGTGTCTGCATGCCTTACTCCCCTTTCCAGAACTGGGAGACATGGCTAAGGTGCCAGAACCTAACTACCTGAGTCAGAACAGTTCCCAGGATTAGGAGTTGTAGTTAGTAATTCCAGATAAGACAGTTGAGAAGCATTAACCCCCTGCTGAATCTTAGGGGAAAGTATTTGAGAAAGAACAGAATTTCCAGGGGAAATTACAGCTGTTGTAAGTGTGACTGACAAAGTAGAACTAAAAACCGCCTGAAGAATCACCAATAAAATGTTAGACAAAAGAGCCTGCAAGATGTACAAATTCTGCACGTTTCTACACTGTCCCATGGACTACTGGTCCTTGCCAAATGAGAGTCGATTCCAAGGGTGCCTTGTCCCAAGGAAACCTACTGGTGATCCAAGACTCAGCTTCATGGTTCCCAACACCTGGCTTTTTAAGTTCCTGTTGAGAAATCTGCTGTTAGTCTGTGTGTCTGTCTTTATGTGTGACTTGGTGTTTCTCCCTTGCAGCGTCCCATATGCTTTCTTTGCTCTGTATATTTAACATCTGATCTGCATTGTAATAAAGGGATGTTCTTTTCTATCGTGACTGTTTCACGTTTTAAAGCCTCCTGCACCAGACTGCTCTTCTTTCCCCCTAGAGTTGGGAGATGTTTCTACTCTGATTTTATTGAAAATATTTCCCCCATGTCTTTAACAAGAAATTCTTCTCCTTCTTCTTTGCCTACAATCCCTACATTTGGCCTTTTCATTCTATCCCCAAGCTCAGTGCCTCACTTAAACTATCATTTTATGTTTGTCAGTGTCTGAATTCTAATTCTTGCATCTTGTCTTCAAGCCCCCACGTTTTCCCTCCCTCCATCTTTTCAATTGGTGAGGCTTTCCATGGGACTTTGTGACTTATTGAATTTTTCATCCCTACTATTTCAGTCTGGTTTTTATTCAGTATTTCTCTTTATTAAATTCCAGTTTCTTGTCCTGTAATGACTTCCTTACTTCATCCAGCTATTCGTTGGTGTTCTCTCGGAATTCGTGCAGGGGTTTGTTTTTGTTCTCTTTCCACATGCTTGCAATCATTCCTCTGAATTCTGTGTCTGAGTTTTCTGTATTTCTGTTTTGGGGCTTAAACATTACCATTCTTACTCTTTTACTTGAAGTGCTTTTAATGTTCAAGAGGGACTAGGTTGTAGTGGATTGAGATGTTATTTTTATCAGTGTTCGGGGCACCAGACTTGATCCCCAGTACTTTCCTGAGAATAGAATACCCTCTGCAAAGGCAGTTGCTCTCAAAAGACCCACCCACTATGAATATACAGTAGTGGGCATTTTAAAAAAAATCACTTCTGAGCCAGAAAAATTGCTCAGTGGGTAAATGTACCTGCCAGCAAGCCTGATACCCTGAGTTCAATCCCTGGGACCCACATGGCGGAAGGAGAGAACTTATTCCTGCAAGTTTCCTCTGAGCCTGATTTGCACATTGTGGTACGCACACTTACACACACTCACAAATGCACACAAGTGCACACACATACATACATCAGTGTAAAAATTTCACCAATTATTTCTTAAGGGCCAGTTATTTTCAGGAGGAAAGTGATAGAACTGTATTTATCAGTGGAAAGGGGGAAAGCAGGGCAGGACTAGTGACTAGCATTGGATTGATAGAGAAGATGATGGAAATTAAATACGTAAGTGTAACAAGTCATTTTTTGTCCCTACGGTCAGCTCCCAAATAATGATATGGAAACTTCTTATTAATTATGAAAGCTCAGTCAAAATCTTGTCCTACTAGCTCTTCTAACTTAAATTACCCCGCTTTTGTTAATTTTATAGTTGGGGGTCACCACAATATGATGGAATAAAGGGTTGCAGCTCTCAGAAAGTTGAAAACCACTGCCTTAGGATGATGAGACAGAAGAGACCCATAAACAAGATTAAGATAAAATAGATGCTGAGTGTGGTGGTGCACACCTTTAATCCCAGAATTTGGGAGGCAGAAGCAAGCTGATCTTTGTGAGTTCCAGGCCTGTCAGGGCTGCATAGTGAGATTTTTGTCTTAAAAGAGAAACAGAAAGGGGGTGGGAGCAAAAACAGAGCAGGGAAGGGGGGTGCACACCTTTAATCCCAGCACTCAAGGCAGAGGCAGGCAGGTCTCTGAGTTGGAGGTCAGCCTGGTCTACAGAGAGGGTTCCAGGGCAGCCAGAGCTATAAAGCAGGAGCAGGAAGGACTGGCCTACTCAGTCAACACTGGGTATTAAAAAAAGGAAGAATAAATATGAAGAGACAGGGATGAGATGGGGAGACAGAGTATGAATACAGCTTGGCCTCTTGATAGATCCAGTCTCTAATCTTCCCTGGCTCCCAGACACTTTGCATCCCTGGGCATTCCTTTCAGAGATCAGTGCTGAATGCTGGTCACATCGAGGTGATCTCAGGGTGGAGTTGGCAATGCTGTTCTCACCTCCAGACTCTCCTTTGGGAGACTGTGACAGATGCTGGTCTGGGTGACATATATCATTTGGACTTACTCTCTTCATTAAGAAGGAGTGAGATTTGCTTTGAGAAGCATTTTTTCTTTTATGATAGTGTTTATGTGTACAAGGTTTCTTAGGATTAGCCTATGGCAGCTTTAGCCTTGAGCTAACTTAACCCTATCATCAAGTTTCACCTTTTTTACTGATCTAAGTGTTGAGCAGGAACTTTGTTCTACCTAGATAGAAGCCCCCAAGTTCATTCCAAGCCCCTAAGATCTCCAAGGATTGTTTATATCTCTGTCTTCATTCATGTCCAGCTCTAGTGGAGTATCAGTTTCTGCATGCTCAGAGACGCAAATCAGTCATTATCCAGAGCTTTTGATTCTTTTTGAACCATTTTAAAGTGTGTATGTGCGTATGTGTATGCATGTGCGTGTGCATGCGTGTGTGTGTGTGATGTATATGTGAAGTTTGGAGGGCAACCTGCCAAAGTTGGCTTTTTCCTTGCCTAGTCATTTTTCCATTTCTTTTCATCCTTCTTGTTGTTGTTGTTGTTTATATAGATACAGTTTGTTCCACATGGATCTTCAATTTTAAAATAGTTTCACAAATCCCAATGTATATGCACATATTTTAGTCTGTTCAGCATTTGGGTAGTTTCCAATATTTTGCCACTGAAAATAATTCTGAGCCAGGTGTAGCACTTGGGAGGCAGAATAACCCAATATAAATATATGTATGTATTTTTAAGAATTTATTTTTTAAAGATTTTTAAAAATTGTATTTATTTTGAGGCAGGGTCTCACTATGTAGCCCTGGCTGTCCTGGAACTCACTATATAAACCAGGCTGGCCTCAGACTCACAAAGATCTGCCTACCTCTGCCACCAGAAGGTGAGATTAAAGACATGCACCACCATGACTTTAATCCTAGTACTTCGGAGACAGTCTGGAAAAAAAAAAAAAAAACAGAACTTCATTTATATAGGAGTTCCAGACCAACCTGGGCCACATGAGACCTGTTTCAAAACAAACAAGCAAACAAAGACAAAACATTGACTTCTAAAACCATTATTTGTTGTTCCAATATATTTTTAGATTTATTTTAAATTGTATGTGTGTGTCTTGTATGTGTAAGTGCACATGAATACAGGTGCTCGCGGGGGCCAGAGAAGCTCACTGTAGGTGGTATGAGTCACCATGTGGGCGCTGGGATCTGAGCTCTGGTCCTGTGTCAGAGAGGAGCATGCTCCTGACCACTGAGACACACACCCTTGTCCCCATAATATTTATGAGATTTTTTTTTTGCTCTAAGAGTAGACAGAATGAAGATATTACAAAATTTGCAGGTTATCTTTTCCAAACAAAACATCTAAAATATTCAGGTAAACTTGAGGTTAATATTAACGCTAACCCATTCAAATTTTCTACCTAATCCTTGAATCTTCTCCCTGTGTAAACAGGGATACATGTTCGTTTGAAATAAGGTGATCTATTTTTATTGTGATTCTCCTCCAATCATCTGTCTCTTCATCTGACCGTAGCGTGTTGTTCAATGGATAAATTAGGTTGAATTGAAAAATTACTAGCTGATATTTAGAATGTTATTAATGGAAATATGCACACACACAAAACATCACACACACATTATTTTGGTGTTTGTTCTTGAGACAGGCTCTCGCTCAGTAGCTCAGGCTGACAGGGAACTCACTGTTTCCAGGCATCCTTAGGCTCCCTTCGGTCCTGCTGTAACAGCCTCCCTAGTGCTGGGGCTACCTGGGGTGAGCCACCAGACCTGCAGAAAATATTGTTTCCTTGAGTGCAATAATTTAATTTTAAAACTTCCTGAATGGAATATTCTGGTATAACTGCAGTCTTGGAATAATATTGGATAATTAAACCATTACTTAACATCTAAAATAATATCAGGTCCTTTTTTTTTTTTTTTTTTTGAGACAGGGTCTCTATGCAACCCTGACTGGCTTAGAACTGGCTATTTCCATTATTCCCCTGCCTCTCCCTCCCAAGTGCTGGGATTAAAGGTGTGTGACACTCTCCCCAGGTTAAGAAATCTTTTTTGAGCGTCTCCTCTGCTTCAGGCAGGGCCACTGTCGTGGGTATGGCCTATTTAGTCACACGGGCTCCATGTTAGTAAGGGACCCATATTTAACTGCCCCTGGGTTAATTCTCTGCTGCTCTAATAATTCGGCAAACTCCTTTTTGTCTCTGTTTCTTTTTATTAGCCCAGACAGTTTATATAGGCAGTTTTAGTGTCAAGCATTGTTTAGCAAAGAGGGGGCATATCTATTGCTTGTATTTTGAATTAGCCTCAGGTTTCTGCATGGGAAATGGAAGACAGAGAAAAGATGTCAGAAAGGAAACTATCTTAGTATCTAAAATGACTTTGAGTGTGGTGGTGGTAAAAGTGGATAAGTGGTTATCTGGCTGCTCTTCCGGAGGACCGGGGTTCAATTCCCAGCAGTTTCAGAGGATCCAATACCTTCTTCTGACTTTCTTGGATACCAGAACACATGCGGTACACAGACATACATACAGGCAAGACATCCATACACATAAAATAAAAATAAATATCAAAATCTAAAAAAAAAAAACATACTTCGAAAGCTGAATGTGTGGTATGTGTTTTATTTTTTAAATCACACACACACACACACACACACACACACACACACGTTTAGGGAAAAAGAGACATCGTAGGCCTGGTGCAGTGAGTAGCTCAGGCCTTTCCAATCTCTGTGAGTCTGAGGCCAACCTAGTCTATATAGTGAGTTCCAGGCCAGTGAGGGCTTTGTAGTCATGCCCTGTCTCAAGAGGGAGTGAGGAGCCTGAGGGTGGTGGCTCACACCTTTGACCTCAGCACTCGTGAGGCAGAAGCAGGTGGATCTCTGCATTCCAGGCCAGCCTGGTCTACAGAGGGATTTCCAGGACAGTCAAGGCTACACAGAGAAACTCTGTCTCAAAATAATAATAATGATAATAATAACAACAACAATTTAATAAATAAGATTGTGTTGTCTGGCAAAAGGGAGGAGGGGCTGTTAAATGCTTCTATACAAGAAACAAAAAAAAATGTGCTGGGACCAACTTATTTATAATCATCTACATCTCCCTTCCCTTCATCTTCCTTACCCTCATTTTTCTTGCTATTTTTGTCCCTGACGGCTCCCTTTTTTTCTGTATCAGGCTTTCATCTTTAGAGTGGCACATTTTCCTTCAGCTCAACAGCCGCCTTTCATAAAGCTGCTGGCTCTGTTCCCTTTCTCTCCTCGTTTCTTTGTGACGTCACCAATGGCCAGGATGTTCCACTTTTATTTATCTGTCCTCAGTGAAGCTGGGTTTCCCAGGGCTCTTTCCATGGAGGTCAATGAACTGTAATGTTGTCTGTTATTCCTTCTTAATAAAAAATTCTATAAAATCAAAATCAGGGAGCTAAGGTGTGGCTCAGTAACAGAGCACTAGCCTAACATGCCCCGCGTTTAATCTCTTTCTTCCTCAACAAAGGCAAAAACCACAGAGACAGAAAGTGGATATGTGGTTCCTGGAGGTTAGGATTAGGAGCAAAGACTGACTGTATACAACCACAGGGGGAAGTCTTGGGGGGTGAGGGTAGTATTTTAAAACAGGATGTTGGTTGAAAGGATGTATCAATTTACTAAAATCCTTGAGCTGTCTGTGAGTGCTAAAATACCATGTAAGCAGCTATGTAAGTTTATTGAAAAGACTTGAAGTTGGTTCAGGTCCCTGTGGTATTCCAGCAGGCACTATTATTATTTCTGGTTTACAGATAAAGGAAAGGGAAGTGGTAGAGTGCTTGTCTAGCATGTTCAACACCCTGCAGCCAGTCCCCGAAGGTGATTTCCAGGCCAGCCTGGTCTACAGAGTGAGTTCCAGGCCAGCCTGGTCTACAGAGTGAGTTCCAGGACAGCCAGGGTGGTTACCCAGAGAAGCCCTGTCTTGAAAAAACAAAAAACAAAAATAAAATCACAACAGGAAAAAAAGAGAATAAACCAGACTAAAAATAAAAATAACTAATGGTTATATAACTATGCAGGTAATATTCAGAATTGGAAGCTGAGTCTTTTTGACACTGAAGTCACACTGTTTACTGTATAATACCTGAACTTCCTGTTTTAACATTATTTTTCTATATTTCATGGATCAGAAGATGTCTTGAATTATAAAACAGAGATGATAAAAGATAGAGACTAGAAAATTATGATGATGTGTCTGTCTCCAGCATGGGGAAGATGCAGGGCAGGGGGATGGTAAGTGGGGGGCTCCCTAGAGAAAATGACTGCACACATATAGGTGTGTGTTCCTTGGTGTTTCCTAATTAGTCACTATGACATTAACGTGAAAGTTGTTACATTTAAAAGTATCTGAGGGGGCTCTAGAGACGGCCAGGGGCCGAGAGCACTTGCTATTCTCACAGAGGATCTGGGTTCAATTCCTAGCACCTACATGGCAGCTCAATCATCCTGTAACTGTAGTTCAGAGAATCCAATGTCTTCTGGCCTCTAAGGGCAGAAGAACACACACAGTGTTCTTAATGCAGGCAAAAACATTCTTGCACATAAAATAAAATAAATATTTTCAAAAGTATTTAGGGCCAGGTATTGTGGGCTCAGAAGTGGAGCACTGGCCCGGCTAGTATGAAGATGTTGTTACCAGTGGGCAGGTGCTGGGCTGGGGGTTCCCAGGTTTTTAGCTTCTTATTCAAGAATGAAATAAAAATCCACTCAGACTACAAAGTAGCCAGGAAACTTTATTCAAAAGCAAAGGAATAGTACAGATTATAAATAATATATAACAAGACTGACAACAGGCTACCATGGTGGTGGTACTCAAGGGCATCAGGTTATTGCCTGGAGCTTCTTATTATGGAGAGCCTAAGAGAAGGAGCTGGTTACTAAGGGGCTTAGTTTGGATGGACTCTTTATTTTAATTGACAGATTAAGTCATAACTGTGTATTGTGTATGTCCTTTCCTATGATGCATCTGATTTTAATCATGTGCTTGCCTGGCTATGCATAGGGGTGAGATGTTAAATGGGGAGTATCCCAAAAGTTCACTTAGGAACACAGTGTTACCTTATTGCACACACATTTAGGAGGAATCAGCCTTTCCATTCATAAACATTGATATAAGTGAAGAACAACTGAAGAGAATCCAACTAAGTTTGATGGTCTAAGAAGAGGAAAAATTTATGCTATTGTTCAAAATGGGGCATGCATGTAGCTCGATGCAGGTGGCGGTCCTGTGTTGGGAGGTAAGTACATTGTACAGGTTGCTAAGTACATTATTCAGAGAGGTGCTTTGCATAATGTGTGCAAGTGTGTGCTGCCAAGCCCATTATTATTATGTGTATATCCCAAACCAACTAGAGTCTCAGGTTACTAAACTATTTCTGTGCTTGCCTTCCACAAAGCCTCTGAACTTGATTCCTAGCAACACACACACATGCATACCTGCACACATGTATGTATGCATGCATATAAATGCACAAATAATAATAACTAGAGGGGGAAGAACTTGGTTGTAGTTTGGTAATGTGGTATGTGCTTAGCATGTGTGAATTAATAGTTTTAATCTTCATCATGAGTATGAGCATGTACATGTCAGCACACATGCACACACACACACAACATGAAGTGACTACTGTACTAGATGGGTGCAGGGAGAACACAAGTCATCATCAGAAGTTGTAGACAAAAGTTTCTGTCCCACCTGGTCCTGCAGCTTTTCAGTCCCAAAGAAACACACACAGGCTTATATTAATAATTATAAACTGTTTGGCCTATTGCTCAGGCTTATTACTAACTAGCTATTACAACTTAAATTAGCCCTCAATTCTTATCCACGTTTAGCCACATGACTTGGTACCTTTTCTCAGTAAGGTATTCTCATCTTGCTTCCTCTGCATCTGGCTGGAAACTGCATCTCTGCCTTTACTCTTCCCAGAATTCTCCTAGTTTGGTTGCCCTGCCTATACTTCCTGCCTGGTTACTGGCCAATCAGCGTTTTATTAAACCAATATGAGTGACAAATCTTTACAATGTACAAGAGCATTCTTCCTCAGCAAGAAGTGCTTTGGTTCCTGTCTGTGGACTCTTCTTTTCCTTTTCATTTATTTGGGATGGGAGAAGTGTGCATGTTTAGAAAATAATTTAATGCAGTCTCATTTGTCGATTCTTGCTATTATTTCTGCTTAGGGGGAAAACAACTTCAAAAAAACAAGTATCACATATTTTCTCTTACAAGAGCTATTGGAGACGGAGTGAGAGGAAAGGGTATAAAAATAAAAGGGGGTGTTAGGGAGGTGGACAGAAGAAGGGGGAAGGGAGGATGATGGTAACAGAGAGGAAGCATGGGGAATGTCCATCACATACATGTATAGAATGACACAGTGGAACCCCTTACTTTGTAAATTAATATAAGCTTATAAAAATCATAAAAATTATAAAAATCAATAAAACCTAGCCAGGTGGTGGTGGCACACACCTTTAATTCCAGCACTTGAGAGGCAGAAGCAGGTGGATCTCTGTGAGTTTGAGGCTAGCCTGGTCTACAGAGCTAGTTCCAGGACAGGCTCCAAAGCTACAGAGAAACCCTGTCTCGAAAAACAAAACAAAACAAAAACAAAAAAATAAATACATAAAGCCTTAAATTGTGTTAAGGTCAATGGAAAAAGTAAGGTACCCCAACAAAGGATCCTGCTTCTAAATAAAACCTACAGTTTTTTAATAATTTATTTTTATTTTATGTACATTGATGTTCTGCCTGTATGTGGGAGGGTGTTCAATCCACTGGAACTGGAGCTACAGACTGCTGTGAGCTGTCATGTGGGTGCTGGGAATTGAACCCAGGTCTTCTGGAAGAGTGGACAGTGCTCTTAACTGCTAAGCTATCTTTCTAACCCCAAAACCTGAAAATTTTAACTTGTTTTGTTGTATTTCCATTTTCCCAGAGCTAAGATTATAAGCTTATGATATCATGCCTAACCTTTTGTTCTTGCTGCTGCTGCTGGGGATCAAACCCAGAGTCTTCCAACTGAGCTGCACCCCCAGGCCATTTGTTTGTTTGTTTGGTTGGTTGGTTGGTTAGATGGTATTTTGTTTTTTGAGACAAAAGATTTGGAATATAAGAAAGCGAAGGTAAAAGGGGGGAAAGATACTTTCCTGGGGGCAAAGCAGCCTGGGTGGAGGCCCTAGAGCACAGAGGGTCTTGCTGGGACCCTGAAAGCAGTGTGATAGAGTGAGAGAGAGAAGGTGTGAGGACGTGGATTCTACACAAAGGCTCTGGTATTGTATTCCAAGAGAAACAACACTGCTGTCGAGGAGTAGCTGTGAGAAATATGACCTAATTGAATTTTGGAGAAGTTTATCCTACCTGCTGTGGAGAAGGCATCTTGGAGATGTCTGCTGCTTTGTGAAGAGGTATTAGAACTATAGGCCTTACTATAGGGGAATGGTATACATTTTAAAATCCGGTTTTCTGGGATCAGGAATGTGTAACTCAGATATAAACACTTGCTTTGCCTTACATACATAAGACCTTGGGTTCAGCCCCTAATACTTGCCCCTCAAAAGCTTTCAGAATCCAAATTATGATTCATGTGATAGCGAACAGACCAAAAAAAAGTTTTAATAGGAACACCTCTGAATAATCCACCAAATTTAGTTATTATCAAACTTTAATGTGTCTTCACACCAGCCAGGTATTTTGGTTAACTGCAAATTCTTCACTTCTGACAAGCTCCCAGTGCCTGCCTATGACACTGTCCTCACCTTTGGGATAGCAAGTAGCTATTCGAAATTCCGTTGTATCCATCCTAATGCCTATCACAGTTACTCTAAATTCTATAGTATCCATCTCCTAATGCCTACTCCAAATTCTATTGTATCCATCTAATGCCTACACAATTCTTGGTGGTCTAGCCAATTGCCATCTCAAGTATTTAAAACTGGTTTTGTTTTCATTGGTGTGGGGCGGGGAAGGGCAGGGCCTCACTGTATAGCTCAAACTGGCCTGGAACTCATGGCAATCATCCTGCCTCAGGATTACAAGCATGAGCCACCTGACTTTAAAACTGTGGGTGGTAGGGTCAATGCTGAGGACATGGCTTTTCATTTAATCAGAAAAATCCTGCATATGCTTTCTAACTTTTCTGGCTACCTCACTGCCTGAGATCAAGACTTAGCTACACTTCAGAAAGGACAGGGTATTTATGTGGAAAGAGTCTGAGGCGCCAAAGCTTCAGATCCAGCACCTAAGGAATGCTTTCCATCATTGAGGTTTACTTTGTACCAAGCACTTTTCTTTGCTCATAAGCAGGACAGGATTCAAGAGGCCTGTAGGTTAGTTTCTTGTCCAAGCTCTGCCTTTATTTCATAGCTAACTTGTATTCCTTATTCTAACCAGTGCTAGTTTTTGTTGGGTGACTACAATCCCAAATGTAGAACTTTTCATTTTGTGACTAAAGCTTTGTATTTCTCTAAAGAATTTGTAGAGTGTTGCTCTCCATCATTTCAAGGATCTTATGAGAGGTCCTGGATACCCTAAGGCCCCTCCCTCCCTTCTCTCTCTGAGGGAGATTTCTTTATTAGCAATGCAACGTGAACTCGGAAACTTAGTAAAAGGATTAATCTCATAACAGAGAGTGTTAGAGATCATGTTCTAACCAATTGAGATTACACGGTTGGGGGAAAAAAACAGGTAGGGAAATTTCACATTGCTCTTTGTTCCTTTAAAGGATCTTTGAAAACAATGGTGGCATCCAATTTAAAGGCAATAAAGTCTTAATCATACTTTTAAAATTTCAGGACAGAGTTAAATCAAATAGATAATAGTTCTGTGGACTTGCTCCACTGAGGAAGTAATGAATTCTAGTCTCCTTTGGAGAAAGATAAAACTGTGGGTTTATGGGGAGGGGCCGTTGGTTGGAAAGAACACACACACCACATGCCAAGGCAAAATCTACCTCTGAACTACACACATCCCAGAGCCAATAAAAGTGATATTAATCTCCCCAGAAATACTCATTCCCTCTTCCAAGCAGGGTTCGGCTGCTTCCTCTGCCCTCCAACAGACCCAATTTGCTGGCGTCTTTCCAGTCAATGCTGTATCGTTTTCAGTTTGGATCGCTCCCCTTTCTAGTGTTCAAAGACGCGATTAAAGTGTTTAATGGGCCTGGTTGGGCGGGGGGGAGGGATGGCGGGGGAGGCAGATCCGCCCGAAGAATGGGTTTGCTCCCCTGGCACTGGCAGAGCGCTGGACAGGAAACTCTGGAAGGCAGCCAGAGGAAAGTGAAGTTCCTGGCGCGAGCGCGTGTCCTACTCAAAGAACCCGGCGCTAGCGCATTCTTCGTGCAGTTATTGGCTGGGACTCTGTGTGCCGCTGTCGGCCAATGAAGACGCAGGAGATCTGGCCCGGGCCCGTCCCCTTTCGGCGCCCCGGGATGAGACAGAGACTGAACAGCGGGCGAACAAATCAGCGGCGCCCAGAAAGCCATGTCGGACTCGGCGCCCAGCGCCCAAGCGCTAACCCGCTGAAAGTTTCTCTGCGAAACCTCCGGGTCCACCTGGACCCCGCCCAGAGGAGCTGCTTTTGAGTGAGATGGTCGCAGAGGCCCGGAGCAGCGGACTGGTAAGCCCCGGGAGAACGGTGGGAGTTTTGCTTCTGCTAGCTGCCTTGACCAAGGCTTCCACCATCATTCACTATGAGATCCTGGAGGAGAGAGAGAAGGGTTTCCCCGTGGGTAACGTGGTCACAGATCTTGGTTTGGATCTCGGCAGCCTGTCGGCCCGCAGACTCCGGGTGGTATCCGGAGCTAGCCGTAGGTTCTTTGAGGTGAACTGGGAGACTGGAGAAATGTTCGTCAACGATCGTCTGGACCGAGAGGAGCTGTGTGGGACGCTGCCCTCCTGCACTGTAACTCTGGAGTTGGTGGTGGAGAACCCGCTAGAGCTATTCAGCGCGGAAGTGGTGGTGCAGGACATCAACGACAACAATCCCTCTTTCCCCACCGGGGAAATGAAATTGGAGATTAGCGAGGCCATGGCGCCGGGGACGCGCTTTCCGCTCGAGAGCGCGCACGATCCCGATGTGGGAAGCAACTCTTTACAAACCTATGAGCTGAGCCACAACGAATACTTTGCGCTCCGTGTGCAGACTCGAGAGGACGGTACAAAATACGCGGAGCTGGTCTTGGAGCGCGCCCTGGATTGGGAACGGGAGCCAAATGTCCAGTTGGTGCTGACGGCGGTGGACGGAGGAACCCCAGCTCGCTCCGCCAGCCTTCCAATTCGTATCACAGTGCTGGACGCAAATGACAATGCGCCCGCCTTCAATCAGTCTTTGTATCGGGCGCGCGTCCGGGAGGATGCACCCCCCGGCACGCGCGTTGCCCAGGTTCGTGCAACTGATCTGGATGAAGGCCTCAACGGAGAAATCGTTTACTCCTTCGGCAGCCACAACCGTGCTGGAGTGAGGGAGCTATTCGCCTTAGACCTTGTAACTGGGGTGCTGACAATCAAGGGTCGCCTGGACTTCGAAGACACCAAACTCCATGAGATTTACATCCAGGCCAAAGACAAGGGTGCCAATCCCGAAGGAGCACATTGCAAAGTACTGGTAGAGGTTGTGGACGTGAATGACAATGCCCCGGAGATCACAGTCACCTCCGTGTACAGTCCAGTACCTGAGGATGCCCCTCTGGGGACTGTCATCGCTTTGCTCAGTGTAACTGATCTGGATGCTGGCGAGAACGGGCTGGTGAGCTGCGAGGTTCCACCGGGTCTCCCCTTCAGCCTGACTTCTTCCCTCAAGAATTACTTCACTTTAAAAACCAGCGCAGCACTGGATCGAGAGACCATGCCAGAATACAACCTCAGCATCACAGCTAGAGACTCGGGAACTCCCTCTCTCTCAGCTCTTACAACGGTGCGGATCCAAGTGTCCGACATCAACGACAATCCTCCTCAGTCTTCCCAATCTTCCTACGACGTCTATGTTGAGGAAAATAACCCTCCTGGAGTTCCTATATTAAACCTAAGTGTCTGGGACCCCGACGCCCCGCACAATGCCCGCCTTTCCTTTTTTCTCTTGGAGCCAGGAGCGGAAACTGGGCTCGTGGGTCGCTATTTCACAATAAATCGCGACAATGGAGTCTTGACAACCTTAGTACCCCTGGACTACGAGGGTCAGAGAGAGTTCCAACTAACGGCTCACGTAAACGACGGGGGTACCCCCGTCTTGGCCACCAACATTAGCGTGAACATATTTGTTACTGACCGCAATGACAACGCCCCCCAGGTCCTGTATCCCCGGCCTGGCCAGAGTTCGGTGGAGATGCTGCCTCGAGGTACAGCTGCGGGCCACGTGGTCTCAAGGGTGGTAGGTTGGGACGCTGATGCAGGGCACAATGCCTGGCTCTCCTACAGCCTCTTGGGAGCCTCCAACCAGAGCCTTTTCGCCGTGGGGCTTCACACGGGTCAGATCAGCACTGCTCGCCCAGTTCAGGACACAGATTCACCCAGGCAGATTCTCACAGTCTTGATCTCAGACAATGGAGAACCATTGCTTTCCACCACCGCCACCCTGACTGTGTCGGTAACTGAGGAGTCTCCCGAAGCCCGGGCCGAGTTCCCCTCTGGCTCTGCTCCCCGAGAACAGAATAAAAATCTCACCTTTTATCTACTTCTTTCTCTAATCCTGGTCTCTGTGGGGTTCGCAGTCACAGTGTTGGGAGTAATCATATTCAAAGTTTACAAGTGGAAGCGGTCTAGAGACCTATACCGAGCCCCAGTGAGCTCCCTGTACCGAACACCAGGGCCCTCCTTGCACGCAGACGCGGTGCGAGGAGGCCTATTGCCGCCGCACCTGTACCATCAGGTGTACCTCACCACGGACTCGCGCCGCAGCGATCCGCTGCTGAAGAAACCTGGTGCCGCCAGCCCACTGGCCAGCCGCCAGAACACCCTGCGAAGCTGCGATCCGGTCTTCTATAGGCAGGTGTTGGGTGCAGAGAGCGCCCCCCCTGGACAGGTAAGAGTTAGCAAGTCATCTCTGAAACGCGTAAATGCTTGTTGATTCCTTCACCGCGTTCAGGGAGGTATAGATCTGCTTTGTTGTTGCTGTTGTTTTGAACGATAGTAATTGTTGTTGTTGTTTTCTGAACATGCTTCCAGACTTTGACCTGTCCTTCCTATATCGAGCAGCGCCTTTAGGGGGAAGTGACTGGCTAGAGTGTGCTTTGTGCTTTGTGGTCCTATGTCAAGATGGGGATGCTTGTTTGACTCATACATGGACTCAGTTCACACCCTCAGCACTCTTTTCCCACCACAACTAAGCACTCGTGCTAAGGGCACTTGATCTCAGCACCCAGAGCTCAGCTTGGTTTGCTTTGGAATGAACTTTTAGACACCTCTAAGAGTGTCAGTAGAAACACCTTCTTGTCTGCCCACATTTTAAGTGTTTGTGACATCTTCTATATTAAAACTAAGGTGTTGGGGGATGTTAGTTTGTTTCTTTGTTTGAGGCTGGCCTGGAACTCACTGTGAAGACCAGGCTGGGCTCAGACACAGAGATTTGCCTGCCTCTAAAACTAATGGTAGGCTTTTAAAAATATAACCCTCATTAGCTGCACAATCTTGTACATCACTCTCAAATAATTTATAAAGCACTCTCGGCATCCTTTAAATTTGTTTCAAGCATATTATTGAAAATAATGGGCATGTTACCAAATACTGATTGATAATGAGCATTGTAGGAAACAGGAAAATACATAAAAATATGAAGACAAAAATAACTATAGTGCCAAAGCTAACCATTTCAATTACAAAAATAAAATTCATTTTGAAAATAAATCTAGATGGCCCACAAGAACATCAAGCGGTAAAGCCTCTAGGTTCCTGATCTTTCTCCAGCACTGTGTCTTGCTAGGTGTGGACCTACTGGGAAAAGGAGCTGCATTCTTTTCCTTAGAAAGGTAAAGCATTCTTCCGTGTGTGATGGAATGCTGGGGAATACAAAGGCTTCTCGTTGAGACAGGCTATACACACTCTCAACTGTAGGAGAGTCACTGATGTCTGGTAACTAAGTACATTATTGCTGGCAATTCTTTTTTAGGTATTGTTTGTTTATTTGTTTGTTTGTTTTTCAAGACAGGGTTTCTCTGTGTAGCCCTGGCCATCCTGGAACTCACTCTATAGACCAGGCTGGCCTCAGACTCAGAGATTCTCCTGCCTCTGCCTCCAGCGTGCTAGGATCAAAGGTATATGCCACCATGCCCCAGTTATTGCTGGCAATTCTTGGGTTTGGAAGTTAAACAAAAGGATCTCAGCTATCAACTGAGTTTTGGACCACGTGGTATTCAGCCTCCTTTCTAAGTCTCTTAGATGCAAAGAGGAAATAATATGGGCTTTGTTGGAGCTATTCTGCATGTGCCTGGTTGTCATGCGGTTAAATGTTATTAGTTATTATTACCACTATTAGTACTTCTTTGTCCAAAAGCTCACTTTGGAAATGAGCAAATATGAAGACAGCCCAAGCTGGTAAAGAAGGGCACATAGAAAGCCTGAGGAAGGGTGACGGCCACATGGAAGAGGATGTTCTTCTATCAGCTTAGGAGCAACTACAATATTCTCAAACCTGAGTGACCCTTAGAATCACCCAAGGGCCTTCCAAAAATTCCTGTACACAGACCACACCTCAAATCCGGCAAAGCGCAGCTTCTGGGTCTGGGAGAGGCCCAGGTGATTCCACTGTGTAGATGTGTGGTTGAAGACATTTACCCTAGAACCTGGCAGCCATCATTTATTGTTTGAAGCAGAGGGTCACTGTTATTCTTAGGTTCACAGAACTGAGTGCCAAAGCCAACTTTATTGAACCAAGCCTAAATAAAAACAAAAATGCTATCATGTTACTTTCTGGCTTTAAATTTTAAAATATTAAATAGAACAACTCTAGAAGAGCTGTATGCAAGGCATACTATGGTATTTCAGTTATCTACAGAGACAGCCCTCCTAAATCATTAGCATCTAGGATTTGTGTCTGTCTGTCTGTCTGTCTAAGTAGCCCAGACTGATTCTTCTGTCTCCACCTCCTGAGTACTAGGATCACAGGAACGGGATCTTTGGGGCAGCACAAATATAGTTCAGAATTAAATTATGGTAATAGTTTCCTCAGTTTAGGGTAGATGCATATACAAAAAGACCGAGTTGTTTTCTTTAAATAGGTGAATTGCATGGAATTTCAATTATATTTCAATAAAGCTATTCCTTGAAGCCTAGAAGTAAAGGAGCTGAAGTGATGGCTCAGTAGTTAAGAGCACTTACTGCTTTTGCAGAGGACTTGGTTTGGGTTTCCACTCCCAGCACACATACCATGCAGCTGACAGGTTCCCATAACTACAGTTCCAAGGCATCTGAAGCCCCCTGATAGCCTTGGGCACCTGCATGCATGTGGCGCATATTAACTCATGCAGGCATGCACACATACGCTCATAAATAAACAGAACCCTTAAAAATAAAACCCAGCAGAAGAGCCAGACATAGTAGCACACACCTTTAATCTCAACATTTGTGAAGGCGGATGCAGGTAGAGCTCTATAAGTTCAAAGCCATCCTAGTGGAGCATTATAAATTCCAGGAGAGGCAAAGCTACATAGTGAAACCCTGTCTCAAACAAACAAACAAACAAACAGAAAAAAAACTAGAAGTAGGAGAATCCTGTACCTGGCATAAAAGATCAAATCAAAGATATGTAGAATTGGGCTTTATGATGCTCCAATTCTAGTAAGCAGACTGTTTTAGTGTGAACTTGCAATACCATGTAATACTACATATACTGTTCTTTCAGCTTTAGATAATATCTTTTCCAATCTGAACTTCAGGTCCTGCATCAAGAAATAAATACAGGGGCTGGAGAGATGACTCAGTGGTTAAGAGCATTGGCTGCTCTTGCAGAGGACCCAGGCTCAATTCCCAGCACCCACGTGGCAACTCACAACTATCTGTAACTCCAGTTGCAGGGGATTCGACGGACACCCTCACACAGACATACATGCAGACAAAACACCAATGCAATAAAATAAAAAAAATTAAAGGAAATAAATATAATACCTACTTTGTAAATCTTTAAGCAGTATTTGTTGAGGTAATAATAACATGAATATTTATGGTGTATAATTATCTCCATGTGCTAGACACTGTAAAGGTTGAAAAGTCACTCTCGTCTTATGGTACACATGATACCAGAGGAAATAGGCATAAAAAAAAAAGACAATGGATTGGGGCATGGTTATATGTGCCTGTATTTGCAGCAGTTGAGAAGCAGATCTCTGAGTTCAAGGCCAACCAGGCAGGTCATAGTAAGGCCCTGTCTCGGGGTTACTACTGCTGGATGAAACACCATGACCAAAGCAACTTGGGGAGGAAAGGGTTGATAAAGATTAAGCTTCCACATCACAGTTCATCATCAATGGAAGTCAAGACAGGAACTCAAGCAGAGCAAGAACCTGGAGGCAGGAGCCAGTGCAGAAGCCATGGAGGGGAGGTGCTTACTGGCTTACTCCCCTAGGTTTGCTCAGCCAGCCCAGGGATGGCCCCACCTACAATGGGCTGGGCCCTCCTCCATCAATCACTAAGAAAATGCCCTGCAGGCTTGCCTACAGCCTTACTTATGGAGGCATTTTCTCAGTTGAGGCTCCCTCCTCTCTGAGGACTCTAGCTTGGGTCAAGTGCCATAAAACTCAGCCAGCACGGACCCTGCTAAAGGAAGAAAGGGAGGAAGGCAGGTGATGCACTTTAAACGCTGTAGGAAATGGAAGGGCAAAGGAGAAGGAGCACCTAGTCAGCCTGGGGGAGACAAGGTTTTATAGAGGTGGGTGGCGATGGCTTGAGTGACGAGCTAAAGGTTGAACTGTCAGAAAATGGGGGCCAAGGGGGTACTTTCTAGGAAATTCCATGCAAAGAGATCAAGGTGGTTCATTACCGCTGAACAGTGAAGTGTGTGAAGCGGTCTGCAGGGATAATCACGTAAAGCAAGTGGTAGGTTTAGATCCTGAATAACCTGGGGGTCATCAGAGTGTTGGTGGTAATTGCTTTACTTTCTAATCCCATATAAAATAATCTTTGCAGGAAAACTGACTCTTCAAAGCTGGTCTCTAATAAAGCCACCACCACACATGTGCGTGCGCGCGCGCACACGCACACACACAGTGCCATTGGCAGTTTTCTTTTTCTGGAGATTATTCTGACAGTCATAAGAGGAATAGATGGGAGACATTAAGGTTGGAGTCAGAGACCAGTTAAACAGCTATAATGATATTTGAGGCTATTGATAGATGCTGGACCCAGCACCAAGGCCGTGCAGAGGGGGCAAGTGACTGCACAAAGTCTTCAGGCTTGTTGATGGGCATAAGAAACCAAGGACAGGAATAAGTCAAGGGTGGAAACTCCCCACCCCCACCCCCAGACAACTGGATAGATGATTCACTGATAGTGGATTCTGACATCAGCACTTCTGTGGACCAGGCTGATTCATTCAAACCACCATTGTCCCCATGGGAGGAGGCATAGCAGCTTTGTTTTTGTTTTGTATTTCTGGTATCAGGGGCTTGTTTCTTTTTATATAAGAACACAGAATAGCCAGATCTATGAGATTTCAATGTTGGTTGCTGGCCTCCGTACAGTCAACAAGATGATGGTGGGGCAGGGACGATGTATGGGGATGAGAACACTTCTGTCTGCTGCTGGTGTGGTAGCTATTGGTGATCTAGGCAAGGATTTGGATGGATTAACAGACCTCATACTTAGATCTGTCTTTCTCTGGCATGTTTGCTGTCCGAGTACAGCTTTCAGGGGCCCGTGATGTAAAATTGTGCTGTTTCTGAGCTTGTGGCCAGATAGTAGGCAGGCTAAGAGGTCTGAATGAGGGTGGGGGTGGGGTGAGATTAAGTCCCCGGCTACAAGAGGTCCCCTGGGGCTAAGTGAAAGGCTTGTTCTTTTGAAACGGTCTCTGTTGGTAATTAACAACACATCACGAATGCTGTGGTGTCAAATAAAGAGGATTTGTAGGCACAACGTTGGTGGTAGCTGATCTCTATCATTCAAGAAAGCTGTTCAGTCTGTGAACATTAGCATTCTGCCAGGTAATGAGATCTACTCCCAGACACTGATTCTTACAGTTTTGGACCGGCTCCCAATTCTGGCTTCCCCCACCTACTTCCATACTGTCCTTGAAATCAGTGAGTAGCTTCCTGTTGTAGCAAATGTCTGAATAAGGTTTGGTTTCTGCTGTGCCTTCTGTTACAATATAAAACGTGTGCCGTATATATTCAATTGCTTTCATTAACGTGTAAGCCTCTCTGCAAACAGAGGTAAGCTGGGGAGGAGCAGAATTTTGAGAATATGCAGTGCTTCTTATAGGCTGTTGCTTTAATACGACCAGCCCGAGCTACTCATTTAGAATATTGGTTGATGACAACACTGGCTTGAACAAAGTGACCAGTCTCCAATAGCCACTCGTTTTCCAGGGCTGCAGGTTGCTAGGGCTCAGGAGGTAGCTGTTTTCCCCGCGAAAAGGGGCGGGGTGTATCGATGTGTTGGGGGGGAAATACATATATGTTTTCTGCCTCTCCATGATGGTAGCGATCCTCGGACATAAACGCGAGTTGAGCAGGAGGAAGGTCGAAAGAAACGTTGGTATTTATTACATTTGGGGGTTTGTTGTTTTTTTTTGGTGTGTGTGTGTGTGTGTTTCCTCCCAATGCTGCGACGCATTAACCCTGCTGCTATTGGGATATTCTCTGCTCAGCCTATTGGCTGAGCCCAGGAGCTGCTGCCTGCCAATCGGATAGTGAAAGGCAGACAAATCTACCCCGCCACCAGCAAAAAACGGCGCGTAACCCTTACTGCGCCGGCGGAGCCGCACCAGACCTGGCGCGGGGAAGGAAGATAGGTGTCTCCAGCTGCTGTGGCTGTTAGGGGCGGGTCAGCTTCTTTGGCTTCTCCGGACCAAGTAGAGCATTAGCGGACGGCAGCAATGCCCAGCAAGGTGAGAAGCTGGGTAGAAATTTGGTGGGGGGCTACCCTTTTGTTCCTCTTTTGCCACCTGGGCTACGTTTGTGGGCAGATTCGCTACCCGGTCCCAGAGGAGTCACAGGAAGGGACTTTTGTAGGGAATGTCGCCCAAGATTTTCTGCTGGATATAGAGAGTCTATCAGCTCGCAGGCTGCAGGTCGCTGGAGAGGTGAACCAAAGACACTTTCGTGTGGATTTGGACAGCGGAGCCCTGCTCATCAAAAATCCAATCGATCGAGAGGCACTGTGTGGGCTCAGTGCCAGCTGCATCGTGCCCCTGGAGTTTGTAACCGAAGGGCCTTTGGAAATGTACCGAGCAGAGGTTGAGATCGTAGATGTGAATGATCACGCCCCCCGATTTCCGCGGCAGCAGTTGGACTTGGAAATCGGGGAAGCAGCTCCGCCAGGACAGCGTTTCCCCTTGGAAAAGGCTCAGGATGCAGATGTGGGGAGCAATTCCATTAGCAGCTACAGACTAAGCTCCAATGAACACTTTGCCCTGGATGTCAAGAAGCGCAGCGACGGCAGCTTGGTCCCAGAGCTTCTTCTGGAGAAGCCTTTGGATCGTGAGAAGCAATCGGACTACCGCCTGGTGCTAACTGCTGTGGATGGAGGGAACCCCCCTAGATCTGGCACCGCGGAGCTCCGGGTGTCAGTGCTGGATGTGAATGACAACGCCCCAGCCTTCCAGCAATCCAGTTACAGGATCAGCGTGTTGGAGAGTGCGCCAGCGGGCATGGTGCTCATTCAGCTCAATGCCTCTGACCCAGACTTGGGACCTAGTGGTAATGTCACCTTTTCTTTTAGTGGTCACACCCCTGATCGGGTGAGAAACCTCTTTAGCCTTCATCCCACGACTGGAAAGCTTACCCTTCAGGGGCCTCTAGACTTTGAGAGTGAGAATTACTATGAATTTGATGTGAGAGCTCGTGATGGGGGTTCTCCAGCTATGGAGCAACATTGCAGCCTTAGGGTGGATCTCCTAGATGTAAATGACAATGCCCCCCACATCACAGTGACCTCGGAGCTGGGAACTCTACCAGAGAGTGCAGAACCTGGCACTGTGGTGGCTCTCATCAGTGTGCAGGACCCTGACTCTGGGTCAAATGGAGATGTGAGCCTCCGCATCCCTGACCACTTACCATTCGCCCTCAAGTCTGCCTTCAGGAACCAGTTCTCCCTCGTGACAGCTGGACCCTTGGATCGAGAGGCTAGGTCTAGTTATGACATCATGGTTACTGCTTCTGATGCTGGGAACCCTCCCCTGAGTACCCACAGGACTATTTTCCTCAATATTTCAGATGTGAATGATAACCCACCCTCATTCTTCCAGAGGTCACATGAGGTATTCGTTCCCGAGAACAATCGCCCAGGGGACCTGCTTTGCTCTCTTGCAGCCTCTGACCCTGACTCTGGCTTAAACGCACTAATCTCATACTCTCTTTTAGAGCCCAGAAATCGAGACGTGTCGGCTTCTTCCTTCATTTCTTTGAACCCCCAGACAGGAGCTGTTCATGCGACTAGATCATTTGACTACGAGCAGACCCAGACACTGCAGTTTGAGGTGCAGGCCAGGGACAGGGGCAGCCCGCCACTCAGCAGCACAGTCACAGTGCGCCTGTTTGTGCTGGACCTCAATGACAATGCCCCAGCAGTGCTGCGCCCTCGGGCCAGGCCTGGTTCCTTATGTCCACAAGCACTGCCCCCATCAGTTGGTGCTGGGCACCTAGTCACAAAGGTGACAGCTGTGGACTTGGATTCAGGTTACAATGCCTGGGTTTCCTATCAGCTCCTGGAAGCCCCAGATCCCAGCCTCTTTGCCGTCTCCAGATATGCTGGGGAAGTACGAACAGCTGTTCCCATCCCAGCTGACCTCCCACCCCAGAAGCTGGTCATTGTGGTGAAGGACAGCGGTAGCCCGCCACTCTCTACCTCTGTTACTCTCCTGGTGTCTTTAGAGGAAGACACCCATCCAGTTGTCCCCGATCTTCGAGAATCGTCAGCTCCCAGAGAAGGAGAATCCCGTCTAACCCTCTACTTGGCTGTGTCCTTAGTGGCAATCTGCTTTGTCTCCTTTGGTTCTTTCGTGGCACTGCTCTCTAAGTGTCTTCGCGGGGCTGCCTGTGGAGTGACATGTTTTCCTGCTGGCACCTGTGCCTGTCTCAGCAGATCTCGGAGGAGGGAGGGGCTTCCTCCTTCCAATGGGATCCTCCGAATCCAGCTCGGGTCGGAAGATCCTATCAAGTTTGTTGATGTGGGAGGCCACTCTCATGGCTGTACACCATTGGCTTCCGCACCCACTCGGAGTGACAGCTTCATGATGGTGAAGTCACCCAGTGCACCTATGGCAGGGGAGCCTGTGCGCCCAAGCTGTCCACCCTCTGATCTTCTCTATGGGCTCGAGGTGAGACCTTTGCAGGCTCAGCCAATGCTTGGGGGTTATTGTGATCCAGACATGTGGCTGGGCCAATTGCCAGAGAGTCCTGGCCTCTCTGGAAGAGCCCACAGTGATGTCACCATTTTTGTGAGTATTAACTGTGTTGTAAATGCTGTGCTCTACAAGTGTCTGAGTTGATTAATGATTGGAACTTGGGGGTGGGTAATGCCCATAGATTGGAACTTGGGGTGAGTAATGTCCACATTGGAGAGTAAGAAATAAATTAACTGGTTATCAAGACCCAAGCTGTCGTGGCAGCGTGCTGATGGAGCATAGGGGCACTAAAGTGTCGTGCACAGGTGTGGGCTGGGCCAGGAAATCACCTAAACCCAGCACTTCTTCCTCTGTTCTCCTGAGAATGAGAGGATTATGTTCTGGAGAATGTTACCTCTGGGTTACCACTTCCAACTGGTCTGATGGTAGACTATAAAAACCTTTGCCCCACATTGTCTAGTACCCTCTAGCCTAATGTGAAGGGAACTGTTTGTTTGAAAAGATAGCAGAGTCCGAAAAAGAAAAAAAAAAGTGCCAAGGGAGGAGAGTGGTGCAGATCAAAGTGGTAGCAGAGGATCTTTCTCAGGGACTCCTGATAGTCCCCACTGGGGTGCTGAACTACATACGGTAAACTGGGAACAGGGCTGGGGTGAGGGGTGCATCTGTTACCTCCTAGTGGGGAGCAGTAGGTGAAGTCACTCAGTGTCAGAAAATCATTCACAGTTAAAGAATTCACAGAGACAGACATTCTGGAAATCTTTAGGGAAGGTTTTGAATTCACTGAAACCATAAAGCCCAGAGGCCATGTCTGGCCTCTGGTCACCCTCCAAGGTAGCCTAGATCTGCCTATAGTGTTCCCTATCCCATAAACTGTGATGCTCTGTTCATGTTCTGAGTTTAGGGCTTCCGGAAAGCTAAGTCCTTTAGCCACTCACAGACACGGCTGGGGAGCAGGACAAGACTTTGGAAGGTTCTGACAAAGCTTTAGGAGTATTTAGCAGGATGACAGCAGTGGGGTGGGGGGACCCCATGTGGACTTTGCATCTCCACAAGGACAAATTTTTGCTGGTTCAACCAAACAGTGGAAGCTTCTGAAGTCCTGCAGGAAGTTGCTGGGACAGAACGCTAAGGAGTTTTGTACCATTTTAATCTTCCCTGTTGAGCACCATCTGAGCCGCCAAACTTCACTGCCAAGGGGGCTGAACCAACCTGCGGAGTGAGTGAGTGGGGAGGCAGGAGGCTTCTGTGACACAGATTTTTCAGCAACGGTTCCCAAGGTTTCCAGGGCTGAGGAAACTTTATAATTGGTTGAGAGCAGACAGACGTTTTGACCAATCAAACTTAGAGCTGAGGTGGGAGATCTGCTCTTCCGGCCTGCCTCTCCTCCTCCAGTTCCCTAGCTCCACTTACATTTAACTCCCCTCCCCCACCCACCCCCGCCAGTTGGTGACTAAGAAAGGCTGCAGGCAGGCAAACCTCAGAGCAGTTTTTAAGAGACTGGAAGGAGACATAAGAGACTTCAGCTCCTGCATTCCAAGCGCTTGGTTTATCTTGGAGACAGGACAGCACAGTTACTCTCCACGAAGGGACTTCTGGGTCGTGGGAGCTATGGCATCCCCACAGCTCGCTGGGAAATGGCAAGTGCTGTCTGTGTTGTCCTTGTGCTGCTGTGGCTGGGTGGCTGGGCAGCTCCGTTATTCAGTGGTGGAGGAGTCTGAGCCGGGGACTTTGGTGGGGAACGTGGCTCAGGATCTGGGCTTAAAGGTGACAGATCTGTTGAGCCGCAGGCTGCGATTGGGCTCTGAGGAGAATGGGCGCTATTTTTCCCTGAGCTTGACGAGTGGGGCTTTGGCAGTGAATCTAAAGATTGACCGAGAGAGCCTGTGTGGCGCCAGCACTAGCTGCCTGCTGCCTGTCCAGGTAGTGACTGAACACCCCCTGGAGCTCATTCGTGTAGAGGTAGAGATCCTGGATCTCAATGACAACTCTCCCAGCTTTGCCACTCCTGAGCGAGAGATGCGAATCTCAGAATCTGCTGCACCAGGAACCAGGTTCCCACTGGATAGTGCTCAGGACCCAGACGTGAGCACCAACACTGTGAGCTTTTATACTCTAAGCCCCAACAGTCACTTCTCTCTGAACGTGAAGACCCTAAAGGACGGGAAGCTATTCCCAGAGCTAGTGCTAGAGCAGCAGCTAGACCGGGAAGCCCAGGCAAGGCATCAGCTGGTGCTCACTGCTGTGGACGGGGGAACCCCAGCCCGCTCAGGGACCAGCCTGATCTCTGTCATTGTGCTGGATGTCAATGATAATGCTCCAACCTTCCAGTCCTCAGTTCTACGAGTGGGACTCCCAGAGAACACACCCCCAGGTACAGTGCTGCTCCGTCTCAATGCCACTGATCCAGACGAGGGCACCAATGGCCAGCTAGACTACTCTTTTGGAGACCACACATCTGAAGCAGTAAAGAATCTCTTTGGCTTGGATCCTAGCAGTGGGGCCATCCATGTGTTGGGTCCAGTAGATTTTGAGGAGTCGAATTTCTATGAAATCCATGCAAGAGCCAGAGACCAGGGGCAGCCAGCCATGGAGGGCCACTGTGTGATTCAAGTGGATGTAGGGGATGCTAACGACAATCCCCCTGAGGTGCTCCTGGCATCTTTGGTCAACCCTGTCCTAGAGAGCACCCCAGTGGGCACAGTAGTGGGGCTGTTTAATGTGCGGGATCGAGACTCAGGTAGAAATGGAGAGGTGAAGCTGGCTATATCTCCAGACCTGCCATTTCAGATCAGGCCTTCTGAAAACTACTACTCCCTGCTAACCAGCCAGCCTTTGGACCGAGAAACCACACCCCATTATATCATCGACCTGCGGGCCAGTGATGCTGGATCACCTCCCCTACACACACATCTCACCATCAGGCTGAACATTTCCGATGTTAATGACAACGCGCCCCAGTTCACCCAACAGCTCTACACTGCTTATATCTCAGAAAACCGGCCTCCAGGCTCTCTCCTCTGTACTGTGGCTGCCTCAGATCCAGACATGGGGGATAATGCCCACCTCACCTATTCTATTGTAGGAAGTGAAATTCAGGGAGCCCCGGCCTCCTCTTTTGTGTATGTCAACCCTGAGGATGGACGAGTCTTTGCCCAGCGGACCTTTGACTATGAATTGCTACAGATGCTGCGAATTGTGGTGGGGGTCCGAGATTCCGGCTCTCCCCCACTGCACGCGAACACATCTCTCCACGTGTTTGTCCTTGACCAGAACGATAATGCCCCAGCTGTGCTGCACCCACGACCTGGCAGGGAGCTCTCGGCCCCCCAACGTCTCCCTCGCTCTGCTCCTGCGGGTTCTTTGGTCACCAAGGTGACAGCTGTGGATGCTGATGCGGGTCACAATGCGTGGCTCTCTTACTCTCTGTCACCACAGTCCACATCCCCTGGACTGTTCCTTGTGTCTGCACACTCTGGTGAGGTGCGCACTGCCCGGGCCTTATCGGAGGAAGACTCTGACAGCCAGCAGGTGGTGGTCCTGGTGAGGGACAATGGTAACCCTTCCCTGTCCTCCACAGCAACAGTACTGCTGCTTCTGGAGGATGAGGATGCAGAGGAAATGCCTAAATCCAGCGACTTCCTCACACACCCTCCTGAGCGCTCAGACCTCACCCTTTACCTTATAGTGGCTCTGGCAACTGTCAGTCTCTTATCCTTAGTTACCTTCACTTTCATGTCAGCTAAGTGTCTGAGGGGACGTGAAGATGGGGACCGGGGTGGGGGCCAGTGTTGCAGGGGCCAGGACTCACCCTCCAGGGAGTTCTATAAGCAGTCTAGCCCCAACCTGCAGGTGAGTGCCGATGGCACGCTAAAGTATATGGAGGTGACCCTGCGGCCCACAGACTCTCAGAGCCATTGCTACAGGACGTGCTTTTCACCGGCCTCCGACGGCAGTGACTTCACTTTCCTCAGGCCCCTCAGCGTTCAGCAGCCCTCAGCCCTGGCGCTGGAACCTGAGGCCTTGCGTTCCCGTTCTAGTACGCTGAGGGAGCGGAGCCAGGTGAGGGCTGGGTGCTCCATGCGACCCTCGGGGACGGGGGCACGTCGGGGAAGCTGCCCGGTCCACCTAAGGGGCTTTGATCCTGTGCTGTTTGTACCGAGTTGGCTGCATTTGAACATGGACAATCGGAGTGGTCGAGTCAGAGGTGGGGTTTTGAGCATCCGGGGGTGGTGGTGTTTATGGGCGGAGAGAAGGGGGCTAAACTCCTGTCCCCCCTACAGAAAAGGCTGGCGCCCCGCACAGGTACTGGTGAATTCACACTGACCTGACAGATGCTGGGGTCCCGCATGGAGGTCACCACCGACCCACGCTGCCAACCTCCTTGGCGCCGGCTCCAGTGCTATCTGCCACTCTTGAGGCTTTCTGCTCGGTTTCTCCCTACTCTCACGATTCGTGACATCACCGTTTAACTTCAACTCTACTTATTCCAGCTCTAGCCAACCACTGCGGCCGCCAAGTGTTCGGCTTGGGCCGACTGGTTGTCCTCGGTGCTGATCACAAGCCATGCGCCGCCCCTTCCCTCCCCAACTAGCCCCTCGGGTCTCTCCGGAAGCGCACGCGGTTAACTAATACCTGGTGAGGTTCCCAGGTCGCTCCTGCCCGGGATAAAGTCAGGACTCAGGAATTTCTCTCCAGCCCTCCCACCACGCCCCGCCCCCGCAGACGGGATTACCTCCGCCCCTAATGTCCTGAGGCAGGAGTGACGCTGGCCCTTTGGGGTGGAACCTGCTAGGCCCCAGGTCTGGCGTGCCCTGGGGCCTTCACTCTCAGTACCTGTGCCCCTCTTAAAATACAAGGCCTTGGTTGGGCAATAAGCAGTCCTAGGACTGCAGGCTTGGGACCCCAGTAGCAACAGCGACCCTTTCCTCCCCCTGCTCTGGGGATTCAAAACTAGGCTTTGGCTCCGTCGTAAATGTGCCCAGAGATCTGGGGTCAGGATTTGAGGAGGATTGATCAGAGTGCCTGAGACTCTTGACAAATCTTCCCTCCTCTGATGGGAAACCACAGCTTCTGCCAGATGCCAGAGGTAGCCCTCAAAGTCGGGGGAAACAGAAATGGTAAAAGCATGTCTCCACAAACAAAGAAGCTTTTATTCAAAAAGTCTGTCCATTCTCCTCCACCCTGCCTCTGCTGTATGGAGTTTATAGTTTTGAAAGATCTCCAGATACTTCTGATAGTTGCTTGAGAGAGCCCTACTACACACCTCCCTAAAGAGCCAGAAGCACTCGGGAAGCAGAGGCAGGAGGCCCTCTGTTGAGTTTGACTGATCAACAGAGAGAATTCCAGGACAGCCAGGGCTCTACAAAGAGACCCTGTCTTGAAAAATAAAACAAAATAGAAACAAACAAAAGAACCAGAATATTTCATGTGCCCTCCTATGTTCCTGGATTGTTATTAGCCCAATGGTAATTACTTTGGCAGAAGTCAAGCAAGTCGCTCAAATTAGGAATAAATGATATGAAGAGTCTAACCCAGGTCTGTTGAACTTCAGTGTATGCTTTGAACTGCTTGGCACTTGAAGTTTATAGAGCTGGACAAGAGATGGTTGGCCTCTGTTAGGATGAGACCGGATGGAGGGATGGGGTGCTTTCCTCCTTAGGACCTCAAATGCCGCAGAAAGGCTTTGGAGCTCCCCTTTCTCTGCAGCCCTCGCTGAACAAACTTGCTCCTGCTCTTTCCACGGGGTGTAGAGTTTTGCTAGGCTTCCTGTCTGATCACAATCCTGCACCCTCACGCACCTTCTGTAGTCAAAGGGGACAGTGGTTAAGGGTCTGCACCCTTCTCCATGGCAGCCCCGGACCGGGTGCTCACGGCACCCGATGCACCTTCTGGGTTCCACTCACACCGCTGTCACTTGGGAGTCTCAGTGTGAGTCACTGGCAAGTCCCGGGTCTTCCTTCTCCCCAGTGTAATGAGAGATGCTCACACTCTCTTCTCCTGGGAGCCTGGGTGAGAATTAATTACCAGCCCGTCCCAGGAACTGGGAGAGACTTGACTGTAGGAGACTGTGTGGTGGGGTGATACCACATCCCCTGAAGAACCCGCGGAACTCGGAAATTAAGCGATGGCCAGCAGGGCCCTGCACATCGAGCTGGGCGCGGGAGGGCTGCAGCTGGGGACTTGGAAGGCTCTTCTCGGAGACCGTAGAATGTGGTTCCTCAGAACTCCATCCCAGCCGTTTTCTCTGCCTTGGACAGAGCTGCCTTGTTCTATCTCCTTGGTCACGGACCATTGTGTGGCATGAAGTTCTGGGGGTGAGAGGCATCCTGGGGCTTGGATGCCCTATAAAGGCCCAGGCTGGCATGACTCCTAAATTAATAATGTATTTAGCTGTGGGAAGAGGTCTTTGAGAGCGAGGGCCTGGAGGAGGTGCCACTTCGCAGCTTGGCACGACAAGGGTTACCCAGAGCAGCAGCCATCTTGCTACAGCCGCTGCTTTGTTCCCAGCCGAGGAACTGAATGGCTCCTTTCTAGGGCTGGTGGATTTTAAAAGCCTCTCTGCTATTTGAGGAGGGGGCGCTTTGCCGCACTTTTCCCCCAGCTCCACAGAAGACACTTTCAGTCCTTGAATTTTGGCTCAGATGTTCTGAGTCTGGGACAGGAAAAAAAGGGATCCATTTCTTCAGCAAAGAAATATGTGCTTATTCACAGTGATCCTAAGAAATATTTTGTTAGTCTCTGGGTTGGTTCTCCCCACCCCCACCTTTGGGAGATGTGCCTCCCCTCCCCCATCTTATCCCTTTTCCTTCTTCCTTTGCTCGCTCCCCACCCCCATCCCCAGGGATCCGTAGCCACCGCTGTTGGGTACTCAGCCACTCTCCCTCTGTTTTCTCCACAGCAAGCCCCGCCCAACACCGACTGGCGTTTCTCTCAAGCCCAGAGACCCGGCACAAGCGGGTAGGTGACAGAATCTCCAGCCCACCCTCTTCTCTGCGGCATTTTCTCGGTGATGACGTGGGAGGAGATGAGGGGAGGGCTCGGTATTTTCTACAAATGGCTTCTTCCCTCATTTCACGATTTCAAGGAGGCTTTTGTGTCTTGGGTGCTGCTATACAGACCCCCAGGAAAAAGAGATGACTACTCCAACCTATTTTGGAAGCAAAATTCACCCACTCACCCTCTTCCTTCTCCCAGTCACAAGCACATTTTCTTGTCTCCTGAAGGCTCCTTAGGACCCAGGGATAGACGGGTGGGGGTGGGGTGAGGAGGGTTTTCTGTACCCATCCATTGTTTACATTCTTCTCTCTGGGTTGAGCCTGGCTCTAGCCTGACCTGCGACTGGAGCATAGGAAATGGGGCAAGAAAAAGCAGGCTGTCCCCAGTCAGAACCTGGAGGAAAATGAAGAGAGAGAAAGAGAGAGAGAGAGAGAGAGAGAGAGAGAGAATAGGAAATGGGGCAAGAGAAAAGCAGGCTGTCCCCAGTCAGAACCTGGAGGAAAATGGAGAGAGAGAGAGAGAGAGAGAGAGAGAGAGAGAGAGAGAGAGAGAATAGGAAATGGGGCAAGAGAAAAGCAGGCTGTCCCCAGTCAGAACCTGGAGGAAAATGAAGAGAGAGAGAGAGAGAGAAAGAGAGAGAGAGAGAGCTGTGGAAAAAGGAAACCACACAGCTGGAGGTGGAACTGCTTATAAAATGATACAGTCTCATGACAACAGAAGAAACAGGAAGCTGTCCTAGGGCTCCCTCACCCTGCTTCTCCAGCTGCCTCCTGACCCCACACTTGTCCTGCCCTGTCTGCTTACCAGATTTTATCTCTGCCTCCTCTTTCCAGCCCACATCCTCCCCAAAGTCTCCATCTCAGTTTGAGGTCTCCGCCTCTCCCTTTCTCCATCTCTGACACCTGTGTCACCTTGCCCTGGTCTGCGCCTTTCCTGTACTGCGCCTGCCATAGCACGGTGCTCAGTACAATTGGAAAGAAAGAGACATTAACTCTTCCTAGTGCCAGACTGTTTTTCCTTTCTCTCTGTCCCTTGTTCTCTTTTGTTTCTCTTCCATTCCAATTATTTCCTGCGGCGCTGTGGCCTTCTATCTGTGTTCCATCCTCTTTCACTCTTTCCGTTTCCCTTCTGTTCTAAGGCTCACTGTGTCATTCAGTCTCCGTGTCTATTCTGTTTCTCATTCAGAGCCTCTCTCTCTCTCTCTCTCTCTCTCTCTCTCTCTCTCTCTCTCTCACACACACACACACACATACACACACACACACACACACACACACACACACACAATCCCTGTCCCTCATTTCTCATTTCTTGGCATTTGTGAGCAAGCTGGCACCCAGATGCCTCCTTCTCCCGCCCCCCACACTTGGAGCCTTTGATAGCTGCCCTCCACCACTCCCCCTCCCACCCTGGCTGCCCCAGCTGCTCTTTTCAATCGGGTATAAATTCCTGCTGAGACAGGAACCCCCTATGGGGGTGGGGAGGAGGGTGGACTTCAGCAGAAAGACCTTCAGTGGGTCTGAGGGGCATGGGATGGGATCTGGGCCATCCTGCTAGGCAGAAGCCAGGAGCTGAGAAGAGTTGGTTCAGGGAGGGAAGCAGGGCTTGGGCTTGCTCCCTTTCTATGTTTGACCAACATGCTAAGACGGTGAGTTTTGGGGCTTCCATTCTGCTTCCTCCTCAGGGGCCAAGCCCTAGCTACAAGAATCTAGAAGCCCTGAGTACAAATTCCAGCTCCTAGGCATGCGCAGGCTTGTCTGCAGCATCAGGAATGCAAAGAACTTCCTAGAAGGCCCCTAAAAGGCAGCCAGAAAAAAAGGCTGGGGCTGCTGTTGCCCCTGCTTTGACCCGAGCTGTTTCCTTTTTCCTTCCAATGCTTTCTGTAGGTTGTTCTCATACTCATTCACTGAGTTTTTATTGAGCATTTACTATGTGCCAGGCCCTGTGCTAACATGCTTGTAAGAATGAACAAGCAGACACCCATCGAAACTCTAAAGTTTCCAGTCCAATCGAGGAAAGAAAATGGACAACAATCACACTAAACAAACAAACACACACACAAAAATGTCTAGTTACAAAATCCTTGAAGTTCATGGAAGAAGAGGGTAAGTGGAATAGGGAAGAGGAGATTAGGAAACGCTTCCAGGAAGGTGACATTTGAGTTGCAGCAGCTTTGAGGCATGTTGTGCAATAATGCTCCTTCACCCTGGCCAGCCAAGACCCTGGCCCTGAAGTTGTTGCTAATCTTGGAAGCCCCAACAGTTGCTTCTCATATACCCCTGGGGAGCATCTTTTCCCCTGCCGCAGGTCCCTCTCATCAATGAGAGGCCCAGAGACCATGGCAGAGTTCTTAGGGAGATGACAAAGCTCAGAAGACTCCCCCTCCCATAGCTAATTTGTTGCAGTTGGGACATTTTTTACTCCGCCCCAAAGTGGCCACGATACAACAAAAGCATGGGTGTAGTCCAGAGGCTCCAGCTTCCCTCCTTCATTTAGCCCTCAGCGAGGTGGGATAGGTAGAGATGGCCCCCAACCTCAGGAGCTGGCAGTGTGCTGAGTGTTGGGAAGGGCAGCCTGCCATGGGGATCTGACCTAGTCAGAGAGCAGAAAGACACCAGAAGACAATGAGGTGGGGAAATCTGAAGGATGAGTGCAAGTCAACCAGCTGAAGATAAGGAAGAAAATTCCTTCCTTCCGTAACCCAGGGCGAACTTTAAGGCAACACTAGTAGGCACACTGCCCAGACAAAAGGGCAAGAGTCACATTCCAAAGTTCTTTGCTAGTTGATGCTTCTCCTTCCCACACTGTGCCTTCTCCGGTCATCCTTCTGGCCTCTGATCCCAGCACAATGACTTTCCAAGCCTTGAGCCCAAAAAGCTATTTCTCTCTTCCGGGCTGTAACCTGGGCTGTGCCTTGCTCTACAGCTGGTTACAGAGTCTCCGGTACCAACCACCTTGTTCTCCTTTGTGTTCACATTATATTCTTCTCCAACCTGGGAGTCCTTCCATTCCTCCACTGAGACACTGTCCCCCACCCCACCCCACTGTCTCTTAGATTGGGCAGTTCTTCAACAAACAAACAACAGCTTTCTCCCCGCACCTCATAAAATAGTACATTCTCAGGGCTGGAGAGTTGGCTCGGGCTCAGAGGTTGAGAGTCCTTGCTACTCTGCCAGAGGCCAGAGTTCAGTTCCCAGAACATATATTTGAACAGCTCAAGAGAGATAGAAAAATAGGAGATATAAAAAAAAAAAGAGAAACTTCCCCATAATCTAAGAAGAAGTATTAACATTTTTTGTTTTTGTTTTCGAGACAAGGTTTCTCTGTGTAGCCTTGGCTGTCCTAGAACTCACTCTGTAAACCAGGCTGATCTCAGACTCACAGAGATCCACATGCCTCTGCCTCCCAAGTGCTGGGATTAAAGGCGTGTGACATCACTGCCCAGCTGCTAACTTTTTAGTATAGAAAAAAAAAGTATAGATATGAAAATAGAATGTGCTGACGCTCTCAGGCCCTGCCATTCAGCCCTGACTCTCTGTGCCTTCTCTGGTGCTGCTGAGATCCCCACACTGTGCCCCCTTGGATTATTTCTCAAAACCCAAACATTACAGAATTTCATCTGGGATTTTCCAGTCTTTTTTTTTCCAATCAGATGTGCTGGTGAATGTCTTTAATCTCAGTACTCTGGAGGCCGAGGCAGGCAGATCTCTGTAGGTTTAAGGCCAGCCTGGTCTACATAGTGAGTTCCAGGATAACCAAGGCTACATAGAGACTGTGTCTAGAAAAAAAAGAAAAAAAAATTTAAAAAATATGTATATTTAAGTCAGGCAGTGGTGGTGCACATCTTTAATCCCAGCATTTGGGAGAGTGAGACTAGTGGATCTCTGTGAGTGTGAGGCCAGCCTGAGGTCTACAAAGAGAGTTCCAGGACAGCCAAGAATACACAGAGAAACCATGTCTCAAAAAACCAATATATGTATGTGTGTGTATTATATATGTTTTATATATATATATATGCATTTGATTTGGTGTCTCCTAAGTCTCTTAATCCTTTTTAGTATAAATGTTCCTTTTCCACCATTTTTGTCTTTTGGTTGCAATTTATTCATTAAGTCATTAACATACTCATTATGTATCTTTCTAAGCATTTTTATTTCTATAGTCAAGCTGCATATATAAGCTTCTTTTTTAAAGTGTGACAAACTTGTTCACAATGAGAATTTTCATTACCAGCCAACTGTTATATTTCTTACCATTTTTTAAAAATAGGAATTGAAAAAAAAACTAAAAAATTAAATAGGAATTGAGGTCATCTTTCCGGTATTACTGAAGCCTATTTTTTCTTCCTTATAACATGTCAGAAGAATTCCTCCATATCAGTAGAAACTCTTCAGAAGCCTTTTAAGTGTTGCATAATAGCACCTCATGTGGATAGATATGGATATTTTCAGGGCTAATAGATTCTTGCTATGCTAACAAACATTCCTTCATATTTTAGCATGATTAAATACAGACTGTTGTCAGTGCGGCTTTCCCTGGCTTCTCACGTTTTCTGAGCTTAACACAGGGAATATTTTATCGCAGCACAGCCCATATATGCCCCTCCCAGCCTCCGCACACAGGGATAGCCAGAATACATGGGTGCTTGGGAAATGGGCTCTTAAACACAGTCCACCTCCTTCATGTTTACTTTTGTCTCCAAATCTTGGGAAAGCCCCCTGAATCTGCTCCTAGGGATCCAGGGGCGCCTTGTTGAAGCCAAGTTTCTCTGTGTGAGATCATCAGGGGCTTTCGGGTCACATAAGGCCAGTTGGGAGCTGTGGTTCTCTCACTTAACTAGCTGTGCATGACTCTGAGGAGGCCTTCAAGCCTTCCTTTCATCTGCCAGAATCAGGGATAATCACAACCCTTATCGGCTGGGTGCTTCTAAGGATGAAATAGATGGTGACCATGACCCAGGAGGCCCTGGGCTCAGAGCCGCCCTGCTCCCCACCCTCCCCCAATCCAGGTCATTTCTTGCCCAGCTGCAGAAAGCTGGCAGCCTGCCCACCTGCTTGGCCTCTAGCCTTCAAGCATTTTCCTGCCAGTCCACCAGCCACGGTTCGAGGCCGCCCTTGCCCTCACTGTTTTCCCTAGGCAGCGCTGTCCAGCCAGGGCACCCTCCCACCCTGGGTGACCTCCACCTGTGTTCTCCCCACAGCTCAGTCAGAGGAGACTGAAGGTTCCTGGGCTGCATGAAGACAGGGGTTTTCCTGTCCTCTTAAGAGGACCCTCACACCCTCCATCCTTGCCCAGGAGCAAGAATGAGTTTGACATAGTTAAATCTCACCATGGCAACCTAGCTTCTAAGCACCCCAGTAGCATTCCAGAACTCTGAGGAGAAAGCCAAAATGTTTTCTTGCTTCCCTAACCAGTGCACCCGCACCCCCTACCCCTCACCCAAGTTACTGAGGACAAGGGCATGTCCCTCCCCTGCCTTGAGAGCTGAGGACATAGCCACCCCACCCCACCCCAACCCCATGAACATCTTGTGAGCACCTTGTGAGCTGTCTTCCACACTCCTGCCTCCTAGGTGACTCACTTTACCCTCAGGTTTGTAACTTTAAAATGCCTCAAACCTATCCAAAAGTTGAAAGGACAGTATGCTAAAGTACACAGTCTTGTGTTAAAATAAAAAAGTAAAAGCACCTAATTTACTACTCACTTGCACAGGAAGGTGCACGCACGCACAGGAAGATGCACACACGCACGCACAGGAAGGTGCACACACGCACGCACAGGAAGGTGCACACACGCACGCACAGGAAGGTGCGCGCACGTACAGAAAGCACAGGTTCTTTCCTTTGGGAGCTATGTAAAAGAACTGTTGCCATCACATTCGACTCCCATGAGATCACAGAAATAGCGGTCATCTTTGAGGAAGTTAACATTGATACTGGAAGGCACAGTCCACTAGCAAGTCTTCCCACATGCTCTCACTATAGCCTTTTAATCTGCTTTTTAAATTAAATTTAGAATTTGATCAAGGAGCATGAATTACATTTGCCATGTCTCTTCCTTCTGCTTTAATCAGAACAGCCTCCTTACCTTTGTTTTTATGACATAGATCTTTTACTCTTTTTCTTTGCAATTTTATTTTTATTCTATGTGCATTTGTGTTTTGTCATGGTGTCGGGTCCCCTGAAACTGGAATTGCAGACAGCTCTGAGCTGTCATGTGGGTGCTGGGAGTTGAACCCTGGGTCCTTTGGAAGAGCAGTCAGTGCTCTTAACCACCGAACCATCTCTCCAGTGACATACTTTTAAAGCTTCCAGACCAGTAGTCTTTTAGATGCCCATAGTCTGGGTTTGTTGATTCTTTTGGCTAAACAGCAACATAACTCAACAGTCTCAGCAGGAACATTCCATGGGTGGTATTCTGGATTGACCACTGACCACATCAGGAAGCACTTACTGTCAGTCTGTCCTGTTAGCAACTTTTGGCATCTGTTTGCCTTGTTATCAGAATTGTTTGTTCCCTTGGTAGAAGTTGTGTCCCCAGGCTTCTTCACTATGGCTATTTTCATTTCTGTCTTATCTCTTTTGAAACAAGCGCTCTCTATGTGGCCCAGACTCACTTCTAACTTTGGGGCTCAACTGATTAACCCACCTGGCCTCTGCAGTGCTGGGATCACAGACATCCACCACAGTGGCCAGCCTTATAAAGCTGTGTCTATCTGTTTGTCTACTGCTAGGCAAGCACTCTACCGCACTCTACCTCAGAGCCAGTCTTGGTTTTTTTTAAGACTGGGTCTTTCTGTATAACCAGGCTGGCCTTAAACTCAGTCTTCCTCCCTCAGCCTCCAGGGTTACACACATACACGCATGCACACACTCACACGCGCTTTCTTCCAGGGTTACAAACACACACGCATGCACACACACGCATGCACACACACGCGCTTTCTTCCAGGGTTACACACACATGCATGTGCTTTCTTCCACTCTTCAAGATCTGTTCTGAAGCCTTTTCCTCAATGCCAACCTTTTTTTACTTCATAGGAACCCGACTCTCCCATGAGCTCTTCTCATTCATTCAAGCAACTTTTATTTATTTACTTGTTTGAGGCAAATTTATCCCTATGCAGCTCAGACTGTTCTCAAACTCTCAAAAAATCTTCCTGTCTCAGCCTCCCGAGTGCTAGGATTATAGGCATGCACCACCAGGCCCAGCCAGGCAGCAGTTGTTGACTGGGGGATCTTCTGTGAGCCAGATGGTTCCAATGTGGGCCAAGATAGGTGTGCGATTTCTTTCCTCGCCCCTGCAAACTAGAATAATTTGATCTTTGAAAATCCATATGATGGCTAGGTATGGCTGGATATACCTGTAATCCCAGCACTCATGAGGCTGAGGCAAGAGAATTACTGTGAGTTTGAGGCCCACATAGGCCAGCCTGGCATACAGAGTGAGACTGTCATGAAAACAAACAAACAGAAACAGACAGACAGAGAGAGAGGAAGGAAGGAAGGAAGGAAGGAGACATGGAAATTGTCACCACAGGAAGGTCCACAATGAATTGCAATTTCTTAGCACTCTGGTTTTAGAGGCATGAGTCACTTCATGCTTTCAATGCACAGTGTTGCCCAGGGACCTAAAGAAGCCCAGGTGCTCAGGCTTCCTACCGAATGTTTCAGTAGGAGGCTGGCACTGGTCCCCAAGCCACAGAGGCCAAAGTAGCAAAGGAGCAGATGGGACACCAGTAGTTCCAGGACCACACAACAGGGCACAGCCCAGCCCCGTGAATTTTAGAATCCCCGAGGACACATTTTATTTGCATTGCTAAAACAAAGGTTGTGTGTGGTTTATCTGGGGGTCGGCAATAGAGATCTTGAGAGGGAAGTCACTGGGAAATTGGCGAGAGCCAGGAAGGTGTGCTTGTAAAACAGGACGGACAGTGTGGTGTGACTGTAGACTTTAGGGACGGGCAGATCTGAGTTTGGGACACTGCTTTTGGGTTACTTAGGGCTGAGTGTTTTCCTGGTATTTCCTCTCTTCTTCCTGGCCCTTCCTCTAGCTATGGGACATTCCCTCAAATTGTGGTCTTCCGCTGTCCTCGGAAGACGGTCTGATGTCTCAGGCTGCAACAGTGGCCACAGCCTATCTTGAAGAATGGAAGTATGGCATTCATTTAATGCACCTGGGACAGCAGAGAGTGGGTCCAGGGAACGGACTCACTGGGGTTGGCTTCCCACTCCACTCGGAAACAGGTCTTAGGTATGGGGTGGGGATAAGGCACTAGATTTGGGAACCCCAGGAAGAGACTCAGGGAGAATGAGCAGGGCTAGCCTTGGCTACTGCTGACCATTTAACTGTCTCCCCAGCTCCCAAAATGGTGATGAAACCGGCACCTGGCCCAACAACCAGTTTGATACAGAGATGCTGCAAGCCATGATCTTGGCCTCTGCCAGTGGTAAGTGGTACCCATGGGTGTAAGAGGATGGGAGACTGAGGGGGGGTGCTGCCATCATAGCTATAAATGGGGTATAAATCTGTATGACTTCTCTGGAAGATCAGGCAATCTTCCATGACCTACTCCAGGTTGGGGGATAACAAAGGGATTGAGAGGTCTGAAAATGCCCAGAGCAGAGTGAGCAAGTAAAGTGAGTAGTCACAAGTCTAACTGGGAGCTGGGTGCAGAGGCACACATCTGTAATCTCAGTATTCTATAGGCCAAGGCAGGAGGATTGGGCCCGGCACACGCCAGACCCCGTTAGTGCGTGTGGATGTTCCCAGCAGATTATATCAGCCCACTCTTTTCTGCTCCCCCTTGCCTCCAGATCAGGACTGTAGTTTTCCCACAAGGCTAAGAAAGAACCTCAGTCGTAACATTGATTCAGCCAGTGGTTATACATCAAGAGTCACAGGGTCCTCTGCAGAGCAAACAATCAGCTCCCTAACACTAAAGAGCACAGACTTTGGAAGCTGGCCAATCTGGGTTCAAATCCTGCTTGTCCCCACTTAGGGATATGGCATTAGGTAAACTATTAAGCCCCTGTAGGCTTTACTTTCACTTATGAAATATTTATAGAACTCACTGTGCTGTTTGAGGTCAAGCATGAGGTCCTCAGCATAGGTTTGGCAGACAGTAATTCTAGTGAGAGTGCTATAATTGATTAGTCATTATCTTTATTGACCTGTTGGGATAAAAAGAGAAAGGAAAGAAAAAAAGAAGCACTTTTCTTTTGAGACCGGGGCTCCTGTAGCCAGGCTGATTTCCAACTCCACGTACGAACTTCTGACCCTCCTGTCTCCACCTCCCCAGTGCTGGGATTATAGCTGTGTGATACTCTGCCTGGTGTGTAAGGCGCTAGGGATCAGGCCCCCAGGACTTCGTACATGCTGGACAAAGACATCACAGAATCAGAACCTAATTTCGATTGCACACATGTGTCAAGGTACCACAGTGAAACTCCTTACTTTGTATTCTAGCACAAAAAATTAAATTAGAATCTAACACCTGTTGATAAGGACTAACTTCCGGCCCAGGAAAATGAAGTCTACTGGAAACTTACAGAAGATTTTAAAGTCCTGGACTCGAACCTGAATCCATAGCTTTGCTCTTGGGTGTACAAGATTGATAGGCACAGAGCCAGGAGAAATGCCCCCCTGTCATTATGGCAGGACTTTTAGGGCATGCTTCAACTAATCTTCTCTATAATGGTGAGATGCAGAGCAGAGCGATATGAAATGTCACTCACCTGGAGTGTCCCAGTATTCAGCAGAGCTGGGATTCAAACTCAGCTCCACTCCCAGGGTCATGCTCTTTCTTCCACTCCAGATCCAGCCTGTTTCCCTCTTAGCTAACTGGACCCAGAGGCTGAATTCTCCTGCTCTGCCCTGCATTATTCTCCCTGATTAGAGTTGCCAGATAAAATCTAGGGTTCCCAGTTAAATATAAATTTCAGATGAATATATCCTTTTTGGTTTTGTTGTTGCTATTGTTTTCATTGTCTTGTTTTGTTTTTTCTAGTCAGTTTCTCTGTGTAGCCCTCGCTGTCCTGGAACTCACTCTGTAGACCAGGTTGGCCTCGAACCCAGAGATCTGCCTGCCTCCGCCTCTAGGATTAAAGGAGTGCCCCACCACTGCCCGGGTTATATACAGTTTTAGTATAAATCCATTTTAAACTGTTTCACAAGGCAAACTGAATTAAAATTTTCATTGTCTACCCAAAGTTCAGAGATAGCTGAACTTTTTTTTTACTTGTTATGATTTATTAATCTTACCCTCGATTGTCTATGAGAGCCAATGATGCCTGGCCTATGGCTGACCAATGTGCAGAGGAGGGGGAAAGATGCTGGGGGCTGTCAACCTCTAGTGACAGGGTTGAGATCCTTGACAGACACTGGGCCTGGGGAGGTGCCAGGTCCAGCTCTTGAGGGAAGTAAACAGGTCTCTTTAGCTTTTGTGGCCTTGAGCCCTAAGGCCAGAAAGCAGGCTTTTCAGCCCAAATCCAGATGCTAAAAACAGACTGGAAGCAGTATTTATGGCCCAAAACCTTCCCAGAAGGTCTCCCTGGAGCAGTGCCATGGCCGCGGGCACGCTTCCCTGTCAGGGCTCCACCCGTGCGGCCCACACAGGACCTGACCCAAGGCTGAGCCTGGGGCTCCGGGGAAATAGACTCAGGGTGGAGGTGGCAGGGTCAAGCCTTGCTCTCACTTTCACACCTACTTCCTAGTCTCCCAAGAGGCTCCTGGAGCCCAGCCCAGCGAGGGGAGAAGGGAGGGACCCTTGAAAGAGCTCTTAAATAAACCCTTGGGGGAGGTGCACCCAAAAGGAGGCTGCGGTTTTGCAGCTCCGCCAGCTCTGAACTCGCTTCCTTGGCTATCTCTGGCTATTGCTGTTGTGGAGTCTTTGTCTAACTAGGACTGGTAATATCAAGGGGACCAGGGGAGTGTGGTAATGAGTTTGGAGCTGGAGGAAGCCAGCACCCCTCCTCCAGCTAGAAGCGACCCTGCTTTTTGCATTCTTAAGTACACGTCCTCTGCGACTAGGAGAAAACCCTGGTCCCTGCCTAGGCCAAGTCTTGGCGGGTAGGACATGACCAGAAGGTCAAAGTTGGCAATCCAGCTTCTTCTGCCCCCCTCCCCACAGATCCAGAGCCGGGCAAGCTGCGGTATACAGGCCCTGAGACAAGATCACACAGCCACTTAAGGCCGAGCTGACGGGGCGAACTCCAGTGTTAGCCTCTGCTGCACGCAGCATCTCTCCCTTCTGATCCACCTCAATCTTAGACTTCCCTGTCACTCAGTGTCACTCAGTTAAGCACTTCCTGTCTTTCTGCCAGCCCTCCTTCTCTATTCCCTCACATTCTTTCCACACACACACACACACACACACACACACACACACACACACACCCCTATCTTCTTAAGCCCCTAAATCACTTTGGAATCCTGGCTCTTTGAAACTGGATCTAGGCCCTTCCCCCTTCCTTTCTCAGGCTGGCAGAGGCTGGCAGTTTGAGAGGAGGGGTGGGCCATGGAGGATTGCTACCTCCTGGAGTTAATTAGGGAAATGTCAGCAAATGAAAGGGCTGAGGGGGATGGGAAGGGGCAGCTGTTCCCTCCTCCCAGGCCTGCTCCCAGAAGGTCCTCAGCTCCAGGACTTTGGGGACTGGAAAATAGAGAGCTGTGGGAACCCAGACTCTGGATGGAGTGCGAGGCAGAGAGACCCAGACATCTCTGCTCTTTCTTTCTCCGGCCTTCCCCTCTTACCCAAACTGGAACTACTTCCTGTCTCGATTTCTCAACCCCTGGTGGATGTCCCAGAATTACTCAGCCTCCCTAGCTTTAGTCTGCTTGCTTCCAGGTCTAGGGTGGAGGCCGCAGCTAGGCGGTAAAGTCTTCAGCTTTTAGTCAGGCTGGGCAGGGCCTTCCTGGGGCTTTAACTCTCTCTGCGTCACAGAGGGTTTGAGAGCCTCCCGCTGGGAATCTGGGGGCCAAACTCCCAGTTCCCTCCCCACCACCAGCTCCGGGCCGGGCCGAGAGCTCGGTGGACTGGCTGTCGCTGGGTGACGAGGGTGACAAGGAGGCAGCTGTGCCCAGCATTTATCCAACACTTGTCAAGCTCCAGAGCATGAGTGTCTCATCTAATCCTCACGGAAGCCCCGGGATGAGTATTTCTGTGCTTCTGCTCTAATGCCGCGGACTCAGATCCTCAGGAGATCTCGTTACCATGCAAATCAGGAACCTGCAAGTGTGCCACTCCCAGCTCCAGTTTCTTCTTCGGTTCAGTGGGAAGCTGGCCTAAGGGGCACTGAGTCACCCGCCTCAGGCCCTGAGCCCCATATCTGGGCTATACCTAAGACATCTGTTCCTGGAGGGAGGGGCAACCTTCCTTTGCCCATTTCTTTGCTCCCAGAGCAGAGATATGGTCCAAGTTGGTGAAGGAGGCAAAGGTACCTATTTCCACCATTCAGATACCCGGAAGACGGAGTCCCACTGTAACACATGGTCTGCCACTGGCCTTCTCTCAGCCTTGGTTCCCTGTTTTAAGGGCAGAGCCCCCTCCCTCCCACCATGCCTGACTGAGTGTTGTGTTGAGGTTTAAGTGACTACATACATGCTTGCCACCAAGTCTTAAGTCCAACGCTGTCAAGAAGAGGGTGCAGCCAGGCCTGGTGTGGTCAATGCCTGTCATCTCAGCCTTCAGGAAATGGAGGCTGAAGGATTTCTAGTTTGAACCACCCGTGTTTTGTCTCTTGATTTCTGTCTCTTTATGCCAGGAGACTGCCTTGGTGACCTTTTTCTCCAAAAACCAAGCACAGAAGACATAGCTCAGTGCTAGAGTGCTTGTGCAAGGCCCATGGTGGGTGCTCAGCTCAGTGCTAGAGTGCTTGTGCAAGGCCCATGGTGGGTGCTCAGCTCAGTGCTAGAGTGCTTGTGCAAGGCCCATGGTGGGTTCTTAGCACTGGGGGTTGGGGGTGGTGGAGGACAGAAAAAGAAAGAAATATATGTTGGGCTGGCATGGTAACACATATCTGTAATCCCAGCACTGAGGAGGCAGAGATAGACCTGGTCTAAATAGTTCCAGCGCTACACAGTGAAACATTATTATTTTTGTTTTTTGTTTTCAAGACGAGTTTCTCTGTGTAACCCTAGCTGTTCTAAAACTTGCTCTATAGACCAGGTTGGCCTCAAACTACGAGATATGTCTGCCTCTGCCTCTGAGTGCTGGGATTAAAGGCATGCCCACCCCACCCCCGCCCCTACCTACCTAGTGTTAGACCTTGTGTTAAACAACAAGAACTGCCTGGCCGTGGTGGAACAAGCCTTAAAACGCAGCACTTAGGAGGCAGAGTCAGATGGATCTTTGAGTTCAAGGCCAGCCTGATCTACAGAGTGAGTTCCAGGAGAACCAGGGCTACAGGGAAACCCTGTCTCAACAACAACAACAACAACACACACAGACACACACAAAACAACAAGGGCTGGACTAGGTATGTAGTTCAGCTTGGGGAGTGCTTGCTTAGAACAGGGGTTCAGTTCCCAGCACCACACAGATAGACATATGTACAAACACAAACAGAAGAACCCCTGTATACACATTAATGGCAGAACTGCAGAGTACACACATGTGCCAGGCCTTGGCTAAGGAAGGATAATGTACAAAGCATGGTCTAGTGTGGACGCCAGGGGAAAGTATTTGAAGCCACAGAGAGATGCTAGCTAGCATGTTTTGAGCACCACCACACACCAAGGTATTCTAGGCACTTTAGAAGCATCTTCCCATTTAATTCTCATCCAAAGTGAATACTCTCTATTACCTTCATTTTATGCATGAGAAAGCAGATAGTACAGGGAGGCCAGGCAGAATGGCTAAGGATCGCAGGGCGAAGGAGAACTGGGACTCAAACCTGTGTTTTGTCACTCCTTGGCATCGGGACTGCCTTGGTGGCCACTGCATTCCCAGCGGTCGGGTTCCAGGGTGCGGTACCAGCATTCACTAACTGATGTTTAAGAGAGTCCCTCACTTCATCTGAACATTTGCTCTTCCTGTCTCTGCAGAAGCTGCTGATGGGAGCTCCACTTTAGGAGGGGGCGCTGGCACCATGGGCTTGAGTGCTCGCTATGGACCCCAGTTCACCCTGCAGCATGTGCCCGACTACCGCCAGAATGTGTACATCCCTGGCAGCAATGCCACACTGACCAACGCAGCTGGCAAGCGAGATGGCAAGGCTCCAGCAGCAGGTGGTAACGGCAACAAAAAGAAGTCCGGCAAGAAAGAGAAGAAGTAATATGGAGGCCAGGCCTTGAGTCACAGGGCAGCCTCCCTCCCCAGCCAGTCCAGCTTGTCCTTACTTGTACCCAGGCCTCAGAATTTCAGGGCTCACCCCAGGATACTGGTAGGAGCCAAGGCCATGCTCTCCCGTTGGGAAACAGAAACAAGTGCCCAAGTCAACACCCCCTCTCTGTGCCCTAGGGGGTTGAATATGCAAAGAGAGTTCTGCTGGGAACCCCTATCCATCCAATCAGTGATTGCCCCCACATGGGTAGTAGGATTTGTGTGGAAAACCCTGCCACACTCCCTTAGTTACAGCTGAACTCCTCCACCTTCCAACTCAGTCAGGCTCATTCATCTCCTGCCCTCCTCCCCACCCCACCCACTCCTTCAGTCCCTCTTGAGCAAGGGCTGTTGAGGGGACAGGTGACCTAAGCAGGCTCCTAGTTCCGAATTGTTGGGAGAATATCACAACCTTTTGGCCTCTCCTTCAGTTCAGCTTCCCCCCAAAGCATGGTTTGGTACCAGTCTTCTCATTTCCTTCTAGAGCGCGAGACTAGTGCTTAAGTTTAGGGGGACAGTCACCATCCCCCTGGTATTGATGCTTGCTGGGTTTTGGGAAGGCATTTTGCTACCAAGTCTCTTTTCAACGCCTGGGGACCAGTCTTTTGTGTTTCACTGTTTGATGTTCCCACTGCATGCTGTGACTCCCCTGCTCCTCAAAGAAGAGACTCCTTTGCATGTCTGGAGACAGTAGGGGGTGGGAAGCTACAGGGACAAAACAGCCAACCCGCTAACAGGGTATGCGGGCTCTGTGTGTACCCAGGGTACACCCAATCCCCCAATTCTAGCCATAGACAAACACCAGGTCAGACCCCTCCACCCTGGTCCAGCCTGGGCTGAGCCACCAGGACCAGTGGATTTAAGCTGGCATTTCAGTCCAAGAAGACTTCCAAGTGGTTGTAGGACCAGAGAAGAAAGAGGAGCCTCTGTGGGTGCTGGGTACTCCAGAGGTGCCCCTGGTAGAAGGGTCAGTGGTCCTAGCAGGAAAGGAGACCAGGCAAGGCCATTCTTGGCCCCTGGGTTGAGTCAAGGAGCTTGAACAAGGGATCAAGTGGCCATAAAGTCTCAGCCAACTGTGGGGCTTCTCCACTGGGCCCCTGTAGTTCTCAAGCCCCTGGCCTCCACCTTACCAGGTGCCATTTCTTCTCAGAAGGCCTCTGCCCAGGCCCCAGGCTGCCCCTTCGTGGCCAGAGACTGGTTAAAGCCCCCCAGTGCCTCCTTGTGCATAGAACTTCCTCTGCCCACCCTCCTCTGACCCCGGCCCTTACAGTAGTATAGACGCCCCCCACCCCCGGCTGGTGTAGAATAGCCAATAGTGTAGTGTGGTGTGCTTTTACGTGATGGCGAAGTGGGCAGCGGGCGGTGGGCTGTGCGCAGCCGTCTGTCCTTGAATCTCAATCTGCCTGCGCAGGCCTGTGCTGTGTTTTGTGCTGTGTCCACAACGCTGCGGCGACCCCTCCCTGTACTGACTCCTCTATAAAAAGCTTCTCTTCGCATAGTCACGTAGCTCCTGCCCATCCCCCTTCTGATATCTCTCGCAAGTTTTATACTCTAATATTTATATGGCTTTTTTCTTCGAAAATTAAAAATTAAAAAAAAAGGTTTCTTCTGAAAGGTTGACTGCGTCTGAGATGGAACACAAGACATGTGGGTGGAGTCAAGGAGTTTGTCCTAAATAATAGAATCAAGTTGTCTTCTGTGTCACTAAGCATCTCAATCTAGTTTTGAATAGCGTGTGTGTGTGTGTGTGTGTGTGTGCGCGCGCGCGCGTGTGCAGTCCTCAGGACTGTCCAATATGGCGTGCGTGCTTCCGATACCCTGGTTCTCTAATAGGTGATGGACTGTAAATGGTGCTTGTGGATCTGTATGCGGTGGTGTCGCTGCAGAGACCAACGTGGGGGTGGGGAGTTTGAGTGCGCGCGCAACTAAGTGCGCAGATTATTTATGCTCTGTGCTGTCTCCAGGCAGAAAAGGAGACCTTGCGTGGGAGGGGGAAGCAGGAGCACGAGTGGGGGTGGGAACTCAATTGTTGCTGGGAGGGCGGTGCAGGGGACTTTTCTGTAGCTCCCTCCCCTTCCCCCACAAGCTACTCCCGGAGTAGGTTGATCCAGAGGAGGGCGGGGTCTCCCGTGCCTACCCTCCTCCACTGTAGCAGTAAAGGTTTGAGGAAAACAGTGGGAATGAATGTCCGAGAGGCAATTCCTATCTTGAGCCTCAGTTTCTCTACCTGGAACTTGCCTTCCCATTCTTTTTATGCAGCAAAGCCTAATTGAAGAGCCTATTCCTTTCTTCATGGAGTCGAAGGAGCTGCACGAGGAGATGGCCTTGAAACCCAGTCCCCCACCTCCCTCTTCTCTGTGGCTTCTCCACTCCCCCTCTAGCTGCTAGCACTGCTAAATCCGATTCCCGGGTTGCTGCAGCTCGAGAAGGTGCGGGAGTCAGGAGGGTTGATCCAGAGAATGACAAAGAGACACAGGTTTTTCAGGAGGGTCAGTGAGGGCATGTCTATCGAAGAGCCAGAAGAGCATTTTCTGGGCTTCCTCCCTTGGATTCCGGTTACCAGTTCTGCTGCCTCCTGATCTGTTGCCATGGAAACCAAACCTTCCTGGCGACTTTGACTTTGCGTGGGAAGGGTGGTGGTGTGTGAGGTTGCTGAGAGAGCAGGGTTTTCTCCGAGCCTAGTGTTGGGGAGGGCGGGGTGCTAGGCGCCTGGGTTCTATTCCAGGCAATAAGCAGCTGTGGTTGGTCCTCTAATTGGTGTGTGGGCCCCCAAAGATGAGATGAAACGCACAGCCTCTAGGGTTTAGAGGCAGGTAGCCACCCCCACACCTCCGGCCACTGCCACAGGGTAGCAGCTGCACAGGTCCAGGAGCTATTTAAAAGGTTTTTATTTCTAGTATAGGGCTGTCCAAAGGCCCACCCTGTCTATCATTGGCAGGCTCACTGTAAGGTGTCTTTGTGAGAGTTAAAACTTGCTTGGACAAGCCTAGCTTAGTGGCAAGTCCTCTGGTGTTTGGCCTGGGGCTTCTGACCCAGGTTGGGCAGACTCAGCATCCCAATCTCAGGGTTGAGCCCCTCTAACTTGATGGGGGATGGAGGACATAGGTACTGGCCAGAAAACTGTGGCACCTGGAGATGCTGGGAAAGTGGGGAGTTGGAAATAAGATAAAAAACTAGGGCTCCAAGCCAAAGGGTCACAGTGTGGGAAGAAGCTGTAAGTAAACGGGACAACAGCCCTGAGAGGGGGCCCTGGACTGCAGAAACCACATGCATTCATCATGTCCAAGCTCATGTCTGCTAGACCGGTTAGCTTTTGACTGGGAAACCACTGAAGAGATGCCCAGACTACTGTAATGAAAAGAACTGGTCCAGAGTTTTACAAAGGAGGCTAAAAGGGAGGTTCTGTTTCAATGCTTTATTGACAGTTGGAAACAAATCCATCAAACTGGAGGTGATGACATCCCAGAAGCCCAAGAGGCAAGGAGTTTGCATTTTGTCCCCTCTACTTAAAAAAAAATTTTTTTTAATTAAATGCATTTTAGCAAAAGTGATTAAAAAAGAAAAAGGTCAAAGCCCCAGATGTCAGCTAGCAAGGAGGTGGCTCAGGAAAGAACCAGACCCTGCACCAGTCTTCTCAGGAGTAGCCCAGGAGCTCTAGCAACCCGGACCATGTTCCCTGGCCACAGGGCTGTACTGGCCGCCCTTGCATTTCCTAAACTCCCCCATGCTCTGGCAACTGGAATCCTGTGTCAAGCCTGGACAGTATCTATCATTCCTTCTCGGTAGCCTCAGAGGGAAAGTGGAAGGGGCTAAAGGAGGACAAGAAAGTGACCCTAAGTCAGAGAATCTGAGCTTCCCGAGGTTTGGGCCTCAGTCTGACTTGTTGCTTCTACAGTCCAGGGTGGGGGGTGGGGAGGTACAACCCTGTGCTACTTCTCAGCATCCACTTAGCATCTGCACGTTTGGCTTGATAATTTAATACATTCATGGAAAACACAGGATTGGAGCTCTTGCTATCCTATGGTGTGGCCCAGCCCAACCAGAGAAATGGTCTTGCCCCAGAACTGATGTTAGGGAAGGGTCTACCTTGGGTTTAAGTCTTGAGGGATGGGACCAACACCTAGACCATGTTCAGGACTGACCCCAGGAATATTTGAATCTACCATCAAAGCCTCTTTTATTATGAAGGGGAAAGGGGACCAAAGTTATTTTTCCTTAAAAAAATTTTTTTCATATAAAAATAGATCCATTTGCAAAACAAGTTCTCAGCCAGGAGGCTCCACCTCCCATATCCTTGGATGGAGGGGTGAGGTGTTGGGATGGTCACACTACAGCCCACACTCCAAATGAGATGCACCAGAGCTCTGGGGAAGGCATAGGGGAGGGGGCTCAGTTGCAGGGGGGAGGTGGGGGGAGGGCTGGCACAGAGGGTTCAGGGAGGCAAGGGCACAAAGCATGGCAGTGGGCAGGGGGCGGGCCCCACACTGTCGCTATGCCCTAGCTACCTGCCTATGGCTCAGACCTGGGCCACAGTGGAACCAAGGAGAGTGGTTGAGACCCTTTGCCTGGGAGACTTCCCAGGAAAGTAGGGTAAGGGTGGGATCTGCTTCCTGCTTTTGCAGAAGCAGTTCCCAATGCCACAGCACGAGTAATAAATAACTGCCAGGAGGAAAAGCAGAGGTGCCAGCAGCGAAAGGATCTAGCCCAAAGCTTCACAAGTCCCATGCTGTTCTCAGGGCCAGAGAAACCACAAAAGAAAAGCACAAATCCAGCAAGATTGACCTAGGGGAAGGCCCACTAGAAAGTGGGGCTGAGAAAGCAGGCTGGGTTCTGTCTGAGACCAGGATCTCTGGATAACATGGAGGAGTCAGGATTAAGGCAGCACACACGGACCCTGCTTTGGTAATACCACAGCCAGGGTTGGCTGGGCTGGGCTCAGGCCACCCCTACACTGCCCTTTCCTTCTGGCCTCCAGGAAGCTGAAGCTGTGTGTGATGTTCAGAGAGCAGCAGGCCAGACAGAAAATCAGGGTCAGGTGATGGAGTGGCCACTGCAGGGGATATTCCCTTGACCATTTAGGCACATGCTGCAGGTAGACAGTCTGGGCTTCACTTAGGAGCAGCAATGGCCATAGAACCCAGCTTAGCTTGCACGGCCAACCAGCTCCTTGGCTTCTTCAAGGATTGTGGGGACGCCTTCACTTTTCTTGGACACCTTAGCAGGACCAGCAGCCATGGCATCATCCTTGGTCAGCTCCGAGGCTAGCAGAGATGTGACTGCACACCCAGCTTTCCTGTTGACTACAAGAGAAAACATGAGATCCTGTCCACAGGTCTAGTTTCTAATCTCTTTACAACTTTACAGCAGGTGTTCAGTCAGAAGCCATGCAATTGTAGTAGCTGCCTTGTCTGGTTCAGAAGTCTTTATAGCAGAGACTCAACGTAAAATAGACTCTGGTGGAAATATGAAGGCTTGGGGGGGTGGGGGGGCCTGGAGAGGTGGCTCAGAGGTTAAGAGCACTGACTGCTCTTCCAGAGGTCCTGAGTTCAATTCCCAGCAACTACATGATGGCTCACAACCATCTGTAATAAGATCTGGGGCTGGAGAGATGGCTCAGTGGTTAAGAGCATTGCCTGCTCTTCTCAAGGTCCTGAGTTCAATTCCCAGCAATCACATGGTGGCTCACAACCATCTGTAATGAGGTCTGGTGCCCTCTTCTGGCCTGCAGGCATACACGCAGACAGAATATTTTATACATAATAAATAAATTTTAAAAAAGTGACTGTAATAAGATCTGGTGCCCTCTATTGGCCTACAGGATATATGTAGGCAGAATACTATATACATAATAAATTAATCTTTAAAAAAAATATGAAGGCTTGGATACAGCTAGACAAAATAGGACTTGAGGGGCTGGGGAAATGGCCCAGCAGTTAAGAGCACTGGCTGCTCTTGCAGAGGTCCTGGGTTTAGTTCCCAGCACCTGTATGGCAATTCACTATCATCTGTAACTTCAGTTCCAGAGGACCCAAAGCCCTTTTCAGGCCTCCATGGGCAACAGGCATACATGAGATACAACACACAGATGGTATGCAAATCACTCATACACATAAAAAAGAACTGGGTTTAAGTGTTGGCTAAGTCACATATCAAGAGAAACAGAGTACTCGAAGCCCATTTTTCTCATTTAGGTTTGTTGGAATTAAGCATGTTAGTTAGAGCTTAGCACACAGGATTATTTTTCAAGGCACTCCAAAGAAAGCACGTGGCTAAGACTGAGGCAGCCTTCAGGCTTGTGAGGGTTTCTTGCAGGAGTGCAGCCACTGTCATCACATGCTCACCACACTCCCATGCACTTCTCCAACAACCGAAGCCCACACCTCTTCAAGGTGGACAATATACGTGTGCATGCACGCGCACACATACACACACACATACACACACACACACACACACACACGGGTAAAATGGTAAAATGTATACCAGAGAATGCCAAGGATGACCAAGAAGGAAATCTTCGAAAGAAATCTTAGCCCAAGTCTCTCCTGCTCATTTATAAATCCATACTTGGGGCCCCAGTATCTTCAACAGGAAGACAGCTTCTTAGGACCATGCCCATCACATGACAACCATCTAGTTCCATGCTGTTTTAAGCAGCATGTAGAGACTGCATATATATTGAGCAACCAGGGGTTTTAAAAGTCAGATATAAAATGCTATATTATATAAACTGATTCTTGCGAGTGCTCAACTTAAGAGAAATTCACAGAGATAGAAGGCAGAACAACAGGAAAAGATTGCATGGTGGCTCACGCATGCAATTTCAATACTTGGGAGGCTGAGGCAGGAGAATTCTTCGTTGAAGGCCGGCAAACCTAGAGGCTAGCCTTAGCTATGAGACCCTGTCTCAAAATTTCTAAGTAAGTGGGGCAGGAGGGAGAACTGTGGTTGGAATGTAAAATGAAATTTAAAACAAAAGTTTCTAAATAAGCAATTAAGAGACGGGGAAACAAATACCCCTTGCTCCTACCAAAGTTTTTAACTTAAAATAATCCCAGCACCCAGGAGGCAGAGGCAGGCGGATCTCTGTGAGTTCGAGACCAGCCTGGTCTACACGGTTTGTACATGTACTGAACCACTGTTAGATACTCCAGAAAAATATGTACAACTTTTATACATAAGTTAAAAAGTAACTGCTAATGGATATGGGGTTTCTTTTGGAGATGATGAAAAAATATTCTGAAATATAACAATGGTAACAGTTGCACAGTCTTGTGATAGTCCCCAAACTGTATACCTAAGAGTGGTGACATTTAAAAAAAAAAAAAAAAAAAAGCTGGGGTGTGGTAGCCCATACCTTTAGTCTCAACACTTGGGAGTTTGAAGCAGGCAGATAGATCTCTGTGAGTTCTGGGCCAACCTAGTCTACATAGAGTTCCAGAAAAACCAGGGCTACACAGTGAGAGAGTGTGTGTGTGTGTGTGTGTGTGTGTATGTATATATATATATATATATATATATATATATATATATATATATATATACCCTCCTGAGACCTAGGGAAAACTGGGGTGGAGAAAGAATGGCTTCCTCAGAGAAGCACCGACGAGTACAGCAGCACTCCCTAAGAAAGGCTGCAGGACTGGGTCATGAGCAGGTAGAGTCCAGAGGGGTCACAAACAAGGTGTCTGCTTTGGATCAGCAAAAAGCTGTAAGTAGGCAGAAGCCAAACCAAGTAAAGAGCCCAAGCCTTGTCCAGGACTGGCAGTCTCAGGGCAGAGCCATGACCCAAAGCAAGCTACTGTTTTTACACACACAGAAGCTGCCCACAGGGCAGGGAACACACGATCCGCCCACAGATTACCAACTTAGAGGGCTCCTCCTCCTCCTCCTCCTCCTCCTCCCAAGGGCTCAAAGGGTTGTCTACCAAGAGGAGAAAGAACAGTAAAAATCCTGCTGACAGCACATTGGGGTATATGGGTAGAGATCACAGGTGCGTATATGTGTAAGAGACCTACACCCTCAGGGGCTTCACCAAGTTAGATGGATGTTGGGTTGTGAAAACAAACCATCGCCTCAGTAACTGATGTATGAGGATAAGTGTGTGCTTTCCCTGCATTCTTAGTCTCTCCTCTTATGTGCTTCTTTAACACTCTTTTCGGAAGCACTCAATTCTCCAGGATCCCACTGTCATGCCCAGAAAAATGGTGGTTCAATATCTCTTCACTGCAACTACACGTGTGTATGTATACACATGTGCACATCCATCTAACTCTACTGGGTGAACTGAAGCATCTGCCGACTCTAATACCTGCCGTGGAGTAAGCAACACAGAAGCTAGAGTTCCAGGACAACAAGCCCTAAACTGCTGCTTTCTTTGGCTGTTTCCTTTAAGATTCTCTGTTGTACTTTAATTCAACAGTCTTAGGATATTTCTATACTCACTAGATTTTTGATTCATTATATACGTCCTAAGAACCAAGGGAATATGGCAGACGAAGAAAACAGCACAATTTCCTTTTTAAGCCTTAAAAGTAGGTACACTAGGGATGGACATGAAGTGGTCCAAGGTTAAGAATGAGAAAGTTCTTGTTTCAACTGATAAAACCAAGGGAACCCCAGCATCCCAACTTTTAATCTATCTCTAGGGTCACTATTATGCTAAGCAGACTAAACAATCAGGAAAATTGACTTCCTCCGTCTGTAAGACGACCCAGTCTTACAGCAGCCATAGAACCAGATCAGTGTTTGACTCTGAAGTATCTGGGACAATTACTAACTCGGATAATGGACCCACAGATTTGGGTATAGAGGTAGAGTATGAGAAAATAGTCAAAGCTAGAATCATAGAAGGTAAGGATAAACAAACACATAATTAAACCTGCTAAGTAATACTAAGAGCACAACTCAATTAGAAAAAGTGCAATGGTTCAGGAAAAAATCCTGAGACTCCAGCTATGAACTACCACTAAAGAGGAAGTGTTCGTGTTAATAGGCTTCCTCGGGGAAGAGGAAACTGGGACAGATGGGACAGTCATTATTATCCTAATAACTCATCATTGTCTGAAACCATACTAATTATACCTCTTGTCCTATTTTTACAAAATTGGAGAGAGTAAGGATACAGGAACACTCTTCCCAGACAAGGGGGTCATCAGAAAATCTCCCTGGCATAATTTTACCATTCCCAGAACTCTCTTTGTAATATTCTATGCCAGAGTTTTCTGGCCCAAAAAGAGGTCACTGTCATTTCCTGTCCAATAATGCAGGCTTAGTAGGGAAGAGCCCTGGACTTGGATTCACAAAAGCTGGATACAGTTCTGGTTTAGGATCTTAATTTTTTACCCCCTGTGTAGCCCTGGCTGTCCTGGAACTGGCTTTGTAGATCAGGCTGGTCTTGCACATTCACTCCCACCTCTGAGCAGGGTGGATACTAGTCAATAGGAAGGTCTTTAGTCCCTCAAGGCTCTAACACAGACCTCGATTAGCATAAGCAGAGCTTATACTAATCTGGGAGACAGCAGAGACTTCAGAAAAATAGATTTCTTTCTTGACTTTCATTCTAGTATGTAAGTGGCCTACATACAATTCTGGCTTAGAGATAAAGTTGAGTCATTAAAACCACAAGCTGACTCAATCACAGCTGGAAATAGGAGCTGTAATACAATCACAAGGATTCTTCCCCTTGACACTCAAGCCATTGTTCTCCCACACCCTTCAGACCACAGCAATTGACATGGTACTTTTAATGAACCAGCCCTGATAGTAACACTCCTCTTCCAAGTCCTCAGTGGGTCTTTGTGTAGGGTCACTTCTTCATGTCTCTGGAGACTGGAAGATTTTAACATTCCTGGAGGCTCTAGGGAAAAATTTAGTGTCTTTGAATAGAGACAGCTGCCTCTGGGAAAGGGAAAGACTGTAAGGCAGGTAAGTCTGACAGTTTTCTGGTCCTTTGGCTCTCAGCCCTTGTCATGAGCAGTGCTTCTCAACCTGTGGGTCTTAACCCATTGGCAGATATCCTGCACGTCAATATTTACATTACGATTCAATAACAGTGATTTGGGATTTCCCTCTGTATGCCGTGATTACCAATGATAAATAAAGAGACTGCTTTGGGCCTATAGCAGAGCTATAGGGAAATAGAGCCAGGTGGGGAAAACTAAACAGAATGCGGAGAGAGAAGCCATGGAGCCACCACCAGAGACAGACGCTGGGAACTTTACCCGGTTAAGCCACTGCCATGTGGCGATACACAGATTAATGGAAAGGGGTTAAATTAAGATGTAAGAGTTAGCTAATAAGAAGCTAGAACTAATGGGCCAAGCAGTGATTTAAATAATATGGTTTCTGTGTGATTATTTTGGGGCTAAGTGGCTTGGAACAAAACAAGCGGCCTCCTCCCCTACCTAACAGTAGCAAAACTGCAGCTATAAAGTAGCAACAAAATAATTTCAGGATTGGTGAGGTCACCATAACACGAGGAACCATGTTAAAGGGTTGCAACATTAGGAAGGTTGAGAACTGCTGGTCATGGGGACAGTCAAGAGGTAGCCAGACAAAGAGCAGAGCAGCTAGGTCCAGCAGGCCAGGAAGGAGTTTGCAACCCCTGGGACCTCTGTGCTTTGAGAATGGGGCCTTCAAAACTCTAGTCTTTCTATTTGAAGAAAAGATCCTAATCCTTGGTAAGACACTCTGAAGCCACTTTCTGTTATGCCTGATGCAAGGCCACACCCTTTAGATGATGTGAGAGTACCCAAGTCTAAAAAGCTCACAGTATAAGTAGGAGTGTTTTAGAGGGTCTCCCAGATGTTTGGTAATCTTAATAAACCAGATCAGAAAGATAAGATTACAAGCTGAAACAGATATAAACTATGCAGTCCTTGTTTTCAACTTCTTTTGATTTTAGTATTTCCGGTAAGTCCCCTAGAATTGTCTTTCTAACTGGGAGATAGTACTCTGACTAAAATCAGGTACTCTACTGAAAAGGTAGTTCTGAAAATATCTTTTTCTCTACAAGCAAGTCCTGGTTTTTCACTAGGAAAGCAGCAGAGAATGGGGCATCCCCAGCAGAGGGAAGTCACTGATGCCTAGCTGCTTATACAGGAAGCATCTGAGTCTCTAGTACAATTCCTCAGGAAAAGGCTTAGAAGGGAATTCCCCACCAAAGTCTGTTTTTTGTTTTTTTTTTTTTTTGGTTTTTCGAGACAGGGTTTCTCTGTGGTTTTGGAGCCTGTCCTGGAACTAGCTCTTGTAGACCAGGCTGGTCTCGAACTCACAGAGATCCTGAAGCAGGCTGGGCTTAGTTAAGAGGCTCATGGAGACAGCACAGTGAGATGCATGGTACTTTTGATGGGCAGGAAACAGTGCTGTGAGAACCTCTACGAAAACTAAATACCCAAAGAGTTGCTGTTAGCTGTACTCTCCACACAAAGGCCTATCTGTAAAACTGCAAGTCCTAACCAGAGTTCTAAGCCCTTCCTTCATACCCGCTTCTCCTTCTGAGACCATTGGAGCTAGGACACTGAGTTTATACGGGCTAGTATAATCTGCTAGGGTCCTCCTTCCAGGTCTGTCAGCACTGGAGGTCCAGAACCATCACTGTTATCTATCCATCTTCTCTCTACAGCAGTTTCCAAGTGAAGCTCATAGCAAGTGTGTCTACAGAGTAGCCAGCAAATGGGGGCCAGGCTTTAACTTTGCCAAGGATGCTTCTGCAGTGCTCTTACCCTTTGACAGAAAGAGGCTATCACACATCTAGGCCTCCAAAGGGTCCTAGTGAGGACTTCCTCATGTGGAAGGAAGAGGCCTGGATAATCCATTCTTAGTGCACAGAAATGGGAAGTTTCTAACCCCTCGAGTATCACTAGCATGACCAGGAGCAGAGGCCCCACACCTCCTCCAACACCCAATTGGGTTCCATTTGTTTACTTACCTTGACGGGGCCCTCTCTTTCGTCGGAATGCTGCCCCCGACTGCAGAGCTTCCAGAAGACTGTCCATCACACCCGTCTCATCTCCCTCTGTCATGGACAAAGACAGAGGTGTAAATTCTTCAGCCAGACCAGCATAGCAAACACCAAGATGCACATGAAGTGCATGGCTGCTGAATGGCTGTCCCTCCCCCACACTGGCTGGCAGCTCAAAACAGAAAGGTTCACCCTCTCAGGTTTGTGTGTGTGTGTGTGTGTGTGTGTGTGTGTGTGTGTGTGTCTGAGAGTGCCTGAAAACGCACTGCTCACTAGGCAAACCCTGGGGCACTTATGGCAGTGCCACCCCACTCACACTAATCAGGACCAGCAGACTCCTAGGACTGTCTAACCTGAGTAAGCAGAGAACACAGCTATAAACCAAAAGGCAGCTATGACAGGCAAGGTGACCATGCCTATATTCCCAGTACTTGGGAGGTGGAAACAGGAAGAGGAAGTTCGAGGCCAGCCCAGGCTACATAGGAATATTATCAGTCCCAGTATCTGCATGAACCACTGAGGGCTTAGGCTTCAGAGGAGGGTTAAAGGAGGAGAGCCCACTGGTCAAGACTGTATGTCACACAACCACACAACTACTGCTTATAGTGGTTGTATCTTTCTTGAAGACAGCTCTGCATGTAAAAGCTGAAAGTAGCCTGGCTGGAATGCAAAGAGTTAATGTAGAATCCCAGTTCTAGCCAGGCTCAGTTTCCATGGCAACAGCTCAGGATAGTGAAATCTGAAACTGAAATCCCAAGGAGCTGGTTGGCTACTAGCTAAAGACTAGGGCTCATTACTGTCTGCGCCACCTGCTGTCTGAACATCATCAGTGCAGCTGACCTACATTCAATTCCATTTGCACTCAGAATAGGGTAAGGTCCACTACGCCACCTGCTGGCTGGGCCCTTATCCCAAATGCTATTTGGGACGCCACCTTGCTCCCATTACATCCTATTCAATAAAGAAGTGGAAAAGTCCTGGAGGCCCAGGGAAAATAGGGAGGGAAATGATGGATGCTTGGTGTAAATTTTAACATCGTTAGGGGAACAAAGTTGTTGGCTTAAATACAACTGAGTTAAGGTAAAGGAACTACCCCGAAGGTCTCTGGACTTGTTAGCTAACCACCTTGTTAGTCTCTACTGTTTGTGTTCAGCAAGTTTTTAAGACTTGTCAGCCCCACAAAGCCCTCACTCCAGAGGCTCGCTGCCCTTCAGATCAGCCAGGGCCATGTGTTACATTTGCTGCATTTACTGTATTTCCGCTGCCCACAGGAGTAGCGGGGGGCAGGGAATCCTCCACAGGAAAGAAGCAGAGACAGGAAACAGAGGGCCAGTAATTGAGACCATATGCTCAAACAAAGACATGCTTCTGATGGAGAAAGAGGGTGGCCAGCTTTTCACCCCCTTCCAGAAGTTCAGTCCATTTATGGTCTTTCAGATGTGCATACAATATGTTAAGAGGTAATGGGAACACCGTACTGGTGAAGTAAGGAGAAAGAAGAGCTACTACAAGATGGGAGGAGTCAGACAAAGATTTTGGAAATCCAAAACATTTAACAGCAGGAATGAGAACAGGTCAGGAAACATTTTGGACAGGCAGAAGCACAGAGTACGTGGGACAGCAATTCCCAAATCACAAGGGCAATGAGACATAATCCAAGAGCCCGCAAAGGAGAGGAAAAAATAAAACATGTTAAAATCCAGCACCAGGAGGCTGGAGGTAGCTCTAGGTTCTGGACAGAGACGCCGGCTGGAAACCCCTTCACATTCCCACCTGCATTCATGTCGATGAGCTGCTCTCGCTTCTGCTGCTTCTCCAGTCGCTCTTTCTCTGCCTTCTCCTTGGCTAGTTTTGCTCTCCGCATCTTTTCTTCAGTTTCCCGGCGCTTCTGATTCTCCTTGACTGCTTGCTGAAGCACAGAGTGGGGGAGACACGGACAAACAAAACCAGATGGAGGATATGTGGGCACGTGTAAACCCACCAATAACCATCAGGAACCCAATGAAAAATTAGCAGTTCACCCATACTCACCAAAAACATATTCCTAAAGTTGTGCAGATCCATAAAGAATTCTTCCACAGACAATTTCTTAGGGTCAAAGACGAAGTAGTCGCCTAGCTCCTTATACAGAGTCTCCATGTTGGAGTGCATCATCTGCAGCTTGTTATACTGCTCCTGTGCATCCTTCACAAAGCTGTGCAGCCAGGGAGTAAAGGACCAAGACCAAGAGCAGAGCCAGGCAGAAGCACTCAAAGATGTAGAATGGGCTGTGCAGCGAACACCATATAGTACTGCTCACGACGGAGAACAGAAGCATTCTAAATATGCAGAGTGACAAACCATAAGCTATGGCTTACCTATATAATAGAAGCTGCATAGACTACTACAGACACAAGGCTGAGACAAATGCAGAAAAAAATACATGATGCAGTTTCTATGTAAAATAAACGAGTTGTCAATCAGAAAGTGGCAGTGCTTGGCTCTGTAAAGGGTGTGTCTGGAACAGGGGCTTTTAGTGAAGGAGGGTATGTTTATAACACGAATGGAACACAGAGTAGGCACTCAGGGATCTGTAGTTTATCTGCAAGGTTTGCATTCCCTTCTACATTAAGTTTACAAATTGTGTATTTAGTGGAAAGAAAAAATTCAAAGGTGAAAACTAAATATTGCTATCATCTATCCTACTCCCCAGAGGAGACTTTCCCTTCCTAGGGATTCAAGTCCTTCAGAAAGGATATAGTCATTTTCTCAACAAACTTGTCCTTTTCATCTGTGGCAGCTGGGAAATTCTGAACATCACGTTCCACATCCGCAATCTGCTTCTTCATCTGATCTAAATTCTTCTGCAAGTTCTCAGCAGAAACTACAGGAGAGAAACAGAAGGACTTGCTGACCATCACAGCCTCTCTTAGCCTCACCTTGCAGTCACCCAGATTAGGTACTTCCCTTTCTTATCTATGCACGCTCCTCTAGCCTACACATGCTCCTTTCTCTGAGTCACACGCTGGTTTTGATCTTTGCAATAAAAGCAGCGATTATTTGCTAACTGAACTTCCAACTTTCATACACTGTACAATACTAACAGAAGCAGACTTCATAACATTTTTAAAGAACCCATGGGTCCCCCATTGGTCTCATTTGTTTCAGGTAACAGGGGTTCAGAAGCGGACATAGGTAGGAACCCAGAAGTAGGGTAGACATCTGTCCCATTTTAACCCGGTGTTTTGTCTAGTTCCAGACAATGGGACCCTCTGCTTGTTAGTCCAGTCTGTCTTTCAGAATGACAAAAGCTGTGAACCTAGACTGAAAGCACCTGCCTTTGAGTATCTGTGCATATGCATGTAGTATTCAAAGGCGGAAAAATAACCCTTCCACTGGTACATAGGCTGTCTTCAGCCTCACACTCCTCCCTGTACCTTAGAAACCTTAAATACCTAAACTCTCCTTTATTCTTACTTAAACTGATTTAAAGTCTGCAGTGCCTTATTTCTTTCCCCATATAAAGATGTTTAGGCCACAGAACCACCTTTTCTTTTTTTTTTTTTTTGTTTTGTTTTTTGTTTTTTGTTTTTTGAGACAGGGTTTCTCTGTAGCTTTAGAGCCTGTCCTGGAACTAGCTCTTGTAGACCAGGCTGGCCTCGAACTTACAGAGATCCACCTGCCTCTGCCTCCCAAGTGCTAGGATTAAAGGCATGCGTCACCACCGCCCAGCCAGAACCACCTTTTAAGAAAAATTTTCAAATTATATTTATCTGTGCATTTTGAGTGGTGTGTGTGTGTGTCTGTGCTTGGGTGAGAGGACCACTTGTGAGAGTTTTTTTTGTTCCTTCTAATATGTTGGTCCCAGTGACTGAATTCAGGTTGGAAGGCTTAGCAACAAGCATCTTTACCTACTGAGCCATCTTGCTGGCCCAGAAGCACCTTCTAGCTTTCCCTACACTGCCTTACCTCGGCTGGCTTTCTCCACATGGGCAAGTTCATCAGGAAACTTGAGGACATCAGGGTAGTCATTCTCACATAGCTCAGCCAAGAAATGCAACAATGTCATCTTCTGATCTGTAGACTTGGTGTCTCGGAGCTTGGGGTGAGAGGAGAAATCATTACTTGTCCCAAATCACCTTAGGCCAATACTGGGCTCCAGTAGCCTTCCCTCTGTCATCCTATCTAACCCCATGGTTTACCTTACAGAGGAAGCTGATATTGAAGCCAAAAGCACCAGCATTCCTGGAGCCAGCATTCATATAGTTTCCAACAAGCAGAGTGATCTCCAGGAGGTTGGAGAAGTTCTCACTCTTACGCAGCTCCTCACATGCAGCAGTGACAGACACGATCTCTGGCTTGATATTCTCAACTTGCTCACTGAATTGTAGCTTGAAGAGGATGGCATTGAGGCGAGGTCGAAGACGGGGCACTGTGCCCATCTAGTGAGGAAGGCAAGAAGTTCCATTATGGAGCTAATGGAGAAGAAGACACTAAAGATACAGGCTGAGCCTCCTCTGGGAGATTGTAGCTCCAGAGCAAGGAGGTGGAATGGGGGGAAGACATAGAGAAATTGAGTTGACTAAAAGATTCAAATCAGATCAGAAGCAAAGATCAAGTGACCAGTCTGGTCTCCAGAGGGAAGGGAATAAGGAATTGGAAAGAGTTGACTGCTACAAGCCTCACTCACCACCACGCCAAACTGCTCTGACTCAGCCAGATCATCATACTCGTCCTTCAGTTCAGAGAGCATTTTTAACTGTTCTGGTTCTGGCATCTGTTTAATGAGGTTCTGGAAAAGAAAGTAAATGCGATGTGGGGTGAGCTGAAAGCCTGAGCATCGTGACTGTGAACAGGTTCCATACTCTGGCCAGGGATAATGAAGGAAGCATGGGTTGGGGCGGCTTGTGAGATGGAGGGGTTCCTGAATCTGCTGAGGTACCGGCCCACAAGGGAGGGACACAGCAGCTTCGTCAGCCAGCACTGAGTCAAAACTGCTCAAAGAAGCTCCCGCTCAACAAGCTAGGTGACAAGGCTGTGTACAGCTCTGCAGAGCCAGCTCTGACACAACAGCCTTGTTGCTTACCTGGATCATAGATTCGGTGAGAACAGCCTCATTCACCTCCAGGATAACATTCTTAATTTCTTGATAGGGCATGCGGAAGGAACCCAAAAAGATTGCTGCCAGAGAATGAGACAGAAAGACGGGTTCCTCTCCATTCCAGACTGTCCTGAAGACCACTGGGTCTAGGTAGTTGAAATCCACGTCCGAGCCCTGTGCTCGAGCTTCTACTGTCACCCACTCCTACACACAAGCCACACCATGCCATGAAGTAGCTCTTCTGCTCAGACGTTCAACAAACACCATGCCTGGGATCACAGAACTCTCAAAAACACCCACCTCCTGGTTTAGAAACCTTCTCCCACAAAGCTGCCACTGCCTTGACCTGTTCATTCTTAAAACAGTCAAGTACCACTCCTGAGAAGCACACCATGTCCTTCAGTTCCCTCATGTTCTAATTTGACTCCTCAGTTTTATCAAGAGTTCTCTCTTGGGGCTGGAGAGGTTCAGTGGTTAAGAGCATTGGCGGCTCTTACAGAGGACCTGGGTTGGTTCTCAGCATCCATAGAGCAGCTCAAAACCACCTTTAATACTAGTTCATATAGAGCCAGCATTCTCTTCAGGTCTTCTCAGGCTCTAGGTACACATACATACATGTAGACCAAAACACTTACACTTATCAAGTCTATAAAAGCAGCTCTTTCACCGGATGGTGGTGGTGTACACCTCTAATCCCAGCACTTGGGAGGCAGAGGCAGGCGGATCTCTGTGAGTTCATGGCCAGCCTGCTCTACAGAGTGAGTTCCATCACAGCCAGGACTATTACACATAGAAACCCTTTCTTGAAACCAATCCCCCTGCTTAAAACAAACAAACAAACAAACAAAAAAAAACAAAAACAAAAAAACAGCTCTTTCTCTTGACTACTCACTCCGGTTTCTCTATCTGACCCCCTATGCAGCCCTGGCTGTCCTTGAACTCACCCTGTAGATCAGCTTGGTCTTAAACCCAGAGATCTGCCTGAGTGCTGAGATTAAAGGTGTGTGTTACCATAGCAGCTCTTAAGGTGACCCTAACATCCTTTCCTTCATCATATGCAGCCAAGTCTATCTTAAAAAAAAATCTTCTTTGACTCAATGTTCCCTTCTATTATCAACATATGTTTTCTCTCCTTTACATTCTGAAAACACAGTGATCTATTTCTTCAGTATTAGAACTTTCACCTATTATATCCTCACAAAGCCAATGAAGAGGCAGCACGCAGTGAGTGCTATCTTGTCCTATCTTGTCATCCCTGACTCAAATCTACTAGCCACTCTGTTCTTGGTGAACTTGCCTCACTCAGTTTCCACATTTGCTCAAGTGTCATTGTTCTTCACCTCCCCAGCACCAGGAACTCTGTCTTTCTGCCTTGCCTTTTCATCCTCGTTACCTTAGTCTTAGGTCCTGACCATCTCATTAGTTTAAAACAGCTCGTCTTCCTTCCTACTCTTCTCCTACTTGGAAACTGAGCCTGAAAATCACTTGCTAAAGCAGTCTTCCCAAAGCCAACAGAAGGCTGCAACAGCCTGATTAAAATCTCCTCAGCAATTCCTACACTGTAATGCCCTGCAGTTCTTTAAAAAAAAATTAAATATTTTTATTTTATTTAATATTAAATATAAATATTTTATTTAATATTAAATATAAATATTTTATTTAATATTATTTATTTTTAAATATTAAATAAGGCATATTTAGTAATATGCTTTATTTAACTTTATTTTATGTGCATTGGTGTGAAGGTGTCAGATCCCCTGCAACTGGATCTTCAATTGTGAGTTGCTATGTGGGTGCTGGGAATTGAACCTGGGTTCTCTGGAAGAGAGTCCAGCCCCAAATGACCTGCAGTTCTGACAGCACCCAGTCCTCTCACCCTCGCGAAATGAGCTAGCTCTTCCCTTAACTCCTACACCGGTCTTCAACCCACTTTAAACAGCACCTTCTTGAAAACACTCTCAGTCTTCCCCTCAACACTTATCATGTGGCGTGAAGCCTTCTTGCTAGCGCATGCCTAGGTATTCTAACACACTTTTATGGCGGCAGCCACCTTCAGCCATTGTTTTGTTTTCCTGTCTCCACCAGACATATAAGTCAAGAGGACAGAGATTGTCTGACTTAGCTTTTTATTTTTAGGATGAAATAGGCACTTCTGCCTTCTAGACTCTTCAACTCTAAAACAATCTAATTGTATGCCCTCCTCCCCTAGTTCTGAGGAACTGAAACAGGGCCTAGGATGTGCTAGGCTAACGTTCTACTGCTAACTACACCCCAACCCCTCAATTCCTTGGCTTTTTTTCCTTTCACTTTGCAAAGTGAACATAGATTTATTAAGAAGTGAGAAAGAACTCACACAAATGGGAGGGGTCATAAAGGAGAAATAATGACCCAATTCCTTTCTAAACTATTTCCCATTTTACTATCATTCCACTGAGAACAATAATGTACTAATATCTTTCTTCTATCATTTTCTAAAACAACAATCACTCGTGCTTTATGTTCCTAGACACACTCTTAGGAACAAAAATTAACATTACTTTAGTGTCTATAAAAAGACATCACTAACTTGACAGTGGTGGAGCATATCTTTAATCCCAGCACTCAGGAGGCAGAGGCAGGTGGATCTCTGAGCTTGAGACCAGCCTAATCTAGAGAACGAGTTCCAGGACAGTCAGGGCTACACAGAGAAACACCCTGCCTCAAAAAACCAAATCAAACCAACAAACCAACCAAACAAACAAAAAAAAAAAGCGGGGGGATAAGGGGGATGGGGACATCACAACAGACTTTCACTAGGTTATATGATCAAGCATAATATAAAAACTATGCTTGCTTTTGAAGCATATACAACACTGGAATGATCAGCATGGTCCTGTGTAAGAAGGACATGCACAATTACTTAATTTTTTTAGTGCAAAATTTTTGTTTTTTGAGATAGGGTTTCTCTGTGTAGCCCTGGATGTCTTGGAACTTGCTCTGTAGCCAGGCTGGCATCAAAATCTTAGAGGTCCACCTGCCTCTGCCTCCACCTCCACAGTAAAGAAAAAAAATACATACACACACACACACACACACACACACACAGAGACTTATTATCTTAAACTACATCACTCTGAATACCTATGGGTATGTGTGTACTAGTTTGGGTGATTTTGGACAAGTCATAACATCTGAACTTTAGTTTTCTCATGTGGAAAAATAAACAGTAATATAAGATTATGAATAAGCTTATGGAATATATACTCCTTCATTTATACAACACACGACTAGCATGTACCTAATAGAGTAGAGCCTATCACATGCCAGACTCTCAAATATTAGTTGGCCAAAAAATTAGTATCTATTACTCAGCATAAAGGAGGTACAGACTGATGGCTGAAATGAACAACAAGAAGGATAACATTGATCCTAACCACAAGTCAGGCAGTAACTATGTCACCTTGTGTGACATGCTGGAGTGAACGTGGGGAAGGCTCTCCAAGTGTAGAAGGCCCTTCGACCTCAATTTTCTCACTAACTGCAGCTCTCAGTCCAGGGGCAGAAGAAATATGGTAGCATATGCTTAATTTTCTGGGGTTACTGATCCTCCTCTGACAGTACAAGATTTACCTCACTCATTCTAAATGTAATCATTTTAGTGAACTGAAGTCACAACAGCAGCTGCATTCCTTATCAACAAGCACAAGGAGATGCACTGAGGCTGAGACCCTGCGGGAGATTTCCTGTGGACGCAAGGGAAAGAAGAACACTAAGAAGTTCGCCAGGCGTGATGCTGTCCACCTAAAACCCCAGCACTCCGAGGATTATCAGTTCAAGGACAGCCAAGTTATACAGCAAGACCCCATCTCAGTCCCTCCCCAACCCTCAGTAAAATAAAATAAAAAGGAAACTGAGGTTAAAACCTGAGTCCTGTGTCCTCTTAGCTCTATAACTAGATACAACTCTAAAACCTTTACCTGCTTGACATAAAGCTGAAACCTTGTCAACACTGCTGTGCTACTGAAGGATTTGCTGAGATACTCAAGCCTCACCGTGCTCTGCCTGGCACAGAGCAGGTACTCAACAAGAGGTGATTCACTCGAAGGGACCTTAGACTCAGAGAAATTATGTTCTTACAGGAACACCTTTGTGGGACAATATTATATGGGCACCGGACCCTGACACACCTTCACAATATTGCTGGAATCGTAAGAATTACTCACAGAGATTTTGGGATGTCTTTGAGTCCAACACTTTTAGCTCTTTTACTTTTTTCTTTTGCACAGATTTCTTTTCTTCTCCACCTTCTTGATCCTTCTTGTCTAGAGAGGGAAATTAGAAAAATACCATTAAGGATACACCACCTCTGTGTGTTACTGAATTACAACTGTCCTGGCAGAATAGCCTTCACTCCTATCTCTCTATTGTATTCCTTCAAGACTAATCTCATCAGCCACTCTTCTATGGCTAAATGAACCCACAAGAATAACTCCTTTTCATTCTGCAATACTCATCCATAATACTTTCCTTCTTAAGTAGAATCTACCTACAGAACATCAAACAGACTGGATCAAAAAAAGTGCCCTCAATTAAAAAATGGATAAGGAAAATGTGGTACATTAACAAAATGGAGTACTACACAGCAGAAAAAAATAACATCTTGAAATTTGCAGGCAATGGATGGAGCTAGAAAACATCACTTTGAGTAAGGTAACCTAGCCCCAGAAAGACAATTATCACATGTACTCACTTATAAGTGGTTTTTTTTTTCTTTTGGTTTTTTGAGACAGGGTTTCTCTGTGGTTTTGGAGCCTGTCCTGGAACTTATAAGTGGTTTTTAAACACAAAGCAAAGAAAACCAGCCTACAAATCACAATCCCAGAGAACCTAGACAACAATGAGGACCCTAAGAGAGACATACATAGGTCTAATGTACATGGGAAGTAGAAAAATACAAGATCTCCTGAGTAAATTGGGAGCATGGGGACCTTGGGAGAGAGTTGAAGGGGAGGGGAGAGACAGGAAGGGGAGCAGAGAAAAATGTAGAGCTCAATAAAACTCAATCAAGATTTTAAAAATATACTGTCATACTGGAGGAAACAGGGACCACATTGGGCAGTCATACTATAAAATACTGTCAAATACTGTAGGAAACAGGGACCACACTGTGTAAACATACTATAAAATACTGTCATATTCTGGAGGAAACAAGGACTGTACTGGATAGATGTAACTGTATAATGTAAAGAGGTGTCAGCTTCCTAGCCACATAGCAATAGCTCTGAAGTCAATCAACTGCTTCTGAGTATGAGAATGGCATCCTCGAGCATAAGAGTGGCAGAATACACTCAACATTACCCCCCTTTTTTGATTGTTTTTGAGACAAGATTTTACTAAATAGCTCTGGTAGATCCAGAACTCTTACTCTGTAGATCTGACTGGCCTTAAACTGTCAACAATCCTCCTACCTCTGCCTTCCAAGGAGTATGATTACAGACATGTACACTAACGCCTTGTTACAACATAAGTCATTTTTTACAACATTTGAAAGACCACATTCAAAACAATAACCAAGTTAAATGACAAAGGTACACAAAACTAAGTCTTCCTTGGGCTAGGTGTACGGTCAGTGATAGAGCACAATGCCTAATACTGCAGAGAAAATGTCATTTATTCCTCTGACCTAGGAGTTCCAATTCAAGAAATGAAAACTGTTAAATACGTGAAGATTCATTATTTCAGCAATAATGTATTTGAGACCTTAACTAGTGGAGGGTTGTGCTGAACTATGGGAATAAGACAGACAAACAAAGACAAGAATATGCCTCAGGGCCTTCGTGTGGCTGCCATGGTTGCCAGGAGAGCTGCAGAGCCCGTGGCAGAAGTCAAGAAAAGGGGGACCAGCACGGACCTGTGGAGGCAGACGCAGGCTGCGGGGACCAGCGCGGACCAGTGCAGACAGGCGCTGCGGCAGACACAGGCCACGGGGACCAGTGCGGACCGGCGCGGAACACCAAGAGCAGATCGCTCCACTACAATTAAATTAAAGAGAGCTACAGTATTGAAAACAGCTTGGTATTGGCATAAAAACAGAGAAGTCGACCAATGGAATCGAATAGAAGACCCTGACTTTAGCCCACAAACCTATGAAGACCTGATTTTCGATAAAGGAGCTAAAAGTAAGTATACAATGGAAAAAAGAGAGCATCTTCAACAAATTGTGCTGGCAAAACTGGATGTCAATCTGTAGAAGAATGAAAATAGATCCATATCTACCACCATGCACAAAACTCAAGTCCAAATGGATTAAAGACCTCAATATCAGTCCAAACACACTGAACCTGATAGAAGAGAAAGTGGGAAGTACTCTACAACACTTGGGCACAGGAGACCACTTCCTACGTATAACCCCAGCAGCACAAACATTAAGGGCCTCATTGAATAAATGGGATCTCCTGAGACTGAGAAGCTTCTGTAAAGCAAAGGACACTGTCACTAAGACAAAAAGGCAACCTACTGACTGGGAGAAGATCTTCACCAACCCCGCAACTGACAAAGGTCTGATCTCCAAAATATATAAAGAACTCAAGAAACTAGACCATAAAAGGCTAATCAACCCAATTATAAAATGGGGCACTGAGCTGAACAGAGAATTCTCAGCAGAGGAAGTTCAAATGGCCAAAAGACACTTAAGGTCATGCTCAACTTCCTAAGCGATCAGGGAAATGCAAATCAAAACAACTTTAAGATACCATCTTACACCTGTCAGAATGGCTAAAATCAAAAACACCAATGATAGCCTTTGCTGGAGAGGTTGTGGAGAAAGGGGTACACTCATCCATTGCTGGTGGGAATGCAAACTTGTGCAACCACTTTGGAAAGCAGTGTGGCGGTTTCTCAGGAAATTCGGGATCAACCTACCCCTGGACCCAGCAATACCACTCTTGGGAATATACCCAAGAGATGCCCTATCATACAACAAAAGTATATGCTCAACTATGTTCACAGCAGCATTGTTTGTAATAGCCAGAACCTGGAAACAACCTAGATGCCCTTAAATGGAAGAATGGATGAAGAAAGAATGGAATATATACATATTAGAGTACTACTCAGCAGTAAAAAACAAGGACTTCTTGAATTTTGCATGCAAATGGATGGAAATAGAAAACACTATCCTGAGTGAGGTAACCCAGACCCAAAAAGAGGAACATGGGATGTACTCACTCATATTTGGTTTCTAGCCATAAATAAAGGACATTGAGCCTATAATTCGTGATCCTAGAGAAGCTAAGTAAGAAGGAGAACCCAAAGAAAAACATATAGGCATCCTCCTGAACATTAACCTTCATCAGGCGATGAAAGGAGACAGAGACAGAGACCCACATTGGAGCACCGAACAGAAATCTCAAGGTTCAAATCAGGAGCAAAAGGAGAGAGAGCATGAGCAAGGAACTCAGGACCACGAGGGGTGCACCCACACACTGAGACAATGGGGATGTTCTATCGGGAACTCACCAAGGCCAGCTGGCCCAGGTCTGAAAAGGCCTAGGATAAAACCGGACTCGCTGAATATAGCGGATAATGAGGACTACTGAGAACTTAAGAACAATGGCAATGGGTTTTTGATCCTACTGCACGTACTGGCTTTGTGGGAGCCTAGGCAGTTTGGATGCTCACCTTACTAGACCTGGATGGAGGTGGGTGGTCCTTGGACTACCCACAGGGCAGGGAACCCTGATTTCTCTTTGGGCTGACGAGGGAGGGGGGACTTGATTGGGGGAGGGGGGGAAATGGGAGGCGGTGGCGGGGAAGAGACAGAAATCTTTAATAAATAAATAAATAAATAAGAAGTTAAGAAAAAAAAAGAATATGCCTCACTAATAAAGTAAAGCAGACTACGTCTTCCAATAGACCTATTATGTTATATGACAGTAAGGGCTGTGAAAAGAAAATCAAGCAGGGAAAGGAAACTAGAGATTTAGCAGGGAGATTGCGTGGTTGGGAAATGGCTGACAAAAGAGAGGTGACATTTGAGTCAAGACCATTAGAAGCTAGAGGAATAAGCCTGAGTCAGCTGATCTTGGTTGTCAACCTGACTACATCTGGAATCAACAAAAATCCAAGCTGCTGGGCATGATTGTGAAGGATTTTCTCCCCACCTCTGATTTTGTGTTTTGAAACAGCCCTGACTGTCCTCAACTCTATAGACCGGGCGGGCCTCATCTCAGAGATCCACTTGCCTCTACCTCACAAGTGCTGGAATTAAAGAAGTGTGCTATCATGCCCAAAAGATTTACACTTTATGTTTCCAATTTTTTATATGTAGAGATCTATGTAATTTGATATATGTACCATGTAAGTGCTAACAAGTCAATAAAATATAGTAGTATAAAGTTAAAATAGAGTGATAGGGTGGAAACATGTCTAGTGACTACAGAAATGGAAAAGTGTCATCGATAGGTGTGATATATTTAGAGCACTAAAACCAACTCACATCAATGAACAAAGGATGGTCTAATTCAGGGACTGGTTAGCTTCTGATTGAAGAACTATAGATGGTGTCCCCTTCACATATGCTGAAATTTAAGAGTCATTTGGGCAGAGGAAATCCCAGTTGAGAAAACACTCTCACCAGATTGGTCAAGCATGTGGCGCATTTTCTTGACTGATGACTGATGAGGGAGAGCCCAGCTCACTGTGTGCAGTACCACCCTGATGGTGGTATCAGCTGATGGTCCTGAGTGCTGTAAGAAAGCAGGCTAAGCAAGCCATGAGGAACGAGCAGTGCTCCTTCACGGTTTCTGCTCCACGTTCCTGCCGACTAAGATGAATCTGGCACACAGGTTACTGATGTGGGAGTGATTTCTTATTAATAAAGAAACTGCCTAGACCCATTTGATAGGCCAACCCTTAGGTAGGCGGAGTAAACAGAACAGAATGCTGGGAGAAAGAAGCTGAGTCAAGGAGTTGCCATGATTCTCCCACTCCAGAAAGATGCAGGTTAAGATCTTTCCTGGTAAGCCAGCTCATGGGCTACACAGATTATTAGAAATGGGCTAGTCCAGGTGCGAGAGTTAGCTGAGAAAAGGCTAGATATAACGGGCCAAGCAGTGTTTAAAAGAATAGTTTTCGTGTAATTATTTCGGGTAAAGCTAGCCGTGCAGGCGGCCGGGTGCCAGGGACGCAGCCCGCCGCTCCTATTTCAACAGGTTACACCATGAAAGATCATTAACAGCGCCCCCATTCAGCAGGAAGCAGTTTGGAGAGAAAAAACTGTGCCCATATTCCCAAATATTGTTTATAAATGTTCTTTTACATTTAAGGAGGATATGATATACATATGAATAATTTGCATTGGTATGGATTTTAAGGTCAATTTTGTTATATGTAAATGTATTTCTGATCTTGATTAAGGTATTGTGATTGTGTAGTTCATTTAAAAATGTAATGTATAATTAGGAAATATAGGTTGTTAATGGATAATCATCAATAATAGTCAAGCTTGTAGTCATGTTAGTTAGATTGGCATTTAATGTTTTAATAACTTAGGGCTTTTCCTAACAATGAGACACGTCTGCTCCTGGCAGCACCAGCTACTTCAAGAGGAAGATGGGCATTGAAGAGGCTCCTTATGGAGTTTGATAGCTATTTGGGCAAGAAACTGCTCTTGCTTGGACTGTTGCATAAACTGGACACAAAGAACCCACAGAGAGAGGACTGCTGAACTTGCCTAAAGGTGAGATGATTCTTTGGGGTTCCTGATTCATGAAAGAGTCTGTAAGACATACTGCAGGACACAGCAGAAAGTGACTGAACTGTCTTTGGAATTTCCTGCTTCATGGAAATGTCTGCTGGATACTATGGGCTTGTAGGCTGAAGATGGATGCCCCAACAGTACAAAAGAACTTTGGGTGACTGTTCAGGCAGCAAGATGTCTGTCATTTCTAGAGTTTTGGAAGTTGCTTATTTCTTGTTTGCTTAGGTAATATTATATCCTTCTGGAGTCTTTTATGGAGTTGAAGAATAGATAGATAGTTATAGTTTTCCATTGTTATAAAAGATAAAATAGATATAAATATTCTTGCTTAATAACTGTTTTGTTATATGTAATTTTGCTATGTTAAATTAAAGCCTTTCTTTTTTTTGTTTAAACAGAAAAAGGGGAAATGATGGAGGAGGGTCACCTGTCTATGTGTTACTCTCGTTGGTTAATAAAGAAACTGCCTTGGCTTTTTGATAGGGCAGAATTTAGATAGGTGGAGGAGGCAGAACAGAATGCTGGGAGAAAGAAAGCATAGTCGGTGAGACACCATGGAGCCAGCCACCAGGTCAGACATGCTGAATCTTCCTGGTAAGCCACCACCTCGTGGTGCTACACACATTAATAGAAATGGGTTGATCAAGATGTGAGAGTTAGCCAGTAAGAGGCTAGAACTAACGGGCCAAGCAGTGTTTAAAAGGATACAATTTGTGTGTTGTTATTTCCGGGGCTAAGCTAGCAGTGTGGGAGCCGGGCGGGATGAAAAGCAGGCCTGTTCGCCTCCTCACTACAAAGTAGAGACCCTTATGGATGGCTGTGATCCAAAAACACTTTAGTGACAAGACAGACTGGCTACAAATCTGATTCCTGATCTAATCCATAGTACTGAAACAAGTGGCTCTCCACTTCGACAATTAAAGAAAAAAATAAAAGGCTACATATTGAGCACATGGGAAAGTTTAAGGAAAGGGAAAGGAAAAATGATGTAATTATAATCTCAAAAAAAAAACAAGAAATTAAGATGATATGAAAGACAGCCTGGGGTTGGTGAGATGGCTCCATGGGTAAGGTACTTGCCTCCTGGATGGAACCCACAGAGTAGAAGGAGAAAATGGATTCTCACAAGCTGTTCTCTGGTCTCCATGTGTGCGCCATGGTGCATGTACACTCCTCTACCACACTGAATCTATCTTTTAAACAAAAGATAGTCTGGTTTGGTCCCACAACATTAAAAATATTCCAATACAATGAAAGCAATCAAATAAATATATAAAGAAATGACAACTTAAAGAAAAATTATCTAAAAATGTTGGTTTAATGCTCAGAAAAACACCCTGAACACATAGAACAGTTGCTAAGAAGTAGTAAATTGATCAAATACTGGAGGATTGCTTCAATCCTCTGATGGCTCTGACCAGAGTACAGAGTGCAGTTCGGCTCTCCTCATTAATTAAAAGGAGTCATCTTGAGTGTGAATGTGAACCTAGAAACGGTAAACCAGGGGCACACCAGGCAGCTCCAAAACAACAGACAAGTCCTGGCACAGCTCAAACCCTCACCCTCCTAGGGAATACCCAAGACCCTTTCCAGACAGTGTTAACACCATCTGGAGTTGCTATAATTTCTTATGTACAGTATCTAGCCTTAAATCAGACTTACAAGGCATGCCAAAAAAAAAAAAATCCAAATTTGAAGGAAAATAAAATCCAATTGACACACAATATATTTCCCAGATAATGGAGCAAGTGTACAAGGATTTATAGCCATAATTAATCACTCATGGTGGAGGCTCATAGCTTATGCTGGTTGGTTTTTATTAACTTGACACAAACTTAGAAACATCTGATCTCAACAGAGAAATAACCTCATCAGATCACCTGTAGGCAAGTGCTCTAGAGAGCATTTTTTTTTTTTGTGATTAATGATTGTTGTGTCTGGCTCACTGTAGGTGGTACTATCTCTGGGTAGGTGGTTCTGGGTTGTGTAAGAAAGCAGGCTGAGCAAGCTATGTAAGGCAAGCCATACAGAGCAAGTTCCTTGATGGTCTCTGCTTAAGTTCTTGCCTGGAACTCCCTTCATGAAAGAAAGCCTTTCCTTCCCAAGGTGCTTTGTGGTTATGCTGTTTATCAGTTACAGAAACCAAACTAAGACACCGCTATAAACCACCATTTAGAGGGGATGAGACAGGACTACCGCTATGAGAACTGAAGGCCAGCCAGAGATACAAAATTGAGATTCTTTCTTTAAATAAATAAATAAAAATTTAAGAATAAAATAACTATAGGTAATATATTCAAGAAAATTGGGGTGGTGAAAAAGAAAAAAACCTACTCAGAAGGAAAGCATGAAGTAGGTAGTCAAAACCAAGTTCTGGTGCTGAGTTGGCTAGTCAACCTGACACAAACCTAGAGTCATCTGAAAGAAGGGAGCTTAACTGAAGGATCATCTATCTCATGGGATTGCCTGCAGGTAAGTCTGTAGGGGGCATTTTCTTAATTACTGATGTGGGAAGATCCTGCCCACTGTGGGTGGTACCACCTCTGGGCAGTGAGAGAAGACAGGCTGAGCAAGCAATGGAGAGCAGTTAGTAAGCAGCACTCCTCCATGGCTTCTGCTTCAGTTCCTGCCTCAACTTCCCTTCATGATGGATTCTAAGCTGTAAAATGAAATAAACTCTTTCCTCCTTAAGTTAGTTTTGTTCAGTGTTTTCTTTTGGCAACAGAAAGCAACTAAAGGAAGCTGGGTGGTAGTGGTGCACAGCTTTAGTCCCAGCACTCTGGAGGCAGAAGCAGATGGATCTCTGTGAGTAAAGGACCAGCCTGGTCTACAGAGTGAGTTCCAGAACAGCCAAGGCTGCAAAGAAAAACTCTTTATTTAGTTGCGGGTTTCACCCCAGTCTTCTGGCATTCCTTTTGAAATGTTGGGTGGAAAGTTCCATTTCAAAGCTCCCTCCCCTGGGAGTTGCCTCAGTCCAAACTCCACCTCCAAGAAAGCCCACCAAATGGTGACCCCTCCCACGGGCTATTTAAACTGCCCTCCTCCCCCAGAGAATGAACATATAGTCTCCCGGTTTTCTATGGCCTTTCAGTTTTCTGGTCCCCTCTCCCTGTTTTCCAGGGGGTCACCAGGAGTGTTGACAGCCATTAAACCTGGGTATCTTTTAATATGGTCTAATTTGGTCTGATTGGGATTACTGCATTGGCAGAGAGGTTTGTCCCCTAAGGAAAAATACTTAACAACCCTGTCTTTTATTTTTTTATTTTTTATTTATTTTTTTTTTTTTTTGGTTTTTCGAGACAGGGTTTCTCTGTGGTTTTGGAGCCTGTCCTGGAACTAGCTCTTGTAGACCAGGCTGGTCTCGAACTCACAGAGATCCGCCTGCCTCTGCCTCCCGACTGCTGGGATTAAAGGCATGCGCCACCACGGCCCGGCCCAACCCTGTCTTGAAAAAGAAAAGAAAGTAGTACTAGAGGAGAAGTTGGTACCAGAAAAGTGGGATTACTGTGATGGTGTTGGCCATGTTGTTTTAGGATTGTGGAAGGGTTTTAGAGCTGAGGGCTGGAAAATCCACCGAATACCAAAAAAAATGCAGATTAGAGAGACCTGACTTGTGAAGTTTTGAGGGAAGAGTAGAAGTCCCTCAAGACTCTACAGCAATCATTCCTCTGCTATTAAGAATATTAATATTGGGCTGGAGAGATGGCTCAGTGGTTAAGAGCATTGCCTGCTCTTCCAAAGGCCCTGAGTTCAGTTCCCAGCAACCACATGGTGGCTCACAACCATCTGTAATGAGGTCTGGAGCCCTCTTCTGGTGTGCAGACATACACAGAGACAGAATAGTGTATACATAATAAATAAATATTTAAAAAAAGAATATTAAGAATCTATTGCTTCTGGTTAGCTGGGGCTGAAGAATCAGGCGAATAATAAGAAGCCAGTTACTAGGTCGAATGCTGCTGGCTAGCCAGGGCTGAAAATCACTGTGATTAAAAGAGATCAGAATCACTGAGATGAAATCCAAGAAGTATTTCCTCAGGGTCAGCACACAGAAGTTGTGGTCCAGAGGTGACCAAGGCTGCATTTCAAACTAGCGGCTGCACTTGGCAATGTGTAATGGAAAGCATGAGGGGTCCTGGAGAGCAGCTGAAGAAGCTTAGCACTTTGAGAAGCCACAAGAGCCACTGGTCAAAGTGCAGCCTCAGCTGCAGTGAGACTCAGAATTTGAGATACCAGGACCATGGGTTGAGTACCAAGGACAGCAGCAGGCCTGGCATGGGGCCAGCCTGAGCCTATGAAACAAGCTATGTGTGCTGTGCATGGCAGAGTTGGAGAGATGAGGCTACTCAAGCCCTTTTCTAGCTCAAAAATTCATGAGTCTCAGGTGTTAGACACTGAGCTAATTACACTGTTGATTTTGACTCTGCTTTGATCTCACTGTAACTGTACCCTAGTCCATCCCTTTTGAAACCAGTATATAAATTTCTTTATTTTACAGAAACCCACAGTTAAGAGACCTTGGATTTCTAAAGATAACTTGGACTTTTAAATAGCTGGAGTTTTTACAAGACTGTGGATCTTTTAAAAGCTGGGCTATATTATACTAATGATATTGAATACTATGTTATGATACTAGTGTGCCATCTTGGGAATAAACAAGGAAAGGTTATAGTTGAATAGTGACATGTTTGTGTGTGAAGCTGAGAAGGGGTCAACTGTGCTACTTAATTTCTGTCAACTTAACACAAACCTAGAGTTATCTGAAAAGAGGGAACCTTAATTGAGAGATTACCTCCATGGGAATGCATGCAAGTAAATATGTGGAAGCATTTATTAATGATTGATGGAGGAGAGAACAGCTCACAATAGACAGGGACACCACTGGGCAGGAGGTCCAGCAAACTGAACAAGCCACGGACAGAAGCCAGTAAGCAGCATTCTTCCATAATCTTTGCTTCACTTCCTACCTTCACTTCCTTCCTTATGGATGATAAGCTGTAGGATGAAATGAACCCTTTACTCACCAAGTTGCTTTTGGTCACTGTATTAATCACAGCAATAGAAAACAAACTAAGATAAATATCATCTCAAAAAATGATGAAAAATTCCAATTTTTATTAGAGTATAGTAAGTCAAATGTGCCTATCATCTAGGCTACCCACTAGAAGGGTAACAAAAAGATGAGAAAAATACTAAATAAATTTTAAAGTAATCCATAAGAAGGCAAGAATGAAAAAAGACATGAAACAGGAAAATCAAAGAGAAAATTAGCAGCGATGAGAAACAGACTAGCTGGAAAGAATTAAGTGCATTCCTATGAAAAGATAAGAAAGCATAGTAAGTATATGCTTCTTACAAGAGACACATTAAAGACAGAAATATATACCAAGGGTGAAACGGGGCAAAAGATATGCCAATTATAAGAAATATTAGAAAAAAAGTTGATGCAGCTAGATTGGTATCAGACAGAAATGTCTTCTCTAATAATCATGAACAGATTGACTTATACAGGGCAAATCCACAAGAAAGACAGAATAATTCTAAATTGACTGCACCAAACAATTTAGTTTCAGAATACAAAAAGGAACTGTTTACTGCTCGCTCAGAGGAGGTGAGACCTAGGAAAATGGAGCCTAAAAAATGAATCCAAGGGGCTGGAGAGATGACTCAGAGGTTAAGAGCACTGATTGTTCTTCCAGAGGTCCTGAGTTCAATTCCCAGCAACCACATGGTGGTTCACAACCATCTGTAATGAAATCTGGTACCTTCTTCTGGCCTGCAGGCATACATGCAGACAGAACACTGTATACAAAATAAATAAATAAATCTTAAAAAAAATAAATCCAACTAAAGTCTCATACAATAGCCAACTTTATTCAGTACATCAGGCAATCAATACTCTGAGCGTTAAGAAGAATCACATAAATTCCCATGAGTACAAGCTATATACAATTACACATGGCAAAAACATGTTTCTCCATAGAGACATATAATGACAGCAGCAAGCAATAATGAGTAACCTGAAGTAAACTCATTCGTACTCACTACACCTAAGGGTGAGAAAACACATTTCAAGAACAATTCCGTGTTTTGAAGGAAGTAAGGTCACAGATTTTTGACCTGTTTTCTTGGAGTTTTCTCACAAGCATTTAGGATTCGCCTCCATGTCCCTGTTGTGGAATAATGCTTTTGTATACTATAATGATTTGTCACTCATATTGGTTTAATAAAGTGCTGATTGACCAGTAGCCAGGCAGAAGTATAGGCAGGGTAACCAGACTAAAAGAATTCTGGGAAGGCTTTGTTTGCGACCTGCCCACCAGCACGGAGGCCTGATCTCTCAGCGCCAGGAGAGACAGCATTGGGGTGAGTTTCTGGCCCAGGGGCGCCAGCCTCGGAAGGGGAGCTCAGAGGTTCCTTGGCCCCCTATCCTTCTTGGGCTCTCTGCAGGGCCTCCACTCCCTGCATACCTCCTCTTTCTTCCTAGCCCACCCAGCTCCCATCCAGAACCCTCCCCACTTCGGCCCCACTGTTCTCTTTCTGCACATAACATCACAGACAGGTCCGAATCCTCGGGGCACTCAAGCGGGCGGGACTCCCTTTGTTTCTATCGCCTGCCTGCACCAAGCAGGGTAGGCGCTTTGTTTGCGACCTGCCCACCAGCACGGAGGCCTGATCTCTCGGCGCCAGGAGAGACAGCATTGGGGGTAGGCACTTTGTTTGCAAGCTGCCCAACCAGCACGGAGACCTGATCTCTTGGCGCCAGGAGAGCCAACATTGGGGAGAGCCAGTGTTGGGTAGGCAAGGAGACCTGATCCGGTAAAAGAAAATTCATAAGGGAGCATTTGGAAGAAGAGATGGGCAGACGCCAAGGCAAGAATTCGCCCAACAAGCTGAAAAGCAACATGAAGCCACCAGAAACCAGCGACCTCACAACGGGAGGACATGAACACCTTAATCAAGAAGAAGTAGAAAAGATTGACTTCATGAAAGTGATTGATGCCCTTAAACAGCATGTAAAAAACGCCCATATAGAAATGGATGAGAAATATAACAGAAAGTTTGAAGAATTGAATAAATCAGTGAATGATACCCTAGAAAACCAAGGAAAAACAATCAAACAGATAATGGAAACAGTTCAAGACTTGAAAACTGAACTGGAGGCAAAGAAGAAAACACAAACAGAGGGCCGGCTGGACATGGAAAATTTAAGTAAACAAACAGAGTCTACAGAAACAAGCATAACCAACAGAATACAAGAGTTAGAAGAAAGAATCTCAGATTCTGAAGATACCATAGAGAAAATAAACACACTGATCAAAGAAAACAGCAAGTCCAACAAACTCTCATCACAAAATATTCAGGAAATATGGGACACAATAAAAAGACCAAACCTAAGAATAATAGGAGTAGAAGAAGGAGAAGAAGTGCAGCTCAATGGTCCAGAAAATATATTTAATAAAATTATAGAAGAAAACTTTCCCAACCTAAAGAAAGATATACCTATGAAGGTGCAAGAAGCATACAGAACACCGAATAGGCTGGATCAAAAAAAAACATGCCCTCGCCAAATAATTATCAAAACACAAAACATACAGAATAAGGAAAGAATATTAAGAGCTGCAAAGGAAAAAGGTCAAATTACTTATAAAGGTAAACCTATCAGACTTACACCTGACTTCTCCATGGAAACCATGAAAGCCAGAAGGTCCTGGATAGATGTACTGCAGAAACTGAGAGACCATGGATGCAAGCCCAGACTACTATACCCAGCCAAGCTTTCGTTCACTATAAATGGAGAAAATAAAATTTTCCACGATAAAAACAAATTTAAACAATACGCAGCCACAAATCCAGCCTTACAGAAAGTAATAGAAGGAAAATCACTAACCAAGGAGTCCAACAATGACCACAATAACTCAGACATCTAGAGACCCTTCACAAACACAAATCAAAGAAGGGAAACACACAAACTCTACTACTAAAAAAATGACCAGCGTTAACAACCACTGGTCATTAATATCACTTAATGTCAATGGACTTAACTCACCTATTAAAAGGCACAGGCTAAGAGATTGGATACGAAAACAGGATCCAACATTCTGCTGTTTACAAGAAACACACCTCAACCACAAAGACAGGCACCTACTCAGAGTAAAGGGCTGGGAAAAGGCTTATCAAGCAAATGGACCTAAGAAACAAGCAGGTGTGGCCATACTAATCTCTAACAAAGTAGACTTCAAACTTAAATCAATCAGAAGAGATGGAGAGGGGCATTTTATACTCATAACAGGAACACTTCATCAGGATGAAGTCTCAATCCTGAACATCTATGCCCCTAATATAAAAGCACCCACATACATAAAAGAAACATTGCTAAAACTCAAAGCAGCCATCAAACCGCACACACTAATAGTAGGAGACTTCAACACTCCTCTCTCACCAATGGACAGGTCAATCAGACAGAAACCTTACAGAGAAATAAGAGAATTAATGGAGGTAATGAATCAAATGGACTTAACAGACATCTATAGAACTTTCCATCCAAATAGGAAAGAATATACCTTCTTCTCTGCAGCTCATAGAACCTTCTCAAAAATCGACCACATAGTCGGTAACAAAGCAAACATCCACAGTTACAAAAAAATATTAGTAACCACCTGTGTCTTATCAGATCACCATGGATTAAAGTTAGAATTCAACAACAATGCTACCCTCAGAAAGCCTACAAACTTATGGAAACTGAACAGTCAACTACTGAACCATACCTGGATTAAGGAAGAAATTAAGAAAGAAATTAAAGTCTTCCTGGAATTCAATGAAAATAAAGAAACAACATACTTAAACTTATGGGACACTATGAAAGCAGTCCTAAGAGGAAAGTTCATAGCACTAAGTGCCCACTTAAAGAAAACAGAGAAAGCTCACATTGGAGACTTAACAGCCCACCTGAAAGCTCTAGAAAAAAAAGAAGCAGACTCACCTAGGAGGAGTAGAAGACTGGAAATAATCAAACTGAGGGCTGAAATCAACAAAATAGAAACACAGAAAACAATACAAAGAATCAATGAAACAAAAAGCTGGTTCCTGGAGAAAATCAACAAGATTGACGAACCCCTAACCAAACTAATCAAACGGCAGAGAGAGAATTTGCAAATTAATAAGATCAGAAATGAAAAGGGGGACATAACCACAGACACAGAGGAAATTCAGAGAATCATTAGATCTTACTACAAAAGCCTATATGCCACAAAACTGGAAAATGTAAAGGAAATGGACACTTTTTTTAGATAAATACCATATACCAAAGTTAAACCAGGACCAGGTGAACAATCTAAATAGACCTGTTAGTCGTGAAGAATTAGAAGAGGTTATCAAAAACCTCCCTACCAAAAAAAGCCCAGGACCAGATGGTTTCAATGCAGAATTCTACCAGAACTTCCAAGAAGAACTAATACCTATACTCCTTAATGTTTTTCACAATATAGAAACAGAAGAGTCATTGCCAAATTCCTTTTATGAAGCTACAGTCACTCTGATACCAAAACCACACAAAGACTCAACCAAGAAAGAGAATTACAGGCCAATCTCACTCATGAACATCGACGCAAAAATCCTCAACAAAATACTGGCAAACCGTATCCAAGAACACATTAGAAAAATTATCCATTATGATCAAGTAGGCTTCATCCCAGGGATGCAGGGCTGGTTCAACATACGAAAATCTATCAATGTAATCCATCATATAAATAAACTGAAAGAAAAAAACCATATGATCATTTCATTAGATGCTGAAAAAGCATTTGACAAAATTCAACATGCCTTTATGATAAAAGTATTAAAGAGATTAGGGATAGAAGGGTCATACCTAAATATAATAAAAGCTATATACAGCAAGCCGACAGCTAACATCAAATTTAATGGAGAGAAACTTAAAGCAACAAGACAAGGCTGTCCACTCTCGCCATACCTCTTCAATATAGTGCTTGAAGTTCTAGCAATAGCAATAAGGCAACATAAGGGGATCAAGGGGATTCGAATTGGAAAGGAAGAAGTGAAACTTTCGTTATTTGCAGATGATATGATAGTGTACATAAGCAACCCCCAAAACTCCACCAAAGAACTTTTACAGCTGATAAACACCTTTAGTAATGTGGCAGGATACAAGATCAACTCCAAAAAATCAGTCGCCCTCTTATACACAAAGGATATGGAAGCAGAGAGGGAAATCAGAGAAGCTTCACCTTTCACCATAGCCACAAACAGCATAAAATATCTTGGGGTAACTCTAACCAAGGAAGTGAAAGATCTATTTGATAAGAACTTTAAGGCATTGAAGAAAGAAACTGAGGAGTATACCAGAAAATGGAAGCACCTCCCTTGCTCTTGGATTGGGAGGATCAACATAGTAAAAATGGCAATTCTACCAAAGGCAATTTATAGATTCAATGCAATCCCCATCAAGGTCCCATCAAAATTCTTCACAGATCTTGAGAGGACAATAATCAACTTTATATGGAAAAAACAAAAAACCCAGGATAGCCAAAACAATCCTATACAATAAAGGATTGTCTGGAGGCATTACCATCCCTGACTTCAAACTCTATTACAGAGCTACAGTGATGAAAACAGTGTGGTACTGGCATAAAAACAGAGAAGTCGACCAATGGAATCGTATAGAAGACCCGGATTTTAACCCACAAACCTATGAACACCTCATTTTCGATAAAGGAGCTAAAAGTATACAATGGAAGAAAGAAAGGATCTTCAACAAATGGTGCTGTCACAACTGGATGTCAACCTGTAGAAGAATGAAAATAGACCCATATCTATCACCATGCACAAAACTCAAGTCCAAATGGATTAAAGACCTCACTATCAGTCAGAACACATTGAACCTGATAGAAGAGAAAGTGGGAAGTACCCTACAACAGATGGGCACAGGAGATCGCTTCCTATGTGTAACCCCAACAGCACAAACATTAAGGGCAACATTGAATAAATGGGACCTACTTAAACTGAGAAGCTTCTGTAAAGCAAAGGACACTGTCACCAAGACAAAAAGGCAACCTACTGACTGGGAGAAGATCTTCACCAACCCCGCAACAGACAAAGGTCTGATCTCCAAAATATATAGAGAACTCAGGAAACTAGACTTTAAAATGCTAATTAACCCAATTAAAAAATGGGGCACTGAGCTGAACAGAGAATTCTCAGCAGAGGAAGTTCAAATGGCCAAAAGACACTTAAGGTCATGCTCAACCTCCTTAGCGATCAGGGAAATGCAAATCAAAACAACTTTGAGATATCATCTTACACCTGTCAGAATGGCTAAAATAAAAAACTCCAATGATAGCCTTTGCTGGAGAGGCTGTGGAGGAAGGGGTACCCTCATCCATTGCTGGTGGGAATGCAATCTTGTGCAACCACTTTGGAAATCGTTGTTTCGGTTTCTCAGGAAATTCGGGATCAACCTACCCCTGGACCCAGCAATACCACTCCTGGGAATATACCCAAGAGATGCCCGATCATATGACAAGAGCATTTGTTCAACTATGTTCATAGCAATATTATTTGTAATAGCCAGAACCTGGAAACAACCTAGATGCCCTTCAATGGAAGAATGGATGAAGAAAGTGTGGAATATCTACACATTAGAGTACTACGCTGAGGTAAAAAACAATGACTTCTCGAATTTTGCATGCAAATGGATGGAAATAGAAAACACTATCCTGAGTGAGGTAACCCAGACCCAAAAAGAGGAACATGGGATGTACTCACTCATAATTGGTTTCTAGCCATAAACAAGGGTCACGGAGTCTACAATTGGTGATCCCAAAGAAGCTAAGTAAGAAGGTGAACCAAAGGAAAAACATATAGTTGTCCTCTTGGCTATGGGAAGTAGACAAAATTGCCGGGGAGAAAATTGAGATCTTGTGGGTGGGGTGGGATGGGGGTAAGGGGAGATGGGGAGAGAAAAGGGAGAAGGGGAGAATGGGGGGAACTTGGGGAAAAAGGAGGATTGGGATAAAGGAAGGTTGGATAGGGGAGCACGGAAGCACAATTCTTAGTTAAGGGAGCCACCTTAGAGTTGGCAAGAGACTTGAACCTAGAGTGGCTCCCAGATGCCCAAGCCAAGGTCCCCAGTTAGTTCCTTGGGCAGCTGAGGATAGGGAACCTGAAATGACCCTATCCTATAGCAATACTGACGATTATCTTGCATATCATCATAGAACCTTCATCTGGTGATGGATGGAGATAGAGACAGAGACCCACACAGGAGCACTGGACTGAGTTCCCAAGGTCCCAATGAGGAGCAGAAGGAGGGAGAACATGAGCAAAGAAGTCGGGACCACCAGGGGTGCACCCACCCACTGAGACAGTGGAGCTGATCTATTGGGAGCTCACCAAGGCCAGCTGGACTGTGACTGAAAAAAGCATGGGATAAAACTGGACTCTCTGAGCATGGCAAACAATGAGGGCTGATGAGAAGCCAAGGACAATGGCACGGGGTTTTGAACCTACGTAATGTGCAGGCTTTGTGGGAGCCTAGCCAGTTTGGATGTTCACCTTCCTAGAAATGGACAGAGAGGGGAGGACCTAGGACTTACCACAGGGCAGGGAACCCTGACTGCTCTTTGGACTGGAGAGGGAGGGGGAGAGGAGTGGGGGGAGGGGGAGAAGGGTGGGAGGAGGGGGAGAAGGGTGGAAGGAGGGGGAGGGAAATGGGAGGCTGGGAGGAGGTGGAAACTTGTTTTTTTTTTCTCCTTCTCTCAATAAAAAAATGGAAAAAAAAAGAGAAACAGAAAGAATTTCCAATAAAAGCATAAGTGAGGCAAAAAAAAAAAAAGAATTCTGGGAAGAGGAAAAGCAGAGAGTAGTCACCAGCCAGACACAGTGGAAGCAAAATGAGAATGCTGCACTGAGAAAAGGTACTCTAAGCCACATGGCTAAACATAGATAAGAATTATGGGTTAATTTAAGTTGTAAGAGCAAGTTAATAAGCCTGAGCTAATAGGCCAAACAGTTTATAATTAATGTAAGCCTCGGTATGTTTCTTTGGGACTGAACGGCTACAGGACTAGGCAGGACAGAAACTTTTGTCTACATGTCCCTATGATAGGAACAACCAGATGAATTAAAGATAGTGGAATTAATATCCTTATTATAGTAACTATCAAAAAAAGCAACCATTTGGAAATGCTAGCGCATGCTTGCAATTCAAGAATTCTAAAGGCTAAGGCAAAAGGACTGTGAGACCAAGGCCAAAATGGGCTGTATATTAATCAAACAAACTGTCTTAGTTAGGATACTTACTTTTGCTGTGGTGAAACACCATGACCAAAAGCACCTGGGAAGAAACTGTGCTCCATATAACAGTTCATCATTGAAAGCAGTTTGAGGGCAGGAAGCTAGAGGCAGGAACTAATTCAGAGGCCATAAAGGGGTGTTGTGTACTAGCTTGCTCAACCTGCTTTCTTAAAGAAGCAAGGAGCACCAGCCCAGGGATGGCCCCACCCACAATGAGCTGGGTCCTCCCACATCAATCACTAATTAAGAACATGCATTACAGCCAGATCTTATGCGACATTTTCTTAAGTGAGGCTCCCTCCTCTCTGATGACTCTAGATAGTGTTAAGTTGACTTAAAACCAACCAGTACACAAATAAAAACAAAAAACAGCGGGGCGATGGTGGCGCACGCCTTTAACCCCAGCACTCGGGAGGCAGAGGCAGGCGGATCTCTGTGAGTTCGAGACCAGTCTGGTCTACAAGAGCTAGTTCCAGGACAGGCTCCAAAGCCACAAAGAAACCCTTTCTCGAAAAACCAAAAACAAAACAAAACAAACAAACAAACAAAAAAAACAGACAAAATAGGAACACATTTAATAAACCTGATCTACTTAATAAAACGGTACGTCAAAAATGACAAAATACATTTTCTGTGTGTATATAGCATATAGCACAAAATTCAGGACATGCTAAATGAATATCAAGCCTGAACAAATTTCAAAGAACAATAATCACAGAAATCATTCCAAGTATGTTGCCTGACCACAAAAGTATTGAGCTGGAATTCAGTTAAAAGATAACTAGAAAATTCCCACCTATTTGGACATTAAACAAAAATAACTCTGGAGCCAGGCAGGATATTAAATCAGATACCAGAAAATATTTTCAGTGCGATGAAATCAACACATGACATGGAACAATAGAACACATGGAAAACAAAAACATAATGGAAGATTTCAGTCTAGGTGTTAAAATATAACTAAGCATGTTAGAAACATAGAACATTTTATAATTAAGATCAACTGTATCTGTATTCCATGTCTTTTGCTATGTGATAACCTTCATGCATGGGGACTCTGTCAAGTCACCAGAAGGCCAGCATCAGTTATGGTCCATTAGTGGATCAAAACCCTCCCAGTGCTAGAACAATCTTGGTACCTCCTATGAGACTATGAGACAAGATTTTGATTCATACTCTGTTGAGGCTTTAGTGCTAAATGCCTGGAATAGTCAACGAATAAAGAACAGAACTGTCAGTTGGACTTGTTTATAAGGAAAAAAAATCAATTTAGGGCCGGTGAGATAGCTCAGTGAGTAAAGTACTTGTCATGTATTGTGAGGACCCGAGTTGGGATTCCTAGAACCCATGTAAAGCCGGACATGGAGTCTGTAATTCCAGTTCTCCATAGTAAGATGGGAGAACCCTCAAAAGCTTGCAAGCCAGCTAGACTGGCATAAACAGTATTGAGCAACAAGAGACCCTGGCAAACAAGGTAGAAGGTGAAGTCTATCACCTGAGGCTGCCTCTGTGCACACATATGCTGTGGCATTCATGCTTACCCCCCCCCACACACACACACAGACACACACACACGATGGGGGGAAGGGAGGTTTAGAAAATTCCCGAAGTTAAATATAGAGGGTGAAGAGAGAGTGAGAGCAAGAGAGAGAGCGAGAGAGAGATTTAGAAAATTCCCTAGGTTAAATACAAAGTCTAGACTTCAAAAGGATGAAAAAGTATAAAGTTATACTAGACAAATTCTAACTAAAAGGAAGTTGTATTAATAAATGATGGAGGAAGGTCATTGGTTAAATAAAAAGAAACTGCTTGGCCCTCATTGTTAGAAGATAGGTGGGAGGAGTAAACAGAACAGAACGCTGGGAGGAAGAGGAAGTGATCTCAGACTCAACAGCTCTCTTCTCGGGAGCAGATGCCTCAGACAGAGACGCCATGCTCCCGGCTCCTGGTCAGACACACGATGAAGCTCCGACCCAGGATGGACGTAGGCTAGAATCTTCCCGGTAAGCGCACCTAGCTGTGCTACATAGAATATTAGACATGGGCTAGTCCAGGTGCAAGAGTTAGCCTAGAAGAGGCTAGATAGAAATGGGCCAAGCAGTGATTAAAAGAATACAGTGTCCGTGTAATTATTTTGGGGCATAAGCTAGCTGAGCAGGCGGTTGGGGTGCTGGGAACGCAGCCCTATCACCCTTATTACTACAAATAAACAAATATTTTAAAAAATCAGAGTAGAAGAGATACAAACTCTTTAGCAATAAAAGGTATAGTTCATTAAGATGTAAGAATTTGGATTTGTATGCACCTAGCAATGTATCTTTAATCATAATCTTAAACACTAAATGCATATAACCTCAATCTAACATCGGACAAACTTACTGTTACATCAAGGTAATAAAGAATGAAGGTTGAGTCCAGTTTTTACTGCAGACTCTTAGTAACTTAACCTCTCCCTTTCCCTTCCATATTGTACTGATGGAAAGGGTGATAATTAACATTTGCTCCTTCTTTTGAAACAAACAAACAAAAAAGAAGTTTCAAACTATGCTCTGTTTGTCTGTGTGCAGAGAACTCCCATCCTGGCTGCACCTTTAGCTATAATAAAAGCTTAGGGCTGCCCCCTTTCCTTGCTTTCTGCTCAGCACATATCCCTCCCAACTGTGCCCTTCAGGTTTTGTTCTGGAACTTACTATGAGGGAACTGAAAGAACATACACATAATCTCCAAGAGCACACAGTATATTTATAATGCTTATGATATTGTAGTTGGTGCTCTTGTGATTTTGATCTTTAGGAATTGGTAATCAAAATCACAAGAGCACCAGCTATCATACCATTAGCTAGATATCCTAAATCTAGTCCCTGGAAACCATGAATAAAAAGCTTATGTAGCAAAGTGACTATGGGCATGAATAACTGAAAGATCTTGAGATGAGAGGTATTATTCTGAATTGTCTAGGTAGTTTCAATATATCAAACAGGTAACAGGAAGACAGAAGAGCAAGAGTTAAAGATGAAAAAACAGAAGCAGAGGTCTGTGAAAGTTGAAGATTCTTTGCTATGTCCTTCAAGAAGGAAGGATTGAAGAACCAGCCTGCTTCCATTTTAGGCTTAAAAGCCATCTTATAGTAAAAAAAACTAGCTTCATTCCTATTCATAATTAAACTTCTGTTTCTCCAGCATTGGGCTATGCCCCACCTGTACTCTTAACTACAAATGGTTCTGTTCTGCCTGTTCCAGGAATAGCAATCGTGTCTTTGTTTTAAAAAGTTGTTTATAACCATCTTGTAAACCTACCACTGTTTCAAAAGGTTGTATGACTACCTTGTTATGACACCTTGTTGTTAAGACTACTTTGCTATACCTACCTTGCAATCATGTCTTTGTTTCAGGAGGTTATTAGGACTAATTTGTTATGCTTGTGTTCTGCTCCTGTAACCCCACCTGTTTTGCTCACCAAATCCCCCATTTGGAAACCCTTGAGCTATTAAAAAACAAAAAACAAAAAACCTTGTCTTCCTCATATCCAATGCTGAACTCTCAAACTCTGCCTTAGGAGAGGCATCTGGGTACAGGAATAAAAAAGCCTGCTTTAATTAATTTGGCCATGATGAGTTGGTGGTCTCTCTCCTCCCATCTTTAGGATTAAATTAACCCTCAGTCAGAAACACAGATTGTTGGAAAAGCCAAGGAAACATTGTTCTTTAGAGACCCCAGAAAGAATCCCAGTTCTGCCAACACCCTGACTTTGGAACTTAAGAGCCTCCAGGACGGAAAGATAATTCCTTGGGGTCTTTTTTTTAAAAAAAAAAAAAAGTACATTGTTTTAAGTCACTAAATCTGTGGTCACTTTTTTTCTAACCAGCAACAGAAAACACATATATTCTATTTACATGGAAATTAAGCACTCATAAATAACCCATTGAAAAGAAACAATGGAAATCAGAAAACATACATGACCAAGTGATGACAGAACTGCTTCCTGCTATGAGCTGAAACTGTTCTCCTAAAATTAGCACAGGAAACCCTAAACCCCTAATCCTCACCATGTGAATTTAAATTGGCCATTCAGACAGTCCCTAATCTAACCTGCCTGGATTACTCACCGGATGGATGGATGGATGGATGGATAGATAGATAGATAGATAGACAGACAGACAGACAGACAGACAGACAAAAATGAGAATATGGTAAAAATATGCAAACTAAGAAGAAAAGCCTCAGTCAATTGAATCTGAGAAATCATCTGCTGTTTAAGCAACTGATGTCTGCTTCTCTGCTACTGCAGTCACAGCAAATGAACATGTTTTCTACCAAAAGTGAATGGATATACCTAAAAAATAATTTACTTAGAAATTTATGGTCTCAAATGCACACGGGGGAGGAGCTAAGGGGCACCTGAAGCTGGGGAGGAGCTAAGGGGCACCTGAAGCTGGGGAGGAGCTAAGGGGCACCTGAAGCTGGGGAGGAGCTAAGGGGCACCTGAAGCTGGGGAGGAGCTAAGGGCACCTGAAGCTGGGGAGGAGCAAAGGGGCACCTGAAGCTGGGGAGGTGGCTCAGCAAATAACAACTCAGAACTGCTTTTCCAGAGGACCAGGGTTCCAGGGGTAACTTACAACCACCTGAATTTCCAGTTCCAGGGGATTCAATGCCTCTGGGTCCCTAGGGCACCAGTAAACATATTCCATATATATCCACACACACATAAATCAAAAATAAATCTTAAAAAGGAAATTAGACTGAGAACAGTAAAGTTAACCTAAAGAAAAAAATTAAATGTATGAACTCCATTGCTTTTTAAATAAAAGACCATAAATCCATCTACCTCTGGTGAAAATGATCAGTAGTTAACAGTGAGAGTGAGTACTACAGATAAATTAGGTACAAATCACCAATATCCAAACAATGAGTGGCTTAGTGGCAGACTTTCTACCTAGCTTGTGAGGGTTTAGTCCTCCAGCACTGAAAATTCAGGACTGAACCAAGTATGCCTCAAGAACTAAGATAAAATCTATGTGAAATATATGCAAAATCTTTGCTAAAACAAACACCTTTTCTAGAAAAGTAGAGCTTAACAAAATTTACTGAGAAAATTGGAAATGAGCTATAACCATGACATAAAGCTTAAAATTTTCTTAGCTGGGACTGAAAAAACCCTCAGTGAATACAAGCACTTTTCTACAGAATGCTTTTCTAGAGAATCTGTATTCAAGTCCCAGCACCCATACAGCAGCTCACAACCCTTTGTAACTCCAGTTCCAGGGGATCTGACGTCCACTTAAAGCCTCCCTGGGCACTGCACTCACACTGTGCAGGGACATACACACAGGCAAAAAAACTCACACACATAAAAAGATGTCTTAGCTGACCCAGGTGACTTCACCACCTATTTTATTTCAAACATTTAAAGGATAAATAATGAAAGCCTCCAACTTCATATAAAAACTCTATAAATTAGAAAAATAGAGGGGAGTGGCGGCACACACCTTTAATCCCAGCACTCAGAGGCAGAGGCAGGTGGATCTCTGAGTTCTGGGACAACTTGTTCTACAATGCAAATTTGGACAACCAAGGATACATAGAGAAACCCTGTCTTGTAAAACCAAAACAAACAAACAAGCAAACAAAAAAAAATCAAACTTAACTCATTTTACAAATCTGACAAAATCTTTAATACCCAAATATGAAAATACTAAAGAAAAAAAACACACATTCCTAAACAAAATACAGCAAACTCAATTCAGCCACATAAAATGAAAAGGATAATCAATCATGCCCAGGTTTTATTTATTAAGGAATTTAAAGACTTTTGGGGGGGAGAATTTAACTGTATTTAGTTAATATATTTCACCACAATCACAGATTAAAGAAGATAAACAAGATCATCTTCACGATACAAAAACTTATTTTATGGAATTCAATTCCCATTCATAACAATACTCTAAGCAAACTTGGAATGAAAAGGAATTCTGTAAGTTTGACTAAGGAATTTACCAAAACCTAAAGGCAGAAAGCACACTTCATGGTAAAGGATGAAAACTTCCCTGAGATTGGAGGCAAAGGGCATTATGATCAAGTACATCCAACAATACTTATTATTTAAAATAGTATAGAAACCAATCTTTATGCCCACCCCCCAAAAGCCCACCAAAAGAAAACAAAGTTACTTTAGGGGCTGGAGAGATGGCTCAGTGGTTAAGAGCACTGCCTACTCTTCCAGAGGACCAGAGTTCAATTCCCAGCACTCACATGGCAGCTTACAACTCCAGTTTACAACTATAACTCAGGTTCCAGGGCTTCTGACACCCTCATACAGTCATGTAGCAGGCTCAGGTGCATTCAAGATTCTGTCTCACCAGTAATCCATCACACCACGACTAAGGAAGGCATTGCTCCTGGAGGTGTAACAGACATCAATGCTGCTCTATAAGAAGTGCTGAAGACTGCCCTCATCCATGATGGCCTTAGACACACGCCAGGCCCATCTTTGTGTGCTCGCACCCAATTGTGATGAGCCTGTGTATGTCAAGTTGGTGGAGGCACTTTATGCTGAACACCAATCAACCTAATTAAGGCTGAGACAACAAAAAACTAGGGGAATGGGTAGGCCTCTGTAAATTCGAGGAGGGGCGGGGAACGACAGAAAGTAGTTGTTGCTTGCAGTAGTGCAGTTGGTTAAGGACTATGGCAAAGAGTCTCAGGCCAAGAATTTCATCAAAGAGTACTTCAAATGCAAGAAATGAATAAAAACTTTTGGCTAACAACAACAACAACAACAAAAAAAAAAAAACCAGTCAAGTAGCAGGCTGAGGATATGCTTCAACAGAGATATCCACATGAGTATGAAGACCTGAGTTCGATTCTCTAGAACCCAAATAAAGCTGGACACAATAGTGTATGTCTGTAGTACCAGTTCTACCATGGAGAGATGAGAGGAAGACACAGGAGAAGCCCCACGAGCCTGCTGGCCATTTAATCTGGTGTAAGGAGCAGTGAACAAGAGACCCCTGTCTCAAACAAGCTGGAAGATGAGGTTGAACTCTTAAAAGTTGCTTGAAGCCCTGGATTCAGTCCCCGGATATTAATCTACACACCTTAGAACCCCTGATTTTTAACAAAAAAAGCAAAATATATCAAATGGAAAAAAGAAAGCATATTTAACAAATGGTGCTGGCATAACTGGATATCAACATGTAGAATGAAAAGAGATCCATATCTAGCACCATGTACAAAACTCAAGTCCAAATGCATCAAAGACTTCAACAACATAAAGCCAGCCACATTTGAACCTATAGAAGAGAAAGTAGGAAGTACACTTGAACACATTGGCACAGGAGACCACTTCCTAAATATAACCCCAGCAGCACAGACACTGAGAGAAACAATTAATAAATGGGCTCCTGAAACTGAAAAGCTTCTGTAAAACAAAGGACATTTGTTGTTTTGTCTGTTGAAATGGTCAACAAGACAAAACAACAGTCTATAGAATGGGAAAAGATCTTCACCAACCCCACATCAGACAGAGGTCTGATCTCCAAAATATACAAAGAACTCAAGAAATTGCTCATCAAAAGAATAATCCAATAAAAAAAAAATGGAGTACAGACCTAAACAGAGAACTCTCAACAGAGGAATCAGTGTGGCAATTTCTCAGAAAATTAGGAAACAACCTTCCTCAAGACCCAGTAATAACACTTTGGGGTGCTCAATTGTGCCACAAAGATATGTGCTCAACTATGTTCAGAGCAGCATTGTTTGTTATAGCCAGAACCCAGAAACAATCTAAATGCCCCTCGACCGAAGAATAGATAAGGAAAATGTGGTACTTTTTACACAATGGAGTACTACACAGCAAGAAAAAAAACGACATCTTGAATTTTGCAGGAAAATGAATGGAGCTAGAAAACATCATTTTGAGTGAGGTACCCCAGACATAGAAAGACAAGTATCACATGTACTCACTCATAAGTGGTTTTTAAACATAAAGCAAAGAAAACCAGCCTACAAATCACAATCCCAGAGAACCCAGACAACAATGAGGACTCTAAGAGAGACATACATGGATCTAATCTACAAGGGAAACAGAAAAAGACAAGATCTCCTGAGTAAACTGGGAGCGTGGGGACCTTGGGAGGAGATTGAAGGGGAGGGAAGAGATAGGGAGGGGAGCAGAGAAAAATGTAGAGCTCAATAAAAAATCAATAGTAAAAAGAAAAGATATATTGGCAAGAACCAACTAAATAAATACAGCCTGAATCAGGTTAATTCTTCAGTTCCAATTACTACTTTACAGCAGATGCAGAGAATAAAAGCACACACTATTTGAAACAAGCACAAAATCCAGAAGACAGGACTTCACAAACCAAGGACAGAGCTTTACAGCAAATAAATACCGAGAGAAGTCTGCAGGCTAAAGGGGCCAACTGAAAACCACAGGCTAACAGAAGAATGAAATCCTTTCATCTTCAAGAAAACAGAAGGAACCAGAGGGCATACTGAACGAAATAAACCAGACACAAAAAGACAAGTAGAATTTTTCTTTTCTTTAAAGAAGAACTTAAAAAAAAAAAAGATACAATTGAAAATAGAAGGTAGTCTATTAGGACTGGGGAGGAGGGAGGACAGAGGGGAGAGAGGGGATACGGTTGGGTGAATATTATGAATGCACAATATCTGTATGGAAATGCCATGATGAATCCATTAATACATATAATACATGCTAATAAAAGGGAAAAAACATAGACAAACTATAGTGTTCATAAATGTAAACTTTAGTGCTTATTACACAAATCAGGGTAGCTGTTTTTCTTGGGAAGGTTAGCCATAGTTCTAAGGGCCTCCAGAAAAGTAACTGACATGTCATTTATTGATGTAGGTGGACCTTCTGTCTATGTGTTATTTTCACTGGTTAATAAAGAGTCTGCCTTGGCCTTTTGATAGGGCAGAAAATTAGGTGGGTGGAGTAGATAGAACAGAATGCTGGGACGAAGGGAAGTGAGTCAGACGCCATGATTCTTCGACCTGAGACAGATGTAGGCTAGAATCTTTCCCGGTAAGCCACCACCTCGTGGTGCTACACAGATTATTAGAAATGGATTAATCAAGATGTGAGAATTAGCCAATAAGAGGCTAGAACTAATGGGCCAGGCAGTGTTTAAATGAATACAGCTTGTGTGTTGTTATTGCCGGGCATAAGCGAGCCAGGCAGCTGGGAGCTGGGTGGCAGGAATGCAGCCCGCTGTTCCTTCTAAAAGCAGGCCTGCTCGCCTCATTATTACAGTTTATAGAGGTCTTCACTGTATGGCAGCTCCTTAAGTTGTACCACCCCTTGTATTTTTGTGTGCTTTTGCTCTACTTAGTAGCAAGAAACTAAACATTAAGAGAACCAAAGGTTCATCTGAAGGAAAGAGAGGGAAGGGTGGTGGGAACATGAGCATCACATAGACTTAAATTTCAGCTTAAAAAATTTATTGACCTATACTGGTGTAGGAGTTCCTTCTGTTTGTGTGTTGTTTTCATTGGTTAATGAATAAATAAACTGCTTTGGGCCTGATAGGGTAGAACTTAGGTAGGTGGAGAAGACAGAACTGAATGCTGGGAGGAAGAAAGCAGAGTCACAGAGAAGCTATGGATCCTCCGCCTCAGACGGATGCCGTCTAACCGGTAAGCCACAGCCACATGGCAATACACAGATTAATGGAGATGGGTTAAACTAATATCTAAGTTAGCCAATAAGAAGTTAGAGCTAACCCTGTCTCGAAAAACCAAAAAAAAGAAGAAGAAGAAGTTAGAGCTAATGCCGAAGCAGTGTTTAAATCAATACAGTTTCTGTGTGGTTATTTCAGGTGTAAGCTAGCCGGGCAGCCAGGACGAATAAGCAGGCCCTCTCCTCAGAACACCATACACATATGATTTTTACACTTCAACAAAGATATACCCCCACTTCAGCAAACATACTGCACATTCAGCACAGACAAAGACCACAAGGGAGCACAGACAGAAACAGTTTGATTTGTGGAATGGTATCACTATGTAAAATTCTAAAACTGTTATCTTATCCACTAAGATGTTGTGAGAAAAGCAAGGCTACAGCATTGTGTATTATTCACATGCTCACATCATTAGCTAGTTCTGGTTCAGCTTTGACACTGACTTAAAAAGGACTTTGATAACCAACAGCAAACTGTCACAACACAGAAGAACCCACAAGATGCTCTCATATGCCACCTCCTAGCCCTGCTACAAAAATTGAGCATTAATTCAGTACGCAGGTATGACAGCACCTAACCTAAAACCTTGCCAGGACTTGTGGGTCTCAGTTTTTATCTATGTAAGGATGGAAGCCCACGGTAGTCACACCTCCTACTAAATGGTATCAGCTAAGCAAAGGAAGGAGAATCTTCTTTGCAAAGACTGACTCTAAACACACACACACCTGTTATCACTTAACTGACACCTTCTTTTCATGTTTCCAGCTGTTGCAACACTGACCTCTTTAGTGACTCTAAGTCCTTTCAGAGTGAGACCTACAGCTTTCAAGCTAGGTAACAGGGCCAATCTGGCCTCTAAAGACTGAAAACATCCCGATGTTCTGCCAATAAACAAGAATCTACAATTTCCATGTTGTGTTCTTCCCTAGAACCAAGGAATGGGCTGTCAGTTATGGCTGCAGGAGTGTCACTAATTGTAAAAATCGAGAAAGAGACTATCAAGCAAGAGGTTTCATCTCATCATCTGCCTTTGAGTTAGTCTCAGAAATCACCAAAAAGAGCATGGGGGTGGAGTGGAAATGCAGTCCAAAAGCTATGAAAAAGTCATGACAAACACAAAAGATTACTATGTGCTCTCTGTAAAATAGCCTATCAAATACTGTTAGCTCTTTAGGTCTTATCAAGCAGATATTTAAGCACAAGCAGCATCTGGGAGGAAAAGCTAAGGGTGTGGAATCTCCCAACCCAGGAGACAGTGATTAACAGTGGGTACATACATACTTAAAAGCTTAAAAGGTCTGCTTGAATTCCTAACAAAAATCATGGTTCATCTCCATGGCCATGGTCTGTGTTGAGAGCAGTCTGAGAATTTTTCCTTAGGTGGTAGGTAACAGGCTATCTTGCCAGGAGAAAACAGAGTCTAGCCCTTTCTCCCTCTGCTCTGTGAAAAAGGGAAATCTAGCTGTGTATATTTTCAACCCAACCTAAGACAGCCTCCATCTTTCCTGTAAACGACTACAAGTAAATCGTAAAAACAAAAATTAAAAGATGGTTGCAAGATATACTTACACAAAAATATTCTTATTAGATCTAGTGACAAATACATCAAATATTCACTACTAAAAAGAAGGTGGCAACAGCACCCGGGAGTTTGGGGCCAGCCTGGTCGACAGGGTGAGATTTAGGTCAGCCGTGAACAACACAGTGAAACCCTGTCTCGAAAAAAAAAAACGTAAAGCTGAAAAGAAACCTGCATCTACCAACTGTATAGTCTATAGGCTCTGTTTACTGTTTGCCTTTGATTTAAATAAACAAATTGATAAAAATTACTATAAGGTAATTGAGAAATTAATCAATAGCCATTGAAGGCTCCTAGTAAAATAAAAACTGGCTACCGGAAGAGTAACATAGCCACAGGATAGAATATGAGACAGTATTAAAAATAACACCATACGAAACAATAACAACCAAAGAATACGATATGGAGCCAACCGAAGTGAAATAAGCCACTGAAAAAGACAATCACTTTCACTCTCACATGCACAAACCATATTTTACAAACATATGTATGCCATGGAAGAAGGGGTGACTGCATGGACGGAGGGAGTCTAAGCAGAGGGAGGAGAGAACAAGGAAGGCTGCTGGAGGAAAAGAAGACAAATATTCCATGTCTTCTCACGCACTCACCAAAGGGGAGAATGGTGGGGGAGGGTGACAAGGGAAAGCAAGTGCAAGCAAAACACATACATATACATGAAAATGTCACAACGGAACTCATTTTGCACACTAAGCAAAACTGTGTATATGTGTGATCCTATATATAATTGTAGGTACCACCAAGTAGATATCAACCAGGGTTGTTCCTTGGGGATTGGCTACCTTTTTTTAATTTTTTTTTTATTTTTATTTATTTATTTTGAGTCAAGGCTTCTTTCTTGGCCTGGAACTCACCAATCAGGCAAGACTGTCAGGCCAATGAACACAAGGGATCTATCTCTCTCTACCTCTGTAGGACTGAGATTACAAACTCATATCATCATGATGACTAGCTTTGTTCTAAAACACAGTCGTGAGGGTCCTCACGCTGGTGCAGCAGGCATCTACCAGCTGAGCCGTCTAGTACTCGTTAACTAGAAGTTCAAACAAGCAACAGAGAAATAACAGAAACTGTAGAAGTTACAAACTGATGCCCTACAGCAGACACCACTCCTAAATGAATTTATCTATGTCAATTCTTTTATATTCAAGGACACGAGGTCTACAATGTCACCTGCTCCAGACCAGGATGGAAAAAGTTCAATGCTTTAAAAAAAATCTGATAAAATTGATAGCAAATTTACACATGACACAAGAAGTGCCTATTTCTCTGAACTACTTAAGGTTTAAATGACAAGCTTAGCTAGTGTTCACTAATAATCAGTGGAAAGAAGGGGTTGATACAGGTTCATAAAGCAAGACTGATTTAAACTGGGTGATGGATACATAGGTGTATATGTGGTTTTCCTTTTTAAATAAAAAGATTTCATTTATTTTTAATTATGTGAGTGCTGATGCCTGTGGAAGTCAGAGACGTCCGATCCCCCTGGAGCTGGAATTAAAGACATTTGTGAGCTACTGACATGGGTGCTGGGAATGAATTTGGGTTCTCTACAAGAACAGCAAGTGCTGAGTCATCTCTCCAGCCCACATTTTTGATTTCTAAAACTAATCGAGAATGTTTTACATGGCTCTTTTCATATATATGTGCACATTCATGCAAAAACATTTTTAACTAAAAGTATTTCCTGGATTTATTAGGATAATTGATTTTTTTCAGGCAAATATCAAAAATACATAAATGCAGACCTATGAGTCTAGACGAAGAGGGACTATGCTGTCTCAACAGCCAGCATCCTGTTACTGCTAGCAGGCATCGGCTTTGCTCTCTGCTTAGCTGGTAGGGACTTGCTGCATTGATTGCTCAAGATGCAGGCAAGCAGCCTAAAGCAAGGTATATCCCTGGTGAGCCATTGCTGAGTAACGGACTCAGCCTATAGCCGTGCCTCAGCCTGTCTTTCTCCCTTCTCCATTCAGACTCCTCCTTTCCTAGTCTTTTATATTTTCCTGCGTCACCAACACAAAATGGAGTTAGCTGGGGGCAAAAACAATCTATCTAAAATGGCTGAATGCAGCAGGGAGTGCCAGGCAGTGATGGGAAGAGAAAGGGCACCCCCTGCTGTTCAACACAGGGACCCCAATTTTTTTCCCTTTCTTGATTATTTTGCACCAAAACAATCCTAAGAGGACAGATTATTTCTGTTATAATCCTGGATATCTACATTGAGCTCAAACTTCAAGGAGCAGAAATTAAGGCACAAACAGGGTAAATATTTTTTTTTTTCAGTATCTAAAGACAAAGTCAAGGTACAAAGTGAGCAGACCTGGGTCACAGTTATTGCTCAGTCATGGTTAGTAACAGTTTCTAAGAGCTCACAGAAAGGGAGGAAGTCTTTCTATAGCACACTATTCCCCCAATTTCAGCAATGAGTAATAGTCCCTGGAGTCCCGCAGCTATAGCCATCACTTCCCCAGGAATTCCTGTTCTGAGCCTTTCTCAGTGAAGACCACAAACAGGAAACAGAGGAGTAGGAGTTGCCCGCCATCTGGGAAACTAGATTTTTAAGAACTGCAGGTGGGAATGAGTAAGTGAGGCAGAATAAGCAACTTTGGGAAAATACCTTTGAGAAACAGACTGGCTTGAAAACTAGTTACATCCACAAAACTAGAAGGTGTAGCTATTATTAAGCAACTCCACCCAACATTAATCTTCACTCGCTTACTCAGGATGAAGCACCAGTCTCTGCCCAAGATACAGCATCGGCTTCTATTCCACAGAGAAACTCTCCCTTGAGTAAATGAGATACTCTATGATTAAAATAGAGCAAAGATGAAAAGAGGGAAAAGTTGAAATGTCTTCAAATATTGGTGAGCCTCCATCACTAATGGTTTCCAAGTACACGTGCTACTTATCCACTGTCTACTGTGAGACAGTGGTAGTACATAAACACATCAGCACACAAGTACCACAGGCATTTTTTAAAAGTCAGAGTCAAGCACAAAATTTGGGGCCTAACATACTTGAGGCCCTGGATGTGATCACAAGCACTGGGGCAAAAACTCAGGTAGAGAGCAAGCTGTGTGGGTGCACACCAGGAGACAGAAGGCAGAAGGGCTCAGCACCATCTCAATGATACTCTGGTTTACAGAGTGAGACAGGTGGTACCACTATAATCTCTTTCACGAAATAGAACCTTTGTAAAAGAATCATAATGTCCCAGGCATATTTGAAAAAACTAGAATATCTTATGAGACCCATGAGACACAGTAACAAAATCCTGTGATGGTAACACAAGACGTTGAACCACTAAGGACGTTCCCCACAGAATAGGCCATCTATTAGGCTCCACATGACCTGATTCTGAGAAGATGGGAGTTCAGTCATGTGTTAATAAGATACTATCCACAGAGAGAATTTTCAGTTTATATCCTTTATAGTTAAATCTGCATGAGAAAAACCTAGCACTTTGAAGCAATTTACAAGTATGTACAGTAGGGGAAACAGCAAGCCAAATCAACAGCAGTTACCCAGCAGGATCGTCACTGACCTCTTGACCAGAAACATACTCATCACTCATCTGTTAAACCCCACATAGATAGGTCATTACAGAAGTGCAAGCTGTCAAAAGTGAGTAAGACAAACCTGCAGAAATGGATAAATTCAAAGGACAAAGATAAAGGCAGTCAGCACACCTAAGAAGCAGATACTGAGAGTTGGGCAGAAGGCGCAGAGACAATGCCGAGGAGAAGCAGAAAAGCAGTTAGGATTTGGGTACTGCACAAATCCCTTGGTCACTCAGATACTACAGTCACTAAGTTTCCACAGATCCTTTCCCATCACACCCAGAACAGTGACTCAGGGAGTGTGGAGAAAAGCTCTGCTTGGGCGTGGTAGGACAGGAACTGGGAGGACAGGTACCTCCCCAAGCAAGGATTCTGCAAGTCAGTGAAGGGATAGGACAAAACAATGCAAGGGGACAGTAGGCTAGGGTGAGTAAAAAGGCATAAAAAACAAGGTATTAAGGACAAAGCACTTTTCCTTTCTCAAAAGATTATGGGAAAAATAATTAAATATCCCCCAAATAGAGTAAGATAATAAAGCTACTCCAACAATAACTCACTGTAGCAATTCTTAGAAATCCTGCCCACTTAGAAATCCCAGTCTATAGATCTGTAAACATTTCAGTATGCAGCTCTAAAAGACTGACTTTCAAAATACCCAACATATCATCATCATAATTAATTTTGTATTAAATGCCAGGCATTTTATAGTTTGTTTCAATCAGAATTTGTGAAGTCCATAGTTAGTACTGGCTGGCCTATTTCTAAATTCTATTTTAACCTATATATTGCCCTACATCTCCTTTTCCCCTTGACATGTATTTGAGAAGAAACCAGGACCCTGCTCACTGGTGAAAAGCAAAGGACAGCGAAACGGCAGCACAATCACCCCAGAAGACAGGCTGCCTTCTTGCCCACTCACAGCCTCTCAGCAAGTGCGAGATCCTGAACCCAGCAGACCTCAGGTTACAGTGTGGTATTCACGTCCTTTGAGATTTTAATAAGCAAAGGATGTGTTAATTCTGTAGTTAGGCATAACTTAAGCTAACACACAGAAGGCATTGCAGAAATGGAGAGGCGCCCTATCTGACAGTAAATAGGCAGCCTGCCTAAAACAGAACAAGGAAGGCAGGCAGCTGCATCTTTTTTTTTAGGTGCTGCAGGGTAATTTTATCTCTGCCATTTTCACCTACACACACCTAAATATGGAGCAAACTGCAGATCTCTACACCACTCTGGAACAAAGGATTCTAGAAATACTGTTTTATTCAGGCCTCAGGGGAAGGGAAGCAATGGGGTAGAAACAAAACAAAGAGACAGATGGAGTAAACACCCAGCCCCCAGCCTGGGTCTGCAGCAGCAGCTGCTGGTTTTCATCATATTGCTGTTTTTTTCCTTCTTTGTTCCAGAGCTGGGAGCCAGGAAAGGGTGGAGAAGGGGAGGGGGATGAGCGGCAGGACCGTCATCAGCTTACTGAAAGTCATCTGATCTTCTCCTCCAATCCCTAGTCTCTGACCTCACAATCTGGAACTTGAGCCAAAACGGCTCAACTGCGCACACACCGTGGCTGAAATGGAAACTGCAATCAGAAAAGAAAAATGGGAACAGTCTTTTTGGAAAGACTTTTTACAGTTTTCGACAATAGATAGGAATGTACACACACACACAAACACTTAATCTAGTAGATTAAAAGAAAAACCTGATTCTTAAGAGTTGGAATTACAGGAGGGAGAAATAGTTCCATTCCACTCTGAAGAAAAGGCTCCCTTCGTTTTAAATGGGATACCCTTGCCCCAGGAGATCTTCAAGAAAAAGGAAGCTTGTTATGTTGTAGTCTGATTTTTTTTTTTCAATGAAAAGCTAACTTAAGCCAGGATCAGTAGGGACAATGAAGCAAATGCTATTGCCTGTTTTGTCAAACTCTGCTCTGTAGACAGTTACGGCACCCAAGCACTTCTAGAAACGCCTTGTTCAAGCACCCTGAACAAGTCAATTTTTCTTCAAATTCTTTTCTCATTATAAAAATAATGTTACATTATAGTAAATATGCAGGAAAAATCTAGTTAGAACAAAAATCTAGCATTTTTCACACCTTTAATCACAGCACTGGGAGGTAGAGGCAGCTTGTCTATAGTTCCCAGACATCCAGAACTGTTACAGAGAAACTGTCTGGAAAAGCAAATGTCTAGTGTTATTAATAGTATCCTGACACCTGACCTTTTATTTCTACATATCCCCGTGTAAAACAGCTGTAAGAAGGGAACTCATAATTTGTTTCCTGCTTCCCCATGAACTACATGTCACAAACATTGTTCTTGATTATGGGTAAGGTAGTTCAATTTCAGGACACTTACATTCTAGAGCAATTAATCTTAAGGCCAAATGTTCACATGGGAACTCTAATTAAAGAGCCCCAAACAGAAAGACATAAAAATAGAAGGGGCCTTGTTCGGAAGAAGGAGGACAAAGAATTCAGCAGAAAGGGATAAGAGAGGGTGAAGGAAATTATACCAAAGCGCACTATCTTAGATATGTGTAATGAAATCCTGAAAGAACAATTTTTTTTTTTAAGGGAACAAACTGAGATAAAAGCAAGAAAACAGTAAGATGCACTAGCCCTTTCCCTGGAGCGCCACACTACATCTCGGAGTGTGTGATAATCTGGAAGTCCTCCTGCAGAAAACTTTGGTCTCTCGTTTCCATGCTATGATGGCTGTAAGGCCCTAAGATGAGTTGTTCATTTATATAGTTGGTGTGGGCAGCTACTCAGAAGACAGTGTGTTACATAAGAGAATGTACGGAGAACAAGAGACCAAAGCTGGAGCAAGTGGGATAATGTCACCAGCATTTTAAAAATAGTCCTCTAATTTTGTAATAGTCTTGTGTTTATAATAAACTTAGGATTTAAGCGACTAAGATTTTTACATAAAGAGTACTGAAGACATAGCATCAAGGTATAAGACAGCATAGAATTATCTTTTGGTTAATGCAGGAAGGACAAAATTCATATTTGTATTTGCTTATAATTACATTTTTAAAACCTGAAATAGAATTAAGAATAAAAAAATGATGATTTTTAGAAGTGGGAATGGGAGGACAGGGAAAAAATGCTGGGTAGGAATGAGGTTGTCTCACAGGACCTTCAGTACTGAAATGTCCGTGCTACCCATGCTGACAGACAGATAAAAGCACCAACAAAAGCCCCAGAGCAATCCAATAGAAACACTCTCCAAACTTGTTGCTAAGACTGGTCCAGTAACAGCAAGCAATTTGCTTCAGACTCAAGAATTCTTAAAGAGCACAAGCTTAAGGGTTCTTCAGATCAGTGTGTTTTCCCAAAGCACACCAGAGCAGCTTTGAGCTCTAGCAGGCAGCTAGAGTGCCCCATTCTGCTACCCCACTGACTGGAGACACTGTTCTTTCTCGTGATTTTACATCTCTGCTCCCCAACTCCAGGTCTCTACAGCAAGAGAGTGCTCAAACCAGCATGGTCCATCTGGATTTCTCTTGTTTCACAAGGTGATGGCATCCATCTCTCTAATCTCGTCAATCTCTAATCAAAAGTTTCCAGCTCCTTTACTGACCCCAGGGAACTCCAAAACATTCTTCTACAATGATGCTATTGAGATCTGATGGGAGGATGGCAAGAAAAGAATTCTACAAAACCAGGGGCCTCTGAGATAATGCCTCCAGACAAACAAATTTCTTACCGCCCCTTAAGGACAAGGATACAGCGTGTACAGCTGTTCTGACACAGGCAATGAAATGCTACTAAAAGAAAAGGTGGAAAGCAGCTTCTACACTGTGGTAGACAGTGGGAAGACAGAGCAGAAAATGAAATAGACACTGAAGAAATGCACCAAGCCAAACACAGAGTATGTGCTAGAATGCATGTTCTACAGTACTTACTACTTATAGTCTCTGGAAGTAGAGCCAAGAGTATTCACTTCAACACACCCCTCATTAAATCTTTATGCACACTAAAGTTTGAGACAGAATAGTACAAGTGGACATTTAAATATATAATAATGGCATTAAGATGGAAGAAGCTTAAGGTATACTGAGCCTCAAACTAGAAGATCAAAGTATCAAAAAATACATTTAAAAGGTCTTTTAAAATTTATTTATTTATTTTATTTTTATCTTATGTGCATTTGTGTTTTTGCCATGGCTGTCAGGCCCCTGTAACTGGGATTACAGACAGCTGGGAGCTGCGATGTGGGTGCTAGGAATTGAACCTGGGTCCTCTGGAAGAGCAGTCAGTGCTTAACCGCTAAACTCTCTCTCCAGCCCTTAAAAACTTTTTTGAAATTCATGTTAGATGATAATCTGGGTTTAAATAATGGTTTCAATTTAGGCTTATCTCTAATACTTTAATATAGTCACATACCAGAGTTTAAATAGAAGCAAACTATAAAAATGGAATTATCTTGAGACAGTAAGGAGTTTTTAAAAATACAATATATAATCAGTGTGGTAAGTTCTAACATGTTTGAAGTAGCTCTTCAGTAAAAACTGTGACAGAAATTGATTATCAATGTTATAATACAATTACTCATATATCTAGAGAACTACCAAATTCACTGAAACAAGCCTCCCTTTAAGTCCACTGCAAGGAAGGGTATGATCTCACAAAGCCATTAGACTAGAAAGCAAACACTGTCCAGCCTTAGGACCCCCCAAAGAAACAATGGTATTACTCTTAAAAATAATAGCTTCAAAAATCAAAGGAACCAAGATACTAACTGCATCAGGAGACAAGATCCCTCTGCAACACAGTAAAATCTGACAGGCAGCATGTTGCTCTAATTTTACTGATCAGCCTGCCAAATGAGCCTCCTGGTCGGCAGAGGGCAGCATCAGAAGCAGTTTGTATTTGACAAAAGCAGCAGGGCCGCTCTCTAACGTGACTGCATCACAACCGGGCCGTAACAATGACACATCAAAAATAAGAGGGATCCATGTGCCATCTCGTGGCGAAAAGGAGAAGGGCACTGCTGCATACAGATTCTCAGATTCCTGCACTTTAGAAGGAATTAAAGCTAAATTATCTTTACCTTCCTTTAAATCTTAACCAGTAATTGCTCCCTGGAACCTAGAACAGCAGCCTTCAAGCAAAATTTACAAAATTCCCTCCTAGTTTAGCTTTTAATCTCTGTAAGAAAGCAGATCCTCCTGTCTGATATTGGTACCTAAATAAAGAGGATAAAACACAACTCAACCAAAAATAGCAGCAAAAGACCATAGAAAGTTATCAAACTAAGAATCAGAGATTATGTTCGACTGTGCCAAAGATAGTGATTGCAAAGGAAACAGAGGAGAGAAAGTAACAGACCCAGAAGTTCAAAACACCGACCTCACTGTGCAAAAGGAAAGGGCTGAGACGTATGAGGGAAAACCTCTGGCGCAATTTTATGAGTAAACAGATTAAAACAAGATATATTTTACCTCATCAGAAATTTTAATAATTTCTTATTTTTGGCAGAGGTATGAATTGATATAATCTTATAAACCCAGTGATATGAGGTGAAAAGAACGTCACCTTTCAGAAACCACTGTGCAGAAATATAAAGTATACAAAGATAAATAGGATTTTTCCTGTAGTCACGTTTGTAAAACAGAATACTGAAACAAAATTCTCAATAAAGGATTAGTTATATATAAAGCTTTTATTATTCATGACAGAACACAATTGTCCACTTGAAATAATTCAATAGATAACACAAAACTTTAAAAAAGAAATAAAGCAAATTTATATATAATAATATCAAGAGATGATAAAGGATGTTACACAAAATATAGAATAGTATTTACCATGTGGAATCAATTTGCTATACTAAAAAGTATATACATGCTATTACTATAGTTGGTCCTTAATTTTCCAATAAAATTCTCTTTGATGTTTCCCTTTTTTATTCACATGAACCGAATCTAAATTAATTATGTGAATAACATAGGCATATAAAAGGCTTGGTTAACCATGGTTACCACAGGAAGAAGGGAGATTGTTCTGTTTTAGAGTTTCAGTACATTGTGGCAATGATGGTTAGTCATTCAGAAACTGCCTTTAGATAGGATCACAGTAACAGAAACGACAGAAAATAAGCAACACAGTGGTACAAGCTTTGAAAGTTCACATTCTGATTGCTTCAATTTTCTCTAGGGAATGCTGGGCCTTTGAGAGAAAAGGTGTGAAGACAGCAATTTAGAAAAGTACAAACCTGAGAAGATTAGAAATGTTTAAAGGAAGCTGGTGAGATGGCTCAGTGGCTAATGGTGCTTGTCACCAAGCCTAGAGACTGACTTAGATCCTCCCAGATCCCCATGATAGTGAGAATCAGCTCTTTTAGGCAGTCCTCTGACTTCCCAAAGTGCACTGCAAATCTGTGTGTTGTATCTCTGCCCATACAAAATACATGTAATAAAAGAATAAAAATTGGAAAACAAAACAAAACAAAAACCCAGAAACACTGAAAGGTCAGTGTGGTGGCACCTGCCATCCTATAATACCAGCTCTTGAGAAGAATCAAAAAGATTGCATTTGAGGTCAACCTGGGCTGCAGGTTGACTAGGTTACTGAATTCAAGGTCAGCATGGGAAACATGACACCCCGTATCAAAAACCAGCTAAGCCAAATCAAAAAATAAGTAAATAAATAAAAAATACTTAGGACACAACTACCTAGAAGTTTCAAAGATCAAGCAATATAATGAGCAGCAACAGACAACGAGACAAAAACAAGAATACTTACTATTTGGGAAGCTAAGAGAAGAAAGGACCAAGGCAGGGAAGGGTAGTGTGTGGTCTCTTCCAGTAAGTCAGAAATACACACTGAAGATCCAGTGTGGACAAGGTGGAATCAAAAAGGATCATGGTTTTACCAACCATGAGGAAATGAGAGACTGAGGAATGATTATTACATTTAGCCATAGAGTTTAGGTGAGGGGTGCAGTCACCAAGAGGTGAGACAGGCTAGAAGTGCCAGTGTGCCTGGAGGACTGCTGGGGTCACAATACTAAAGACAAGAAAGTGGGCTGGAGATGTGCTGTTGGTGGAAACAACTACCTGTGTGAGGTCCCAGGTTTGATCTTCAGTTTTGTAAATGTGGGGTCGACAGAGCACATAGGACCAACATAGGTGGTAGAACACTAAGCTAGTGGAAGGGCTACAGTTATTTATCATGTGCACAGGAAAGGTGAGAAAGAGTAAAGGAACTGAGAGACGTATGCAGCAAGAATCTTAAGGGTTCATCGTGACCCTTCATATAGGAACTGGGGGAAATCAGGGCTGGGAGATGGCTCAGTGGGTAGAGCAACTGCCACCAAGCCTGATGACCTGAGTTTGGTAAGAACTACATGGTGGAAGAAGAGAACTGGCTCCTAAATGCCGTCCTGTGATGTCCATATGTACACTGTGGCATGCACATATCCATACACTCACCAAGTAATTCCTAAAAAAAGAATGATGTTGTGGAATGTTAAATTAGAAGTAGCACAGTCAGGAACGGAACAGTCAGGAACGGAACAGTCAGGAACTCATTTTGTGAGAACTCAAGAGTAACTTATAGTATCAATAGATGGAACACAAAGGGAAGTGGGTGATACAAACTGGTATCAGATTCCAAATCATTAGTTTCTAGTAAAGAGAAAAGCAGAAGGGTCTGAAAGAGGTGACAGAACATAAAGGGCTACCCCATCTCTAGGTCCTCTGGGGTGAGGAGGACAGAAAGCAGGAGAGACCTAAAGGAAAAGCAGTATTGAGGGAAGTCGAGGAGTAACACACAATGTTGTTCTAGGAACAGACCATCAATTCTAGAGAGTACTATGAAGTATTTTTGAGAACTTAGTTGGAAGACAGAATAAAAAATACACAGAATCTTAAGAGACTGAAATACGGGAGACTGAGAAGGACTGAAGACTCTGGAGCTTTCTATGGTAACAAAACCTTGGCATTATATCAGATTCTGTAGACCTCAATATGTCAAAGTTCGAGAAAGGATAATACAGGCTCACTTTCTTCCACTGTGAGAGAGGTAACAACACAAAATACATGTAGCACATTATCATAAGTCAGATTCCTTAATTATCATATAAGTCAGAGTCCTTAAAACCCAGGTATTAGGTAGATTTGTGATTTTAGATCACAAGGAACTTCCCAAATGCTTTGTGCTAACAGCCTCACCCTCCTCAAAATCCAGGATAAGCTAGTAAGGAAAGGTTAAAAAAAAAAAAAAAAAAAAAAAAAAACACCACCCCAACAGGTGAGTGGACAGCACCTCTGGGTCTACTAAACTTTAGAAACAGACAGAACAGACATCTTTCGGCCAAGAGACTCGCTGAACAGGGGAAGCCAGTTGAGCTCTCACAATCTTGTTTCTAGAAGTTTAAGTGGCAGAAGCTATTAAATTCCCTAACAACATTAGCTGGGCATAGTGTTGCAAACCTGTAACCCCAGCACTCAGGACACAGAAGCAGTACTTCCAAATGAGGCTGCAGGCCAGTCAGTGCTAAGACCCTGTCTCAAAAAACCGCAAGAGCAAAAGATTTGTGAATACTAATAAAGATACAATTGGGTGAGTGCCACCTAGTGGACAGAAGAAAGTCACAGGGAAATGGCAAACACCCTCTGTTGTTGGGGAAGGGATTACTGGTCCCTCCAAAGGCTCCTCCTGAAGCCCAAAGCTAGGCAGGAGCAGCAGACTGGCCAGTGACCTGCTGTTGTCCATGCTCTGACTCCTGTATCAACAGTAACAAGCTGTAGAATCAAGGTGAATTTGGTCTAAACCTAACTAGAATACTGCTTTTAATAAAGATGAAAATAAAATTTAACTACTGGGTATGTTCCCAAGAACTTAAAAGGCAGAACCAACAGAATCCATGATAAAAGACTCCTTGCTGATCACAACAAGATGAAGTGAGAATGTAGACTGGGGGAAGAGGGAGAGGAAGACTAGCAAATTTCCATCTTCTAACGAGAAATCCCTTTATACTTATTTAATCTTTAATCTTTTTCTCTGATACTCAATACTAATAACTGACCCAACTAAAAGGCTCTTTTGCATTCTTACCTTTGGAAGCTGCAGGAACCAAGGCCAGGAGGAAAATGCATCAGATATTGAAAAGAAACAAAACAGGAATTACAGATAGAACTTGGTCATTATAGATAGTTGTAGCTCGGTCACCCAACCTGTTCAAGGCACTCGCTGACCCTACTAATTAAATACTCTGGTCTAGGAACAACACTTTAAGACAGAACCATAATTCATTCAAGAGAACTATTAAAATGAGCCTAAGCTGAGCATTTAGAACCTTGGATCCTTGTTGGTATACTGCCGCAAAATACTTACAAGCAGCAATTCTCTTTCCCAGCCCCATAATAACAAAAACATTCTCTTTTCCTTGGAATGAAAAAAATCAATGTCTCCTCTTCCCAACCCCCTTCTACCCTCACCAGGGAAGGGAAAAGCTCTCCCTGTCTGGAACTAAGGAGAGCACTCACGTTTGGACTGGGCAGAGAAGGCAAGGGTAAGTTTGGCAAAAAGTTCGTTGTTCTCAAAGCGGTCTTCTTTCACCTTTGTCCAGAAGCAGTCCTGGGAAAGGTCCTCAGCCACAAACTGTATAAACGGACAGGTAGTAAGAGCTACTGGGCTGAACTTTAACTCCCTGTGCTAGAAAAGTGACTCTTATTATCAGCAATGTTGACTAGCCTGGGATTAACTTAGCACACAGACAGTAGCTGTGCCCTTCAAAGGGAAGCAGGAGACAATGCTTCTGGTAAGTTTACTGGTAACTAGTCAAGAATCAGAATCAGTTATGCTGATCTTCCTCCTAATCCCAAATTTTCTAGTTTTACAAGCATTAAAGCCTTATTCCCAGTGTTCCTTGCTCTACATTTCCCCCACAAATCTGGCTATGTTGAACTATGACCCAACCACAGGGGTCACAAACACATCGTGGGCTGCACAAGCATAATTTCAGTCATGTGCACCCTAGTGAAATGACAGCTGTCAAACTACCATAGTGCTCATTTTACCACAGAAAAGTCAAACGTATTAAGATAGGCTAACTTTCATTAAAATATATTCATTACCACACAAATCTTCCTATGGTAATATCTCAAATAGAGATGTTGTATAAACATAAACACAAGTAGAACTTTAAGGTCAGATATAAGCCCTAAAAGTGGGTAGCCTACCCACACACAAAAATATGTTAAGAAAAGTAGTTTAAGATTTTATGCTGTAGAAAAACTTACCTTGGACCAGTTTGGCCTCCGGAGCTGCACCTCTGGTTTATAAACTTTTTTAGGGGTTAATCCAAATGGCAGAACCGGGGCTGCAGGAATCCCAAATCCAAAGGGGGGAGGTGGAGGTACGCCCATTCCAGGTGGAGGAGGAATGCCAGGGCCTCCAGGAAGAAGGGGAGGGGGAGGAGGCAGTCCTGGTCCTCCAGGCAAGGGAGGAGGTGGGGGGACGCCAGGCAAAGGAGGGGGAGCTGGTATACTAGCACCTCCAGGCAAAGGAGGTGGTGGGGGGACGCCAGGCAAAGGAGGGGGAGCTGGTATACTAACACCTCCAGGCAAAGGAGGAGGTGGGGGGATGCCAGGCAAAGGAGGGGGAGCTGGTATACTAACACCTCCAGGCAAAGGAGGAGGTGGGGGGATGGCAGCACCTACAAGCAAAGGAGGGGGAGCGGGTATATCAGCACCTCCAGGCAAAGGAGGGGGAGGAGGTGGAAAGGTACCTCCAGGAAGAGGAGGTGGGGGTGGGGGAGGTGGAATAACAGTGCCAGGGTCACCAGGCAGAGGCGGGGCAGGGGGAACAGCAGCACTGCTAGAAACAGAAGGAGCAACAGCCACAGCAGAGAGAGAAGCCATTTCCTTCTTGGCATCTTCTAATTCTTTTGACAGCTTGGCAACCTAAAGAAGCAACACAGAATTAGTACTTCTCACCCCACTTCAGTGACTACTAGAGCTGCAAGGACATAGAAAAGCACTTAACCCAAAGTTCTGTTTAACCATAGATGGATTGAGAGGTCAGAGTACATGATTCTTCTCAAAGTCACACTGCTACTTAGGAGTAGAGTAAAATTAGAACTCAGTTTAGTTTTAGGGTGCTAACTGAAGTATGTGCTATACAGTTAATCCCACAACTATACAAATGATCAAGTTAGCACTACCGTAGGTTGTCTACATTTTTGTAATTGCAGAGAAAAGAGTGTGAAGGTGTCACAGAAGCATAAACTAAGTTGGATGGGCAAATAAGCCAAGAGCTTACTGTTGACTCCCAAATGCATAGGTCAGTTCTGGATTCTGCCATAAGTAACTTTAATCTTTCTTTACAATCTTTTATATCTGTATCTAAATGTTTTGTCTTATAATACCATACTCCCAAAGCAAGACTAAAACCATTAAATGACTGTTAAAACACACCATCTACCTGATGATCTAGCTGCTCTTGCCTAGCACAGGGAACCTATGACCGTGTGACCCATGACCAGCACAGCTGAGCTATGGAAGGTAGTTGCAGTCCTGCTCACATTACCTCTCCGGTCAGCTTTGACACCTCCGCTTCTAGATCTTGTTTTTCTGTAGCAATCTGCTGCTTTTCAGAATCCAATGCATTCTTTTCTCCTTGCAGATCCTGAAGTTTCTGCTCAAAGTCATTTTCCATCTTTTTCATTTCTACTTGTAACTCATGCCGGGCTGTTAACTCTGAGTCCAACTAAAGACGAAAAAAAAATCAGATTCCCAGCAATCTGTCTGTCATAGCCTCAGTTGTAAACGCAACAAAAACCTACAGTCACCAGGAAAGAGGGAACCTCAACTGAAGAATTTCTCAGATCAGACTGGCCTGTGGTCATGTCTGCGTAGCATACTCCTAACTGCTACTGTGAATTGTGCCATCCCTAGGCAGGTAGACCTGGGATGTTTAAGAAAGGTAGCTGATCAAGTCAGTGGTAAGAGGCCAGGAAGCAGCATTCCTGTAGTTTCTGCTTCAAGTTCCAGCCTTAGCTTCCCTGATGACAGACTATCAAGTGGAAGATGAAATAAACCCTTTCCTCTTCAAGTTGCTTTAGGTCCTGGTGTTGATCACAGCAACAGAAACCAAACTAGGATGCTGCCCATCCCAGTTAGAAACATAAGGGCTAGTTCCTGTAATTTACTATTTTGTCTCAACACCCACTCTATAGAGCTTATTGACCCATCTAAGTAATGCTTTGAAAAGAACAGTATGATCTTGACTTTAAAATCAAAGTTAAAGGGAGGAGACAAGAGATCATGTTCATAGTCTTCCTACTTAAATAGCCAGAAACCAAGTCAGCTAATCGAAGACTTGAAAGACCTTTAATCATGCCCTGGTTAGTTTTATGTCAACTTGATACAAGCTAGAGTCATCATAGAGGAGGGAGCCTCAATTGAGAAAATGCCCCTATAGCTAGGCAGTGGTGGGGCAGCACTCAGGAGGCAGAGGAAGACTGAGTTCGAGGCCAGTCTAAGTTCAAAGAGTGAGTTCCAGGACAGGACAGCCAAGGCTACAGAGAAACCCTGTCTCAAAAGTCAAAAGACCAAAAAAGAAAAAGAAGGGGACAAAAAAGAAAGAAAATTGAAAAAAAAAAAGAAAAGAAAAAAAAAAGAAAATGCCCCTGTAAAATTGGGCTGTAGGCAAGCCTGCGGGGCATTTTCTTAATTAGTGATTGATATGGGAGGGCTCAGTCCAATGTGGGCCGGACCACCTCTGTAGGCAGGTGTTTCTGACTTAAGAAAGCATGAGCAAGTCATGTAAGCAGCACCCCTCCATGGCCTCCGCATCAGCTCCTACCTCCAGGTTCCTGCCCTGGGTGAGCTCCTGTTCTCACTGCCATTGATGATCAACTGTTATACGGAACTGTGAGTGAAATAAATCTCTTCCTCCTCAAGTTGCTTTTGGTCATGGTGTTTCAACACAGCAATAGTGACCCTAACTAGACAAACTAGGACAGCTGCCTTGCACAATTCCAGCCACAGCAGAAATCCTTAATTACTACAGAAATAACGGGAATTGAGGCATATTCCGCTTCCTACTGTCCTGGAGTAAGAGGAACACTTACATAGAGTATCATCTGTCTTTGCTGGCTTGCCTGGTGGCCCAAGAACATTGCGAGATCACCTCAAGCTTCTCATTTCACATCAATACTCTGTCTCACTAACAAAAAGATTTCCCTCTAAGAACCTTTAGATTCTGAATGCTTTCAAAATATCGTAGACAATATTGTCTCACATGTCAAGAAACAATTATCTTCAAAGAAAAATATATACCCTAAACTTAGGTGTGTATGTTTGTTTTGCACATATATGTATTTGTGGTTTACACTAGAGATTGAACCTAGGCTTTCTCACACAAAAAGCAAGCACTGATCCCCCCATACGCACCTTTTTTTCTAGCTCTGTAGCTTTGGCCTCAGATTTTTCCACCTTTGTTTTATCAATCATTTGATCTGAAAATAAAAAACAATTTGATCTGAAAACAACTCAGTAAGTAAAGTTCTGTTTCCTAAGCCTGTGCCTCTGCTCCTAAGCCTCCAATATACTCAAGGGCAGTTGTCTATCCTTTTGTTGCTGTTATTCTTAATGTTCTACACTAGAACAAGAAATGCAAGTTTCAATTAAATACAATCTACACTTTCTCTTAATTTTATTTATACAGTTGTTATACTTTTTGTGTGTATGTGAGTGCATGAGTGTGTGTGTACGGGTGAGTATAGGCATGTGTATGTAATAAGACATGTGAAAGTCAGATGACAACTATCAAGAGCGGCACTTGCCACCATAAGGAATCTGGGGCAAAACTCAGGTCCTCAGGCTTGCATGCAAGCACCTCTACTTACTGCCACCTTGCATGTCCTCGAGCTATGATTTCTAAGTGCGAGGTATAGCAATCACATGAAGGATGGCCAGTGTAATCTTTATGATTTTGAGACCAGCAGGGTCAGAAAACGCTGAAGTCTGCAAAAAGCAGTATATAAGAAAAGGAAAGATTTTCAATTTGTGCAGAAATAAACTAAAGAGACCACATAATCCTAGCAAAAAGGGTATACTGAGAAAGAACAGAAATGGGGACAAGAATAATTTCATTGAAAGAAGAAAACAAGAGGTATAAGCACTGAATGTTTTGATGAGTCAAGTAGGAAAGCCTGCTTACCAATCAATCCCTCAATATCAATCTGGAGGTGCCGGCACTTGAAGTCAGGATCAGTTCCATTCTTGTGCAGGACTATCTGAGAAATACATTCTTCAATCAATTTATAGTACTGTGGCCTATGAAAGAAACAAAACAGACTTACCAAAGTGAAATCAAAATGTAACTTCCAGAAGTATTCTGGATCAAGAAAACTTCTTTGACAATAAAGAATTAAGGGTAAGTATTCTGAAAAGAGCTTTGGTGAAGCTAAAAAGCATCACTGCTGTACTAGGGACTTCTAGATCAGCTCTTCTTCTTCCTACTTCAGATACTCAACAGTTCTTATAGGCTGGGCTGTATGTAGTTCACTCGTGTGGGAAACATGAATGTCAACATGAACACTCATGCACACACTTAAAAAGATTTATTTTGGGGGGCTGGAGAGATGGCTCAGAGGTTAAGAGCATCGCCTGCTCTTCCAAAGGTCCTGAGTTCAATTCCCAGCAACCACATGGTGGCTCACAACCATCTGTAATTAGGTCTGGTGCCCTCTCTGGTCTGCAGACACACACACAGACAGAATGTTGTATACATAATAAATAAATAAATATTTAAAAAAAAAAAGAACAAAAAAAAAGAACTCTTTAAAAAAAAAAGATTTATTTTTTTATTGTGTGTATATCTGTACATATCTGTGTACAAAAGTGCCCATGGAGGTCACAAGTGTCAGATGGAATTACAGGTGATTTGTGAAGCTCATATGAGTGTTGGGAACTATTGGATCCTCCACAAGAACAGTATACATGCTTAACATCTGAGCTATCTCTCGTCCCCCAACAAACAGGGTTTCTCTGTCAAACAGTCCTGGCTGTTCTGGAACGCACTTTGTAGATCCGGCTGGCCTTGAACTCACAGAGATCTGCCTGCCACTGCCTCCTGAGTGCTGGGATTAAAGGTGCGTGACATCACTGCCCTGTCCCAACATACTTTCTTAATGTCTGCTTCCCAATGCCAGTACTTTCCCATTTAAATAAACAGTTAGGCTTGATTCGTATGATCCTCCTTGTCAGGCTACTGCTGATCTCTACATCCAGGCAACCAGAAAGAATTTTAGGTTGCCATCTGTCTTTACTGTCATCCTTACCCCACTTACCCATTCCTTTCTAAGGGCGTTCCACACAATGACGATTCCAAAGAGGTGCCTTTCAAGTGAACTAAAGCAGTTGTTATGTTGATCAAACAGCTGACAACCTCTTTTAGATTTGTGACTAATGAACCCCCACAATGTTTTTCCTTTCTTTTGAAACTTTCTAGAACAATCTTTGAATTTAAGGATGCTGCTTTTCCCCTCAGACTCAACATTTCCCACACGTATATAAGCTTACCTAGCCTCATAATCATTTCGAACCAATAGGAGATGCTGCAGGATGGACAGGAAGTGTGGCTCTGCCTTTGAGTCTTTCACTGTGTTCAAAAGAATCTGGAAGATTTCACCAAAGTCAGTAGAAAGAACAGGCTAAGGAAATCAAACATTTAGAAGCTGTTTGACAGGCGGCTTGCTGAAAGATGCCACTTCCACTCTGACAACTGTTCCGAAAACATCTCTAGTTCCTTTAGCCAAGAGTGCTACTATCCATAGACAAAGGATCCCTAGGACTTAGCCTGAAAATCTACGACAGAAAATAAAAATAGAACCACCTCAAAGTTACCTGTGGCAGGTAATCAAATACGTAATAGAAATATTATTTGTCGTCCAAAGAGTTCTACATAGCACCCATCTCAGTAAGTTATTGTGTTCTAAGAAACATACAGATTTGGATGGATGCTTTAAGATGGGAGGGCAATCTGGTTACAACATCTGCTACTTTACTGCCAGGTTGACGGATGTTTTCAGGTTAAAAAGGTCACCTTTAAAGGCTTTCCTGGTCCATGATGGACAGCAATATAAAGACACCAGTTTTATTAAAAATAAATATATCTATTTTTGAGGCAGGGTCTCTCTATGTAGCCCTAGCTGTCCTGGAGCTCACTATACAGACCAGGCTGTCCTAAAAGTCAAGATCCCCTCCTAAGGGCTAGGAGACAAATTCAAGGCGTGTGCCACCATACTCAGTTTTATGCCCTATTCTCTAAGTCATCACTTGCCACAATACTCCATAATTCAGTCATCAGTCATAAAAGGATATTCCATCTCCATGCGAATGTCTTCTAGCCGTCCCTTCAGATCATACAAATCTTCCTCCGCTTGTTCATCAAACACGGTTAGCTGTACTCTCATATCGTCATTGTCAATCTCCCGAAGCTCCTGGCAATGATAGAAGAAGTCAGGGAACCCAAAAATTTCCTGTGTGCCTAGAAATCCAAACCTTTCAACCTGGTGTTTAAGTTGAAAACCAGAATCACCTCAGTGACGACCAGGGCTGTGCGAGCAGGGAGGAACAATCCAGACTTCTTAATGAAATGTTTTATCTTACCTGCAACACCTGATGCAGCCCCAAGCGCATTAGTTCACTTCGAATGTGAACTCGGAAGTCAAATTCTTCTGCAGGAGTGATGAGAGCATTGATAAGCTGTAGGCATCCCACCTGAAATAAGCAAATCCAGCTGCTATGTCAGCATTAAGCCTTATAAATAAGGATTCCACTATTTATATACATTCTGGAGCTCCATAAAAAGATACACAACAAAAACTATAGGAAAGAATTTTAACTAGAGCAACAAAACATTGTTGAGAGCAAGTCTAGAGTACTTAGTGAATGAATCCAAGGATCTAACAGAATATGTTCCTATAGAAAACTGCCCTTCCTCAGGTGCTAATAACTAATTTACTCCCCCAATGTCACAAGGAGGAAAGTAGTTATTTGTTTTTTAGAGAATAAAATCATTTTCTTCAGGAAAAAAACACTAAAATATAAAAGACATAGTTGAGAACCACTCTATTATTTTTATTAAAAACTTTTAGTATTTTCAATTATGTGTGTGTGTGAATGCACACATGAATACCAGTGTCAGAAACCTCTGGAGCTAGAGTTACAGACAGTTGTGAGCTGTCTGACAAGGGTGCTGGGAATTGAACTTGGTCTTCTAGAAGAGCAGTATATGCTCTTAACTGATGAGCCATCTCTCCAGGCCCCATATAGTCTATTAAAAGGCCAAATGACACTAGACATGGTGATGTAGACCCATGAATCAGGAGGCAGGAAAATCACCAATATTTGCCCAGGCAATTATCACATGTTTAATTCCAGAACTTGGGAGGCAAAAAGATCAGCTATGTCTAGCTTGTACTATATAATGAGTTTGAGGCCAGCCCAGACTCTAACACAAAATAAAAAATTAAAAAGGGCTTCCAGGTTCAGTGGTCGTTCAGTAGTAGGGGGCTTGCCCAGTATAAGCAAAGTCCTCGGTTCAATTTCCTGCACCACAGAAAAATAAAAGGACAAATGAACTCTGGTCTTGCCATTTTGAATTCTATTCTATTCTGTTCTATTGTTGGCCCAGTTTTAAGAGTGTATCTACATACTTTGAGTGCAATGGAGGTCCCACTTTTTAATCCATCCAACAGTGGCTGGAAGCGTTCAAGCTCATCCATTTCAGCTCTCTCTGTCATTGCCTCCAAAACTCGTTCATTCCTGTCCAAAATAAAAGAAAGTGAATTGCCCAGGTGCACTGACATAGACATGGATAGATTTGGCAGGGAATAAACCAATTAGGAAACAAGACATTATCAATGCTTTCAGGCATCTGAAATTATTCTCTTAACACCCACAGACACTAGAATTTGATAAAAAGGAATGGATTATCTTCTGAGAAAAAAAAAATTTCCTAAAACCCTTCTTAGACTCCTACTCATGAATACAAAATTAAGACCTCTGAGCTATGAAATATAAATCACTCTGACTTTTTAAGGACCATTTAATATTAAGAGTACTATTCAATCTCTAAAAAGCATTACATGTGGTCCACTTTTAGAATTTTCTGCTCGGAGTATCATGATGATAACAAAAAAGATTCTGTTTAAAGCACTGTGGATCTTCAGATAATTCTACCTGCACTAAAATCCTAACATTCACTTCTGAGAAGAAATACGGCCTTACTACTAAGCCTCTAAACACCAAAAGGACACCAAAATAACTCAATTTTCCTCTATGCTACAAGATGGTAAAATGGAAAATGCAGAAATAGCTCCAATTACATACATGTCGTCTGGCTGTGGTAGGATACAAAGAGCAGACAGCAGCTTAGCTGCATCAATCATCATATTGGGAACAGCAGGATCCATGGCTCTGACCAGCAGTAGGATTCCTTCTTCTGTGTCCAACATGGTTTTGATTCCAAACTGTTAAGACAAGAACAAAGGAGCGAGGCTTAACAACAACACACACAAGCAAGGACATGCTTAGGGCTTTTTATGAATAGAATGTTATCTCTTCAAATACATGTAAGAATGTTAATCCCCTAGAACCCTAGAATGTAGCCTCTTGGGATATAGTCATTGCAGATAAGATTAGCTAAATTACCACGAAGCCACACTGGAGTAAGGCAGGTTCTTAATCTGGTATTCCTGGTCCCTGTGTAAGGGAGAACTCTACATCTCAGACATGTACACACACAGCACCACAAGAACACCAAGTGGAAAGAAGAATAAGGCATCTATAAACCAGTGTCAGCGAGCTACTAGAGAGCAGAAGGGAAACACAGAACACATTCTCCCTCCCAGCCTCAGGAAGAACCCGTCCTGGCTGACAGAGGATCTTGGACTTCCATCCTTCAGAACTGAGACCATGAATTTCTGTTGTTTAAGACACTCACTTTGGAGACTCTAGAAACTAGCACAGGAATAGAGGATATATTCTCAATAATAGTTAAACAGAGAAGATTACAACAAAATAAACTTCCTAAGACACACAACAAACTTTCATGTTCCCAGGTGGTGGTAGCACACGCCTCTAATCCCAGCACTTGGGAGGCAGGCAGGGGGATCTCTGTGAGTTCGAGGCCAGCCTAGCCTACAAGAGCTAGTTCCAGGACAGACAGCAAAGCTACAGAGAAACCCTGTCTCAAAAAATAAAATAAAATAAATTCATAACTACACAATGAGTTCCAGCATAGCCAGGACTGTATAGTGAGATCAGACATTGACTTTACAAAAAAATAAGTTAGGAATGAATATTTTGGAAGAAATGGCATACTGGCAGACACCTGCAATCCCAGCTCTTGGGAGGTGGAAGCAGAAGCAACAAGAGGTCAAACAAACTGAAGGGAAATTTGGATTTCTCGAGACTGGGATAAATGAATGTAGGAAAGAGGCAAGGAAATAATATTTCAAACAATAACTACAGGTCAAACCACAAGATCAGTAAAAAGACTGTAAAGTACAAGAACACTTAGCCTACCCTCTGAAACAGAAATTAGAACTAGTGGGACGAGGTAGGCGGATCTCTGTGAGTTCGAGACCAGCCTGGTCTACAGAGCTAGTTCCAGGACAGGCTCCAAAGCCACAGAGAAACCCTGTCTCGCAAAAACCAAAAAAAAAAAAAAAAAAAAAAAAAGAACTAGTGGGACGAATTCCGTGGAGGCTCACATACATTGCAGTAAAGTACAATTACAGTATGGAGAGGAAAGGCAAAGCCTTGAGCCTCAGTTTCTTCTCCTTCTGGCAGACTACAAAGGAGAAATAGCGAAGATCTAGATGGCAGCTGTGGTCACTAGGGAAAACCTCACCTTGTTGTTCATGAAAGCTTTCAAGCAGCGGATGATCTCATGCTGGTTCCGGCTGTCGTAGTTTCTGCACACAGAAAACACAATCAGCAAAGTCCCTTTATTTTATAATACATCTGCTTTCCATATGATTGTTAAGTCTTTCAAACAAGGACATCAGGAATACTTTCAACTAGCAGCTAAGCAGAATCTAACAGACAGTTATGAATACAGCCCAGCATGTTCATAAATGACAGCATTATGTTGTCATGTCAAAAAGTAGTACAGCTCTACATCACAAAGCACTTGACCCAGAAACACTAACAAAATTATCAACTGGCTAATACACTTGTAATTTGAGAATTTAGTATTAAATTAAAAACCTGCCAATTTGGGATTGGGCATAACTCAATAGTACAACACTTGCCTAGCAAGTGCAAGGCCCTAAGTTTGAACCCCAACACTATTAAAACATGTGTTAAGTGTGCAAACAAAACTTCATCCCTTAACTCCCTTTAGGCAGCTAGGTACTAAATTCTTTTAGATACTATCCTATTAATCCTTGCCAATACTGAAAAGGCTTTATATCTGAGAAAGTACACACAGACCCAATCCCATGTACTATTTGTCTAAAAAAAAGATTCCAGAAGAATTGGGCACTTTGGATGGCAGCATAACAGCCTAAAATAGTTATGGTATTCAAGAATTTATCCCAATACTGAAGACTACTATAAAACTAAACCCAAACTAATAATGTATACTCCAAAAAAGACCTCCAAGTGTAATGTGACCCAGACCAGATCACAGTACAACTGAAGATGAAATCAGATCCTCTTTCCAGACAGAAAAACAACTGGAGACTAATACTCTTTACTGGTATATATCTTTTCCCATCTATACTCTCATCCTCTAATCTCTTCCACAGAAACTTCATTTTATCCAACAGCATATTCCCCCTAGTCCATGAATCTGAATTTAGCTGTTGTTATATCCTTAATGAACAGCCCATTCTGGCCCTCAACCTAGAAAATATAAAGACCCAAAATTCCTTACCCAGAAATCTCCTCTTTCTCATCATGGAGTCGTTTGAGAATATCCAATAAGGAGGCTAGGCCCTCAGCACCAAATGTCTGCACCCAACTGTAAAAAATAGATGAAAGGCAATGTAGTATCAATTTAAGTCAATAAAGGCTATTTACAAACTCTATCCTAGAAATCCTTTACCTCCCATCCAGACCTTTCTCATACTTCCCTACCTCCTTTGGTTGTGAACTACGGCATGAGTTTCTGATACTGTTCCCTCAGAATTCTCACCTGACAGGGTTATTGTTGAGAGAGACTCGAAGGGACTCAAGGCAACTAAGCAGATGCATATCCCGCAAGCCTGACCTCAGCTCCTGAATGTACATCATGGCAGACCTAGAGCTTTCTTTCTGGTTCATGCCCTGGAAAGAGGCATATAGAGAGGTCAGTAAACACTGAGCCTAGACATAAGTTATTAGCTAATATTCATCACACAGTATAAAAATTAACAGGGCAGACACCCATTATACAAACTACTAAACTACATGAGATTCATAAATAGTTCATGAACTTAAAAATAAGTCTGGGAAAAAAAGTATAGAAAGGTGGCAAGTCAAGACTTAAGAGTAAGTCAAGAGGAGGCTTATCTAACAGGATTAAGCAGAATTAATAGAGACATAGAATAGTCCATAAAATTAGCAGAATAAGCAGGTTTGGGGTAAGGCTGCAGCCTCCTGTGAGCATCTGCCCTAGAGCTTACAGCTGAGGAAGCGTGCAAATACTGGGACACCATCTCCCTCTTGATGACAATGTCCTTCTCTCTCAAAGGCTGTTGCTTCTCCTCATTCAGGTTCATATCCACCTAGCAAAGGGAGGGAGCAGGGAGGCAGAGAGAAAAAAATAAAATTACCATGTAAGTTTTTGTTTTGTTTTGTTTTTCTGTGACAGGGTCTTACGATGTAGCTCTTGCTGTCCAAGACCTCACTACGTAGACCAGGCTTGTCTTGAACTCACAGAATTCTCCCTGCCTCTTGTAAGTTTTCAGTGTTTAATATTTATTATATTTAGTAACAAGTTGGCACAGTAAATCATTAGTGAACAAATATGTTTTCTTGATTCCTAGAAGTTTAAGTTATGGTAACCAATAAAAATCCCTCAGGGATAAAATCTAATTAAGTGCAGTACAGATCCCCCACAGACACCATCCTTGGTATGAAGCCTGCATGCTGGTATACATGCTGGGTATACATACACTCTACCACTGAGCTCCATCTTTAAACCACTGGACACTTTAAAATATATAGAATTCTAAAGGTTTCCCTAGGAATCAATAGACTCTTGATACATTTTCTTTTGTATTACTGAGAGGAAACCATACATAATATTTTCTTCATTAAAGGCAGACCTTCATCTCTCCAGTACTGGAAAACTGCTGCCATTAAAAAAAAAAAAAGAAGAAGAAGATCAACACCAACAAAATCTGCCTGAACTTTCAGGCCTAATCATTTATACTGGTTATTGCAGAGTGTCCACGCAAAGTGTCCTTGTTCTCACTAGACAGCAAAGTAAGTCACAACCATGCATAGCTCAAAACTAAACCGACTTCAGATACAGTTTTTAAAGGCCTTCTATTTAGTAAGCTCTTTCCAAATTCCCCACTAAACAGAGGACCGAATGCAAACGATGCCTTTGTATTCCTCAGCTTTTTCTTTGTACAGAGGTCACTATAAATGCTTCCTCACTTCATCTTCTGACTTAGCCTCAAAGTGGTGACCACACTACCACAGGGCTTGGTCCAGCCACACTACATTTTAGTGGCTAGGGTTTTGCCAGGCAGACATCCATTAACGAGGTAGTCAGTAAACAGATATTCCCAAGTTTAACTCACAGATTCTAATCCCATGGACTGGAATTTACATATTTAGTTGTTATTTCATGGGGTTAATATTAAAACATTTCACATTAAGCCTAAAATTCTTTATAGTAAACATCAATTAGGAGACCATTCGTTTAAAAACAACCACCACAGACAGACAAATGCCCATAACTGCGAGCTGGGCAGGCGACATCACTCAGAAGATGACTCACCAGCATCTGCTCAAAGAAGACTAGGATTTGCTCATCAGTGTATTCTTGCAATGGCTGTGCAGTGGGGTCATCTCCATACAATGCAGAGGAGTTTCTGTGAGCAGAATTGTTTTTTTCCTTCTCCTTCTTAATCCTCATGCTGGTAAATCTCTCCAGCTAAGAAAGAGAAAGAAGTATTAGCAGCGATCCACATTCCTCACCTAACAAACCAAACACCAAATAGCCAACACTTTACCCTCTTACCCTGGCTTAGTATTTTTAGTTTATGCAGACAAGATTTATATGGCATAAGAAGAAATTATTTTTCCTCAGATCTATCACAGCATACTGACCTTATTCTCATCTATAATAAAGTGTAAGAAACAGAAAATGCTGCATTAAGGTTTCAAACCTCTCTAGACTGGTGTAGTGGCATAAACTTTTAATCCCAGCACTCTAAAGGCAGAGCAAGTGGATCTCTTTGAGTTCAAGGCCAGCCTGGTCGACAGAGTTCCAGGATAGTAAGGGCTAATATCAAGTTCAAGGCTAACCTGAGTTTACAATAAGGGACCCTATTTCATGAAGGTAGAGGCAGTAATAAGCTTCAGTACCATCAGCTCAATCCACTGAAAATATCTGTAACTGTATGCAGAAAAAGCACTGTGGGGCTTCAAATGGTGTAAGTGGCATCTAGAATGCAGGATTAATTCTAGCTAAAACTGCCCAACTGTGGAAGTTTAAAAAAAAAAAAAAACCACCAAAGAAAGCATGCAATGGGTTAAACAAAGTGAGAAAAGACCTGGGGTGTTCTGACATGTTAAGAGAAGAGAGAGCGAGCCAGAACATGCACATGCTCAATACACATTTCCTTACCTCATCTGCCATGAGCCGCTTCAAAGTCTAGGAAACAGAGAAAAAAAGGAGGGAGAAGAAAAGAGATCAGTGAAATATCAAGGAACTCCCAAACATCAGAACGGTTGAAGGGAGAAAGGAAAAGAAAATAAACAGGCCCTAAGCTACCTTCCACACACTAACAGATGTCTGCACAGACTCTGGGAAGGGGCAAGAGAAGTTATAACAACTTGGGGTGGGGGAGTAGAGAACTGAACAGATTCTAAAACCAGTGACCAACCACCTTATGAAAAGTGCTCCAGGCCAGGCGATGGTGGCACATGCCTTTAATCCCAGCACTCGGAAGGCAGAGGCAGGCGGATCTCTGTGAGTTCGAGACCAGCCCGGTCTACAGAGGTAGTTCCAGGACAGGCTCCAAAGCCACAGAGAAACCCTGTCTCGAAAAACCAAAAAAAAAAAAAAAAAAAAAAAAAAAAAAGAAAAGAAAAGTGCTCCATTTCATTAGTAAACAACACAAAATAAAATAAAACCACGCTCAAGTCTGGCCTAGTGGTACAAGTCCTAGCTACTTAGTAGGCTAAGGCAGGGGTACCATGAGTTCAAAATCTGTGTGGGCTAGCAAGTGAATCCAAGGCAGGCCAAGAAACATAGTAAGATTCTTTCAAAATTTTAAAAGAGAGGTAAGGATGGGTTAAAAACTCAGTGGTGGAGTCCTTGCCTAGCATGCAAAGCCCTAGGTGTGATTCCAAGTATCACAAATAGACAGATGAAAATTGTAATAATGAAGTTATCAGCTCATGTTCTCAAGGCTGACAGAAACACAGCTCATATGTAAGATTCTGGGTCTGATCCCTACCTTTTTTATCTGTCTAGCTGTAGAGGAACAATGGCTCTCTCATACTTTGCTGGTGTTAGCACAAACCACTTGGCTAACACTACCAAGTAAAATTAAATGCACATACATTATTATTCAACACAGCAATATAAGCATCTGCCCTGTGAAGTGTGCACTTAAATAACAAGTGCATACACAGACATATTGCAATATGTGAAACAGGAAGTTTCAATAGCCAGCGAGATGACATCAATCCAAATCATATTACTTGGAATGTAAGATTATAAAAGGCACCAGACCTAAAATTTGTCCAGCCTATAAGATGAGTTGGGGTAAAGACAGCACAGAAATTATGGGAGTGACTGACTAATGACTGTCACAGCTGGAGACCCATACCCTGAGAGGGAACTTACCCAAGGGCTAGGACCCAGAGGCAGAATACCCCAGAGATACAGGACAGACCAAACATGAAAAGAAAAAGAAAAAAAAAATCAAAGAAATGATTCATGATCCTCTGCTATACTCATAGATTGGTGCCTAGCCCAACTGTCATCAGAGAGCTTCACCCAGCAACTGATGAAAACAGATGTAGAGACCCAAAGCCAAACATCAATGACAGATCTCAGTGAATCAATCCTGCAGAAGAAGGGGAGATAGGATTATAGGAGTCAGAGGTGTCAAGGGTTCCCAAGAAACCCCACAGAATCAACTAACCTGGGCTCATAAGGGCTCAAAGAGACTTAACCGACAACCACAGAGTCTGTATGAAACTGACGTAGGCCCATGTTACAGTTGTATAACTTGGTCTTTGTGTGAGACTCCCAACAGTGAGAGCAGGGGCTATCTCTGACTGTGTTGCCAGCTTTTGGGACTCATTCCTCTTCCAGGATTGCCTCATCCAGCTTTAACAGAAGAGGGGCACCTAGTCTCACTGAAACTTGATATATCTTGGACTGGCTGACATCCAATCCCCCCTTCTACCCCCTCCTATGGAACAGTGGAGGAGGAATGGCTGGGGTCAGGGTGGAGGAGAAACTGGTGAGAGGGGAGGGAGGGAAAACTTTGACTGGAATGTAAAAACAAAATAAATCAATAACAAAAAAGTGTCGGGTGTGGCGGCACACACCTTTAATCCCAACACTTTCAAAGTTTGAGGCCAGCCTGGTCTACAGAGCACAGCTGACGTTTCAAGAAACCCTGTCTTGAAAAAAAAAAAAAAGCAAAAAAATTATAAAGGGCATGATTATCTCAAATGCCCAACAATGATTAACTGTGACAACTATAGGTTATAACCAAGAACAAAAAGGTGTTTAGAGTGTTTATGATTTCTATTTCTTGACATGGACAGTAACTATATAGGTGTTAAGTTATATTGCTCAACGTTTTCTATTTTCTTTTACGTGTAATCACACACAAACGCACAAGTACTTTAAAGTTTGAATGCTTTAAGTCTAGGAAGGTGGGACGTTTTCTTCTTCACTCTATTCAACTTCAACCTTATTTTTGTTGTTGGTCTTGTTAATATCCATGAAAAGCTAGGGTAAATGCCTCTTGACTAATTTAATGAGAAAAAAAAAACAGTTGTCTTCACCACAGAGCTATTTATCTAGTCTCCTGATGACAGACGATCCATACCACTCTGATCCTCACAATCACACATCACAATTCAGTTAAGTCCACAGTAAATTAAGAATATTCACTTTGCCCTCCTGGGCCCAGAAGAGGTAAAGTTTCCACTGGCTGAGTACGAATCACTTGTCTGAGAACATGGGAACCTTTGCTCAGCACCCACGGAACTTCATGTGGACTGTTTATTGGGAATACAGACAAGAGGATGGCAAAGCACTACCCAAGAAGACTGCAAAACATTTCCTTATTTTGTATCCCGAAGTCATCTGACACACAGAGGTGGTTGTCAAACACACCTGTAATTCCAGCATTCCAGAAGCTAAGACGGAAGGACTCAAAGCTCAAAGCAGCCAGGGTTACACAGAGGTTCAAGACCAACCTGAGCTTACATAGAAAGGGTTCCTGTCTGACAAGGGTGGGCAGCAACAATAAGCTGCAGCTTCACAGGGTCAACACACTGAAATTAACAGTAACTGTGTGCATGCACTGTAGGACTTAAGTGATGTAAGTAGCATCTAGAAACAAGACACAAAGGGGATGCAACTTTCCTGCAGCTTAAGTTGTCATAGCCAAGATTCAGCTTATCTCAACATTGACCCCCAAATTAAAAATGTTTAAAAAACAAAAAACAAAAACAAGAAACAGTCAAGGAACTCTAGGGTGAATGTGCTATAGGTAACAGAACCGGGATCTAGACAATCTACAGCAGTGGGTTAAGTTAAAGAAAAAGGAACTAGCACCTTGTTCTTTCTGTGTACAGACTCTGGGTTCATCTCTTCCATCCACTTCCATTACCCTGGGTCCCTGCTTGTTCCACTGCAATGGTCTCTTAAACTACCAGGTACCTTCCGTTGTCTGCCCAACGCCATATCCATTCTCCAGATTAGATCCAAGAATACTCTTTCTAAAGCTGGGTGTGGTGGAGCACACCTGTAGTCCCAGCACTGGAGAGAAGATGAGAGGATAAGGGATTCAAAGTCATCCTCAGCTACAGAGTAAGTCTCCCCAGTCTGGGCTACAAGAGACTGTCTGTCTCCAAAACAAACAAATTCATTGCCTTCAACTTAAAATCCAAACTCCTTACCACGGTATATAACTCTGCTACTCTTTCCCCCAAGGCTTGCGACTGAACAAACCCTCTTCCCTCAAAGCTTATTCTTTGGCCATGCTGACCTAGCTGCAGGCCCCAACAGCTCGCACAGCCTCACCATCCCAGCCTTTCCCTAGACTGCGGCCTCCCTCAGCCTACACTGTACTTCTCAAGCTAACTCACTCCAGCAAGCTTGGCAGGATGATTGCTTCTCTTGGATAGGTGCCTTTCCTGGTGTTTCCAAAATAATAGCTACCTGTCTGACTCACAGTACTGAGAGTGGGCTACAATTTTCTTTAGGTTGCCTGCTCTACTTCTTCCAGACTAAAAGGTTCCTTGAGTGTAGAGCCAGGGACCTAAAGAGTCAATCCTTGGAAAGCCCTCAGCATCCATTCCACCTCTTCAGTCTATCACTGAAGAAGCCAACACCAGACAGAGTGAATCATCAGTCACACAATCAGAAGTCTTCAGACCCTAACGTGCCCAGATCTGTGTTCCCCACACTCTTCTGCTTTATTCCCACTTCATTAGCAGTAATTCTGCCATAGATAAGCAAGCATACACAAACTCGGCAAAGAAAGAAATGCCCATTTCCCTTGCTTTCCTGGAGCATCATTAGAAATGTATCTGAACCTTAAAAGTCAAAAAAAAATAGTTTTTGGAGGCTTAGGATGTGCTCATTTGGTAGAGTGCTTGCCAAGTGTGTTGGAGGGTTCTGGGTTTGCTCTCAACATCACGTAAATCTTACACGTTGATGCACATCTATAATGGAGAGATGAAGGCAGGAGAATCAGTTCAACATTGTCCTTGGCTACATAGCGAGATCAAAAAAAGAGGGAGATATATGAGACCATGTTTCAAAAATATATATACTAAAACAAATATAAACAAAATAAAATAATCCACGTTTCAGTGTTCATCTTGGATTAAGGATCACAGAAGTAAACCATGCAGAAAAGCTGCAGTTCCCAAGAAAGTCCAACAGAGGGCAGCAACACCCAACAAAGCAAATAACAGCACAGACCAAATTCTATTTCTGAACCCAATAAAATACCCAAACACACAGCAAGCTCAGCTATTGAAATGGAAACCTGTTACTACGGGATACTGAGAACATGGCTTACTCACTCAGTGATGCATGTTTTCTCTTACAGATTCTATACACAGAGTTTGAAAAGGCTTTGTTTAATATTTGTTTAAATTGGTTGTTTTTTTTCTTCTTTCGGTTTTTTGAGACAGGGTTTCTCTCTGTAGCTTTGGAGTCTGTCCTAGAACTCACTCTGTAGACCGAGTTGGTCTCAAACTCACAGAGATCTGCCTGCCTCTGCCTCCCAAGTGCTGGGATTAAAGGCATGTGCCACCACCACCCAGCTTTAGTTTTAATTTTTTATATATTACTTGTATGTGTAAAAGTCTGCATGTACAGATGTGTATTGTGTGCCTGGTGTCCAAGAAGGACAGAAAAGGCATTAGACTCTGTGGAACTGGAGTTATAAGCACTTGGGAGCCTCTGGATAGGTACTAGGACCTGAACGGCCCCCTCCAAGTGCTTTAACTGCTGAGCCGTGTCTATAGTACCCACCCAAATCATTGGGTTTTTTTTTTTTTATTTTTATGGAGTCTGTGATGAAGATCTTAAAATAGCAAAGCAGATCTGGTTCATGAAAAGATTAATAACTTCTAGGTAAAAGATAATAAGCTAGCTAGGCGATGATGATGCATGTTGATCTCTGAGGGCAAGGCCAGCCTAGTGTAGAAAATGAGTTTCAGGACAGCCATGGCCCTACAGAGAAATACTATCTCAAAAACAAAACAAAAAAAGGAAGGAAGAGAAGGGAAGGGAAAGGAAGGGAAGGGAAGGAAAGAAAAGGAGGGAGGGAGGGAGGGGTTTACCTAGGAGTAGGAGAAGCTACTCCAGTAGTTGAATCCCTAGGTACCCCACAAACAATCCAGCCTCACAGTGCCACTGAAAAAATACCCACCAGCAGCAATCTGCAAGTTTATTCTCAGGAAAGGGTAAAGAGATGGCCTCTAGATTGGAAGTACTGTTATGGCAAACACTCAGCAAGTTTCCCCTACAATTCTCAGGAGGCTGGAACACTCTTCTCTGAGGTGGAGGTCCTAAAGCTACTGATCTAGTCTAAGATCACCCAGAGCACCACTGCCCAAAACAGGAGCCAGGAGACATAATGAACAATTACAAATTTTAACCCAAAAAGTAAACACTTTACTATTACTTAGAGTACCTGAAGCTCTATGCCTACCTTTCCATTTGTTTATGGACTCTAAATACAGATTAAACATCTCCTGACGAAATTTAGCAACTGCCCCAGAAATACGGAGCTTCTTCAACTTGATAAAGTATCTACCAAAAACCAAACACCACAAACAATGAAGAAATTCAACATGACATTTCAAACATAAAACTGTTCCCACCAGCACTGCCTAAAATAAACTCCCTAGGTATAAATCTAACAAAGTATGTACAAGATCTAAAGTCATAAAATCAAAGAAATAGACAAATAAAGGATGTTCCATACTCATGAACAGGAAGATTTGATTACTTTAGGATCAATTTCTCCAAATTTAATCTACAGATTAAAACAACCCTAATTGTCGGGCGGTGGTGGTGGTGCACACCTTTAATCCTAGTACTTGGGAGGCAGAGACAGGGGAATCTCCATGAGTTCGAAGCCAGCCTGGACTACAGATCCTGTCCACGACAGCCAGGGCTACACAGAGAAACCCTGTCTCAAAGCACCCCCTCCCCCAAAAAAACAAACTCAACAAAATCTCAAATTGTTTTGTGATTAACAACAAATTTATTCTAATGTTTATAAGACATCTACATTTAAAAAATATAGACACTGATCTTATGCCAAAATAAGACTCAAATTGGGAATGATGGTACACACTTGTAATCTCAACTAGACTAAAGAGGCTGGGGGTTGTGAGTCTGAAGTTCACCTAGGCTACAAGAGTGGAAGACTGTATCAAAAACTAAACAAACAGGGATGAGGAGGTGACTCATGAATAAAGACTTGTGACCTGGGTTCAATCCCCAGAACCCAGAGAGTAGAAAAATTCAACTCCTGACTAACATGTACACATGCAGACACACACACACACACAGAGAGAGAGAGAGAGATGCACACACACACTTCATTCATTTAAAAATGAAGAGGAAAAGGAAGCAAACAACTATAAAAACTACAATGTACTCTGTTATGGACTGAACTGAAGTCCTCACCCCCAAAGGCTTCTACTTTGAGCCTCAGTTGGTAGTAGCATTTTGGAAGGTTGTAGAACTTAGAAGGTGGGGTCTAGGTGAGGGGAAATGGTCACTGGGGGGAGGTTCCTTGAAGTACATTATTCCTAACAGCTTGTTTCACCCCCTACTTTGTGGTAAACCATGAACTGAACAGCTCTCATCTGTTACATGTTTCTACTGCCATGATGGTCTGCCAAGCAACCATGGACTGAACCTTCCTGAGCCATAACAGATTCAAGCTGGTGTGACAGCAAATGCCTACAATCTCACAGAACAAGACAGAAGAGTTCAGAGTTCCTTCTTTAAGTGTTTTCTATTTGGCACTTTGGTAACAGAGACAGTACCTAACATATGCCTGGATGCAAGGACAACAATGAAATGCCCTGTCACACTTCGATGAAGAGACAGACTCCCTCCTAACAGAGGGCAACAGAGGTATATTTAGATGTAAAGTGCAAAAATTTTAATGACAAAGGACAATTAATAGACTTTACTACTTTTCTGTCCTAAGAGCAGAATGAACAACTTTAAACTTTAAAATAAATTCAAGTCATTCTTTTTTCTTTTACTTTTTTAAAGATTTATTTATTATATATACAACGTTCTGCCTGCATGCATATATGCATACCTGCACACAAGAGGGCACCAAATCTCATTATAGATGGTTGAGAGTCACCACGCAGTTGCTGGGAATTGAACTCAGGACCTTCGGAAGATCATTCAGTGCTCTTAACCTCTGAGCCATCTCTCCAGCCCCCCGCCCCACCATTCTTTTTTCAAATGAGAAATAACCACCCTTTATTGGCTCCTCTTACTTTGACGTTCTCTGCATTGTGTCTCACAGTGACAAAGTATAAAAGCAAACGCATCTGATATTTGCTGCTTCAATATAACAGCTTAAGTGTAAACATTTGTAAGTTAAGGGCTATTTTTTTATTAAAAGCATATTCTAGAAGATGGATATCACACTGTATATTTATAATTCCACACTCAGGAGACTATGGCAAGGTAATGGGAATTTTGAGGCCAGTAAGACCCTGTGTCGAAACAAAAACAAACTCTAATCCAGAAACTGGCAATATCAAATGATATGTTTGCATTTTCTCGATTTTTCTTTATTTATATGTGTGAGTATTTTGCCTGCATACATGTCTGTGTATCACATGCATACTTAGTAGCTGTGGCGGTCAGAAGAGGTCATCAGATACACTGGAACTGGAATGACAACAGGTTGTTAGCCTCCATGTGGGTGCTGGGAATCGAACCCAAGTCCTCTGGAAGAGCAGTTATCATTTTTAACAACTGAGCCAGCTCTTCAGCCCCTCAATGATTATTTCTTCAGAAATAAGTTAGAATTAAATTAAGTATTCTTTACATAATTATGAATCACTCCTTAAATTATGAGGCTCATTGTTCATCTTTTAATCTTTAGAGCCTACATTTTAAGTATTTTCTCTAAAATAATAATGTTATACAGCTAACATAATACATGTTATGCACCAAAAGTTAAAAAAATATTCCTATGAAATATTGTTTGTTTTTTTGAGAAAGGTTCTCATTGTACAGCCTTGGCTGGCCTGGAATTCATTATGTAGAGCAGAATGGCTTCAATTCATCTACCTGCCTCCCAGATGCTAGAATTAAAGCATGTGTCACTATGCCCTATGTGTGGACATACTGATATACCACAATGGGCATTTCATAGTTTATATGTAGAGAAGTAAGAGTTAATTTATGCCCATACTGGGAAACTCTTTTAAAAATATTTATTTATGGCTCAATGGTTAACGGTGTACACTGCTCTTGCACAGCCCCCGATACCGTAAAGCTGTTTGGAATTTCTAAAAATTGGTTTAAATTCAGTTAAAATGATAAGATAGTTGCAATGCAGTTTGGAGACTAATATTCTAAATGATACACTTAAAATTAAAACTATTAAATAAGACAGTGCTCAATTTGTTACGATCTAAACTATTCTGGGCTCTGGGGTCTTGCTGGTAACCTGCCCCTACTCTAACTATAGGGCTCAGAAGATAAGAGCACTTGCTGCTCTTCTAGAGGTTCTGAGTTCTGCTCCCAGCACCCATGCAGCAGCTCAGATGTCTGTAGCTTCAATTTTAAGAGATCCAATCCAAAAGAGGTTATTAACTATCTGTTTACTCTCAAAGTCTCTTCAAAGAAACTGATACTGACTTTCAATAAAATTACTGGATATGTGTCTCCCAGCAAAAATGCTCTTTTTAAATTACTGCTCTACAAACGACAATGCGAAGACACAATTATACTAGTAGAAAATACGCATGGAAGACAAATCTAATAAAATCTATTACCTAAAACATACCAACAACTCAAGACTCAACAGTAGAGCCAGTTTACCAACCCATGAAAGACACACATTTAACACCAACAAAAAAGCTCATAAGAAGCTGCTCTACAGCCTACGTCATCAGGGACACCCAAATCCCAAAATACAATTATAAGCCTCTGGAAATGGCAAAGAGGCAGAACCTTAGTGCACCCTAATGCTGTGTGGCTGCGGAACACCACCCAACAAAGCTCCTTGGTGTGTGGTGGTTTTTGTTTGTTTTGTTTTAGAAAGAGTGTTACATAAATCAGGCTAAGGTCAAACTCAGGCTAATCCTCCTGTCTCTGTCTCTTGAGTATGGGGATTATAGGTATGCACTACCATGACTGGCTTTCCTCGATATTTATTTGAAAAACTTATGTCTACACAAAAACTTGTATACAAATTTTCATAATAACTGCTAAAACATGGTAAAAAAAAAAAGATTATTTTTATTTATGTTTTTGTGTTTGTATGTGTAGTTGCCCCATGGGCAAGAAGAGGACAGCAAATCCCTAGGAACTGGAATTACAAGCAGTGATGAGCTGCCTGACAAGGGTGCTGGGAACTGAACAGAGATCTCTTTAGTAAGTAAAGGAATAAACTTCAATACATAAAAACCTATGGAAGCTGAGAAGACAGTTCAGTTGGTCATAAGGACCAGAGTCTGACTGTCAGTACCTATGTTAAAAAACAAACAAAACAAGCTAGGTGTGATGGCTGGCTCTTATAAACCAGCCAGGAAGGCAGAGGCAGGAAGGACCACTGGGACTCCTTTACTAAAACAACCAGTTAAGCCAACTTAATGAGAGACCTTTCTCAAAAAAAGATGGACGGACCCTGAGGAATGACACCCAAGGTTGTCCTGTAGTATGTGCATAGTTGTATGCTTATATACACATGTCAGAGCACACGTGTGCACCATGAGTGTACAATTCAGATGAGCCAAGAACCTGGGCCAGGGTTAGACATATATTGTCAATTTCAAAAGCCAGGACAGAAACAGATGTTTGATGATGACAGTCTTTAAAAGTCTGATGCAATTTTCATCATTCCATTGTATTTTGCTTGTTGTTTTGCTTTTTTGAGACAGAGTCTTTTTTTAGTGGGTTTTTTGTTTGTTTGTTTGTTTTGCTTTTCGAGACAGGGTTTCTCTGTAGCTTTTGGTTCCTGTCCTGGAACTAGCTCTTATAGACCAGGCTGGCCTCGAAATCACAGAGATCCTCCTGCCTCTGCCTCCTGAGTGCAGGGATTAAAGGCATGTGCCACCATCGCCCAGCGAGACAGAGTCTCAATAGATGTCCAGGTAGCTCACTTTGTAGTTCAGCCTGATCTTGGAACTTATAGTCTTCCTGCCTCTTTGGTCAATGGAGTGCTGGGATTACAGGCAAATGTCACCACAAATGGCTTCATTGCTCCATTACAGCTGGTTACTCTCTATGCCTGGCATAGAACAAATATTCTTGGGGCTTCTTTGACCTCTCAGCTCTGCTAAAGTTCCTGTTTATTGTTATTTCAAGTCTTTCACTTGGTTTGTTCCTTTGTTTTGATGGAGCATATCCTAGAACAGCTTCCTGAAATACATGGGGATAAACTTTTTAAAGCTAAAATATGTAACAATGTCTATTTTGAAGTTGTATTTGATTAACTGTTGTGTTTGGGTAGGGATTTGTAGATTGAAAATTGCTTTTCCTCAGATTTTTTAAAGGGCCATTATAGTCAGGAAATGTGGGGTTGCTCTGGCTCCCACATACTACTCATTTTCATCCTTCTGGTCAATTCTGTAGGATTTTCTTATGGATGTTTTGAAATTTAACCATGTTGGGTCTTTGTACATTCTATTTTTATCCCTGCTTTCAGTGCTGGGAAATTTATTTTATTTCCTTGGTAACTTGTTCTTCTGTTTGTTGTTTTTTTCTTATTTGGATACTGGGTTTCCCATATTCTGAGCCTTGTTTGTACTTTCTTTTCTATTTAACTACACTCTTGTTATACTTGGGAGGGGTGATTTTTTCCAATTCTTCAGCCCTTTTCTTCAGCTTTCATACTTTCTTTCTTCCTTTTACAGTTTTTCATTAGAAACAGGATTTCTCTTTGAGTACTGGAACACACTCTGTAAACCAGGCTGGCCTTGAACTCACAGAGATCTGCCTTCCTCTGCCTCCCAAGTGCCGGGATTAAAGGCGTGTGCCACCACCTCCTGGCTAACTTTTATATTTTCAATTCCTAAAGATCCTTTTGCTTTTGAATTTTTCTCTAGTAGATATTAATTTCTGTTTTTAAACCTTCCCCTCTATATAGCAATTTACTTCTACTTTCTCCTGTTAGGAAACGTCCTCAGATGTCTGACAATCGTATGTTGTCTGCTCATCGAAAGCAAGGGTCTAAACAACAGTTAGAAACTCTGAATGCATGGACTGTTGGATATTATTGTTGTTATTTGTTTTGGGGTTTTTGGCTTTTATTGTTTGTTTTTGGATTCAGGGTTTCACTATGTAGCCTTGGCTGTCCAGGAACTTGCTCTGTAAACCAGGCTGGCCTTGAACTCAGATTTCCCGCCTTAGTCTCCTGAATGCTGGGATCAAAAGTGTATGCTGCCACCACCACCCAGCCATCATTATTATCATATCTACAAGATGTGTATGCATAGGCATACAGTGCACATTTGACGATCAGAGGACAACTTCGTCAGTTTTCTCCTTTCACTTCTGCATGGGTTCCAGGGATCAAACTCAAGGTGCCAATCTTGACTAGCAGGCACCTTCACTTGCTGAGGCATGCAACCTGCCCTTGTTGTATGTGCTACTGTAGGGCACACTTGTTTCATATACATATTTTCAAGGACCACCACCATAATCTCTACAGAACGTTCCTATATGCCCCTGTCCTAGCAGCTGCACAGTTTCCCTCTTTACTAACATTCTATGACACATTTGCTATAATTAATGACCCTTCACTGAGATACCATAATCATCCAAAGGTCATAATTTACTCTATGGATCACTCTTGGTATTTCATGGTTTATGGGTTTGAGCAAATACACCTAGAATAACCATTTCATTGCTATGAAAGTTCTGTCGACTGAGCCTTTCCATCCCCTTCCTCCTGAAGCCACTGGCCTTTTTCTGTCTTCATGGTTGGCCTTCTCTAAAATGCCATTCAGTTGGTACCTTCTTTCACTTAGTAGTATAGACTTAAGGTTCTTCTATGTCTTCCTATCTTGATCATTTCATTTTAACACTGAATGATATTCCATTGTCAAGTGTGTGTGTATTCTGCCCTCCTGTCTTTTTTTTTCATATCTGAACTGTCAAAAACACTCACTCCATCCCACAGAATTTTCTTTCTGCCCTGATTTATTCAAGAAAGCTAATGCTGGTCATGGTGAGCTTAGGCACACAAAATCTACAACAGCATACTTCCCTAAGCATATTCCAGCTGATGTCTAAGGAGCTGGCTTTTACTGCAATCTTTCAAAAAGCTCACCTATTTACCAGACCCCCCTGACCTGCTGGTTCCCTGATACCCTTCTCAGATCTTTAGATTCTGACAATCTAAAGTTGAGTTATGCCTTCAAGATACTATGCAGTGTATCTCCTGGAGTCTCCCACCAACAGTGGTAATACTGCCTTTTCTGCACAGTCTAGATTTTTACTTGTTATTCAATTTTCATAATATTCCATTTATATGCAAATAATTATTAATAAAAGTACAGCGCTTATTCTACAAAACTCTTGCCAGAACTGAATGAGTAGATAAATATCTACACGTCATTAGCTGGTTAAGAAAAAGCTTAAGAGAATTGTATTTACTAAAAGAAGCTTTATCTTCTCAGAAAAATCTGTTTCATCAAGCCTTATTACATCAACATGAATTGACCACTGTGTGCTGCATCAACAGTAACACCATAGAATACAATTGACAACGTACTGCAATGCAATAACCATCAATCAAAATAGAAATGAAAACCTGCTCTCTTCCTCCCCTCTTCCAGAGAGTAATTCAGTTCCTGATTCAGTCACCACATACTAATGTATTATGTGGTAAGATAAATCTTTTGGCTACCATCTACAAGAAATCAGAAACTTCCTTGGGGCTAGAGAGGTGGCTCAATTAAGAACGCTTACTGAGGTCCTTCTACTGGACCTCAGTCTGGTTCCTAGAACCCATATGTAGGTGTTAATAACCACCTATAACTCCAGTTTGAGATCCAATACCTCTGGTCTCTGTGGGCACCTGCACACACATTATGCACATAAAACCACACAGGGACATACACATATACATAAAAATAAACAAATCTTTAAAAGAGAAATTAAACGGTAGACAATTTATTCTTTATAAGGAAACAGAACAGAAACTGTCAAAGGCAAGCCTTGTAAGGCCCCATAAGGCCAAACTAATTAAACTAAATGACTTTAAAGAGTCTGAAATAAACCCCGATAACTATTTACATAATAAATATAAATTAACTTTAACACTACTTTTGTATCCTGCATTTGTTATTGTGATGACTTTATGTATGATTACTTTAGTTTTTAAGATTTTATTTTTAATTATGTGTATGTGTGTCCACGTCTTTATGGGTATACACAAAAGAGTACAGGGCCCACAGAGGCCTCAGAGCTAGAGGTATAGATGGTTATAAGCTCGGTACTGGGAACTAAATGGGTCCTCTGCAAGAGTAGATGGGCCATCTCTTCAGTCCCAATATGCTGGGCTGATGGAACTAAATCTGCCAGTCACACAGAAGTTCTTTTGCACGCCTAGTAACACATCTGTGCCTACTGTAAACTCAAAGATGTAAGAAACTTCATCCAGACTTATCTCTAAATGATTCTATAAATTTTGGAATTTTAATCTGAATCAGAAAAAGGGCACAGAATACTAAAAATAAATAAGCTTCTCTTGACACAGACTGTTTATATAGCCAAGTAAAAGGTAGTTAGTTACATAGTGTTCTTAGCAATAATCTAATAAGAGAATATTACTATTACTCTGAACACAAAGTATATTACACAGGAAAACGTGACTCCAATTCTAGGACTATGTCCCTATTGTTAATCTTGGACAGCTACTGCATGAGCCACGTGGCCAGCAAAGGGGAAATACAAACCCACAAGTACAAAACCACAGCTTAGTACTTTCTAAAGATTTAGTTCAGGCTAATGTAACCACCTGTAACTTTTATGTTTGAGCTGTCTGAGCTCCTGGCCAAGTGACTACCACACTGCACAGCTGAACATCAGTTGGACCCACAGTGTGTGATGAACCTGGGCAGACCAGGATCCCCGAGAATTCGAGTTTTTTCATCACTGCAATCAGAACGCAATTCACTAACTACCTCGGTCTATGCAACACCCTTTTGTTGTTGTTTTGTTTTTGGAAACAGGGTCTCTTTATGTTATCCCTACCTGTCCAGAAATTTAATATTTAGACCAGTGTGCTGGTTAGTTTCTATGTCAACTTGACACAAGGTAGAGTCATTTTGGAAGAACGTACTTGAACCAAGAACACTCCTAGCACTCAGGGAGGCAGAAGCGTGTGGGTCTCGAAGTTCAAGGCCAGCCTGGTTTACAGAGGGAGTTCCAAGACAGCCAGAGCCACACACAGAGAAACTGTCTTGAAAAACAAGAAACAACTCACCAAGGCCAGCTGGCCTGGGTCTGAAAAAGCATGGGATAAATCCGGACTAGCTGAACATAGTGGACAATGAGGAATACTGAGAACTCAAGAACAATGGCAGTGGGTTTTTGATCCTACTGCACTTACTGGCTTTGGGGGAGCCTAGGCAGTTTGGATGCTCACCTTACTAGACCTGGATAGAGGTGGGCGGTCCTTGGACTTCCCACAGGTCAGGGAACCCTGATTGCTCTTTGAGCAGATGAGGGAGGGGGACTTGATCGGGGGAGGGGGAGGGAAATGGGAGGCAGTGGCGGGGAGGAAGCAGAAATCCTTAATAAATAAACAAATTAAAAAATAAATAAATAAAATAAAATTGATAATGCAATGATCAGAAAATAAAAAAAAGAAAAGAAAAACAAGAAACAAAACAAAACAGAGCAGGCCATGAGAAACAAGTCAGTAAAAACTGCACTCCTCCATGGCCTCTGCTCCAGTTCTTGCCTCCGGGATCCTCTCCTGACTTCCCTGGACGCTGCTGTAAGCTATAGGATGAAACAAACCCTTTCCTCCCCAACGTGCTTTGGGTGATGGTGTTTAATCACAGCAACAGAAACGCTGCCTAAGACAACCAGGCTGGCCTATAAAATTAGAGACCTGCTTGCCTCTGCCTCTCAAGTGTGTGGTTTAAAGGCATTCATGCTTTTTTTCGACTACCTACTTTTGGGCTAATTCAAAACAAGGAACATACTAGTGCAGTAGACTTCTAAGATGCGACCCCAAATCTAAACTATCACAGACTGTCACTAACAATAGAGACAGTTACAAACTGACTTCTAAGAAAGACTACTTAGTAGGTCTGACCAACCACACAAGTGCTTCAAATCCAGACGCTATGACACATAGATTCAGCATGCCATTCTTGGCCTAAAGATTAAGGAGGCCAAAGCACAAGAATTATAGGTAGCCTCTGGAAGCTGAGTGCTGTACCAAACTGAAAGTCAGCAAAGAAACAGAACCCCACAATTGTGAGGGACTGAATTCTTCAATTTCAGACTCTAATGAGTGTGGAAGCAGACATCCCACAGAGCTCAACTGACATCTTGATTTCAACCCTGTCACACTCTGAGAACCCACGCACACTGTCCACACCATACTTTAAGTTGAGTGATAATTACACAGCAATAGGAAATTCATACATTATTCCATCTACTGAAATCCAGATTTATTTAGATCTAGTTTTAAAAGAAAGACTTTGAGTTTTGATTTTTATTTCTGAGACGCTAGAAGTAATTGTAACTCCTTGTGCTTTAGTTCTGCTAGAAACTAAACAATGGCCAGCTGTGGAGGCCTGTCTATAATTCTAGAGCTCAAGAGGCATAAGCAGCAAGATTGTGAGTTTGAGACCAGCCTGGCTTTATAGCTATTCTAAGACCACCCTGGCTATACAGGAAAACCCAGTCTTAAAAGTGGATGTGAAGGGGGTACCTGGTTCAAAAAGAGCAAATAACTGCACACATCTCTCAGGATCACTGTTACCCTAAGTAAACAGAGGGCAAAAGATCACCCTGTGAAAGTGCTTTCTGCCTTACTACAGAAAGGCTTCTAGTAAAGTAAACCCTTGATCACTAAGCAGGCAACACTGGACTTCAGGAACATGCTGTGATTTAAAACAATTCTTTGTCTATAAATTTATACTTAGCCATCATCTACACCAGTTTCTTATTTTTTATATGTCAGATCCTTCTTTATAGATGTTTGTTGCTACTCTCTGTGGCTGTTAAGTGATACAGGAGCAAAAGTTGTGTTTTACTCACATGATCTATCTTAAGCTATATTTTAAATTAACACCACTATAGATTTTGAAGCACCATCATAAGCAAGCATAGTATATTTTTTAATACTATTCGAATTGAGCAAGTAATAAAAGGTTTTGAGTTCTAGGATAGAAAACTAGGATTATTACATACAGTAAACCACCAGACTAAGCCATTAATGTCTTTCCTTGTGAATGAGACCAGAGACTATGCTTAGTGTTTCAGTCCACAAGACATATTTATGAACTGTCCTTGGGGAAATTGTTGTGGAACAGACAAGATGCCATGTAGGAGTGTTTCCATCTTTTAAAAAGTAATTAGTTCTCGATAATGACAAAGGCGACTACCTACAGGCAAAATGGGAAAGAAGTGTCACCAACAGCTTCCTTTCAAATTCTATATATCTCCCAGGAAAGAATGGTAGAACTTGACATCCAGAATCTATGGAGTTTGCCTCTGATTCACTTCTTTATTCTATCACAGGACTGAAATTAAGTTCCTTAGAATGATGAGGCAACAGGGATTTACAACACAGACTTGAACTCAATTACCATGAAACCTTAATCTAGCTTTGCCACAAAATTTACAACATTTACACCAAAGGATAGTAGGGAAGGGTAAGACGCATTATTTGCTGTTTGAAATCTGCCACAGTTTTAGTATTTCTATCTTTCGGACTATATTATCTCATATGACTGGCGATGAAGAATAAATAATAAAGTAAAATGATAAAAATCAAAGTATCCTGTAAAAATTAAAAAAGACATGGTGACAGAAACTGGCAGGACTCCCTTCTCTACTTCCCCCTTACACAGAAACAGAAGTCAGTCAGAAGTGGAGAGAAAGAAACAATGAGTAAGTTTAAATACAGAGAACTCTCCCTTCCATTTCCACCAATGGCCCAAGGAGGATGGCAAATGAATCCACAGCTCAACTCCATGTACGGAAAAACCGAATTCTGACATCACAATTACTGGTACCCGTTAGCCTAAATGGGAGTGGTGCAAAGTTGCAACACTCATCTCAAAAAAGAAAAAAGTTAACCCAAGGAAAAGAAAACCTAAATGGGGGGGGGGGGGGGGATAGAATTGAAAAATATGGACCACAAAGCTCAAAGTCAATTGTGAAGCCAGGCATGGCATACACTGGCCTAGTACTTGAGAGAAGTACTAGAAGTACTAAAGAAATTGAGAGTTCAAAGCCAAACTAGGATTATGAAACAAGACGGTCTCAAAATCCTAAGTAACACACTGGTGATATGGCTCAGTGTATGAAGTTACTTGACACCAAGCCTGACTTACTACCTGAGCTTAATCCCTGGTGGAAAGAGAAAACAACTCCCTCAAGTATTCTCTGACCTCTACATGTGTTGAGGCATGTGCATGTATACACACACATACACACACACACACACACATACACAGAGCCTAGATCCCAAAGATGGACGATAGGCGTATGGTCCCTATGATGGTTCAGGAAAAAGTGCCAAAGGAACAGTTCATCTACCCAGGTCCAGAATTCCCCAATACATACACACGTCACAAGTATGCACAACTTTTATGTCAACTATACCTCAATATATATGAGAGAAGCAAATAATAAACCCACTAGAATTCACTAAACAGCAACAAAGGAAACAGTAGGATAGTACAAGATCTTTCAATCCTTATTACAAATTCTCTCAGTACAACAGTTTCGAGCCAGTGTCTTCTTCCTGACTGCACATCAGGGACCACGGAGAAGATTCCAGGCAAGATCCATGTCAGCTGCAGTCAGAAATGCCCTAACAGCATTAGGTAGTTGTAGTCCATTCCCTATTTCAGTACTCTACTTAAACATTTGAAATCACTTAAAACTTTTCCTCTATCTAAAACCATCTCAGGGGCTGGAGAGATGGCTCAGTGGTTAAGAGCACTGCCTGCTCTTCCAAAGGTCCTGAGTTCAATTCCCAGCAACCACATGGTGGCTCACAACCACCTGTAAAGAGGTCTGGTGCCCTCTTCTGGCCTTCAGGCATATACACAGACAGAATATTGTATACATAAATACATAAATAAATAAATAAATAAATATAATAAAACCATCTCAGCATTTGGGAGTCAGAGACAGGTGAATCTCAGGAGTCTCAGGCCAGCCTGTCCTATACAAGTTCCAGGCCTGCCAAGAATACACAGGCAAGAAGCTGTCTCAAAAACCAAATAAATAAATAAACAAAAAGAAAGTTATTGGAGGGCATTGGCTAGTGTAGTGGCATACATTAGCATTATGGGGGAGTACTTTCTTTTTTATTTAAATTTTTACTTTTTGCAAATTTTTACTCCTCTTTTCTCCTAACTCTTCCTGTGTCTCCCCACTCAATGCCAAATTACTGACTTCTTTTATTACTAGTTACAAGTATACATATATTGTTATATATACACCCCACATGCACACAACACCTGCTGAGTCCATTTAATGTTGTTTCTATATACTGACCTTAGGATTGGATAAACCTATCAGTGGACTCTCTAGAAAAGACAGACTCTCCCTCTCAGTATCCAGTATGCCTGTAGCTCTACATTTAGAGGATAGAGCCTTCTAATAAACTTCATTTTCCAACTGAAATTAAAATAAGGAGGGGGAGGTTTGGAATTGAAAAGTATAAACTACAAAGCTCTAAGCCAACTGGAAACCAGACGTGGCACACATCTAAAGTCCTAGTACTTAGGAGGCTGAGGCAGGGAGATTGAGAGTTCAAAACCAAACTGGGATACTGTCTTAGTATTAGAATTTGTTTGCTAACAGGTCCAAATGCATGTTACTCCTCTAGTGATCAAGGTGAATCTGAGGAAAAAGAAAAAGTAACTTCCTACCTCCAGTTCAGCTCATCTTAAAGGACTGCGATAGGCTATCATATATCATAGATATTTGTTTCTGAAAGTCTAGAAACAAGGAGAAAAGGGTATTCTGGTTTTTTTCACTATTCCTGCACAGAAAAGCAAGTGGATCCAGGCTGGGGACACCACGCTCCTCTTACAAGTCTACAGTGCCAGCACCTTACACTACAAGACACTCAGATCTGGAAAACAAGCTGCCAACAGACAAGGTGCTCAAAGCTAGGAAATAAGTTATCTAGCAGACAAGGCTATCTTCTCTGCTGAGGGAAGGGGGTGAAAGGCACAAGAAATGAATAATCTGTAATTCGCAGACAGATGCATACAAAGTTTCCTTCTCAAACACCTTAAAATTCTAATAAAACCTGAACACATATCAGAAACATGTAATATTTCTTCCAAGTTTCAATCAATTTCTCAAGCTCCAAATACTATACTTGTTCTTCCTCATTCTCTTACTGAACCTTCTGAGTTCGGGGAAGACTGCCATTGCTCCTTTAAAAAGGGGTGTTGACCATTCATTTAGAAAGAGTCAATGACTCAGGAATGCTGTTTCTCAATCACCGTAGCAACCCTGTCCTCCTCCCTTGTGATGTGAGCAGCAGCGGGACATCTTCTCCTCTAGTAGGCGCGTGGGACAGACACACCCAAGGCCCAGCAGACAGGAAGTCCCTACAGCTGCTCTCTATCATTTCTACATGCAAGCACCAAGCATGAAGACACCTGTTTTAAATCCTAACCCCGATTTCTTTTCATTCAAAATAATAGTTACAGCCTTTTTTCTCCTCACATCATCACTGAATAGCCAGAAATAATCATCTACTAATAATGGAGTAAATAATCCCAAAATTACAGTGCTACTCAAAAACCCAGGCTTGAGCTAATGAAACCACAGCAAACATTTTCTAGCCTTTTATGAACCTAGAAGGAGGGTTTAAGAGAAATCTTGGAGAGCAGAAGCACAGTGATGATTTAAATTCTCATGACTGTTCACCAGAAATATAAGCCAAAGTTGAAGTCATTCTGATCCTTCTAAGAAATCAAACTATGTTGAACTATGTTATGACACAATCACATACACAATTTCAGATTACTTAGAACTCAAAGATTTCCAAATAGCAAACACTTCTATTGGTCCTATTTTAAATAACTTCAATTTCTGAAAAACAAAGGTTTTACTTTATACATATCTACATTTCTTTAGAAAGAGCTACATGATGCTTTTATAATAAAAATGTATTTCCATTTCAAATAAAAATAATTCTTAGGGGCTAGAGAGATGGCTCAACAAAGCACTAGCTGCTGTTCTAGAGGACCTGGGTTAAATTCCTAGCACCCGCATGGCAGCTCACAGCTGTCTGTTAACTCCTCTTCCAGGAGATTCAATGCCCTCCTACAGACACACCCAGGCAAAACACCAATGTACATAAAATAAAAATAAATTATTTTAATTAATAAAAAATTTTGAAGCTTGAAAAAATGGAAATTTTTAGAATATTTTAAAAGTAGAAACCATCACTGTAATTCTATGAAAAATTTGTGTATGCATAACAACTAGAAAATCCATATATCATGTGGATAAAAACAAAAAGCAGAAACTAGCTTCCTGGATGTTTTGAAAATGTATAAAAAGTTTTTAAAAACTCATTAGCACATCATTTAAAGCAAAACATCCTCCAATTCCCATATTCAAAATATTCTAGACTTCCTCTTCTCCTGTATACCTTAGTAATATTCTGACAGCAACTTTAGCAAATATTCTGACAATGAGCACTTGTAGAATTTAAGACTAATAACACAAAGTGAGAGAGCTGGATTCTAAAACCTAGCTCATCTAATCAAGACCAACAAAACAGCTCTAGGCGTCTGTCCTCCTCATTTAAAGGAAAACTGGGTCAAATCATTTCTAGGGTCTCTCTGGGCACCTTGAAGACTGCTCTCTTTAAGGGGTGCCCATTGCCTGCTGCTTGCCTGATAATACATATCCTACAGTGGTTTCTTACCACTTCTTCTTGTGGTTTCAATCACAGGAAACAGACGTCACCCATGGCCTACAAGTAACGAACAAGCTGTAGCAAAGGCTAAGAGCTGCCAACCAGGACCAACTCCCATCCCTTTAAAAATACAAGGATCAAGAAATCATTAGAGAACCCTGCAAAAGAGGAGCCTTGACATATATCTCCCACAAAAACAAAACTAGAAATGTTTCTGTAATCCCAACAAGATGGAACAGTTTTACAGCAGTCCAAAGCCATCAGCTTCTATGGCCAAATAAAGGAACTAAAGAAATTCTACAGCTGACTGAGTATGTGGTAAGAAAGAATGGTATGGGGCCTGGGAGATGACTCAAAGGTTAAGAGTACTTGCAGGGGACCCTGGATCCTCTTGCATACTGGGTCAGTTCCCAGTATCCACACAGCAGCTCACAACCAACTGGAACTGCAGAGGATCCAATGCCGGCTTCTGAATCCCATGTAGCACATGGCATTCACGCATGCAGGCAAAACACTCATACACATAAAATTAAATGTTTGCTTTTGTTTTTTGAGACAGGATTTCTCCGTGTAGCCCCTGCTGCCCTGAACTCCCTCTATAGACCAGGCTGGCCTTGAACTCAGAGATCCACCTGCTTCTGCCTCCAAAGTGCAGCGCCACCGCCGGCAGGTGATAATTTTTTTTTTTTTTGCTAAAAGAATGGTGCACTATGACCATTAATTACCACTTACTATGGAGATCCAGACATATCCTGCAGTCTACAGTCTCATTCTCCTCTTTAATGGTCTGTGTAAACCTTTCTACAGCCATGAAAAACTGTGGTATTAATAGATTGTAATACCATGGGAACTTGCACTTACTCACTTCACATGAGCATTGGGTCAAATACTGCTCTCACTTATAGTGGTATAAAAGTCAGCAGCCTTGCACTTTGTAAAATAACTCAGAGATGTTTAATTATACATAATGTTCCTTTATTAAACACAACTCATAACTGTAAGACAGTATCTCCAGAGATAGTAATCATTTTTTTCTTTGTAGCGCTCTTCTGGTTGGGTAGTTATGTTAGTGGTTCTCTAGCTCAGTTACCTTGGTGAGAGATAACTAATGCTTTCAGAACTGTCCATCTCTTTTATTAGACCATGAAAGGGGGGAATCTTGAAGACTCCCAAACTGACACTGAAACCAAGTACAGAAAAAGCTATAGATAACAAAAGCTATCAGGAAGAACATTTAGGAGAAGCAACTGGACCCAAATACAGGTTCAGATTGTTCTCACAAAGGTATTATCTGACTGGGCCCACAATTTGATCATATAGCCTTAAGTTCCAGCTGAAAAAGTCTCATTTTTAAGATTTAAACAATCTCTGAAAAGATGGATACATTATGAGTGGTAAAAGAATTTAAACTTCCTAAATACCATCAAAGGTAGCAAAAATTATTTGCAGGGGCTGACAGATGGCTCAGTGATTAAGAGTACTGACTATTCTACCAACGGACCAGGGTTCAATTCCCAGCACCCATATGTGGGTGTACCCACACAAATAAAATAAAAAATAAATATTTCCTGAATCTAAACACAAAATCTGAGTTCTTAGATATCCTGACTACATAATGTCACCACCATACATTATATAGCCCCAAACTGATATTAATATGTATACATGCTATAAAGTGCTAACTTTCGGTCCTTTTTCTTCTATACATGTTTACAGGAAGGGAACCTAAAATCTCTGCCAAGGAAAATAACCCCTCGATGTGACTTTAGCTTTTCTGAAGATCTACTTCCCACCACTCTGACTCCTGTAACAATGGCATGTTCCTTCACTTCCAGCACACATCCACATACCTGAGCTTCTGTTTGTTCTTTTCCCCACCTTAGAAAATTCCTTCCCTGTCTACTCTACCAATCAGGTTTCCTTCCAGGACCAGCCACAGTCCTCATCTCCAAGGAAGTGAACAACTGCCCATTACCATCCAGGATTATTTACAGAATCTAAGACACCAGCACACTGGCACAGACCTTAGGAAGAAAAGACCAAGCAAACTGAAGTGACTTGTCCAAAATTCACACGACTAATTAGGAGTGGTAAGGTCACAACCATGCAGCAATACTGGATGCAGACCATCCAGTTCTAGACTGTGTATTGGGCAGATCACTGGTTCAAGATAACCTTTCTCATCTAAATAACAAAGAGCTAGATAAACTGCATCATTTTAAGATCCTTTCACATCCATCACTCAAGGTTCTGAAACTTAGCTTTTCTCTCAAGTCAATAATGCTTCCATTTAATTTTCTAAATTCTTTAAATCGGGTCACCATTTAAAGTTTATGCTGAGCTCAAAGTATAGCTCAATGGTAGAGCACTTGCCTACCATATACAAAGCCACAGGTATAATCTGAAGCAATTGTACACACACATACAAATTTTATGTTCTGCCTTGGATAGAGCCTTTCCTTCCTAGTTGAGTATATATATGACTGTGATTATAATCTCTTAAAAGCCAAGGTTGAAATCTGATACAATAATTATACAACTTTATGATTAATTTTTGGATCCAATGTAGACCTATTTGCACATAGGCAAAAAGAGAAACTCTTATTCTCTACTTTTTACCACCTATCACACAGAAAATTACAGCTCCGTGCTCTTGGATCTCTGTGGCAATTTCTTAATTATTAACTACAGACAAATAACTGCCAGGTCTAAAGAACAAAGTCAGCAGTTCTCAGCCAAGAGAGACCCTGGAGTTAGGAGTCATTTGCAATCCTTGAGTTTCAGGACAGTAAGTGTTTAGGAATGTCAAACATCAAATTTAAACATGGAAAGATTAACTATAAAGACCATCCTAGAGCTTAGCTTGGCCTTACTTTCACTGCTCTAAACAACTCAAACTCCGGACAGACGCTGCTGTTAAAGCTGGTCTACTTACAAAGGAAATCAAGTTGCTCAAAAAAAAAAAAAATGTTTTGCACAACTGAGTATAACTCCTGGGCCTGAGGAAAGATGGGGTTTGTATTCTCAATAACAACTATTTTTTCATGTCTAAGATAATTTTAATTATGATTCTTCCAATTGCTTCAAAGTCTAAATTACTGAACGCACAAAGTATTTAGGCACTTAGCCAATGTACTTTGTACATCTAAACTCTGTACTACTTTCCCACTGATCAGACTCTAGGAGAATTCAGTTTTAATAGAATACAGATGACGAAAGGACTCTAAGGGGATATTACCAAAACTTTCTAGGAAATTTCTCAAAGTGAATACTCTTACAGAGCAGAGGTAAAGGCTGAGTTCACAGAACTGACACTACAAAATAGCGAATTCGTGAGCTAGACCCAATTTGAATCCTAGCTGTTACTTTCTACTTCTATGATCTCAAGTAGGTTCCCCAATCTAAATGGACTCTAATCCAATCACCAATAAAATGAAAATAATAGCAGTGCCTATTTTATAAGGCCAGTGTAGACACTAATGAGACACTGACTCCAAAACTCTTTAGCACATTGCTAGGCACACAGGAGGCATTCATTCCAACTGTTATTACTGCCACAGTTATAATTACTCTTTATCCTGGAATTAATCATCCTCATGTAAAAATTCTAAACATTCACTAATATTTATTCATTGTAGGGCTAACGTTATACAACCTGTATATAGTACACTGAGCACAGGAAAACTAAAGTTAGCACTATTGAAATGTATTTGGGGGGGGGGGGATGGACTCTCATAGGTCCCTGATCCTAAAAGTTTCAGAAATGACGCATCTTACCTACAGGTGAGAATTTCAATCCAAAACCAACATTGAAAAGAAAATATAAGTGACAGTGCTTTTAGCAAAAATGTTGAAATAATACAAAGAGCAGAAGTGGGGAGAAGGGGACTTCTTCAAAATAAAACACTCACACACCCCCCTTTTTTTTCCAAATATACTATTAAGAAATTTAAATGGGGGGGGGGATGCTGGAGAGATGGCTCAGTGGTTTAGAGCACTGGCTGCTTTTCCAGAGGACCCAAGTTCAATACCCAGCACCCACAAGGCAGTTCACAACTGTCTGTAATTCCAGTTCCAGCAACCTGATGCCCTCACACAAGTATACATGCAAGACAAACACCAATGCACATAAATAAATCTTAAAAGAAAGTTAAATGGTTAAATAAGAATAAAATATGTGCAAAACACATGTATTTCAAAGACTTGTACCTAAGCTCAAAGAAAAAAAATTAACAAGCAAAACCTTAAACAGATTCTTCAAGGAAGACAAAGAACGGATAAGGACACATCATCAGGGGAGAGTGACAGCCACACTGAAGGTAAGGATGCATCATCAGGGCCTCAAGAGTAACAGCCACACCGAGGACACACCACATGCACACTAGAACGTCAACATTTCAGGATGGTTCTACCAAGAGCTGACAAGGGTCTCCAATCCAGTCCAATTTAGTCTGAGTGTTAGGTTCCAGGGTCTTCATATGGTAGGAGATATTGAGCTATGCTTCTTTAAATTCAGTTCCATTACAATTATATTCTGTCTATTCTGTCCTCCATTATATATAGTGTTTAAAAGGCAAATGGCACTCCCTAATTGTCACAGAGCCAAGCAACAGATAACTAGCTTCTTTTCACTCTTGCAACTTCCCTTTAAGTCCACTCCTATGCTAGTATTTATTAAAGAAAACAAAGGAACCAAAATTTCTTTTCCCCTTCTGTTTATTTACCAACCTTCTACTTTTCAGCCCCTTGATGCTGCCAGCGCACAATTGCAAGAAGTGACTGATTAACTGGACTTGATGAAATGTGAAACTCTTTTGGCGCTAAAGTTTTTTTTATATTCTTTTAACACTTGCTTGTTCGTTTGGGGTGTGTGTGTATTCAAGAATGGTTGCCCGCGTGGAAGTGCCAGTTCTTTCCTTCCACCATGTGGGTCCTGGAGTTCAAACACATCTTCAGACTTAGCAGCAAATGCTTTTACCCTCTGGGCCATCTCAGCAAGAAAACAAAAACAAAAACAAAACCAGGTTTTAGAATCATCTCCTTTTTAAAGACATAAAAGGTTTACTGTGGAAAAAGACAAATATTAAGACCAATAAGGTTTGCATAGTGACTACAATATTTTTTTACTTTTCAATTTTGGCTTCCATAAAGTTTAATATGCCCTCCAGCCCCCACCCCACCCCTAAAACAGAGTTTCTATGTCGCCCTGGCTGTCCTGAAATTTACTACATAGACCAGGCTAGCCTTGGCATCAGAGACCAACCTGCTTGGGCTGCTTAGAAATTTTGGTCTAACTGCCTGGTTGCCTTAAAACCTTGGCTATACTCAAACCAGCCACCAGAAGAGCACCGAAAGGATAAAAGCAGGCAACAAGCAGCTGGCTATAGAAAAGTTCATCTAACAGTAACAGGCAAACAACTAGCTGCTTTGCTAAGAGCACTAGTGTCCCTATTACTGAGAAACAAGTGATTGAAAACAGAAGGCTCAGCCAAAAAAAGAAAAAATTCAATATAAATTAGTTTCAAAATGAGAATGGTTTTTGTAACTATGAGTGTGTTCAACAAACACTGAGTAGAAGGAACCACTTTCATATTGTTTCTCTACCATGTCTCATATTTCCTGTTAATAAATTTGACTTTAACCTGTTCTTCTAAATCACATGTGATATACAACTGTGTCTTTTGGGTCTCTATTACATTCCCTGAAGATAGAATTCTCTCCTAGAATAACTTGGCAATACATGTATAAACTACAGTGCAGCCAATAAGGCTAACAAAAGATTATCACACAGAATATACAATAGGTCTGTTTTGGTCCACATGCTTATCAGAGTCATACTGTTTCTCATCGAATACTGCTACTCCTGAGGTTTTATAACAAACAATTTACAGTACATAAAATTTTCTTGATGGTTAGAGATGGCTCTGTGATTAAGAGCACTTGTTGCTCTTGTAGAGGACCTAGTTTCAGTTTCCAGTACCTACATGGCAGTTCACAACCGTCTGTAACTCTAGTTCCAGGGACCCAACACCATCCTCAGATCTCCTTAAGCATCAAACGTATACATGGTGCACATTCACACAAACAGGCAAAACACTCACACACATAAAATAAAAACAAATATATCTTTTTAAAAGATCCTTTTCAGTTGTATGTGTGTGTGTGTGTGTGTTTTCTCTCTCTTTTTTTTTTTTTTTTGAGTACGGGAACATTTACCAACTCATGGATTTTCGAACTTGTGCTACTCATTGAATTGGGAATCACTGTTCTTAGAATGTCTTAATTTCTCAAGTGTATGAGAAGACATGTAATCTACTAAATGCAGGGACGCCCTACAGCCTTCTGACACCCTGGTTGTACTGCCTCTCCTTACATACATTTCAGAAATGAGTGTATTTGACACCCACATTCATCCCCACTGTAAAGTCAGAAACACTCTGCTCACTCGGAATTTTTATCTTCCTTCCTTTGAAAGGATTCTGAAAGGAACTGGAATAAGGTTGTAGAAGGGAAGTGCTCATGGTCCAGAAGACAGACTCATCGGGAACCAAGGGGAAAACCAGGCAGTCTGGTCCCTCCCTTCAAAGTCTACAGCAGCCAAGCCTTTCAAAGACGCTGCCTGTCCACTCCTTCAGCTAGGATCTGCTGCTCTCTACACAGGTGCCTCAGAGGGTAAAGAGCAGATCCCAGGCAATTTATGAACTCTGCTTTCTCACCAGCTTATCTGTACCTAGAATCTGCAGGAGCCAGAAAGATCTGAACTGCCATCCTTCAAATTCAAACCACCTGCCAGGAAGGTCTGTAGCAGCAGCCTGAGGGACTGTAACCACTCAATTGCAAACCTTCGAGCACACTTAGTCTAAGCCAGAGGGTTTATATAGCACATTCAGAATGGGGCTTCTGGCGAATATCACACTTCAGGAAAGGTGGAGTAGGCGAAATAGCTGAGTTTGGTTTGGTTTTAGCCAGTAGTTCGAGAAAACTGAGCCCCGGGTGACAAGAGCACCCCAGCGATCTCGCCCACTCCACCCACTCACACATACTTACATGTACAGAGACAAAGAGAAGTGGATTGCAATACTCCCTGTCCCTCGTTTTCATAGTTCTCATAAAGAGCAAAAAGAAAAAGAATATCCTGATGCCTTAAGGTAAATTGTATTCAGCAATTAGGAAAGGAAGTGGCCTGCTTTCCTGGAAACCTTCCAATTCTCACTACTTGCAATACCCAGTTGTTAAAATTCAGTAACGTAAGGGTTAAAACCAGAACCTACTCAGTAAAAGAGAACTAGGTTCAGCTCCACCCTCTGTAAAGCAAATATCAACAACTCTGGGCCAAATCCACTGTGGTGAACACAAGACTCTGTGGCTGCCAAAAAACAGGTGAAAGGAGTTTCCTGGGATTTCTCACCTTACAGTACCACACACTTAAGTAGATTTCACCCACTTATGAAAACACGGTGTTAGAATAAAAAGTACACATAAAACTTGGGGGGGGGGAACAGTAACAAGTCATAGAGGTCAGTACAAATCAGCAAGAATAGCTAGAGTTTGGATTAGAGAAGGTCAACAGTATCCGTGGTAACGAAATCAAAACAAAAAGATACGGAAATAGGAGGAACCCTGGCCCTAAAACTTACATTTTGGAAAGAAAGTTCTCAAACTGGAGGGTCAATTCCTATCTTTAAGGAAAGAACCTACAGCTATACTGCTCTGGGCACCGAGGATCCTGTTTCTACAAAGGTATTTGCTGGATCCAACGGTTACTGACACGCTATATGAGACAGGGAAAAAGACAGAACAGGAGCACCTGGTCTTGCTAGAACTAGGAAGAGATGAGTCAGTCACTCCTTTAACTCAGTTGAGTGTGCTCCCAACTCTCCAGGTCACAGAACAGTTTCTGCCCACTTCCAGCACTATTTCAGTTTACTTCCCAAACCTGTGGCCTTGGATGGGGATGCCGAGGGGGTGGGGAGTGCGGGAAAGAAAACAGGAGGTGAGAGTTACCAGCCCCTTAGTTGGTCAGAGAGAATACTAACGCCACCTGGAAGAGCAAACTAAGTATCTAGTTAACTACTGGCAAACACCTGAGCAGAAACTCCCCTTTTTGACTGCTCAGTATCTTTCAAAGCTTTTACAGTAAGAGGCAAGCAGCTCCCTGGAGAGAGTAGAGGATTTAGTTAGGAAAGGCAACAGGTAGCAAAATATCGCGTTACATGAACATGGAGAGTTCCTCCGACTGGGCTTAATAATCGGCACCTATGGAAAGATGAATTCTCCTACAGGTAGGAAAAGAGATATCCGGAACTTAGGGGCCCAGAAGACGGCGAACGGTGAGTTGAGATAGTTATTATTTTTAAAAGGTATAAAAAGCAAATTACTCACAAACTATTGGACTTGAAGTCTAACTTGCTCAAGAGGGAGGTTAGTCACCAGCTCGGGTCATGAAGGGCATAGTATAGTGAGAAAAGTTCTAACCTTCTTAAGTGATGAGCAACAGGGCAAAAAGAAACAGGTTTCGTGGATAGGAAAATACTGGGAAATCAATTACTGCCATGCCCCAATGACCACAGGACCTGGGCAGGAACCCACGTCCGTAATCACAAGGACAAACGACCAAAGGAGGCGGGAGACAAGACTCAAGTCTGGTAACATTCCTGAGGGGAAGCATTACCAGGTGACACCAAGCTGAGAGCCCTGGAAGGGGACAGGGCAGAAGGAAAGTTAGCAGGTGAAAGGGATCACTAGTGAGGAAAGAAATGACCTTTCAGAAGAAAGAGAATGCCCCAAACGGGGTATGGGAGAAAAGAAAAAATTGACCCAGAACAGCTTACGGGAGGGGGGGGGGGGGAGAAAAATGAAAAGAAATTAAAAAAAAAATAAAAGAACGTGTGGGGGTACCAGAGGCAGAAGAAAGGAAGTGGGGCTGAGAGCCCGCGGGGCCACGGGGGCGGGAGCGCAAAGCCTGCGGACTTAAGAGCGAGGGAAGCTCCAAGGTGGCCGCGGCGAGGGCCAGGTGGGACTCCCGGGCTTCCCGAAGTCCCGGAGGGGGAGAATGTGGGACCGCGAAGCCCAGGACCCAGCGAAACCAGGAAGAGAGGCGCGGGGGCGGCTCCCCAGCCACAGGCAGACGCCCCCGGAGGGCAGCGAGGGTCGCCCGAGTTCAGAGGGCGGCCACCCCGCCAGGCTGAGGAACAGGGTGGGAGGGACACTCACAAATTTCTTGGGTTTGCCGCCGTCGCCGCCCGTCGCAGGCAGCTCATCCGGGCTCCGACCCTTCTTCTTGTCCCGGGTCCCGCGGCCGGGCCCCAGGCCCCCGCCGGACGGCTCCATGTCCCGGTTAGCGCCGGCCAGTGACCCCTGGTCTACGCCACTCGCGCCGGGCTACCCCGAGCCAGCAACCACCGCCGCCGCCCAGCAGCCTTCTTAGCCGGCCGCCGCGCCCCGCCTCATTTACATGCTGGGCTGCGCGCGCCTCATGAATATACAACGGTGACGCCTCGCTCCCTCCCCCCCTGCCCCACTTCCGCCCGGACCCGCAGCCCCTACCAATGGGGGAAGGGAGGGGGGTGGAGGGACGTCGCGGAAGCGCTACCTGCCCGGCGGGCCTAACCATTCGGACCCACGTGGGGGGGGGGGGAGGAGGGACGGAGAGGGGGCGGTGTTCTCTTCCAGGCGGCAGCGGGCCATACTGCCCCCTGGCGGATGGAACAGGAGGCCTTTAGGCTCCCACGCAGAGCCCACGTGGCTTAAAGCTAGACCACCTCAGACCCCATCCAGAATTTTATTGTCTGAACCAAGAATCTTATCGTAGAAACACTGTAATTTTGGTTGAAAATTAAATGCTAGGTTTTGTGGGATAATGCAGTTTGTATGTATATGATGCCTGGGCAGTAGTGCATTAAAAAATAAGGTAAAAATGAGTTACTTGATATAGAAAACTATGTGCCAAGAACTGATTCAAGCAAGCACCAATCTAGACCAGCTATGGAGTTAGATTACCCAGCTCTGAATCCTACATTAGCTTTCTAGTTGTTTCTTATGTAGACTAATTATTGTCAATAGCCTAGACAGCAATTAAGTAGTTACTATATACCTGGCACATGCTACAGGCCAGGCTATATGTTAAACACGACGTATCTTTCCTCACTGAATCCTCGCGATTTCATGATAGACTCTACTGGTATCACCATTTAAGAAATTGGGATTCTGGGAGTTGAAGTTACTCATAATTGATAGAAAATTGACAAACAGCCACACCATATTTAACCAAGATTCCCCGCAGGCTAAACCAAATGTGCCTGCATGAGTGCTCTGGGTGTGGTCTTTGCATGATCTCTCTCAGCAACTCCATCCATTCTCCTGGCTACATCCACCTGGCACGGGGTCTATAGGGAGGACTAAATAACCCTGAAGTCTAAAGAAAAGGATTTCAAGTGTATATTCCTGAGGACAGGAGCCTCCAGTGCTCCTAACTTTGCTGTCTCTGAAATACGGCCTTCATCTCCCATGTGTTTTCAGTCTTCCAACTGCTGGAGAAGTGCACAGAGGTATGCAGCCCTCACTGCAGGCTGTCCAGGAGAATTCTAATGCTACTTACTCCTAAGCCAGAATGAAAGGACAGCAAGAGTGGCCCATCTAACACTCTTTTCTTGTACCACTGTCAACGCCCACATTTACCATGCCCAACTGTAGTCTTCCGGAAACGGGTCTGTGTTTGTAGTGCATGTGAGACCCAGCCCTGTGTCTCCGTCAGCTGCAGCTTCCCACATGCAGCACAGCTGAGCGTTTACTGTGCTTATCTCGGGACCTCTTTACCACCTAACACTCTCATCTCAAACACGCTTGCTCACATAACTAGAGCCATCTTTTACACCTTCTCAGGCCAGTGATCTGCCCGGGTCAATATAGCTCTTCAGCAGCAATGTTCTATTAATTCCTCACTTGAGTAAAATGATCCATGGAGAATACACACACAGGGCCTAACAAAGTGCTGAATGAATGTTAATGATTTTATTATACACATCATCATCTCTAGTTCCCTTTCCCATCATACATAGGTAGCTAACAAGAATTAAAATTCCCAGAAAGGTACAAAAAAATACCAATTGGTTTATTGGATTAAAAACTGGTAAAACGGACATAAAGGCAGTTAGAACAGGACATCTTCACAGCCTCCCCTACTTGCCACTGCACTCCGTCTGCAGCTAAGGGCTCAGAGAGACAGGCCCTCCTCCCCCTCACTGTTCACCTACCATGGAAGCAAAAACTGCAGCAGAGGAACCCAGGAGGAAGTCAGAGGTGACCTTAGCACTGTCAAAATTTCATCTCTAAAAGCCTCTGAGTTGGAAGCAGGGAGGGAACAAATGCAGGGCCAGAGGGGATGGGGAACAGCCTCTACGGCTCATTATCCATAATGTTCAGAGATCTGTGCTCCTGTCTCATCCCCAATGGGGACCATCAACAGGCTATGATAGTTTGAGGAAAAGGGGTAAATGATTCTAGAACCACATGTGGTTTCCAAACCCTTCACCAGAGTTAGTAAAAGCCTTGGAGGTACCCAGTTCAGGACTTGGGGGGGGGGGGGGGAGCATACTTTCCTTCCCATCCAAGAGATGAAAAGGAATTCCTGGGGACACAGCATCCGTGCTGCTCTTAAATCTCCACATCGCTCTCCTTGTCATTGTCATGGTCTCCGTCATAGAATTCATTGGGTGCCTCTGGCCTGCAAAGCAAGGGACAAGAGATTAGAAACCCACTCTTCCAAGTTCCAGACTCCTCCCAGCACTCTTCTCAGAGCCAATTCTCCGTTAGTCCTCTCCAAAGCCAGTTCCTCTCCTTTTGCTGGCAGGGACTTACTGCAATCCATGTATCCAATACATGGAGACTTCTGTGTGCTAGGTACTGCTGTAGACTTTAGCAAAACAGCAGAGAATCAGCCAGATAAGGTTTCCACACAGTGTCTCAAAGCTTACCTCATGAAACTAGCAATACCAAAGCAAACGAATGAATACAATAATTTCAAATGTGTCGTGTTCTACATGACTGAGTCTGATGAATAAGAGGATGACATTTCACCTGCAGTTGCAAAGAGAAACTGTTCTGAGCATGAAATACCTGACTTCCGTGAAGAAACTGGCTGGGCACAGATCTCAGGAAGGTTGCATTAAGCCACAAAAAGACAAGTACAGAAATCACAATATCCAAGGAAACTGAGCCATTCCAGAAGGACAAGGAGACCAGGACTATTGGGGGTTATGCGGGCAGACAAAAGTAGTTTCAGAAGATGAGCTAAGGGATCTGTGTGCAGGATGTTTTCAAGCTGTTTGAAGACGGAAAGGTTTGAGGGTAGACTATCACAGGAAAAGGTATGAGCAAAGACTGACACAGGGAAAGGTGTTGTGAGGGGAAGACTGACACAGGGAAAGGTGTGAGGGGAAGATTGACACAGGGAAAGCTGTGAGGGGAAGACTGACACAGGGAAAGCTGTGAGGGGAAGATTGACACAGGGAAAGCTGTGAGGGGAAGATTGACACAGGGAAAGCTGTGAGGGGAAGACTGGACAAAGGGAAAGGTATGAGCAAAGGCGAACACTCCCGTAAGAAGGAAGTGATAGCAACACAGGATTCAGTAAGCACTCAATACAGGCTTCCTTCTTTTTGAAACACTATTCTTTTTAAATATATATATATATATATATATATATATATATATATATATATTATGTATACAATATTCTGTCTGTGTGTATGCCAGCAGGCCAGAAGAGGGCACCAGACCCCATTACAGATGGTTGTGAGCCACCATGTGGTTGCTGGGAATTGAACTCAGGACCTTTGGAAGAGCAGGCAATGCTCTTAACCTCTGAGCCATCTCTCCAGCCCCTGAAACACTATTCTTTGAAAGAGAGAATTGAGAAGGTCACTAAAGAGAAGCTAAGGAACTAAGGCAGACAAGGTCGTGTCTACTCAGTAAGCCCATCTCTATCACCTCTAAAACTTAGGATTGGGTCCTGATATTAGCGGCAGAACCCTAGTTACTTAATCTCTGAGCCTTGGGTTCTTCCTCTAGTCATCTGAGGATAAAAGCCACCTCTTAGGGTTGTCTGATGGCAACAGAATGACACCATGAAGTACTTAATGTTGAACCGAGACCTCTGCAAAGGTAGCAACTCATTGTGGCCACTCTGCAAGTCATGTGTTAGCTGGAGCTATGGCAGCAGGTAGCCTGACAGTGAGGCAAGGCTCAGAAACAGAAGTTCCTGCCAGCAGTGCAGAGACAAGAACCAGATGTGAGCATGTGACTACAGAAGAAAAGGCAAACCTAGACAGAAGGGAGAACTCAGAAACACTATGGACAAACCAGCTAAGACAGTGGAAATCAATTTCTGAAAGTCAGGCTTGAGAGACCAGAAGATGCAAGGAGATGATCATCGGAAGGAGTCTGAGCCAGATGTTCAATAATTCCTCACCCAAGCCAGGGAAGAAGGGGTTACCCATGGGGGAGGGCAGCTGGGGAAGTCCAAGGGCCAAAGCAGGAAAGACCAAGTCCAGGAGAGAGATGAAGGCCAGAATTCTATGACCCAAAAGTAGATTCTAGAAGGAACTGCGAAGTCATCCAATCTGTAGCAGAGCCAAATATCAGTAATATCTGTAAGGAGATCTGTTTCCCACCAAATCTCTGTATCTCTGTCTGCCCTTGTCTGTCTGTCTGTCTGTCTGTCTCTCTCTCTCTTTCTCTCTCTGTCTCTCTCTCTCTCTCAATGTCTCTAGGCCCTTCTGGGTTCTGCTGTCCTTGTTCTTCATTTTCCAAAAATTTCTTCAAGGATTAACAAACAGAAAAAAAAAATCAATACTAATCTTTCCCTCCCTATTTCATTCTAGCTACAAATATTTCAACATAGACCTAAGAAAGATAAAGATTATTTACATATTTACACACACCTCACTCAATACAATTCTCAAACCGGAAGAAGACAGCTGAACAAATAAATCTAAGAACCCTATAAAACAGAATGATGTGGGCAGTGACCCGTCTGGTTCAGCGCTCAGAAGGACCGAGTGAAGTGCTGGCGAGACTATAAACAGGGAGCTGACGAGATGGCACTTGCTGCCATTGCAAATGACCTCGGTTCTCTTCCCAGCACCCCATGGCAGCACAACCACCCTTAACTCCAGTTCCAGGGGATCTGACACCCTCTTCTGACCTTAGCAGGCACCAGGTACACAATGGTGCATATAAACAGATACAGGTGAAACACCACACATATAAAGTAAAATAAATAAATCTAAAAATAAATAAAAGGTTAAAAAGAAAAAAACGAATGTAACTAAACCACTGAAGACTTTTTGGAAGTTTTCAATTTGGCAGCAAATATAAAAGGTTTTACTACCTATGACCTTTTAACATCAACAATTCTGAAAATCAGACCCACTAAAACAAGCATGCAAAGATGTATTATCTAAGGGGATTCAGGGTCACATCCTTTACTACTTTAATAGCCACAAAAAAGGGGGTGAAGTAGGATAGGGAATAATGTAAATACCCACGAGTGGTAATTGATTACATTATGCTATCCCCACACAATGTTGATACAATGGAGAAAACACTGATCTATATATACTGACATGGAAAAAAAAATTTTTTTTAAATTTTATGTGCATTGGTATTTTGCCATGGGTGTCAGATCCCCTGGAACTGGAATTACAGAGAGTTGAGAATTGCCAGGTATGTGCTGGGAATTGAACCTGGGTCCTCTGGAAGAGCGGCCAGTGCTCTTAACCACCAAGTCATTCCAGCCCTGGAAAAAAATCTTTTTAAAAGAAAAGAAAACAGGCAAGTGTAAGTCAGGGCAACATATTGTGAATATCCTTATTTATATTCACAAAAAATGTATAAACTGGGTTGGGTGGTGCCTGCCTTTAACCCAGAATTTAGGAAACTAAGGCAGAAAACTTTCATGAACTCAAGGCCAGCTTGTGCTATGACAGTCAAACCCAATCTCAAAAACACCAAGAAAGAACTAGTTATGGGGGCCCATGCAAAGGATCTCCGATTTCAAGGTCAGTCTGATCTACACAAGACATCAAGGAAAAAGAAAATAACTACATAAATAAAATTCTGAATGTATGCATGTACATGTAGAAGTATTTATTCCTATAATCTACAGAAAATGATCTATCAAATAAGACGTAAGTCAAACCACTAATAATGGTTACTTTCGTGGAATGAGTCTGGGACTGTGTAAAAACATTTTGATGCTGTTTATAATACTTTAAATAAATATGTTGTTTTGTTATTGAAAGTGTCAAAAAATGTAGAAAACTTGAAGCCTAAAGGAGACAATAAGCCTGGGCCAGATGAACCAGTGTCTTCCCATTCTTTCCCACTCAGAAGCCTCCTCTGCAGACCCTCAAGCCCCTGGCCCAGACCTGCTGTAGTTCTCCTCAGGACCTCTCTCTTCGGCATCAGCCTCATCAGTCCTGTCGTACGTCAGGAGGTCTGCGGGGACATCATGAATCTGAACACTAGGCGCATGGTTTAGCATCTTCAAGTTTTCAAAGATTGTCTGGCGGATCTGGTCCAGATACTAGTTGAAAGGAAAGAAAAGTCAGCAGCTCCCGAATTCCCAGAGTACACACCCTTCTCTCTGCCTTCTACCCTGAACATCCTGGTTTTAAGAAGTATTTCAAGTTCAGATCCCAGTTGATAACTGTCCCTACTTTATCCTGGGCTTCCCCACAATGGTAAGTGTGACAGTGACAGCCAGGACTTCCTTCTCTTGCTTTCTTCTATTTCCCACCTCCCCGACCTCTCGAGTCCTCTTCTCATCGCTTCTCCAGCTTCTCCAAGCTGCTAACCTGGCGTGAGTTCTGATTCTCGATGCGGGTGCTGACGTCTGGATGGAGCGTGAAGTCCGGGGCAAAGTACTCGAAGTATTCTTAGAGATGGGAAGGGATTGGGAGAGGGGATGAAGTAGTACAGCTGAGATACAAAAAGGCGAGTCCCACAACATTCCCATCTTTTCCCATCCTGGTCCCCAGGTACACAAGTTATTTGCTCTGCTCTGAGCCCAGGGGTTTAGTCTGCAGAGCTCCCAGAACACACCATTTCCCATCTGCCTTCAAACAAGGTCATTCTGGGGACTGGTGAGAATGGGGAAGGGACACCATGAGGTAGACCTTACCACTATAGGGAAGTTCCTCACTAATGGCCTCTTCTACTAGCAGAGATGTTTCATATGTCCTGAAACCAGCAAGCAGAGGGGGTTGGGCTAACCATGTGGGCTGCAAGGACCATCCCTCCAATTTCTTAAGAGTCCCTAGTGAACCACAAAGGAGAAAGAGAACGGAGGACTCACCAGCACCGGGCAACGTTTCGGACAGTGTAGCCACCACCACCCAACACGAGGAGAGGGATATTGAAGCTCTTGACATATTCAACACATTCCCTGTCAGAAGCAATAAGAGGACTGGGTGAATCCAAGACATGTGACCCCAGGTATCACTTGAATGCCGGGCAAAGAGACTGGCTACTAAACGTTCTCTATGTTGTTCTGGGCAGTAGAACTCACAGTGGCATTCTTTGTGTGTGACTGCTTGTGTAGATGTGTATGAATCTTCATGTGTGTTGATGTCTGCATGTGTGTGCATATGTACAGAGCGGCCAGAAGATATCAAGTGTTGTTCTAAAGGTACCATCCACCTCTTTTTATTTTTTATTTATCTTTTAGTTTTTAGTTTTTGGCCTGAAACTTCCCAATTAGGCTAAGATAACTGGTCACCAAGCCCTAGGAATCTTCTTGTCTCTACCTTACCAGGACTGAGATTATGAATCATAAATGCATGCTATTCTTACATGGGTTCTGGGGATCAAATTCAAGTCTCTATGCTTGTGTAGCAAGCACTTTTACTGAGTGTGCTATTCACCCAGTCCCCACCCAATGCCTTCCTGCCTCAAGATTAGATTTTGTTCAAGATTAGGGTACTCTAGGGACTGGAGAGTTGACACAGCAGTTAAGTGTGTTTACTGTTCTTCCTGAAGACCAGAGTTTCAATTTCCAGCACATACACTGGGCAGCTCACAATCACTGTAACTCTAGCTCCAGGAGATCCAATACTACCTACTTCCTGTGCTCACACATGAACACACACATATGAATGAATAAGCAAAATTCTTTAAAAACAGTATATTTAATATTCTGTATCTCAATAAATACTTTAAAATAAAGCACACCCTCACTCTGTCTTGCTTAATATTCTCCCTGGCACCCAACCTGCTATTCAACTACTCTCATCAGTGTCCCAGCTAGACTGACTGTTCTAATCTTCAGCGTACATCTTCAAATCCTCAACTTCTCTCCACTACTTCCCCTGCCCAAACAATGTTAATGGCTTCGCAACTGGCTTTCCACTACCCATCCTATGCTCTGACTCCCACCCCAAACCTTTCTTCATTTAGCAGTCAGAATAATCAACCACTTTCAAATTCACTGGCCCATGTCACTTCCCTGTTTAAAACCCTTCCACGGCTTTGTATCATCCATGGTCTAATAGCTATGTACTCTCAACCTGGCCAGCTTTCAGCACCTCACTGTGTTCTGGCCTCACTGGTTTTATTTCTTCTTCATCAAGACTGCAGCTCTGGCCGGGCGTTGGTGGTGCACGCCTTTAATCCCAGCAGAGGCAGGCGGATCTCTGTGAGTTCGAGACCAGCCTGGTCTATAGAGCTAGTTCCAGGACAGGCTCCAAGGCCGCAGAGAAACCCTGTCTCGAAAAACCAAAAAAAAAAAAAAAAAAGACTGCAGCTCTTTTTCGGTCTTTGGGCTTTCTACTCCTGGCCCTTTTCATTGCGTAGGGCACGATTCTCTGTTCTCCGTTCAGAGATCATTCCTTCTTAATCTCCAGGTCTCCACTCCCATTTCACCTTTTTAGAAAACCCTTCCCAAAGCATACTGTCTATGGTAAATTCCCAAGCTAGGTGTGGTGACCAGAGCTGGTAATCCTAGAATTTGGGAGGCTAAAACAGAAGGATCACAAGTTCAAAGACTGGTCAAGGATGCACACATACACAAATAATGATGATGAAGAAGATGATGATGATGATGAAATGCAACTTTAAATACCAACAACAAGAACAAGAAGGAAAGCAGTTCTCACCCATGGCCTCGTATGCTGAGATTGAAACATCCTAATCGGTCACAGCCCAGGGAGTCAGCTCCACACTGCACAAAGAAGAAACCCAGATGGCTACAGTAACATGAGCGATCAGTCCTTCCCTCACCAGTTTGAAGGACTTATTCTTCCCAGAACTCTTTCCTCAAGCCCAGGCAAGGCCTCTTAGGGAGGTGCTAACAGCATTACCTGAAGCACGATGCATGTGGGTTGGTAGAAGTCCACCACCTGGCTGATGACTGGCTGGAAAAGGTGCTTGTAACCTGGGAGAGGGCCAAAGGTGGGCAACCTGGCACCCCAAGGGGATGGGGAGACAGGGAACAAAAGGAAAAAGGGGGTTGAGAGAGCATGTAGCCCAGGAAAGTGGCAACCCACAGAACCAAACTCTGGTTCTGAACTTCTGGAAGGAATCACAAACTGCTGAGTTTGAACACTAACAACCTTCTTCCCAGAAAAATTAACAAATAAATAAAAATGCACAAACACATACTATATGCATACAAATTCCAGGGGTTCGTGGTCCCTCTGAAGGCCATTCATCCTTAAGGACACCTGGCCCAACAATAGACAACACTAGGTAGAAGAGGTTAATTGAAAGAGAAAACACGGGGGAAAGTGAGCGTGAAGAGGCCAGCAGTACTTACTCTGGTCATCAATGCCGTCCCGTAAGGGCACATTGAGACAATAGTAGCGGCCACTCTCTGCTCCAACTTCATACATGTCACCTATAGAAAAGTGGGTACAGTAGTCATGCAAGGTAGTTTTCACGACACAGCTGTTCCTTCCTGCCCCCACCACATGCTCTCTTAAGGCTCCAGCAACTTGCATTCATTTGATACCGGGTCAACAGCTATACAACTCAGACTGCCCAGGAACTTCCTGTATTGCTCAGGCTACCTTCGAACTCTCACTCCCCGGCTCAGCTTGCTGATTGCTAAGATTACAGGTGTGTGTTTTCCTGCCTGGTAGCCACAGAGGTCATAAGAGGGCATCAGATCTCCTGGAACTGGGAGTTACGGACAGTTGTGAGCTGTCACGTGGGTGCTGAGAACAGAACCTGGGTTCTCTGCAAGGGCAGTAAATGCTCTTAACAGCTGAGTCATCTCTCCAGTCCCCCCCCCTCCTCTCTCTCTCTCTCTCTCTGTGTGTGTGTGTGTGTGTGTGTGTGTGTGTGAGAGAGAGAGAGAGAGAGAGAGAGAGAGAGAGAGAGAGAGAGAGACATAGTGTAGCTTCAACTTAAGGCAACCCTCCCACCTTAGCCTCCCAAGCCTGCCTACTAGGAAAACAGGCATATGCCATCTCACTCATTTCAATGAATATTTCTCAGAACTACTGTGTGCTAAGATGTATGCGAGGCCTAAGAGTATAATGATGAACAGACCTAATGAAATTCCACCAAGCTCAACTTTTGAGGTATGTGATAAGGAAGAAGGACGTGATGGTTTGAATGAGAATGACCCCCGACCCCCACCCCCTTAGCATATTTGAATGCTTAGTCATCAGGGAGTGGCACTGCTGGAGAAGGGTTAGGAAGTGTGGCCCTGTTTGAGAAAGTGTCACCTGGGGTAGGCTTTGAGGTTCCAAAAATCCAAGCCGAGCCCAGAGTGTCCCTGCCTATGAATCAGGATGTAGCTCTCAACTCCTGCGCAGAGCCTGCCCACATGCTGCCATGCTCCCCACCATGATGATAACAGACTAAACTCTGAACTGAAAGCCAGCCCCCTTGTAAATGCTTTCTTTCATAAGAGTTGCCTTAGCTGTGGTTTCACAGCAATAGAATAGTGACTAAGAGAAAGAACAAAAAATTATAATAAATGTAACTAGCAGTGAGAAAAAGAGACAGGGCGAGGTACCTGTTTATTTAATTTAATGGAGTGATCAGAAAGGCTTCTCTGAGGAGAGGACAAAATAATCCCATCATTCAGGAAGCTGATTAAGAGGATTGGGAGTTCAAGGCTAGCCTGGGCTACGGAGCAAGACCCTGTCTCAAAACAAAACACACAAAGAGCTAAGGAATACACAAGTTGCAGGGATCCTACCTGTTCCAGGAAAGAAGTAATTTCCATATTTGTGGAATGACACAGTCATGACCCGGTCAGTGAGGTAGAAGGCTTCCTGAACCCCATCACCATGGTGGATATCGATATCAATGTAGAGCACCCGAGGGTGGTACCTGGTGTGATGATAAAGCCACGATCTGGAGAAGAGGTGAATTCCCCATCTTCTCCTCCCCAATACAAGCTTGGGAAATATTTAGAGTCTGCTTCTGGCCAAGTCACTTGAAACCCCATCCCACCAAGTTTTCTCCCGAAAGCCTAGGCCTTCATCCTCGGGCTAGAGACAGGGAAGGAAAGGGACAAAGGGGACTGACAAGTGAGCAGGCAGCAGGGACAAACTGTGGCGCTGAAGAAGCCCCCTGAGAAAAGCATCACAGACTTGAGAAGCCGGTGAGGAAGGCGGTCAGGGTGGGGCCAAGGCCTAGGGACTTCCAAGTCTCCAGTCTCCCCTCTCCTCCTGGAGCACTTACTTGAGCAGCTCCAGGATGCCAATTACAATGTCATTGACGTAGCAGAAGCCGGAGGCCTGTGGGAGATGGATTTATAGGCAGAAGAACAATTCTTCTACTCAGCTACCCCAACCCTGTCATTCTGACCACCTAACCTCTGGCAGCCAGTCTTCCCACTGCAGCCTTACCTCAAACTTCTTGGCATGGTGTAGACCACCAGCCCAGTTGATGGCAATATCACAGATCTGAAAGACAAATACCCACTCAGTCTTCTTCCTGCCCACCCCCGAAGCCAGGTTCCGTGTCAAGCCTATAAACAGTCCTGAATCTGGAGGAGACCCACAGGAAATGGGACCAGGACTACAGACTGGGGCTACATCACTATGTCACCTTGTTGTTCAGCTGTGTCGCTCCTTGCAGAGATGCGCCTGTGTAACGGGAGCAGAACTCGAAGAGCCCGGGAAACACTGGACTGTAGGAAAGAAAGTAGAATTACACCTCCTTCTCCACCCAAACTCCATCACCACCCTCTAGCAGCTCCCCTCTCCTCCTCCACACCTGAGCCATCTTCAGATTTATTCAACAAAGATATTTGGACCAAATCTTGTGCCAAGCCTCATACAAAGCATGGTACAGAAATCATAAAAATGTTCACTGCCAGGGAGTTTGTATCCTACCTGGGAAGCAAAGCAAACAGGTTCTTGGGTACACAAGAAAATGTGAATAAGCTGAGCTAAAAGAGGTTATTCATCATAGGAGGTGTCTGTGTGTACCACACTTGAACAATGTGCAACAATATTCCTTGTGGTTACACATTTTAAAGAAAGAACTGAATTCCCATTGGCGTGAACCATTAATAATGAGAAAACTAATGAAAGCCTTTAGCTCACTGTTAGCACAATAAGCCACAAATCACCTATATGGATTTCCACCCACATACTGTACATTTTCACTTACATAACATTCTAGAAACAACGAATACGTGGATAGAGATGAGATCAATAGTTGCTTGGGGCTAAGGTGAGAGAAGGGATTGACCACATTTGTAGAGTAAAGGAAATATTCAGTACTGGGAAGACAGCTTGGTCAGTTGAAGTGCTTGGGTTACAAGCAGGAGGAGTAGATCTTAAGAACCCATAGAAAAAGGTCAAATTTGGTGGCTTACGCTTCTAATCCCAGCTCTGAGAGGCAGACCTAAGGGGTTACTGTCTAGTCAGTCCAGACTATTTAGCAAGTTCCAGGCCAGTGAGAGATCTTGTTTTAAAACACTGAGGTGGCGCTGGGTGGTGGTGGCGCATACATGCTTTCAATCCCCGTTTTTCAAGACAGGGTTTCTCTGTAGCTTTAGAACCTGTCCTGGAACGCGCTCTGTAGGACAGGCTGGCCTCTCACAGAGATCTGCCTGCCTCTACTTCCCAAATGCTGGGATTAAAGGCGTGTGCCACCACCGCCCAGCTCAAACTTAAATTTTTAACACAGACGCAAAGCACACACACAACCAATCCCAAGGGTCACACTAAATAAATAAATCCCAAGCCTTAGGTCTCCAAAATCCAGTGCAGTCTACACACTGACCATGTAAGAAAATATGATTAGATAATTATCAATTCTAGAAAAAACAAAAATATATACAGGAAAATAAATTAAATAGTAGTACTACTTGGAATCTTAATTATAATAATGTAAGCATAGCTGGGTGGTGGCGGCACACACCTTTAGTCCCAGCATTCAAGAGACAAAAGCAGGCAGATCTCTGAGTTTGAGGCCAGCCTGGACTACAGAGTGAGTTCCAGGACAATCAGGGCTACACATAGAAACCCTGTCTTGGGGATTGGGGGTGGGGGAGAAAAACCAAAACAATAATAATAATAGTAATGTAACCATAGAATACTGATAAATTTTAAAATGTGAAGGCTGGGTGTGGTGATAGACATCTTTAATCCCAGCATTCAGATCAGAGGCCAGACTGTCTATATAGGGAATGCCAGGCCAGTCAAGGCTACAAGGTGAGATCCTGTCTTTAAAAAAAAAAAAAAGCTGAGGCAAGAGGTAGAGGTTCACACCTATAATCCTAACATGCTGATGTAGGCAAAGGAGGAGCAGAGTTCAGGTCATCCTTGGCTAAACAACCTCGGCTCCAGAGGCTCTGTCTCTATGTAAATAAACAAGCAAGCGTACAAATAAGGAAGCATCAAGACGGCCCAGCAGATTGGGGGGGGGGGGGGCTGCCACAAAGCCTGACAACCAGAATTTAATCTGTAGAACCCATATGGAGATCTACTCCTATAGGCTGTCCTCTGACACATGTACTACTCCTTCAAAAATAAATAAGTAAATGAAAAACTAAATTTCCAAGTAAATAAATACATCAATAATATAAACTGTGATATTACTGCATCACGAACTGAGAGAGAGGGGGAACGTAGTAGGATGGTATGCTAATACTCCACACCAATGGCTTATTAGACAACATCTAAAATTGATAAGAAGAAACAGCAATAAGAGATAATATAGTAGAGAAGTATGATTGTAAGCCAGATTCAGAAGGCGGACAACCTACATTCACCCATGTAGTTAGTGACAGTGAGGCCGGGCTGACAAGCTGTTTAACCAGGTGTACCCTGATACCCTCTTCTTTACAAAGAAGCCTATACTAAGCCCTGCTTGATAACAGGTTGTTGATATTGAGAGACTGGCTGCAAAGCATTTAAAACAGTACCTAGCACATAGTAGGTATTATCTAAATATATAGATTAGGAGAACTAGCAACAGTAATTTTATTCCTTAAAAATGTAAAGATAAATACCATGGCTGGGCATGGTGGCACATGTCTTTAATTCCAGCACGTGGGAGGCAGAGGCAGATGAATCTCTGAGTTCAAGGCCAGGCTGGTCTATAGAGCTAGTTCTAGGATATCCAGGGCTATACAGAGAAACCGTGTCTCAGAAAACCAAAAAAGATAAACACCGGAAGAAACAGGTAAAGGATAAAGTGAGAAGAGAGACTTGTAGACTTAAGATTTGCTTCTTCCCCAAAATATAATTTAGCTATGAATTTTAGATTACTTATGCCTTCTCAGCTGGCATGATAGGCTTAGCCATCCTGCCAGGAAGCAATTTGAAATTAATTTTAAAATAGAAGGATGGGGGGGATGATCCTCTGAAACACAGAGTATAGATAAATATGGCTATAGTTTACATTTGATGGGACCACTGATGGATCACAAATGCCCAAAGGGAGTGTTCCCTTACTTCCCAAAAACATTTCAGCTTCAGAGCTGACTCTGCATTCTCAGATCTGGGAAGTGAACTCAGAAGAAGCAGCAGAAACAATTAAGAAAAGAAAAAAGAAGAAGAAAGACACTAACACCAAATGAGTAGCACACTGTGTATAGGACAGAACTGTAGGCCAATGCTGTCAAGAAAAGCTTCATGGGAAGTCGGGCACCACGACACACACCCAGAATCCCAGCACTGAGAGGCTGAGGTATGAAGACCACCAGTTCAGTGATAGCCTGGGCTACCTAAGAAGATCCTGTCTTGAAAACCAAAACAAATGGAAAGAAGGGAGGGAGGGAGGGAGGGAGGGAGGGAGGGAGGGAGGGAGGGAGGGAGGGAAAGGAGAGAAAGGGAGGAAGAAAGAAGGAGATGGTGTATGGTGACTCAGCAGTTAAGGCACTAGTTACTCTAGTTCTAGTTCTAGCTGCCAGCACCCACATCAGGGGACATACAACCAACTGGGAACTCCACCTCTGGGATCCAATGGCCTCTTCTGACCTCCACAGGTACCCACACATGTGACATACACATACATATACATTCATACACAGTAAAATTTTTAAAAGATTTTTCAAAGAAAAGGAAGGGAAAGTAAGAACCACATGGAAGTGAAGGCTGAGAGGCTTTGAAGCAGCTGAATGGAGAGCCATGAGCATTGCCACACGTGGGAGTCAGGTGTGGGGGTCAGGGGTAAGGAGCTCACAGCAGTCGACAAGGAACTGGCCTTTGTCCTACAGCCCCAGCTACTTGTCATTCGGCTCTTTCAGTGAAACAGATTAGGAAACTGGCTTACAAACCTGGGCTCTGGGCCAGACGTGGTGGAGGAAGACTTACTCTAGCACTCAGGAGCCTGTAGCAGATTCTGTTTTAGTCAGCTTTTCAGGATCACAAACTCAAGGCCACCCTGGGGCCACGTGGTTTTGTCTCAAAACAAACAAAAAACCTGGGCTCTGGACCAGAATCCTACCACATCCACAGTTAGGTGACTCAAGTTAAACAACCAAATTTCCCAGACCTCCCTTTTCTTAGGGGCAACACCAGGAAATAGGCTATTACATCCAGTGTTACTATGAGAATTAACTGAATGTGTGTGTAACCCTCAGCATGATGCGTAATAGGGTAGGGGCTTATAAATATATAATATATATTTTATAAATATAAAATAGGTTTATAGGAAACAACTCAGAGGATCAACAACCTCGATTCTTCAAAATATAAATTCAAAGTGGAGAGGGGAAAGACATAAATTACATGTCAAGAGACCAAGTGAATGTGTAGCTCTTCTTTGGATCCTGATTTAAATAAAATGCATCACACATAGACACACACAGCATTTGGGAGGCAGAGTCAGGTTGATCTCTGAGTTCGCAGCCAGCCTGGTCTATAGAGTTCTAAGAGAGCCAGGACTGTTTCACAGAGAAACAAGAGTATCACTTAGAGACACATGATGAAAATACTTATGGCATCTGGGATTTGCTTTAAATTCATGTAACATAAAGATACAAGTGAATTAAGACTACACAGGTATGGAAGAATGTGCCAGAGCTTAGAAGGCTAAAGTAGGAAGACTTCAAGTTCAAGGCCAGCATTTACTAAATAATGAGGCCTATCTCTTCAGGAAAAAAAAAAAAAGACCAGTTCTTTACTTCTAAGTGTGGAACCTGGGTAAAGAATGTACACAGATTCACTCTTCTACTCTACTTTCAAGAATGTTGAAAATTTTAATGGAAAATTTCAACAGTATCTGGTGTGATAGTGTACACCTTTAATCACAGAACTAGAGAGGCCAGTTTGAAGCCAGCCTGATCTACATAGTGAGTTCCCTGTCTCACAGGTAAATAAATAAATAAGAAGATAAAACAAACAGTATTGAGTACTCTGTAGCTGTTATGTTGATTATTTTTTATTCACGTCCTAGAGTGTATGGCTCACTGATCATTTTGTGCCCATTCTCTAGAGCCCCTTGAGTCTTCTGCCTCCAATACAAGCTCAGTGTTAACCTGGTCTGATTAGGGATGCAGCTTATCAGCAGACTGCCCAAGTAACATGCACAAAGGACTGGATTCAATTCCAGTCATCAAAAAAAAATGTTTAATTAAAATCTAGTCATGCCATTCATTCCCTGGTCTTTATGACTTTCATATACTATAAAAACAAAATCACTGGCTGGAGAGATGGCTCAGTGGTTAAGAGCATTGCCTGCTCTTCCAAAGGTCCTGAGTTCAATTCCCAGCAACCACATGGTGGCTCACAACCATCTGTAAAGAGGTCTGGCGCCCTCTTCTGACCTTCAGGCATACAGACAGAATATTGTATACATAATAAATAAATAATTTTAAAAAAAATCACTGATTTACAATGTAACTGTTTACTTTTAAAAAACATACAAAACAAAAATAGGGTCATCAATCAACTAGCAGCATTCTTGCCTCTGCCTCCTAAGTGCCAGAATTACAGATGTGAGCCATCTCAGGCTTTATCCTTTAAAAAGGCCCCACTCATCTTAGCCTCCATTCAGATCACTGTTCTCTTCACTTTCTGCTAGTCCCCAAGTAAGTCATATCCCACCTAGAGCAGTCCCCTAGCACCTGCTGTCTCTCCTACCACATCCCTCATCTCCAGAGCTCAGCTCAGTCTCTATTATTTCACCCAAGAACAGCCCTGCCCTAAAGTTAGTGTGCACACTTGGCAGAATCATCTAGCTACATAAGTCCTATGGCGAATACCATGACTTACTTAGCAAAGGCATACTGTTAAAATTTTGTCATTTTTCTTCGGCTTTGTATCCCTCATACCTAGCACAGGGCCTGGCCTAGACAGAGCAAATGATTAGTAGGTATTTTGCTTGTTTGTTTGCTTGTTTGTTTTTCGGGTTAGGTTTCTGTGTGTAGCCCTGGCTGTCTTGGAACTTAACTCCCTAGATCAGGCTGTCCTCAAACTCAGAGATCCACCATTCTCTGCCTCTTGAGTGCTGGGATTAAAGGTGTGCGCCACCACCGCCCAGCGGCCACCGCCCACCCCACCGCCCAGCGACTAAAGGTGTGAATGATACTTCATTGACCAGAAGGCTCCTTCCGCTGCTGCCACGGGACCTGACTGAAGAGCCTGGCCTCTGGCTTGACAACAAAGCCCCGTGTTTCCTCACCAGTCGTCACCCACATTGAAGGCATTCAGGCTCTTGGTGAAACCCTGCATGTTGGTGGGGCTGACCCTCTGCAGGAAGTCGATGTAGTCCTCCGAATGGAAGCGGCACATGTCATGCTGGGAGGCCTGGTAAGGCTTGAAGACCTGGGGATGGAGACAAAAGGGAAGTTGTTCTTTTGAGCACTGCCTAGGTACTAGCTGGATTTCCACACTGCCCTAATCTTATCTTTGAAAGCAGGACACCTGTGGGGCAGAAGTTTCTCTCGGGAGGGCTAGCCAAAACAGGATAGGCCCAGGAGGGCTACTAGAGTGCCCAACTATGACAAGACCTCACTTAATTATAATCCCACCTAAACACTGAATGATACCATGATAGGTGACAACTGCCATGGAAACAACTAGAAAGAAAAAAAAAAAAGTGGTAAAAAGAGAGAAAAGAGTTCCTGAATTCCCAGAAATATTCTGTCCAGTCTCAGACAGAAAAATAAAAATGAATATCCCTTTTATCAGTCTATTTCTCTTACCTCATTTTTACTCTATATCTATAAATTCTTAATTAAAACTTTATTATATTATTTGTGTGTGTGTGTGTGTGTATATGTAGGTGGGTGGGTGGGGTAGGTAGGTACAAATGCCACAGTGAAGTCAGGGATAACTTAGATGTCAATTCTCTCCTTTCACCATGTGGCTGTCAGGGTTCTCACTCGGATCACCAGGCTTGGAGGCAGGCTGAACCACCATTCTAACCCCTACACCTATAACCTCCTGGTTCCTACGAGTTGAGAACGTTATCTCCCACTTATATTTGTGGCCCAAATAATAATAATAAAAGTCTGTTTCACTGCTCATTTGACACGTGGTCTTCTTACTGGTTCCACAATTCCGGGAAGGGGACAACAGGTCTAGTTTGGATGAAACACCTGACAACAAACCCAGGCAGTGCTCTACCAGTGCCTGGGCTGAGACCACTCCACCATGATTCCAGCCCTGGAGACTATCCAAAACACATAAAACAATCTTCCTACCCCATCCTTTGTTACTCTTCGACAACTCTGAGTGAAGAAGAGATGTTATTCTGGGCAAGCTTTTTTTTAAAAAATTTATTTATTTTTATTTTATATGCATTGGTGTTCTTCCTGCATGTATGTCTGTGTGAGGGTATCAGATCCCCTGGAACTAGAGCTACAAAGCTGTGAGCTGCCATGTGGGTGCTGGGAATTGAACCCCTGGTCCTTTAGAAGAGCAGCCAGTGCTCTTAGCCACTGAGCTATCTCCCTAGCCCCAGGGCAAGCAACTTTTATCAAGACCCCTGAAGAGCACTTCACCTCCTTCCTCCCTGTAGCCCAGTTTCTCCCCCCTTCCCAGCTCACTTCTCCTGGCCCACATGCCTGTTCCTAGCTTTCCCAGTCGTGGGTCCCTCTAAACTCATCTCTTCTCTCAAACTCAGATTCTTTTCTTGGGGTTTTTCACCATGGGATCAAATCTATGACATGTATGACAATCTAACTAAAATCCAAAGTCCTAAACCAAAGATTTATTATCCTTAGCGGGAGTAGAGGTGGAGACACAAACAATGGTTTGAATATTGGCCAACGCTTTTTCTTTCCTACAAAATGGATAAAAAGGACACACAGATAATTTTAGGGGGTTCACAGACTTGCACTAATACCACCTCACTCTTTTCTACACCCAAACCACTCCTGTGTCTGATTACTTGTTGAATATCTTCACGGTACATAAGGGCCAGGCTTGCTATTGTCCCATTTCACAGCTAGAAATTCCAAGCTGGAGAGAAACAGTACCTGTATAACATGGGAAATAGAGAGTTGGGCAGAACCATATAGATACATCCTATATTAAAAAGTAAATTCCCACCAGGCAGTGGTGCTGCACACCTTTAATCCCAGCACTCAGAAGTCAGAGGCAAGTGGATCTCTGAGTCAGAGGCCAGCCTGGCCTACAGAATGAGTTTCAGGACAGCCAGGGCTACACACAGAGAAACTCTGTCTCAAAAACAAAAACAAACAAACAAAAAAGTAAATTCCCAGAATATTCTCTACACATATACACCACAAAATGTAGAGTTGTCCTTTCAGGTAAAGGACACAGGAGAAGGAGCAGGAATTATGGGGAAATCTCAAAAGAAAATATATTCCCAACCCTCATCTTCAGTTCTGCACCGCTATCCACTCTACAAGACAGAGGGACTAGAGGCATATTTAAGTGGCAAAACACTCATTTAACGTGTGAAACCCTGGATTCAATCCACAAACACGTAAACGAAATAAAACGAGAAGGAACAAAACTGTCTTCAAAGGGTCCCCCTAACCCCAGGCCAGAGGCTGGTCTGTCCTCAAATTAAAAGGGAGCGTCACCTAAGGTCAAAAATGTGTCTCCATTAAGTCGGGGAACACCCTCCACTCAGTACCACCACCACCACTGCACATAGGGAATATCCTGCTGCCCCTTCTCTAGGGGTAGGTTGCACCTGATATGTGCAGTCCACCTAGCCTAAGGTCGGTGGCCCAAACCCCCACAGAAGTGGCAGGACTCACGATCATCTTCTTATAGAGACCATAATGCAGGACTAGGCTATGAGTCAATGCCAGGCGATGGGGCTTCATCGGGTGCCCAGCTCCTGGGGGCAGGGAAGGAAAGAGTTGATCAGTTCCCACCCCTAGACTTGCAGCCCTTCCCGCAAAACCTCTCTTTCCGCACAACCCTGTGCCCTACCGTAGTGGAAGTTGCCCACATCGGGGTCGTAGAAATAAGCCACCGTCTTGGCCATGGTGCTGGGGGACCAGGCCCGGTGCCTCAGCCGCCCGACCGCCGCCGGCCGCCAGCCCCACCCCCGCCGTGCGTGCTGCGCAAGCACGCAGCTTACCACTGCGGAAAGGAGCCCTCGGCCCCGCCTCCCTAGAGCACTCCGGGCCACGCCTCTTATAGGAGTCCCGCCCCTTATGGGAGTCCTGCCCCTCGCTTTGCTGTCCTGGCCCGGGTTCTGAGGCTTGGGTTCTTGAGGCTTGCGGGGGGAGCCGTGGCATTATTCATAAGATACAAGGACCGTTTCTTTTTGGGTGGGGGTCATATCCTCGGGAAACAGAGTCATCCCGTCCAGCCGCTAGCCCCAAACGGATCTTGGGGCAATGGTCCCTCTCTAGGAACCTCGGAAGAGCTGGCCACCCTGCCCCTCTCAGGCGCAGAAAGCCAGCTTTTCCCAGTGCGCTAGGAAGATTTCCACTCGTCCGGGAAACGAGTTAGGAGGGCAGAACCTGTGCCAGTCGTGAGGGTTAGACCGGTGGCCACAGCCCCTCCTGACCTCCCGACCACCCATGAAGACCCAGACTTGAGCCGCACATTCTTCCTCGGGGGGGGGGGGGGGGGGGGCGGCGCAGTCACGCGCACATCTCACTCACACGCGTAAGGCTCACGCTCTCCGCCCCGCACACCTGTGCTCCGCCCCTTGGTCCCGGGCCCGCGACGCGTGAAGGCATTTGGGAACCCGGGACAGTTTCAGAGGCGCCCCCCTATCCCCTCCATTTCCCAGGCAGGCTCCCAACCGGTCCACATCCTCTGCCATCCTTCCCTCCCCCCGTCTGCCGCGGCACCGGTATCCGCAGCCACCAGCCCGGAGCCGGTGAGGCGGCAAAGGGGGGAGGGGGAGGAAGCAAGGGATGAGCTCCGGGAGGGCATCGGGGGCCCTGAGCCGGACGAGGACGCCCCTGGAACCGGGACCCGAGCCAGAGCCGGAGCCGGAGACAGAACCAAACCACCGGTACCGGGTGGGCCAGGTGGTCAGGGTGGGAGGAACCGAAAAAGAAGGGACCCGGGAATGCAGGGAGGGATGGGGGCTGCACGAGGCCTGGCTCAGGCTGGTGTAGAGGAGGTAGCAACACTGACTCAAACGTGTTTCCTGGGCTCGTTGTCTGAGAATTTCGTCCCATCTTGTGCTGCAGTGTCCTTGGAAGGGACGGGGGCGCGGGATGAGCTGTAAAGGATAGCTGTCTGTACGTCAGAAAAGTGGGGCTGGGGTGCAGCAAAGGGCTTTTGTAGATGCTGTCTGGCCTCCAGCCTGGGGCGGTTTTAGCCAACCAGCACCCTCAGTACGGACAGCTCCTTGGTTCGGTAGGGGGTGGGGCGGGCCTCCTATTGCGGATCCTAAAATGCCTTCCTACTCTGCGGGTACCCAGCTGCAGCCCACTAAACCCAGGAGGCGCCCTGGCCCGCGCTCGTCCCCCAGGGCCTCATGTCGGAACCACAGCCTGGCCTGGAGCCACCCCAACATGGGCTGTACATGCTCTTCCTGCTTGTGCTGGTCTTCTTCCTCATGGGCCTTGTAGGCTTCATGATCTGCCACGTGCTCAAGAAGAAAGGCTACCGCTGCCGCACGTCTAGGGGCTCAGAGCCCGATGATGCCCAGCTCCAGCCCCGTGAGTGAGGATCCTAGAACCCTGATTAAGGCCCCTTCCTTCCTTACCCTTCTCCCCCAACTTTTTCCGGCCTCCCTGGCCGACAAACCCAGCCCAAAAGACAGCTTTATGATGCTTTTTTGAGTCTTGCATGTAAAGTGAGTGACACCACCCCGAAATCGAGGCTAGAGAAGGGGGTCCACTCATGGTAACCCTAGGACCCCATTTCCTCTCCTACCTTTTCTAGCCTGATGCATGAAGGCATATAGGTAAAGGGATACATTTTCAGCCATCCCCCCTGGGGCCATCAGGTCATATTCCCCCAAAGCTGACTCATTTCCCACTTCCTTGCCAACCTCTTTCATCCTTCAGCTGAAGACGATGACGTGAATGAGGACACAGTAGAAAGGATTGTTCGCTGTATCATCCAAAATGAAGGTGGGTATAGGCCAAAAGCTTGCTCCTTCCTAAACTGTCTCTTGCCCTGACCTCCACCTCCACTGATTGCTTCTCCCTCTCCTATCAGCCAATGCTGAGGCCTTGAAGGAGATGCTAGGGGACAGCGAAGGAGAAGGGACGGTACAGCTCTCCAGGTGAGCTGGAAACCTTGGAGTACCCGCTCTAATACAGTTTTCCCAAGTACCATGGGAGTTGGGGGAGAGGGTGGACAAGGCTAGCTAACCTATGGGAGAAGTTTTATAGAAACCCTTGACACTTTATTTCCAATCTAGATACCATGCAGACTAGCATTCACCTCTGGTGTCACTTTCTTTGGTTAAGCATTACTCTCCTTAGTAACCAGGGTGGAAAGGAAGAATGTGTGACCACTCATTTCTTAACACTGAATTTACTCAAGACAAAAGGAGTTGGAACCTGGGGAAGGTGGGGTTTGGGGAGGATTATGTTGAGAGAACAGAAGAAATGGTAGGAAGGGAAATGGAAATCTCATTTCTGCTCCATTCTGCTTTCTTCCTGTGGTCCAGCGTGGATGCCACCTCCAGCCTGCAGGATGGAGCTCCTTCCCATCATCACACAGTGCATCTTGGCTCTGCAGCTCCTTGCATCCACTGTAGCCGCAACAAGAGGCCCCCACTTGTCCGTCAGGGTCGCTCTAAGGAAGGAAAAGGTCGCCCCAGGCCTGGAGAGACCACTGTATTCTCAGTGGGCAGGTGGGGATACAGTGGTCCAAGAAAAGGGAGATTAAGTTGGTGCCCAATACTTTCCTCTGAATGACCGAGCAACTGCAGCAGGCATCAAGCTGTACAAAGTGTCTGTCCCACAATCTCAGAAGGCCTCCCTACCCAGGCCATAGAAGTTGCCATCAACCCCAGGGAGGGAGGTTTAGGTCACCTTTGGGCTGTAGTCCTAAGCTGCATTGTTCTCTTCCCACCCAGATTCCGAGTGACACACATTGAGAAGCGCTATGGCCTACATGAACATCGTGATGGTTCTCCTACAGACAGAAGCTGGGGCTCTGGTGGGGGGCAGGAACCAGGGGCCGGTCAGGTGGCTGCAGGAGGGCAGCCTAGGACAGGGACAACTGCTACTGAAAGGCTGCTCCCTGAGGCACCACCCTCCCAGGCTGTAGCCACCCACCCAGTGCAGAACGGAGGACTCAAGGATGACAGCCTAGTCCCTTGTACACTTGAGGGAGCCCCTGGAACCTCTGCAGAACTGAACTTGGGCACTAGAGGAAGAGGCCCAAGTCCAGAGCTGCTTAGTCAAGAGGCAAATGGACAGCCAACCAAACTGGACACCTCAGGTCAGCAGGTATGAAGACATGGTCAGAGATGCATTGGGCAATGGTGGACACACATCTTCTGTCCCTATGCTGAGCAACACTGATTATCCACCTCCTCTTCCCAATGAACACTTCCCCTTCTCTCAGGAGTCTCTACCATCAGACGCAGGGGGTATATGAGGCGAGTCTCCCTGAGCTCGAGATCAGGTAATCTCATCCTCTCACCTTCTACCTAAACCACCCAAACCCATCGACTCCCTGAGACCCTGGGGTGAACTACAGGCTTAGTGTGTGTTACAGAGTCCTTGGCTGGTGGTGGGGAGTGGGAGTGGGCATAGAGGTTCTCCAGGAGTTAGAAATGGTCTCTGGAGAATTGGTCAATCAGAGCTCAAACAGGAAGCAACAATGTCCCCCTTCCTTTCTTCCAAGCCTCAGTCTTCACTGTGCTGATGGATACCAGCAGGCATTGCCAGGGTATGGGTAGCCATGAAGGCTCTGCCCTCCACTGGACAGCACTGCTCCTCAGTTGAGGGACCAGCTCTACTTCTATCCGGAGTTACATGGTCCCAGGCTGAGGGACCTCAGGAGGAGCCGCTCCCAATTCTCAACCCCTCATTCTTTTTCCTTTCCCTACTTGCCAATGGGTTGCCTGGCCTGCCTTCCCCAAAATCTCGCTCCACATGCAAGAGCGTGGCAGCTGGGACCAGGCCCTACCCGTGGTGGGCCCCTAAAGCAATAGCACCTTAGGCCCCCTGCCCTCTTGGCACAAGAGGCCCAGGCCCTGGCTTGGACTTCACGCCCTTTATTCACTGTCAATAAATCCGCTCAGACCATTACAGTTGCTTTGCATCCTGGCTCCAGCTCCTTCTGACTTCCAAGACCTGCTCTTCTCCTGGCTCCAGGCCTGGTGACCCCAGCATTCGGGGTGGAGTTGGCCACAGAGGCAGGGTGAAGACAGAGATGAGCCAGAACCGTAAAATGCTTTAAGGAATGGGTACCAGCCCCAGAAATTTTGGGATATTTTACCACCCTAGATATGGGGTGATGGTAAAAAAAAAAAAAATCAAAGGGGTAGTTCCGGCCCAGAGATGACAGAAGAACAATGTGGGAAAGGAATGGGTTCAAATCCCAGAAATGGGAACAGGGCCAGCTTCTACCCCTGGAGGCGAGAGTGGACATGGGGGAAGACTGCAACTTTTGCCTATGTCGCTCCAGATCATTGCAGGGGTGGTGTCTGTCAGCATGGAGATAGGGGCAGCAGCATCACTGGGGGGCAGTGACCCCCCGGCCTTCAGGTGAGGGGATCTGGATGGCCAGGATCCGGGGCTTTGGCTGGTGGGGGAGGTGGTGGACGCATCTGCAGGGGATATACATAATCAGTGCCCCAGAATTCCTCTTGGGAATATCCCTGTCCATTACCTCAGCCCAGCATACAAAACAGCACCCATAGGAATGACCCTTCAGGACAGTCTTCTCCAAGACAGAGGCTCTTACCGGCCTGAGTCGAGGCACCATCATGTCCAGAGGTCCTGGGCAGTCTAGGACTTTGTCTAGAAATAGAAACCGAAAGTCAGTTCTCAAGCTTTGTTGAGCTCCATGCTGCATCTCCAGCACTTAGGATAGTGATACTTTATAAATACTTGTTGACTTGGCAAAAAATAATCACCGGCCTGAGCTATAAAATCCATTAGTCCATCCATCCTCACATACTTAATGCACAACTGCTCTGTACAAAGGACCAAAGAAAGGGGGCGGAGTACAACAGCTCCCCTCGAAGTGGCTATCGAGAATCCCATATCACACACATGCACGCACAGAGGGGCGCAGGGAGCACATGCCCCAATGCGACCTTACTCAAAGTGAAGTAGGAGTGGCGGAAGAGATGAGACTGACTATCGTCAGGGCATGTGACTTGGAGAGATGGACATACTAGAGCATATCAGAAAAGCTGAGTATTTCATGGTGAAAACTAGGGGGCTGGGGATAAAGGGTAGATATGCTTGCCTAGCATGAACAAGATCCTAGTTAGATCCCCAGCACCCCAAAAAAATATAGAAATTAATCCAAAGATAAATACTATATCTCAGAGTTCAAGGATACTAAGAGGAAAAGGTACGTTTTAGGAGAATGTAAGACCATGAGAAAAGATAGCTAATTTTGATAACAATGATCTAAAACATCCATGTTTCCTATATGCCAATCACAATGTTGTATGCTCTTTTTTTTCTTCTTCATTTTGGTTTTTCGAGACAGGGTTTCTCTGTGTAATAATAGCCTTGGCCGTCCTAGAACTCACTTTGTAGACCAGGCTGGCCTCTGACTCAGAGATCCACCTGCCTCTGCCCCCCGAGTGCTGGGATTAAAGTCATGCACCATCACTGCTCAGCGATGGATACTCTTTAACAGACATCTTGGTTAACTCTTTTTTTTTCTTATGTGCATGAGTGTTTTGCTTACATGTATGCCTGTGTACCACAGGCATGCCTGGTGCTCACTGGGATCAGAAGAGAGTGTCAGATCCCTTGGGACTGGAGTTACTGATGGTTGTGAGCTCACATGTGGGTACTGGGAATCAAACCTGGGTCCTCTGAAAGAGCAACAAGTGCACTTAAGCACTGAGCCATCTCTCCAGCCCCTGATAATTCAATAAACCAGTGCCTTGCCCTTTACTTTCTAAAGACTATAAACCAACTAGGCTAGTGGCTCATACTTCTAATCGTAACACATCAGGAAGGCAGAGGTGGAAGGAGTGCTGGTTCAGGGCTAGCCCTATCTCCAAAGACTAAAGTATAACAACAGAAAACCTAGACCAAGTATAGATTTGACTGTGAGAACAAAGGTTTGACTGAGTGAATGCTTTCGCACAATGTGAGAGAGGTCATCCAGTCGCCAGTACAGTAAGATGTTATCTCAATGAATGATTTATACACCGCTGGGATATTTCAGGATAAATCCCATTCTAGAAAGGAGGAAAGCTATGGCTTCACAAGATTTTTATAGACTTGACAGCCACTATTCAAGAGATGGGTGTTCCCAAAGCTCTGCACATCAGGTTCCTCGTGGGAATACACTCCCATGAGTTTGTCCAGTGATCTGTCAGATGTACTTTTACTATAATGCTAGTGGCCCACAGCAACCAAGGACCAGACAGGTTAAGCCTTCTGCCTCAAGTCATACAATAAAAACGGACTAAGGGGTTTGAACCTGGCTCCAAATCCAAGCCCTCCTCCTGGACAATATGCCATGGACCTCTTACTGCAAGGTACACCCAGGGTGCACCAGAGCAGGTAAGGCAGAGTCCAAACTTCATCCTTGCCATTACTTATGCTCCAAGACCCCAATTCTCTCTACTCACCCAGAGGCAGAGCAGGTGCAGCGGATCCTTCCAAGGCACAGGTGGGTGCAGGAGGCGAAAAACTGGGAGGAGAAGGGGATGGCAGCGTCTGGAGACAGGGTAGGCAGACAGTCATTCCTGGTCCATGGGAACATTTAACCAGCGTTTCCTCTCACCCCACTCTCAGTTTCTCTCCCATTTATTCTCAGTACCAAAAGCAGCCAAATGAGGGTTGTAACGGATAGATATTTCGGTAGCCAGTATGTACTGAATAGTTAGTATGTGCCAGGTATGTCATGACAGGGCAACACAAATTCAAACACTTCTTGTGTCCCGTGGGGCTGAGGAGTTTCCCTCTGTCATCTCTAGTCATGACAGTAAGCCTGCTAGAGCAGCTGTTGCTTCTGTCCTATACACGAAGAAAGCAGCTCAGAGAAGGTAAGTAACCACTCAAAGTCATGCTGTGGCAATCTGTACTCAGGCCTATCTGGCCCTAAAAGTCCCAACCTTCTAGGAAGGGTGTCTTGGTTTCTCTTTTCCCTTTCCAGTCACAGCACACAGTGAGGACTAAGCTACCGTAGGAGGCAAACAGAGGGAGGAAACAAAGCTTTAAGATTAATATGGAGCATTGTTGAGGTGAGGTGAAAGGGTCACCCCAGAGGTTACTGAGAACTGAGGGAGAATGAAGAGTCACCTGTTCAGGGTCAGAGAATTCAGGTGGCCCTGGGGGACCAAGCAGTTCCTCTACCAGTAGAGATGGGAAAACTCCAACACGGCCCCCAAATTCTCCCCTCCAGAAGCCATCATCCACACCGTCTTGAGCCCTGGGCAGCAGGCGGATGAGTGCCCCTTCAGGGAAGCTTAGCTCCTCTTCACTCTGCCCAATGTAGCTATACAGGGCCCGGGCCAGGAACGCTACAGGAGCCCAGGAGAGAGGATGAAATGAGCAGTAGGCTGTGGTACATTAGCTCTATGCCACTCTACCCACAACCATCCAGAAAGCTGTATCTATCTATACCCATGGTCCCTGAATCTGTAACTTACTTCTCTTACCTGTGGGCTCTGCTCCTGAGGGATTGCTGCTGCCGTGGCTGCTCTCAGGAAGGGAGAGATCCGGGAAGTTGAGATATCGTTCAGGGACAAAGCCCGCTTCGCCATGCTGGTTCCGAGCCTGCTCACCCAGCAATGTGAACAGGTATCAGACTTGCTCAGCAGTCCATGACCTTGGCTCTTTGCCACTCAGGTTTCTGGCATTACCTGAATAAGCCTCCCACTGCCCCCAGTCCAGGGTCCCATACTTACCTTAACCCATTCATCAGCATCTCCTTCCTCGATGACCTCCAGCCACTCACCCTCGGTGATAGTCAACTCATCCTCACGTCCTGCCTGAGCCCCACAAGGAAGGGGTCAAGATTTGCCCCACCCCTGCCCATTGCCCATCTGAAGTTTCTATACCCATTCACACCTGGTAGCCAAATACCACATGAGCAGGGCAGGGGAGGGATCTGGTAGCCAGGGCTGGGGGGGCAGGCTCTTCAAAGAGCTCCCCAGCCTCCTCACATTCATCGAAGTCAGAAAGTTCAGCATCCTCAGCCTGGAGAGGGTAGAGGACAGATACTGTCTCAAATACTGCATGGGTCTCCCACACGCCTCTCTTATCTCTAAGGGACACTGGGAATCCTCCGTCAAGGCAGTACCCCTCAACCAATCACCATATCTCACAATCAAAACCACCATAGGGCAGGATGATACTAAATAGTAGCAACAAAAACCATTAGGTGCTATATATGCTTCATTTAACTTCAGTATAACTCACCACTGTTTTGTATAACTATATTAACCTCGCTTTACTTATGAAAAAACAGGATCACAAAGGTTAAGCCATCTGCCAAGACCACAAAGCTATTAAGTGGAGTGGCTGGCATTCAATTAACTTACAGACTGCTCCTAGAACCATGGTTTATTTTATTCATTTTACTTATTTTTATTTTGGATTTTGGTTTTTTCAAGACAGGGTAGCCCTGGCTGACCTAGAACTCGCTCTCTAGACTAGGCTGGCCACGAACTTACAGAGATCTGCCTGCTTCTGCCTCCCAAGGGCTGGTATTAAAGGCGTACGCCGCCACCACCCAGCAGAACCACGGTTCTTTTGTTTTTGTTTTTGTTTTTTTCGAGACAGGGTTTCTCTGTGGTTTTGGAGCCTGTCCTGGAACTAGCTCTTGTAGACCAGGCTGGTCTCGAACTCACAGAGATCTGCCTGCCTCTGCCTCCTGAGTGCTGAGATTAAAGGCGTGCGCCACCACCGCCCGGCAGAACCACGGTTCTTAATCACAATATCAGAAGTTTATTGAGAAACTAGGCAGTATCATCCCAGCCTCATAATAATCCTCTGAATTAGATACTGTGATTCCCATTTTCAATGTTCTACCTCCTAATAAGGAATTTTAGCCTCCCAATGTGTATGATTAGGGAAAAGGAGGAACTTACCATGGGAGAGAGATCCCTCTGGGACAGCCGAGCCTCACTAAGCCGTCTCTCCTGCTCCACCTCTTCCTGGGCTTGGGTCATGGCTGGCTTCAGCCAGCACTGTACATCTAGGCCAGCCTCCTGTAGCAGGGCCAGCCGGGCAGCCCCTTTCACCTGGCTCACCTGGTGTGAGGACGAAGAGATAATACCCTGGCGAGCTGTGTCTACCCTCTGCTTCCCTCTTTTTCTCTACCACAGTGGAGGTGGGTTAGATGAGGAGGCAGGGTTTCAATGGCTCTTAGACCAGGGCTGGGACTCACCTGTGCCCGTCGGATGTTCTCCCGCACTTCCTGTAGCCGCTGTTCTAAGCCTGGGGCTTCTCGCTCTGGAGCCTGCTGACGCCTCTGTTCCAGTCGCTGCAGGACCTGGTGAGGATGGCAGAGGTGGGTGGAGATGCTGTGGGCCAGAGCTTACTCTGAGCCCAGGACCTCGCTAGTTGCATCACTTGCAATGTGTCACCTACCTTCCCTGTGAGGTAGGTATTATTATTGGCTCCATTTTAGTGATGAGGAAACCAAAGTCCAGAAAGATGAGGTCATTCCTTACCCAGACTTAGAGAACTCACAAGCAATAGCAGAGAATACAAACCCCAGTCTGTGTAGTTCTGAAAGCTGTGCTCTAACAGCTGAATCATACTGTTGTGTTAAAATTCCTTTCCCTCCTTCCTGACTGCATCAATGGCCCCCATCTCTCAGCTATTCTTACCCACCCCCAATACCTGCACCCCCACCTCACCCGATGCCCATGATGCTGGATCTTGTAGTCCCGGGCAGCCCTGCTTGTCCAACGCTGAACCTCTTTCTCCAGGCCACTCTCTCCAACCATCCCTTCTGCTCCCCGCTCCAGGGCACACACCTGAAAAAGCCAAGGAATATTTGAGAAAAACAAAACAATTCTATCCTTCTCATCAGTTCCTTTTTCTTCTTCATCTTTTTAAAATTCTGTTTTAGGTTTATTTTATTTTGTGTATGAATGTTTTCCCTGTGTGTATATCTATCTGCACATCACATTTGTGCCTGGTGCCCGAGGAGGTGGTGAGTCTCCAAGTGCATGCTGGGAATCAAACCCAGGTCCTTTGCAAGAACAACAAGTACTCTTAGCCACTGAGCCAGCTCTCTGGCCCATTCCTTCTTCATCTTGATCTCCAGTGTGAGGGACAAAGAGAATGGACTGAATGCCTTCGTCTGTGGACAGAAGTATGTACTCATGTAGAGACAGGCCCAGGAATGGAGTCAGAGTCTAATGGAAGAGGTGGAATGAGGAGAACAGGGACTGAACTTTGGACTGAGGTGTGTTTGTGTTCAGACGGAGGTGAATGGGATTTTGAAATCCCCTGTCCAAGGCTGAACTACCAGATCGATACCAGAACAAGGACAATGAGACAAGGGGTCTAGAGCATACTTACGTTTAGATCTGGCCTGTTTCCACAAGCACGGTGGTCTCACCTGATCAGCCCCTGCTGGCTGGAATTGCTGAGGTGGCGTGGGGGAAAAGACTCCAGGCCCCTGAAGAAACAGCTTCACATCTTGTTCCCAGTTTACCTAGTGTTGGATAATACAAGTCACTCACTTGCCACCCACCCAACCCTGTCTCCAGACCTTCTTGGAAGAAAGGTGAGCACTGCATTGGGTGGGAGAGGGGCTGGATTCCAATGAAAAAGCATAAAGCATCACTAGGGAGCACTCACAGCTCCAGTCCTCACCTGAGAAGTCACCTGCCCCCCATGGTGGGCATGTTCCAGGACCATCTCTGCAGCTTCCAGCTCCGTGTGGCTTAATAAAGTGAGGGGGTCCCTCAAGTATTCTGACAGCTCACTTACCAGGACCTGGAGAGAACCATAAGGTACCATGATGTATTAGGTGCATACAACCATTCTCCCAGGCCTCTAGTACAGATTATCCATCCATGGATAGGGCATACAAATGAGCGATAGGAGGAGACAAGAAATAAGACTGTTTCTGGTTATACACAGTCACGTTTAAACCACTTCATAGTTTAAGAACTTCCACATCCGTTCCCTTTGAACCTCATCAGTGTTATGATGTGGGCAAACTGGGATTAACTCTGATGAGGAATGTGGAGTCAGATGTCTAGCATGACAGAGCCACCAAGAAGCAGAACCAGAGCCCACAGATGCATCTTCTATTCACTCTAAGCACTAGCACTGGCCAGCCTGGGAAGAAGGAGAAACAGGGGTGGTGTCTGCATTCACTGAGGACAGGAGTAGTCTGGATGAGTACTGGCCTTGAGCAGGGATGGCAGTTCCTCTTGGTAGTAGTGGGCAAGGTGAGCATTGGTGGCCACCAAATTTAGCAGGTACTCATTGCGGGCTGCTCTCAACTGCTGGGAATACTGGGCTGACTGGGCAGACAGCTAGGGAATGGAAATAAGAGTCAGCAGGGAGCCCTGAAGCATGGGAGTCCTTCCAAGGCCAATCTCAAACCCAGAACCAGAACAGATCTCACATTACTGAGTGTCTACTACATGCCTGGTGCTACACCAAAACCTTCACATAGAACACTGCCTTAAAAACCCTTACATGGCATCTGCATGCATCGAAAAATGCAAACTGTGTCTTACCAGACCTCACAAGAACTGACCACTGAAACCCTTTCCACGAGTGTGTCTTGTTCTCTCAGATCGTTGAGCCTAAGTGACTCCTCAGCTTTTGCACTCACCATTCCTCTCCTCAGTAGGTTCCTCCCCCAGCAGCCCCCTCCTTGGCACTCAGGCCTCCTGCTCCGTGAGATCTCCCTTCTAAATCGCACCCAACTATTACCCTTCATCTGACTATTCACATTCTCTCTGAGGATGGAACTCCATGAGTCCTGTTCTCACTCCATCCCCAGGGGTGGAGTATTGCCTAGCACGTAGAGGTGCTCAAGAATCACAAAGAAAGGGACAAAGAAAGAAAAGTATTGTTTCCACTATACAAATGAAGAAAATGAGGGTCAGAGAATCCAGGGAGCCACCTGACGGGAGTGCTTACCACATGCCTGCCAATGAAGCACTAGGAAATTTGGAAACCTAGGTTCAACCCATTCTTACTTTTATGCCACTGGACCCCCAAATACTAGGCTATAAATGCCTGTATTCCCCCAGACCTTGGTGCTCAGTTTCTGGAGGCTGGTCCGAGAGTGGAAGATCCCGTGGTCACTTCGGTTCAGCCTGTGCAGGCAAAAACAGTCAAGAGTCAAGCACAGTTGGGAAATTTTGATTCCACCCTAATACTCCTCGCACCACACTTTGTGTGTCCTCGGACATCCAAGAGCCCACCTGGCCTGGACATCAGCTGCCTTCTCCTGTGCCAAGGCCCACACACGTTCTCGCTGCCCATAGAGCTTCCGACTTCGGCTCAGTTCCCGGATGGACTGCAGCACCTCAGCCTGTGCCCGCTGAAGACTCTCTGTCCCCTAGGGGCAAAGATACACAGCACCCTGACCCAAACCATGGCTCATCCTATACTGGAGCTTCCTTTACACCATCCACCGAGACATACCTTCCTAAGCACCTGCTCCTTGGCACTCCTCCCAGTGCCCCCTGCTAGGTCACGGTATCTGTCAGAAGCCTGGAGCCGGGTTTGGCCTCCAGCCACAGTGGCATCCAGAAGGCAGCGCCAGGCACCAAACACTGTCCTGCTCCTCCCCAGAGAAGGTATGTGTTGAAGAGAGAAACACTCCACTGGTTCATGAGACCCCTCCCAACCCAACACCATGAGAGACAGAGTGTCCCCCCGCCCCCCAGGAGCCCATCAATCGATCAGTCCATTAGCTCAGCCACAGGATCACTCATGCCTTCCACCCCAACCCACAGTGTCCTTGCTGGGTCAGTTCCTCTGCGGCTGCAGTGTCAGCTCTACCTGCAGCTTCTGTGCCTTCCCCTGCTCATAGGTCCTCACTTCCAGACGGCTCTGGGGCTGAGCTTCCCATCACCTCCAGCTCTGAGCGACTCACCTGCTGTCGACTTCCCCGCTCCGCTGCCCTTCCCTCTTCAGGAATGGCCCAGCCAGCTTCTGGAGTGCCTGACAAGAAAACCACCATATCTTTTATGAAGACCCACCCCAACTGGGGGAGAATTTCAAACCAGGGTCTAGGATACCACCCTTGGGCTATACAACATATACATTTCCAAAATGCCTTGTATTCATTAATTCATTTAACCCTTATAACCATGTGTGGAGTTTGGGTATTATTGGTACTATTCCCATTTTGCAGAGGAAAAAAATGAGGCCAAAAATACTAAATAACTTGTCCAGGGTCATGCAGATAAGTAAGTAGCAGAGAAGGGTTTGGCACAAATCTCACAGATTCTAGATATTTGTTCTTTTTAAAAAATTTTTTGCAAAATCATTTGTTCTAATCAACTCACAAATTAAAAAACATTACACTGTTATTTGGTCTTGACCACAGTTAAGAGGGGAGGGCACTGCTGCTTGTGAAAAGGAATCTAGAACAAGAGGGAAGGTCCAGACAGGAGTCCCATACCTGGCCATACTCCCGTTCAATGGCTGCCCTCTGCTTGCTGTAGGATCTGTGGAGGTTGAGAATGAGTGGTTACTGTTTGCTCCTGTTCTCCTACACTCAATCCTCCCCTCAGCTTGAGCAGGAGGAAGAGGAAACCAGCCCAGAGAGTGACTACATCCAGAGGGACTGGGTCTGAAAGATGAGTCCTTGAGATCACCTCTGGCAGCTGCAACCCAGGTCAGCTGCACCTTACTGCTCACAGCCCCAGCAGGATCCTCCCACTCCTGGAGGACCAACTGTGGGCCTGGAGGTGAGAGAACTGAGAAGATTCGGTGTCTGCCAGACTTCCAACAGGTCTGGAAGAGGAAGGGGATTATGTTCTGCTTTTGATTGTGGGGGTGAGGAGAGTGATCTGGGGTCAAGCCGTTTGAGGAAGGGGCTCTCTGTTTATGAATATAGCCCCAATATCTGAGGAAGCAGGCCTAAGGTGAGGGTCATGAATGGGTAGGCCAGCTCCGTCTGATAACGCCCAACGCTGGCAGATGGAAGCCGAGGAAGGAGTGGCTCTCGATCCTGTGAAGATGGAGTACCGTGAACGTGAGGAGTCTGGGGCTACCTGATATCCTCCAGCAGATCCGCCTCCCTCTGTTGCCGGGTCTGAAGGATGCTCAGCTGCTCCAAGAAGCGAAGTTTCACCTCCTGGGATGGCTTCACCTGTAGGATTAAAAAAGAGATGTAGATCCCCAGCCTACTCCGGCGTGGGGACCTACAAAACACCATACAGGGAGCGGTGAGGGGGCGGGGCCCGAGAGAGGTTGGGCTATTTCCTCGGTTTCTTCTGTGTTAGGCTTTGACCTCCTTGCCACTCCCTGTGTTCCACCCCGAGTCGAGTGTCCGTAGGCTCCCTCCGCTCCCCAAGACCCCCAGGAAGTCCTCTTTCCCGGGCAAATCTCACTTTTCGGGGCGGCGGCTGCATCTCGGATCCAGCAAAGGCTGCCAGACAGTCCACTCCGGAACTCGAGGAGGCCACGCCCACGACAAGGCCCCGCCCCGGAGTTGGCCCGCTCCGCCCACGCTCGTCAAACTGCGCGCCGGGCGCGGAAGCACACAGGGGCAGCAGAGGAACTGAACCTGTTATTGCTACCACTACCCCGGAAGGGTCCCGGCCGCGGGGCGGACGCAGCGTGCGCCTGGCGCTAGGGAGAACCTCGGGCTTCTGAGTCAAGACGCCTGGCTTCTATTTCTAGTATAGCCACTGATTCAGCCTGTAATTATTTCTGGTCATTCATTTACATATGCCTATCACCACTCCCGACACTAAGTGAAGACCAGGTGACCAGGGAAACTGAGTCACTGGACACCTGAGCGAAGATGCCTCTGACAAAGGGAGATACCTTTTCCTAATCCCTGCAGAACTGGAAATGCTAGCGTGAGAGGGGTAAGATGTACGCCCGGAGCCCGCAGAAACCAGTACAAAGGAAAAGCCGGGTACATCCCGGGCTCCAGTAGGCACTAATGGTATCAGTGAAGGGGTGTGTACCCTGGAAGGCCCTGTCATCATTTTGGGTCTTTATGCCCCCCCAGTTCACCAATTTTAGCGTGGTGTGTGTGTGTGTACACGCATGCCAGCGTAGATCAGCGGGACAATCTTGTGTGTTGATCTTTGCCTTCCACCTTGTTTGACACAGGGTTTCTTTTGTTTTTCTTCTGTGTATGCCAGGCTAGCCAGCTTACAAACTTCGGAGGATTCTACTAGCACTGGAATTACAGGCGCTGGCACTACAAGTCCAGCCTTTTATGAGTTCTAGGGATTTGAACTCTGGCCTTCACACTTACATAGCAAGCACCAGCCCCATAGTGTTCACTAAATTTATTTTACCCCGCAATCCCTCCATCAGTAAGATACAGGTTCTACTGCAGAGCACACACGGGGTGGGAGGGGTGACATTCCTAGTAATCTATTTCCCTCAAATTCCAAGACCACCACCCCACTCCAAGACTTTAATTGTTAGTTTTCCGGTCTGATATCCAGACTCCTTGCTTCCTGCTTTTTCCCATAACCCACTTCTCCTATGGTGGCCAGTGACTGAAAAGAGAGTTAACATCATTTTATGCTTAAAATGTAATTGCTTCCCAGGAAAACCCAAGTGCCTACAATCCAAATAGAATAGAGGCTACAAGGATGTGATGATTGGCCCCTGCAAGAAGCATTATCTTCTCTTGTCGTTCTTGAAAGAAGAGACACAACCCACAACAACCTGAGGAATTCCTCTAGACTTTTGTTTTTGTTTTTCTTTTTTTTAAAATATTTATTTATTTATTATGTATACAATATTCTTTCTATGTGTATGCCTGCAGGCCAGAAGAGGGCACCAGACCTCATTACAGATGGTTGTGAGCCACCATGTGGTTGCTGGGAATTGAACTCAGGACCTTTGGAAGAGCAGGCAATGCTCTTAACTGCTGAGCCATCTCTCCAGCCCCTGTTTTTTGTTTTTCGAGACAAGAGTTTCTCTGTGTAGCTTTCGCTGTCCTGGAACTGGCTTTGTAGGCCAGGCTGGCTTCGAACTAACAGAGATCCACCTGCCTCTGACTCCCAAGTGCTGGGATTAAAGGCATGTCCCCTAGACTTTTTAGGAGATCTCAACTCAGTCCAAACAGGGATCCGTGGCTTTGATATTGAAGGGATTTCAAGACCAGCTGGTATAAGGAAGCAGAGTTGGAAATTTTATTCAAGATATTTTAATATAGGTTAAAGCACAAGAGTGAAGAAGAAAATCCAATCAGAAGAAAGTAAGACACATTCAAGTAGGAGAGCTGGTGGTATGTGTTTCCCAAGGGAGCATAGGGGAAAGAGTATTTGTACCCACTTGTGGATATGGGCTCCTCAAGGGAGTGCAAGCAATTAATTTGCCTTAGCACTAGTCATGTTAGTGGTTCTGGTGGTTTTGGTGGTTCTCAGATTACATCTTTTCCTTTGACTTTTTTTTGTTTTGTTTTCTGAGACAGGGTTTCTCTTTGTAACTGCAGGGGCTGTCCTGGAACTCACTTTTGTAGAACAGACTGACCTTGAACTCACAGAGGTCCACCTACCTCTGCTTCCCGAATGCTGAGATTAAAGGTGTGCACCACCATGCCCAGCTCTCAGATTACATTTTAAAGGATTGCTAAGAAGTCTTTTTTCTTTTCCTTCTATCTCTTTTGATAAGAGAGACAGAATTCTAAAACAGTAAAACTCAAAAGCCACTAGAGCTGCACAAAGGATATATTACACATTCTGTCCTTGTCAATGGAAGTTTCAGTGAAATTCCTAGCAGGTTTACAGCTGGGAAGGGAGAAAGGCCTCAAGCAATTAATGGTATTGGGGTTCTTGCTGTGTCTCTTGCAAAGGCTTTAGCCAGAAGCTCTGATGAAGGGTTCCTCTCTGCCTTCTCATATCCTCCAAATTTTCCCCTGTTTTTTTAAACTTTCTTTTTCTTTTTTTTTTTTAAAGACTTCCAGGCAGGATTCTTTTTTATTTATTTATTTTTTATTATGTATACAACATTCCTTCCATGTACGCCAGCAGGCCAGAAGAGGACATAAGATCTCATTATAGATGGCTGTGAGCCACCACGTGGTTGCTGGGAATTGAACTCAGGACCTCTGAAGGAGCAGTCAGTGCTCTTAACCTCTGAGCCATCTCTCCAGTCCTTAAATTTTATTTTTCAAGACAGGGTTTCTCTGTAGCTTTGGAACCTGTCCTGGAACTAGCTCTTGTAGTCCAGGCTGGCCTCGAACTCACAGAGATCCACCTGCCTCTGCCTCTTGAATGTTTTTTGAGACAGAATGTAGCCTTGTAGCCTTGAGTCCTGGAACTTACTCTGTAGACCAGGTTGGCTTTGAACTCAGTGACCCACTTGCCTCTGCTCCCAAGTACTGGGACCAACGGTTTGTGTCACCATGCTCGCCTTTCCCTATCTAGTCTCTCCTGCTACCCAGCCTCTGCTCCAGCTGCTGCCATCCGCCCACCAGGCCAAGGCCTCTCCTGCTGCACTGCACATGACGCCTGCTCCTGCTGCCTGCTCTTCGCGCTCCCCTTATCCAGTTCCTTGCCTCTGTTTCTGCTCCTAGAGCTTTCATTCATTCCCACTCACCCAGTGTAAAGGTCCCATCCACATCACTCAAGTTCTCACTTAGATTCTTTGAAATGCCAAACTCACCTGTGTGTATTTTCTTTTTTTATTTTGGGTTTTTAAGACAGAGTTTCTCTGTAGCTTTGGAGCCTGTCATGGAACTTGCTCTGTAGGAGCTCACAGAGATCCACCTGCCTCTGCCTCTAGTGCTAGGATTCAAGGCGTGTGCCACCACCGCCCAGCCTGTGTGTATTTTGTTTCCTTTCTTCAGGCTCCACGTAAGAGCAAGAACCCCGTTTGTTCTGTTTATATTGTATTTGGCACCAATTAAATACTCAGTACTTATTTGTTGAATGAATGAATGAATGTAGATGAAAAATGACCTTCTTGGTTCCAAAGTTTATTAATAGAGACCCATTCTTTTTTGGTTCCCCTTTGCCCCAGCTCCCAACTTCAATCAGTCACCCCACTCTAGGGCCTAAGGGTTTCCAGTACATGGAAAGTGAATAAGATAGATTTGGACCTCATGCATATCTCTAGCTTCCAAATGTATGCTTTTCTTTAATGCAGTACAACAGTCCTTATTCACCACACCTCTCACTGAAGCACTGTATCAAATATATAAAACAGGAGCTGCTCTTATTAAGGGAAAGTATTAGGGCTTATTGCTCAGAAGCATAATTTGCTGTTTGCTCCTCTTTTATTTTAGTGACTTCATAGTACAAATAAAGGGGCTGAGCCCAGAAAGGGGCCATGATCATCCTTGAGACACAGTCTCAGGTCTCAGTCCAGTGCTCCTTCCATGGTACCATACTGGATTCCAGAGTCATCCATCAAGGGCAGAAGAAGCCCCCCGTGGTGTCTGCCATGGTGAGCGCCTGACTCCTCCTCTGGTTACCTACCTCCTCAGCTGCTGGCCCTAGGGTCATGTGAGGGGCTGGCTGGAGGGTGGGTTGGTAGTGCAGGGAGTTTGGGTGGGTAAACTGGGTGCCTGTGTTGGAAGGCTAGTCAGGCTGGGGGTTTGGGGACTGATGGGCTGAGAAGGACTTTCTGGACATGTAGCAGGCTCTCCCTTCCTCAGGATGAGGTTGTTGAGCTCCTGCAGCAGCTGTTCCTCCAGGGATCCCCGTGCCTGAGGACTGCTCTTTGAATGGGGGCCTGGAGAAGAGTCAGGTATCCTCTCCTCCTGGCCCAACATGTTTGCTTTGGAGAGGGGGGTTTGATCAAAGGACCTGTGGCTGGCAAGGGGCGACTCTGCCTTGGCTGTCCACTCCCATGTGGAAGAGAAGGCGGTCGTGTCCTTGGTAAGCTCAGGGAAGGCCCCGACCTCCTCATATACTGGCTCTTCATACACAGGCTCCTCCAGCTCATCTTGTTCCTCCACAGATCCCTGGGGTGACTTCATTGGCTGTATGGGAATGGGACAGCCGAGGATGGGCACAGTGTTAGAGTTACGGTATTATTAATCCTTGATCAAGTTCTTCCTTAAGTCAGACACTACAAAATACTTGACATATATGATGTCACAACAACCCCATGCAAGTGGGTCAAACTGCAAGACAGTGACATGCAGAGGGGTTAAGTTGCCCTGAATCACATAGTAAGGAAACAGTAGTTGGTGAGGCTTCAATCCAGATCTATCTGGCTCCAGAATGCATTTGCTTAAACCCTCTTTCTTTTGTTTCTCAGATTTGTAGTTACTTTCTCCTTCCCTCATTGTATCACCCCTCACTGTCTTCCTCTGTTACTGACAGCCTACCTCAGAACAGACACATAGTGCACCAGGGCGTAGGCAGCGTGGAACACACACAGGAATAGACACAAAGCCAGAGCAAGCACAATACTCACAAAGAACATGGATAAGGTCCTCCGGTTGTGTAGCCGCCGCTGGACATAGGTGGAGTGGGGAAGAGGGGAGGGAGAGACAGAGACAAAGTAAGACAACAGGAGACGGAGGCAGGAAGTGAGGGCACAAAGAATGTGGACAAGAGGGTGGTGGCGAGTGGGTGGGCATCTGGCACGCAGGCACGCTGTCTCCTCCTGCAGCATGACAAAGGTAATGGCAGGGATCAGCTGTTTAGGACATGCTGGGGGTAGGGGCTCACCAGGGTCTGGTTGGCAGAGAGAAGAGTGGCTCCACTGTCATCTCCTCGGATGGGCAGCAAGGGCATAGTGCCAAACTTCTGACGAGCAAGGTCAGAGGAGGAACGACGACGTAAAACCACCGACTGCTGGTCATCGTGCTGAGGAGACAGTGAGATGTTGGCACTAGTGGACCTGGGAGGCACTAGGGGGTATGGCTGGTCCCCAAAGGTACCAGAAGCCCAGCCTTCAGTCTCTTCCTTCTCCTCACCTGAGCTTTAAGAATGCTTGTGGTCCAGTCCCACATCTCGTCCTCATCAGTGCAGGACAGACAGCTGTGGATGAACAGAGGGAATCAGGAAGCAGAAAGAGTCCTAGCACTAAGCATGAAGGAATGGAGAAGGGGACAGTAGAGGAAAGAGGACAGGGCAGGGCTGGGGAGAGATCTCAGTTCGTATGACGTGTTTGTCATGCAAGTATAGGGACTAGATTTGGATTCCCAGCACCATGTCAAAAAGGAGCAGTTAGAGAGAGGGCTCAGTGGTTAAGAGCTCCTGTTGCTCCTCCAGAGGACCTGGGTTCAACTCGAAGCGCCCGTGTGGTGGCTCATAACCACCTGTAACCCTAGTTTCAGGGGTCTGACCTCTGGGGACCCCAGACATGCACATGGTACACAGATATAAATTCAGGCAAAATGACTCATACACATAAATCTTCTTGATTAAAAAGAAAAGAAAAGCTGGTGCTGGGATGGTGGCTAGTGCCTATCATCCCAGAGCTGGGGAGGTGGAGACAGGCAGCTCTCTGAGGCCCCCAGCCTAGCCTAACCGGCAAGCCCCAGGTCCTCGTGAATGACACCTGAAGTTTACCTCTGATCTCCGCACACATGAACACATACACGCAGGCACACGCATGCACACGGACGGGAAGCAGGGCGGAGCCAGAGAAGAAGCAAGCAAGTTAGGAGGTACTCACAGGTGTACCTTATCCAGTATCAAAGTGAAGCCCCACCTGAAAGGCAAAGGGACCAGTGAAAGAATAACCAAAAGGCAGGGAGATAATGGCAGGAAAGCTCTAAGTCAGGGCTAGGGAGGAACACTCACGGTGTTGGAGGTTTTAACTTTTTGCGGATTCCCAGGTAGACCTTGGCACCTTCCAGAGACCACTCCCGTTCTGGTTTAGAGCTCTGAGAACATGAACAGAGGCGTTAAGATCGAGAGGTACAAGAAACACGGTGGTTAGGAAAATCAATAAGCCATGGGTGCAGTGGAACATGCGATCGTGGAGTCAGAAAGGGCAACATTAGGGAAGCAATGAGATTGGCGAGGATATGAGCTATGGAGCCAGGGGCTGGTACCGTTACAGCCCCTGCTGCCTGACCGGCCACCCAACATTGCAGCCCTCTCGCCCTGCGGTGTCACCTTCTTCTCCTTGAGCAGCAGCAGGCAGCGGCCACGCAATAAAAAGAATCTCTCCTGGAAGCGGCTTCCCAGCAAGCGAGGTGGCTCCTCACGACACCGAAGCAGGCCCACCCGTGGGCTCTCCCGCCGGACTCCTGGGCACAGAAGAGCAATGCCGGGTGGAGGCTACTGGGAGAGAGGTCTGAGGAGTGCTGGGCTGGGGGAGGAGGCTCACCTGTGAAAAGGCAGCCAGCGTGTGCCATGGAGACTTTTCTCAGGAGCAGAGAGGCTGAGCAGGGCTCTGGAAGCTGGCACCATTGCAGGGCCTGCTCTAGGACCTTTTCTTTGGGGTGCAGTGGCCTCTCTGAAGGGAAATGTTGACCGAGGCAGGTAGTAATCAGAAAAGCTAACCAAAGACTGGAGCCCCCACCTCATCTCCTCATCCACCTATCTAATCACAGACATTTATTTTAACCCTGATGCTATGCCAGGTGTGCTGTCCCTGGGATACAGCGGGGAGATCGCTACATATGGCCCGCTTTCTTGAAGCTACAGCCTAATGAAGGAGCCAACAGTAAATGGGTAATCGAGCAAAATAGAGACCAGCAATAATTTAAAAAAAAAAGGATCTATTTTTAATTTGTGTGTGTGTGTTGTGTGTGTGTGTGTGTGTGTGTGTGTGTGTGTGTTTTCCTGGAAGCTAGAGTTACAGGCAGTTGTAAGCTACCCAGTGTAGGTACTTGGAACAAACTTCTGGTCCTCTGTGGCACTTTCAATCACTGAACCATTTCTCCAGCCCCCAATAATCACTTTTAAATAAACAATATTTAAGAGACACACAGAGAACAAAGGGACAAAGGGAAAAAAGCGGGTGAGCAGTGAGGTAGGCTAGGCAGGCAAGGCCTGTTAGAAGTTGCATTTGTAGACAAGGCTCACCAACCTATTAAAAGATTAAGCAAAGTAAACTACATAAGATCATGGATGATATTTTTCATTTATTTGTTTGATTTGGGTTTGGGACGTTTCTTTGCTTTGAAATAATGCCTCACTATGTAGCCCTGTCTGGCCTGGAAGCCAGAACAGACTGTCCTCCACATGTCCCTGCCTCCCTACTGCTAGGGTTACAGGTGTGCACCACCACAGCTTCAGGTCAGATCTTATAGGAGCAAACATAAGAACAAATGCCATGTGTCAAGAAAGTCTTCTTGGAGGAACTAAACAGTCAGTGTGGCCTGAATAGGGATACACGGGACTCGGTGGTGCACGCCTGCCTTCCATCCTTAAACACCTATGTGCAGTCCTCAGCATGGAGAGAGGGTACCATGCTCTGGCAAAGAGATAGAGGAGATAGAGGATGGCTGATGTGGGATGGTCTCTTAGAAATAACCAGCAGCCATGCATTCAAGGGTTCGCAGGCCATAAGGACTTTGAGTTTTATCACAAATTCATTAGGAACCCATCAGAAGGTTTTAACCATAGGAATCGTGTGATCTGGTTTATACTTGAAATGTTCATTTGACTACTCTTCAGAGTAGTAGAGAGTAGTAGAGAGGCAAAAGCAGAACATTTTCCAGCCCTCTCCAGTCTAGAGCCATGCAGTTCAGTGGTTCCTATTGGGAGACAGACAGATAATGGTGACTCTGACTAGGGAGGTGGAAACAATAGAGATGGAGAAAAATGAATGCAATCAGCAGGACTAATTAATTGCTGCATTGAGTATGAAGATGAAGAGGGGTGGGCATAGAACTCTTAGACTTCTGGACCTGAGAGCTGAGTGAACTGTGGTACTATTTGCTGAAAAAGAAAAGCCAGAGAACAGTTTGGGCTTTATATTGAGGAGGGGCCTAGCAAGGGAGGAAATGACAGTACTGAAATGCCTGTGGGAATGGCAGTGTCACTAAGCAACTGCATATGTAAGTCTATAGTACAGAGGAGAGATCTGAACCGGAGATAAAAATGTGGGCTGTCAGCCAGGCATGCTAGGGTATACCTGTCATCCCAGCACTTGGTAGAAAGAAGCAGGAGAATTTCCATAAGATCAGGGCCAACTTCATCTACATAGTGAGTTTCCAGCTCACTGAAATTAATTTGAGTGTCAGTTAATGGTATTTAAAGCCATGGGGAAGAATGTAAGTAGAAAAGAAAAAAAAAAAAGGCCCAGTATTGACTTCTGGCTCTTCTAACACTTCAATCAGGGCAAACAAGGAAAAGGAGCCTCCTTTGAGATAGAGGGGAAACCTTTGCTGAAGCTAAGAGAAGACTGAGAAAAAGAATCCATCCACTACGGGAGCACCTTCTCATGTGGATGAGTTGACTTAGTAAAATGGCCATGACATCTGGCAACAGGGAAGTAACTGATGACCTTGGTCATGTGTCCACACACACAAATGTGTGATCGTGCTCACCGAGCTCTCCGTGCTCAAGAATTTCAAATGTCACCCACAAGTCTGTCCCTGATGTTGTCCCTCGCATCTCCAGCACCTGGTTAGTCAGTTCCTCAGCAGTCAGTGTTGGGGACACCTAACATACCCACAAAAGAAACCATGTTGATTAGACCATTGCGCCCGCCCTTCTCCCCTTCCCCTCCAGTCCCTAAAGACTGACCTTTAGGGTGACACAATTGTCCGGGAGCTGCTGTTCTATATAAACTTCCATGATGAGATCTCCAGCCTGGGACAACTGAGGGGAGATAGAGGAGGACACAGAGGTCACAAAAATACAGGATGGAAGAATGCTTCCTTTGTAGCTCCTCCAACAAAGGTCTCCTTCCAGCCCTCACTCCCAGCATGCCTTGGGCCTTGACTTGAGCTCCAGACCTGGGAGACTGTGGGTTTGGCCTCATGTGGTGCCACCTCAGACAGTGAGATGCAATGGCTTCAAGAAGAGGTTTGCAGTCAAGACTGCTTATGTCCCTTCTCTGCCACTCACCCACTATGACCTCGAAGAAGTGACTCAAGAGCCTCAATTCTTTATTTGAAAAAAAAAAAAAATGAGACTACCTACTTAATGGAGTTTGTGGTGCTAACATGAGATTAGAGATTTCTGGAACATAGGATGTCCTCAACAGTACTTGTTATTGTATTTTAAACAATATTCTTCCTGCCCCACCCCATATCCCCCAAGGACTCATGCTGGCCTTGAACTCCGAGACCTGTTTCACGTAGATCCAGCCTGACACTGCTAGTTAAGTAGCTGAGGATAACCTTAAACTTTTGATCTTCCTGCTTCTACCTTCTAAGTGCTGGGATTGCAACCATGTGCCACCACCACGCTTGGTTTTGTGTGTGGATCCAATTGAGGGATTCATGCATGCTAGGCAAGTATATAATCTGAGCTGCATTCCCTTCCCTGACCTGCAGAGGTCTCTGTGGCTGAACTCTTGATCCTCCTACCTCCACAACCCAAGTGCTAGGATTACAGGCATGGGCTACTAAACTTGGCTTTCCTGAGATCTCCTGCACTTAGAAGTAGGGTGCTGGGGATGTATTTCAGTGAGAGACTGCTTGCCTAGGCTCTGTGAGGCCCTTGTTTTAGTACTCAGTACCACAGAGAAAGTGAAATACTGAAGAATCCTCACGGTAGAATAGAAGACCAAATACACTACCCAAAGCAGTTCGTTCTGGGGATTCCCCATCTACCAAAGAGCCAAGAGTCAAGGTGCAGGAAGACAGGGTGAAAGGAAGCTTTGCAGGCAGAAGGCTCGGTTCCTGTGGTGGTGTCGTCCTTCCTGCCCCACTGAGCAGTCTAAGGCAGGGCAAGTTACCTGCACATCCTTCCAGGTGGTGATGAGACTGACCTCCAAGTCGATCTGAGCTGCCTGGTCAGAGTCAATCTGCAAAAGGGCCAAAAGTTATTTCCGGGGCTGCTAGGAAAGGAGGGAAGCGGGGCACACATCAAGGTCAAAGAGGAACTGGAGAAGAAGGTCAGAGGCCTGAAGAGCCAGGAATCAATGATGAGAGGACGTTGGGGGTTGAAGTAGTGGAAGAAGAAAGCCCAGGACTCTGGGAGGGAGGTGCTAATCCAGGGGTAGGTGAGGGCTTTTGGGATGAGGGTCCAGACGCTGAGTCCACAGGGGTGAGGTGGAGGGGTTGTACGGCAGGGTTAGGAAAGCCTTACGTCAAAGACAGAGATGTAGCCGTCGATGAGCTCCTGCAGTACCCGCACCTCATGCTCCCCCCGCCCATCCGTCTGGAACACACTAGGTGCAAACAGGAGGGCCAGGTTTCGCGTGCACATCTGGTTTAGAGCCGCACACTTCTGCACCCTGCAGAGAGAGAGAGAGAAAGAGAGAGAGAGAGAGAGAGAGAGAGAGAAAGAGAGAGAGAGAGAGAGAGAATGAGAATATCTGGGTCCTGAGTCCAGTCCATGCTCACTTCACCAACACATTAGTTAATTGGGCAGGCACTTACTACCCCTCTACTGTATGCTAGGGTCTAGGCTAAGTCAGTGAACAAGACAGCATTGACCTCAAGGAGCTTTGACTATCTCAGGAACCTAGTTAAGGTACAGGTGGTCATTACTAGAGCAAGTATCAGTTTTTATGTAAAGGGCGAGAATAAACATTTCAGGCCTTAAGACCATATACTCTCTGTTGTAACTTCTCAGCTCAGCTGCCACCTTGCTTCCCACCATGATGATAATGGACTAAACCTCTGAAACTGCAAGCAAGCCACCACAATTAAGTGTTTTCCTTTATAAGAGTTGCTGCGGTCATGGTGCCTTTTCACAGCCATAGAAACCCTGACTTAGACACCAACCTAAAGTCACATTGCTAGAATGGAAGACCTGATTAAAACCTAAGTCTCTATAGTCCCTAAATCCATTCTCTGAACCTTGAGCTGTCACCCTCACGTAACAGCTATTCGTGAAATTGATGAATGAATGAGATTGTGGCATTGGTTTAAAGTGTGAAGGATCAGGAAAGGAAGTTGAGAAGGCCCGACCATACTGACCGATAGAGATGCCCAATGAGGGTAGCCAGTGTTCGGCGGTTGACTCGAGGCAGGCAGCCAATCACTTCCTTGTATTTCTCCAGGCGCTGATTCTTCTGAGGAAGCTCTAGGGATAGAGAAGAGGAGAGCTGGAGAGGAACCAGGAAGAGAATGGAGGCTGAGAGCAGAGACGTTCTGAGAAACAAACCCAGCATGGATCTCTCTCTCTCTCTCTCTGCCTCCTTCACTGTGACATTTTCTGTCAACTTGACACAAAGCTAGAGTCACCAGGGAGGAGTGAGCCTCGGCTGACAAGTTGTCTCCATCAGACTGGCCTGTGGGCATGTCTGTGGGAGAATTTTCTTGATTAATGATTGATGCAGGAGGGCCAAGTGCACTGCACTATGGGTAGTGCCATCCATGGACAGGTGTAAGAAAAAAGGCTGAGCAAGCCATCGGGAGCAAGCCAGTAAGCAGTTTTCTGCCGTGATTCCCGCTTGACTTTCTGCCCTAGCTTTTCTCAGAGATGGATCGTGATGTGGAAATGTTAAGACAAATAAATCCTTTCCTCCCCATGTTGCTTTTCATCGTGAGGTTCATCACATTAGTAGAAAGCATACTAGGACTTGCCCCAAGCCAAGATCAGCCAGGGTGGGGAATGTTGAGGAGGGGGCTCATGCACCAGTTCCACACGAGAGCTTTGTGGATGCTGACAGAAGAAAATGGAGATCCTAGTGGAGTCTCAGAAGTACCTGCAGCCTCCCTCCAACGAGGTAGCAACCTAGCACAGGTCACGGGGTCATCAAGCTCTCGAAAGAAGCGTTTGAGCGTGTCAGTAACGTCTTCTACAAAGTGTTCCCGTGGTCTGAGCTTCACTGACCGGGCATCCCGCCTAAATTCAGCCAAGAGTTTCAGGCTGCGGGCCCGAGCACCCCCTTTCCGATAGACACCTTCCAGCCGAAGCCCTGAAAACAACCAATAGCCCCTGTTCAATATTGTGTGAAGACAGATATTGAAGAACACCACCCACCCAGCAGCCCCTTGATGATCATCAACCCCATGCTATGTGGCTGCTTGGTCTCAGCTACTTGCTAGACCAGTCTTGGTTCTCAACTCCCTGCTGGAAAGTCCTTTCTTTCTTTTTTTTTTTAAATATTTATTTATTTATTATGTATACAATATTCTGTCTGTGTGTATGCCTACAGGCCAGAAGAGGGCACCAGACCTCATTACAGATGGTTGTGAGCCACCATGTGGTTGCCGGGAATTGAACTCAGGACCTTTGGAAGAGCGGGCAATGCTCTTAACCGCTGAGCCATCTCTCCAGCCCCCGAAAGTCCTTTCTTGACCTCACCGGCATGCATGGCATAACCATCAGGCTGTAGCTCCCACTTTTATTTTTATGAAATATTCTCTGAAATCACAATATGGTTGACTGCATTGTCCACATCCTCTAAAACTGCTCATTCACCTGATCAACAAAATTTATCTGTAACCCTAACATCAGTAAGTCATTGTTTAGTATCCATGGGGGATTGTATTCAGCAGTCCTCCCATCAATGACCAACTCTATGGATGCTTAAGTTTCTTATATGAAGTGGTGCATTTGCACGTAACTATAGTGATATTTCATTTGTGATTAAACGTGTGTTCCACCACTGCCTGGTCAGTAAGGTTGACCAGTCAGTGTGACTGTTTTATTCTCTGATCTTCAGGCAAGCTTTATTTATTAAAATACAAATGAAATATCACTACACATAACCCTATGTAAATCATCTCTGGATTGCTTATAATACCTAATATGATGTAAAGAATGACCAATATATATAGTCACTACAACTGTTTTCAAATTTTCTGTGTTTAGTTGGCTGAGTATACAGATATAGAAACTGTGGCTACAGAGAGCCTGTGCACTTCTGGTTAACTTGTAACATAGACAGAGTAAAGAAAAAGTCAGCTCTTTCTCCCACACACATGCTCCTAGCTAAGGTCTCAGGTTATTAATAAATATCCTTTTTTTTCTTTTTGAGGAACTAGGGATGGAAACCAGGGCCTCACACATACAAGGCAAATACTCTGCCACTGAGCTGTGGCCCCAGCCACATCCCTTTTATGAAATATTTAGTCATATGTTCCTTTTCTTTCTGCTGGTGATTTTGCTGGTGAAAACGCCCTTTCAAGAGTATGTAGATTGTTGCATGAGGTAGTGTTGCATGAGGACCCTGTGATGTGGTTTACAGAGAACATTAAATAAGTTTCATTCAGGTCTGTTTGTGCTGATGTTGAGCTTGAACTGAGTGTCATTGAATCAACCATATATATTAAATAAACTGCCTTTACACAACAAAACATGCCAAACAAGTTTGTTTGTTTGTTGTTTTTGTTTGTTTTTTTGTGAACTGGTTGGTAAAAACCTTGTGACCAGAAGTTCCGAGAACTCTCATCCTGCCTCTCCCCTGGGAATGATATTCAGTATTCAAGTAATTAAGTGTTTGCAGTGGCTTTGTAGAACATAACTCCGGCAAATAACGAGAGCTGATGATGTTTGTTTTCTTAATACCCATCTTTCCCAGTAGCCTGTGAGCCTCGCAGGGCCTTCCCTGTTCCCCCAGCCTCCTCGCCGACAGCCCTGTGGTAGCACCTGAACCAACAGCTGCCAAATGAGTACTGCCATGCAGACCTTGGAGGGGAAGGTGTGTCCATCTCGGGCCTTCTCTTGAGGCCTCAGACTGAATACTAGGGAAGCTAAAAAGGGAGCGAGGAGCTGGTGAGTGTAAGATCACTGGATGAGGTTACCGCCAAAGTGGGGAGAATGTCATTAGCCACTATCTATCCACTGCCCATGACTGGTAAAATACAACTCTTTGTATGGTCATAAAGGTGTCTTTCTTTTTTCCTTCAATACTAGGATTAAACCCAGAGTTTCTGGGTTCTTATCCATGCCAGGATAAGAACCTTATCCATAATCAATACCTTCAGCCCTTTTTGTATTTTGAGATGAGCTCCCACTAAGTTGCTTATGCTGCCCTTGAACTTGTTTCATAGCCTAATGCCTTGAACTTGGACTCCTTCTACCTCAAATTACTGAATAGTTGTAGTAGGCCCAGTTGTTTCCTTTGTTTCCTTGGCTGGTTTTGATGCTGGGGATAGAACCCAGATTCTGTAACCACCTTGGTGTCCTAAGAATTTTTCTTTTTCAATATTCATCCTCCTAAAAAATGTTTATACAGGATGTAGATTCATTAGGCCAGACTCCACAAATACCAAGAATCCTGGACATTCTCTCTTCCATAGAGCTATTCTGTTCAGACCTTCGGGGATCTTGTCCTGCCCAGGTTAGCCCTTGCCTCATAGACGCCTCCTCTCAGTCCACCATCTCTCTGAATCCTCACATTTCTTGTGTCCCTCTCGCCCTCTGTACCAGTGTCACCTCTGAGCAGGGACAGCCTGCTGGGCCCTGTACTCTTGGTTTGACAAGCACCATCTCATTGTCACACTAGAATGGAAAATGGGGACCGATGGTTCCATTTAATAGATGAGGGAACTAAGGCTCAGAGAGTCACATGGCCAGCTGGCGTTGCGTTCCAGGTAACACACACACGCACGCATGCATACACACACACACACACACACACACACACACACACACACGCACACCGGCCTTCTCCAACCCCTCCCCACTGGCTCATTGTCAGTCGGCGCCCACTCACCATGCTGTGTGACGAAACTGATGCAAGCATCTACAATGATCGGGATGTCGCCCCGGCTCATCTGCTGCTCCTGCAGCCCTGTGCCACCCCCTCCAGCTGCACTCCCAATAGCTGTGTTCCACGCTGCAAAGTCTAGCCGGCCTTCCCCCTGCAAATACAGGGTCCTGAGACCCGAGAAACCTGAGTTAGAGCCTGCTCCAGAGATCAGACAGAAGTTGAGGAACACAAGGAGCCGACTTCCCAGAGCTACCAGCAGGGGGCAACCACACCAAGCCTAGATAGTTCCCTAAACAGGGGAAGCAACTTTGAGGAAGCAGGAAGGAAGGGGTGGGAGGAAGCTGGGTTCAAAGGATCACAGATAAGTAGAACATTACCTTCCTGTCTCTACCAGGACCAAGTGCTCCTTTTTGTCTGGAGTTTCAGCTGCAGAGACCACACCTAAAGAAGAATCCTTGAACATTATCATCATAGTGAAGACTCATAGGTATATAGGTGCCAGGTTAGCAGCCTTACAAACAATGCTCCACGGGTAAACTATATACTAGTACACCCATGTGATATACGAGTGCTCAGAGGTTAAATAATTTGCTAAAAGGGGCAAAGCTGAGTTAAGACTCAGGTCTGTTGTTCCCAGAGTCCTACTGCATTATTCTAGCATGTTCCTCTTCCAGAAGGCAACAGTGAAGACGTCTTACACACCTAGTCCCTCGTCCTGGTCCCCAACCAGCAAATAATATTTATTGAGTATTTACAAGTTGCTTCCTGCCAGGTTCTGTGATAAAAGTATTTAAGTATTTCCTTATTTGAACCTCATTCTAGTCCTTGGAGGAAGGTCTTACTGTTGTCCATTTTAAGATTAAAAATCCAAGGCATGGAAAAGTTGAGTAACTCCTCCGAGGACACAAGCTTGGGAATGGGGTCCAAAGCTAGGTAGTCTGACTTCAGACCCTAGATCTGTTATTACATTCTGTTCTTTCCCATAAGGATTCCAAATAAAAAAGGTTCCGTCTCGCTGTTGCCCATGGCCACCCTCTAGCCCTCTCCACACCCCTGCTCACTGATCTCCTGTAGACGCCGTAAATGCACCATATCCTCAGGGGCTGGGGGACCAGGGCCTGGCGCTGGACACAGGAAGAGGTGGTCACCACGAAGGAGGCCGAACCCTGACAGCCAGAGACCAGGAGCCGGGCCTGCGTGGGAGGGGGACCGTAGCGACAGGCGTCCCATCCGCAGCAACCCAGCACCCAGCAGCTGGTGACAGCTGAGCGGGGAGAACCACTGTGGAGGTAGAAGTGGACACGGGTGGGAAGGGAAAGAAGGGAAAAAGACAGGGGTCCAAGGGAGAGGAACAGACAGGGAAGAAATTCATTCAGTTTACTCCAGCATACGGGAGACCCTGTGTGGCTGTCTTCCCCCCCCCCCTTCTTTTTTTTCAGTTTTTGAGACAGTGTTCCTCTGCGTAACCCTGGCTGTCCTGCAACTTGCTCTGTAGACCAGGCTAGCCTGAACTCACAGAGATCCGCCTGCCTCTGCCTCCTGAGTGCTGGGATTAAAGGCGTGCGCCACCACCGCCCGGCCTGGTTTTGTTTTTTAAGAGCTCCAATCTGTCACTGATACTTTTCATCAAAAACAGTAAATATTAACTGCTAGAAAATTAAAATGAAGAAGCAAAGACGGGCTAGAGAGATGCTCAGTGGTTTATAACACTTGTTTACTCTTGCAGAAGACTGAGTTTCGATTCCTATCACCCACATGGTGGCTCACAGCCATCCTCAACTCCAGCTTCAGGGGATCTGATGCCCTATTCTGACCTCTGTGGGCACAGTGCATGCACACTGTATACATACATAATACAGGTCAAACATTCATACACACACACACACACGTACACACACACATACAGGCCACACATTCATATAATATACATATGTATATATAAACGTAAAAAATACTAAAAAAAAGAAAGAAAAAAGAACAAATTCTTAACTTGTATAATTAGATTCAACAAATAAAATCATTCTGACAAACTGTTATGAAAGATTCAAAATGCTTCCTCTCGAGCTCTGTGCATACCCTATCATGGATAGAACAAACAGTCAGGAGACCACAGCAGGGTAAACAGGGTGTCAGTTGCGGCAGAGATGATAGAGGGAGGCCAGAGGGATGGCTCCTGACCTCTGGACATGGGAGGTCGCTAATGACATTCAGGGGAGCAGCTTTGGAGAGTCTAGGCAGAGGAAGGCAGCCACAAGGGGTTAAGGAGGAACAGCGGGCTGCACACAGCTTTCTGAGAAGTTGTCAGGAGGAAAGGAAGGTACCAGGGTGAAAAGTTGAAGGTGAACAGAACTCGGGGAAAAAGCCGTTTTAGGATGGGAGCGATTGTCGTCATCATCAGCGTCACCACCACCGTTCTTTCAACGCCCACAGAGAGAGGGCTTACTGTGTGTGGGCTTCACATGTCACTTAACCCTCATCCCTAGGGGTGAACCTTTACACCCACCCTACAGACATGGAAGAGCTCCTGGGGCTAAGCTGTAGGACTCAAATCTCAGGGTGTCTGGCTCTGAGCCTAAACTTTTTACTTCCAGGAAAGGAGGCTCAAATACAGAGACCGACTTGTCGAGGTATGGAGAAAGTAAGATTCATGAAAGTACTTATAGCTGGCCATGATGGCGCGTGCCTAATATCCCACTGCTCAGGAGGCAGAAGCAGGAGGATTGCTTAAAGTCTAAGGCCAGTCCTACATAGCAAGACCCTGTTTCATTGAAGGGGGAAAAAAAAAGGAGCTTTTGCCTGTTGGAAAACGAGAGGGCAGGAAGATGGCAGCAAGAATAACAGGCTAAAATTCCTTGAATTTTAGTGCCCTGCCTCCTAGCTCTGTGACCTTAACCGGATGAATTCCTAACCTCTAAGACCTTTCATAAAATAGATCATCAAAAATACCTCTAAAGATTGTTATAAAAATTAAATGAGACATTGAGTGAGTACTTCTTAAAACATAGGGACTGGCACAGAATAAGTACTCAGCCAACTTTGCCTGTTGGAAGAGAATAGGGTGGGAGTGGGTGGGGATGGGGACACTGTGAGCTGCTGGAGAGGGGTCTTTTCTCCTCACCTTGCCCACTGCGGTGATCCAGGCCTCCAGACTGTCTGCTCCGTCTGTGGCAAAATGCTGGATTCTTCCCCCAGTGAGGATGAGTTCAAAGGAAAATGGAAACCTGAAGGATAGATGATGTCAGGAGGATAGCAGGGGGTAATGAGGGCACTGCCAGGTTGGGTACTGGTAAGAGCGGGATGGAGAGGGGAGTGTCACCTGTCAAGGTCACCTGGATCAGCAGGTGGGGGGCTTACACCCAGACATACAACATCCTGGGGCTGGAGAAGGCTGAGAGGTTCAGGGCTGCTCTCTGATGCAAACATTTCCAGGGCAGCTCCCAGCACACACCACAAGCGGGGCGGAGCTAAGTGGAAGAGAGATAGAGGAGCTGTCACCAGCCCCGTGTCACAGTCCCCGTTCCCACATACTTATTTTACGTCAAGCCTTCTTCCTATGGCTGATACTACGAAATCTTCACAGTCATTCTAGCAAGTGGGTTTGTATTTAAACATTGCCCTGCAGATGGGAAAACTGAGGCTTGCTGTCGCGCAGCATGCCTGAGTCACACAAGGAGGAGGGAACAGAGTGGACATTTGACCCAGATAGTCTGACGTCAGAGCAGAATCTCTTGACTGTCATCTAGTGCTGTGACCTGACCGACCTCTAGCATCCTAGTCCACTCCAGGGCACTTTCCTATCCCAGCTCTGTCTTTCTGTCTCTCTGCAACACATTAGCCCTAACCTGTCTCCTCCCATCCCCTGGCTCCAGCTTGCTCACCATCGCGGCCCCTGCGGAGGGGTGGGGCTCCAGCCTTGTTGCTGACGGGACCGCAGTATAGGAAGCCTCTGTAAGAAGCGGGCACTACCACTTCGTTGTATACTCCAGGGGAGGAGTCTGCCAGGGGAAGAAGGGATCAGGTGAGGACAATGCAGGGATGGCGGGACTTCCATTGGAAAATGCATCCAGTGGGACCAGACCATGGGACCCAGTTCCACCAACAGCATGAAGTGCAGCCCAGTGGGACTGAGTCCCTCACTACCCAGAGTGCCACAGGAGGAAAGGACAGAGACAGGCCTCTAGCCTAGTGTTCACCTACTTCTCTCCCCACCAGCCACCCAACCAGGCAGGCGGTTCTAGGTGGGCACACCAGAGCACGGCCATCTTTAAGTGTCCTGACATATCCAGTCTGATAAGTGGTAGCCAAAATCATTAAACCAGCTACTTATTCCAGCAATAAGAACGTCCCCAGGAAGCTGAGACCTGCCTGGCAGGTTGATGCTGTCAAGATGGTAAGGTACTAACACCTGGGCACATTCTGTTCTAGGCAGTGACCTCAGGGTCTTATCGCTCATCCCTTGACCTCGGGAAGTCTGAGAGCTTAGGAAACTGCCAAGCCTGCCATTGCGATAGATAGGAGAATGAGGTAATGGGCCCCTCCTGAAAGAAATGAGTCACAGGTTGGGTGTGGGAACTCCTAGGGAGATAGGGAGTTACTTGAGAGGATGACCTGATGGTAGAAGACTAAGCAAGCTGCCATTGAGGACTGAAGGGGACCAGGGCTCCTCTCCCTCCGTGGCTTCTACGCAGAGGAGCTGGGTCATGTTCTTTAGCAGGTTGGGTCCCACCATAGCTGCACAGAGTGCCTACAGGGAATGAAGGATCTCCGTCAGCCTCCTCCACAACCCAAGAGCTCCTCCAGTTTATCACCAAAAGCAGCCATTACCAACCACCCAGGTCTAGGCATTCCAATACAGACTGCACCCCATCCCCCATGAACACTGACCTGTCCCTCCTACCTGTAGAAGCTGGCTATGATCCGGATGCTGAGGATGGGGCTTCCGGAAGAGACCCAGCTTGTACTTGCGGGAGATAAACTCTCCCCGAGGGCCAGGGGCTGAATCTGGATGCAGCCCTTCACCTGGGGGTAGTGCCCCTGCCCAGAAGCTGTTGGCACGATCATTTCCCAGGACAATGAACAACTGCAGAATGACATGAGGCCAAGATGAGTGACCAGAACTCAAAAGTCTCCTGACAGCCTCATCCCCAAGCTGGACCCCAAGTCTGCTTTTGGATGCTCCCTCTCCATTCCCCACCGCTTCCCTCAGACCCCTCACCTGCACTATCTCATTGCTCCAGACACTCGTGTCCAGCTTCAGGCTCTGCACCTTGGAGATCCCAGAGCCCAGGGCCCGGTGCTGGCCTGAAAGTATGGGAAAGCCGTGTGTCAGAGTGCTCTGAGTCCCGCCCAGCATCCCCCAGCCAGCAGTCCCTCTCCTCCCCCTCCCCGTTTGTGCCTCAGGTTCACCTCTCACCTGCACACTGCTTGCAGATGACCACCCCCAGGTTGACGGCAGCCCAATCCGGGCGGGAGGCCCCGCAGTCTGCACAATGTCGGTTTGCCCGGTTTGACCAGACCTTCTCAGCCACCTCGTAGTCAGACAGGGTCTCGGTTACTGCTTCTTGCAGAGCGGCCGCCCAGCTCTGTCGAGCCCCCCCAGACTCGGCTGTGAAGCTGAGGGGTGGACAGCCAGTCCATGGGCATGGACCTCCCGCCACATCCTATCCCAATGGCCATTCCTACAGGAGCTTCTAGAAGCCACTTCTGGGTCAGAACTATTATTCTTACTTAATTTCTGTCAGGGTCTCATCTATCCCAGGTTGGCCTCAAACTTTTTATATGATTGAAGATGACTCTGAGCCTCTGAACCTCTGGCTCTGAGGACTGGGATCAGAAGCATGTAGTACCATGCCTGATTTATGTCATGCTGGGGATTGAACTTGGGGTTCTGTGCATGCTAGACAAGCAACTGGAACAACTGAGCTATCCCATCTTCCTTTCCTGACATCCTGACCTTGTTCACTGAACTCGTCGTCTCTACCCATTGATAACCCCTGGAGGAGGCCTCCAGCCCTCTGCACCTTTGTGATCTCCCTTGAGAAGACCCTAGCCTCGCCTTCCACCAGTCTGGGCCCCACCTGAAGCAACGATGGGGTGTGAGCAGATCAAAGCTTCGACTCTTGGTCTCTCGGACACTGCAGCCTTGCAGTTGAATGAAGCAGATCCCAATGCCCAGAGAGAAGGCCTAGTGGGGTTAGGGGTGCACAACACTGTTAGAGTCCAGAACGGGCAAGCCAGGCTCATCAGCTCCTGCCCAGCTCTCTTTACCTGTTCACTCTTGTACAACGCCAACTCTCCAGGGATCAAGGCAGCAAACACCTTGGCCTTGTGTCCACGCAACTCCAACATGCCGGTGCGGAGGGGTCGTGGTGGGTGAGGGGGACGGGGGTGGCCCAGGAGGCGCTGTTCCTTCAGGCAGGATTGCAGGGTAGAGCACCATAAGTCACGTTGCGCTGGTGGGCCATGGGGACAGAGAAGCAGGTCAGTGGGATGTGTGTTAGTTAACCTAGCCTCCCTCCTGCCCTAACCCAGTGGGCTCGGACCCTCACCCTCACTCTCTGTGCGGAACACAAACACTCTCTGGCCGGTAATGACCTGGAATTTGTTGTCCTTGCTGCTTCGGGTCATCTCAATGGCAGTCAGAGGGATCACACCTTTGGGGAAGGGGTCCTACGGAGAAAGCCCAGGAATCCAGGGGGACAAGAACTGAGCTCCGTGCACCGAACTCATGAACTCAGCATTCAATGCACATGGTTACAGCTGCTGAGCCAGCTCCCTCAGATGCGGACAGTGAGCAGCTGAGCTCCCTCAGATGCTGACAGTGAGCAGCTGCAGCCTTAGGTTTCCCATCCTTCTAGTCAGCCTCCCTGTCTTTCCCTCTCCGGTATCCATGTAGCAACGCCAGCCCCTACCTTGTCACTGCCGAAGTACGTCAGACTCCTTCCATTGAACTGCACAAAACGTCTCTGGAACACATAATTTCTGAAGAAGGAAGAGGCCCAGATCACTTAGGTGTTTGGGAATGCGTGCTGTGGGCGATGACTCGGCCTAGAACCCGTCTGTACCCTACCTATCTCTAATCCCTTCTCCTCTCCCTTCCCTTCCAAGCAGCCCTACCCCTGAGGTGAGAGTTTGTCCAGCCAGCCGCTGAGCAGCGGCATGGGACGATCTGTGGTGGAGGAGAAGCTGGCATAGGGTGAAATGAGGTCATCACTGGTCTCTTCTGCATCATGGGTGGGTACTGAAAGGATGGTGTCCCCGGGTAGCTCGAGGCTGGCATAGCCAGCATCTTCCCGTGTCTCCAGATCCTGCCTGCTGAGCATTATGGGTACAAGAGGAACACAAGTCAAACTAGGTGCCCTTGACAATCTCTTGGTAAGTTCCCCACCCCTACCCATAAGCACCTATCGCATGTCTGGCAGGTGCGAGATCTACTTTGTAAAGAAATGGGGTAAAGAAACTAGCAACCCAAAGGGTTGTCATGAAGCTTCATCCTGAGTGTTTTTGGAGGTTTTACTGGGAAATGTCAGTCTCTCTCCTCTGGAAGTAGGAAAGATGTGCAAATGCCATCCTACCATGGTCCTTCATAGCTCATCAACATACACACACACACACACACACACACACACACACACAGAGCATATTACTATTGCTATTGTTTCTCCAAGATGTTCTTGCCTTTCTTCCCCCGACTTAGCTCCCAAAGATTCTCACTGGCATGAAGCAAATCGCCCAAATGGCCACCTGCTCTCATTCTTGTCCTCCCTCCCACAGTCCCTTCTCTCAGAGTCACCAGTGCTCTTTGAAAAATGCAAATGAGATCACTGCATTCCTCTACATGAAACTTCAATAATGCCCCATTCATAGTTAGGATAAACGCAGATTTCTATGCATGAGCTACATACAAGAACCTGCAAAATGAAGTCCCATGACTTCATCTTATTCCACCTTGCCCTTGCTTGCTATGTCCAGCCACACTCTCTCCATTCTCCAGGGTCTTTGCACATTTTGCCTAAAACGCATTTGCTATGCTTCTCTCATCCTCCAGGTCTTTGCCTATGGCATCTTCTTACAAAGGACAGATTTCTGTACTAATCCAATGGTTCTCAGCCTCGGCAGTACAAAACCTGGGAAACTTTAAACAAATATTAGTCCGTGTAAATTTTAATCTCTGGGAGTTAGGCTCGGACACCTGTAGTTTTAAACATTCCCAGGCTGTGGTACAACCAAGGTTGAGAACCACTACTCTACTCTGTTTGCTTCCTATTGCACTGAGAAACTGAAGCAATCAGACAAGAGTCCCACAGACTCACAGCGCCACGTCAATCCGATTTCACGCACATACTCTGCCTACCTCCTGTGACTGTAATAAACACCCGTCTAACGCCAGGCTCTCCCCCCATGCACTTGATTTCACAACTCTCACCTACACAAAGACATCACTGCGGATTTTCCCACCTTCCTCTCCACCAAATTGTCCTTATCCACTTACAGACACATACAACCTTCCATATAAAAACTGTTTGCTTCGGGGGGCTGGAGAGATGGCTCAGAGGTTAAGAGCACGGACTGCTCTTTCGGAGGTCCTGAGTTCAATTCCCAGCAACCACATGGTGGCTCACAACCACCTGTACTGAGATCTGGTGCCCTCTTCTGGTTTGCAGGCATACATGGAGGCTGAACACTGTGTACATAATAAATAAATCTTTAAAAAAAAAAAAAACTGTTTGCTTCACTCCACTCCTGCCATTAACGGTCATTCTATATCTTTGTTCTTTATAGAGAAGTGCAGCAATATAGTCTGTATTTTGTAATCCTTTCGATTTATTTTATTTTTCCTTTTCTTTCTTTTTTTTTTTTAAGTTTCTCTGTAAGTAGCCCTGGCTGTCCTGGAACTAACTCTGTAGACCAGGCTGGCCTCAAACTCAGAGATCTGCCTCCTAGTGCTGGAATTAAAGGTGTGCACGACCACCTACCGGTTTCCCTCTATTCTGTCTTAAATGCACTGATCGGGCTCTCACCCCTTCCACTCCTTGTCAGAGTCCCCAGTGACCTACATGATTCCAGAGGTCCATTCTCTGTCCAGACTTATTAAGCATCAACCCACTCAGCAGAAGGACACAGCTGACCTCTCCCTCTTCCTTACGTCCTTCCTTTGGCTTCGATGACATCATCTTCCTTCTCTGACTATTTAGTTGAGTCTATTTAATGACTGACTCTCTTCCCCAAACCTCTGGATGCAGGAAGACATTGAGGCTCTGGACTGGGTCTCTTCTCCCTCCACACTCCCTCTCAATGTCGACAGTTTCCATATTGAAATCTCTGGCTCAGATAGCCTACCCAAATGATAGGTAGATGTGGTAGCGGTTTTATTTGTCATTGGCTCCTGGATTTACTAAACACCTCACGTTTCATGTCTGAAGCAGAGTTCCAGGTCTGTCTCCCCCCTCTTGCTTGATGCAGTCTTCCTGTCTCAGACCACACTCCATGAACTCTCATGTGCTCAGAACAGCGTTATCCAATAGAAATCAACAAGGACTATATATGTAATTTAGCAACCTAAAGAAAAAAATATTGGCATTGGAAAGATGGTTCAGTTCAGTCAAGAGGACTGGCTGTTCTCACAGAAGACCCAGGTTTGATCCCCAGCACCCAAATGATGGCTCACAACTACCCATAAAACCAGTTTCAGGGAATCCAACACCCTTTTCTGGTCACTGAGAGCAATAGGCATGTAAGCAGTATACAAATATACATGCAGCCAAAACGCTCATACACATAAAATAATTTTTAAAATGTTTAAAAAATAGGTTTTTTTTTAGTAATCCCTATTTTATATAACCCATATATTATACATATATAATATATGTAGTATTTTAGTATGCAATTAATGTAAACATCACTAAGATGGGAGGCTGGAAAGATGGTTCAGTGGATAAAGTTCTTGGTACATGAACATGACAACATGAATTTAAATCCCCAGCACACATGAAAAGCCAGGCACCGTACTGAATTTCTGCAGCCCAGCAATGAGGAACAGAGGCGGGTGGGTCGCTAGCAATCAATTGCTGGCCAACCTAGCCTCTGAACTCCAGGTTCAGTGAGAGACCCATCTCAAAAAAAGAAAAAAAAAGGTAAAAAATACATAGACAGCTGATATCATCCTCTGGCCTCCACACACGGATGCACGTGCACGTGCACCTGTGCACACGTATATGTACACATATGTACACACCCCTCACACACTAAACAATTACTAAGATATTTCTTTATATATACGTTGCATTCATCTAGTGCACTTTTTTGGCAGTAAGTTCTGGCAGACATTTGACGTTCCCAGCTCTTCTTGGTGCAGACCAGCATGTTTCACAGGCTCGGCAATCACATGTGGTTAGTGGTTACCAAAGAGGACAGCAGAGGCTCACGATGAGGCCCCCATAGCTAATGCCTGGCTGCTATCTTCCTCTCACGCACCAACGCAGTGTGACACTTTACCCTCAAAATGCAGCCACTTCTCATCAACTCTGCTCCCACCACTGCACGCTGAGAGGGCTCGCCCAGATCACTGCCCCCAAGGAAACACTCTTAACAGCCTCCGCCACTTCTGCCGCCACGTCGTTCCCAGCAAAGCAAATAGAGCGTCCTGCCACGATCTAAGTCAGAACTCTCTGGTGGCTTCCCATGCCACTAAATGTAAGAGTGACCACCAGTGTAGGTCCTACCCCTGGGGCCCCTTTCCTTCTGCCATCTCCCCTTCTCAGTCACACCCACCTGACCCAGCCACACCACTGCCTTCCCACTGCACCAGCATCTCCCCAGGTTGTATTCCCACCATTCCCTCTGCCTTCAGAACTTTCCATAGCCAGTTCTTCAGTTCAGGTCCTTCAACTTTTTACTCAAATGTTATCCTCTATTCCCCTCTTCCCCCTCCCTTTCTCCTCCCTCTCCGTTGTATACCTGTGCCCCACCTCCGTGTGTGTGTGTGTGTGTGTGTGTGTGTGTGTGTGTGTAGACAGAGGACAGCATTTGAATACAATCCTCAGCACAGAGGATATTTTTTAATCGTCCAACAACTCAGTGAAAAGCTACAAACCTTTCTAACTCCCCGTCCCCCAGCTCTCTAAACCTCTTCTACTACATTGTATAAAAAACTAACATTTGCTAGGTGGTTGTGGTGCAAGCTTTCAATCCCAGCACTTAGGAGACAGAGACAGGTGGCCATCCAAGTTTGAGGCCAGCCTGGTCTGAGGGTGAGTCTTGAAATGCAAACACACAAAACCATTTATTAACTGTCTTCCTGTAAGAAGATGACTGAGCTCCTGGGAGCACTTATTGGTCTTCTAGGGAACCTGCGTTCAATTCCCAGTACACAGGGTGGCTCGGAGCTATCTATAACTCCAGTCTCAGGGGATCTAACACTCTTTTCTGGCCTCCAAGGGCACGAGACATGCACATACTACACAGATATATATGCAGTCAAAACACCCATACACATTAAATAAAAATACACCTTCACAAAGAAAGAGACTTTTTTGAAAAAGGGATTTCTGCATATACTGACTTCCCTAAGTGTCTTTATCTGGCATGTAGCAGTGTTCAGTGTTTGGTATTTGCTGAATGAAAGCAGTACTTTTGAATTTTAATTATGTATCATTTGCTTACATACTTCTTTTGTGGTCTGTCTGCCCCATTGCGTCACAAGCTGCCTGGGAGCAAAAATGAGTCAGTTGTATATGCCCTGCATCTTTAGTGCTTGCTTGCCACCAAGGGAATGCTCAATGCGCATTTGATGCGTAACTGGACACACGGCCACCACTGCTAACTCAACTGCTCCTTAAGCTTCCCTCATTCCCCCACCACTGTCCCTCTGAGAACTCACCTGTGTTCAGTCCTGTCCTGACAGACACCTCTGCCATCTCTCTTGTCAGGGGCTCCTGGGACCCCCACAGGCTGGACACCGTAGTACAGGCAACCAGGATCCATGATGTGCACTGCCAGGGTGAGGAGAGAGGCAGTGAAAGGGGAGAGGGAATCAGGTGAGTGTCCGAGATGCAGGTGGGCACAGTTCCTCTCTAGCAACCTGCCTACCTGTGCCTATTGTGGGCCTGAAGGCAGGGGTTGGGGCAGTGGCCTGGGAACTGTCTGGAGTCCTGGAAAGAAATTCTGTTGATTATTAAGGGGAAAGGACAGCCCTCATGCCCCGTTGATCTCTTCCTCTCCTCAGGATCAAATTCCCAGGTAGCAAGCCAACTCACTTGTCCTGAGCTGCCTGGGCCCCGCCTCTTAACTCCAGGCCGAAGTAGATGGCATTGGGCATCATCTCCATGGTTTTCGGGATGGAAGGCTGCTCAGAGGAGGAAGGATGGAGAGGGGAGGACCTCTGGCTGCGCCCTGAGTCCCTGGATACTTCTGGATCCCGGAGGGTTGGGCTCAGTCCAGGCCTCTGGGCAGTGGCAGGGCCACTGAGCCCAAACACTGTCCTGGGCTTGGGCACAGGCTTAGGGGGTTGGTCATCAGGGGCTGGGCTGGGAGATGGCTCCATGGTACTATCCTCCTGGCAATCCAGGGAACCCTCAGAGCCCGCCTGCAACAGGCGCAAGATGCGTTTCCGGTGTCCGGTAGCACTGATGCCCAAATGCCTCAGCTCCTCGTGGCCCAGGCGTTGGGCTGCACCAGCTGTAGCTAGGCCATGCCGCCGGAAAGTGTCTGCATACTGCTCCAGATGCACCGCAGCCAGCCACACAGCGATGTCCAGGTCCTGAGGGGCAGCCATGGGCTCTCAGGCCATTGCTGGGGGGAGGCGCAGGGTGAAGGGAGGGCTCAGGCTGAGATCCCCCCTCCCTACCACAAAGTCTGAGGCCTGGATGGGGAGTACCAGCCTCCAGTCTTCTTTCAAAGAGGAATGCCCAAAGGCTGTGATCTGGGGACAGAGCCATCCCAGGAGGTAAGAACAGACTAGACTGAGGCCCGTTCTCGCAGCAAGGGGTGCTGGTGTAGGTCCCCAAGTGTCTGCCTCTGAGCTCTGTTCCTGCTTTCTGTGCACTCAGCTGAGTAAGCACAGAACAAGATGCTGGAGTGTGCTACAGGGCAGGGCAGGGTGAGGAGGCTGAGAAGCAGAGGCCACTGAGCTGGCCAGATCCAGCTGCGGAGTAAGACAGGAGAGGGGCAGGCCACAGACGGAGAAGGAGAAATAGCCCCACTCACACTAGTTTCCAGAGCTGAGGTTCAGGGTGGACATCCTAATCCTGGTCATTCCCAGTTCCTCCTCCCCTTCCACCTATTGTTTCTCCTCAGACTTCCTTCCTGTCCCTCTAGCCTGGCCACCCCCACATCCTGCCTGCTGTGGTCAGGCTACCCAGAAGGCCCCTACTAATCCCAGTGTGTGGGGTCCTGGCCTGCGTAGAGGCCACCTAGGAAACAGAGATGGGTGGAGAACCTGGCTGTACAAATGAGTGACCAAAGGGGAGAGGCAGTCCTAGTCCTAGGTGTTCTTTGTTCCCCACGCATGTACATGCATGTACACATGCACACGCGCATGCGCGCACACACACAGAAAGAGGGAGAGACTCAGCTGTGGTGTGGAAACACACACACATAGACTCAGCAGTGTGAAAACACAACACAGAGACTCAGCTATATGAAGACACGCGCATACACAGACTCAGCAGTGTGAAAACACACACAGAGACACCCAAACTCTAACTCAGCAATGCGAACTCCCCTGCCCCCCATCCAAACCTTCCTTTTCTGAGCCTGCCTTTTCCCTACCCTAGCCCTGCCCCATTGGGCCAGCATACCCCTAATCCTGCTCCATAACCTGGATCCATCTCAAATTCATTTCTCCCCCGTCCTGTTCTTGTCCTGGCTCCACTTCCACTTCCATCTCTCAAAATTTACCTTTGTCCCTCTCCTCTGGATTTGCTATGTAGTATACAGCTTCTCAGGCTCCGATATTCTAACCAAGTCGTAAGTTCTATCTGTAGCTCTGGCCACTTCTGACCCTTGCCTGGCCTCTGATGTTTGCCTTTATTACCGCGGCTCCCATCCCTGATGCTCACCTACTGGGTTCTAGCCCAGGGCTCCCTTTCCATCTCAGGGCCAGTTCTGGCCTCTCTACGCTTAGCTTCCATTCCCAAGGCCCGGCTGGGGATTGCGGTGTTAAGCCTCGGACCCTGAGTCAGATTCCCCTCTCTTGGTGGGTGACTCAGTCTGGGCTCAAGGGCATTTAGCCACTGTCTGGGAGCCAGGAGGTGCTTGAGAGCTGGAGGCGGCAGGTGCGGGCGTGTCCCCGTGGGGCACAGCGGACTTTGAGGAAGGCAAAGAGGGAGGGGGGCAGAGGCCCCGCAACAAGGAGGGGCGGGTCGCAGCAGGGAGGAAGGAGAGGAGGAGAAGGGAGCCGACACTGAGGGGCCCTGGGAGCCCACAGAGTTCCCGGAGGAGGTGATGGGGTGGAGTCAGAGAAGCTGGGCCCGAGGGATCGGGGTCCTCACCTCGCTGTGGCCTCCGTCAGCTCCCGGGTGCCCGCCGCGCTGTCCGAGACCGGGGGTCCGGCTGCGCCAGCACCGCCTCCCCGCAGCCCTCCCCCGACAGCCCAGCCCGGCCCCGCCCCGAAGGCTCGAGGGCTAGCCGCTCCTTGTGCAAGCAAGCGCCCGCCTTCAGGTGGTTTGGGCCCCTTACCCAACCGCCTTGCTTATCAGGGGTCTGCGATCTGCTTTCTCCCAGAACAAAAAGTAGGGACTCAGAAACTTCTGGGAAAGGGACTAAGATCGAGAGCCAGGTCAGAGATAGGGGTAGAGAGTAGAAATAGAGGGAGAAAGAGCATTGCAGAGGACCTTTGTGGGGGAGAAGGTGTGGGGCCTGAAAGCTTCTGGCCCCTCTCCCGCACCCAGCACGGTGAACTGGACTCAGGCACCCCGTTAAATGGGGGATGAGAGCAGAATGGGCAATGCCTTTGGAACTGAGGACCACTCCCTCTGCTGGGACCTCCCTCGGTGTTGAAGCCCAGCAGAGGAGGCTCACCGGCTTCTGTTGCCCCAAGCGCCCAGCCTAGGTTTCTTTTCCTGGGTCTTCCAAATCGAGGCTGCCTTTCTGGGGCAAGCACGGTGACCGTACAAGCTTGGACCTTTTCATTCTTGGGAGAAGCTTCTTCTCTCGACTTTCCCACCTGACGCTTCCTGGGGCATGGTGGCCTGTAGGAGGGTTGCCTCTCCCCTCCCTGCACAGTAACAAGAGCTCCAGCCCCAAGCCTGTTCCCCAGCGCCCTCCCGCCCCCCGGAGACACTTCCCCCTCAGAGCCAGGCCAGTGTTCAGCTATGTGTGGTGTTGGAGGGTTGGGGGTGTGCTGGCCTGTGTGTTTTCCTGTTTGTATTATGAGAGGAAGTTGGCTGTGAGTCAGCAGACACAGGAACTGTCAGTAACTAGAGGAAGACCCCAACTTCGGGGGGGGGGGGGAAGACAGTCTGTAGCAGAGTGTGAGGAAGTGGGTCCCATCTCTCCCTGCTGTCCCAGCTCAGGGACCGATCGTCATCCTCAACCTCCCACAGCCCCACTTCCCCAGAGCCTTTCCTTTTAGAAAAAGGATGATAATAATAATTAATAATTAAAATGTCCATAATAATAGTTACCAATTATTGAGAGCTGCGGTGTCCCAGGCCCTCTGCAAACATTGCTTTGCAAACTTCAATTACTCATCACAATACTCACAAAATAGGACATTTTACAGCCTTCATCTGATAGATAAGGAGACAGGACCGCTAAATGACTTGATCAAACTAGGAAGCAGCAGATTGTCCAAGTCACCCACAACCCAGACGGGGACCACAGAAACAGGTTCCTATGCGGGAGGAGCCCTCCTCTCCTTCAGCAGTGATGACAATGCTCTTCAGGGATCTTCAGCTATAAGGAACAAAATGCAGCAAGGCCCCAGCTTCTTCCCTCTGAAAAGGGAACTCCTGCTCTAAGACCAGCCAAAGACAGGGCTTTCACAAAAGAGATCTGGGGACTTAAAACGGCACGATGAAAGTGACCCCTGCTCCCAAACCCCTTTCTTTTTCTTTTGTTTGTTTTGTTTTTTGGAGACAGGGTTTCTCAGTAACTGTGGAGCCAATCCTGGAATTTACTCTATAGACCAGGCTAGACTTGAACACACAGAGAGCCATCTGCTTCTGCCTCCTGAGTGCTGGGATTAAAGACATGTGTGCCACCAGTGCCTAGCCCAACCTGCTATCTTGATCTTGCTCTCTTTTAGCTCTCCCAGACCCATCCCCTTCTCGAATCCCTGTCTAAATCATCCAGCTTCTTATTGGAGGTGGGGCTGTGCTTGCAAGAGAGGGAAATTACAAGCAAACAAACGAGTATCCCACAGTGCCCCAGGAATTGTGTCTGGCTGGGGAGTATCCTGGTAAGGTGCAGGAATTCTGACCCTTTTTATTTTGTTTCCTTTTGGCAGCCAGGTAAAGCAGATGAACCCCATTTCACACAAATGTTTTAAAACGCATAAAATAAAATATATAGAAGTATAAAGGAAACCAATTGTATTGCAATAAAGTTATAAAACTATTTTAATGTGATATAGTAATGTATGTGCTCTTTTATTAATGCTTTAAATAAGATCAAGTGTGAGGTTCGTACCTCACATAATTTTAAAACAGTAATGAACATAAATGATATTTTAAAGATCGACAATACTATGATATGGGAATGGATGTGATTCCTGTTCCTAACAAAGCCCTAATTATGGCTAACATGGCTGGTTTGTTATCACTTTTGTAGCTGAAAGAAATGGTAAATAGCAGCAATTTTTCTACCATCTGAGTTTCAAGTTAAGGGCACCAGGATTAGGGTAGAGCCACAGAGAGCAAGACCTGGCTTCCTCGCTCAGACTCCACCCTCTCTTTCTCAGTTCAGTGATATGAGGTGGGTAGAAAGCATTTAGTCCTTGGATTTTATTTCCTTCTCCTTTTCCCCCTGATTATTTCTCTCCTCTTCTTCCTACTTTTCTTCTTCCCTCCTCTTCTCTCCTCCTCTGTACTTTTTTTTAAATATTTATTTACTTATTATGTATACAATATTCAGTTTGTGTGTATGCCTACAGGCCAGAAGAGGGCACCAGACCTCATTACAGATGGTTGTGAGCCACCATGTGGTTGCTGGGAATTGAACTCAGGACCTTTGGAAGAGCAGGCAGTGCTCTTAACCGCTGAGCCATCTCTCCAGCCCTCCTCTGTACTTTTTTAAATTTTTTTTTTGTTTTGTTTTTCGAGACAGGGTTTCTCTGTAGCTTTGGAGCCTGTCCTAGAACTAGCTCTTGTAGACCAGGTTGGCCTCAAACTCACAGAGATCCGCCTGCCTCTGCCTCCCGGGTGCTGGGATTAAAGACATGTGCCACCACCACCCGGCCGGACATTTCTGGTTTTCACCCTGTCTCTGGATCTCTGTGTTTTCTCTGTGTGTCTACCCCTCTGGCTTCTGTCTCTCTGTGCACCTGGGTTCTCATAATCCATCCCTGAGTGAACAGAGCAGATTCTAGGGGACTCCTGTAGCCTAGACTCAGCACATTAAGGAACATTCTTTGACTCTAGAACAGTGGTTCTCAACTTGTGGGGCGTGACCCCTTTGGGGTCAAATGAGCCTTTCATAGGAGTCTCCTAAGACTATCAGAAAACATCAATATTTACATTATGGTTCATAGCAATAAGAAAATTACAATTATGAAGTACCAAAGGAAATAATTGTATGGTTGGGGTCACCACAGCGTGAGGAACTGTACTAAAAGGTCACAGCATTAGGAAGGTTGAGAACCACTCTCCTAGAATCTCTGGGAGAGGAGTACCCCAGGGTCTCAGGCTCTGATGTGAGAGCCAGAAGGCTTTTCTTCCCCCTTTGCATTCTTAGCCTCTGCAACAGCAGAAAGAGGTCAAGAGGAAGGTGAGCGCAAGGGCAGGAGTGGGTGGAGGGCTCCTCTATTAGGAGAATACGCTGAAGCAAAGCAGCTGTGCATCTGACTATGGGCACATTGGGTCGTCCCCACACTCTTCACAGAGCCACAATGCAGAGCCTCTGAGCAGTGAGGTCTCCCATCCTCTCCCACCCTCTGAACATTGCTCAGGTCTCATGTGAGGCTCGGGGACTGGCATGGCTCAGAGCAGGCCTGCAGCTGTAGAGAGATGAATGAGTCACCGGAAGGGAAAAGCCTGGGGAAGCAGGTGGCCAGTGTACCTTGGAAAACTCTCTTCACTTCCAGGAGGCCCACTTGGGTCCCTACTAAGCCCTGAGTCAGATTCTCCAACTTTTGGTTAGTCAAGATCACTACCACCATCCTCCCCACAAGAACAGCAGGACCCAGCTCTCAGAAGAGATAACCGACAGGGAGCTTGTTATCTGTTGGGGTATCTTCTGTGGTCCCCCAGTGCCCAGGAGACAAAAGGCACTATGAAGGAGATCCCTCCAAATGGTCACCCTGGAGTGCCACAGGCTCAGCTGACCCAGGCTAACCGTGTGTGATCCAACAGCTCCAATCTGCCTGCTCTATGAAACCTACAAGAACACAAGTTTTGATACAAACACACAATGTGAGCGAGTTCTTCGAAGCTGTATCTCATAAAAGATCTTAGAAGATACTATAGCCCTCCCGAGTCACCACAGACTTTAGTCACAGGGCACATGCCCTAGTACCTTATCTCTCCAAGGCTCTTTCTTCCCCAGCCCAGCCCAGTCAATCCCTTTCCCATGCTCCTCACGGTGTGGCTTCATTTGGTCTCTGGTATTTTGCATCAGGGAGGGAGGAGCATGGCATGGGGAAACCCTAGGTCTTAGCTCTACCATAAGGGAAAGAAGGGACATCAATAGACAGGGGGAGGGGAAGAACACCTCCTCCTCACCATGGTGACAGCATCTCTCTTTTCCTCACCACCAAGCAGTAGACTACAGCCATCATTGTGGCTCTGAAAGTCACTTTGTTCATGAATAGCAGTTTCCACACTGTGATGAAGAACAAAGTCTCTAAGTAGAACCCTGGTGCTCGCTCAGCCAGCAGTGCGAGCTGAACACACAGCCTTACTCTCTGTGTCTCTGTAAATGTGTAAATGTACCGGGCTGCTGTGACGAGCAGCCCATGGAAACACATGAGTAATGCATGGAATGGCCCTGATTCACAAATGATTACTAAGTCCCCATTCCTTGCCAGTGTTCTTCCTTACCAGTCGCTCACCTGGTGACTCTGGAAATGCATTCTGCATGCCCACTTAGTGCCCCACCACCCTGGCACATGCCAGCGGCTGTTTTAAACAGTTTCTTTGTGGCTTTTCACTGAGGCAGGATAGAAAGACAGGAGAAATTAAAGGGCTATGAGAAGGGGAAGTGGAAACTTCTCACCAGCTCAGAGTCAAGAACTGTAGCATACATGTCATTTGCTGGGAAGATTGTCTATATAGAGTATTCCTTTTATATAGAGAGATTTCAAATAAAGTTAAAATAGCAACGAACCGTGAGTAAGGCCTAAATATAAGTGGGCTTTCAGTATTGCCCGTCTCCTTTCCCAGCTGGAAACCGGCAATTTTCTAAGAACTTTTCAAGAAACCCCGTTTACAAGAAGGCGTGTCTTAACCCACTTGTTCAACTTTTCAGAGCCATGGGTCTATTTTATCAGATCGCAAGCTTATCCAAGTCACCCTAGGAACCACCCTGCGATTTCACTTCCCGAAAAGAGTGATGATAGTGGCCACGTATGGGTTTCTTAGCGGCCCTTTGAGATGTGGCTTGAGAGGCCACCAAAGCAGCCTAATAGAACTGCTGCGAAATCACCTCAGTGGGACCGTCCCGAGCTCGTGCGTGGGTAAATGCTAGGCATTCCCTGAGAAGCCCTCTTTCCACTTCCGCCCCCAGCTCATAGCTGGTGAAAATCTCTCCTTCCTAAGTTTCAGCAGTGCTGCATACGACATGGAGTTGAAATTTTTCTTTGAGGTGCTTTCGAGGCTTCGGGCTTTACCAGAGTTTCTGAAACAATTCCCCTCAGGCTGCTCTAGGTGGCAGCGTAGAGCTGCGTTTTTAGCCCCCACCCAACTGCTGCTGACGACTCGGCCTAATGAGTCCATAAATCCCTGTTGTATTTCCACCACCTCCCCAGTTCTGCTACATTTTGTCCTGTTTCCTGTCACTCCTGCAACACCGCATCACCTCCAAGCATCCTCTCTAGTGACCCCTCGCTCTCATTCCTTCCCCTGCCTTCACCCTCTTGGTGGCAGAGGGCACAGCCATCACCTGCATGCGGTCCTGATGAGATGGGCCAAGGTGGAGGAGGGGACTCTGAGGCACATGTACTCCTGCCCAATCCTTTCCTAATTGCTTTTCAAATATTATACGCGTGTGTGTGTAATGTATGTGTGAAGGCATTTGTGTGTGCATTTGTGTGAACCTTGGAGGCCAAGGTTCACATCTGATGCCTTTTACTGTCACTCTCATCTTATTTATGTTAATGAGATCGGGTCTCTCGTTAAGCCCAGAGCTTACTAATTGGCTAACCTGGCTGGCTGAATCGCTCTGGGGATTTTCCAGTCTCTATGCACCACCATGACCACCAGTTTTTATGTGGGCCCTGGGGATCTGCTAGGTCCTCATACTGGCCCAGCAGGCACGTTACCAACTGAGCCATCTTCCCAGTCCCTTGTCTCATCTTTTTCCCTTATTTTCACTAAGTATCTCTGGGCAAGCCAGCACTCCAGGGCTGAAGACAGACTATCAGCTGACAGCGGTGGTGCACACCTTTAATCCAGTAATCGGGAGGCAGAGGTCTACAGAGTGAGAGCCAGGGAGGCTAGGGCTACACAGAGAAACCGTGTCTTGAAAAGCCACGACAGGGAGGGGGGAGGGAGGGAGGGAGGGAGGGAGGGAGAGGGGGGGAGCGTGAACGAGCATATCAGACTATAGAAAGCACCATCTGCTGAAGGGAAACAGTCACCTGAGACCCCATCCCCCACATTATAAATCAGGATGCTGCCTCCCAGGAGCCTCTCTTTCAGAACACGGTAAAGAGGCAGCTCCCTGACCGGGGGTCTGAGAGGTGTTCTAAAAAGCTCTGCTTGAGTTGAGGTCAGAACAAAAGGGCAGTTGAGTAGACTGGGTGAAGAGAGTGTGCCAGGTAGCAAAATCACAAGTGCAAAGGCCCTGGGGTAGAAGCAAGCCTGGAGAATAGGAAAGAGCAAAGAGAAGGAACTTGGGGTCCCCCTGAGAATGAAGGGACTTCAGGAGGTAAGTTAAGCAGGCTTCTATAGTTCTTGGCTGGGATTTGGTCTCCAATCCATGAGCAATGGGGAGCCAGGGAGGAGTTTAAGTATAGGGCAGTTGGGTTCGAATTTTAAGAAGTGGTAGTGGCTGGTTAGAGTCAGCACTGCGTTCCTCACCGCCGATGCCTCTAGCTTGAAGTCTGGGCCATTTCCCCCCAGCCCTTGCATACTGCCTTCCTTGCATTTTTTCTAACAATGAGGTCATCATGGGGGAGGAGAGAGAGTTCCAGGCCTCTAAGCCTCCTTTATCTTGGTGCCTGCTGGGATGCGGGGGAGGGGAGGAACAAGCATGAAACTCCCTTCCCCCAACCCCACCCCCACATCTGGGCCCAGCTCTTGCCACTCTAGGCTCTTGGCAGCAGCGTAGGTTGTATTACATAGAGTAATTTTATGCAGTTTTATTGCAATACATTTTATGAAGGTCGTGTAGTAGTACTGCGGCCACCACCAAATCCCTCTGGGGTCCTGGGCAAGTCTCTCTCTGGGACTCAGCTTCTCTATGCAGAAGTTAGTGGAGAGCACTGTTCAAGAGAACTTTGTGCAGTGAAGGGCACATCTCATATCTGTGCTGTCCAGTGTGAGAACCTGAGCCACTTGTGGCCAGGAGACATCACAACGTGGCTAGCCAAACAACTGAGTTGGTCATCTAACTGTGACTGGAGAGCCTCGTGTGGCTACTGGGCTACCATGGTGGACTGCACAGTTTGGTTTGGTTTGGTTTTTCGAGACAGGGTTTCTCTGTGTTGACAGCCCTGTCTGTCCCAGAACTCACTCTGTAGACCAGGCTGGCCTGGAACTCACAGAGATTTGCCTGCCTCTGCCTCCCGAGTGCTGGGATTAAAGGGTGTGCCACCGCCACCCAGCACAGATAGATCTTAAATGTTTCAAGAATCTATAACCTTTGTGGATCATCTCCGGACCCTAGAAAAATACCCTGAACCCAGTCTCCTCCAGCCCGACTCCTGTACTGGGCTTGAACTGTTCATGAACCAGGGGTTTGGGAGTAGCGAGAAGATGGGAAACTGTTTCTGTCTGTTTATGCTGCTATAACAAAACACTTAGACTGAGTAGTTTATCAACAATAGAAATACATTTCCCGTAGGTCTAGACACTGTGACGTCAACCAAGGTCTTGGCAGGTGTCTTGTGAGGACTTCTCTCTGCACACAAGACAGCGTCTTGTTACTGCATCTCCTAGGGGAAAGGCTTGATTAAATGTGAAAGAAGGGGCAAACTTGACAAGCCCTTTAGAAGGCTGAACTCCCAACTATCCTGGAAGACTCCACCCCCTAATGTGATTGATTAGTTTCGACTGGAATTTAGATTTTGGTTTTTATTTATTTCTTTTCTATATTTATTTATTTATTTGGTTTTTCAAGACAGGGTTTCTCTGTGTAACAGCCCTGGGTGTCCTGGATCTCTATTTATAGACCAGACTGGCCTCGAACTCACAACTCACAGAGATTCACCTGCCACTATCTCCCGAGTGCTGGGATTAAATGTGTGCCCCACCACTACCCGGCTCAGTTTGTCTGGAATTTTGAAGACACCACACTCAAATTATAGCAGAGACTAGCTAGACGAGGAGGGGCCTTCCCACAGCTTCAGTTTAGCCCTTGGGTCTTCCACTGTGGACGATCCAGTGACTGTCCTGCTCTTCTGGCCCCACTTCTGCCTGGTCCTGTCTCTTTCTCTCCTCTCTCTCTCTCTCTCTCTCTCTCTCTCTCTCAATTTATTTATTTATTTATTTATTTATTTATTATGTATACAATATTCTTTCTGCGTGTATGCCTGAAGGCCAGAAGAGGGCACCAGACCTCATTACAGATGGTTGTGAGCCACCATGTGGTTGCTGGGAATTAAACTCAGGACCTTTGGAAGAGCAGGCAATGCTCTTAACCTCTGAGCCATCTCTCCAGCCCCCCTGGTCCTGTCTCTTACCCCAGCACACCTAACCACCCATGCTGTTACTGTCCAGAACATCTAAGCGGCAGGCTCTGGCCTCACCCAGCGACACACAGGCCTGAGGATGCCCAGAGGACCCTACATCAAGGAAGCATGCCCACTGTCCTTTTCACTGCCTAGATCCAACCACTCCCTCTCAGGGAACTCTCTCACTGACCCTATGACAGGGGCAACTTTCCCCAAGATTCACTTTTAATCCCAGATACCCCAAACTGACTCTCCTTTCCTGTTCCCACCTGCCCCCTCCTCCCTGTGTCTCAGTGACAGCTCTCTTTCCCTCCACATCAAAGTGGCATCTGGCTGCTCCCTGCCCTCTTAGGCTCCAGCAGAGATGCAGGAGAGGTCAGACACAGGTTTCCACTCTGACCACGGGGTGGGACACAGCAGGGAAATACTTAATTTCCTTAGACAATTCTTCTAGAAGTAGATAGAGCCTGTGGCCAATATTCAGGTGGAATCCAGGGAAGACAGAATTGAGAAAAAGGAAAAGATGTCACACTCTGCAGTTTGGACTGCGGTTTCCCATGAGCCTCAGAGGCTCCAGATTCTGCTTGTATGAGACTTCTTCACAAGAAGCAAGGAAACACCTTGGGATGCCCACATCTCTCACCTACCATTTGTCTTCTGCCGGTCAGTTCTTCCCATGCAGTAACTACCCCATGCTTTTGGGTGCTAGCTTATGGTTTTGGGTGATGCTAGAAAAACGCGTTCCGCTCTGTGCTATGGTAACATTTCAGTTGATTCTGAAGGTGGGTTGTGCTGATGGGTTTGTTTGTTTGTTTGATTGTTTCCAACTGGACACAGCTAGAATCATCTGGGAAGAGAGGACTATCAAACTGACCAATAGGCAGGTCTGTGGGGCAATGTCTTGATTAATGTTGCTGTGGCAGCCTAAGCCCACTGTGGGCAGGACCATCTCTGGGCAGGTGGTTCTGGGTATTTTAAGAAAGGTAGCTGAGAAGCCGGGAGGAGCAAACCAGCAAGCAAGACTCCTCCATGGCCTCTGCTTCAGCTCCTGTCTTGATTCCCTTTCATGACGACTGTGAGCTTTAAGATAAAATCAACCTTTTCGCCGGGCAATGGTGGCGCATGCCTTTAATCCCAGCACTTGGGAGGCAGAGGCAGGCAGATCTCTGTGAGTTCGAAACCAGCCTGGTCTACAAGAGCTAGTTCCAGGACAGGCTCCAAAACCACAGAGAAACCCTGTCTCGATAAAACAAAAAACAAAAAACAAAAAACAAAAAAAAAAAAGATAAAATCAACCCTTTCCTTCCCAAGTTGCTTTTGGCCACTGAGTTAGATGGTTTTATGATAGCTTCACACAAGGTAAAGTCATCTGAGAAGAGGGAACCTCGATTAAGAAAAAACCTCCGTAATATCCAGCTGTAAGTCATTAACTTTTTAACATAATTTTTATATTGATTCTTAGGGAATTTCACATCACGCACCCCAATCCCACTTATTTCCCAGTCCCTCCAAATCTGTCCCTCACCCCCATAAAATCCCCCTCTAAAAGAAAAAAATTTAAAGGAAGATTTATTTATTATATATACAGTGATCTGTCTGCATGTATGCCTGCAGGCCAGAGGAGGGCACCAGATTTCATTACAGATGGTCAAGTCACCATGTGGTTGCTGGGAATTGAACTCAAGATCTTTGGAAGAGCAGCTAGTACTCTTAATTGCAGAGCCATCTCTCCAACCCTGAAAAACATTTAAAAATTAATTAAAAAACAAAGCAAAGGGGCTGGAGAGATGACTCAGAGGTTAAGAGCACTAGCTGCTCTTTCAGAGGTCTTGAGTTCAATTCCCAGCAAACACATGGTGGCTCACAACCACCTGTAATGAGATATGGTGCCCTCTTCTGGCATCCAGAATATATGCACACAGAACACCATATACACAATAAATAAATAAATTAAAATAAATAAATATATTTAAAAAACAAACCAGAAAAAAAACCCACTTCATTCCTCAATCTCCCCCCACTCTCCAGCACCTCTTTGTTTGTCTCCATGGCATTGGGAGCTGCCATGTGTCACCAAGTATACACTTTTTTCCCACTCAGCTTTTTTTTTAATTAATTTATTTATTTAAGGATTTCTGCCTCCTCCCCGCCACCGCCTCCCATTTCCCTCCCCCTCCCCCAATCAAGTCCCCCTCCCTCATCAGCTCAAAGAGCAATCAGGGTTCCCTGACCTGTGGGAAGCCCAAGGACCGCCCACCTCTATCCAGGTCTAGTAAGGTGAGCATCCAAACTGCCTAGGCTCCCCCAAAGCCAGTACGTGCAGTAGGATCAAAAACCCACTGCCATTGTTCTTGAGTTCTCAATAGTCCTCATTGTCTGCTATGTTCAGCTAGTCCGATTTTATCCCATGCTTTTTCAGACCCAGGCCAGCTGGCCTTGGTGAGTTCCCGATAGAACATCCTCATTGTCTCAGTGTGTGGGTGTACCCCTCGCGGTCCTGAGTTCCTTGCTCGTGCTCCCTCTCCTTCTGCTCCTGATTTCCACTCAGCTTTTCTTGCAAACGTTCCTTGCAATGAGTTATGGGTCTGGTTCAAGGCCCCTGGCTTCTGGGACACCATCGATACTGGACCCTCACTGAAACTCCACCTCTCCTCTGCTGTTGTCCCAGTCATGGGAAGCCTGTTGCTATGGTTCTGCTGGACCAGTCCCTTCACACTTTCCAGAGGTCATAGATGGGGTAGATGCCCATGTGGGCCAACTCAAAGCCCTGGATGTGGGTCTGGGTAGTAGTTGATTTGGTCAGTCCTGGATGCTGGGTCCACCCCTCAGGGAGAGGCAGAGCCAGCTCTCCTATGCTTGATGTCACCAGGGCCAGCTCTCCCAGACCCATGGTGAAGGGTGGGGCCATCTCCCCCATGAGGAGCGGGGCCAGCTCTTCTGCTACAGCATAGCCAGCAAGGGGCAGGACCAACTCTCTCCCAGGGCCAGCAAAACTGGTGCTGGTTCAGCATGTCCCTTGGATTTCAACACACAGGGTTCCTATATAAGCCATTTTCTTAATTAGTGATTGATGGAAAAGGATCCAGCAGCTGAGCCCAGCGGAGGTGGCCCACACCTTTAATACCAGCATTTGGGAGGAAGAGACAGGTGGATCTCTGTGAGTTCAAGGCCAGTTTAGTCTACACAGTGAGTTCCAGAACAGGCTCCAAAAGCTATGAAAAAACCCTGTCTAGAAAAACCAAAATAAAATAAAAATAAATTAATTTTTATTAATAAAATAAAAATAAGTTAATAAATTGCCATAAGGAGCAAGCCATCATTAAGTAGCACCTCGCCTTGGCCTCTGCAGCAGCTCTTGCCTCCAGGTTCCTGCCCTGTTTGAGTTCCTGTCCTGACTTCCTTCATTGATAAACAGTGTTGTGGAAGTGTAAACCAAATAAACCCTTTCCCCCTAAACTTACCTTTGGCCCTGGGACTTCATCACAGCAATAGAAACCCTAAATAAGACAGCGTGGTGTTTATCACAGCAATAGAAAGCAAACTATGTCCTCAGAGACAGCAAGGAGGTGACATAAGGATTTGAGGAGAAAGGTCCACGTCGATACAGCCCACCCTTCATGTCACAGAGACTCGGCTCATGCCCTCCTTGTTTATGTCTGCCTTCTGTACCACCTGTGGCCTTTCTATCTTCTTTTCCAAGAGCAACGTTGTCTTTCCTCTTTCCCAGGGCAGCTGTATGGTCCACCACAAACATGTCCCCTCAAAACTGTACCAAATATCTCAAAGATGGAAAAGACCAGAAGGTAAAGAAGCAAGCCACAACTCCACTGCTGTCACTGGCTTGAGTCCCTCATCGGTTTCATCTCTTTCTGTCCCTTACCCTCAGATGCCCCTTGGCAGAGCTGGGTACTTGCCCACTGGGGTCCCACAGATTTTCACTGACTGAGCTCTTGCCTGTGCTGTCCTTCCACAGGCATTGCCCAGTTGTCCATCACCGACGGTGACAGTATAGAGGTCCTGTACTGCGGTCCTCTCCTGTTTTATAGTATCTGCATGCATTACACCTGCAGCCCCAGCTCCCACAGGAACGATGGCCCTGGTCAGTGCAGCAATGTTTTTCTTAAGCTAGTGGTCTAACAGCATTAAGGTGGCTGGGTGGCACTTCCAGCTTCCAGTTCAGGCTGGGCTCCCTGGCATAATGTTTCTCTCTCCAAGGAAGCTGGGAACTGTAGCTGTTGGGGGGACAGAAAGCAACTATTCTAAAATTTCAAGTGTAAAGTGTCCCCCCTCACTTCCACATTTGGCTCCAAGATTGTTTTTTAGAAGCTAGAGAGATTGCTGCTCTTCCAGAGGACCCAGGTTCAAATCCTAGCACCCACATGGCAGCTCACAACTGTCTGTAACTCTAGTTCCAGGGGATCTGACACCCTATTCTGAACTCTATGGGAACCAGACTCACACATGGTGTACAGACATACATTCAGGGAAAATACCTATATACATTAAATAAATAAATAAGAAATATCATAACTTTTCAAGAAAGTTCTTTTAAACATTTTTATTTCCTCTTTGACACTGTATCACTCCCCTCTCAATTTCCCACACCCAAAACCTACCTCTCCTACCTTCATGTCCTTAAAAAATATAACCCAGGCTGGAGATATGGCTCAGAGGTTAAGAATACTGGCTGCTCTTCCAAAGGTCCAAAGTTCAATTCCCAGCAACCACATGGTGGTCCATAACCTTCTGTAATGAGATCTGGTGCCCTCTTCTGGCATGTAGGCATCCATGCAGGCAGAACACTAAATAAACAAATCTTTAAAAAAAAAAAATAACCCAACTGAGTCCAATTAGTGATAAGTTTGGCAACCTATCAGTCTGTTAGACTCCCAAGAAAAAATGACTTCCCCTCCCTAGCTATCATCAATTGCCAATAGTTCCTCAGCTGAGGGTAAAGCACCATAAGCCCTTTCCATAAGGCCCTGAAATTTCTGTATAGAGAGGACCACATACCAGAAGTTCTCAGAGCCCAAACCTACAGGGATTATGTTCCTGCCATCATCTTCCTTGAGTAACTCAAGGGCTGGCCTCCTACTCCCCCACGCTGGCTGTTTCTAGGCCATGAGGGTACACTGGAGGTAGGGTGATCAATCTGTTAGTCACCATCCATCACTGTGTCGCACCACTTATAAAAGTCCTGAGTGTCAGCTGAAACTACAAAAGTCTTAGCTGACCTCATCATGTAGCTCCTGCTTGGTTTTTGCTTTTCGGGGCAGAGTTTGGCTGTGTAGCCCTGGCTGGCCTTGAACTCATAGAGGTCTACGCGCCTCTGCCTTTTGAGTGCTGGGATTAAAGGTGCGCACCACCATGACCGGCTATCACGCATCTTCTTTGATAGAAGCACCATGGACAAGCAAGAGGAGCGCAAAGCTGGAGACGGCACTGATTTTTATTAAGAACAAATCATCGTCTTCTCTAGGGTAAGGGAAGGGGTTCAATGCAATCAACCTGCTGCCCGAGATCGGGGTGGCTTTCTGAGGCATCAGTCTAAAAGCAAGCTGAGCACCCAGAGTGGTAGAACTCAGCCTGCTGGGAGGCGGCTATGCTCTGCGCATGCGTAGCTTCCATCCCTGGCACCCGGGCCTCTCTCTTTAAGGACTATTGTGCAGATATTCTGGGTGGACGGAGAGATGCTCACTCAGCAATTACGTCATTCTGTCTCCTTGAAGAGAAGCTCCTGGCAGCAGATGCTGTGCAATGGTTTACTTGAGACCCAGAGGTTTGCAGGTTCGGTGACCACCCCCGTGTTTCCATCTTTGCCACTGACTTTTGCTTTTTGGAGTCAGGCTCCTGACTGACAAACACAACATCCTTTATTCCCCAGGAGTCAAGGAATATCCACATTTCTTCCACTTTTGTGGAGATAAAGCTTATGCCTGGGGCCACTGCTCTGTGCGTCATGTATGTGCTGGCACTTCCCTTTGTCATTGTCCTGTCAGACAGCGGCAACAGTCCCCTTCTGAGTCACTAACAAAGCCTCCTGAAACTCTGAGAGTCAGGCTGGAGTTTCTTCCTTACTATTGGCTGGCCACCTAAGAAGGCTTCTTGGAGTTTCACTTTTATGCCAAGGTTACTTACTTCTTATTCCTGGTGCATTGGGAATGGCCCCTCACCTACAGCCCCTGACCTCCTTTGACACTCTAGCCAGACCCGGCCAGATGGGAGCAGGTTGGAGTACTGCTTTCCCAAGGCTTGATACCCCTCCAGTCATAAACAGATGGCCACAGGTCTTGCTGATGCAGGGCCCCTCATGTGCCTGGCATTGTGTTAAAAGCTGGGCCAGCGCCAGGATGGAGAAAGGGGGGGGGGGCATAAGCGGCAGGGTACACATTTCAAGGAAGTTTCAAGGTCATGCAGCTCTCAAGTCTTAAATATTATACCCTGTGCCCTTTCAACAAGTCTATCACATCCTTTCATTCTGACAAGCACCCCACCACCACCCCCATTGTAAGGATAAGGAAACTGACTGAGGTCAGTTTTCCAAGGTCATTCTGTTGGATTGACATAGCCACGTTTTTCTAACTTCCTATAGTTAAGATGTACGAGTCCGGTGGTCTTCTAGACGATCTTAAATCCCTAGGCCCACTTTGACTCAGTCCCACCTAATATACTTGTGGGCACAGGCAAGAGGGCAGGAATCTCTTGCAGACAGCCGCAGGAAGGGGCTGCGGCCAAGAAGGAACATTTCCATGCATGTCCACCAGATGGTGCTCGAATACCGAGCCACTGACCTCCAGCGGCCAGTGGGCGGCCCCCCGAGGTGGAAACGCTGTGCGAAGCCCTGTGCGTTGCCCACTGGTCAGGGTCCCTAGCCTTCCTCCGCTCTCCCAGATTTCTGCATCCCTCGCGCCCTTTCCTGCTGTGCGCAGTAGTTAAACATGTACCAGGAGAGTTGAGACATTCTTATGGGCACTTGGGAGGTCTCTTCCTTCTTTCCTGTAGAAACTGTCTTGACAGTGCCCGGTATACCCCAGAACCTCAGAGCACTGCCTGTTCCATTCCCTAGTTTCCTTCTTGAATTCCCAAGGCCCTCCCTGTCACTCCCACCCTCTCCGCTTCTGCCAGTCTTCAGAGGCAGGGACCATTAAGACCGATTCTACAGATTTGGCGATGCAAATGTATGCAAATATATGCAAATCGCCATGTAAAGGAGGCTTGCCACTGTGGTTCTAAGTGGCTGTCACAGCTTCTCTGACACCTGTTCTAAGACAGCTACCCTGCCCCCTCCTGCTCATGTGTCTATCTGCCTTTTGCAGCCCCCCACTCCTCACGTACACACACACACACACACACACACACACACACTCAAGGCTCTGGCTTCTGGTCTCCTTTCCCCCAGGGTCTCAGGCTGACTTCTGGTCAGCAGGGACTCCTCTGCTCTTCTCTCCAAACTCCTTAGAGGGAACAGCAAGGGAAGGACTCTACTGTGCACAGATTTTTCTGGCATCTGATAATTCACTATTTTCTGGCTGTGTGACCATGGGAAAGAAGTTCAACTTCTCTGTGCCTCTGTTTCATCATCAGCACAACGGGATTACAATGCTCACAGCACACCATCTTAAAACACGAAACTGTTCATCTTTTGGTTCTCGTTGACCTTTTGGGTCATCACAATGGTCAGGACTTGGCCTGGAGACAGATTTACAGATGGACACAGCTCAGGCATGTGGATGAGTGGGTTCCTGTCCGTGCGTGCACACATGAACACACACACAGCTGACACTTTCACACACTGACAGGCGCACGCGCGGGCACACACATTCAGAAACACACACAGGAGGAGGCTGTGGGAGGTGGAATCTGAGTCATCGAGACCAGAGCTGTGGGTGGTGCTTTTGTCCTGATTTCCGGGGCTCGGCGCTCCATTTCGAACAAGGAAATGTTTGGAGGGTGGCAAAGCCAGCTCAACAGCTAAAGGCCCCTTTTCAGGACTTCTTCCCAGGTCATCTGTCCTTCTGTTCCGACCCAGCTCAGTATCATCCGGACTCTTTCCACTGACCCTGCCCGACTCCAATGGGCCCCAGTAGGTAGGGCAGGAAGCTTATGGGAGGTGCCGTCAGAGCAGGCTTGAGATGATGTCACAGCAGGTGGGCCCGCTTCAGCTCCTCCCTGAGGAAAGGCGTGGAGGTCCCTGCAAAGGAGGGGTACAGAAACAGCACAGGGTGGCGGCTAAGGGAGCAGTCGACGCAGCTTCAGGTCCTGGCTCTGCCCCTGTGACTGCTTTACCCTCGTTGGCAGTAGAAAGAAACTAATTACACCTAAGTCACCGGGGGTCTTGTGACGTTCTAATGAGATCATGTACACGTGCTTTGTCCAGTGTGCTAGGGTGTGGAACGACACTGGTTGTGGGACAGAGTACATTCTCTGTGCAGCTCCATCCTTCCTACAGCCCTGGCCATCAAGCGCGGGGAAGGAAGAGGGGAAATGCTACCAGTGATCTGGAGCCTGGGGAGCCACTCCATGGCTGGGTGTGGCAGGGACAGCGACAGGCTCTGCCGTGTCCAGTTTTTTCTCTGTTTGGAAGATGATTGATTGAGTCACAACCTTACCAAAAGGGAAGGAAGTACACTATTGCTTGTCATGCACCTACTGTGTGCTGGGAACGGCCTCATGAACTCCAGGCTCTCCCAAAGCTCTGGGATGCAGTTGATCCCAGCATCCTCTGTCCACAAGACAATAAGAAATGAAAACACTTAGCCCAGGACACACGGACCATAGGTAGAGCAGGACTCTAATCAACCCATTCCTGTCTTCTCTTTCCACCACCCTCAGTGGTTTAGACTAATCTGAGTGGGGCCTGGGAACATAGTATCAGCTTCTCCTGATACAGTCCAGTTCTGTCTGCCAGGTCGGTCTCTTGTGAGGGCAATAGTAGAGCTGGTATGAGCTAGTTAATCCATGGGAAGTGTCCCCAGGTGTTTGCACTTGGCTTCCAGCCCAGGGACCATGACATCAGGGAAGGGACCCAGGTGCAAGGGACACAGGTGCATAGAAGTGGGGGTGGCATAGGGGCAGCTTAGACACCTGCTGAAGGCTCAAGCTAGTGCCAGTAGGTGGGTGGGTGGGGACTGGCAGGCAGCAGATGGAGAGGGTCAGATGCGGGCAGGGATGCTGACTCTGCAACCCAAGGTGACTGAGGAGCTTTGTGAAAGCAGGGAGTGTGAAGGAGACTGGGAAAGGGGGAAGGAGAGCCACAGGGAGGAAAAACCGAGGAAGCCAAGGACAAGGGTTGTGTTTGACGGGGAATGATTAGCTCTACAGACTCTAGGGTCAGAGAGCACAGGCTCTTAGCTCAACTCTGCTTCTTCCATGCTATGTGGCTAAAGGCAAAAGCTGTCCTTTAGTTCCCTTCATTGTGAGCAGGGAATAGCCAGTGTCTAACCCCTGAGCCTTAGATTCTCCCACAGGGAACTTAAACTTTATCTAGGCAACCAGCCACAGGATTTCAATCACTGTTGGGGCCAGCAAGGGCCTCCGCAGTGGGTCCCAGGGGCCAGTTTCCACCCCAGTCTGATCTGTGTGTGTGAGAGTCTCTCCCTTTTAATATTTATCCCAAGCTATGGTTACCTATTCCTCTGGGCCAGTTCTGCAGGCCTGTCTTGTTTATTGACTGAGCACCTAGCACACAGTAGGTGCTTCTAGAATGTTCATTGAAAAGACAGATAGTATGTCAGGAGCCAGTGGCTGGGACATTGCTTACCAATTGCTCCCAAGCTGATTTCTGGCCGGCAGATATTTCTAGACAAAGAAGGTCTAAGCTTTACCCTCAGGAACTCACAGAGCGGTGGGTGAAGGGTCTAAAGTGACAGGGTAGCTGAGGTGACTTCAGGGACATCTGCAAACCAAGACCAATGCTTGGAGGGGAAAAAATGCTAGTGTGGTTAGGCTGGGTTGGGGAGTCGGCTCTAGAGTGCTCCGCCACAGTCCTCCCAGGCCCCAACAGTGATTAAGGTCCTTGTGGCTGGTTATTCAGCAGCCAGGCCGGAAGAGAAAGCCAGTAATTAAGAAGCTGGCACTCACACAACCGCATGTCAGCACGCCCAAGTGCAGGGGATAGCTGTCTGTCAGTCGTAGCTGCTGGTGGAATTTTTTAGACAGCTGGGCTCAAGCCGGGAAATGAATATAAGTTACATTTCTATGCATCGTTGTTCGTGGTGGAAAAAAAAATTAATCAGTGACATAGCTGTGACACATACTCATTTAAGAGTCTACAGAGAAATGTTCATTTGTCAGAGGCAGCAAAGAAGAGATTATGTGTCAGCTGGGGAGGGGTGAAATATTTATACAATGGCTAATAAACACCGGTGCGGAAGGGGGGTCAATTGATCGTGTCACTGGCCACATGACAAATACGCCATTGAGTGGCCATGGGCACTGCCCCTGTGCCCGGGGGCTCCATTCTGATGACAAATACAAAACATGTCACTGTTAATGCTCCTGTCGACCACCCGTGCAGCCCTCCTGCTGGCTGCCCGGCTGAGATCCTAGGAAGCAGAACTCCCCTGGAAGCTGCCTACCCCAGCTTCATTAACTTGGATTTGAAGTTGGTAAATTACTCCCCAAATGCCGAAACCACTGCAGAAAACCATTTCTCTCCGTGTATGTGTGTGTGTGTGTGTTGTGTGTGTGTGTGTTCTGGTTTTGTTTTTGTTTTAAACTTCATGCTTCCAAAATTCAGCAAAATGATCGACTTCACTTTTTGCCTCCACTGAGACCTGGTCACCAGCATGTTCCCTGCAGAACACGGGCTACTGGAGCTTTGAACCCCCATGCAGTGCTTGGAGGCAGCAAAGGAGGAGCTCATGGGACCTCATCGTGGCTAAGTTTGTCCCCAACTTACAGCCCCCTCCCAGCCTCCTGACGCTTTGGTTCCTGGTGCCCACCTGTTGTTCCCTAAAGTCACAGTAGTCCCTGAGACACCCATCATTCCAGGCAGCCTCTGCCTTTCTCCTATCCACAGTCAGTCCAGCTTTCCAAAGGGGAGTGCCTCGGAGGGCTGGTGGCTGCTAGCACCCAAGCCCAGTCATCTGCAGGGTTCGGGGCAAGCATTATCTCCGCGAGTCTCAGCACAGTCCTTGAAGCGGCATAGGGAAGACACCAAAACCCTGGCAAGTAGCCTGCCATGCTGCCCAGATGAGGTAGGAGCAGGTCTGATCCATGAGACTCCTCCTTGGTCAACTGCCTGGCCTGTTGGAGCCTTGGGACAGATGACTAATTCCCAAGTGTAAGCCAGCTTCTAAAGACTGACCCACAATCCTGAGGACAGTGAATATGTAAAACCCTATCTGCCCCAGACTCTGCTTGGAGCATTTACTCTAGCAAAGTCTAGCTGACTCCATCTTTCCTCTTCACTGGGAGCAGGTAGAGTTGCTTCTGAAGACTGAAGGGTCCCCATCATCCCAGAGACTGAGAGGCCCCTGCCAGGAGCCTGCTGCCGGTTGCTGTGGTTGCTGTCCCCGCTCCTGTCATTCTTGTGACATCCAGCATCCGTCATTTGATTTGGGATGGGATGACACTCTGAGCAAACAGTTGCTGATGAAATTTCACACGTCCCTGTGAATGTGGAGATTACAGATAAGCACACGCCACAACTTGTTTTTACTTTTGCAAAATGAGATTCCTCCCTCCTGAGGTTGTGCGTCGTCTTAGACATCCCACTACGAGGCTGTGAGGCTGTTCGTAACCTCAGTGACGGTGATAATGACACAGCTGGGACTTCGAGTGTTCGCTATAAACTGGGTGCTTCCTGTATTTTGGTTAATTCTCATAATCCCATTTTACATATGAGGAAACTGAGAGTCAAAGAGGTAATAATTTACCCATGAATGTGGTAGGAGCTTGGACTTGAACTCAGGGCTCACGGCTGAAGTAAGCACATGCCCTATCTAGACTCTTGCCCTCTAAAGTATTAGTTCAGTCCTCCTGTAGTCATGGAGACAACCAACCCGAATCCTGGCTTCCACCATATCAACCCCTGAAGGTCTTGCTCTCTTTTGTCTCTGGAACTTTACAGATTCTTTCCCTGCTGTCTGAAATATCCTTCCTCCTGCCTGCTGAGAAATGGGTATCCTTTTTCTGTTGAGGGCCGCTGAAGATATATTTTGGCTCTTCCATCTGTCCATCTCCCAATGTCTACCCCACCCACATTCCCAAGCCTCTGGAGGCAGTCCAGATTTGCTCTGGTAGCTGGCTTTCCCAAAGCCCCATGGCCTGTAGGACTGGCTCCAAGGTGCTAGTCACAGAGGCGACTTGAAAGATCTTGACCTAAATAGGGTAGTGTTCCCATTGCCCATGCTCAGCTTCCACAGTATCCTTGTCACAGTGCTGACTGGGTCGCTCTTCACCCCCAGATACCATCCAAGCCATGCTCCTCTCTTTGTACATCTACACGGATGGCTCTTCTTCCTCGGAATGTTTGGCACGCTCCTCTGCTCCTCTCCAGTTCATCTTCCTTGTCTCTCCACTGTGTTCTTAATAATCTTCATATTTTTTATTTATTTTTTAAAATATTTATTTATCATGTATACAATATTCTGCAGGCCAGAAGAGGGCACCAGACCTCATTACAGATGGTTGTGAGCCACCATGTGGTTGCTGGGAATTGAACTCAGGACCTTTGGAAGAACAGGCAATGCTCTTAACCTCTGAGCCATCTCTCCAGCCCCCATAATCTTCATTTTTTTTTTCAAGCTTTAAACTTTATTTTTATTTGTGTATGTGTTCTTGCTTGCTTGTCTGCATATGCACAACATGCGAGGCGGTACCCACAGAGGTCCGAAGAAGATGTCAGATCCCCTGGAACTGAAGTTACAGGCGTGTTTAAGAGATTCGGTGTGGGTAACAAACCTGGGTCCTCTGCAAGAGCAGCCAACGCTCTTTACTGCTGAGGCATCTCTCCAGCCGTGTTTTTAGAATTCCTAATGTTAGACCCAGAAGACTGCCTCATGAATATCTGTCAAGTGAGTGGGTGAATACACGAGTGACCAGGGGGCGCGGACAGCGGCAGAAACAGAATGCCCAGTGACACTAGGTTTGGAGGTCTGTTCTGAATCATGGCCTCTCTTAAACTAGGGAGAGACTTGCAGCTAGCAGTTCAAGTCTCCGTTTGTTCAAACAGACTAATGATTTGTTCTGAACCTAAGTAGCCTATGTGCCTCCAGAAAAGTTACTGAACTGCTCTGTGCTTGGCTACCGCATCTTGGGGGGCTAATACCACTGATATCATAAGATTGTGTTAAATCAAATAATTTGAGTTGCATAAATGTGTTCAACACTTGTTTATTACTGTGAAGACACCAAAACAGGTGGATGAACCAGGAGGAACTGCACTGTGGAGGCCATCAGGAATGGGCTTCAGAATCTTGGGCAAGGATAATAGTTGACATGCCTAAACTGCCAGGAACCTGTGTCCTGACACCAGCGCTGGCCCCATAGGCTGTGTGACCTCCTCAGATGAATCTTTCCTCCCCAAGTCTTGGTTTTCTCCTCTTCAAAATAAGGACAGTAATTCCCTTCCCAGAACTACCCAATAGGATTATTGTGGGAGATCACACAAGATAATATATATGAAGGAGCCTCCAAATGTGCTCAGGGCTGTATAAATACAAGGGATTACGGTTATCTGCAGGCGGTTTGTAGGGGCTTAATTATTAGCGTTCACAGGCACTGCAGCTGTGACGCAGCCCTGCAAATGTGCCCTTGGCAGCTCCTTAGCAGGAAAGGCCCCAGGCAGAAACTGAGGCTGGGTTGTCAGCAGCTTCTAGAGGGGCTGGGCTCAGGAGGGGCTGGCATTGGGCAGCAGAGGTGCTTTAGCCCAGGTCTGCCCTCCAGGTGTGGACCTGGGATGCCTGGGTCAATCCGGAGAGTGCAGGAGAGGAGGCAGACGCCCTTGGCTTCAGGCCTACCACCCTTCGGATGCTTCCACTGGAAGCCGGTGTTTCTTCTGGGTTCGATCCTGGCAGCTCCTCCTCTGGCTGGAGGAGATGGAGGCAGGCACCAGCTGAGGATGACTCGGCATTTGCTAGACCCAGCTGGGTGGTAGGGAAAGCGGCGCACAGTGTCTGAAGACCCAGAGCTGTGCATTTTGGAAATGGAAGGAGGCCAGGAATTCCCTAGGAAGCCAGAGCAGGGGCGGCGGTGGTTCAGTGCTTCCCTCAGAAGGGCAGAGGAGCTGAGAGGACCTGGAGCCTGGCTTGGGGATGGATGCCGATGGGAGACAGCTGTGGAGGTGGGAATGGGGGCTGAGGGAGGGAGGGAGGACTGAGCCGTGAGAAGGCAGTCTCCAGAACAGGAGATGCTGCTGCCATCCGTTCACTTACTCAAAATATTCCCAGCTGATAGCACATACCTGTAATCCCCACCCTTGGGAGGCTGAGGCAAGAGGATTGCTGTAAATTCCAGGCTAGCCCTGGCTACACAGCAAGACCATAAAACAAATCATTATTCACTTTCTGTAAGCAACCCTAATGAAATTCACTGGCTCTAAGAAGAAGAGGAGGAGGAGGAGCAGGAGGAGCAGGAGGAGGGGGAGGAGGCAGGAAAGCAGAAGAGGATCTGATTAAGAAAAGAAGAGGATCACCGAAGGTGGAAGGAATGAGAGAGGGTATCGTGGGGGCTGTGGATAGGATCAGAATATGTTAGCTACATACACGAAAACATTATAAAGAAACTCATCATTGTGTATAATTAATACATGTTAATGAGGAAAAATTATTTGCTTTTAATTATTTTAAAACTTAAAAAAATCTTTCTGGAGCACTACAATAGTCAACTGGGGTGGAGACAATTCAATTTAATAAATATTTATTGATAATCTACTACTGAAGACTCAGTAGACAAAGTCCCTCTTCCTCCAAAGGTTGGAGCTTAGAAGTGAAATTGTCACAGAAAGAACAAATTATAGACACAAAGACAGAGAGGCAGGAGAGGCTAAAGTAGCAAGGGTAGACAGCCCCAGGCCAGGCCAGGGTGCTGGAGCTTGGCCCAGGGAGGAGTCAGGCTGAGATTATACACTTGAGAGGCCAGACTCAAATGTCCACTAGCGCCATAGAAATAGAGTCAGCAAGTGGGAACCTGTGTCTCCAGTCTCAGGCGGGGCTGAAGGCAGGGGAGGGTTACCTCAGCTGCAAGCCCGAACAATCGTCAGAGGCTGAGTGTGTCTGCCACTGACCAAATGTGGGGGCAGCAGGTATGGGTGTCACACTTCTCTAATCAGCATCTTCGGCTGTGACTCAACAGTAAGAGTCCTTTCCGTGGGCTCGGCACCTCTGTCCACCAGGCCTCCTCCTCCCTTACTGCCGGCATCATTGTCTACTCTTTGAAGTGCTGCTGCAGAGACCAACTTGCTAAGTAGATGTAGGATGTAGAAGTCACTCCCATTTTACAAGGGAGTTACCAAGTGACCCTTGGACGTCTAGACTGTAAACACTGACCTAGAACTAGCACACGTTTCTTTCTGTTTGCTGATTCCTTGAGACAGGATCTCACTATGTGGCCCTGGCTGGCCCGGAATTCATTCTGTAGACAAGGCTGGCCTTAAGCTTGCCTTGATCCTCTTGCTTCTGGCCACCTGTATGTGTGCTGGGATTACAGGCATCTGATAGCCTACTGGGCTTGTTTCAGCCTCCTCCCTTCTACGCTCTGCTTGGAGCTGCAAAGCTGCCCAAACAGTGGCCTGGTTCTTCCAGCACAGCCCAGTGTTCTGAGCTCAATTTGTGGACTAAAACTCCACCCCTTCACACCCCAGTCCAACACTCTGACTGCAGCCCAGCCTCGAAGGCAGGGCTGAAATCCTGACTTCTGTTGCCTGAATGCTCCAGGCTTCTGCCCACATCAAACCTTGGTGTTCCCATAAAATTTTCCAGAGTGCAGACCCCTCCCTACTTCGTCTCAGAACCTGTTTGGTTAGAGCAGCCAGGATGAATGTACGGAAAACCCAGTAATAACCCCCCACCCCACCCCGGGCAGCTGGGCTGCTCTATAAAGACAGATTAAAACCTCAATGTGTTGGGATGAGGAAATCATTCAGTTGCTAGGCCAAAGTGGAAGAGCCCGAGGTTGCAGGTGCTAGTGGCAGAACATGGAAGTCACACTAGGGATGGGCGTGCTCTGCCCATGGGGATCTGAACTCCTCTATCTCAGTTCCACCCTCAGAGCCTTTGTTGCCTGCCTTGAAGCCAAGGCTGACACATCCTGGTCTCCTGGGGAGCGCTGAGGGGGAGGCAGGCTGAGGGAAGCTGGTCCCTCACACACGGGGTTCCTTTACTCCTCAGCGGGACATTATTTTGCTCATTTGTTAGTCTAGGTCCTCCTCATCTAGACTACGAGCCCACAGGAAGCCAAGGGCCTGTTTATTTATGGCCTGCAGTGTATCTCCTGCATGAGGCTCTGCTTTCGTGTTGAGGAAACAAAAACATGGATTAGAATTCTGCTTCTTTGAGATCAGCCTCTTTGACCTCTCTGGCCTCGATTCTCTGCTCTGTAAAGTGGGCTGGGCCGCCTCTGGAAGGGCGGTCTCAGTCCAGTGGGAGCTTGTATCTGATTAAATTTGAACCGGGTGTGTTACCATACTCCTGTAACCCAAGAGTGCTGCGGTGTTGGAGGCAAGAAGATCAGAAGTTCAAGGTCATCCCTCGCAATATAACGAGTTCGAGGACAGCCTGGGCTACATGAGACCTTGCCACAAAAAGAGAGAAAGAAAAAAGAAAAAAGGATTCCACTAAGCTGATTTTTTCCACCAGAAAATAGAAATTGCGTTTGACTCCCGAGGCGCCATCAGGGGGCGCCCTTGTGCAAGGTGCTGGGCGCCCAGCTCCTCCGGGGTGAATTCGGCCGTGGCAGCCCCCACTCCCCGCCTCCACCTTTGGGGGTTACCTCCCCTCTCCTCCGTCCGGTTCACACGCCCACCCCCACTCCAGCGCGTGTCCCGCTCTCCAAGGACTGTCTCCGCAGCCCAGCGCCCCATCCCCCGCCCGGCCCAGACTCCTTCCACCCACGCAGCCCCATATGCTGGGAAGAGCCTCCCACTCCCCATCTGTCAAGCGGCTTTCTTACCCCCATTCCCCCCGCTCCTCTGCCATCCCCTCCTCCGGGAAGCCCTTCATGATTGACAGGACGGGGGGACCAACATTGTGGGACACTTGCCCGCAGCCCCACTATCCTAAGCAGGGGGTTGTGTTGGGCGAGGGATGAGCTCAGCGTTGGAGTCTAGGTTTGGGGACAGATGCAAAAACTGTGAGCTTTCAGATCATGGAAAAACCTGCCAAGGTTCAGCAGCTGGGAGGGACACCCCCGCCCCCCCCCCCCCGCTTTTTTGTCCCTCTCCAGAGGCCCTGAGAATGGGGTGCAGGTCCCGCCCTCCGCAGGTGCGGGATCGTGGGAGAGACCGGGACTCAGGGTCTGGGGAGCTGGGTGCGGAGGAACAGGGTCTGCTTTTCTCGCCTGAAGGACCTGGTTTCATTTCGCAGATTGATTATGGCTTCATGTGTGGATGTGCGCGCGCGCGCGCTGGGCGTTGTTAGCTTTTTCTTAAATGTACCTTGCTTGTCTAATGAATGTTTGATTGCACCTACATCCGGAGGCTGTTTTAATGAAAGGTGAAGGCTCCTAGAGGGAAATAAATAAATAAAAGATCGTTCCTCATCCCTCTGCACTGCCTCCTCCCACAACTCTCCGTCCCCATGAAGCCGGTGCCTCGCGGACGAATTCTGATCCTGTTTGAATGTTCTTGTGTAAAGGATGTTTCTCTCACGGGGAAATCAGCCCCCTCCATCGGTCAATCTCCGGGCTTTTATTAAGGGCGCAAAGGGGAGATGAATGAAGAGAGAGGGCTGAGGAGGGAGGAGGGGAGCCCTTTCTCTCCCGCCCCTCAGCCTGGACTGCCGCTTTGTTCACTTGTTGACTTGTGGGTTCTGTGTCAGGCTTTGCCAACGGTCAAGTTCGATTCATCAGAATGTGATTAGCAAGGCCCAACTGCATTCCGACTAGGAATTCGCTGAACTTGAGAAGGCCTCAGTTTTCTTACCTGTAGAATGGAGCTCATCCTATTCATGTCGTGGATGGTTGGGTGACGGTGCATTATGCAAAATGCCATTAAGTGCAAAGTAAGCGCTCAGGGAAAGCGGCTGTAAATATCTACCAGGCAGGGGGCAAGGGTACACACAGGCCCCGGACACTAGTAGAGGCCGTGTGACCTTGCCTTAAGAGGTGGAAAGTCTGAGATTCATCGATCCCTAGGTCATGACCGGGGCCTGTGTGTCAGGCTCCGTTTGCCAGGTCTCAATCCCCAACGTTCAAAACAAGAAAGAGAAAGAAAAAAAGAAAACAGTTCTGGGTTCAAATTCAAAGTTTCCTATTTTCTGTCTTTGCGACCAGATCAAGTTCTTTAGCCTTTCTGTGCTTTGTTTTCCTCTTCTGTTAAATGGGTATATTAATGATAAAAGGCAAATCACAGCATTCCCTTCATTGGATTTTTGTGGAGAATGATGAGAGCATTCACCAAGCGCTCAGTACAGGCCAGGCATGAGGTCAACATCCGATAACTGTTTGGTACTATTAATACTCATTGGTCCTGGAAAATCATGGGACAGGAAGAGATCAGGAAGTACCCTACAATCCTTGGCATCAGGAAGTACCTTATAACCCTTGGCTAACAGTTTGGGCCAACCTAAGCACAGCAGTGACTAGGGGAGCCATCAGATTCTCATCATCTCCGATGTCATTCCTGGTTCTTCATTTTACACCCAACATGAGGTAGCTGCAGCCCCTGTCAGCACCACTGTCGTACCTCATCGGGCGTCTGGCCATTCCTTGCCACTTCCACGGTCAGCAGTCTGGTTCCTGCTGTCACCATCTCTCTTCTGCATTGCTACAGTGGCCGCCTGGCTCGTCTCCCCTGCTGTCTACTCTCCACACCGAAGGTAGAGGGATCCTGCTAACAGGTGAGGTGGATCGCATCACGGTTCCACCCAGCAACCCTACCTCTCACAAAGCCAGTGTTTTCATGATGATCGGCAGACACTGTGAAGCGAGGCCATTGCCAAATCTCACCCCTCCCGTCTCTAAGAAAATTACGACTGTTTATTTATTTATACAGTGAGCACACCACGGCATGCATGGAGAACTCAGAGAGCAACTTGAGGGAGTTGTTTCTGTCCTTTGACCTTGTGCTTCCTGGGTCAGTCTCAAGCTATCAGGCTTGGTGGCAGGTATCTTAAGCTGCTGATATGTACCACTGGTTCTTTTTGGGTTTTGGCCTTATTCTGTAGCTCAGCCTGGCCTAGACTATGTAGCCTGAGCTAGCCTAGCACTAGATGCTAGTCCTTCTACCTCAGCCAGCCGAGTACTAGGATTACAGGTTTGTACCACTATGCCCCTCCCTCTTTTCTGATTCCTCTGGTCTTGTAGGTCTCTGCATCCTTCCTTAAGAATGAGTTTGCAAAGCTCTGTTCTTTCCCAGGATTTGCACTGGATGTTCTAGCTGCCTGGTCCAGCCACAGGTGTAGGTGAGACGATGCTCCCCCACCTCTGCAGGCGTAGGCTCAGAGAGGCCTTCCTTCCTTCCCACCTCCTGACTGAGTGCTCTCTGGTTTCCTCTTTTGCTCTGTTCCTTTCTGTAGCAGCTACCACCATGGAACACAGCAAATTTACTTGAGTCCCTCACCACTTCGTGGGATGGCTAGCTGCATGAAGACAATGGTTTTGCTTGTTTCATTGTTATACCCTTGTATCCTGGGCAGTGCCTGGCACACATTAACCTCTCAATAACCATTTGTTGAATGAGTGGGTTGAATGAGTATGTGCGGGAGAAGCAAGCGGAGCAATGTATAGAATGGGTAGGGCCATACTGAAGGCAGAGAGGGAGACCTTGACAAGCATCCGGGGAGGGGCGTGTCAACTCCCGTGGACCAAGGAGATATCGCTGGAGAGGGGTGAGCTGCCTGAGAAGCAATTCAGTCTGGTCTGCGTAGTTGGGAAGGATGGTGGTGGGGACGAGCGATGCTTGTTTCGGGCATCTTGGTGGTTGGCGGTGCCAATTACTGGGTTGGAAGGAGAAATGAGCTGGGATGACTCTTACCGATCTCTTCATCTCGAAGCCTTTGTTGCTTCATCTGCAGAGTGGGGAGGTTGAGTCCTGCCACTGTCTGGGGCAATTATGAAGACAGAGAGGAAGATGAAAGAAATGGCAAGCCCCTGTAAGAGTGCCTAGTGGGTTAGACTGCTGCTGATTTGGGGAGATCTGGCAGGTAGGTGAAAGAGTGACCTGCAGTAGAATATAATAAGAGGCTGGCCCAGAAGGAAGGAGATGCCTGGAAAATTGATTTGGTCCATATACGTAAGAGATAGGAAAAGAAGAGAACCCTACGACAAGAGGTGTCACCGACTGGGGGGCTTAGCTGGTTCTAGAGATAATGGGGTACCAGAGCAAAGACTGAGGTTTAGTCTGGAGTGGTCACAGGGTAGCTTGAAGCTAGCTGTGTCTGTGGGGTGGGGTGGGGTGGTGTGTAGAAATAGGGTGGATGATACTGACTGACATAGACATCCTCCACCACCCCTGCCTATCACACGGGAGATGTGGTAATGCTGAGGATGGGGAAAACAAATAAGGAACTGGACAGAAAGCCTCAGAGCATAGTCACTGGGTGTCTTCCTCTCCACGTCACACCCCCTCGCTTGCTTGTGTTGGGAGTTAGGTAGAGTGGGGTATCAGAAATTAATTGTCTGATGTTTTTATTTACTCGGCTATTTTTATGGTTCTGGGAATCATGCATGCTAGGTGTGGGCTAAGCCACTAAGCTACAACCCAGGCTTCACTTTTCTTTTTTTTGTTGGAAGTGTTGGTCAGTGGACTGTGAACTTGCAGGCTTGTCCCTTCCCTCTGAGAGGTCAGGCTGCGGGAGCAGGATCGTCCTTGGGTCTCTTGCAAGCTGCATCAGCAGCCTCACTGTGTAGGGAGAGGCTTCCCGATGGCAATGTCCCTTCATTAGTCCCACAGGGTTTGTGTCCAAAGCCCTGACTTGTAGCCACAGACCAACTTGACCAGCATCCAGGAGTCTGATTCGAGGCTTACATATCAGAGCGCAGACGTGGTTGTGGGCATCTGGAGAGGTCACCAGAGAGAAGCGAGGTCCCTGAAAGTGAAACGGCTTTTAGAGGAGCCAGATGGTACACACTGCCTCATTCCTCCCTTCCTTCATTCACTTTATATTAATTCCATTTTCTGGGTTCCAGGAATAGTATGATAGAAACAGTTGAATACCTTCCATGGGCCAGACACTCCTGAGCTTAGGCTACTGTAGGAACTATGCAGCTTGAACTCCTGCCTGCCCATGAAGTTTGTGTTCTACAGAAGAGACAAAAGAAACACAGCAAGTGTGTGAGTATGTGTGTGTGTGTTAGTGATAACTAACAAATATCAAGAATGAAAAGCAGGGAGTGCTATGAAGTTGAGATTTCAAATGAGGTAATGGGTGGGGAAAGGCTTCCATGGCAGGAGATGAGAAACACAGGCAAGCGTCAGAGTATGCAGAAGGCTTGGCTGGTGTTAAACACAGACGTATTTACCAGCCTTAACTGTGCACAGTGATAATCCTTGCATTCAGGAGCCTGAGGCCAGCCTGGGCTACACAGTGAAACTTGTCTCAAAAAGCCAAACAGAGGCTAATGGCGTAGTTACGCAGTGAAACCTAACATGCACCAGGTCTTGGCTTGGGTCCCCAGAACGCCATAAATTTGGCTTGGGTCAAATGCCTGTGTCTCAGCCCCTTAGAGGAGGAGGCAGGAGGCTTATAAATTCTAGGTTATCCTTTACTACCTATGAGTCCCAGGCTAGCCTAGGTTACGTGAAACCCTGTCTCAATGTATGTATTTTATAAATACATATTTATAGTTGGGCATAGTGGATTGTACATGTAAGGGAGGTTGAGGCAAGAGCCACAAGTTTGAGGCCAACCTCAACTGTATAGTGAGTTCAGGGTCAGCTAGGGGGAGACCCTGTCAAAAAATAAAATAGAAATTATATATTTATATTTATAAAACATTCATTCACATTGCTGTATAAGGCCAGAGGATTGTTTTAGGCTGTGTGCTTGGCTTGGCTTTTGCACGTGAAATCTATTTAGGTGTTCTTTGGGCTTAATCAGTCCCTGCACAAGGGAGACAGAAGCAGGATGCGCACTACGAGATCCGGGGTCCAAGTCCAGCATCAGACTTGGTCGGCCCACGGGACGCTCTAGAACTAGAGCATCCTTCCGGGGTATCTGGGGCTGGGCTGCTGGCTGCTCTTTCTACTCAACTGAGAATATAGAGACCTAGGGAGGTATCACTTTGGATGACGTCATGTTGTGTGGCTGAGGTGATTTTGACCTCAGAGGAGGCTATCAGCCAATAGTACCGCCACACCTGGGGCAAGGAGCCTGAATGGGGGACTGAGCCAGGTCATACTGTTCACTTATGCATTTAGAATCAATCCTTCCCCCCACCCACAACAATATTTATAGGGATTAAAAAAAACAGCAATAACAAAAATAAGTGCTATAATATTTTTTAAAAGATTTATTTATTGTGTACAGTGTTCTGCCTGCATGTGTGCTTGTAGGCCAGAAGAGGGCAGCAGATCTCATTACAGATGGTTGTGAGCCACCATGTGGTTGCTGGGAACTGAACTCAGGACCTCTGGAAGAGCAGCCAGTGCTCTTAACCTCTGAACTACCTTTTCAGCCCCAAGTGCTCTTATTTGTGTAAGTCTTTTAAAACTCACTTTGATTTCCATGTGTGAAGAGGGAGGAGAAGGTAGGAAGTCAAGGTAAATGTGTGAAGACTGAGGCACCTGGAAGCCCCAGCAGACTCCTGGGAAGGAGGAGAAACAGGCTTACTGGGGTTCAGCTGGCCAGTTCCTTTATTTAAAATTTCTTGCCCACTGGGCAGTCCTGGTGCATTTCTTTAATCCCAGCACTCCAGTGGCAAAGGCAGGCAGGTCTCTGTGGGTTCAAGGTCAGCCTGGTCTACAGAGCAAGTTCCAGGACAGACAGGGCTACACAGAGAGACCCCGTCTTGAAAAACCAAAGCAAAACAAAACAAAAATTAAACAAAAAAATAAAACCCTCTTACCCAAAGCTGGGGGGTGGGGAGAAGTGCTGTGGCATGCTGTCTTCTGGACATGACATGACTGTCAAAGTCATAAGCTCACGGTCAATATAGCCAATTGCATAAGGCCTGCACAAGGCCAAGCCAATAATATCTGCTAGCTGCCCAGCAGACAGCACTAACTAGACACCGTGGGTTAAGAAAAAAAAAAAAGAGGGGCTGGAGAGATGCTCAGGAGTAAAGATCTACTGCTCCTGCAGAGAGCCTGAGTTCAGTTCCCAGCCCTCACATCAGGCTGCTCACAACCACTGGTAATTCTACCCCTTAGGAGATCAAACTCTCACTTCTGGATTTGGACACACACACACAGATAAAAGTAAAGCTCACTGTGGTGGTGCACACCTTTAATCCCAGTACTTGGAAGACAGAAGACAGAGTTCCAGGCTATGTAGTGAGACCCTGTCTCAAAATAAATAAATACATAATATAAATAAATACTTTTAAAATAAAAATTGAAGAGTTGGGTGGTATATACCTTTAATCCCAGCACTTGGGAGGCTGAGGCAGATGGAGCTCTTGTGAGTTCCAGATCAGCTTGGTCTACAATAGTGAGTTCCAGGATAGCAAAGGCTACACAGAGATGCTATCTCAAGGAGGATGATGAGGAGGAGGAGGGGAGAGGGAAAGAAGAAGGAGAAGGAAAGGAGTCAAGAGCATCAGGATCTTGCCAAGGAGCCGCCTAGACTGGTCCGGAACTTATGCCTGGCATCTCTTACCCTACCTCAGATGAAGAAGGGATGTGTTTGCACTAGCCGAAGCTGTCTTCCAGGCTCTTGATCCAGCTCTCACCCCAGCTCTGGGAACACAGGAGAGGATCAGAACCTGTCCGACTCAAGAAGAGGGACCCAAGAGCAAACCAGGAAGAGGACAGAGTGATTCATCTCAGTCTCTTGCCTGGTGTGTTCCTTAGGAAGGGATTTGAAAGATGGGAGCCAGAGACTTTCTAAGGCAGCCTTTATGGGCTGTCAGAATGCCTCTGGTTTCAATTTTGACTCAGATGCCTGAAGCCCAGCCCCTGGCCTTGGGAGATCTTGCTGGCTGGTCCAGGTAGCTTTTTCTCTGTCCTATCAAATAGGTGACCAAGCTGCTTGCCCCACTCACTGTCTTAGTCACTTTTCTATTTCTTTGACCAAGGAAACTTAGGTTGTGATTGTTGTTTTTAAATAGGGTTTCTCTGCATAGCTGGCCTCGAACTCAGAGATTTCCCCAGTGCCTTCCAAGCGCTGGGGTTAAAGATGTGAACCACCACCACCTGGCTGATCAAGGCAACTTATTAAAAAAATGATTTAATTTGAAGCTTACAGTTTCAGAGGATTAGAGTCCATGATGGCAGAGCAAGAACATGGGGTCAGGAGTAGCTGAGAGTTCACCCTTGACCCTCAAGTAGGAGGAAGAGAGAGACACTGGGAATTGCAGAAGTATTTTGAAACCTCAAAACACAAAGCACACACTAGTGACACACCTCCTCCAACAAGGCCACAGTATCTAATCTTTCCCAAATATTTCTACCACCTAGGGACCAAACATTCAAATATATTAGCCTGGGCGGGGCGGGGGGGCTCTCATCAAGCCACCATGATCCACTCCCTGAACTCATAGACTCATGGCCATATCATAACGCAAAATGTGTTTAGTCTAACTTCAAAAGTTTCATAGTCTTTCAGTCTCAGCCTAGTCCCTTCTAAGACTAAAGGCAATCTCTTAATTATAACATCCCATAAAATCAAAAAGTAAATGACATATTTCCAACATGCAATGGTACAGGATACACATTACTGTTCCAAAGTGGAGGAAATGGAGCAGAGTGAGGAAATACTGGCCCATAGCAAGATCAAAACACAGCAGGGCAAACTCCAAATCGTGTAGCTCTGTGTCTGGTGGATGTCAAAGGGCTTAGATGGCTCTGCCCTTCCAGATTTGCTGACTATAACAAACACACTTCTCTCTCCAGGGCTCTTTCCATTCCCTGTGTGTAGCTCTCCTTGGCAGATATCCCATGGCTCTGACATCTTCAATATGTTGGGGTCTCCCACGAAAGCTTCCTGTTCATGGCTTCACAAAATGGCCCCTCAGGGCCTCCTTGCAGGGACTCCCTGGCTGTCTGCCTGGCCTCAGAAAGAAAATTCCATAACCCTTTAACACATGTATCCTTCACCTTTGAAACCAGCACCAACCAGCAGATGCTGCCCAGTTCAGCTGCCTTCTTGGGCTCCACCACTCACCCCTTGAATCACATTTGCCACGTCTCCCCTTTGTTGTTGCTCTTTAGTAGCAAAGAACAAAATTCCCCAGGCCTTTCCTTCCTAGGAGCTGGCAGTTTAGTTGAGTGGGGTCTCACCCTGAGAGTACCTTCCCTTTGATTCCATTTCAGAATAGGTCTTATTTCTTTAGTCTTCTCACCTCTGTAGGACAGGCCTTGGCTCCAACACTAAATTTCCTGATGCTCTTTCTGGGTGGGGGGGCTTCATTCTGTATTTCCTTTAGCCCTCCTCGCTCTTTGTCACAAGAGGGACTGCTAACAACCACACGACAGAGTCAGTATTAAGCTGTCTTGAATTCTCCTCCACCAAGAAGATTAATTCGGTACCTTTCAGTTTAGCCTCAGGCAGATTCTTAGGACAAGCGCAGAAATCTAGAATGACAAGATATCACAGGAATGGTCTCTAGTCCAGTTGTTAGTATTGTTCCCACTCTGAAACCTCTTGAGCTGGGCCTCTGTAGTCCACATTGCTCTCCACTGTCTTTCAAGCTTGTCCTAGAATGGCCGATGAAGCCTCCACCAAAGCATTCCACTTTTCTAGTCTAAAGTCCCCAAATACTCTATATGCCTCCAAAATCCAGCATGGTCAGGCCTGTGGCCCTGGTACCAGCTTCTGCCTTAGTTACTCCCTGAGACTGGACAAAGTTCATCCTCTTCAGGATATATATATATTTGCTTCAGGAGAGCAAAATATAGAGAGGGGAAGGAGAAATGGGTGATTTCAAAAATGGCCTATGGAGGCCTTCGCAAGGCCTCAGGCTGTTGGCTGGGGGCGCTCAACCGAGTATGACCACATCATCCCTGCAATTTCCAGCCAGTTTGAACGCTGGCTGCCCCTCCTACCAGGAAAGTGTCAGCCATGAAGAGGAGGAATTTTTCTATCAAGTGTGACCTGGGGTTGGCGACGAGTACCAGAGATGGTAGGATCCGCTAGAAAAACATGTCACACGGTGGGCTGCTTGCAGGAATGCTGGATTGGGTAACTGGCAAATTGAAAGGCTCCTTCATACTATAATGGTTAAAGAAAAAGGGAATTATCTCATGCCTTTTTTTTCGTCTATCAAGGTGTCAGCGTATGCTAATCACCTGGCAGAGGCTTCACCGGGAAGAACAACTATTATATTTCGGAGGAAAGATTTATCTTGTGTTGTTGGCGCCAGTTGGAGGAGGAGGTGGGGTGGTAGGCGGGTCAGAGGGGCAAAGCGAGAACTGTTGCCTGATTTGAATGGAGTCGGAAATGGCTTTGAACTCAGCTTTCTCTCCTAAGATTAGAAATAATAAGCTCTGTTGAGCTTAAGCTTTGCACTCTATTGTGGGTCAGGGAAGAATGTAGCGTGGGCAGAGACCTATGTGTCCACCGTGGGGAGGGCTCAGGTGGTTCAGCACACCTGGAGGGGTGTATGGGCTCCTTCACTCAACCACTGATATGGGGTGGGGGTAAAGAGCACAGGCTAAGGACCAGGGAACCCTGGCTTTGGCATCCTGGCTCCACCTCTGGCTGTGATCTGTATCACATGACACCGTCTTCCAGATCCTCAGTTTCCTGGCATAGGGAGGTGTGTGATCCCTCCTCTCTGTGATGAATGGCAGAGCTGAGTGGGATCCTGTAACTGAAAAGCACAGGGCAGTTCAACCAGCAATAGCACCCACGACTGCGATTATTTGACACAGATATTTTCAGCACCTACTGGAGTCCAGCATGCAAAAGGGAATGGGACTCTGAGCTCTGCCTGCAAGGGGATCACCACAAATGGAATCCTGCATGTCCTTTGCTCCCACACCCTCAGTGTCCCAGAACATGGAGAAAAGGGACACAGAAACAGGCAAAGGCCCTTAAACCTTACATGGACCACGTTTGTACCTGTTATGATGATAATGACATTGACCTTGAACTGACTGCTTGATAACAGAACTCACAGTGGGGCTTGTCTCTGGAAGTGATGGAGGAGCCAGGCTACCACTGCTGATGGTGAACAAGGGACTGGCTTTGAAAGGGGGACAAGATTTGGAGGCCAACATTGGTTGATTACACATCTGTGGGGGGGGGTCCTTCTCAGGGGTGATAAAGCCTCGGGGTCTGATGAGCTGGTTTCCTATATTGACCAAGCTGCTCATGTTGAATCTCCATTCTTCTCTTCAGGATCAGTTGGGTGGGGAGCTAGAGAGCTGGAAAGAGAGGCAGGCTGCTCCAGGAGCAAGTGTGCAGTGGCAGAGATGTGAGTTCAAATCTTACCCTTCAGGAACACTCATCAACTACGTGGACGTGGTCCAGTTCTCAGTGAAATGCAATAAGCATGCCAAGGTTGTTGAGTAGCAGTTCCATGTTCCTAAGAGGTGGAGGCGATTTCTAAACTCTGGCCAGCATTCCCAGTTCATGCTATCCCACCCCTCGGCCTGAAGTAGAATCAACTACGACAAGAACGGCTAAGAGAGGAAGGAACAGGGTGCACCAGGTGGGCGTGTGGCAGGCAGAGGTTCCGAGCAGGTAATGGCTGTCAGAGACCAGCAAATCACAGGCATCTAGGGAACGACAAGAGTTACATTCAGACATCGAAGAACAAACACACAGCACAAGACGCTTTGCCAAGGCAAAGCTGTTTTGAGTGTTCGCGGATGTGACATGTGTCACATGAGAAAGGTGAGCCTCTTGCACTGAGACTCCCTAATTGATAGCTGGCGGTTCCTGGAAGAGCAGTGCCAGGCTCGAAGGGACTAGACCCAGGCAGCCCCCTTACACTGCTCATATCCCGCCCCCCCCCCCCCCGCAAGCCTTCATCAACCCAGGCACTCACAGTGCCAATGCGCGCATGGGGGGAGGGAGGCTCACTATCCCAGATGCCCTGAGGTCCAGCCTCTCAGCCTCCACCTTCCCAAGGCCTTTCTGCCTCGTCCCTGGAACCCAGGCTGTGTGCCAGTCTAATTGAGCTTCTTGACTTTGCCAAATGCACCAGGCTCTGTCTGGCCTCCAGGCCTTTGCATATGCTGTCCTCTCTGCCTTGGATTCCTCTCCTCTCCTCCCTCCCGCCCACCTGGCCGGCAATGACAACCGCTACTTAATAACAAAAATAATAGCAGCTTATCTTTATTGAGCACTTACTCTGGGCTAAGTGTTTCCCAAACGTCTTTCCATATCCAAGTCTTACAACTTATGAAGTAAAAACAATGACAGTTGACACGCCATAAATTCTGCTGTTGACCAGGCACCATTCTGAGTGCTGTAGGAGTTAGCTCAGTCCTTACAGTCTCATTGCCGTAATAATCTGATTTCACACATAAGGAAACCGAGTCACAAAGAGGCCAAGCTACTCGTCCAAAGTCACAAGCTCAAAATAGCATAGCTCACACTGCAGCTTGATCCCAGAGCTGAAGTGTGTTATGGCCACCGCATCTGCCTCTAGTCCCACCTCCTTCGGCAGCACGGGGTCAGGGCCTTTCCTGACATCTTGTGGAGATCACTGGTGCATCCTCTGGGCCTGAAATGCCTGCCGTCTATGACAGACTGGCCCAGTACGGCAGCTTCAGATCCTAGCCCAGCCCCTGGCACGCAGCTGGGCTCATCTCTGCAGAAAGCATGTCTGAATCCTGAAGGAGCAGTCTTTCTCTGTGTTTCCCCTTTCAATCGCAGGGCTATGAAATGAGAAAAAAAAATGCAATTGCATAAAAACTCGGTTATCATTTTTGCATATATCTGAGTTTTATTGTTATTTTGAGACAAGATCTCACTATATATCCCTGGCTGGCCTGCAGCTCTATCTTCTAAGTTACAGGATTAGAGTCATGTATCACCATGCAAGGCTTTTGGGTTTTTTGGTTCTTTTTTGTGGGCTTTTGCTGTTGCTGTTGCTGTCTTTTTGAGGCATCCATATGAACTGATACAGTGTAGGTGGTAAAGCTTTTGCAGAGCTAGATCAATCAATAGCAAATTAAGGACGTGCCAGCGTGCAGGCAGCAGCTTCCTGGCCCTCCTGCCCCCTTTGGAGATGTGGGACTGGGTACAGAGTGGGAGCCATGCACCAAGTCCCCATTACGGCAGATCTGAACTTGGGGTTCTTGTGGGGAACATTCAGAGGGGTCACGACATTTCTTCTCTGCCCAACCTTGGCCACATGTTCCAAGGGTCAAATTCCTGTCAGAGCAGCTGGGAGCCAGGGGAGCCAGAAGAATGTGGTGGACTCGTGTCTCCTTCCACACACAGTTTCTGTTGTGAACCGGTAACACTTCTACGTCTTAAGCAAGCTCCTTTTGGGTTTGCTTTGTTTTGTGTTCTTGAGACAGAGTCTTACTATGTAACCCTGGCTGGCCCGGAACTCACTACGTAGCCCATATTAGCAGCAATCCTCCTGTCTCTGCCTTTAGATTGCTGGGATGACAAGCGTGAGCCACCATGGTTGGCTTCAGCTTAATTAAACTCTTCCACCAGAGCTGATTTTTCCCACTGCCAAGCACGGTGTTGCTGGCTGGTGCCTCTGCTTTCTCCAGTGCACAAACAATGAAGAGCTGCCAAAAGAATGGGCCGCTCAAAGGGGAGTTGAGGGCCTGGCCTGGACAGGGCCACCGTGTCCTCGCTATCTCTCCAGAAGAGAAGGTCTTCAGCAGGGCTGTGGCCCCTGCTGGCCCTTCCCTTGTGCTTGTAACAGGCAGGCAAGAGCCTCAGCCTGCATTACCCTGTGAGCCAGAGACGGTTGGGGGAGAGGTTCTGACAGCCTTCATCACTGCACCGTCTCACTGCCCGCCCCCCAGGTGTGCAGTCTGCCCGCTCAGGCTGGGAGGTGTGAGAGCCTTCCTTTCCTCACCAATAAAATGTAGATAATGATAATACCTTGCTCCCAGGCCTGCGGTGAAGATCAGATGAGAGAATGCAGGGAAAAGCGACTTACATGCTATAAAAGACTCTGACAAATGCTCATTATTTCTTCCTATTCTTCTCCTGGAATTTATCAAACACTTTATGGGCCCTAGAGGTGTGGGTTTTTTTTCCTTTTCCCTCTATCTCGCATGGATTTCTTTGGTCCACGATTCTGCGGTCCTCTCCTGCTGTACCATAAAGAGGCAAGGTGGTTCAGTGGTTAGGGAGTGACAGGCCGGCCTGAGTTTGAATCCTGGCTTGAAAATTTTCTAAGCACAATGCAGGGCAAAGAGCAATACCTCTGTGAGCTCTATTAGCCTTCCCCTGCATAAAATGGGTATAAAAATTGAGCAGCAGCATAGAGTTGATATGAGGATTGAGATGAATTGTGTAAAACTCAGGACTGTGCCTGCAACACGTCCAGGCCATGTTTGCTGTGCTGTTCTGCTATTTGTTCTCTCCAGCTTGCAGGACTATCCTCTCTGAGTGCTAGGACCAGTGAAAATAGACGCTGGACACGATTTTCACAGGCTTCCTTGTCTTCACAGGCAGAAGGGGTAATTCACTCATTCAGCAAATCCTTTCTGAGCATCTGCGTGGTGCTGGGTACTCCTGGGGCCACAGGAAAACCAAAGCATAGTCCCTTGCACTGGAGAACCCCACATTGCAGGGGGCAAATATTTATTTATTTACTCATTCATTCATTCATTCATTCAGTGCTCAACTCTCATCCCTTTGCATGGTCTATAAAGCTCTGTGCTGGACCTTGAAATACAAAGCTGGGGATGGGGCAGAGAGAGAAGCAAGATCTGGTTAAGGTCCCTTGAAGCCTTGGCTCTCCATAACCTGCCTTCCAATTCCCTGTCACTTGACCTCAGTCTTCCTATTTGAATGTTAAGGGGTCACTCAAGCTGATCCCCAATCTCCTGGCCCGCACCAACATTCCAGGTTTGAGTCAGGATGGACAAATGCCGAGTGACACCCCGTCTCTGCTCCCGGCCCACACGCTCACTTGGGTCTCGGGCATCGATCGACTAGGAGCTCATTAGCGTCCACGCAGCCGTCGCCGCATGTCACAGGCTCTTAAAGTCTCCATTACTGAGGGACCTCGGTCCTCTGTATTTTTAGCCTGCATCTGGAGGAGATGGCTGTATCTCCTGCAGTTGGACACATCAGGTTCAGTGCTTTCGACAGCTTCTCAGGCCTCTGGGCACCTGGGTGGAGGTGGGGCCCCGGTCTGCTCCTGGAAAAAAATAGTGGGAGGTAGGGAGTTAGGAGTCCTTTCCTCTTCCATAATCTCTTAGCCTGCTCCCATGGGACCACCTTCCATATATGACAAAATAGAGACGGCCCCCACACTTTCAGGATACCAGCAGTTCTTTGGGTAACACAAGAATGAGGGCAGGGGATGCCAACTTAGGAATAAAACCCAGGCCAGTCAGATGTCCCCAGAGATCAGCCACCATCTCTCCTTACAGACAGGTAGAGCAAAGCTTGCAGAAGCCACCCAGTGTGTTGTCATGTCTCACAGCCAGATCAGGGTTCTGTCTGCCTGTGGGGGACCGAGCCAGCCTGAGCAGCTACCCAGTCCAGAGAGCTCAGGTTCCTCTGTCCTTATGTAAGGACCGTATTTCCCAGACTCCAGAGTGCAGGAAAGGATGCTTTTGCAGGCAATGACTCTGAGAATAGCGGTACCCGTGAGAGGCAGAGCATTGCTTGTTTGGGAAGACAGGGAGGTTAGGAGGTACCGTGAGGAGGAGAGCTCTTCTTCAGTTGAGGAGGGGTCAGTCCCCAGCCCGAGCTAGGAATAGAGCTGTGACCATGTCGAACCTGGACTTCAGGAAGAACACAGACTCTGTCAGAGACTAGATGCCCTCCTCCTCCGTTAGCCATGTAACCAACTTGCTGGCAAGATAAGACAGCAAGATAACAGTGTCAGACTCTTCTGCCATAGTCCCAGTGTACCAGACATGCTTCCTTGCCAGATTAGTGGTCCTCGTATAAGGCGGGAGCTATAATGGCCATTCTCATCTTACAGATGATGGAAGTGAGCTCAGAGAGGCCAAGCAAGTCACCCACGTTCACACCGCTGAAAAGTACCAGTTTCTATCCAGAGGGCCAGCTCATCCTTGGCTGTACTGAGACCACAGAAAGGAGTGAGGTGAGTTAGTTACCCAGTTGAGCCATTTTGCTGATGATAAAGTGGGAAGACCATAACATTGTGAGGGGTGGAGCTTCTGCCTGCAGTGGATCATCTGCGTTTCTCTGGGCTTCAATTAGGGACTGGGTTGAAATGCGGAGGAGTTAGCCTGCCATGGTGGTGCTAGCCTTTTATCCCAGCACTTAGCAGGCACAGGCAGGAAGATCTTTGAGTTTGAGGCCAGCCCGGTCTGCAGAAGTGAGTTCTAGGATAGCTGGAGCTACACAGAGAAACCCTGTCTGAAAAGAGGTTGGGGGGAGGAATGCGGAGGGATGGGGTCATGTTACACACTTGTTTCTTGTTCAAGCTCCACCTGACTGACAAGCTGAAGAATAATAACAACAGCAAACATTGCTAGAACGTTTTCCCGGTGCCAGGTGCACTGCCCGTGTTTAATCCTCATTTCACCTCTGTAAGGCTTAGCCTTAAGCGAATGTGGAAATGAAGCTCAGAATGGCCAAGCAATCAGCCTGAAGTTGCACAGCTAATAGCAAGTGAAGGCAGGATTTGAAATGGGTCATGCCTGCCTTTGAGGTGTCAGTCCTAAGAGACCTGTTTGGAGAAGTAGACTTTGGAGGCAGACGGGGGTAGAGGAGGGGCTACATGCTTTCACGAAGCACTTACCGTTTTCCCACTATCACGAGGATGCTGCAGCTTCCTGATATTTAGGTTCAGGAAACTGCTCGCCTCTCATGGTGTCTTTTTACTCCGTCCATCATCGTTCTCCCTTCCCACTTCTCCCCACGCCCTCCCTCCACCCCCGGTGCCTAGAGTTTCAGCTCAGATGTCTCCCAAAGGAGAAGGAGAAAAGCCTGCTTCACCTTTGTGCATCTGGAGGGGCCAAGAACAGCAATGGGTGTCACCAAGCACAGACACCTGGGGACTTCTGAGCCCCAGTGTCATCTATGAAATCACTGGACAGATGATGTCAGACACCATCTAGGGCAGGGTTGCCAAACACAGTCATGGACGTCAAACCCCACCAGTGCACCATCCCTCCATAGATGCACATAGTCACGTGTCTGAGCTGGGGATGTGTCAAGCAAGGCAGAAGTGACTTCTAAACTGAGACCAGAATGACAAACAGGAATAGCTTGCTTATGGGCGGGGAAGGGTGTTCCAGACAGAAGGGAAGTGTAACCAAAACACAATATGATATGATTCTAATATTAACACAAACAAAGGAGCTAGAGAGATGGCTTGGTGATTAAGAGCACTGGCTGCTCTTCCAGAGGACCTGGGTTCAATTCCCAGCAGTTTGTAACTGTCTATAAGTCCAGTTCCAGGGGATCTGACACTCTTTTCTGACCTCCCTGGGCACCAGTTAGCATGTGGTATATAGACACGCTTGGGAACAAAACACCATACACATCAATAAGTCTAAACAAAACAAGACAAAAAAGCTGAACAAGAGCACTTGGAACCTTCGCTCACTTCATCAACCCATTTCTTCTAACGAGATGGAGAGTACTTATGCCTGGAACTTCTACCCAGAGGGTGACCCATGAACTGGGCCATGTAGGATGAGTAAGAACTTTCAGGGGATAGAACAGGGAGAGGAAAAAAAAAAAAGAAAAAAAAAAACAAGAAAGCCGGGCAGTGGTGGCGCACGCCTTTAATCCCAGCACTCGGGAGGCAGAGGCAGGCGGATCTCTGTGAGTTCGAGACCAGCCTGGTCTACAAGAGCTAGTTCCAGGACAGGCTCCAAAATCACAGAGAAACCCTGTCTCGAAAAAACCAAAAAAAAAAAAAAAAAAAAAAAAAAACAGAAAAAGAAAAAAAGAACAAAAAAAAAAAGAACAGGGAGAGGATCATGCAAGAGAAAAGCCCAGAGCAAAGGATGTGGCTGGAGATTTGATAGGATGCTGGCCCTGGGCTAGTTCTTTGTCTCTGTGGCGAAGATTGATAGTTTATATTTTTCAAGCATGTCTTATCTGTTAATAAAGATTCATATAGGAGTGCAGGGATCAAGGGATGGCTGAGGACCCTTTGAGGTACTCTCTGGAGCAAATGCTGGGTTTGGGCATTTCTTCAAAACAGCTCGCTTATTTCTTCATATGCCTTCTCCAAAGATGTGAGGGCTCCTTGGAGAGCCCAGGTGGCTGCAGTCAGTCTGTGTTGTCCTGGCTGGTTGTGACGGGAGGTACCTATGGGCCCCGCAGGCCCCACTTTCAGCAGCTGTGACATACTGGGGTCGTGACTCCTCCCTGCTTTGAGGAACAGAGCCTCTGGACTCCCCAGAGGAGTGCCCCAACCTTAAGGTCGTCTGTGTGATCACTGAACAAGAAGCCTGAAGTTTGCCTTGTGGGTTGATTGGATTAGCATTTTGGAAGAGTCCCCTTCTAGTGAAGTATATTAACGATTCATTCCGGCTGGTCTCTCACCCAGGGCGGGCTCTTTGTAAAGTGCCTCAGATTTCCTAGGATTCCTCAGAGACACTTTGACATTCTGATTGTCACTGCCAACGTGGGCTGCGAAGAAATTAATTGACATGGATGAAACCCTCAATTTCCAAGGGCTGCATAATAAAATAAAGGTTATTGTATTATTGCAGATTCCACTACTAATGAAAAAGTGCTAAAGACCATAATCACAACATGGCATGTTTAGTGGGCTTTTGATTTCCTCAGGCAACTATCCTAAACTATAGAGATTAAAAAAGAGTTTTAGTAATCATGTATTGGAGAGTTATATAGCCCAGGCACACTTTACCAACTGATCTCTGTGTTATCTGCCTCCACCCCCCCCCCCACACACAAACACAAGACCAGTGAAGGGGGTGCTGTCCATCTCTGGGGTCTGGAGAAGTGGAATGAACCTGGAACAGACACCGTTGTGGGTAAAGCAATCTGTTGTTAGATGAGAGGAAAGAGTGAACGACCTGAGCAGACAGGGTTAGCCAATTAGCCGAGTGTAGGGCACTCTAGGTGGCAAAGGATTAGGCAAGTTTGTGTGTATTTTCTAGACTTGAGAAAACATCTTTATCTTTTCCCCTTAGGCCCCAAGAATTTCATTCATCTGTCTCCCCGTCCATCCACACAGAGGAAACCCATCCATTCATCTACCCATGTACCCATCCATTTATCTTTCTATAAACCTACTTCTCCATTTGTCTGTCATCTACCCACCTATTAACGCACCCATTCATTCAGCTATGCATTCTTCTATTCATTTACTTAGTCTCTAATTAATTCCCAGCACCCGTCATGGAGGTGAGCGTCCACTGTGGTCTGGATGTCTGCCACTTAGCAGGTGGCAACAGAGAGAAGCAACAGAGGAAAAAAAGCTTCAAGAAATGGTGCCAGAAGTTTCTAACACTGTAATTTGCAGAATTTCTCCATCTTCTTCATCTCTAGCTTCCCTGTATGGATAATGGGGATAACATTTGTAGGACATTGTGAATTAAAAGGCAACAAATTTAGAAAACGCTTTGAATATTTTATATGTCACCATTATCACCATCACCACCACCATCACCACTATCATCACCACCACTATCACCATCACCACCTCCATAGTTACCATCACTGATAATGCAGAATATTCTGGAAACTAAATATCCTTAAGTTTGAAAAATCACATCTACCACAGAAATCCTGAATATATTCAACTATGGAACTTGATACGATGAAATTACTGTACTTAAAATCATGAGATTCCTCAACTTTGCAACAGTCACACCGATTTCATATGTTCTTGGTGCTACAGTGTTGGGCAGCAGAACTGGAAAGGGTCTTCGTAAAAGAGCTACTCCATCAGGACGTACCAGGGCTGTCACTTCCAGGTTAGTGGATAGAACTCTCCAACGCGTCAAGGGCTAGGCCCTGTGGCTTGCAAGGACAGATGAGGAGACAGTGTGTGGAGACGTGCTTCTGGAAACTCTGAAAGGTGAACAACGCAATTCCGGAATGAGCAGGATCCACAGGACGTGCGGGCCGTGAAGATACTGCACCTGTCAGTTTAGGTGAGTTTATACTGTGGTAGAAAAGATCCCCCTGCCTCAGATCCCTTTGACAAGGTTACATCTCCTCTGTGCGTTTCTCTGGGGTCAGCAGCAGCTCTGCTCCAGATTTTCCTCACTTTGAAACCCAGGCAAAAGGAGAACACATTGGTACTTTATAATTTTTATTATTTTTAATATTTATGTATTTATTTTGTGCGCAAATGTGTGTGTGTGTATGTGTGTGGAGGGGTGTACACATGTCCCAGCATGCCTATGGAGTATGGAGATCAGAGGACAATTTCCAGGAGTTGGTTTTCTTTGTCCACCAGGTGGATGCTGGGGTCAAATTCAGATAGTCAAGGTTGGTAGCGGGCACCTTTCCCTGCAGGGCTGTCTCACCAGCACTGGCTAGTCTAGAACCTGAAGCAGTCCTCCAGGGTCAGCCTCCTGAGTGCTGGGATTATAGTGCTCAGCTGGAATACGCAGGCCAAACTTGAATTCATGATCTCCTGTCTCATCCTCTTTACAGTTTCCCTATTGGTGTATCTACCAGGACTAGTCACAGTGTTTTTTGTTTGTTTGTTTTGGTTGTTATTTGTTTGTTTTGAGAGATGGCCTCACTGTGTAGCCCTGGTTGGGCTGGAACTTGCTATGTAGACCAGGCTAGCTATGAACTCACAGAGATCTATCTTCTTCCGCCTCCAGAGTACTGGGATTAAACATTTATGCCACCATGGCTGACCAACAGAGGTTCTTAATGATTTCCTTCCATTTTATTGGCTAAAACTTAACACATGGCCGAGTCTGACACCAGGGGAGCAATATTCCACCCACGTTTAGAGAGGACACCAAAGGAGGGACAGGGAATGTTTTGAATAGTGATCCAATTTCCTTTAGACTGTCACTGCATGAGATGTCATTTAGAACCTCAGAATGGCTTGGAGGAAGGACCTTTGCAGGCAGAAGCAGCAGTTCGGGTCACTCAGCTTCCTTGTGCCTTTGCTTCCTCCCCATTGCCACCCACTGACTCTGGGCACATTTCTCTCTGAGGATTCTGCTTTTCTGCTTGCTATTTCCTCAGCTTGCCATTTCCCCATGACTCTGTCTTCCTCTTTATGGTATTTTTGCCCCCATTTCCCCCTTTTTGCATGTGTATATGTATGTGGTATGCATGAGTATGTATGTGCATGTCTGCTTGTGTGTGTCCCTGAGGTTAATGTCAGGGTCTTCCTCAACTGCTTTTCATGCTGTATATTGAGGGAAATTTCTCTTTAATTTTTTAAATTTATGTGTATAGGCCTGCCTGTATGTGTGTATGTATACCGTGTGTGTGGTGCCCTTGGAAGTCAAAAGGTATTGGATGTGACAGCTGTGAGCCATTTGATGTGGGTGTTGGGACCCAGTTCCAGTCTTCTGCAAAAGCAGTAAGTGCACTAGCTACTGAATCAGCTCCCTAGACCTGAGGCAGGGTTTCTAAGCTAAGCCCAGAGCTTGCTCTTTCAGTTCGCCTGGCTAACCAACTTGACCCAAGGATTCCACCTCTAATGTTGGGATTACAGTCGTCTGCTGTGCCCTTTGTCTTTATAGGTGGATCCAAACACCAGTCCTCATGGTTGCCAGGGAAGCACATTACCCACTGTGACCTTTCTCTGGCCCCTCTTCTTTCTTATGGCCATTTATCTGGTGGCCTATGCTATGCAGAACTCTTTAGTTCAGGCACCAGAAGTCCAAATCACACCTATGTAAAGAAAGAAGACAAGCCCTTTGTATTTCTCAGTGCTGCAACCAAACACCTGATAGGAAGCAACTTAATGGAGAAGGGTTTGTTTCGCTCATGGTTTGAAAGGGCAGTTCATCCCATCTTGGCTGTGACCGCAGGACCTTGAGGCTACTTGCTCACAACGAGGTGGATCAGAAAACAGACGACAGAAAGTTGGGCTGGCTATAAAACCTCAAGGCCTGTCCCTGTGACCCACTTCCTCTGGTGAGGCTCTACCCCTTAAAGGTCCCACGCCCTCTCCAAACAGCCCCACCAGCTTGACACAAGCTTTGAGAGGCTTTTAGGAAGCTTCTCACATTCAAACCAGAACAGTTCTGGCCCACACAGGAAGAGCAGCAGGTAGAGCTGGCCTGTCAGTGCGATTCACTCTGTGAATCTCAGTGATTCTCCGCTGTCTTGTCCCCTCTTCCCACAGTGTGAACACCCTTGTTGGGCAAACTCTGTCATCTCACCTGATGGCCTGGCTCCCAGTCACTCTTTCTTTCTTCTTTCATGGGGGCCAAATATTTTCATTGGTGCTATGGCCCCTACCTGCAGCTAGGTATGGTAATAGGCGGAAGTCCTGGCTAGTGGACACGCCCACTCTTGTGTTTCTCTTTCCTGCCAGTGCAGCTAGGCATGGTATAGGTGGAAGTCCTGGCTAGTGGACACGCCCACTCTTGTGTTTCTCTTTCCTGCGTCTCTCTCAGGCTGCAGTGTGGCTGTGTGGAACAAGGTGAGTTCATCCATGGATGAAGTGAGCCACAAAGCTGAAGGCGCCTGAGCTCCTCAGACTTGTGTAGGGCAGAGCTACCACAAACTCCTGGGAGAAAAAAAAATCAACTTTATCTTGCCTAAAGTGCTGCTGTGTGGGTCTTCGTTACAGTAACTCAACCAGAAAGAGTCAGTTAGTTTAGTCCCCCTGCCAAGCCCAGCATGGCGGTTCAGGGGTAAAATCTGCCAACTGAGTCCAGTCTGGTGGTACAGATCTACAAGGCAGAGAAAGTGCGATGAGAATGGCAAGCAGGCAGCACGGGTACGTTCGTTTCTCTCTGCTCTTGGCTGCATATGCCATGTGGCAGCTGTGTGAATCCCTGCCTTGACTTCCCCGAAATGATGGACTGGAACTTGAGATTATAAGTCAAAAAAAACCCTTCCTCCCCAGTGTTGTTTTAGGTCAGGGCATTTGTCATAGCAACGTATGAACAGCCACGGGAGGGAAACAAACATTTAGACAATAGCAACTGGGGAATGGCTGAGGGCAAAGTGTGTCTGGTTGGTGGCATCTGTATCTGTGCCCTCTGCCTGCATCCTCAGTCTGTCTCTGCCAGCGATCATCTCTGCGAAATGACACAAGGATCCGGGTTGGGTCATCTTTTCTGTGCCAAAGGCAAGACAAGTCCTTTAAATTTACTGCAAACACTCATTGGGGATGGACTAGAGAGTTTGTTAGCTGCAAACGCCAGTAAGTGTTGATAAATAAAGCCATTAAAAAATGTGTTATGGCTCTGACACTTGGCGTAACATCTTTCCTCCTGCTTTTCCCCATGTAACATTTACTTTAAATGGCCCCAGCCAAAAGCCAAGCACCAATAAAACGGGCCCAGGTCTCCCAGAACATCTTCACTTGTGAAACACTTGCAGGTTCTGCGCTGGGGGCGGGGGGCGGGGGGGGAGCCACCGGGAGGCCCCGCTGTTGTGTAAACTGCAGATGTTGTAGTTCCTGTGGTGGAGGCCTAACTGTACATCACATTTGCAATTTTGACGCTTCAGTTGCTTAAAAATATTGTAACTGCTCCTCAAACAGGAAAATTGCATTTAGATTTCCCTGTGTGTTTAACCTCATACCAGCAAGAGATGGTCTTCATATTTCCCCAGCAAATGAAATCACTTTTGGATTGAGATTGCTTAGGGATGGCTCCTATCCTAAGAGAAAGAGAAGCTAGGAACAAACACAGCCGTACCTTCTGTGCAGGCCTGTGATGTAGATAATCAATGATCATTTTGGTCCCATACTCCTTGGCATAAAGGATCTAGGATCAAGACAAGGAAAGGCAGTCTTGAATATGAGGTTTAGTCACATCCAAACTTTTGCTGAGGGAATTGCAGCCCCCTGCACTCAATTTTTGTAGGCCCAGCTTCCTGCAAAATTGGCATTCCTTTGGTGCTTTCCATATCAAAAACCCCTTCTTCCTGTAGAGGCTCAAAGGCTTTCAAACCGTATCTTTCCCCTCAATCAAGCTTATAACTCATTCACACTAAAGGATGATTGCTTACATCTTAAAGGGAACCAATAGGAATTGGGAAACAGTTTACTCAGAGAGAAACGTGCCGTTGGAGAGCACCTATGCAGTAATGGTCTGTTAGGTGACTGTTAAATGGGCGTCCTTTTCTGTCTACTCAAAAGTTTGGTGATTGCTTTGTTTCATTTTTAAGACAGGGTCTCACGTAACCCATGCTGACCTCAAGCTCCCTGCGTAGCCAGGGATGACCTCGAGCTTCCAACCCTCCTGCTTCCACCTTCCTAGTGCATAAGTTACAGGTTTACACCACCCCTTCCAGGTTCTGTGCCTCTCTGGATCAAACCCAGGACCTCCTGCATGCTCAGCAAACACTCCACCTCCACCGACGGAGCTACAGTGTTACCCAGCCCAAACCATGGTAAGTTTGCCTTTTCCCCCTTCCCTCCCTTGTATCCTGTCAGCAAACTTCACTGAGGAGTCTGCTTAGAACAAGAGCTTTCTATAGCAGAGAGGATGGAGCATAAGAAGCAGCCGTCACAAGCGTGGAGCTGCTGCGGCGTATAGCGTACGGGTGCCTGCTGCATGCCAGGGGCAGACCGCCATGGACAGCATTTTCTTCCCAGCACCCCAGCCAGGTAGGTAGCACAGTTCCAAAGACAGAGGCAGCAATTTTTTCTCTTGCAGGTCACACATAGGAAGGCACAGGCAGTTTGATTTCAGGGCCTTTCTGTTCCAAGTGAGATTAGATTAAAATAAGCATACAGAGCAGGCTTTGAGGAGACAGTCTTTAATGTGCTCTGAACTACCAGAGAAGCTGTGATGAGGGCCAGGAAAGAGGGCCAGCCTCTTGCTGGGCAAGAAGAGCCTCGGGTTAGGGCAGCTGCAGTGGGTCACCCCACTCTTGCCCCCTTCCTCCTCAACGCCCCCCTCCCCTTACCAGCAGACACCAGAAGCCAGCAGGCTGGCTGCGCCCCAGGCAGGCTCTGGTCAGGAAGAGGGAATCTTTTGTGAGCTGCAGGCCTGGTCTCTGTTAATGCCAATTAGCGTTTCTGCCTGCTTGGAGCTGCGGGGCCAGCAGGCTTCTGTGATCCTGGTGGCTAGGAGTTCTGGCCTAGAAACGCTCCCCACTCCCCCGCTCCCCGATATGGGACGAAAGTCAGAGAGTCCGAGGGGAGGGACTTGGTCATTGAAAAGACAGGAAATGGGGTTTCACAGGAGCTCCACGGGGCCCTGCAGCCTCAAGAGCACAGCTCCCTGGGGCCAGGAAAAGAGAGAGAGGAGAGAAAACAGCAGGCCTGCCTCCAGCTGCCCTAGTTGGCCTCTCTGTGAACCAGGGTCTGGCTCCTGAGAGAGAAGCTAGAAAGAGGGTTCCCATGCTCCCTAAGTTGTAGGAGACCCTGGGGCAAAGCTCTCCTAGGACTTCAGCTAGCTAAGCTTGTGGGTGCAAGGAGCGTCCATGTTGGAGTCCCCAGTCCTCAGGATCTGTGGTCGTCTGCTTGGGTTGGCATGAATAAGTGCCAATATACAACAGCTTAAGAGCTTAGGAAGTCTGAGCCAAGCTACCGTCTCTCACTGGCCTGCCAGGAGGGCATGGCTGAGGGACCCTGGGTTTCTGAGTCTCCGGCTTTGGTTCCATGTCTGCTCTCCTGTACCTTCTATGCCCTTCCTGTTGCCCTGCCACCTGCCCCTCTTTCCCACTTGTGGTTTCTTTTTGCCCTTTGCTCTCCACGGAGGTCACCTGGCTGGCTGGCTGGCAAGCCCTCCAGCAGGGTCATTCTCTCCTTTCTTCCATTCCCAGCCCTCCCTGAGCTGGATCATATTGCCCTCTGACCTCTGTGGGAGGGTGGTCCCTTGTTTCACTGGCAAAGCAAGCAGAAACAGAGAGTCTTTCAGGATCTGGCCGTTGTCTATCCCTCTTCTCTGCTGGCTTCAGTTTTAGGTGGTTGATGAGCTGTTTTTCGGTGAGTCACCAAGGTGTCCTAAGGGAATAATTTCCCAACACCTTGTCACTGAAGCTTCAAGGGAAACACCTGACCTTGCCAGCCCCAGGCTTGTCCTATCCTTCTCCCTACAGGAGGTCCTCCTCTTTGTCCTCTCCTTTCCAGGGATGTGTATGTGTGTCTCTGTGTGTGTGTGCGCGCACGCATACATGTGCGTGTGTGTCTGTGTGTACATGTGTCTGTTTGCCTGTGTGTGTGTGGAGGGCAAGGGACAACCCTGGGGTCATCTTAAAGAATGCCATTCACCCACTGAGACAGAGTCTCTCATTATCCTGGACCTCACTGAAAATGGTTGGGTGGGCAGCTAATGGAGTCCAGGGATTAGTCTGTTTCTACCTCCCCAGTGGTGCTGCAATTCCAAACGTGTGCCGCTGCATTTGTTCATGGATGCCGGGGATCAAATGTGGGCCTTGACACTTGAGAGGCTATTGCTTCGTGAACAGAGCCAACTCTAACCCCTTTCTCTCTCTTTCTTGAGACAGGCTCTCACCATGTAGTCCAGTCTGCTTTTGAACTGTCAATACTCTTGCCTCTGCCTCCAAAGTTCTGGGATTAGTGTTGCACGCCATCACATTCAGTTCTAGAAAAATCTTTGCAAGAAGCACATGTAGGGACAGGGACAAGAAGGTCCCTGCAGCTGGAAATCGTCAGGCTTGGTCCGTTTCTGGCCCAAACTCTTTTCTCTTTCTTATGCACTTCACTCTCTTCTCAGGGATTTCTCAAAACTCCCAAGGCTTCCAGTCTGAGGAAATGGACAGTTTCAAGGTTAGAGAGGACACAAAGAGTGATAGAGGGCTCACGCTGGCTTCCTGTGTTCCAGTCATAGCCTCCCCAAACACTTCAGGACAATACCTCAGCCTAGAGGACAAATGGCTACTTCTTTTTCTTTTCTTTTTTCTTGGGACAGAGTCTCACTAAGTGACTCTAGATGCCCTGGAACTCACTCTATAGACCAGGCTGGCCTCAAGATCACAGAAATCTGCCTGCCTCTTCCTCCTGTGCGCTGGGATTAAAGGCGTGCACCACCACACCCAGCTCAAATGACTATTTCTAACAAAACCAAACAAAAAAGCTTGCTCCCTCCCCAAAACCTGAGGTGGGTAAGCAAATGGTGCTTGTCACGTTGGCCACCTGCTGGCCAACCAATGAAGTCCAGTGTCCCTAAGACTGGTGACTGTTTTGCATTGTTTTGGAGACAAGGTCTCACGTAGCCCAGACTGACCTCAAACTCAGTACGTAACCAGCGATAACCTTGAACTTCTGAACCTCTTGCTTCCACCACTTCCGGTTTATGTGCCGCTCTGGATCACAGCCAGGGCCTTCTGCATGCTAGCCAAACACTCTATCCATAGAGCTACAGCGCTACCCAGCCCATGAGACGAGTCAGTCTTAACTATGGTAGGTTTGCCCATTCCCCCTTCCCGTCCTTATGTTCCATCAGCAAACATCACTGAGGAGCAAACTTCTCACAGGGAGATTTGGGGTCACTGCTGTGCTTTGTGGCAAGAGCCGAGAAAGGGCTTTAGGCTGTTGCACACTGAGTGGCTCGTGTGCAGAAGAGGTTTTTCTGCTTGGGTCGAGAGTGGGTATCCTGGGCTCTGTCTGTACTTCAGCTAGACATATGAACGCAGTTGGAGCCGGAGAATTTAGACAGTCATGTACAGCTTCTATTTGCTGAATAGAATCACTGAAGTCTGGGAGCCTTGTGGACAGTACTGCAATTACTGCAGTCCGGGAACTTTGTGGACAGTACTACAGTTACTGCAGCTGAGGAAGTGGACGCTCAGAGGGGTTAAGTACTTAGTCAAGAAAACACAGCAAGAAAAGGACTAAGGTTTGAGTGGGAATCTATCCGGCTTCAGAGCTCCCAAGATTGTATAATACTTCATGGGCATGATTCTTAGGACCCCTCCCCACCCCAAAATGTCCCCATTGCTTCAGCTGAACAGCGCTACTGCTGGGGTTCTGAAACCAGGGAGCTAGAGTCCTTGGAAACCGTCTTAAGGGATGTTATGACGTCAGAGCAAAGAGGGTGGGAAGGATCTATGGAGTTTTCTTCCCATCCGTTAGCCATTTCTTTGTCATTGGAAGCTGGCAGGGGAGGCTTTGCCAGCAGAAGTATCACAAAGACTTTTTGCCAGCCTATCACCTATCACTCCTTGGGAAAGGTCAAAGAACAGCAATCTAAAGGTCCAGGGGCCAGCCAGCTCATGGGACCAATCATAGGGCTTAACCCTACCCTTCTAGAAGGTACTGGAGCTCTGCATTCATCCCCACAGCCTGAGGCTGGCGGGAAGGTGGATGTTATTCTCTGACTTCTTGGGGCATCCCCTGACTGCCCCAGCCAGCGACAGCTCCAGTCTCTCACCCTCGTGGCTTACACCATAGAACTGGACTCTGAAGATCTATTGTCATGTATTAGTCTCGTTTTTCCAGTTAGCTCATTAGCCTCTCGAGGGCAGGAGATCACAGGTGACCCCTCCTTGCCTCCCCCACAGCACTTGGTGAAGGCTGTGCTTTCTTGGAAGTCAGCCAACACTGATTGGTTACTTGGAACCCTCTAGACTGCATTTAAGAACTGGCATGCACATGCTTATAAATTTACTTGTGTCCATGTATATGTATGATATATATGTCTGACATGTACGTAGGGTGCAGGTGTCCCTGTGCATCAGAATGGCACACATACATGTACCATGTTCCTATGTAACGTGATACACCAGATATTAAGGAGAAATTGAGTATGGTGCAGGCTGTCCAAGCCCAGAGCGAGGAAAGAGACCATTAGAGGAATAGTAACAACACATGTGGCAGCTTGCACCTGTAATCCCATCCCTACGACGCTAAAGTAAGGAGGCTCATGAATCTAAGGCTAGCCTACGCCACATATCAAAACCCTATCTAGAAATTAATGGCCTCCAGCAAGTTAGAGCAGATGACGTACCGTGATTCGCGAGTACACCGCAGAGTCACAGCTCAGGCAATCTAGGGAGACAGATCAGGAAAGGGCTAGTGAAGAAAGGAAAAACTGGCCAGGACTTGGAGTCTGTTGGGGATCGAACCGCTTCCCCCACCCCAAGGATGTGTTCATCTGACTCCTAACACCTGTGAACACTACCTTGTTTAGAAGCTGAGCCTTTGCAAACACCATCAACTTAAGACGAAATCATTGCTGCATGAAGGGACGACAGCCTACTGCTCCAACAACCAGTGTGCTTCTCGAAGGACATCTGGTCACAGACACAGAGTGATAACAGTGTCACATGACCAGAGAAGTATGGGGGCGGGTAGTCCATCAGCTGAGGACACCGTGCATTGCAGTCTTCAGAAACTCCTGAAGGTTGTGGGCCTCAGTGACTGTTTCCTGCCCCCCCCCCCCCCGGCCCACACACTCAGACAAGAGCTAGAACTTTCCTGAGACTCAGAGGTGTAGAACACAGGGCTTTCTCCAAAGCCCTCGGAAAGGAACTCACCATACTGGCGCGACTTCAGAGTTCTGGCCTCTAGAACTGTCAGTGAAAAAATTCCTTTGCCTTTAAATCATGGTAATTTGTTATGGCAGCCCTGGGAAATGAACCCAGAGGCCTACCAGGAATGCACTGGGTGAGGGAAAAGGGGGAAGAATGATTCTGTCACAAAAAACCCAGCTGCAGTGGGGCTTGGAGGAGTGGGGGCATGCTGCAGAGAGTAGTGGAAAGCTTAGCTGATCGGGAAAGTTCCCTGGGAGATGGGGAAGGAGAGTTACATGTTAGATCCTGCATGTTTGTGTGTATGTTTTACAGGGTTGTGTAATTATCTGAATGTGTGCCCATGCATGTACTTCCTGAAATTCCACTCTGCTTTTATGATATCTGGTTTAGTATGCTCCTGCATGGCTGATGTATGCCTTGACCTATGTGTGTGACTTGTATGCCAGGGCATTAATGTGGATAGTCTACAAGTCTGTGTATTGAATTCAAAGCAGTTAGAGGAAGGCTGGAGCAGGAGCAGCCCCGTTTCTCTGTTTACACTCTTGGGGAACACTGTAAATACGCCTGGCCAGAGTATGAGATGACAGGTAGAAGGCGGGGGCTGGCGCTGGGGTGTACTTGTCCTGGTTCAAGAAGACAAGACAGGGCAGGGGGCTTGGGAGGGACAGAAGTGGTCTGTTCTTAGGCTGGAAATATGACCCAACAGTAAATACATACAAAAGATCTCTTGCAAAAGGCCAGGGTTTCTATATGTGCTTGCAACAGCCTTCGATTCCAGTTCTGGAGGATCCAATGCCTTCTTCTTGCCTCCTAGGGCTCTTGCTGCCCATATATTCGTGCAGGATCACACACAAATTTAAACAAATTTAAAACAAAACAAAAAGAAACTTCTTCTTCTTCTTCTTCTTCTTCTTCTTGTAAGTGCTTAGTTCCTGAGATTGACAGCTATAGGTGGCCTTAAGTATGGCTGTGGTCCCTTTCGTACCATGGCCTAGCCACACTGGCACAGCTCCTGAAGAGCCTCAGTTAGCATAGGGCGAGAGAGATGGCTCAGTGGTTAAAAGCACAATACTGCTCTTGCAGAGGATCTGAGTTTCATTCCTAGCACCCACATCAGGCAGCTCACAGTTGCCTGTAACTCCAACTACAGGGAGATATGACACCCCTTTTCTGGGCTTTTTGGGGACCTGTGCATGAGTGATCATGAACACACATTACAAATAATCAAAAAAAAATCTTTAAGAATGACCGAGTTTATAAAAGCACATTCTGTGATTTGGTCAAATCCCTACCTGCCTGGGAGTCTCTTAGAAGAGTCCCATTCTTTGGAGAAAGGTTACAGCTGAGGGCAGGAACCAGGGAAAGAACCACCCCATCCCAGCCCCGACAGAAGGTTACATATGTATATGTTGTTTTTCCCCCCTGGGGACATCTCAAGCAGAGATTTTTATGAAATCTAAGAACCACTTCTCTGTTCCAGGCTGACATTGAGAGCTTGAGTGTGTGCATGGTGTGTGCAGGTGTGTGCAAGCATGCGGAACTTCCAACCTGCTTCCTCTTCGAGAATATGGTTAGCTCAGGATGTCAAGTGCAGCCCCAGGCCCCGCCAGCTGCTGCCATGGTCAGATTGCAGGGGGCTGTCCTTGATGAGGCCAGTAGAACAGACAGAGCCTGTGGTAAGTTCGGGAAGAGAGGCGGAGGCTGCTGCTTTGAGGCTTGGAGCTCTCTAGGATCAGTCTTTGACGACCCTTAGACTGAGATGGTTCCAGGCAGGAGCAAGCCTTGAATGTGGAGTTGGGGTGGACAGGTAGGATGATGAGAGGAGCATGCACACAGGCTGTGAGGGAAGAGTTAGGACATTTCAGGACCTTGGCCAGCGTCCTTGAGTTCCTAGGGTGCCAAAGGTTGTCTGCCAGTTTCCAGATACCTGGATTGTGGCAGGCCTATGGGTCCAGTAGAGATGCTGAGGGCAGGGAGAGATACTACTAAAATTTGAGACTTACCCGGGTACTTCATTAGGGTTATAGAAGCTCTTTAGAAGCTGGATGTGGAAAAGAGTCGCTCATAAGTCCCCCAAGAATGAGGAAACAGGGTCTTCTGGGGCTCGGATCTGGGAAGGAAGAAGAGCGTGCTGAGGCTGTGTTTCTTTGCCCCCCTGCATCATGCACAGGGCCAAGCATTTAGCACTTCCCACCCCGGATAACCAAACTCTATTGTTCCTTTGGGGAGCAGTCAGGAGCAGAGGCATTTCTGTAGCTATTCAAGAGGCCTCTCCCATGTCCTTTCTTGATGCCGCCTGCCGCTTTCCTGTGGCTAGCTGCTGCTGCCCACGCCTTGCCCTTTGCAGCCCCCATTGCAACTGGCAAGACTTCACTGCCACCAGTGCGGGGATGCTCCTCTGCCCCCCGACCCCGTGGCTCTCTTTTTTCCAAAGAACTTTTTAAGAGCAATTAATCAACCTTATCACATCCTTTCTATGGAGTCTCACACAAGGAGGGATGTAGAAAAAGCTTCCTGCTCCTAGAAGCCAGTCATGTGGATATGCGGACACCCAGGTAGCTGGTTGACAGATTCTTCCCTGGGCACCGCCGCCCCTTCCAACTTTGGAACTGGCTGCAGTATGACCCTGACCCAGGAGAAAAAAGTAGGGAACACCTGCTGGCTCTTAGCCTTGCCCATGTTCCCCCCCCCCCCCCCCCGATCCGCTCCCTTCAATTATTTCAAGCTCATTCTCCCAATCCTTCCCTAGGCAACTTCTTGGGTCAAGGGTCATGTGCAAAGCGTTTGGAGATGAATACCCATGAGTGTGGAGAAGTATGACCTCCGTGAATGACAGCCTCTCCCTTGCACACGGGACCCACCCTTTTGCAGCAGCCAATGACATGGATAAAGAGTGTGTCCGAATGCAAATGTGTCCAGTCAATCCAGCAGCACACGGTCCTTCGAGCAATCTAGTCTAGGCTCTGGAGTTTTGATTTCCAGAGAGTAGCACATCAAATAATGGGGCCCTGGGCGAGAGGAATCCTAGGGCCACCTTAGCTGGTCCTGATGCCAGTAGATGGAGCCCCACCACCACTCTGTTCTAGGATCCCAGCTGGGTCCGGGGATGTCCCGAGTAAGTGATGTGGGAGCTAGGGAGAAGTAGGGCCTAGGCTGGAACCTAGTGAAAGAAGACCAGGTCAAAATGAGACACTGACTATACACCAGCAGATGCCAGGCCCTGCCTTAGTTACCCTATAAAAACAAGCTCATATTATCTACACGCTCTTTCCTTAAAATAAGCATTTATTTTTTATTTAATATGTGTGGTGTTATTTGTGGAAGACAGAAGAGAGAGTTGGAGTTCCAGTCAGTTGTGAGCCACCTGCTGAGGGTGCTGGGAACTGAACTCAGCTTCCCTGGAAGAGCAGCAAGCATTCCTAACTACAGAGCCATCTTTCCACCTCCCACACACACACCCTCCCAGCCCCAAAAGTTCTTTTTAGTAAAAGGCGAAAGATTTATACGATCTGAAGAGAAACCAGAGTATCAAAAGTTCTTTTAAAAAAAAATACTTATGTATACAATATTCTGTCTGTGTGTATGCCTGCAGGCCAGAAGAGGACACGAGACCTCATTACAGATGGTTGTGAGCCACCATGTGGTTGCTGGGATTTGAACTCAGGACCTTTGGAGGAGCAGGCAATGCTCTTAACCTCTGAGCCATCTCTCCAGCCCACCCCAAAAGTTCTTAAGGGAACTAAAGTTTAACATAATGAAGCTTACATGGTGAAGAAGCCACAAAGCCAGTCCTGAACCAAATTATGGAGGCTTTTGTCGCCATTGTTTTGTTTTTAATCTTTGCAAAAGTTTTAAATGTAAGTCAGAGTGCTTACATCACTCGCCCAGCTCCCCGGTGCCCTTAATAAGAATCCCTTTTCCTTTCCACTCAGCAAGCCCATGCATCTCTCTAACCTCAGCCCCTCCTACTCTACCGCCCCTTCCGCAGGGCTGGCACCTCCTTTCAGATCCAAAGCACACATGTTCTCTTCCCAAGCCTCTTGCCCTCACTGCACTGCTGCTCTGGGCACTTTCCCTCCAAATCTCTACCGGGCAGCTGCTTATTTTTCAGGTCAAACGCTGCCTCCTCAGAGAGGTCCTTTCCCCACTGCCTCGGCACCACCAATGGCCTCCCTCCTTTCATCCCAATTTATTTTATTCACAGCAATTAAAATTATTCATTCCTCACCTTAATCATCGACTGTCTTGTTGCTAGAAGAGAAGTTCCTTCAGGGAAGAAACCTTGTTTGTTCGCCACGGTACTCCCGGGGCCTGGTGCTTAATAATTGCTCAATAAATGTTTGATAAGTGAGTGGTCTCTGAAAAGCTCCAGGGGCCCCAAGAGGGACAGGATGATGGGCATGAGAAAAAGGATACAGATAGAACCCCGCCAAAGGGTTGCAGAGCACACTGCAGCCTGATCACTGGGCAGCTGAGCTGTCTATCTGTCCATGAGATAGCCTGGCCTCCCTTGTTGAGTGGAGAATATATATATCTTTTGTTTGTTTGTTTGTTTTTGTTTTTCGAGACAGGGTTTCGAAAAAAACCAGGACAGGTAGCTTTGGTGCCTGTCCTGGAACTCACTCTATAGACCAGATTGGCCTTGAACTCATAGAAATCCACAGGCCTCTGCCTCCTAAGTGCTGGGATTAAATCCACCACCCAGCCTGAATGGAGAATGTACGTGGACTCATTTCCTCAGACGTTGTGTGAAGTCAGGTGGAAGAGATGAAGTTACCTGGTGTTGCTGAATCAGAGATGAATGTCCTTGGGTGCCCTGGGTGTCCCCCCAACCTTTCCAGATTTGGGGTGAGGTTCAGGGAAGCTCTGGAGCCTGCGTTGCCTGCCCTCGGGGTTGCAGCAGGCATTGCCTGGAGGAGGGGGAGGCTGCTGTTGAAGGAACCTGATCTTTTCCTTTTGCTGACATTCTTAGAGTTGGCATTTACAACCTCAGGGTTCTATTCCGAGGAGGCCTTTTGCATTTGATGTAAATATTATGGTGATGAGAGGTGACACAGAGAAACCCTGTAGGAAATCGAAATCCACCCCCACCAGGCTGGGAGCCTCTCCCGCTGCCTCTTTGGGTTGGTATGCAGAGGACTGATTCCTCCCAGGTCTTGGGTTAACCCAGAAGAGCCCCCTCCACCCATAGGCAGCAGGGTCTGGGAGCTGCACCCTGGTTATTTTTCCAATTTGTGGAACCACATTCATCCATCAATGTGGGAAGCAATCAGGGCGAGTCCTGAGCCAAGTAGTGCTACAGCTATTCTTTGTTGGGGGGCGGGGGTGGCCGTGGTGTTGTTTTCCAGAGGAAGGGTGGGAAGTCTTTAGCTGGATGGAAATGAAAATGAAGGCTCCAAGCCCTGGGGTGTTCCCTAAGTCGGTTGCTGTCCCATCCACTTCTTCAGTGACTACCAGTTCAAATTGTCTCCCAGCAGTTTACCCTGTATTTACATGTCTCTCCTGACTACTGGGGCCCTCTGGCAGCTGCAGTGTTCCTTAGTGACAGCCTAGTGACAGTTCTCTTCCCAAACAGCCTGAGAGATGATCACACACACACACACACACACACACACACACACACACACACACACAAACACTAAAGCAGCAGGGCCCTTATGCGGATAGTTCTTTGATAACGCTGTGAGGCTGTGTGTCCAGGGACAACTTGCTGATCTCTCTGGACTCCATATGCTTCAAATGGGGAAGATAATGTCACGTGATTATATGAGGATCCCTTGGCATGAATGACCGGTCAGAAAGTGGAGCAGAAACAATCAGGTCCAGAGGGCTTGGCAGAGTCAGTGTGGACCAGGGGCCAGTCACTGCTCTGGAAGCCCATCAATTACAGCTTCTCTTCCTGCTGTGCCATGAGATCTGCCCGAACACTGGCTAGACACCCAATTGGTAAACTGGTTGCTGGATGCATGAGTGTTTCTGAGAGCATCAGTAAGCTAGAACAGCCAAGCTGCTGTTCTGCAGCCTGAGACAGGAGTTCAAATCTCAGTGAGGCATCGGGCATTAGACTTTTCAAAGTTTTGATTCCTTCATTTCTAAGAAGGAAGTGAATTTTACAAAGATTAAATTGGAAAGGGCTTGGCATTTATCAAGCCTTTTCTGAACATCCCTGCAAAGGGTTTTATGTTGTAGTGGGAAAGACCAATGATTTGACCAAGAGATCTAGATTAAATCTACCTCCATCTCTTATTTCCCGTCCTACCTCTGTCTCTTGTTTACTGTACTGTCTTCAGCTAATAATTGCACCTCTAGCTCCCAATCTATAGAGAAAAGCCTGTCAAGCAGAGCATTAGAGACTCACACTGACCATCCCAGCTCTTAGCAGTCAAGCCAGGGAGGCTGCAATGAGTTTCAGCCTTGCCTGGGCTACAGGGTGAGACCAAAAACACTACAGAAAGAAAGCGTGCAAGAGTGTAGTATTATCTGGCTTTAAGTGGCCATGAAGAAAACTGAGAATCTGGCGTGAAGAAGACGCTTAATGCTTATATAATGAATAGCAACAGTGGAAAGATTTAGGGTCTGGATTGAGAGAACTTGGGTAGATTGCCTAGATTTGTTATTTGCTCCATGCGTGATTTGGGACAAGTGACTTCACCTCTATGAACCTTGAATTCTCTTGCTATAAAACAGGGTAATATGTATCCCCCCAGCATTATTGTAGAATTAAATTAGACAGTTAATATTAAAACACCTCATAAACCATAGGACGCTGTGTTCACTCTAGTTTAACATTATTTTGAGGAGAGCTCTGGGGAAGGAGCTGTGAGGGCTTCAAAGACAGTCAGTCTGTGGTTCCGGTCCTAGATGACCTATGATAGCTATGGGGAGGGGAGAGGCACAAAACAAGGAGCAGAACTCCATGAAGATCTCTATCCATTCACTAACTGCATACATGTTTACAGGGTGTCTTCCTAACCCAAGGCATGGAAGGTCTACTAGAGATTTTAGGTTAGATTTGGCAGAGGAGCCTAGAAGGCCAAAATCAGGCTTCTAGATTTACTGTCCTGTGGGTAAAGGTCCTCTGAGAGCTTATATGCTTTGAGTTACCTTGTGGTGACTTCTGGCCAGCTGAGTCACTTCCCTCAGTCACCTCTGAGGCCAGGGAATGCAGAGACAATTGTGAGACCATTTGAATTAGCTATTCAGTGGGTGGCCTCTCCCCAAAGGTCAGAGGCCTATCTGACCACCACAGCTGGCAGTCACAAAGGACCTGACGAGAATCCAATCTAATGGTGCTGCAAAGGCTGAAGCCACTCTTCTGGGAATGGGAGGGTGAGCTACAAGGTGATTTTGCTGCTGTCACAATTTCCCTTTAGACACAACCTGTCTCGAGGGCCAAAATAGCAGCTTTGCAGGCAGAAAGTATTGTGACATCATCCTCAGATTCAGCCAGATTCATCAACTCCTCTCCAGCCAGCCAGTCTCCCTTGTTTCTTGGAGACATGTGTCAAGGCCCTAAGGGACAATCTTGGTGGCCCAAAGGTCCCATCTAGCCTCTTGGCCCCAGTTCTGGTCTCTGTCTAAGAACAAGACACTCCTAGCCCCAGCTGATTGCCACTAGGAAAAGAAGAAAGTGTTTGTGCCTGTGGCTGTACTTTCAGTCATTCTGGTGCCCCAGGGTTGAGTGTAAGGCCTGCAGGGTAAGGAGCATACAGACTGGGCTAGAGATGCAAGGATGATACCTGGCCTGGAGGCTGTACTGAAGGGGTGAGAAGTCAATCTGCGGTTGCTGGGAGACAGAAGGGAGGGAGGTAAAGAAGGACATAAAGAGAACAGAGGTGTTTGTGTGTGTGTGTGTGTGTGTGTGTGTGTGAGAGAGAGAGAGAGAGAGAGAGAGAGAGAGAGAGAGAGAGAGAGAGTGTGAGAGAGAAAGTGTGTGTGTGTGTGCAGGCAAAGCAGAGGATAGCAGGCAGGAATGGAGACTCCACAGCCTCCACTGATTAGAAGGGTTTTGAAATTGATAAATTACTTTGTATCAGGGCAAAATGATTTGACCAGATTTCAAATGTCTTAGAGAAGGGAAGCTTCTCTTGGGCCAAGTATTGATTGCATTTAATAGAGCTGGGACTTTCTCACTTAAAAACAACAAAATAAACATCTGGGAGAAGGCACTAATCTCTCTCCCTCCCTCTCTCTCTTCCTCCCTCTCTCTCTCCCTCCCTCGCTCTTTCCTCCCTGTCCCTCCCTCTCCCCTTGTCTGCCTCTCTCCCTCTCTTCTTTGCTTGCTTTCTCCCCTCTTCTTAAGAACAGCAAAGAAAACAGAGACTGCCCCAGCCTGGGGGCACTGCTGATGTTGAGCTGTGGAGCTCCTTTGGGGCAGATTGATGGTGGGGTTTGGGAGAAGAGGGGGCCTTGGGTTGGTCCCATTCTTCACAGATCGATTTTTGCCCAACAGGGACTGTCAGGGCCTTTGATAAATCACTAGACCAAGTGATGAATGCCCTGAGGCAGGATAGGGTGGGATGGGGGTAGGATGCTAGTCTGGGAGGCAGCCCAGGGAAGGGCAGGGGCAAGGAGAAAGGGCTGGTGAGTAGAAGGAAACAAGCAAAGTTAGCCCTAAATAAATCTGCAAGATACACGGATACCTTGTCTCTCAACGAGATTTGACCACGATCATTGGCTCAACGGCACTTCAAAATCCATTTTCAACCTGTCTCTTGTCTGTCTCTTGCTGTCTGTCTCACTGTCTGCCTCTTTATCTGACTTCCAAATGAACTCTGATGGTTTCTTCCCAGGAGAGGATTTGCCTGGGCTTCCTGAAAAACAGAGAAAATCTTAGGAAAGTGGGAGGCAAGGAGGCGTTTTGCAGTGACAGAGGTCAGGGAGGGCAGAATGGCACAGGGTGGTCTCCCTGCAGGGTGTAGTTACAGCAAGGACTGATAGCAGCAGAGAGGGAGGGGGCTGTGAGAATGCACATAGGAGCTTGTAGGACAGCTCTGACCAGGAACAACCAGGTTTCCCTAAAGGGAAAGGCCATGTGTGTGGCCTGCCTTGGAGATGACTCAGATCATAGATTACAGACTTGAATCCGCTCTCACTGACTTGGACATTTTGCTCTCTCAACTTCCCTATCTATAAAATGGAAAAATAGAACAACAATCCAGTATGACTCATTATCCTAATTAGCATAAAACTGGGCCTGGCCTAGAGCAAACACCGGTTGGTGAACATTAGCTAGGGAACCCCGCTATTCTTCCTGGTGTAATAGTAAGGCAGATTCTGAAGTCACAGCTGCACAAAGCATGTCGGCCACTGTGGGGACTCCTAGCTCTGCCAGAGGGTGGAGAACGCTATCAGATTTTCCATCTATAGGCCCATTTACGTCTGTTCTCTGCCCCACAGCGAGTGCTGGTGCATCATGGGCCTAGGGCTCTATTAGCTTCTCTGTAGTAGAAGTGACTGGAACACAGCCCTCCAAATACCCCCAGGGTCCCCAGCTGGACTCCCGGATCTTGGGTTTGGTGCCTCCTCCCTGGCTGGACCCGAGACTCTGTCCATGGTGCTAACCCTCATCCCCTGCCTTTCCTCAGCCCTGCACTCCTGACCGCCAACTTCAACATCTCTAAAGACCTCCTCATCTCAGGGATGAATTCTGAGCTCACGTTCTGGACCGCTGCCAGGAAGAAGGAAGCGGCGTTAGTTTAAAGCATCACACAAAGGGCCGCAGGTAATTATGTCTCTTTTAAGCTGCTAACAGGATTGGCCGTTTGATAAATGGGAGGATTTGAGGCTGTTTTGTCACTGACAAGCTGTTGTAAGATCATATTGGAAGCTGAAGACAGTTTATCTTCATGTGTGTGGTGGAGAGAGGGGAATTCTCCGTGGATTTTACACCCTCTTCAAATTAATGTGATTTCCTAGGCTGGTCCTGGGCACAGAGTGAGTGATCTTTATGACTTACCCCCTGATTAGATTACCTGGTTCAGCGGCCACCTCCAACCCCTCGGAGTGCCCTGGAGCTCACCAGGGCCCTCCCCCACCTCATCCCACCAGCTTCCAGCACCTCATGCTTCCCTCTGACCTCCCTACTCTCCTCTGCTAGCTCTACTCACAGACCCATTTGCTAAACAAGCCCACAGCTCAATTACTGTTGGCTGTCCCGAGAGCAAGAGAGATCTGGTTTCTTTAGCTCCTCTGGAGGGAGTAGAGAAGAGGCAAGCATGGGAGTGGGAGGGAGGGGAGGAACCAGCAAATGAGAGGAGAAATGAGACAAAGAGAGAGTTGAAACAGAAAAACAAGCTGAGCCAGAAACAAGAGTAGACAAAAACAGTAGCAAAGGGATAAGAATGGCTTTCTGTTTTATTTCTAGAACCTTCCTTAGAACCACAGGTACCAGCTTCCCTTTCCTGAAGCTGGAATTAGACAGGTCCCCAGGCATTTCTTACCAGATGACGGCTTTCTGTCTTCACAACACATGCTACTATTATCCTGCTTAGTTCTTTATGTTTACGGTACGTAAGACCCCCATGAGAGCAGAGGTCACGGTTGCCATATTCTTCCTAGAGCTCCCGCACACAGTAGGCTCTTGGTAAGTGGTTATGGACTGCGTGGTGAGGCAGGGGTTTGGGAAGGGGTGGCAAAGGGGTAGGACTGGCTTGGCATCCTGGCACAGACTTGAAGGCAAGTGGAAGGTTGCCTGGTGTGGTGCTGGGTCCTTAAGGTCACCACGACTGGCTAGAATTTAAGAGACATTTCCGGTGAGCGAATGCTTCAGGAACTCTTTAGATAAAATTAGGCATCCTCTAAAACAAAACTTCTCAAGATGTGACCTGTGCAACACTTGTCCCTGAGTTCCCTAGAAGTCTGCTTTTCTCTACACAATTCTAAAGTGGTGTTGTGGGAAGCAGGTCAGCTGGAGGTTCCTGGCTTCTGCTGGAGTGGAGTAAGTGTGTGTGTGTGTGTGTGTGTGTGTGTGTGTGTCTAGAATGCCTGCAATAGAATAGGGAAGCTAATGCCTATTATGTCTAGTCCAGTTCATTTTACAAACTTGAAGCAACTTACAGGTAAGCATTCAGAGATAAAGCTAGCATATGGGGGCAGTTCTTCTACCCTCCTCAAGACTTCTGAGGAAGAGGAGGACAGCAACAGATGCGGGAATAAGAGGATCCCTTCCTGCTCCAGGCCAACTGAAGCTATGCAGCTGGTCAGCCATGCCTCATTTGCCAGACAAGCTGTGCACCCACCCTGTACCCCAGGCTAGGTTCCCTGCTTTGTCAGGGACCCCCCCCCACTCCATTGTCAGTAATCTGTGTTCTATTACTGATTGGATACTGTACCAGTACATCAGCTTCTTTCCGCCCCCTCTCCCTCACATACACACACACACTCACACACTCACACACTCACACACACACATACACTCACACACTCACACACTCACACACACACTCACACACTCACACACACTCACACACTCACACTCACACACACACTCACACACTCACACTCACACACACACTCACACACTCACACACTCACACACACACATACACACACACTCACACATTCACACACACACACATACACACACACTCACACACTCACACACACATACACACACACTCACACACTCACACACTCACACACTCACACATACACACACACTCACACACTCACACACTCACATACACACTCACACACTCACACACTCACACACACACATACACACACACACTCACACACTCACACACTCACACACTCACACACTCACACACACACTACAGCCCCATCATACCAGACACAGTCAGGGTGCTCACTAGACATTCGGCACATAGCAGTAGGTGCTCCAGAATGAAGGGCCGTTTGCCTGAGTCATGGTGCAGCCTGAATAGAGAGAAGTGCTGGGATTTGTGGAGGTGATATGGAAGGCAAGGTCCAGCCGGTTGGAAAAAAAATAGCTCACCCATCCCATTACTGCCCGAGAAAACCAAAGCATAATAGAGCTACCACCACCTCCCACCCAACCTACACTCCAGCAGCCCTGGCCTTACATAACACCTCAAATAATGCATGTCTGGGTACCTTAGAAGCATCCATTGCTCTGCATGCAATATGTATTTCTTTGCACCACCTTAAATCACTTTAGTCTTCATGGACCTTTCTAGATCTCTGACTCTGTATCTTTTGCTGTTAGCAAACTGAGCACTCTTCCACCAAACACGCACCTGGTATCTGTCTTCTTCTTTGGACTGAGAGCCTCATAATAGGACAGACTACATCTGAGTCTTGCCCACTGAGGGGGTCTCTGGTCCTCCTACCCACAGGGCAAGGCATGTTGCAGACTTTGAGATAGGAAGACGAAGGCTTAGACAAATCCATTTGTTTTGAGGAATAACTCCCGAACATCCATTCCCAAGGCCCTGAGGATGCATTGGCAGGCTAAAAGGTATTCTCTCTCCCTCACAGAGGCTTTAAACTTAGCGTGATATGCAAAGGTGTCAAATGATCGTATAATAATGCAAACAAGCAAATCTGTATTGTAGGAAAGGGGCTGACTGGGCCAAGAATGGTCAAGCAAGCTGGGTTGCCAGCCCTTCCTTAGAAGGTTGTCCTTAGAAGATGACATTACTCTGAAGTAGGAGAGTCTAGATGGAGCCAAGACAGAACAAAAAAGTGTTCTGGAGAGAGGTAACGTGATTTTCAAAGGCCCTGCATCAGGACAGGATATAACCTCTATAATGAAACAGAAGTCCAATATGAAATGTGTGGGGTCTCTGAGGGGGACCGGAAGCAGGCCTAAGCCAGACTGCCATGCAGGGCCTTGTCAAATGAACTGAAGCAATTTGTTTCCTCATCAGCAAGCCACAGATTTAAACGCTGAGGAGTTTAAACAGCAGAGGGCGTGGGCACCATCAGCAGTGAGAAGGAAGGATTGCATTTTGAAAAGGTCACTAGGGCTTCTGTGGAAGAAGGAGGAAGGCACTTGAGAGACCCACAGGCCAGTCGGCTGGGTTTTAGCCGTTCAGACTTGGTCCCTCAAGGTAATGGCAGAGATGGAGAGTAGTGGACACTGCGTGAGAGAATGTTTTCAATTAACACCACGGATGAGTCTGTAACAAAACCAGGACAAGTATCTGTCCTTAACGTTTGCCCTTTCTTGTAGCCATTGACTTCCTTGTCAGTCAGGTAGGTCATCAAAGAGAAATGGTTTCCAGTCCTCCTCCAGACCCAGATGCACCCAGAAACATGCCCTGCTTTCACGGGGGTGGGGGTTGGCAGTGTCCTACTCTGTGTTCTTCCAACACCTTCTAGGCTGGACTCAGGCAGGGGGTGAGTTTCTTTCATCCCTGCAGGAGCTTTGCATGCTGGGAAATGTAGTTCTGGAGCAGGAAACTAGGCCCTCTCCTGGCTGTGAGTCTGGCAGGCAGCCTGGTTGCCATGGCAGCAGCTGGGCTAGAGCCACCGAACCATTTCATCCACAGTTCTACTGGCTCTGAGAGCTCCCAGCAAGAAAGCTTGGGCTCCAGGGAGGAGGGAGGGAAGAAGAAGGGAGAGGGAAGGAAGAAGAGGGAGGGAGGATCTTTCAGGCCTTCCCGAGAGGCCTAGGCTAAGCTTACCACTCCATAGGGCTTGAGGATTGAGTAGAGAGAAGTCGCTGGCGCAGGATCACAGCAGGAGTCAGAACGGTTGGGGCTGTTTGAGCCAGTCAGACCCTGTAGGTTCAGCTTTGTGAATGCAGAAGCCCTTAGCCGACCAGAGAAAGGGGGAAGCAGCCATCCCCCCCTGGGAAGCTCAGCCTGAGTGGAAAGGCAAGAGAGTGCGAAAGCATTACTTAGGAAGGAAAAGCCCTGCCCATCTTTTCTCCAAAGCGTCCCTAGGACGCATCCCCTTCTCTCTGCCCGTTGGCCGCAGTTCTAGTCCGTTCTCTCTCCCCGGAGAAGGCTTTCTAAAGCACAAATCTAGCCCTGCCACCGCCCCCTCCCAAACACACACCCCTGTTTAAAATTCTTCAATGGCTCCCCTTTGCCCACGGCTGGACTAGGTCCAGGCCCTCTAGTACGATCATTCATGGCCTTTCTGATTCTGGCCTGCGGCTTGCTGTTCAACCATCCTCCTGCCTCCCCATCTGCTACGCCCTATCAAGGTTTTCTCCTTCACCCCTGTCTTGGCACACATGCTCCTCTCTGCATGATGTGTCCTTTCCTCCACGCCCCCACCTCAAAGCCCACCAAACTGAGCCAAAACAGCCCCTCCCCGTGCAGTTTCCCAAACTCTTCCAGCAGGGAAGAATGAATGGCCCGCTGCTCTGAGCTCCCAGAGCACTTTGTACTTCCCTCTAAAGCACTTATCACCCGTGTTGTGAGGATTGTCTCGGTGGCTGCCTCTTCCCTTCCCTCTCCTCTGCATCCGAGCCATCCCAGGGTCCCCAGAGCCCAGCACAGTATCTGGCACAAGGCAGGCCCTCAATAAATTGTGAGCGGGATTGAATTCAGTAAAGGAAGGCTTTTTGGGCCTTCGCCACACTCCCACTCTGCGTTCCTGGCCTTCTCCTCTCCCAGTTTCTCCCTGGGGGGCCCTGAGTACTTGAGCATGGTGTACCGAGGAGCAGGAGCAGCGGAGCAGCCCCCCCACACACAAGAGCAGTGCCCAGAGGAGGAGCAGCGCCCCAGAAGGAGCAGCACCCTGAGGTGCAGTGCACTGCAGTTGACTGACTAGTGGACCTTGTGAAGAGATGGTCTGTTCTGTTCTGGGCAGGGGTGACCCAGGCACCTGCATGTGGAGACTGTAGACTCTTGGTGTCACCATAAGTTTGCACCAAGTCACGCCCAGGTCTCCAGAGACAAGGTGCCTGTATCGCCTTCGGAGCCATGACTTATGAGCCCAGCTCCAGGATCCGAGAAAACCAATTAGGCTTTTGCATTTCTCCACCTGGAGGCAGAATAATTCCAGGAAAGTCCTTCCTTCTGGGCAGAGGCTCCGTCTGCCTGGGCCTCAGCCTGGTCCTCACCCATCCAGGCTTCCCTGCTGCATCTATGACCTGCTCCTGGGCAGGGAGGAAGGGTTTAATTCTACCGTATTACATCCAGGAGGCCCTTTCTAGGTTGCCATCCTTCCTAAACCTCACATCCTCATTATAATAAGAGGGCTTTGTTTATTTGTTTGTTTTAAAGCCCCTGCTTCTCTGCGGCATCCATTCATTTACATATGAATTCACTTGTTGGTTGATAGTCTCTCTCTCTCTCTCTCTCTCTCTCTCTCTGTCTCTCTCTTTCTCTCTTTAAAGATCTATTAGGTGCCTTCTTGGGTGGAGCTGTAGTAATGACAAAGTGATTCAGAAACACGGTCTCTACTCTCAGGAAGCTTTGGTCTGAGGATTACCCTCAAGTGCTTTGAAGAGGAAGTATGACTGTTAAGTGCAGTGACTGGCCTGATTTGAGATGTCAGTGGTTTTTTTTGCTCATTGGCTATTGGCTGTGGCCCTGTGGTGTGGCAGGTGTGTGTGTGGGGGGGGGGGAGATGAAGATAGGGATGGGCCCGATGTTTCCCTCCCAACCACAGTGGAAGTGGAGAGAGGCCCCCAGGCACTAGATTCTACAGTGCTGATAGGGCCGGGAGAGAGGGGTTGTGAAGAGCTGAAGCAGGAGGCCAGGCTCTTTGGGACCTTCGGGAAGGTTCTCTAAAATGGGAAAACTGGTCCTTTCCACCCTGTAGGAGAAAATGCAAACGGGCGGGCTTTGGCAAGACTGACTTGGCTGAGACCAGGAATAGCCTTCCCTGGTTATGGAGAGGGATAGTGAATTACGTGTTCCTACTGGGAGAGAGGGGAGGGCTTCAGCTTCACAGCCAGGAGGAAGCCATGGTTCCCAGAGCTCTTGGAGGCTGTGGTGTTACCTCTGCAGCTCAGGTGTGAGTCCTGTAAGGGGTTGAGGAGCGAGCAGGCACTGGTGCGATAGCTGCCTCAGGTTCTTCTCTTCCTGCCCCTTCTGCAAGCTGGGCCTGAATGACATCCTCAAATCCTGTTGTTCCCATGACTCCAGAAGCCTGGGGCTTGAGGGAAGATAAGTTTAGCATAGGGACTAGGGTTTGGGGGACATCCGAGATGCTAGGGAGCAGAGAATGATACTGCTGTATAGAGATCCTTGATGCCTCTGGAGACGATGGCAACCTTGCTCTGTAAGTTTTGGATCTCAGTTCCCCTAGTTATAAAATCTGCTAAATGTTGGCCATTTCCGCGAAAATCCCCAGGGTTCTTTGGTTTCTCTTTCTTCTGCAGTTGGAACGGGTGACTTACCGAGAGGCTACAGAGAAATGCTGCCTCCACCCTCTGCCAAGGGACTCAAATCAGCATTTGTTGACATTTCTCAAGACACTCTTAGTGCTGGTGACATTTCAGAGACCTGCTCTCTGACAGGGCTGGAGGATGAAAACCTGACCTTGAAGCCTTTGCTCCAGACTCAGACCCACTGGAACAAACCTAGCCTTTCCTCCAGCACCTCCAACCAGTTTGGAGATACCCAGAGGGCTCTGCTGCCATCTTGGAAATGCTGAGCGGATTAAGACTGAAGCAGGTGTAGGCTCAGCCCTTTCCTTCCAAAGCTTCCACATCTGCCTCTGTTGGATGGAACCCACCATCCTTGCTGTCTTCAGAACAGGGTTGTAAACCCATAGTGGTGAGAAAAGGAAAGTGCTCCATCAACTATGTGCTGTGGTCTGAGTGTGAAGTTCAGATGGAGGCATTAGGGCTGGAGTAGGGGTACAGGATCAGCAGGTGCACAGGCTGGAGGAACCGAGCCAGATTCTGGGAATTTCATACATTGTAGAGAGTCACTTAGTGGGCAGATGTAGACCGCCTTGGTGGGTTACTCAGTCTAGGGGTGTAACCCGCCTGGCAGGGTCAGTAATTCCAGGGTCCCGGAGAGGCACTATCTGGGAGATATGGGCGGGAAAAGAGGAAGGAAGCCCAGCGGGGTTCTTGTCAAAGCCTCCGTTTATTAGAGTCAGGGTTACAGCTTATATAGGATAAGGAATCGGGGGGCACAGGGGCCTGGGCTCTTGCCGCGTGGTTCACGTTGGTCACAGGCCAGGAGGTTACGAAAGGTCAGGTCACAATTCGATTCCTTGGCCAGGAAGTCACGAGTTGACACACCTAGTTCTCTAGATAATTGGAGTGTGGGGCGGGTTCCGCTAACAGAGAGCTCTCTATTAGCAGACAATTGGGTGTGGGGTAGGCTCTGTCAATAGAACAGTTCTCAATACAATTGGGGGTGTGGGGTTCTCTGCAGACTCCCCAGGGCGATGGTTCCCGTAATAATTTGGGGGGAAAACGGCTCCTGACAGGCAGAGGTCAGGCAGAGGGAACTACGGGGTTCTCTGATGCTCTTGTTGATGCTAACAGAGGGCAACAGAGCTGTGGACCACATCAGAACCTGCCCAGTCTCAGGCCGGACCACCCCGAGCATGCCCTATCTCGGGAACTAAGCAGGGTTAGATCTAGCTAACACACGGCAAGGGAAACCAGCCTATATCAGGAGGGAGAGCCAAGTTCACTCCCTAGTTTTGCTCTTTCATCTCAGGCTAGCTAAGAAGCCGACTTGAAAGGTCGGGTCGGGATGATGGCAAAGTGTCTAGATTTTGGAGTCAGCAGAACTAATCCTGGCTCTACTGCTCGCTAGCTGTGTGGCTTTAGGCAAGGACTTCACCTTTCAGAACACTGTCTTTCTCAGTTCTGAAGAAGGGTAGCGATGCTGCCTACCTGACAGGCTCGTGGGGAGAATTAGACAGGATAATGTTTGAAATTTCTTAGCAGGGACTGCCTTTTAACACATGCAGAGCTGCTTTGCCAGCCTCTGCCATTTGTGGCATCTGCTCCCACCCAGGAAGCAGGTTGGACCTCACCAAGAATCTTTCTCACCTCAGATGGGCTTCATCCATAAAGAGAAGACCAGCCCCCAGCAGGTGTTTGTGCATTTGAATGGGTGCCAGGTACCAGATTTCCCCTCAGATTCCAAGTGTGCTGGTTATGTGAGATAGGTTTCCCACCTGAGTCTCAGTTTTTGCCTCTGTAAATACGCAGACCAAGGACTGGGGTTAGGACTTGGAGGTTAAGAGTGTTTGTTGTTCTTTCAGAGGACCCAAGTTTGGTTCCCAGCACCCATGTCAGGTGACTCACAACTGCCTATGGCTCCAGCTTCAGGGGATTTGATGCCCTCTTTTGGCCTCTGCAGTCACCTGCGTGCGTGCACACACACACACACACACACACACACACGCAGACACTTATATAAAAATAAAACAATGGGTCTTAAATAAATATGAGAGTAACCAGTTAAGGATTATGGATTGGTGTTAATAGCTATTAAGTGAATTTCTGGTCAAGCAAACAAGTGTGTTTGGTGCCAAAGTAACCCACAAACATTATTTCATAGGAGGTGAGGAGAGCGTTATAGCCACCACGCCGTCTGCCTAGCACTTCTAGTGGCGAGAGAATAAGGTACTTGCCTCACGCAGCGTGGCAACATGGAGTATCAGCATGCCCCACATGTGTTCCAAAGGTTCCCTTAGAATTGCTTCAGCCTTTAGATCAATTTTCTAGTTTATGGAAAATGCTAGGAGAGTGTCATAAGCCGAATAACAGCACAAGGAAATAACCAGATAGCTGGGAGAAGGATATGCAGAGGAAGGCTGATCTGGATGTTCTAATAGATAAATAGCCCAGGAAAATGAACTGCATCATGCTAAGCTATGTTCTGCACAGGATGATCAGGTACTGTCCCCACACTGGGCTCTAGCAAACCAACTAAAAAGGATTGGGAGGGTAGTCAGTTGGAGAAATCTGTATATGGGCTATGTACTACTATGTACTAAAAGAGAAGATATTTGCTGAAATGAAAAAGTGGAAATTGCTGGACAGGGACACACACACACACATACCTCTTGGTCAATTTTCCCCCCTCATTTTATAGGTATGGGTGTTTTGCCTGCGTGCATATCTGTGTACTGCATATATGCAGTGCCAGTGGAAATCAGAAGGGGGTGTGAAATCCCATGGAACTTAAATTAGGGTCCATTGTGAGCCTCCCTGTGGATGTTGATTATTGAACCGGGGTCCTCTGGGAGAGCTGTCCATCTCTCCATCTCTCCAGCCTCTTGATCACATTTGGGGGGGGGGGGAATGATTTCTAAGTTTAAAAAAAAATCAAGAATAGACCTGCAATCCCAGAGCTTTTAGAAGACAGAAGCAGGAGGATTGCCACAAGTTTGAGGCCAGCCTGGTCTACAGAGTGGCTACCAGACTAGCCAACGCTACATGACAAGACCTTATTTCAAAAGCAAAAGAGAGGGGGCAGTGTGGGTGTGATGTTGATGGTGGTAGGACTATGACCAGTTTTTAATTTTTGTATTTTTTGCTTTCTGTACTCATCACACTTCCAGAATGTGCATGCGTTGCTTCTATAATAAAACGCTATTTAATAAACAAAATGGAAACAGTAACAGTGTGTCCCTGCTGGTGCTGTGGTGGGGCAATGAGGTAATGATGAGGAACGCAGGCTTTGGCATAAGTGCATGCTGGGCAGTTAGGTGCCACTAAGCTCTCTGCCTTGTACTACCCTCAATCACCATTGCCTTGAGCTGGCTTATTGGGGATGCTGTCCCCAAGTCCTGGCACATAGCAGGCCTCTGCTGACATTTGATGAACAAATCACATCCTATGGTACGGCTTTTGGTGGGAGGAAGCATGTGGCCTGTGCTCCTATGGTTGAAGGACCTCAGAGACACCTTCCTCTCTCTGCGCCCCCAGGATGAGACCCTCAGTCAGGTCTCTTACAGTAAGCAGGCGGCAACCTTCTGCTAGTGACCCAGAAGCCTCGGTGATCTGGGTCAGAGGAAAGATCCATGTCCCCACTCCCCCAGGCTATGCTCCCCATTTGCTTTCTTTTTCATTTCTGAAAGAGAATCTGACTGTAGCTCAGGCTAGCCTGGAACTCACCATTTTCCTGTTTTAGTCTCCCCTGTGCCGGGAATATAAAACAGCTTCTAGTTCTCTCATTCCCAACATCTTTTGACGTTAGCTTCCTTCTTCACCCTAAAACTCTGGAGCAGAGGTTGGGACTTCAAATATACACTGGGATTACGGCTAGCCCTACCCCAGGAGCTGGTTCTTGGTCTGGTCGGAGCCAGCTTCCCAGATAAAGCTTCAAAATTAAGATCAGGCTGCAGCAGGATTATGTTATGGCTGAGGACTGCCCTGAATTGAAAATCAAACTTTAGACAGGTGCTCGGGTCCCAAGCTTGCTCTGTCCTGAACGCTGAAGCTGAGTCTGAGTGTAATCCTGCTTGAGGCCAAGGTTGCACCTGCCAGAGGATAGGAGTTGAGCTATTGCTTCGCAGAGAAGCCAAGGAGGAGACCGTGGGCGAGTGGACGGCGGGGCGGAGCTCGGGCGGCCATGCTGCGCCAGAGATGCAGAGACGCCTCCGGAGTCTCCAGGCTGCCCCGCGCTGCGGACTGAACCCCCTTATAGTGAGGGGAGCAGCGCCTTCCCATGCCGACTCAGCGCTCGGGCACCCGCGGGGGCGAAGAAGGGCTTTGCCGGCAGCCGAGGAGCACTTGCCTCCCAGGGATCCCCCGCTCTAGATAGCTGCCTCCGGGCCCAGAGTGTGTGGTTTGTGCCCCATTACCCCAGCTCCACCCACCAGGAGCCCGCCGGGTTCTTTGCTCATTAGGCCGACATCCCTCTTTAATAAAAAATACATGAATAAATAAATAATAACAGCCATAACCGAGCGGGAAACCACTTTCCACTCTTCTTTCTGTTCTGTTTCCTCCTGTCCTTCCTTCCAACCGCGGCCCGGGGTCTCTCGGTAGAGTCGATTGTAAATCCTTCACTCCCAGCAGAGTGGCAGGCATTCCTGGGGACTGCGGCTGGGACCACTGAACTGGCTGGCTGCTCGTGCGCCAGGTTAAGCCAGAAGAGGGGCTTTAATGGTTTGGGGATTTTTGTTTTGCTTTTTTGGCACACTCAAGTCTTCAAGGGAAAAGATTCCAACACGCAGGGACAGGCATAGACTGGAAGCTGTGTGAGAGGAACTGGAAAGCCGAGACAACACAGGGAGAGGGAGGAACTGGGCGGGAAGATTATCTTTCTTGGACAGAACGTCCAAAATCTTACTTTTCACATTGTCTCACAGTGTACCCTTTCTCTCCGTGCTTCTGTGTCTCACGCTCTTTCCGTCTCTGTTGTGTGAGTCTTCCTTTCCTGGAGATCATCTCTTTCCTAGTATCTGCCCCTCCAAGTTAGCAGAAACCTTTCCGGGTCTGCTCACCGTTCAGGACCATGGAGAGCGTCCTACGAGGCAGGTGCCCTCTCCCAAAGGAACCACAGATCAAATGCAGGACTGCCTTAGAAAGCAAGGCGCAGGCTGGGTGGAAGAAGGGTAGAGGTGGTGGACATAGAGAAGAGTGTGGATGAAGGTCATTCCAGCTGGTCCTACTGGGATGTGTTTCCTTAACTGGAATTCAGAAATGTTGCTGGTCTTGGCCAAAGGGCTTTTGTTACCCGCTACCTACCAGGCGCAAACGCGCGTGCGTGTGTGTGTGTGTGTGTGTGTGTGTGTGTGTGTGTGTGTGTGTGCGTGTGTGTGTGAATCACTCACTTTTGGAGGAGTGGGAAGCAAAAATCTGCCCATCCTGGGATATGTAGTTCAGGAGTGCAGCCCTTTTTAGGATGCTAAACATAACCAAACAAATCTTGGCACAGAGAGCACCCATGACCCGTGGGTAGGTGTTGGGGAGGCTGTGGAGGCAATGTTGTGTGCACAACCCTAAATCTGAGGGTGTGCTCAAGAGTAGGAAGAGCAGGCAATAGGGACCATGTTCTCTTAGGTCTGTTCATTCTGGCAGCTGCAGGCTAGAAGTGGGGGGTCAGCCAGGGCCTTCCCTGGCCCTAGCTCAGAACTAATGGGGCCCAGGAGCTTCCTCTTCCCCCAGCAGCTCCCTCTGGACAAAACCAGGAGCCAGATTTCAGGAGCACTCCAGATGTTCAGGGGAAATACAGGGAAGTGGAGCAGATGGGGCCTGGGATTCCAGCAGGGGCAGGGGAGGAGGGAGGCAGCTGGAGGCTGTGCTGGGGCATGTGTTAGAGACAAGGTTGGCACAGAGTGCCAGGGCATGTCCTACAGTGTGAGCCCAGGATGCTGAACTTGGTTAAAGATCAGGTAAAATCAGGTGGCCCCGGGAACCTTCCCTGGACCAGCCACTAAGGTCTGAGCTGCCTCTAGTAGTGCCAGGGCCCAAAGAGTGTACCCTGTGTCAGAAGTGTGACAGAATACAAGTGAACATGACAGACCTGGCCCCTGCATCTGCACAGGGAGCTTAGTCTGTCTGCCAATCATTAAGCCTTTGATTTGGACCCTGGGAATACATCTGCCACTCAGTACCCAGGGTGGCCACTCCTTCTATGCTTGGGGTAAAAAGTTTTGCCCAGAGAAGGCCCACGTTTTTTCCTTCCTTTCTACCCCAGGAGACAACTCATTTTCCCATGCAGAGCCTTGATCCATGTCCATGCCCTCCCTGTCCTGTGGTTCTCAGGAGGCTGTGGAGCAAGGATGTGGAGACCTACAGCGAGACTCTAGAACTCTTATCATCCTGCCTCCAGCATGGACTTGAGGTCCAGAGGGGTTTTTCCTCCCCACCCCGACTTTGCTTCACCCAGCTTATTTTAGCTCCTTGTGCTCATACAGGTGTGAGAGAGGGGCCATGAGTCCACCTGGGTGAAGAGTAAACTCAGGGGCATTGGAGCAAAATTGTGCATGGAAGACGTAGTTCTGTCCCGAGGTAGGATTGAAAGCTGTCTACAAGGCTTTGGGGCAATTGGCCATCAGAAAGACGTGGAACCCTGGGCATGACTCTCCCCACCCACTGAATGAGAAGGTCTGAACAGGTTGATCTCCAAGGCCTCTTTGTTCCACCTAGCTCTGGGAATGGAATGGCGTGGGTCGGCTGTGTCGATCGTACCCCAGCTGAGGGCAAGGCAGGCATCAATCTCCCTCACTTTCTAGGCCTCCTAGGAGATCGAGATATCTGGCAGGGGTGGGGGATCTATAGGTTATCAAGATGGCATGGGGTAGAGAACAAAGTTAACTGGGCAGGCCAGCGCCAGACAGGCAGAGCCAGGAGAGCAAAGCCAGGAGAGCAGAGCCAGGCGAGGAGAACAGAACGAGGCTCAAAGCTCTGGGGCTTTACAAATGGATTTTGCTAAAATGGAAATTTCCACCCATCCCTGAAATGGAGCCTAGCAGTATGGCCAGATCTGGTGAGGGCTGCAGCAACTGGGGGACATAGGCTGGGACAGAAACCTCAAGCCAATCCATCTCTCCCCCAGCACCCTCCTTCTTCCTCTCCTCAGGGCCCCCAAGAATCCTCACACCTTTTAGAAGCCTTCACACTGTTCCCCTGACCTCTGTGTGCCTCACACATCCTCCTCCTCATCTTCAGGCTGCCTCTACCCCAAACAGCTCTCACACCTCCTCCTCCCTCCCACCCCCACCCCTGTCCCCCAAGACTGACCTGAGCAACTTCCCACGTCTACCTTTTCAGCCTTTTACCCGCCTCTTCTCACCCTCCCCCCTCACATACCCTCTCACACTCTCCCCTCAGCTCACCCCAACCCCATTCACACTGCACCCTCCTCACCCCGCTTTCTGGAATCCTCTGCTGCTCCCAACACTCTCACCCTCGTCTCCCTCCTCCTGCCACTCCATATGACGCTGCCTTCCCATCTTGAACCCTGTCTCCTACACGCTTACTTATAACCTATTAATAGTTCTAAGGGGTTGCTTTTTGGAGACTAGGTCTTGGCCCTGAAGCCCAGGCTGGCCTTGAATTTGAAATCTTGCTACCTCAGACTACTGAGTGCGCGGTGGGGGTAGGGGAGTGTTACAGGGGTGTGCTCCCACTGTCAAGTCTTTAGAGCTAAGTAGCTCCTGGAAAGGGAAGGGTTCTAGTATTGCATTCCTAACACACCCCTGACTGTTGGGTGAACCAGGAAATTGTCTGATGCCTCTGAGTTCATTCCCTTACCTGTACGTAGTGGAGTTGACAATTTACCGCCCCTGAGGTGGGGCTACTTCCTGGTGCAACACTTGCCTAGCATGCAGGAGCCTTAATCAGGTCCATTTGCTGTTTTGTAATTAATTGATCCTTAGGGGGAGGGGAAGGATGGAGCTGATTGTGCAAGCCCAGAGGGCCAGAGTGAAGGAAAACAGTGAACTGGCTCCTGGGAAATACAGATAGCCCAGACCTTAAAGAGACTTATCCAGACACTCGCCCTGGGGCATTCCAGAGAATGAAGAACCCTTTCCTTCCCAGGCCACTGCTCAACACAGCCTCCCAAAAGCTAACCTAGGAGGAGCTGGAATTGGGGATGGAGCCTGGGACATTCCAGGCTCCTTGGTGAGTGTTGCTGGACTAAAAAAAATATAGGAACCAAGAGAGCAGGCAGGAGAGGTGAGGAGTGGGTTGCCACAGGTTTCCTTGGGGATTTTTTTGCTCCAAGCATACAGCTTAAGGTCTAAGTAAAGATAGGGGACTAGCCAGCCCCTTATATGGGGTCTTCTATCAGGAGACATGTTAGAACTTCAGGGCTCCAGGGAACAGGCTTCTGCTCCTAGGTAGGGGGAGGGCAGAGTATGGAGACTGGGCAGGACTGAGCCTGGGGACTGCACAAATGCGATGGCAGTCAGAGCAGATCAAAACACTGCATTTAACCTGAGCAGGTAGGGCATTGAGGGGCACCTGGTAGGCCTTGGGAGTCCGGAGGGGCATTGAGGAGTACTTGGTAGGCCATAGGGGTGTAATATGGAGTCCACCTTCTTCTTCAGCTTCACTGAGACTTAGCAGGTGAGTTAGCATCTCTCTGACTTTTTCTAATTCTTGCCTCAGGTGTTGGGTACCAATCTCAGAGCCTGGCCTGAGCTGGGCCAATGGGTGGAAAACCAGGTTGTTACAGGGGAAAGACAGGGCCATGGGTGAAAGGTGATAACATAAAGACAAGCGAATAGTCACTTGGAGAAGTAGCCTTGGGGTCTGGGGCCTGGGAGAAAGGACAAGTAGGGAGATGGGAAAAGGGGAAAGAATACATCCTCAGAATGGCCCAGGAACAGAAACCTGGAGAAAATTGGGACACTAGCCAGGCCAAAGAAGTCTGGGGGGCTTTGGTGGGTGAGTGGACCAAGGTGGACTGTGTCTCCAGTTACTGTCTGTGAGTGAGAATGAGCATTCTCAGGACTTGTGGGTCTTGTTCATCAGAAACTGAGTTTATGCCTCTGAACACTCAAAGCTGTGGGGGAGGGGAGGGCAGGGGAGAGGAAGAGAAGGAAGTACCAGAAGATAGAATTACCTTCAAGTCTAAGGCCTAGACTTCTCCAGGCTTGGCAGGTGGACTTACACAGACATTTTGCAGAGCATTGTGGGATACTGGTTATCACTAGAGCCCAGAGGCTTGTCTCAGTTCCTCCAGCTCCATTTGCCTTTCCGTAGGAAGAGAAAAGAGGAGGTGCATCCTTGGAAATGGGGGGGAGCGAGAGTGGATTTTGACCAGGCTAAGCCTGCAGCCCCTTCATCCAGACTAAGCAGGTACAAGCCAGAATCCTGACGCTACCACACTCTAGTCTATGTGGCTTTGGCACGGGTTTAAGAGCTCTAGTACCCTCATTTTAAAAGAAGGATAATAATAGCGATAACAGCTACGTTTGTGAGGCACGGTGCTCAGCACTCTACCCTTTCGAGATGCTGAGGACCAAACCTTGTTTATTCTCACTAGGCAGGCAAGCACTCTCATTAGCTACACCCCTACCTTTGGCTTTTTGTTTTATTTGTTTTTTGAAAAGAGGTCTTACTGTGTAGCCCAGGTTACCTGGAACATGAGATCCTCCTGCCTCAGCCTTCTGAGTGCTGAGATTACAGATGTATGAAACTAATTCAGCCCTTAACCCTTTGTTACTGTCCTCACAGAACTTTATAACCCGGAGGTTTAGCAGGTGAGAAAACAGGAAGTCTGAAAGGTTAAGTGATTTCTTTTTCCTGTGGTTCAAGCACGATTAATAAAAACTCAGGGGTTCAACCTGAAGATCGGAAAAGTAAAACAGCCCACCACTGACTCTCATTTCAACCTCAGTCTGAAATGGTGATCCTGCCTCCAGGAATCTCAGAATGAAACTGTGTTGAGAGCTGTTTCCTCTTGTTTTATAATATTCTCTAGGGCTGGGATTAAAGGCATGCACCGCCCCATTTCTATGGCAACTAGTGTGGCTACTGGGATTAAGATGTATGTCACTGTGGTTACTGGGATTAAAGGTGCGCGTTACCATAACCTGATCTGTCAGGCTGACCAGTGGGACTGTTTTACTCTCAGACCTTCAGGCAGGCTTTATTAAAATACAATTGAAATGCCACTACATGTGGTCACCTGGCAAATGGGAAGGTGGGGACCCCAGCCCCAGAGCCCTGGCCTTCACACTGTCTGGTATCTTTGTCTCCGAGTCGCTGTGAGGGGTAAATGAGATAATGCACATAAAGAAGTCTTTAGCTACTGCCTGGCACACAGCAAGTGCTCAGGAACTAATGTTGTCATTACTTATTCATTGGCACGGGTGCTCCGGGTTTTTGGTTTATGGCTGGGCAGATAGCAGGGGGCTTGGGAAAGGATGGAGAAACTTTTGAGGGTGGAGTAAGTAACATAACTGTAGGAAGACTTACAGGTGCAGGGGCCTGGGCGAGGAAAGGGTGAGCCGGTGAGGCCAGCAGAGCGGAGGAAACGGAAGTGAATGGCTGTGTATTTACTTAAAGATCACTCCTGTGATCTCACTGGCCAGACATCTGGTTCTCCTGGGCATCCCCAGGGAGTGGAAGTCAGACAGCATTACTTCAGCGGCTCTGATGCCATTCACCTCAGGTCTGCTTGAACTGGCTTGACAGCTTGAGGGATCAGGCCATTTCACTACAAACTGAGGCGAAGCTCTAGGTCTGGCCCTGGAGCTTGCTGGGAGTGGCAGTCCTTTCTGGATTGGTCATGCTCTGCTCAGAGCTGGAAAACACAGTCTGCCTCCCTGTCCAGGTCTGTCCTATTATGGAAGTCGGAGGCTGCAAGGCGATGAGATGGTCACTGGGTGAATCCCCACACCTCTCCCCTCCCTGACTACCTGGAGAAGCCCCTAGGGGCGTCACTAGTTGAGAAAAGAGTATGATAATAATGGACAAGAAGGAGAGCTGCTGGGAGAGTTTTAGAAGATGTGGTTATCAGGTGAGACCCTCGCAGGGTCCAGCAGCCACAGGATGGTTCATTACTTCTTTTCTCAGGTGGGCGTCCTGGGGAACCAAACAACTCCTTGAAACTCAGTGGGATAAGCCAGGTTAGGGCCAGACAGGGACTGCCTAGCTGAAGGGGAGGGCTGCAGACAGCCTTGTTTGCCCAGTCCTTGCCCAGCGTCTCCTCTGATAAACACAGGACAAGGACTACATGAATGTTAGTTGGTTAGAAGAGGTACCAAATTGCTCCTTTGTCCTGGGCCCTAAGCCTCGGTTCTGCCCATCGTAAAAACACCATAGTAATGGTTTTCATGACCCCTTCCCGTCTTGGGTCACGATTGTTCACTCAATCCGATTCGTTCATTCTCCTCTTCCTTCATTCAACAGGCATCTCTAAGCACCTGCCTTGACTTGGCCCTGTCTTAGAACTCCTGAGACAATATTTCCTTCCTGTTTATTTTATTCCTATCAGCCACTGAACCTGTAGGTGTTTAGAGAGCTTTGTATGCCAAGCCTAGGTTAGGGAGGGGTGGGTCAGAGCAGTCCACCGCCTGGCCTCTGCTGGAATAACAAGAAACTCCTGTTGGAATAACAAGGAATCTTGGTTATTGAGACATCATTTGGGGCCTGTCTGCTGCCCAGTCCAGCTTCCCTAGTTTTTCTAGTTTTATATCCTCAGCTTTCCACACACCCAGGACTTCATGAGATCCAGTAAATTCACGCTGTTCCTTGTTGTATGTGTCTTCATGTGAATCTATATGAGTATTCATGTGCGTATTCATGCAAGTGTGTGTATGTTCATATGAATATATGTATTTGTGTGTGTATGAGTGAGTAAATGTTCCTGTGTGTGAGTGTTACTATATGTGAGCGTTCCTCTGTGTGTGTGTGTGAACCTTCCTGTGTAAGAGTGTGCCTGTGAGTATGTGTATATGTGTATGAGTGTTTCTGTGAGTGTTGCTGTGTGTGTGTTGCTGTGTGTGTGTGTGTGTGAGCCTTCCTGTGTGTGTGTTCCTATGAGTGTGAGTGTGTGAGTGTTCCTGTGTGTGTATGTGTGTGTGTTCCTGTGAATGTGTGTACCTGTGAGTGTGCATATGTGTATGTGTCTGTGAGTATGTGAGTATTCCTGAGTGTGTGTCTGTGAGTGTATGTATATGTGTGCGAGTGTTCCTCTGTGTGTGTGTGTGTGTGTGTGTGTGTGTGTGTGTGTGTGTGTGTACCTCAAGCAGGGACTGTCCAGAGGTGCATTCTCTCCGAGCAGCCGCCCAGCTGGACAGCTGGAGCGGAGAGCAGGTGATTCCAGATTCCACCCTTAGGCCTTTCTGCCAAGACCCAAAGTAGGCTGACAGTGGTTTCTGAGTCCCCGAGGGAGAACCTGTGGGAAGACCAGGAAGCAAGAGGGAGCAAAGGCAACAAGGCACCTCAGAGTGCATGACCTCACTACCAGCCCCGTCCCGGGGGTTTCATTCCCTGTCTGGGCTTCTGGGCCCTTTTCCAACCCTGAAGGTGCCTGACCCAGCAGCCTTGTCCCACAGGCCCCATTTGACTTGCAGAAGAGGCAGAAACAACCCTGGGAGGTTAGGTCTTTGTCTGCATTCGGTGGCCCTGCCTCTGCCTCTCTCCAAAATGTTCTCTGAGGAAGTGGAGTCTAAGCAACAGCTGGCCCAGCAGAGGGAGGCTGTGAGCAGCAGGGGCATGTGTGGGGGAAACTGGGGGTTGGGTATCACGTGCCCAGAAATGGGGGGCCTGTGTCTGCACAGGCGCCCCCCCAACACTGTCTGACAAAACGAGATGCGTCCTTGCCGTCTCTATTTTTAGTTGGAACTGGAAGGAAAGGAAATTCGGGGGCCAAGCCACCAGCCCCTGCTGCTGCTGCCAGCACCCACTCCACGTGGTGCGGGGGCACAGGAGGAGCCCCAAGTACCAGAGCCTTAGGGAGGAGGCACATTGCTCCCTCCCACCTGTCAACCCAGATACAGGAGCCCGATGGAGCCTGGAGTTGGGGGACAAGCTCTGGGTCACCAAATGGGGAGGCAGCGCCTCCTTCCTGCCTGACCCCTAGGCCCAGCTGAAGGTGTCCTGTCAGAGAGAATGGTAGGGGAGGATCTGGACCCAGCTTGCTGTCCTGAAAACAGAAATTTCGTAGCTCTATTTGCGGGCTCTTTGGGTGGAGCCCCTGCTGCCTTCTACAGGCATAAACAGCTTAGAAGGAGTTGGGGCTGGCTCTTCCTCAACGGGAGAATTGAATCAATAATCCCCTCCAATCGCCAGCAACAGAGTTAGGGGCAAAGGGAGGAGTGTTTCAGTGTCTCCACTAGGCAGAAGACCAACCTGGCAGAAGCCCACAACTGTCACAGTCATGACTTCTGAGTTCAGAAAATGACAGTCCAGGAGACAGTAGAGTACAGTGGTTAGAGCCTGGCCTCCACTCTGCAGACAGATAAGGGTCCAAACCTGACTCCACCGACTAGCTGTATGACCCTGAGGAGGTAAACAAACCTCTCTGAAGTTCTCTTTCCCTATTTGTAGACAAGCCACACCTTTCTTGTAGGGAGATTAAGTGGGAAAATGTGATAAAATTTAACTGTTGGCTAATGCAATTTAAAAAGCAGATCCAGAGGCTGGAGAGTTGGCTCAACAGTTAAAACCTCCAGTTGCTTTTCCAGAGGATGTGGGTTCAATTCCCAGCACCCATGTGGCCACTAACAACTATTTTAGCTCCAGTCCCAGGGGTAGGTACACGGTGCATAGAGACACAAGTAGACAAAACACCCAGACACCTTAAATAAGTAATACACAAATCTTTAAACCTTTAAAAGGAAGATCCAGGACAATCCTGGGTCTGAACCCATAGCGTAGCTAATTTCAGGTCCACATTGCAGATCCATAGCACTGGGCAGATCCCCCAAGTGACATAGGATTCCTCACACACAGAACGTTTAAGGACCTTTAAAGACCTTGACCCCAAAGTTAAGATCGTGGTGGCTGGCCGAGTGGTGGTGGTGCACGCCTTTAATCCTCGCATTTGGGAGGCAGAGGCAGGTGGATCTCTGAGTTTGAAGCCAGCCTGGTCTACAGAATGAATTCCAGGATAGTCAGGCCTGCTTCACAGAGAAATCCTGTCTTGAAAGACACAAACAAAAAAGAAAAAAGAAAAATGAGCCTGGTGGCTTCTCACTTCCTAGGAAGCTTGCTTCTCAGCTTCCCCGTTTCCTTTTTGAGAGGTTATACTCAGCTTTGTGGTCCAGCTGGGATATCCACCCTAAGGCTATGAAGTATAGCTTTCTTATTTGTTTATTTTTGAAGTAGGGTCTCTGTGTAACCAGGCTGATGTCTAACTCTGGATCCTCTTGTCTCAGCCTCCCAGGTGCAGGGATTGATAGACATGTGCCACCATGCCGTTCTTCATGTGAAGTCTAGTGAGCAATGATGAAGAGTGTGTGGAGTTGGACTGGGGGCAGGCTTGAAGACATCGGGGGAGGGCCCCTGCCTACTCCTTCCCAAGAGCTAGTATGGTCCATCAGCCAACATGTCAGCCAGCCAGCCGACAGAAACTGAGCTGCATCCCTCCACCAACCCGGGAGGCTGTTGCCATGGCAACTTCATATTTATCCACTTTAGCTCCTAATTAAGGGGAAAAGCATATAACATATTGGATGTCAAGGAGGCTTTGTGAGCCTCAATTTAGCGGCCGTGCCTGGATGTCAAACTCAAGCGTGATTGCTGTTAATCACCTCCCAAATTACCAAGACAGGTCACAACGGGAGAGGGCCCCCCAGTGGTGGGGCAGCAGGGCCCAGGGGAGATGAGGTAGGGGGCAGGAAGGGTGATCTCAGTCTCCTGACCTGGGAGACTGCTGGGCAAATGCTGATCCGATTATAAGGTATGTGGGACAGTGGCCAGGTCTGTTTTCACTGACCCTATGTCAGAGAGCTTCACCCTACAGAGTCACAAATAAAGGTCCCTGAACCGTAGATAGGAACTGGTCAACTGATGAACCAAGAGGCAAGAAAGGACCATCTGGTATGGGAAGGAAGATGAAAAGATGACTGGGAATGGTAAATGCAGGCTAACCTATCATCAGGTGGAATGATGGCCACTACATGGCAGATGGGTAATCCAATAGGGGTCCACTTAGGATGGACTGGCAGATGGGCTGGCCAATGAGAATCTGCTTAGGATGGACAGGCTGGGTGACTGCATTTACCAGTTCACTCATGCTCTCCAAAGTCATTGGCTCTTTTTTTTTTTTTAAAAAAAAAAAGATTTATTTATTTATTATTATGTACGCAACATTCTGCCTCCATGTATGCCCACACACCAGAACAGGGCACCAGATCTCATTACAGATGGCTGTGAGCCACCACGTGGTTGCTGGGAATTGAACTAAGGATCTTTGAAAGAGCCTCCAGTGCTCTTAACCACTGAGCCATCTCTCCTAAGTCATTGGTTCTTGAGCGCCAGTTAGGTCAGCTCCTGCTGTGGTGATGCTGGCCTGTGTCGTTGGGTAGTTCCTCAAAGCTATGCTCCTTGAAGCTTTGGGTAGTCCCTGGGGCCCTGTACAGGCTGGCGGCTGTGCTGGGAGCTGAGGGTACCGATAGGAGGACATTAGCAAAGACGGTAAGGGCAGAGTTTGTGTAGTCATCCTAACTATTTATAGCTGTGTGACTTTGACCACATCACATAACCTCTCTGATTCTGTGTCATCACCTGTCGGGGGGGATTGTGGCAATTCCTGTGACGTGTGTCCTATGAGGCTCTCCAAGAAAATGTCCAGAAGACACCCTGCACGTGGTATGCCCTCAGTAACTGTTTAGAGTATTATTACCTGAAGAGGCAGGCTTGGGAAGAAGGCCCAAGCGTGTGGGGATTGAGGACTGGGCTTTGAGGAGCAGAGGAACATTTCTTTGTGCCCCTTTTTGACCGACTCAGAAAGAAAAAACTCAGAAGGGAGCCTTGTTGGAAACAGGTGGAGGACGCTGGGAGTGAGAGGGAATGGGACCACTGACATTTGTGTGACCTACACGGGTGTTTCTCAGCCTACGAGAAGGCCATAGGAAGGAGGCCCTGGGCTTGCGTGCCAGCCAGTCTAGGTAGATTGATGAGTTCTAGACTCAATGAGACCTTGTTTCAAAATAGGGAGTGGAGAGCAACAATTAAGGAAAACACTCCACATTGACCTCTGGTCTCCACATGTGTATGAGCACACACATGTGCACACACACACACAATACCTGGACTGATTCTACTCTATGCTCACCACAGACCTCCTGAATAAGAATCAAGGGGTGTGGCCTTGTAACTGTTTTCAACACTCCCTGGAGTCTCTGAGACTCAGCAATGCCTGCAACTTACTGCTCAGAACTGAGAGGCCCCTGCATATCAGAGCTCGGAGTAGAGACAGACAAATCCTCCCCATGCCTGACTTTGGCAGATAGTGCCCCAGGTTCTGCCTGAAAACTTGTCGCTGGAAAAGATTCACAACAAAAACATCTGAAGCCACTGTTAGTACTGATAACCCACCTAATGGATCAGCCAGGAAAAAGCATTTAAAAAATATCTATGACGAGGATGGTGAGGATGAGGAGGAAGAGGAGACCGTGAACCAGGGCATCTCATGAATCATCTCTTTGACCATTGGGTAGGTCAACCCATTTATACCGAAGAGAAAGTGTAGGTTCAGAGGGCATGTCAAAGGTCACAGAGCTCGTCCACGTGATTCAAACCTTGGTCATCTGAATCTGTAGCTAACATGACTTCCTCTTTCTGGTCATACAGTTCAGGAAACAGGGAACCCAGAGAGCTGCAGCGACTGTCTCCAAAGCACACAGCAAACGGGTGGAAGGAGGAGGACTAGAACTCCTCCTCTTCCTCCTCTCCATTCTTCAGACTCGGTTTGCAGACAAAGATGGCCCAAAGGGAGCATTCTCAGGTCTGTACTTCCACTCTAGGTAGAGAAAGAGCAAGCAAAGTGATAGAGGGTGACACACAGGGAGAAGGAGCAACTTGGGACAAGGTGACCATGGTGGCTGTGGCAGCCTCACTGGCCTGGTAGGAGGAGTTGCGTGGCCTGGTTTCCACAGATGTGGGCTGCAGCCGCCCGCTGAATGGGAGGCTATTAAGGGAAACTGCTTTGCAAGGAGCTGAGCAGCCGGGTGCACAGACCATCGGGTGCTGAATGGGGGCTTTGTCTCTTTAGCCTCCAGCAGACGTCTGCTGCCTGGGTCTGTGTCTGGGAGGCTGGCTGGTCATGAGGCCAGAGGGTCATTCTGAGAAGGCTCTGTGGCCTCCACTTCCTTCATGTCCCTCTCCCCTGGGTGGCTCTGGGGACCAGTCCGAGGGCACATGCTATAGTTTACTGAAAAGTCCTCGGGCCTCAGTTTTGTTGTTTGTGCAATGGAACTAGGAAAGCATCGTCTTATAACCTGGAGGCTGAGCCCGAAAGGAGCCTCACTTCAGTGGTGCTGGGCGGTGGCTACAGTAGGTGTGCAGGGCCCGAGCCTTCCCCTTGATCTCGTTCCACCTGACTTATCTGAAAACTTATTTAAAGTCTCCTCACTGTTCCTCCCCACAGCAGACAGGCAGCAGCTCATGATGACCGTCTCATGTGAAGTGAGCCTGTGTGTGAAGAAAGATCAACCCCACGGGAAGAGCTGTGAAGAACACCCAGGTTCCAGGCTCCATTCCCCCGTGACTTTGGCCACCCTCAAAGGCTGAAATATACGTGGCTGTCAGCACCACAAGGCTTTAAAGATGCTGCATCCTTCATTTGAATGCCTCCCTTTGGACCCTTTGCCAAGCAGCTCTTCCCTGTGCTTTGGATGTTACAAGCTGCCTCCAAGAAACCACCCTTCAGACCCCGAGGCTCCCCTACCCCGACAAGCACCCACCCCTCTCTTTGGGGCCTGAGGTTAGAGATGTATGGCCCATGGAACAGAGCTTGGGGCACAGTAACCCACATGGAGATGTCTGCCAGAGGAAGGAGTGAATGAGAAGTGAAGAAATGATTTGACTTCTTGGTTTAGGGGCGAAATAAAGGGGAATGTCTGGTGGGATGGAGAGAAAGCCGAGGGGCTTCAGGAGATACTCTGAGCATGCCAGGCTGGGGCCTCTCCCAGGTGAGGGACCGAGCTGACCTCCTCTCCTGGGACCTGTCTTGAAGTTAGACTATCATCATAGCTGGTGATTGCTGAGGACCTTCTGCATGTCAGCCGCCATGTTCAGCATGCCGTATGTCTGTGTGTGTGTGTGTGTGTGTGTGTGTGTGTGTGTGTGTGTTGCTTCATTGAATCTTCCCCACTCCCCATACCAGGACTGGAACCCATGGCCTCAGGCATGCCCTCTTCCTGAGCATGCCCTCTTCCTGAGCACCATTGCTAGCCCGTTCCGTGCACTCCTAAAGCATCTCTGTGAAAACAGGTGCCATAATGGCCTTCAGTGTGTAGAGCAGAAGGCAGAGGTGAGAGAACTGAAGACCCTGCACCCAAGGCCACATAGTCAGCGATGGTGGAGGCACAGGTGGGGTTAGCACTCCAACCCCTGTGTCTGCAGGGTAGAGCTGAAGTCATCCCTCCACCTCCCAGGAAACAGAAATTGATGAGAGATGAAGCTGGCTAAAGCTCAGCCATTCAGTCAACTTCTGGTGAGCAACCAGAGCGCCGGGCCTGGCAGGGAACGCAGAGTTGGCAGGTAGCCCAACCAGCCAACTCTCCATCTGAGCAGACAGACAGACCGACTGACCTCAGAAAGGGGGTTGGATGATGACAGCACACTGTGTGTTGGGGGTGGGGGGGCTGTGTCAACCCATGTGGTGGCAGCAGGTGGCTTTTGTTCTTGAGGATGGACAGCGGTGAGCCCTGGGTGCAGAGTTGATTGTAGAGAAGCTGTTTGAAGCCTTTGCTAGAGACTTCATTGTGCATCGCTTGCTGAGCTCAGCCCCGTGGCTCCTTGGCACTCCAGGCACCAACAGGGCCAACTTCTTTGCCATCTCGAGAGAGGAAGTTTCCCTGCTTCTCGGGGCTTGGCAGAGCACTCCACGGCAGGCACTCTCTCCCCCACCCCCAGCCATGGGATGCCAAGCATTGCAGTAGTCTTCTCTCCTGATGAATGCCAACAACATCCTTTTAGCGAGGCAGAGCCCCTGGGTCTGGCCTGCTGGAGACCCTAGCGTCTGCAGCCTCTGATTGTCTGCTGTGCTGGAAGCACAGGCCCATTAGGCTTGGCCTCTGCCATGTGGAAATAACCCACCGAGAGGCGAGGAGCACCGTGGTGGGATGTCTTAGCCAAGGGCTGATTTCTCGCCATTCCGCAGGAAAAGCATAGCCTCTCAGCTCCGTCCTGGCAGCTGGACGCCTGTCACATGCCTCTTGCCCAAGCCCTGGTTGTTAAGATGCTAGGCACAGTGGGAGAGACCCAGGCTTGACTGTGAAGAGCCGGGAACTCGAGCATTCTCATCAACAGGAGGCATCATCCTGAGGCCTTGACTTTGCATGGCGGGCTGCAAACATGCATCCAGCCTCTCTCAGCCACCACAGAACCAAGGCAGATGCTGGCTGCAGCGCTAAGATGAGGGGCTGTTGCAGCGAGGAGGTCAAACTGGGGTTGGAGAAAGAACTGGATCAGATGAGAAATGAGGACTGGGGGTGGGGTCAAGGGCACGGCTAGGGATCAGTTGAGATGAAATATGTATGGAGATACTGGAGGTGTGCCTTGGCAGTAGAACACATCTTCAGTATGCAGAAGATGCTGAGTTCAATTGACAGATGACAAAAGGTTTATACATATATGTATATACACATATAAAGGTCTACACATACATTGGCACTGAGGTGGGAAATGGTGTTGGGATTATTGCTGTTAGCTATGGATTTGAAGGTGAATCCATTTTGATTTTAAAATCACGGGTGGAATTAGGGATTAAAGCGGAAATTGTAGTTATAACAAAGGTTGTATATAGGGCTAGAGATGCAGAGAGTCTCAAGCTGGTTGTGGGAAGGTTGCAGGCCTGCTGTTAGCACAAAGTCAGGTTTGATTGTCAGGTTTGATTGGATTCAGAATTGGGCCTGAGAGTGATTGGGAAATGGTAGGAGTTTTCTTTTTTTTTCTTTTTTTTTAAAAAATATTTATTTATTTATTATGTATACAATATTCTGTCTGTATGCAGGCCTGAAGAGGGCACCAGACCTCATTACAGATGGTTGTCAGCCACCATGTGGTTGCTAGGAATTGAACTCAGGACCTTTGGAAGAGCAGGCAATGCTCTTAACCGCTGAGCCATCTCTCCAGCCCCGAGTTTTCTTTTTTTTTTAATTAATTAATTTATTTATTATGTGTACAACATTCTGCTTCCCTCATACCAGAAGAGGGCGCCAGATCTCATAGATGGTTGTGAGCCATCATGTGGTTGCTGGGAATTGAACTCAGGACCTCTGGAAGAGCAGTCAGTGCTCTTAACCTCTGAGCCATCTCTCCAGCCCGGTAGGAGTTTTCTTGTCATCTACTAAGGTGAACACTTTCTCAGCAGGTGAAAAACGCAAAACAAGACCACAGGGATCCTCTCAAGAGTCCTCTCCCACTCCCCGCCATCACTGCTTGCCTTCCCATCCCTATCCCATCCAGCTCAGATTCTATCTCCTAGTCTTAGGTAAAGTCTGGGTTCAGAGGTTGTTTCCTTACTGCCCTCGGCAGAACTGTCTGGGTTGTGCCTTTTCTAGCCAGCTGCATTATGTAGTGTCCTCCAGGGAGGAGCAGAGTGGGAACCAAGACGTACTGGGTAGGGTCCCTCAGCTGCGCTTCATCCTAGGGGTGAGTGGGGACACGGGTGCATGATGTCCACCCTCTTCCTGCCCCCTTACCACTGTCCTGACCTCTTGCCATCATTCTGCAGAGGCCCCAGTCCCTGCCTGCCCCTTCTCGCTTCTCAGGGTGACAACCTGACATCCTCCTGCACTCAGCACTGGGGTCAGGCTTTTAAAGCTGCCATTGGGAAGACTGTGGCCCCTCTCCCCCCTCCCCTGCTCCTCCGCCTGAGTGTCCCTTCATGCGGAAGCGTGCATCAGGGCATGAAGCAGAGGACGACAGTGCCACTCTGATGCCTTTTAATGCAGGCAATTAGTGGCCGAATAAAACAGAGAATAAAATACAGAATAAGCACCTCTGCTTGCTCTTGGCACAGCCTCACTGAAGACTGCAGGATGAGGGACTCGGCACTGGTGGGGGCACAGGGAATGGTGGCCCTGCTCCTGGCCAGGGGCCCTTTGCTGGGCCCATGCTACAGAGAGAGTTAAATTTTCTCTGTAGGCTTCTCGTCTCTCCAGAGTTGGGGATGTTTAATCTATCTGGGTTTCATATAACAAAATACTACAAGCTGGGTGGCTTTAGTTCTCACACTCCGTGATTAAGACAAGAGCAGATTTGATGACGAGAGGGCCAGCTTCCTCCTTGGAAGACCTCTGGCTGTCACCACATAGGAAAGGGGCAAAGGAGTTTCCTAGATCCAGTTTACAAAGATACAGATCTCATTTCTGAGTCTTCAGGGACCTAAGGACCTTCCTTGGGCCTTGCCTCCTAAGACTTAAGGATTGCTTCAGCATATGAATTTGGGGTAGCGTAAATACTCAGGCCATCGCAAGGGAACACAGAGAGGCTGTGGGGGATCTTAAGGAATCTGGGAGACAGAAAAAGCACCAAGCAGAGGGCAGTGGCCTTGGTATATGACAGACTTGGGTTAGCACCTTGGTTAGTCATCGTGTTTGGTCTCCTTTCTACTGCTATGACAAAACACCCCAAATAGGAACTTAGAAGAGAGATGATTTTGCCTGTGGTTTCAGTCTGTAGTCACTCATTACTTTGGACACCATAGTGAGAGAAGACGTGAGAGGGAGAAGGAAAACAAGGAGAAGAGGGAGAGATTCCATTATCCCCAGGTCCCGTTTATTCCCTTCAAAGATATACAGGCCCCCAATGATCATACTTCCTTCCACTGAGCCCTTCTTTCTAAAGAGTCACTCCTATCTCAGGCCAAAGGCTGAGATGTGACGATTCCCTGCTTTTCTATAGTGCCCCAGGCTGACAGCCAAGCCTGTAACCTGTGGCCATTGGGAGGCATTCGAGATCCCAACCGTAACAGCCACTCACCACCAGCTGCCTGACTTGGGTGGCTGCCTCCTCTGTAAAAGGGAAACAGTCAACAGTGCCGCCCTCTGAGTGACTTCATATTTAAATGAGGTACTTGGTGAGCCACACCCCAAATGAGGACCCCCAGGAAGGAATGAGGCCGAGGTGTGCAGGCGTTGAGGGCTGTGCTGGGAAATCCTGGAGTGGTTAGGGGCTAGGTCATGGACATGGAGGCACCAGGGAAGCTGAGCCTACCTGCCCCCGGGCTCAGGATTCTTTCTGCTTCCCTCAGTGATGCATGCTCCTCTTGGTGTCCCAAAGAGAAACAGGTGGTCAGGCTAGCTCCTAAAGGATGCCAGAGAAAGAACAGAGACCTAATGAGCCCAGGGGCATGTTTCCCATCTGTTTTCCCCTTTGTCACCCTCTGCTGGGATGCCAGGCAGAGATACCCTCACTCCTTGGATGACTATCTTGAGGCTCCTAAATCCTAAACTCATGGAAGCTGAGAGCATCCTCACAGACCTCGGCTTTGCTGTTTTCCTGCTAATCCGCGAGTCCCTCCCACACTGTTCCCAATATAAGAAGGGCCCATGAGGGTGCTTCTCAGGGGACGGGGCTGTCTCATGAAGCAGCTACACAGATCACAGCTGGGGAACAGAAAAGGGCAGGTACTTGGCTCCTGCTCCCAGAAGGACCCCCATCCTCTCTCTAGCTCAGCCCCTGTCTTTAAATAAAAGCAATGACATCATCCTTGTGCTCAGTGGCTGAGCCAAAAAAGAGGTGATCTGAGATACTGTGGAGGAAAAACAAAAGGAGCTTGGGGTGGAAAGGCTTTGGCCAGAGGAAGGACAAACTCCCAGTCCCCTTCAGTGCTCTTGTATGTATCTCTGGAGTCCACCCACGCGTGTGTTGGTGAGTGAGAGGGAAAACTGCTGAGTCACAAATGGTAGAGCAAGGATGGAGCTCCCCAGGGCTTCTGGGAAAGCAGAGGCTCACACACAGCAAGGCAAAGTCCAAGGGATCAGGACAAGCTTCCTAGTGGGTATGCATGTCCGTTCCCTCTTCTATAAAATGGGGGGGGGGGGGGGGGACGACGCAGAACTGGGCTTGGAGGTGAAGGCCTGGCTACTTGAGAGGCGAAAGCAGGAGAGAATACAAGACTGCTGAGTGACACCCTATCTCGAAACAAAAGTTTCAAGAATGCTAAGAATATAGCTGAGTGCTTACAGTGTTCAATAGCATTCCAGAGATGCTGGGTTCAATCACCAGGACCATGCTTGTATAAGCCTCCACACACCCAAAGAAGGGAGCGACAACCTTATTGGCCCTGCAAGCACTTTGTGTGAAGGCCTGGGACATAATGGCAGCAAGCTTCCGGTTCCTAGGAAGGCTCTAGTCAGTGGTGACCACTGGGGGTGAATTAGCAAAACAACAATCATGAGCTGTGGGACTGGCACTCTGGGACCTGCTCTACAAGAGGCAATGCACAGCATAGTAAACTGTCTCCATTTGCACTCCAAGAGTCCTCCACCCCGTCACCTTTTGGCAGGGCTTCCCTTGGCCCCCTTGCCCTCCCTCCCTGCCGTAGTCCAGGTCTTATGGTCATAGCCAAAAAGCCCTCTAGCTAAATAATGCTTGACTAACAATGGGAGGGGGCCTCCGTTCCTATTCCTGTGCAACATCTAGGCCTGCCTAGCAGGAGTCTTGGGTTCCGGTTCTTAAGGGTGTGTCCCCAGAAGTTGCTTTTGGCTCACCTGCCAGCAGCTCCTGTCAGAGTTCTAGGAAGAGTTTCTGCTCTCCCCTCCAGGCATAGCACGGGATCCTTCTGTATTTTTCTGTAGAAGCCCTGGGTTTTATTTTTCTTCTGCATTTCTAGGTCTCTCCCTTCAGGGCCCGGTGGGGCTCCTGATGGTTTCTCCTCAGCTGGGCATTTGCCATCATTCTGCTCAGTGTTCCTTTTATCTCCTCCCTGTCTCATGTGTCTCTCTTTTTCTGTCTGTCATTCCTCATCCTTGTCTCTGGTTTATCTCATGATCTGTCTCACTTTGGTTCCAAGGCTTGCCTCTCCTTCCCTGTCCCCCTGTCTTGCCTTCCCCACCCCTTTGCCTCCTGTTTATAAACCCCTGTGGCCTCTCTCACTGGTCCACACAGTGTTTTGCTACATCCCATGTGGCTTTCTCCCCCCACCCTCTGCTTTCTAAAAGTTGAATCCCAAGCTTTGAATGGAAAAGACCAAAGGGCAAAGACCAGGTTTGCTATCCAAAGAGGGAAGGGCCTCTCCTCCACCCGGCTCTTTTCTTCCTCAATGTGGGGTGCAGCCCTGGCTCTCTGTGCTTCCTGAGCACGGGTGTGTGTGGGCTGAGGGCAGAAGGCCCATCTTGCCTGTCATCTGGAGAGACGTGTGTGCAAAATGTTAGTTCTATGGCTCTGATTCAGCTTCCAGGCGGCTGGCTGCAGAACACAATGATGGAAGGGGGTGATGGGGACCCAGAAGAAGGAGCTCGTGGGAATGAAGACAGAGTCCTGGGCTTTGGCCCAGATCTAAGCCTGCCAGGCCAGGACTCCAGGTGGTCTCATGAGGGTGTGGGTGGGGTCATAATACCACCAATGCAACAATATTTGTTAAGAGTCCTCGGAAGGAAGCATGGGGGAGGCGGAAGCATTGGGGTGTCATAAAGAGGTCCCAGGCTGGGACAGAAGGGACCCGTGGTGAAGATGTGGGATATCGTGTAGTGAACGTGAGTGAAAGGAATAGGTCAGACAAAGGCGGCTCACGGATGTAGACATATATGAGCGGTCAGAGGCCATTGGCTGACCTCCTTGGGCCCTCCCTCTGCTTGTCACTCACTAGTCTCCCTGCTGTCCTTCTGGCCAGCTCTCTCCCCTAGCAGTCCCAAGCCACACCCTCTCTCTTCTCCCTGTGTAGTTTATGGTTTTTGTTTTGTTTGAGTCATCTCATTTAAAGACCATTTTATTTATATAGCCATTTGTATAGCCCAGATTGGCCTGGAATTCTGGTGTTCCTGCCTCGGCCTCCCAAGTGCTGGGTTACAGGCTTCCTGTGCCGTTCTGAGTCGCTAGTGGCCTTCTACATTGATGTAGGATATTCCCCCGACATGATCTGGCCCCCACAGGTGACTTGGTAGCTCAGGATTGAGCCTGAGTTCTTACCTGGGAAGTGGCTGTTAGATGCTCCTCACATTTGACCAGGGACCCAGCGTGGAGCCAGCCACTGATAACTCAGACAGGCTACAGAAGGCGAAATTCATCACTGATTCCCATTCCCACAATCCTTTGTCGACAGGCACAGAGTCAGGAGAGGGGCACAATGACCTCTTGGTTTGGGGGGGTAGGAGCCCGATTTTTAAATATATGTTAATGATGCTGATGGAGGGTAACCCTCACTGAGAGCTCAGACTATATAGAGGATCCTTACGTTTTTATTTAAAACAGAATCATCGACTAGCTGAGATGGATCTCATTTTTATCATCACATCACAGAGAGGGAAACCGAGGCTCAGAAAGCTAACATCGTGGGCCTGGATTTGCCAGGCTGGGGCTGACTCAGAAACCAGAACAAATAACTCAGAGCTTGGGTCCTTGGGAGGTTAGTGATGGAGACACCCAAGGGTGGAGGGGTATGGAATAGAGAACGCTAGTTAGTTTATGGGTACAGCTTTGGCAGGGCTGGGCTTCCAGCTCCTACCCCAAGGCCTGAGACAGCGTCCCAAGTTCAAGAAGCATTTCCAGACCCACATGGGCCTCAGATTCCCCTGCCTCCACTGACACCCTGAAAAGTCGTTAATTGGTTACACTTGTGGCCATTGGGGGAGGGGTAGCCTATATTTAGTTCTTCTCTGGGGTGTAAATGAAAACAAGAGGTGAGGCAAGAGCCCATTCAGGGTCCGTTCCTGTTTCCCAGCCGGGTCCCACAAGCAGCATAAGCCCCTGGCACGAGAGAGATGCTTGGAGACCCTCCCCACGTGTCTCTGTGTGGGTGCACTGGGCTGCTGTGTTCCTGAGGCGCCGGTGGGTGCGTGACGATGGCAGCTCCCACCCGGCAGAGCCGTGAACAGAAGGGGCGAGCTGCCGGCAGCTTTAAATAGCTTCTTGCAGTATCTCACTTGCGGAAGCCCCATCCCCCCCTCCAGTCTGCTGCCCTAGGGAGGGGCCGTGTGAGCCCCAGAAATGAGGCCAAGATAGAGGGGCTCAGCCCCCACCTGAGAAACATCCTAGTCACGAAGCACCTGCCCATGCTGAAGAGGCCGAGCTCACTTTTTTTTTTTTTTTTTTTGAACCCACTTTTTTCAGAAGGAACAGGATCCAGGAGAATTCCCAAGACCAGTGCTGAGCAAGATGTGTTTCTGCCTGGGCATGTGTTAGGGATGTAGACCTTCCTTTCAAGGGGACAGCTTTCGCAAAGCCCAAGTACAGCCAGCCATTGCCACAGTGAGAGGCCCACCAATGCACTCCCAGGGCAGTCACTTGGGGGTCAGCTCCCACCCTCCCTTTCTGTGACCTTTGACCTCTTTCCTCTCACTGCCTCCAACCTACAGACCTCACCTGATGATTTTTTTTTTAAATACTTCCCAAATATGCCTGGCTGCTTGTCACCTGGGGACCTTTGTATTATTCCTTCTATCTGAAATGCTTCCTCGCACTTATAAGACAGGACCACATTGTAGGTTCCAGACACCTTTGCCTTTCTGTGTCCCTCTCTATTAAAAGATACACAAAGTTGGGCGGTGGTGGCGCACGCCTTTAATCCCAGCATTTAAGCAAAGGCAGGCGGATCTCTATGAGTTCGAGGCCAGCCTGGTCTACAAGAGATCGTTCTAGGACAGGTTCCAAAGCCACAGAGAAACCCTGTCTCAAATAAATAAATAAAATAAAACCTCAAATATTAGTTTATGGCCTTTTATATTACTATTACATATTAAAATATTTTCTTCAATCCCAAAGTTCATTGTTTTCTTCTCATTTTATAGGACACGAACACCTTGACAAAACTTCCCAAAGTGGGGTACCTCAGGCGCTGTGCTGTAGTCTTTTTTTTTTTTTTTTTTTTGGTTTTTCGAGACAGGGTTTCTCTGTGGTTTTGGAGCCTGTCCTGGAACTCGCTCTGTAGACCAGGCTGGTCTCGAACTCACAGAGATCCACCTGCCTCTGCCTCCCGAGTGCTGGGATTAAAGGCGTGCGCCACCATTGCCCGGCTGTGCTGTAGTCTTTAACGGTGAGTTTAAGACCAGAAAGTTCAGGGACTGCTGCCCACAAGAAAGCAAGATTCATCTGAGATCTCTACACAAGTTGGAGTTCATGAAGCAAGGATCCCGACTGGAAAGAGAAGCAGTCTAAGCAATGGGAACGTCATATACAAATAACAGGCAGCTGGAGCTGTGCTAGCCAATGACCAGGGACGTGGATGGTCACGTGAGATGAGGAGCTGGAAGTAGGCCTTGTTCACACAGCAGAGGTACCTTGGAGTCCTCACCGTGGTACATTTTCTTTTCCTGGGGAGGTCCGCCAGTGATTTTAACATATATTAAGCTTGTATTACTCTGGTGGCCTATGAAATCCCCTACTTGTCCCAACCCCCTCCTGGCATGCTGCAGCAGACAGCACTAATCAATTACAGCAGAGGTTCTCGAAGTGTGGTCTGAGACCCAAGGCATCAGCACCACCCGGGGGTCTGTTAGAAATGCAGATGGTCGGACCTCACACCAGAGCCCTCGAATAGGGAACTCTGAGGGTGGAAGCCGGCAAGCGGTGTTTAACAAGCCCTTCAGGTGATTCTGATGCAAGATGAAATTTAAGAACCATTGAACTATAACACTTTCCTGCCCTTCCCTCCACGTGGCCCTATAGGCAGTCACTACTAACCTAGCTAACTGCACAGAGCCCTGGCCTGGCGGGGAGGGCAGGGAGCTCTGAGGGGGCAGCTGCGTAGAGCATAAGAAGCTAAGGTCCTGGCTAGCCAGCAAATGGGCCAGGAGCAAGATATGGAGCTGGACTATGCTGCTGAGTATCACACAACCTCTGAGCATCTTCTCCCTTTGAGCCTCAGTTTCCTTCCCTGGGCATTGAAGAAAGTGTTACTGAGTGGAATTGTTTTCCCCGTCCCCTGGATGCCTGGTTGCCCCCCTCCCCCTGGGGAAATCCCTATAAATCCGCCTTTCCACTGCCGGGAGTGGAGCAAGGACAGAGCAGTGGCAGGGAGGTTGCCTGGAGGGTGTAAGAGGCAACACATGACTCAGCCCTGGAAGGAGACATCCATCACCCTGGGCAGCGGAAGGCAGGGGAGCACCCAGTCTGCTTCTGCTTAGGCTTCTGAGCCATTAAACTACAGGAGAGCCCTAAGCCCAGGGATGGGAAAACCCAAGATTCAGGGGAAATAGAAAGGGAGTGTCAAGTTATACCAAAGCATCCAGGATACAAAATGCATGACCCAGAACTTCCAACAGATTCTAATTCAAGGGAAATTCCTTCCCCAACCCCCATTTTCCTGGCTGCCTCTCTTCTCAAATGTCACTTCAAGAGAGTGGGCCTCCCTGATGAGCCATTTGATCACTGCCTGCTTCTCAGGGGCCTCTGAGCTTGTGTCACTCTTCAGAGTCACAGTGAGATCTGCTCACTGGCCTGTGGCATCTCCCTGCATGGCTGTAATGAAGCTCCCTGAGAGGCCAGGTCTCTCTCCTCGATGGCCGTTCACGCGCGCGTGGTACACACGCCTGGGACAGGGCCCGGTACACGGTGAGCCCTCCACACAGCTGTCTCAGTGAGCTGGGAGCCGCTGCTGCAGATGACCTACTGCATTATGTCACCTTGTCCCTGCCATCTCTAATAGGGAATGTGATCGCTATTGTTTCCATTGTGCAGATGGAAACACGGGACAGAAAGCTAAGAGTCACAGGAATAAGCGGTAGGGGAGCCCTGATTTAGGCCTCCCCTCTCTGACTCTAACGCTCAGAATATTGGAACATGAGAGCAGATGAGCTGCTGGGACGCCCCCCTCCGTGTATCTGTCTGTCTGTCTGTCTGCCTGAGACCTCCTAAGATCCTGATAAGGAAACCTCAGCACAAAGAAGGCCCTTTTCCAACTGGAATGCTTCAGCTGAGGATTTCTCGGGGGAGGGGTCCTGCTTTAACAGCTGCTGTCCACGTTCTGGAATTTGTTACCCACGCGGGGTCTTCCCAGCTAAAAATAGAAAGGAGTTCAGGAAGAGCTATGCGAAGTTAACGGATGGCAGGTCCCCAGTGGTAATTAAAGGAAGCCAGCAATGCTGCTGGGGTTGGGCCTACAGGCTGCAGGTCAGCATCATGCTGGGGCTGCCACGGTGTCACTGTAATAGATCCCAGGTGCCCCAAGCAAAAGCCATGGGACCTGGAAACGTGGAAGACACTTGGTCTCACGGTCCCAGGCTATCGCTGCCAGAATTCCTGCCTCCTCCCAGTCCCAGACTCAGATGGCCCCCTGGGCTGCGTATCTTGTCAGGGTAACTTAGTCAACTGCTTAGGTTAATTTGTATAGGATAGATGGGTAAATTGGGAAAATAGGCATATATATATATATAATTTTTTTTGGTTTGGGTTTTTTTTTTTTTTGGTTTTGGTTTTCCAAGTAGCCCTGGCTGTCCTGGAACTTACTCTGTAGACCAGGCTGACCTTGAACTCACAGAGATCCACGTGCCTCTGCTTCCTGAGTGCTGAAATTAAAGGCATGTGCCATCATCGCCTGGCTACATATATGTTTTTTTTAAAGATTTTATTTATTATGTATACAACATTCTGCCTTCATGTATGCCTGCACACCAAAAGAGGGCGCCAGATCTCATTACAGATGGGTGTGAGCCACCATGTGGTTGCTGGGAATTGAACTCAGGTCCTCTGGAAGGACAGTCAGTGCTCTTAACTGCTGAACCATCTCTCCAGCCCTACATATATGTTTTTAATGTTTTATTACGTTTTGTGTGTGTGTGTGCATATGCAAGTGTGCATGCATATGCACACACACACATACACACATGTACACAAGCGCGCACACCATGGTATACAAGTGGAGAGCAGGAACAGCTTGTGGAGCTGGTTCTCTCCACTGTACAGTTCCCATGGAGTGAACGCCAGTCCTCAGCAGGAGCCTTTCTCCCTGCACCATCTCACTGGCACCAGGTACAAGCTTCTGTAGCCCAGGCTAGCCTCAAACTCACTACGTACCCGAGGGATGACCTTGAGCTCTAACTACCTCTACTTCCCAAGCTCTAGGATTACAGACATGAATTACCATACTGGGCCTTGTTCTGTGTGCTGGCTGGTCTTAGTCAACTTGACACACAAACTAGAGTTATCTGAAAGAAGAGAACCTTAATTGAGAAAATGCCTCCATAGGATCATTTTATTAATTAGTTATTGATGGGGGAGGGTTCAACCCACTGTGCTGCCATCCCTGGCTGGTGGTCCTGGGTTCTATAAGAAAGCAGTCTGAGCCGGGCAGCAGTGGCACACACCTTTAATACCAGTACTCGGGAGGCAGAGGTAGGCAGATCTCTGTGAGTTTAAGGCCAGCCTGGTCTACAGAGTGAGTTCCAGAAGAGCCAGGGCTACACTTAGAAAAACACTGTCTGTGGGGGAGGGAGAGAGAGGAAGGAAAGAAGGGAGGGAGGGAGGGAGGGAGGGAGGGAGGGAGGGAGGGAGGAAGGGAGGGAGTCTGAGCAAGCCAGTTAAGCAGTGCCCTTCCTGGCTTCTGTATCAGCTCCTGTGTCCAGGTTCCTTCTCTGCTTGAGTTCCTGTCCGGATTCCTTTTAATGATGAACAGTGCTGTGGAAGTGTGAGCTGTTTTTTGGTCATGGTATTTTTAGCAGCAACAGAAACCCTAACTAAGACATTCTGGTATTTTCTTTGCTGCTTTTTGTTTTGGTTTTGTTTTTTTTCGTTTTGTTTTGTTTTTGTTAACATAATGGCTTTTTTGTGGGTGTTTTGGAGTTGACTTTTTATATGTGGTTTTGTTTGTTTGTTAGTTTGTTCAGTTATGTGTTGAGACAGAGCCTACCTATATAGCCCTGACTGGACTCAAACCCCTGGAAGTCTTTAGTTTTAGTCTCCAAAGTTCTAGGATTACAAGTATGAGCCATCATGGCCAATAGAAAACTTTGTGTGTGTGTGTGTGTGTGTGTGTGTGTGTGTGTGTGTGTGTGTGTGTGTTGATCACTATTTCATTTGTTTTATTTCTGCTCTTCCTTTCTTTCTTCCTTCCTTTCTGTTTCTTTATCTTTGAGACATTCGTAAATGTATCAATGAGATTTATACATTCTTCATCATCCCTTCCAAGGCCCCTATTACCTCCAAAACATCCCCTCCTAACACCAAAGCTTTCCTTTTGCTCACCCACTAAGTCCCGTCAGTATTGCCCATATGTGCACAGGTATGAGGCCATCGCTAGAGTTCAGGAGACCTACCAGTTGTCATACATTCAGAGAAGAGTGATTTGGCTGGTTTGATATTGTGGAGGTCTCATGCAAATAACCACAGTTGGTTTGGGTTCATGCATGCAATAGCCAAGCCATGCCTAGAAGGCAGACAGGCCCTCACAGCTCTCCTCCACATCCCCAGCTCTTACATTCTTTCATCCCACCTTTCTGTCATCTGAAATGTTCCCAAGCCATGGGGCTGTGGATCAGGGATGGGGTGGCTGGGTGGCAGGTTGGTGAAGATGTCCGTGGTCCTGTAGATCAAGGATGGGGTGAGTGGGTGGCAGGTTGGTGAAGATGTCCGTGGTCCTGTGGATCAGGGATGGGGTGGCTGGGTGGCAGGTTGGTGAAGATGTCCGTGGTCCTATGGATCAGGGATGGGGTGGCTGGGTGGCAGGTTGGTGAAGATGTCCGTGGTCCTGTAGATCAGGGATGGGGTGAGTGGGTGACAGGTTGGTGAAGATGTCCGTGGTCCTGTAGATCAAGGATGGGGTGAGTGGGTGGCAGGTTGGTGAAGATATCCGTGGTCCTGTGGATCAGGGATGGGGTGAGTGGGTAGCAGGTTGGTAAAGATGTCCTATTTAGGTATGAGCGCTTAGGCACTTTGACCAGCTGCACAGTTCTGCACTGACTGCTCTGCACTGCACAGACAAGCTTCTCTGACCAAGGCTGAGAAGAGCCCTGGTTCTGGGTCAGATCTGGTTCCCATCTTGGGTCAGTAGTTTCCTATGAACTTTTCAGGGGAGGGGGCAAAGCCTTCGTTTTTTCCTTATGGTTTATATTCCTTTCATTTATTTTTATATTTATTATACAAAATTCAGTCAGCAGCTCTCTTTCTCACCAGATCCAGACTCATGAATTTCAGGCCAGGGCCTCTTGTGTATAGTAAAGCTAAAACAGGAACCTGCACCCCCTCCCATGACCTCCCTCCCACTAGCGTCCCACAGACACTGTGGATCATCCCTCCCATTGTCTTCCTGCCATGGCCTTCACCTTTCCCTTTGTCTCTCCCCTCCCTCATCCTCTTCCCCTCTGCTTCCCCTGGTATCCACCTGCATCCTCGCCTCTCCTGTCCACTTAGCCAATGTCTTTCTCCTCATCCTTCCCCAGACTCCCCCATCCCTCTCTCGTGCAGTACCCAGCCCCCTCACACTTCACAGTCACCCTCCGAGCATCTAAGTCTCTCTTATCCCGGTCCCATCCACTCTCTGAAACATACACAGGCTCAAGTTGTCTGTGTTCTCAGAAGCAGTCTCTGCTGGCCCTATCCCTGCCCAGTCCTCCTCACTACCTGAAAATTCACTGGCTCCAAATCACCGGCCATGAGGAGGGGCAGGAGCTGACAGTGCCTTTGATCACTGGGGCCAACATACAGTCCCTTCTGTCAATGTTAGGATGTCAAGGCTGAGGCTGGAGCACAGAGCAGACCGTGTTTGCTATCTCAGGCTCACTTTATGAAATCCCAGGCAAGGGCAGTAATCCTCCTCACACCCCTAGACACCCCGTGTGAGGGTCTGATGGCCACCCAGGAACAAATGGCCACTGGAAGAAGCTGGCCTGAGCCTTTCTCCACCAGCTGCAGGCCGGGGCATCTGAGGGCCCAGCTTCTGCCTGGGCCTTTCTAGCTTTCACTGCTGCAGCGTTTATTTTGCTGATAATGAAGGTTCCGAGTCTCAGATATGCACACGCAGTACAGGTACCCCTTCCCACGTCATGGCACACATGCGTTACAGCAGGGCTTCCCAAACTTGAACACCAGAATCACCTGGGAATCTTGGGGAGTGCAAGGCTCCACTCTTGGCAGTTTGTAATTTGGCAGAATTCTGGTGGGGCCGGGCGGCTGCATTCAGCGACGCCCAAACCCAGTTCCTGCTGCTCCCGCCGATCTGGTTCCAGACTCTGAGAACCACTGCTCTAGAGATGCTCACTTGGGCACACGCAGGAGGGGACACAACCATGCAAAGCTTTGGCAACTGGGGAGGACTGGAAGCAATGGATCGAGGTTGAGGATTCCGCCACCGCCTAAGAACAATCTCCAAACGTCTTTCTCTCATTCTGTTTCTAAGCACAAGTCTCTGAGCTCTCGGTCACCCTTCTCCCGTCAGTGTCTGGTCCCAGCCAAGCCCCGCAGCCTCCAGGTGGCCTCCCAGCTCCTCTGCACACAGCAACTCATTTATCGCCATCACCTTATGAGTGGCAGGCAGGTGCGAGGGAAAGGTTACAGAACAGGCTCAGTTTCCAGCTAACAGGGAGCACCTTCGCCACAAGAATGCAGCCAATTATTTCCCCTGTTTAGGGGGTGGTAATCATTAATGCCACAGGAAATTCTAAACAAGCGATTAAATCATTACTGGGGAAGGCTCAGCCACCCTGTGCCTCCATTAAGTTCACTGTGTCTCAGTCTGAGGAGAGTTCACCTGAGAGATAAGGAAAGGACGGGGAGAGGGGGTGTGCCCAGCCATGCAGCGTCACCAGCAAGCAGCCAGTCTGAGAGGTGCTGGCCCCAGATCCACCAGCCCTTCTCCGAACTGCAAGGCTGACTTTACTTCTGACTCACCAGCAGCCCTCCACAATCACATCCACTTGAGGGGTCGATGCTTTCATTCAATCGACAACTATTTCCTAAGCACCTACTATGTGCCAGAGGTATCCTAAGGCGCTCCCTGGGGAGACCATGTGACGATGACAGGCAGGCCCCTATCCTCAGGAGCTCACAATTCAGTAGGAAGGGCAGATAATCGAGAGGTAAACACATAACTAAGAAATAATTACAACTGGGGCAAGTGCCCAGGAGGGAGTAAACAAGGGACTAGGTGTTCTGCGTGGAGCAGCCTGTGGGAAGAGCATAGAGGCACCACAATCAGCCCTCCCGGGGCTGGTCAGCAGTCTGTGCCCAGCTCTCAGGCCCGCAGATGATGTTCTGTATGAACATCTGCAACTCGTGAGCCTACCCCCGAGTCTCCTGCACACTATCTTTGGAAAGATAATGAGTATCTGTAACAGCTTACTGTTGCTTAGCACTTACTGTGTGCCAGGGACTGCACTGAGCAATTTATGGTCATGACGCCGTTTCATCCACAGAACAATAATAACATGATGAGCTAGGTGTTTCTGAATCCCCATTTTACAGAGGAGGAAACGGAGACTGAAACATTCGAGCCATGTGTCCAAGTCACGGTGTCAGAGGTCTGCCTCAAGCTCCAGGCACCACTTTGTTTGGACTCCCAGGAGGCCCACGACAGGCCTCTGTAGACGCCTCAGCGTTTACCGCAAAGCTGAGAGGTGTGTGGCTTGGCTTCCCTGTGGAGGTGGAACACTTTTAGTACTGGACAATGAGGGCTGGTGTGGCCAGTATAATAACAACTAGAGGCTGTCTGTGCTTTGGGCCTCCAAAATGAAGCCCCAAGAGGACAGGCAATTTGCCACGGTCAGCTGTAGAGAGCCCCACACACTCTAGATTCTCTAGGTCAGCCGCTCTGGTTCCCCAAGACAGAATAGAACCCACAGATCTCTCCAGTTCACTGCTGCACCCCAGGGAGCTCTCCAAGTGTCCCTATGTGTCCTCCATCCACCTCCTGCCCCTGTGGCCAGGCTGCACTCCCCAGGGCCCGTGGGACAGCCAGAGGCAGACAGGACCGGAGCCTGGGTCTGCGGTGACTAATCGCCTGGTGCTTGGGAGGCCATGGTGAATTATTCACACGGATTCTGTGAATTATTCAAGTTGTTATTATTTATTTTTCAGATATGCCTGCGGCAGAGCCTCCAGGCCCATGTTCAAAGGATGACATAACTCCTGACTCCTGGTCTCCTCTGTCTGTGGAAGGAACCCAACCAATCCTCAGCCTCCACAGCAGTCCCTAAACGCAGGCCCAGACACAGGCTGTTCTATGGGACAGGTTTCTGCAGAAGCCCTACCCTGGCACCAATTACTTACGGGGGCTTTGCTATGCCTCCCCCCGCAGGGCTTTCCCCAGACAGGCTCAATTGACTATCACAGCAGCTAGAGTAAAGAATACTACTAAACCCATTTTATAGATGGGAGAACTGAGGCTACGAGATGTCATATTCCCTGTCCAGGTCTACCAGTTAGAAATTGGGATCAAGTCCGGAAGTGCAGACCCTAATGCCAGTGTCAGTCATGTCATGTGTGCCCATGGCTGTTACCTTGCACAGTATCTCACCAAATCCCTCTGCTGCCCCGACTGCATCCCACCTCCACCCTCAGCTTCAAACCATGCTGAGGGCAGGCCACGCCCCTCGGCTTAACACTCTCAGAGGAGCTTGGCTCCACATCTCTATGGCAACAGTATCCAGAACAGCCAGTGCTGAGTTTGCTAAGGCCTCTGAGGAACGGAGGTGGCCTTTGCCAACAGAGGCCCCCAGGTGTCCCAGGCTCTGAGCAAACGTGATTCGGGGCTCCCTCAGGCACACCAGCCTCACACACTTCTCCATCTCCCCGACACCAGAGAGAGAGAGACATGGTACCATTCCTCCCTCGGCAGGCAGGGCAGCCATCCCTGCCCCCATTCCTCAGCCCCTCTCACAGCTCACTAGCCATCTAACTTCCATCCCTCTGAGCGCAGCTTCTTCTGGGATAGAGCCTCCTCTCCCCTCCCCACACTGCCATCAGAAGGGGGGGTCCCGAGATCAAGGTGATCAGAGATCTGTGTCCCACAGACGCTTTCTCATCCTGGAAAAACACTTGTCTTCCTGGCAGCTCATTCATTCATTCATTCATTCATTCATTCACCACTCACCCATTCATTCACGAACTCCTAGTTGGGTGCCTCCTATGTGTCAGGCACTGTTCCAGGGGCTAAAGGGAGTTTCCAGAAACAGAAGCATCCCCTTGCCAGGGACCCCTCTCTCCAGGGACCAGCACCTCCTGACCTTGGAAGCAAAATAACAGGCAGGCTGGGTTAGAGCCTGATTTTTCCAGCTCCCCTGACTCTGGATGACCTTGAACTAGCAGCCCCCTGCTCTCTGTTTTAAAAGAAGGCTGTGGGGTGTAACTCTACGTCCTAAACCCTCAGAGTCTCTCCTTTCTCCTGTGCCAGGAACTTAAGAACAGGAACAACACAATCATTTCCGTCTTACAGCTGTGAGAACCAGCACTGTGCACATGCTCCACCTCAGGTAGACTAACAACTGTCCCTCTGTCTGTGCGCTCCAAAGAGGGGTCTGGGGATGACATTATTAAAAAGCCATGGGAAAAAGGAACCAATTCCTGAATGGTGTCCTCTGACCATGACAGGAGCACCATGGCACGAGTGTACCTACACACCCATACACACACACAGACACCCTACACACACACACACACACACACACACACACACACACAGATACCCTACACAGACACACATACACAGAGACACCCTACACAGATACACATACACATACACAGAGACACCCTACACAGACACACATAGACATACACAGAGATACCCTACACAGACACACATACACACAGACACCCTACACACACACAGACACAGATACCCTACACAGACACACATACACATACACAGAGACACCCTACACACACACACACACACATACACATACACAGAGACACCCTACACACACACACACACATACACATACACAGAGACACCCTACACACACACACACACACACACATACACAGAGACACCCTACACACACACACATACACAGAGACACCATACACAGACACACATACACGCAAATATTGGATACCTATGTGCAAATATAATATTAATTTTAAAAATTTAAAGCCTTTGCATGGTGCCTGTGCTTGCCTCACAAACGACTTTTTTAAGTTTCTGCAGAGGTAGATCCTGTTCATCCCATTTGATGGACAGGGACACTGGGGCTCTGGCTAGAGAGCTGGGAAGTAGCAGAGTTGGACTTTGAATCTGGGCACCCAATAGCCCAAGCTGCTACCAGGATGGAGTGATGGGGTGTGGTTCCCTCTCCCAAACCTATGACAGAGGTGGGTATGGATGACCAGATTAGCCGCTCTGCTGGGAATTTGAAGGCTCTTGTTTTCCGCTTTCGCCGACAACTTCAGTGGGGACATTTTGGGTGAAGCCATACTGAGTCATAGGGTCTAGGAAATCCAGGTTTCTAGTTACCAGCCACTCAACATGCTGGGGTTCTGCCAGCTCTTTATCTCAAAGCACCTGGACTTGATGAGAGGTAGAGAGGTGGGAAGGAAGCACAGAGCAGACATGGACATAGAAACTGGGCGTGGGAGCATTCACCGGCCCTGCCAGTGACATTGTATTCATAGAGCCCAGTCTGATTTTCATATTTCTTCCCATCCTGGAACACTGGAGGAGATCTTGCAGGACTATGAGAAAAAAAAAAAAAACATTCCTAAACTCCCCAAGCCCAGCAATGGGGCCTCCTCTTCAGAGCCCAGGCACTAGGAAACCTAAGCCTGCATCCTAGGGCTGTTCCTCCTGAGTCAGGCGTCCTTGGATCGGCATGTCATCTATTGAACCTTCTGCGAAACTGGGATCCCTGCACCCCTCTCCTGGACTCGTGTGACAGATACAAAGGGCTCAGCAAAGACCAGGCCCAGTGAGCTGGCTCCTCCCTCCAAACTCTTCCTGTTGGCCATGAAGTGACCCAGTAAGTCTTATGCTCCTCACAATAGCATGCTGTCGAACTGCCCTTGAACAATTCCTTGTTCCCATGGCCCTGCTTGAGGCTCTGCAGAAAGTCAGCTCCAGGTTAAGAGTGCTTGCTGCTCTTGCACAGAATAGGAGCCTGGGTTCCCAGCTCCCAGATGGGGCAGCTCCCAATATTCTGTAACTATAGCTCTTGGGGATCTGAGGCCCTCTCCTGGTCTCCATGGGCACACACACAGATCTGCAAACACACACTACATTTCTTTTTAAAGAAAGAAAACTCAGTCAGGTGTGGTGGTACACACCCATAATCCCAGCACTTGGGAGGCAGAAGTAGGCAGATCTCTGTGAGTTTAAGGCCAGACTGGTTTACAAGGTGAGTTGCAGGACAACCAGGGCTACACAGAGAAACCCTATCTTGAAAAACCAAAAATGGGAAAGAAAACTCTACAGACTTGTCTCCTGCAGCCTGGGACCGGAAGGCCTTTGTGGATGGAGCCTCTGAGCTTCAGAAAGGTCTACCTACCTGTAGGATCAGGGGCTAAATGACAGAGAGATAGCTGAGGACGAGGTTGTGATTAGGAGACCCACTGGGGGCAGCAATGTTTAGGCAGAACTGGAAGCCCATCCCACCTCATTCCTCTTGCCCATGCTTGGGAAAGGACTGGTATTGGTTCTGTTTACAGGTGACAAAACCAATCAGTGCTCCATGTTTGGGGATGAAGGGATGGATCTGGTCAGAAGACAGGCTGGAACTGGAACCAAACCTTCAGAAGTCCGAGGTCAGAGTTGGAGCCTAAGCTGTCCGTGGTGATAGTACTTTTCTGAGCTCTGGTGGGTCCAGGGCCTCTCTCTGAACACTGTTCATCTATGTTCTCACCCTTGCTTCTCTTTTGAGCCCTCCTCATTCTCCTCTGCCTTCATCCTGGCATCTCAATAAGACTCAGGACTGAAGAGGTAACCCCCACCTCCAACTCCAACCTAGTAACTGTCCTTCCCACTGCCTGCAGGCCCCTGGGAACCAGCCCCTAATTGCATCTCAGGCTGGGAGGCTATTAGCCTGTGATTGAATCCCTGATGTCTCCCATGCCCCCTGGGTGTCAGTTCTCAGCTTCCATGGGGGTTTGAGATGACATTGAGCTCTAATTTAGGACCCAGCTAGCTTGACTCCCCAGTGCTCTCTCCCCAAGCCCTGGGCTGGCTCCTTCAAGGAGCTGGGTCCCCTACTGTGAGGCAGTCAAAGGCTCTGATCATAAGAGAGGGTCCTTGGCCTGTCAAACACAGAACACATCTCCACGCTGACACACATCTCATGCCCTGCTGCTGTGGGACTCTCGTGGCTGGCATCTCCTTCTCCCTTTTTCGGCCTGGGATGCCTTCTATCATGGGAGGACAAGAGCCTGGAGTGAGAGTCCCAGTTGCTTTTCCTCTGCCTGGTCGCCCACTGCCTGAGCCTTAAAAATGGGGTTGGGGGAGGGGTACTTCTGCTTTGTCTAATCTGCTTCTAGCAGGAATGATTGGCATTTTGATATGTCCTGGGGTTTCCTCCACCAATGTCTCCTGAAAGCTGGGCATGGTGCCAGGCCATGTGCGAGCCAGCGAGGCAAGGTCTTGCCTTCCCAGCGGCAGTACAGCTACTAGGGCTGGTCTAGGGGACTCACAGAGAGCGTGGAGGATGGGATGGGTGGTCTGGAAAGCCAGAAGAGGAATGTGTCCTCGCTGAGAGGTGTGGAATGAGAAAGCTTCCCAGTAAGGAATGAGAATGACTTTTCCATTTACTCAAGGGTAAGGTGTTTCTAGACATGGAAACTGGTCCAAGCAGAGGGAACAGCAGAGGCGAGAGGCCTCGGAGGGGAGGAATGGTCAAGTGTAGAGGCTGGAGGCTGGCTAAAGCCCTGTTTGAGGATTTGTACTTCATCCAGAGGGCACAGAAGAGTCATAGGAAGTATTGGGACAGGAGCACGATACGGTGCCATACGGAGGAAAGATTGGGGGCCAGAGGGGTGAAGGCGGGAGACCTTCACGCAGACTCCCCACCATCTGTCTTTCCTCCCCCACAAGTGGGAACAGCCCCGTATGTCCCCATTAGAACGGGAGGGGGGACTTCTCCAGTTCTCCTTCCCTCTTCTTCCACAGAGCCCGACTTGCATGTGTGCACACAGGCACAGAGCAAGACCTGCTGGAGAGAGCCTCTGTTGGGGGAAGGGCAGAGATGGCTTGGGGGAGGACGACACAGAGCCATCTGCCCTTTCAGAGCTGGAAGGGAAGAGGTCTGGAGGTTTCATGCCTGGGTGAAGCTCCAGTCAGGAGAGCCACTCCGTGTCACTTGGCACAGCAACACTCTTGTTCACTAAACGGTTAATCTCTGCCAGAGTCAAGGAGACTGGAGTTCAGCAGCTCCAGCAGCCTTGGGATCCACCCTCTCCACGAAAGTCCCACACTGGGGCTCAGAGAGACAGAGTCCCTCAGGGGTGGGTGCCATCATCAGATACCGAGCAGCTGTCACCAGACTACAGCTCTACCTGTGAGGACCTCCAGAAAGCATCTGTCCATTTCTGTCAACTCTACAACATCCTCCTCCTTGTCTTTCTCTCATCTTCCTGCTGCCATCCAGCCCCCAAGGCTGAGGCCACACCAGTGTCCTGTAAGAAAACTCCAGTCAACTGCTCTTCTTGATGCCTTTCTGTGGCTCTCACTGTGCTCACAGTGAGAATCAAATCCCTCCTGTAGACTACAAGGTTAGTCTGACCGCCATACCTGACTACAGCATCTTCACTAGTACTGCTAGTACTGCATAGGGATAGCCCTCATCCGGGTCTTCCTGGAGAGCTGGGCCCTCGGGGTCTACCAGTTGTCCCTCTAGGCTTTGCCCAGCGCACTCAGACTCCATTACCCATTTGTTTATCATGTCTCTACTTGGAAGTCCACATGAGGAGCCTCTGACCACCATGTAGGTACCCCTTTAGACCTGAGGGTTCACTTTTTGTTGTTGTGTTTGTTTGTTTTGTTGTTGCTTTGAGGCAGGGTTTCTCTGCACAGCCCTGGCTGTTCTGGAACTCAAACCATAGACCAGGCTGACCTTGAACTTAAAGATCTGCCTGCTTCTGACTACCAAGTACTTATATTAAAGGTGTACTCCACCAACTTGAGTGGAGCAGGGTTCCTAAAACCCTGGAACCTTGCCGACCACAGCACTGACTGCACTGCGCTCCCAATGCCTGACTAATAGTGCCCTGGATCTGGACTGTGAGAACTCAATGATGAGCTGCAAACGATCTGTCTGTGACCCCAGCTCTTGGGAGACAGAGGCAGAGGATCAGTTCAGAACCTAGAGTGGATACATATGGTTCTGTCTCAAAACAAACAAGCAAAATGCTAAACAGGCTGCTGGGTATCTTCATCCACATGGCCTGTTGTTTCTTACAGTATATTCTGAGTTTTCTATTTCTTTGTCTTAAGTAAAATTTTCTCGATGCTTTAAAAACAAACAAACCTGAGGGGCAGTGATGGTGCACTCCTTTAAACCCAGCAATGGGAGTCAGAGGCAAGTGGATCTCTGAGTTCAAGGCCAGCCTGGTCTACAGAGATAGTTCCAGGACAGCCATAGTGCTACACAGAGAAGCACTTTCTTGAAAAAAAATCAATAAATAAATAAATAATAAAAATAAACAAACCCAATAACTGTATGCCAAGCACATGAGAGGAAAGAGAATGCTACCATCATGCTACAGAAGTCAAGGGCCAAGACATTACTACTGTGCTCGGGGTAACGTGGCAGCTCTCAGCAACTGTGCCCACTTCATGCCAGGCACTCTCCAAGCATTCCCTCATTGCATGCCCATGGATCTTAAGAAGGGAGGTAGTTGTTGCTATTATCCTCATTGGATAAGCAAGGAAATCAGTTTGGTGCCATGAACTAGATAGTCCCCGCCAAAATTCATGCCAAGGCTTAATTCCCCTTGTGAAAGGTTAGAATGTGGGACTTTTTAGAGGTAATTAGACCATGAAGACTCTGTGTTAATGAATGAATGAGCCCATTGATAGATTTTTAAAAATCTCTCTCTGATGGAGGAAGGTCATTGGCTAATAAAGGCACTGCCCTGGCCCATTTTATTGGTTAGAGGATAGGTGGGAGGAGTAAACAGAACAAAATGCTGGGAGGAAGAGGAAGTGAGCTCGGAGACTCGACCGCTTTCCTCGCGGGAGCAGACGCCTGAGAGAGACGCCATGCCCTGCTCCCGGGATGAAGCTCGGACCCAGGATGGACTAGGCTAGAATCTCCCCGGTAAGCGCACCTTGGGGTGCTACACACAGATGATTAGGAATGGGCTAAATTAATATGTGAGAATTAGCCTAGAAGAGAATGGGCCAAGCAGTGATTAAAAGAATACAGTTTGTGTGTTGTTATTTCGGAGCATAAGCTAGCCATGTGGGCGGCCGGGTGTGGGGGACGCAGCCCTGCCGCCCCATATTACTACATCTCTCCCCCCCCTTGTGTGTGTGTGTGTGTGTGTGTGTGTGTGTGTGTGCGTTCAAGTACTAGGAGACAAACCCATTCTCTCTCACATGCTCAGTCAGGCTGTAACTCGTCCGCACCCCCATTCATGTGTTTACAGGATCAAGGGTAAATGGGTTATCTGCAGAGTGGGTCTTATACAGAGGGCATTTGGCTCTGTCTTCTGTATGTGTCTCTCTCACCAGGCAGTGTCCATACTTGTAGAGTCCTGCCAGCAAGAAGGTCCTCACCATAAACAGGCTCAGAAAGCTTAATACCCAAGGTTGCATAGCCAGAACATGACATAGGCTAGGTCTTCCCAATGGCTAGGGTAGGGACTTTGACAGGAAGCCCTTGAGCAATGTGAAATGTATCTGGTACTTGGAAAAAAAAAAAACTCTTCGATGTTCTGGAACATTCTTCAGGCCAGATAACTCACTGGAACACCCTGTGTCTCAATCAGGAGAAGTCCCACTTCTCTGGCCAAGGGGCCAAGGTCCCTGGGTCCTTAAAGAAGTATACCATGTGTGGACTGCAAAACCATGCAGGAGGTAGGAAGAGGCCAGCCTCTGGGGACTCCCTTGTTAACACTTGTGTCCTTCTGAGGCAGAACTCTGGGAGGTGGGAAGAACATCTTTCAACATCATGCCAGAAGGTAAGGTCCTGAATCTAATAGCAAAGCAAATTTGACTGGAAAGGAAATGAGATTTCTTTGTCAAGGTGAGGATGTCTAGGAGAGCAGGGAACAGGATGGAGTGGGGGGGACAGGGTGCTGGAGGGGCTACAAAAGAGGGAGTGTGGATATGGAATTATTAGAATGTTGATTATGTCCTCTTGATTGTTAATGAAATTCTTCACCTTGGGTTTCTGGACCAGGGGGAAAGCTCCCAGAGCTCATTTTCCAGCTGATGAGAGCAAGAGAGAGGGCAGGAGGGGGCAGAAGGCTCTCGGCTTAGGGAGAAATTAAATTCCACCTCAACAAATGGGACTGGACAAGCCTGGCCACTGCCATTGGAGGCAGAGCCCCTGGCTGACCTGAAGTCCCTGTGGAAATGTGATGGAGACCCCGGAGAGGGAAAAGCCCAAGACCCATGACTCAGGCAGCAGCGTGAACTCTGATAACAACATAACCCAGGCACAAGACTGCTCGGGAGCCTCCTGCTGAAGCACCGATAGCCCCAGGTGGCCAAAACAGCTATCGCTCCCATCCTGCAAATCTGAACACTGAGGCACAGCCAGGACCAAGTGTACCTACTCTCCCATACCTGGGACACACAAAGGCTAGTACTCTCAACCAGGTAGGATCAGTTTGTGTCCTCTGAGGTTTAGAAGATGACCAACTCTACACTGCCTCCCGGAGCCTCAGCGGTCTCCAGAACATGGAGCCAATGACATTTGTTGCCATGGAGGGCTGTTAAGAGTCAAGGGAACAAACAATAATAACAAAAGTTCATTTCAAATAAAAGTAGTATTCCTTTAGGCTGGGGGTGCGGCTCAATTGGTAGAGTGCTTGGTTAGCATGCCTGAAGCCCTGGGTTTGAGTCTAGCATCACATAAACCAGTCGTGGGTGCACATCTGTAATCCTAGCACTTTGGAGGTGGAGACAGGGAAATAAATTCAAGTTCATCCTCACCTATATCTTCGGTGAATCTGGGACCAGGCCAGAATAATAAGACCCTGTCTCAAAAATAGTATTAGGGCTAGAGAGATGGCCCAGAGGTTAAGAGAATAGGCTGTTCTTGCAGAGGACCAGGTCAAGTCCCAGCACCCATACAATGACCCATAGCTGCCTGTAACACTTGTTTCAGGGGATCTGATGCCCTCCTCTGACCTCCACAGGGACCAGGCACCCACATGTTCAACAGACATACATGCAGGCAAAACATTTATACAAAAATAAAGAAAGAAAGAAAAAATTTAATTTAATGTAAAAACTTAACATTCCCCTTTGCAGCGACCCCTCTTAGCTGATTGAGTGAGCTACTGTGACGACAACACAGAGCAGCAAGACCAAGATCCCCATCTGTGTGACCACAAGCAAGATAAACAAGTCAATTATAGCACAGCTGTAATGGTTTCACTGAGGATGTCCCTATAGACTCATAGATTTAAATGCTTGGTCCCCTGATGGTGGAAATGTTTGGGAAGAATTGGGAGGTGTGGCCTTGCAGCATGAGGTATGTCGCTGGGGGTGGGTTTGGAGATTTCAAAAGACCACACATTCCTAATTACTGCTGTCTCCATCTCTGTCTCCATCTCTCTTCTCCCCCCCCCCACCTCTCTCTGTGTGCCTCCTGTGGAGCGGATGAAACCCCTCAGCCACTGCTCCAGCACCAAGTCTGACTGCTGCTGCCTTGCTCCCTGGCATGAGAGCCATGGACTCCCCCTCTGAAACCGTGAGCCCCATTAAATCCTTTCTTCTACAATTGCCTTGGTCATGGTGTTTTGCCATGGCAATAGAAAAGTGACTATAATACCTACAGATGACGAATACAAGAGAACATGATCAAGTGGCAGAGGAGAGGAATCGTTGATGAGAAAGGTGACAATTAAGATAAGATAATTTAAGAAAAGAAAGGGGAAAAATGGAACCGAGGATCAAGTAGGTGCAAAGTCCCTGAGGTGGGCCACACCCAGGAAATCATAAGAAAGAGTAATAAAAAGAACGGGGAGTGCGGAGTACATGGCAGCTTGTTGGCCTTTGAAGGGACCCTGAGCATCTATCTTCGTGAGACAATGATGCTGCAGAGGGTTTTAGGAATCATACTCATAACTAAAGGTACCTCTCTGATGTAGCATTGAGAATGGACCACAGGGAGCCCAGCTCAGATGCAAAGGAGAGCTAGAAGGCTGTGGGCGATAATCCGGGTGACCATAAATGGCTGCTTATGCAGGGAAGCAGTGATGGAGGTGGTACTAAGCTCCCATTCTGGATGTGTCCCATGGCGAAGGTAAACCCACAGGATGAGCTGATAACACTACAGGAGAGATAAAAGGAAAAAATCTCTGGTGGGTTTCCCCCCTCCCTTTTCCACCTCTCAAACTCCTGAAGACCTGTCTCGCATAACCCCGTGGAAGACCCATAGCCTCTCACCTGTCTGCTTCCACTATCCGGCAGACCCAAGACCTAAGGCAGAAATCTGTCTGGTGGCTTTCAGGAGCTCCCTGGGTCCCTCCCCTACAGAGACCCCATTGCAGCCTGCAGCTGCACCAGGCCTGTGCTCCTGCAGCCCTTCCTGCTTCTGCTCTGGGACCTTCTAGTCATCGCTCTTGCCTGCTGCCAGCCCCTTGTCATCTCAGCAGAGCATCCATATGGCCAGAAGACCTTCTCTGGCCTCCCAGAGTGTCTGGGTACCGCCACTATCCCAGCTCTGTAACTCTCAGCTTCCTCGCAGGGGAGAGTCCCTCTTTCCTTTTGTGTTTGATAAAAGCCTGCCCTCAACTCACTGAGGGCAATCTCTTCCGTGGCAGGGGCCACCTGTGTCCTCCCTCACATCATCTGTGGCCACACCCAGAGAGACCTTAGATCTGCTGCGAATCCTTAGGCTTCTGGTAAATTAACTTTGGCGGGTGTTGAGACAGGGTGTCACGCGGCCCAGGCTGGCCAAATGTGACCTTGATCTCCTGAGCCTCCTACCTCCACTATCCTAAGTGCTGGGATTACAGCTGTTCCTCACCATGCCCAGCTGGTAAATTAACTTCACTGACCTAATATCTCTGGCTACCAGGCAAACACCTGGCACAGAGCAGGCGCTCCGCACACACTTACCGAAGGAACGAGCCAGATTCTTATAAGACCTTGTGCATGAGGCAGGTCTGAGCGTCAGTCTTTCCGTAGGTAAGGGTGGGAATAAGGATGCCAACTCCACGTGTTGTATGGGGATTGAAAACGTGAGTCATGATCAGTGCCCACGCTAGACGCTACACAATAATTGTCCCTCGAACACATTCTCATACAATTACACCTTACTATTCCCCTGTTCATCCCTGGGCCCTCCCCACCCCGTTCCATACCACCCACCCCTCCCCCACAGCCTCCCCATCCCCTCCAAAGGACTCCCAAGGGTGGAATCACCAAGGCCTCCAAACGCACCCCTTCTCCCCCAAGGTCCCCCCAAGTCGCCACTGGTTACATATTGATCCCGTTTAACTTTCCCGATGGATGATAAACATGAAATTAAAATGACTTCCTGGAATATTAATGTAGTAAATGGCCCTATTAAAAGAAAGAAAATACAGCGGAGAAAATCTGCTTTGATGTAGCAGTTCTGCAGGAGGCTCGTTTATCGCAGCTCAGATTCTCCAAATGAGATTCTGAAGGTTTCTCTGATGTCTCTTATTTTTCCCTCACCAGAATTTCAACAGAAAATAGAATTACAAGCTGGTGTCATAAAAACGCGGGACTTTTCCCTTCTCAACCAAGAAGCAACTGAAAACAGGGCAGGTAGGTGTCTGTTTCTGCAAACACAGGCTGAGGGCTCTCTCCTCCTCCTCCTCCCCTTTCCCCAGCATCTTGCTGATGGAGTCCTGATCTTGGCTGCAGCAGCAGCCTCTAAAGATCAGGGCTGCCTCAGAGATTTGCACTACCTTGAAACGAGGAAGAGGACTCAGCTCCTCCCAGACCATGTCCTGGTGTGGATGGGCAGTTCAACTCATGTACACGAAACCTTGGCTGTCACTTGTTAAGTGCATGGTCTTTGGCAAAGCGTTCAGGACAGGTAGAGCGGTGACTACCTGCAGTTCCAGCCCTTGGGGAGAAAAACGTAGAAATATCACCACAAATTCAAGGTCAACCTGGTCCACAGCAAGTTCTAAGACAACCGGTTCTACATAAAACCTTGTTTCAGGTTTTTAAACCAAGGGCATGGTGGCACACACCTCTAATCCCAGCACTCAGGTAGCAGAGGCCAGAGCTTGATGTACTTACTGAGTTCCAGGACAGCCAGGGCTACACAGAGAAACCGAAAAAACAAAAAGCAAAATCAGGTATGAATCTAGAGAGTTGGTTCAGTGGTTAAGAGTCCTGACTGTTCTTCCAAAGGACCCAGGTTCAGTTCCCAGCACCCACAAATGGTTCACAACCATCTATAACTCCAGTTCCAGATGCCCTTTTCTGACCTCTACAGGCATCAGATGGTACACATGTGGTGCACATACATATAGGCAAAACAGTCATACACATAAAAATAAGAAAAATAAGCCTAAACATTTTTAATTAATTAATCAATCAATCAATTACCTGGGCTGGAGAGATGGCTCAGAGGTTAAGAGCATTGCCTGCTCTTCCAAAGGTCCTGAGTTCAATTCCCAGCAACCACATGGTGGCTCACAACCATCTATAATGGGGTCTGGTGCCCTCTGCTGGCCTGCAGGCATGCACACAGACAGAATATTGTATACATAATAAATAAATAAATAAATATTTAAAAAAAAATCAATCAATTACCTATAGTGGTCCGAATGAGAATAACCCCCTCTGTGGGCTCATATATTTGACTACTTGGCTTCCAGTTGGTGGAACTGTTTGGGAAGGATTAGGAGGTGTGGCCTTGTTGGAGGAGGTGTGTATTACTGGGCCGACTTTGAGGTTTCAAAAGACTTGTGCCATTCTCAGGGCCTCCCTCCCTGCCTCCTGGCTGTACATTGAGATGTGAGCTCTCAGCTGTCCCTTTGCTCCAACCTCATGGACTCCAGCCCTCTAAACGCATAAGCCAAACTAAATGCTTCCTTTAGCTGCCTTGGATCATGATGTTCTATCACAGCAAAAGAAAAGTAACTAAGACATTCTGTAGTGTGGGGACATTTGGTTCTTTGAGACAGGGTTTCGCTGTAGCTTTGAACCTGTCCTGGAACTAGCTCTTGTAGACCAGGCTGGTCTCAAACTCACAGAGACCCTCCTGCCTCTGCCTCCTGAGCGCTGGGATTAAAGGCGTGCTAAGGGACATTAGTATCTTACTTGTAGGCAGCAGTCGAGATTAAGGAAGACTCCTGATGTCAGCAAGTTCTCAGTATTGTTGTCTATCACTACTGTTACTATAAATACTAATTTGTTGTTACTGCAATCATGCATCCTCCATTGAGGTGTCACCTACTCCAAGCAGATGCCCCTAAGCTGAGTTCTCCCCTGCCTGTGGGATTGTGTGTGTGGTGTGTATATGTATCTGTGTGTGCAAGTACATGTATACACATGTACACACATGTTTACAGAAGCCAGAGGTGGTGGTTGTAGTCAGTCACTGAGCATCAATCGCTCTCCATCTTCTGCTTTGAGGCAGAGTCCTTTCATGAACTTGGAGCTCACCATTTTGATGAGACTGACCTTTCAGAAAGCCCTAGGATCATCCTGTCTAAAGATATGCACCAGCGGTCCCTGCTTTTTACATTGGTGCTGGGGATGTGAACTTAGGTCTTCAAGCTTACACAAGAAGCACTTTAACAAAGGAGCCATCTCCTCAGCCTCCCCTCACTCTGGTGGTTGGCACCTCGGTCCACGTAGCAGGGCCTTTGTGTTGTAAAGGGGCTGTCATGTGGGTCTACAAGCTCTGAGTGCCCAGCACAAAGAGGGTGCTCCTGGCTTCCTTGTCTACATCTTGCCTGAGTCTCCCCTTATGTGAAGAAGCCTCTTCCTTCCTCCTGTTCTCAGAGAGGCAGCTCTGCTAGGCCCTCTAGCATAGCTCATCCCCCCCTTCTTTATCCCCTCTTACTTCCTCTGCAGAGATCTCAGGTTTCCACCCCCCACCCCCACCAGGATTTGGTTCTATGGGTCAGTAAAGAAGTGTTACCACCATCTGCCTAGGTGACCCTCTGCGATGACCTGAAAAAGCCCAAGGTATCTCACAGCCTCCCAGCTTGACAAGGCCTATCTTTGCCACCTACAAGTTCAAGGTTCTTCTGATCCTTCCCAGGCTACCAGAGAAGCCCTCTGCTGGGATCCAGAACAGTCCTATGCTGGGACCCAGAGCAGCCCTATGCTGGGACCCAGAGCATCCCTATACTGAGATCCAGAGCAGCCCTATGCTGGGATCCAGAACAGTCCTATGCTAGGACCCAGAGCAGCCCTATGCTGGGATCCAGAACAGTCCTATGCTAGGACCCAGAGCAGCCCTATGCTGGGATCCAGAACAGTCCTATGCTAGGACCCAGAGCAGCCCTATGCTGGGACCCAGAGCATCCCTATACTGAGATCCAGAGCAGCCCTATGCTGGGACCCAGAGCAGCCCTATACTGAGATCCAGAGCAGCCCTATGCTAGGACCCAGAGCAGCCCTATGCTGGGATCCAGAGAGCATCCCCATCCCTGCCTGCCTCCATGCTTCATCCAGACACAGTCACATCCAAGGAAGGCTCAGATGCTCAATCTGATAATCCCCGTGGTCACAGCCCCAGGAATCAAAAAAGAAGAAGAACTCCTGGGGACCATGCATGGGTCTGGGGCTGTGTAACATCAGCTTTCCTGCTGGAGCTACACTCCTTTGTGACCCCTGCCCAGCCAGCCGTGGACCCCTAGCAGGAAAATGAAGGACTGGAACATAGGGGTTAATTTAGGGAAAGCAGCAGCTGCTTCGATGACTGAGGGCAGCCGGAGGGCAAGAGCTGTTCTGACTGTGATAATGACCGTGGAGTACACCCCAAGTGCCTCCCCTTATGCACAGCACAGGCAAGCTGTGTATACACACACACACACACACACACACACACAGAGAGAGAGAGAGAGAGAGAGAGAGAGAGAGAGAGAGAGAGAGAGAGAGAGCTTTTTCTAGTCACTGTGTGGCTGGGGTCTCACGGCGTGCCGAGATGACCCTCTCATCACTGCACACAAACAGGATCCCTCCCTGTGAGACTGAGCAAAGACACTGACAGAAGAGCCCCAGGACTGGCTGGAGCTGTCTTTAGACCCGCTGGCCTCTCCTTACTTCTGAGGATACTCTCAAATCACACCAACTGTGTTAACCACGCCCAGTTTCACACTCCATCCCATTACCTAACGGGGCCGCCGCCGCTGGATGAGCTGGGTAGCTGGGCCTTAGGCACGGTGTGCCGCTTGGCTGGCAGTTCATTACGCATTTGTTGTTCGTGATTTCTTCTTGTGGGTTTTTCCCAACGCTGAGGCCGTTGATCATCTTCAGTGGCAGAGCCCTCAAAAGCCTTTGGCCCGGGGCTCAAGTCCTTGGTGATAGATGATAGAGACTTAGGGAAAAAGGTGGTGGGCACGGGGAGCCAGCACGATTGCCACTGGGAATCCAGCCGTACTTTAACGATCAGTCAGAAACAGCAGGCAGAGACTCTCTGAGGACCAGCTGGCTCACCAGTTGCCTACCATCTTCAGAGCCAAAGAGAAAGCCGAAGATTGTGGACCCAGGAGACTCCATGTTGAAAACTCAGACTCCACACTTGCCCTACTCAGCTGGTCCATAAATACTCCACAGACCACATACAGACATCGACATAATGTGTGGGCCCTCACACAAGCATTCTGAAAGCCTCACACCCATGTCCCCTGCACACATGCCCCAGCTGATAAGCATTACCATGTTACCTGCACACACATCTGACAAACATACTCTCCTAACTAAGTGGCCCCAAGCAGACTCAGGCGCATCTAACTCTGCCTCTAATGGAAAGCTACACCATACGGCACGGAGGCCCCCCTGAAAAAATTTGCCTGGCCCTGGCCCTTGAGTCCACACTGCAACCCACAACCAGGCACGTGGCTGCAGATGCTCATATCTGAACATCCTGCCTGCCCCCTTCCTCTCGCCCCAGCTACCACACTGCCTGTCCTGTCATGAGGAGACAGAGCATCCCAGTCCCACAGAGCCCAAGGGGCCTGATTAACAGGAAATTCTACGAATGCCAATTAGAGCCAAGTTTACTGAACAAATTGTTTGCAGTTGTGCCCCGGAACCATCATGAATTTTAATTTTGCATTGATTTGCACTGATGCGAGGCTCACAGATACCAGGGTCTGTGGCACCTCCCACCTCTCTCCCAATCCCCAGTGAGGTGTTATTATCCAACCTCAGACCCTGGTGCCCTGGGACAGGCTTCAGTCTCAAGGTCAGTGCTACCAGTTCAGGTTTGAGAGACCTACTGTGCCCAGGAGGTGGGTGTGGGTTTTAGAAACACACACATTGTTGATGAGGAAAACTCTAGGCTTTCAAGAATCCTGGAAGTCTACAGACGACACTGGGGCCCTGTCATGAACCTGAAATCATCCGTGAATATGAATACCAATGTAGGAGAGACACAGTCACAGGCAGAGCTGTAATAATTTTATTTAATAGTCAACTAAGAGGATTTCCAGCATCATACAACCTCAGTCCAAAAGATACTTCAAAAATAAATCTAGTCGTATCTCCCTGTCCTTTATATCAAAGTCTCTTCCCAAACGCCTCCATCATTTCCCACCACTTAAAAAAGTATCCTTGAGTCTGGGCCTGCTGGGACCCAACTGTGATCTCAGTAGCTACTTGAGAGGCTGAGGCAAGACAAGTCTCAAGTTCAAGATCAGCAAAGACTACAGAGCAAGCTTGAAGTCAGCCTGGGCAACTTGGTGAAACCCCATCTCTAATTAAAATATTAAAAAGTAGTAGTGTACTAGCCAGTCAGGCTGTGGCGGCACACGCCTTTAATCCCAGCACTCAGAGGCCACGGTCAGATAGCCTGCAAAGCAAGTCCCAGGACAAACAGGGCTATAAAGAGAAACACTGTTTTAGAGGCAGGCGGATCTCTGTGAGTTCGAGACCAGCCTGGTCTACAGAGCTAGTTCCAGAGAAACACTGTCTGGAAAACAAAACAAAACAAAAGCTATTCATTTCTACTTAAGTGTCACTCAGAATTTTTCTTGGCCCCTCCCCTTTCAAAATTCACCCTCTGCCCTTCCCTGCCTTTAAATGATCATGTCTGGCTTTGCCCATTATTGCGTGCTCAGTGCTTAGCCAAGGGTCTTGCATGTAACCATTACTCTGCACGCCTCAGCCTTTTGCTCGAGGAACACTGTGCCACAAACCACCTCAAAGCAAGTACTTCTTTCCTTCCGGTTGACTGGGTTTTGGTCCGTCTGGCCTGGGCCCAGCTGGGCCTTGTTCTAACCTGAGGTTGGGTGCAGCCACCTGAGGTGTGTTGAGCAGAAGGGAGGAATTCAAGAAAGCCTGTGCAGCCAAGCGGGCACACCCTTGGCTAAGGCAAGCCCTGAGGCCACAGCAAGGGTGTGCATTCAGGATGCCAGGCATTCCAAGCAGGCCGTTAAACACCCCGAGACTCCAATACCTGTCTATTCTGTGCTCCGTGGTGCTAAGCACCTTCCATGTGTGAATTCTTCTAGTCCTCTGGCGTTGACAGCCCTGTACGTGGTGTCCCATTGGCCCTGCTTCCATAAAAACGTAGTTTAATTAGGAAGTCAGACTTATGTAAACAGCTACAGTCACATCAGTTTTATTATTCTTCCTGCGATCTCAGCCTGACCCCGTTATTTTGTGCACTTTCTAGTAGTTTACACATACATTGCCTCTGTTACATGCACGCACGCGCACACACACTCTAAACCTTTGAAAGTGTGACTTGCAGACTGGGGAGCTGCCTAACTTGAAGACTGCCTGCCTTAAAAATATGAGGACCTAAATTCTAGTCCCAAAACTTACTTGAAAAAAAAAGTCTGGCATGGAGGTACATGCTTTTAATCTCAGCACTCAAGAGGCAGAGGTAGGTGGATCTCTGTGAGTTCAAGGCCAACGTGGTCTACAAAGTGAGTTCCAGGACTGCTAGGACTGTAACACAGACGCCTTTAAACCCAGCACTCAGGAGGCAGAGGCAGGCGGATCTCTATGAGTCGAGACCAGCCTGGTCTACAAGAGCTAGTTCCAGGACAGGCTCCAAAGCCACAGAGAAACCCTGTCTCAAAAAAAAAAAAAAAAAAGAAAAGAAAAGAAAAACAAAAACAAACAAAACAATAAATAAAGAAATCTGAGCAGTGTTTTTAATCAGAGTACTTAGAAAATGGAGATAGGTGAGTCTGGGGGAGGGCTCACTGGCCGGTCAGCCTAGTCTAGCCTATTTAGTAAGTAAGCCAGACCCAGTGAGAGGACCTGTCTCAGGTCTGAGGAACAATGCCTGAGGTCGGCTTGCACTATACTCCCCACACACATTCAAATGCATGCATATACACACATTCAAATGCATGCATATACACACATTCAAATGCGCAGGCGCACACACACACACACAATGTGGCAGCTGTGGATGTAACTCAGATTCTAATGGCAGAATACTTTCCTAGTATGCATAAATCCCTGATTCAGTCCCCCACATTGCCGAAACTGGCTGTGGTGGCAGGCACATACCTATGATCCTAGCCCTCAACCGAGAGAGACAGGAAGGACATTCAATTAAAGATCTGAGTTTGAGACCATGTCTCAAACAAACAAACGAATAAACTGAAATAAACTGAAATGTGATTAGAACATGAAAGCTTTTGATTTCACTTTGTTTTTAGCCGGGGTCTCGCTGCACAGTCCAGGCCCCCCTTGAACTCTCAGTCCTTCTGCTTCAGTCTCCCAAGTGCTGGGATTACAGGCATGCACTACCAGGACCAGGTCTCCTTGTTTTCTTGTTTTAGGTTTATTTTTATTTTGTGTGTATGGGTGTTTTGTCTGCATATAGTCTGTATACCACAAGTATGCAGTGCCCTCAGGGCCCAGAAGCTGGTGGCAGATACGGGGGAACTGGAACTACAGACACTTGTTAGTGATGGTGTGGGTGCTGGGAACAGAAGCCAGGTCCTCTGCAAGAGCAGCCATTGCTCTTAGCCACTGAGCCATCCCTCCAGCCCCTCCTTTGGTTTTTGAAGGAAGTCCCTGGCCCCTGACCTCACTCCATCATGTCCTTCTCTGGTTCTGCTTTTGACTGCTTATCTTTTCCCTCCTGAGTCACTCGCTTTTGCAATTGCCCTGAGTTCCAAGAACAGCAGGACTGATCAATAAACATCTTTATGACAAGGGACTGAAACTACCCCTTAGCAACAGCCAGCCTTGTAGGACAGATTACCCTATGATGAGATCATTCCCCAAATAGTGAGACTGTACCCTGGAGCAGGGACACCACGTGGCTCTCAAGCGACAATTATGCTATCAACTCCTTTAGACCCTCTCTCTCACAGAACTAGAATTGAGACAGTAAGCAAAGAAATCTACCTGACCATAGTCAGCTGCCCAGTAGCCGGGTCTTGTCCCTTCCCTTTTATATAAAAACCTCAGAGGTCAGGGAGATGTTTAGCTGGTAAAGACACTTGCTCTCAAGCTGATTTCTGTCCCCAGACTCACATGGTAGAAAGAGAGAACCAACGCCCCCATGTTGTCTCTGGCTGTCACAGATCATGGCCTGCACAAGCATGTGCGCACATGTGCGCACACACACACACACACACACACATACACACACACAAAAGCACATCTCAGAGTAGATCAGACCCTGGAATACAGACTTAGGAGTCACTGAACTGTCGTTTGTCATCACGTGTCCCTGCTAATGGAAGCTCCTGTGTCTGCCTGGTATTTGCTAGGTGGGATCAGGATCTGTGGCAGAGCCCAGTCCCTTGGAACTCCAGAGCCAGGACATTTGCCCTCAAACTCTGGTAACCTGTTCCGTGAGTCATGCATCCAGCAGCTCTTCCGTAGGACTCAAGTTGACCTACATTATTTTTCACTTTCTTAGATTTGGCAGGTGAGAAAACAGAGACTTAAGAGTCAGGCATAAAGCAAACACTAATTCCTGTGCGTTCAGCTGCTCTGTTCTACTGATACGGGGAAATGGAATGACACACAACGCCCCTGGCCTGAGCAGAGAAGTCCAGTCCAGATCTCAGGACTCCAGCAGAGGGCTCTCCCTTGGGACAAGGAATGACAATGGGAACCTGAGGGCAGGTTCCACCAATGCCTGCTAGCACTCCCAATTCCAGGACTGAGGATTTGGGCCCCTGCACCAGCCTCTGCCCTCAGGCCCCCCTCCCTTCCTAGAGCAAAGCTTGGGTTTCAGGCAGCTTCTCTCCACCCTCTGTCCAGGCTCATCTTCCCCTCTGCTCCTCCGAGAGAAAGCAAAGTCCCTTAAAAAGAGAAGCAGAAAATGTGCTACCTTTTTTTCCCAATTTTGTGGTACTAGGGTTTGAATCTAGGCTCTACCACTGAGTTACATCCCCAGCCCTCTTTCTACTTTTCCTTTTGAGACAGGGTGTCTCTATGTTACCCAAACTGGCCTTCAATTTGTGGTCCTGCTGCCTCCGCCTCCCAAATAGCCAGGATTACAGACCTCTGTCTTCAGGACTGACCTTCCTATCCTAACAGAGACTTTTCACAGGACTTCTTGCTGGGCAGTGGTGGCACACACCTTCAATCCCAGCACTGGGGAGGCAGAAGCAGGTGGATTTCTATGAGTTCAAGGCCAGCCTGGTCACAGAGTGAGTTTCAAGACAGTCAGGGCTACACAGAGAAACCCTGTCCTGAAAAACAAAAATGTAAAGATTTAAAAAAAAAAAAAAAGAAAGAGAGAAAAGGAAAGTCTTTTCAGAGGAAAGAGACTATAAACCCAGATATGGGAATGGGGGGTGGGAGGAGGGGCAAAGGGTGATAAGAATGGGTACCAACTATAAGACTATTAGGGAAGGTGCTCTAAATCTTTTGATTGGGCTGAGAACCCCACTAACTCCCCCCACACACACACTGACTGGGCTGAGAACCCCACTAACTCCCCACACACCCACACTGACTGAGCTGAGAACCCCACTAACTCCCCACACACCCACACTGACTAGGCTGAGAACCCCACTAACTCCCCACACACCCACACTGACTGGGCTGAGAACCCCACTAACTCCCCACACACCCACACTGACTGGGCTGAGAGCCCCACTAACTCCCCACACACCCACACTGACTGGGCTGAGAGCCCCACTAACTCCCCACACACCCACACTGACTGGGCTGAGAGCCCCACTAACTCTCCCCACACTCAGAATGCAGCCTCTCTCCTGGAAGCAGTGCCTGTGTGGAGTGGCTCACAGTCTGCCTCTGCCTGAGGACCCGGGCTCTGTCAGTCAGTTGTCATAGGGCCCACTCTCAGAATGTTCCAGATGTGGATGATCTTGCCTCAAGCAATCCACCAAACAGTTCTGGGGAGCAGATATTGTCCTGAGCAGAATTCGAGTCACAGAAAGACTGGCTCAGAGCCAAGAAGTAGAGAAGGGAAGTGTTTTGTTTTCTGAGTCTTGGGTTCCTCCTCTATTCAGAGGGTGCAACAAACTAAATCAGCAGGGCTGCAGGCACAGTGGGTGCTCAGTAAACACGATTCTCTGCCCAACTTGATGGAGTCAAACACGGACAGTTTGAATCACCTCAGAGCTTTGTTTCAGTTGATTTTCAGACAGTCCTGGGGCTGGCTTGGAACTTGGTGCGTAGAACAGACTGGCCACAGGGCTAGAGAGATGGCTCAGCAGTTAAGAGCACTGGCTCCTCACCCAAAGGATCTGGGTTTGATTCCCAGACCCCACTTGGAGGCTCATAACGGCCTGTAACTCCAAGCCTCAGGCGATCAGACACCCTCTTCTGGCCTCCGTGAATACTTTGTCAAAAAACAAAAACAAACACCAGAAAACTGAAAACAACCAAAAAGGACTTAGTCGGGGCCTGGGTCAGGGCCTAGGGAGGGTTCTGTGGTTCAGTGGATGCCACACAAGTGTGAAGACTGAGTTTGGACCTCCAGAACCCATGTAAATGCTAGTTGGGTACAGTGGCTCACCTATAATTCCAGCCTCCATAAACACCGGCAGAGAACAGCCAGAACAAGCTGGCTGGTAGACTGGCCATATCGGTAAGCTCTGGGTGCAACTGAGAGGCTCTGCCTCCTTGACCGACATAGAAACATCAAAGATGAATCCAGATATCAGCCTTGGGTTTCCATATGCATATGAACCCACATGTCTGTGCACACATACTTGCAAATATGCATACATCCATGCATACCACACATACACACACATACTCACACATAAAATGGAAAAAGAAAAAACATCATAAGGAACAATTTGGTAGTGTGTGCCTATAAACCTTACATGGAGGAGGCAGAGGCAGACTGGAAGGAAGAGAACTCAGGCTGTTGTGCGTGTTACAAAAGCATGCTACCAAAGGCATGCTTAGCTCTTTCACAATGCATTTAGTAGATTTCTGGTTTTAATTTTGTTTTTGTTTGTTTGTTAGTCAGTTTGGTTTTTTTTTTTTTTTTTTCAAGATAGCATTTCTCTCTGTAGCCCTGGCTGTCCTGGAACTCGTTCTGTAGACCAGGTTAGCCTTGAATTCAGAGATCTGCCTGCCTCTGCCTCCTGAGTGCTCATTGCTCCTATGCCCTATTGCCAATATATACCTGAACAGTTCCTGCTGCGCACGCCCACCGAAAAGCTTCCCTGGCCAGTGATCTGGAGCTGGCGCTTTGGCTTTGCTCTCTTAGATACTGTTAAATGCATGGTGGGCTGGATGTGTCATATTTAAAACCATTGCTTTCTGTGTTCGAGTGTCAGCTCCACGTCTCTCCTTCCTTTCGCTCTCAGCATCAGGACAGGGTCCCTGTCTGCTGTCACGGCAGCTAGCACACCCGCTGGACAGAGACGGCGCTTGCTGGGGCTTGGATGTAGTTCAGTGGCTGAGTGCCTGTCTGGTGTGGACAAAGCCTGGGTTCCATCCCAGCACCACAGAGAGAGAGGAGGAGGAATTGGATGGTAGCTTAGTTGGTAAAGCACCTACCATGCACATGTAAGGATGTGAGTCTGACTCCCAGAAGACATTTTTTAAAAGCACTGGGGAGGTGGAGACAGGTGAATCCCTGGAGCCAGCCTTGCCTAATTGATATGTTCAAAGCCAGTCTCACAAGGTGTGGGCTGGGTGGATGCCTCGCTGGATAAAGCATTTTCTGTGCAAGCGTGTGGACCAGGGGTGGGATCTCCAAGCACCAGGTAGATGTGGGACAGGTGTGGAGGCTAAGTGCAATCCCAAAATTTAGGCGGCAGAGAGAGAGAACATTCTGGAGCAGACTAGACATATACATTATCCAGAGTTGGTGGGTTCTAGGTTCAGCAAGAGACACTGCCTCAATAAATAAAGTAGAAAGCAACTAAGGAGGACATCTGTCATTAATTTGGAGCCTCCAGACACATGTATGGCCACACAAAGAACATGCATATACATACATGTCACACACATATGCAAAATGATAATGATGCATTTTTTTTTAAATATTTATTTTATTTATTTATTATGTATACAATATTCTGTCTGTGTGTATGCCTGCAGGCCGGAAGAGGGCACCAGACCTCTTTACAGATGGTTGTGAGCCACCATGTGGTTGCCGGGAATTGAACTCAGGACCTTTGGAAGAGCAGGCAATGCTCTTAACCACTGAGCCATCTCTCCAGCCCCAATGATGCATTTTTAAAAGTGTTCCCAAAGCAGGGTTTTGGTGGAGCATGCCTTTAAATCCAGCACTGGGGAGGCGGGGGGGGGGGGGGGGGGGGGGGCGGCGGGGGCGGGGTGCCAGAGGCAGGCATATCTCTGTGAGTTAGAGGCCAGTCTGGTCTACAAAGCGAGTTCCAGGACAGCCAGAGCTAAATGGTGAAACCTTGTCTCAACAAAAAAAGGTGTTCCCCAAAAGCTCCAGGTAGGTAGCACCCAAGAAATGACATCTCTAAGGTTGATTTCTGTCTTCCACATGCAAGTAGACATACAAACTCACAAAGTAAATAAGTAAACAAATAAACATTTGTTGAATGAATGAGTGAATCCAAGTCCACAGTAGGTCTGGAAGTCTCAGAATCTCTTCATTACGTTCAATATAATATGTGTGTATGTGTGTATACACATTTGTGTGTGTATAGCTATACACACATATACATACATAGAAAGAGAGAAAAATAACAGGGAGTACAGCCAGCCCTCTATGCCCATGGGTTGCACATCTGTGGATTCAACAATCTTTGATTAGAAAATCTTTGTGGGGGAGATTACATCTATACTGAACATGTTGAGACGATTTCCCTTGCTATTATTCCCTAAACAACACAGTGCAGCAACTCTTTACACAGCATTTACATTGTATTAGGCATTATAAGTCATCTGGGCATGATTTAAAATATGCTGCAGGACTGCTAGAGCTCTATGCAAATTCTACAGCATTTTATACAAAGGATTGGACAGCCATAGATTTAAGCAACCAGTGGTGAAGCAGTCCCGGCACAGATCCCTCCAAGGATCCAAGGTTGACTATACTCATTTCTCTGAGACAAATGGAGAGTCGTGCAAAAGCCTCCTTCATCTCCTCTCTACGCCCACAAGAGCCCCTCTGCTTGCTCCAGCTCCCTGTCCTAACTGATGCTCCTTCTGTGGTCCGTCTCTGTGGAACATCCAGGTCAGATGGGCCCTTTCTGGAGCCAGGCTCACCTCACCAGGCAGCAGCTTCGGCCTGGTGAGATAACATCACCAAAAGCCCCATGCATACTCAGGAGAAGTGCTTTCTGGGGGGAGCAGAATGAGGAAGAGTGTCGCTGGCAGTGACCCAACACCAGTCAAGGTGAGGGAGATGATGATGATGATGGCCATGGTGACAGGGTGGGACTAAGAGCTGTGGCCCGTGGTCCTGGGTGGAAAGAGGATGAAAAGGAGACAGCTAAGAGAATATCATCGCCTGCTGCCAGCCCCTGCTTCATTGTCCCACCCAAACCCCAGCCTGCTACCTTCCTCTGAATATCCCCAAGCTTTCCCAGCACTTGAGCGAGGGCAAGTATCTCAGCAGAAGCCGGGTCTCATCCTCACCTTTGCTCTCTTCGTGGCTAAGGGGCCGGGCACTAAGCTAAGATATTTACACACACCCTTCCAGTCCATCTTGACTCACAGCACTCACAGAAGGTCACACTCGCACTATGTTGTGACAAATGAGAAAACAGAGGGTCATTTGTCTGTTATGCCATTTGCCTAACTGTCATAAACAGCAGTTATGGCATTGGCCCGTATCCAAGCCTAGATCTCAGCGGCATTGCTACGCCTGTTCCCCAAAGGGTACTGCTTAGAACCATCATAAACCCCTAATCCTGACAAGGAGCGCCTCAACAGCTGCACCACCCTTCCATCATTTTGATGGTAGCTTCCCCTTCATGCTTAGGAGAGGTGCTGCAATTACTGACACCACCTCTGGCATGAGGGAGCTGAAAGAAAGGCGGAATCATAGGATGTCAGGCTGGCAGAGACCTAATGTCACATGTTCAGCTGGCAGGTGAAAAACCAGAGGCCCACAGAGGCTTCCCATAACCATCTAACAGTAGCCATTGAGATCTGGGATGGGGGCTTCTAGGTATTTCTGCTCAGGTCCCTGCTCTGATAGATATCCATTTTGATTTGAGGGTAGGTTGTGGGGCTTGAATCTAGAGACTCCTGCTCGCTAGGCAAGTACTCCGCCACTGAGCTATAATCCCCAGCTCATACATTTCCATTTTGAATTTCAGCTCTCTTACCAGAAAGCCCCTGGGAGCTTTCTGCTTCTTCTCATTTTGTGTATCTTTAAAGAAAACTGTGCACAACTCATCTCCCTCCCATTGGATTTTGTCCTTTGGAGCCAGGGCCCCTCTCCCCCTTCCTCCTCTTCACACCCCCAGATCATCTTCCTCCTCTTCCTTCTCTTGCAGCTAGAACAGGATCCTGAGGCATCCGGGTCCCACTGTGGTCATGTGCTGGCCAGCAGGGGCTATCGGGTCTTCTGACTGCCGCAAAGAGCTGCTCTCTGCTGCTTCTCTCCTCTCTCAGGGTTGCTGGGAGATTATTAGATAATTTTCAAATTTGTAAAGTGCCTTAAGCTCCTCGGAGGCAAGGTGGTATATGAGTGTAATAACAATAACAATCCTATCTGTCAGAGCCATTGAGAAAATGAATCTTGTTATCCTCAGGAACCAGCCTAGAAACCGCAGCAAGGAGCACCTAAGCAATGTATGCGGCTCGGTTTCCTGACCAATCAGGGACAGGTAAAGTGCCACCCCAGCCAAAGTGTCATTGCACACACACACACACACACACACACACACACACACACACACGGCCCAGGGCTAGCAGTAAAGGGCTCTCAGAAAGTTATCCAAATTGCCTCTGACGCTTCACCAATTAAAATGACTTTAGGACAAGTTGAAATCAACTTAGGGAGCAAAGCATTCTGATTTCTGAACCTCTCAGAAGGCAGCCGGGAAGGCAGGTGTCTGAGCAGGTTGTCACTCACTCAGGAGTAATGACGGGAAATCCATCAGGGACAGCGATTGAGTCTGGAGAATTAGTAAGGCTGTTTACACCGTAGCTGGGAGTCGGCGGGGCTGGCCAAGGCTGGGCTCTTGACGGCTGTGGCAGCTTCTCTGCTAATGAGCTTCTCCAACTCCACACTCCCCCGCTGGACTCACTGCTGCAGACTTCAAGTCTGGCTGTGTCTGACCTTTTGGTGAGGACCTCAGGGCAGGGTGACTACAGACAGGCAGAACTGTATTCAAGTTCTGGCTCTGTCACTGCCAGTCTTCCAGTGTTGGGCAAAGCTCTGTACTTCTCCAAGCCTCGGTTTCCCCAGGGCTAACATCTGCTTGAAGAGACAGGTGCATATTTGTCATCCTGGGAGGATCAAAAGTTCAAGGCCTGCTCAGGTTACTTAGGCAGTTCTAGGCTAGCCTTTGGTACCTGAGATCCTGTCTCAAAAACACAAAAAGCAAAGTAAAATCTACAGTGATAGCACAATTTACAGTTGTCTGGTGAGGACGGAAGCAGGCTGAGATGCCTTCTGCTTGGTGGGCACAGAACAGAAAGGAAGTCAGTTTACCTCCTTAGCCCTAGGGCATCCATCTCTTCGGAGATTGGGAGACACAAGGAGACAGAAACCATTGGGAAAATAAAACCACATTTCAAGCCACAGCCCTGCCCCACCCTGGCGGTGTGATTATGCCTTAGCTTCATCATCTGCAAAATAAAAGAAGCATGTAATCCCTCTCTAAGCCCATCAGAAACTCGCTAGGAGAAATTACAGAAAACTGCACTGGGACCAGCTGCAGTCAGATTAGAACCAGACTTCCCGGCAATGGCAGCAATAAGCCCACTCCTTCCTAGGATCCTCGGCTGTGTTGGAGGGAAGGCAGACATGAGAGCCCCAGAGCTGCTCTACAGACATGAGGAGGAACACTGTGGCCTAGCAGTCCCAAGGGCTTTCTTTGATCCTCGTTGTCCAAGGCTTTGTAGAACCTAGAGTGACCCTGAAGGGAAATCTCTGGTCCTGTCCAGGAGCAAAGGTCACATCCTCACCGACAAGCCCCAGTCAGCCATGGGCCATGACCCTATTATTTAAGCTTTTCATGAAAGGGCAACCCCTGAGGCTGGAAGAATGGCCGGGACTGACTTTTCCGGACAGGAAGTAGGAGCAGCTGGACCTAAGGCCTGGGTTGACCTGTGCAGCACTCTGGGCTGGACTGAAGACTTCCAGACTAAACCAAGTGCTTCGGTGGCTGAGAAGAAAGCCCTGGATGGCACAGGGGCCTCTCTTCTGCCTTAGCCTGGCCCACCGGCATCTCCACGCTGCTCGTGGACTCTGCTGACTTTATTGTAATTTCCGACTTGTCATGGTTAATAGCAGCCCTTTGTTAATCACTGTGTGTTTTTAAAGGAAAAGGAAAAGAAATTCCCACAGGAGACTCTCACTTGGCTAAAGCAATGGGAGGTGAGGAAGGGAGAGGGTCTGGGGTAGTGAGGTTGCCTGCCTGGATTCTGGTCAGCCAACATTTGAGGCTATGGACTGCCAAAGTGAGGGACATCATGTCTCTTCCTGCCTTCTTTTGGGACAGCTCCTCACCCCGACCCATACTTATGCCAGAGGCCCTACCTACTCACCAACCTCATACTTTTAACAGGAGAAGCCTAAGAAGAAAGTCTGTATATACACCAGAAGACCTGGGACCTAGGGAACAGCTCCCAGGGGCCTGTCAGAGTAAAGATCTTTCAGTTAGGAAACAGCTAGAATTCAGGGCTCATATATTAAAATTTAGCCATAAAGCTCAGTGATAGCACGCTTGCCTAGCAAACATAAAGCCCTGGGTTCAATCCCCAGGAACGCATTTTTTAAAAAATAATAAATAGGAGCCGGGTGGTGGTGGTGCACGCCTTTAATCCCAGCACTCGGGAGGCAGCTCTTGGTGAGTTTGAGGACAGCTTGGTCTACAGAATGAGTTCCAGGACAGCCAAGGCTACACAGAAAAACCCTGTCTGGAAAAAAAAACTAAGAAAAAAGGGGGGGAAAGGTTCCGAGGAAATGGCTCATCCCGTAAAGTATTTGCCTAGCAATCACGAAGACCTAAGTTCTATCCCTAACACACATGTGAAAAGCCAAACACAGCGATATGCACTGTAATCCTGACACTGGGAAGGCAGAGACAGTGCAGGTGACTGACGCTGGGGCTCAGTGACCATTCAGCTTAGCCTGTGGGTGAGTTCTAGGTTAATGAGACATCCTGGCTCAAAAAAAAAGCTGTTGGGGGAGTTGGATGGTGCCTGAGAAACCATACTTCTGGACCCAGCCTGTCCATGCACACACACACACACTCACATACACACACATATACACACACTTACATACACACACATACACACACTCACATACACACACACGCACACTCACACACACACACACTCACATACATACACACACGCACACTCACATACACACACACTCACGTATACATACACACACACTCACATACACACACATATACACACACTCACATACACACACGCACACTCCCATACACACGCTCACACACACACACACATACACACACTCACATACACACACGCACACTCACACACACATACACACACTCACATACACACACGCACACTCACATACACACACACTCACATATATACACTCACATGCACACACACACTCACATAACACACTCACATATATATATACACACACACATACTACAACACCAAGAGAAAGAGAATGGGTATGGGGTCCAGGTCCCACCAGAGGCGACTGTGGTTGGCCACTAAGAACTGTAGGTTGTAGGGCAACTCAGCAGGCCACAGGCCATTCCATGCAGTGGAGGGGGCCAGGATTTTCAAGGGGCTCCAAAAGCTAGCCTGTCATGTTCTTATCCAGAGTCATCCGGAGTCCCAGACTCGGGAAGCATTGGTAAAGAGTAGGGGCAGGGAGAGAAGGGAGCCAGGGGGAAAGGGAGCTGGGGACACAGACTCCCCAGACAGAGAAGGATGGAGACGGAGAAAGAAGTTCATACAATCTAGAGGCACTGATTAAAATCCTAGCAGAAAATGTAACGGAGGGACTTTCTATCTTTCTATTGAGACATTTAACCTAAAAGAAATGAGTTAAATAATTTATACAGAGAACAAGTGAAATTTGCTTTGATCAAATTAAAAAATATGACTGTGGAAATAAAGTGTCCGCCGCATCCTTCTCAGGCGGCGGAAAGGGCTGCCGAGAAACAAAATGACAGAGACATAAAAATAACTAACCCTAACCCGGCGAATATTAGCACCATATTTTTTGGGAGATTACACGGCGTCACTGTAGGCCACGCAGAGAAATCCTCGCTAAGCACCAACAGGAGAGGTCTCTCTCATTGTGGAAGCTCCATAAAACCCAGAAAATGGATAAAATTTTCCTTTGTAAAAGCAATCTGACTTCACTCAGGGGTTGGCCCAAAAGCCACAAGGGATCAAATCAAATTTCCCACTTGTGCCTTTCCGAAAAGGAAGAAAACTGCTTAGCTTCCCACCCCATCTCTGTGCTTCTTGAAGACACCTCCCCTTCTCCCATTTATCCTGCACACACCACACACACACACATGGGCTCATACACTCGGCTATGACTTTTTTCTTTGTCTTTTTTTTGGGGGGGGTAGCATTTGAAACAGGGAGTCACTTTGTTACTATAGCTGACCTGGAACTCATCATTTAGCCTGGACTGACCTCAAATTTGTAATTCTCCAGCCTTTACCTTCAAGTACTGGGATTCTGTATAGGTCCGGACCTCCACACCAGACATTCAAACTTCCTACATACTTTCTCCCCCTTTGCTTGCTTCTACCTCTCCAGGCCTGGGATTACAGCCATGCATCACTGAGCCTATCTGGTATGGGGATAGATCCTAGGGCTTTTAGCACAATAGGCATACTCTAAAAAGTGAACTACATCCCCAGCCTCCCTCATTTGATCCTTTGGGGAGGGGGGGTGCGTGCGCGCACCATATGCATTCAGTACTTGTGGAGGCCAGAAGAGGGCGTCAGTGCCCCTGGGACTGCAGTTACAGATGACTTCTGGAACTGGAGCTACTTAGAGATGGTTGTTAGCTGCAGTATGGTGCTGGGAACGAAACCTGGGTCCTCTGGAAGAGCAGCCAGGGCTCTTAATGCCTGAGCTGTCTCTCTACCCCTGATCTGCTCTTAGGAAACATCTCAGACCAGTTCTGAGAGTCCTGAGCAAGATGAACATGGATACCACTCACTGACTTAACCACTCAGCCTCAGCCAGTCACCCTGTACGGTGGACTTGCCTGGCTCCCCTGGCTAGCACATGCCTGTAATCACAGCACTCTGGGAGCAGAAAGTCAGGATGATGGACGAAAGCCACAGTCAGCCTGATCTACATTGTGAAATCTGGTCAAAAGGAGGAGGAGAGGGAACAGAATAAACAAGCTGCCATAGTACAAAGGGAACCCCTCTGGCTGCTTGGGGTGTATCTTCCTCTTCTACTGGGGGGAGACCAGTAAGTAAAACAGAGAAGCCATGATCTACCTTCATCCACATCCACTCCATCTTCATACCTCCTCCTGGAGAGTCTGCTGGGCACCTGTAATCCAATCTAGGAGTGAGAGTTCAGCTTGGCTTGTACCAGTCCTACTGGCTTTGGGGGTTCAGATGACCCAAAAAACTCTTAACTCTGAGGAGAGGTTAAAAGCCAGACAGTGGGGGCTGGAGAGATGGCACAGGGGCTATAATAAGCACTGGCTGCTTTTCCAGATGACCAGGGTTCAATTCCCAGGACCCATAGGGCATCTCACAACTGCCTGTAATTCCAGTTCCAGGGACTCGACACCCATGGCAAAGCACCAATGCACATAAAAATTTTAAAAAATCATACAGTAACTGCTTCAAGTTCTGGCTTCACCACTTGTGTACTTGTGTGCCCACAACCAAGCTAACTCCTCCTCACCTGCAGAAAGAGCAGAAACACTTTCCAAGAATGGAATTGAGTACGGGCATGCAACAGGGTATCCAGAATTTGCAAAAGTTCCATAAATGTAGATTTTTTTTGCAGTGACCTTGATCAAGGCATCAAAGGTCACAGTAGATTTTCTCCCCAACTCCTTAGTTATGGTTTCTGACTCTCCACAGAGAGAATGTCTAACTGGCCTCTGTTCTGCCTGCACCATGGAGAGGGCTGTGGTTTGCAGCCCTGGCTGCACAGATGAAGGGCATCAAGATAAAGGCACAGTTCAACCCGAGGTCACATGGACGTGTGCTTTCTCCAGAGAGTGAACCCCTGGCAGCTGTTCCCTTCCCAAAGACCCACCATGTGCCAGAGAGAACCTGAAGCCAAGATTGGCTTCTCCTGAGGAAGCTTTGTGTTGTCTGTCTGTCTGTACTTTGATTTTTTTTTTTTTTTTTTTGGTTTTTCGAGACAGGGTTTCTCTGTGATTTTGGAGCTTGTCCTGGAACTAGCTCTTGTAGACCAGGCTGGTCTCGAACTCACAGAGATCCGCCTGCCTCTGCCTCCCGAGTGCTGGGATTAAAGGCGTGCGCCACCACGGCCCGGCCTGTACTTTGATTTTTGAGACAAGGTCTCCTGTAGCTCAGGCGGGTCTCTAACTCGCTATGTAGCAGAGGGTGGCTTTGAACGTCTAGTCCTCCTGCCTCCACCTCCCAGGTGCTGGAACTTTAGGCGTGCACCACCAAGCCTGGCTTCTAGAACACTGCAGCAATGCAGGCGCTGTCTCTAGTGAGACTGAGCTTTCTGTCCCAGAGGGTGTGTGAGCAGAACCCAAGGGACATACAGAGGGGTGTGTGTGTTCAGTGGGGGCCACTCTGCAGGAACCCTGTGCAATTTTCAGCATGTCGAGACGACTTGCGCTCAGAAGCTGCCGGCCTTTGTGGGCTCGAGATGTTGGCTTTCTTCTTTTCTGTGCACCTCCTCTTTTTCCTCTCCCTATGATTGATCTTCTCCTCTCTCCACCCCCTCCCCAGGACCCTTGAGAAATGCAAAACCCATATGAGAATAGAATCTCATATTATGTGCATATTATGATTGTGTGTGGTGGAATGCTGTGAAGATAAAGGAGGGAGAGGTAGAGAATGGAAAGGCAGGCTCTCTCTCTCTCTCTCTCTCTCTGTGTGTGTGTGTGTGTGTGTGTGTGTGTGTGTGTGTGTGTGTGTAAGAGGGGGAGGGATTGAGGCATGCGATATCCACAGCAGGTGTGCTGATGTCGTCCAGGAACCGGGCTGTGGGTGAGCCCAGGGCACACGAGTGTGTGCATCCGGGCAAAGCTGCTGAGCCACGGTGCCAGTGCAAGTGTGTCAACCCTGGGATGGGGTTGAGCCTGCTTTTATCTCCTCTGGCTGTGCAGGATTTACAAGCTTTTGAAATGCAGGATTAATAAGAAGAGGCCGGTGTTTTAATCTATAATGGAACAGAAAGTATCATTATTGTTAAATAATGCACAGCCTGTCGTTTATTAAGAATTAATGGTTTATCGAGTGTTCAGGTTGCAGCAGCCGCCTGTGCCCTCCCTGGCCTGGGATTCTAGCTGGTGGCCTGTCCCTCAGTCTTGTCCCCCAGGCCCGCAGGCTGTAGGGACAGCAGCCACCAGTGGGTGGCCTGAGAAGCTCAGAGCTTCTGCTGAGAGGTTTAGCCTCTCTTAGTGGTGTCCCCCCCCCCCCACCCGGTGGGTCAGAAACAGGGAGGCAGACTCTGGGGAGACATGACACAGTGATCCCGTTCACTGACTCAGCCTGGATCCTCTGTCCATCCCATTTTAGAGAGAGGAAGATTCCTGCCCCACCATATTTCAGGCTAGGAGGCTGTCTCCATTCTTGGAAGTCGGGACAGTAGAGACCCAACTATTCGGGAAGTTCCTTCCTCCTGGGCCTGGAGTGTGGTGCTACAATTTTCTCAGGGGAATTGGCATCTAAAGAGACCTCTTGGCTGGAAAGAAGGAAGCCACAATAACCAAGGACTTTCTACAGGCCAGGCATTTCCCAGGCATCATTCCATTGTGACCTGTGTCACCAACTAGTGCAGGTGTTCCCATCCTTTAGATGGGGAAACTGAAGCTCAGAACTTACAATATTCATCCAAGGCCACATCACAGATGGACCGAGAGCCAAGCCATTCTTTTTTAAAGACCTATAGTTCATGGTGGCCTTGAACTACCACGCAGCCACAGCCACGCACCCGTGACCTTGAACTCCTGATCTTCCTTCCTGACTCCACCTCCTGCATGCTGGGATTGCACATCTGTGCCTTCACATTTAACTTAGAGCCAAGCTGCTTTCCCCCTCCCCAATGTTTTTCCAGTTCAGGCCTTGGGGCAATAGCTCTAGGCTTCCCCGACGCTTTAAAACAGTTGATTTTCAAGGACAGTGTCTGAGAACCTCTACCGGGCCTCTATGCCTGCCCCGTGATGCTTCAACTGTAACAATGCATAAACAAAACAACAAAAACCTCAGCAAATCTAGCATCTCCCCCAGCAGAGAGCACTGAGGGCAGAGCCAGGTGATGCTACAGATGGCAGCCAGGGTCCTGATCCCCAGTCAGATCCATCCTTGAACGCCTTGCTTACCCCATCACCCACCTGTTTGTATGGTTTGACTCTCTAGCCAGAAAGACTCGACTCCAGATCCAGCTTCTGATTGCGTGTCCTCTACATCTGTGGCAGAATCAGCACCCTGTGACCTTGAATAAGTTCCTCAACCTCTCTGAATCTCTGGTGGATGTCGTAATAGGCCTGCCTCAAAGGATTATTGTAAGTGCTCAATGAGGTCATCCCTGTCAGCCTGCAGCACAGACTTGACAGTAAACACTGGGTTGATACTGGGGAGGAGTGGTGCTGCTGGGGCTGCTGACTCCAGCAGATATTCGCAGCAACCATAGGCCACCAGTTCCCGCCCCATTCCTCCCCTGCTGTGCTTATGCAGTGGGCACATACTCGGCACCTATTCCCCAGGCTCTGGGCTGGGCACCTGTGGTCAGCCTGAGGCCGTGCTGAACAATGTCTGCCCTTATCAAACCTTCAAGCCCTCTTCCCCTCCTTCCTATAGTCCCAGCTCCAATCCCTCTCCTCTCGGCCTTCAACCTTGCACCTTCTGAAGCCCCTCTCTGTACCTACCCCACCTCATCTCTGCGCCCCATGCTCCACTCTTCTTCTATTCCAAACAACGCAGTGTTTGCCAGCTGCCTCCTTCCTACTTCTTTCCTCTTCCCCCCTTGTCTCCTTCCCCCTCGTCAAGAGCGACACCACTCTTGTCTCAACAGCAACTCGCTCTACTCTTCCTTCCCATCCCCAGCCTTCTCCCATCTCAGTTACTGGGGTCCTGAGGTTCTGTTGGGGGTGGTGACACTGCCCCTAGAGGCCATTGTGGGAAGGCGCACTATGAGAAAATGAACCCCCAATATCCCAGAGCGGGCACAACCCCAGCACCTGCAGTGGGTGGAGCCCCTGATTGGCTGGAGTGGGGCGGGCACTAACTGCGCTCCAGCGAGCTCCTCACTCCCCACCCCCACTGTCCTCTCTCCTCTGGGCGGGCCACCACGCTGGGACCTCGGCCCACAGCCGGGCTCCTCACGCGGATCCTGTTTTATTAACCTGCCTGTCGCTGCTCTCACCACTGAATAGGGCCTAGGGGGGGGGGGGGAGGGAGGGAGCTGCGAGGTGGGGGCCGGGCTTTGCGGGAGATCACCATGGAAACAGCAGCTCGGCCAATCAGTGGGCAGGCAGGCCGAGTGCAGCGGGCAGCTCGGTCTCTGAAGCCTCGTGCAGCCACCGGCTGACTCCTGCCTGACAGGCGGTCTGCAACCCCTGCGAGGCAGAGGATGAAAGGGGGGACAAGACCCTAGGGGAAGTGGCACCGGCAATTGAGTGGCGGAGCGGCCGTGAGGCTAGAGGCACTGGGGTGTGTGTGTGTGGAGGGGGCTAGAATAGAAGATAAAGAGACTGGGGGGAGCAATGCTGGCGACGAGCCCTGGCGTTGAGTGACAGTGACAGGACTACAGGAGCCCGACACAGGAAGCCCAGTCTCTCCCTGGTGGAAGTGTTCCATCGAAGCCAAGGTTCCTCGCTGGTTGGGATCACTCCATTCTTTGTGTGGGAAAGGACCGACTTTGCACCTACGGCCAGCCAATAGCACTCCCTACCCACCCCCCCAGTTATGACAAGCAAAGATGACAGCACACATTGTTGAATGCCGGGGTGGGGGGGCAGGTCTGTCTCTAGTCAGGAACCGCTGAGCAGCACTATTAGGCAGTGGTCACTATTCATGAAATTTGTTGCCCTTGAACTGGCTTCCCTGCGAGAAAGGAGGAGGACAAGGAGGGGAAGTGGAACAGGAGAAGGAGGAGCCAGAGGGAGCCAGGCTAGGGTCCAGGTGGGTGGAAGGGGAGCGGGACTCCAGTTTGGGCTGCGAGGAGCAAACAAAGCAAGCTCTCTAAATTCCTTCCTCCCTGCCCAGCCTTGCCCAGCTGTCCTGCAGACTCACTCCAGACACCACATCCAGGAAGTCCTCCCTGGTTGTCTCATGCCGTCACTGGATTTCCTTTCCTTCGGAACAGTCACTCGCCCCTGCCTCCACCACATCCCTCTGACTCACTGCTAAGAGTTGTCACCCCTGCTGAGGGAGAGCCTTCCCTCTGCCAGGCCCTGACAGACTTCATTCCCATTTCCTCATCTCATTGTCACAGCTCCACGCGCTGAGTACCATTATCATCACCGTTTTGCAGGTGAGAAAGGCGAGGCTCCCATTAGCAAGCTCGCTCAGGACGGATCACAGAGACAGCGGCGAGGATTCAAAGCAGGTGGTCAGGTCTGAGGGCTTGCCTGTCTAACCTCAGACGTGTAGTGCGAAGCTCGCGGCTCCTGGGTGGGTCTGAAGCCCCTTGCAATGCCCAGCACGCACTGGTGAGTAGCAGACACTGCCGAACTGCTCTGAATAGTATGGTGGTTCTGTGTGAACAGCCAGGCACCGAGCCCAAGAAGTCTAAGACTGAAGCAACTCATGGCGCTGGTCCCCAGAATGCCAGCAGGGTTTGCTGTGGCATGGTCTAGTGGGGTCGGTCCCGCGAAAGGAAGTAGTACCACTGAGACTATTTTTTCAGCCACACTACCTCACCAGTTCTCCGATGGAGGCTGGGCCATGGCCCCCCCCTAGTGGCCAGAAGGTCACTCTGATGACGGGGGCGTCCCCCAGTGTACCTGAAGATCTCCAACACAATGGTCTTCTCACCTGGCTAAATTCTCAGACTTCAGGGCATGCCCTCGGGAGTTAGAGCTAAACACCTCAAGGGACTGGACTTGCCCCAAACTGAGCTTGACAGGACAAACCTCCACCCCTTCCCCTCTCCCCACAGAAAGTGTCCCTTCCCTCCACCCCTAACACATTTGAAAAGGTGTTGCCCTCAAAGGACTCAATCAGAGCCCTCCTTCACAATGGCCAGAATGATTCCACCCCCGTCCCAGCAAGAGGGGGCTTGAGGCTGCGGGGGCATCGCTAGGAAATATTGAATAACGCCACCTCCCATTCAGGTTAGGGTTTTGGTCTGGAATCCAGGAGCTGGAGTCCCAACGGGCTCCCATCATAACCGCTACCCCCACACACCATGCACCACCCGCCTCCCTCAGGAACCTGCCACACACGCACAGCACCTCGGCTTTGAAGGCAGGGCTCCTGGCAGGCTGCTGTTCCCATGGCAACTCCATCCCAGGCTGCCCTACCCAGTACTTTCCTCCACCCCCTTCCTCCACCCTGAATCCATATCACCTTCATTCACAGAACAAGTACAGCATCACATCATCAAAGTGGACACCCCTTCCTCCCAGGCCTTTCTCCATCCTTGTTTTCTTCCCCTTCTCATTCAGTGGGAAGCCACAAGCTGGGAAGGGGAGGGGTGGAGAGAGTGGAGGTGGCAAGAGGCTGAGCTGCGGTGGGTGAAAGGAGAGGGGAGAAACCGGAGGGAGCCATGGCTCAGCTCCCCTTCACAGTGCTGTGGTCCCCAAGGTTTGGCCTTCTGTTCTCATTCCCAGAGTTATTTCATCTCGGTGCATGGGTCTGTACCTTTCCTGGATGAAAGTCCAAAGCACAGACAGGCTCCCCATGATCCCCAAGACTCACATTGGGGCTCAACCTCAGAGCCCTGGTGCTGCCTCCAGCCCCCAACCCCAAGGCTGCTCCCCATTCTGAGCTGGTGCCCCTTGCTTGGGAAAGACACTCCTTGTCAGAGTCAATGGGAGCACTGAAATCTCGGGTGGGTCAGTGGGCAGAGCTGGTGGAACCTCAACCCCCATTGTTGCTTAGGCAATGTGACTCCTCCGACTAGGGAACCTTGACTTTGGCGGGTGCTGTTGGAAAGTCCAGAGAAGCCTGCTCCGGCCAGCATCAGTCCTCTGTCTTCAGGAGGTCCAGGGGCGATGGTCACAACACAGCTTTAGAGCTGGCAGCCGGGACTTGAATTGCAATGCTCTCATTTGTCCTCCACAGGAAGCTTGTCTCCTCTGCCTTGATTCCCATGTCTGAACAACGGAGGCAGCAATGGCACACAGGCCTTGAGTTGCAGTATTTCATTTACTCCTTGCGGCAGCTCAGCGGGGTAGAATGATTGTTGTCTGATCTACAGAAGGGAAACTGAGGCTGGGATAGTCAGCGGCACAGCGGGACTTTAATCAGGCAATAGAAGGTATTGGTGGCCCAGAGTCCATACACAGCAGCTAAGTCTGAAGGGGGAGGGCTCAGGGCTGCAGCACTTGCCTCACACTGGGTAACCCAAGCTGCCATGTAGTCCTATTGCGGTTCTGTGACCTAAGCTCAGGCCTCCTGTGTCGCTGGCCTTTGCTCTGGGGATGAACAGATTCCATTGGGGACCCAGACTGTGCATTCGCCAGCCAAGATCAAGGTCAAGAAAGGACTTGTTGAGACCGACTGATGTTGTCCAGGAGGGGAGCAAGCTCTGGCCCAAGGAGTGCCTGAGCCAACAAGTTGTGAGCATCTCTGTTTAGCCAAACACTTGACCATGCACACTGAAGACGGTGAGGCCTCAGGATGAAGGGACTTGGCCAGCTGATAGCTATTTGGTCCACCCTTCCTTCATAGGATGCTGCCTGTGGAAAACAGACCAAGGTCAGGGGCTCTGGGCTTAGAATCATCCAGAAAGGGAGCAGAAATCCCTAAGGAAGCAAGGCTTGAACCTAAAGGACAGGTTGTGGGACTCAGTCTCTCCCCTGCCAGCCCACAGCTTCCCATCTTCCTATAGCCCACCCCCAGTTTTTTAGGGATCCTCCAACCCCTAAGCAGCTTAGCCACTCTGGGAATTTCAGTGTGCTGGAACACACACACACACACACACACACACACACACACAGCCCCAATCCCCTACCTTGAGTGAACAAGCCAAACAAACAGCATTGTTCTCCTACACAATGGACACAAAGAACTTGGGAATTCACAGAATGGTCCAGAATTTCAGCTTCCTTCCCCTCCAAGCCCTAGAGAGCTCCATTGTCTGCAAACTCCACTTAGAATACACACCACTGCTCCAGCTGTGGAGCCACTTAAGACTCAAGGAAGCACCCCCTCCTTCCCTCCCAGTACCCTGCCCAGCTAGGGGAGGAGGGGAGCAGCCTACAGTCCCTGCACCGGTGACAAGCTAGAAATGACTCTGCCCTCAGTGCCACTCGGGGGCGCCCATTTTACAGCTGAAAAGCCTGACAGACCATGATCATGGGACCTGCGGAAATGAAAGTTCCCAGGGTCCCCCTCCTCTGCTCCACGGTGTGTTTATAGACCTCTAAGGACAGAGGACTCCCTGAGTTCCTAAGGCACCTGTTCTACTGAAAGGTCCCACCAAGGACAAAACAATCCTTGAAGGAATGCCATCTAGGTCTCCTAAGGCCCAAATGACTGACCCTCCGCTGGGATGTGGCTCCTGGAATCTGAGTCTTCTAGAAAGCCAGGCGGTAGTGGTGCACAACATCAATCCCAGCACTCAGGAGGCAGAAGTGGGGTGGATCTCTGAGTTCAAGGCCAGCCTGGTGTACAGAGTGAGTCCCAGGATACCCAGGACTACACAGAGAAGAGGAGTATCTTCCAGAGATCAGGCCGTGTGCCTGGGGGTAGACATCAGAGAAGACTGCAGCTCTCCAGATAAGCACTGTAAATTAATGCATAATTACCAAGTAAGATAGGGATCTGACTATATGAATTTGGGGAAAGCGGCTAACACAGGATTCTTGATTAGTGGAACAGAGCTAAGTAGCCACCAACTAGCTGTGCAAAGGTCCTGTGGCAAGAGGAAGTTGTTTTATTCATAATATTTATGTAATAGATGAAGTTGGTCATTAAATTTGCAGGCACTGATGGGACGGGAATGAAGTGTTTGAGCAACAGTGAGGGATGTGATCTGATTCTAGAGCAATGGAAACACACATCAATGTGTGCAAGAACAGCTGGTTGACTTTTCTGATTGTTTGGTAAAAAGAGGGCTTCATATCGCCCAGATGTTCTGGAACTCACTATGTAGTCAAGGCCTTGAACTGCTCATCCTCCTGCCTCTGCCTCCCGAGTGCTGGCATCACACGCATAAGCCACCCCACCCAGCAAGACTGGTTGATCTTTGCCTCAGAAAGCCATGGAGCCAAGTGGCACTGAGGATTGCGCTCAGCTGGTATGCTTGTCTAGCGTGCACAGCACCCCGAGTCTAATCTCCAGCACCACCTAAGGCAGACCAGGGCCATGCACACCTGTAACCCAGCACTTGGGAGGCAGAGGAAAGAGACTCAGAAACTCAAGGTCAATATCAGCAAGTTCTAGGCCAGCTTGGGCTACATGAACCCTGTCTCTAGAAAGGAAAAGAGAAGCAGGGGAAGGAAGGTGGAAAGGAAGGAAAGAAGGAAGGAAGGAAGGAAGGAAGGAAGGAAGGAAGGGCAGGCCACAGATCTCAAAGTCCCTGCTCCCGATGTAGGTCCTCTATACCCTTGCACACAGCTTTCCCTCTACCCAGGATGCTCTGCTTTCAGAACCTTCATTCCAGTCTGTGCCCAATACTCTCCCCTCCCCGAACAGAAGAGCAGCTCTTCCTACACATACTGACATGCTACCTACTTAGATAGCTTGGTCCTTTTCGTAGTATTCACAGGGCCTAAAAACAAATTATTTGATTTCTTTGCCTGCTTACTGCTGCTTCCTCCTTCCAAAACATAGTTTTGCCTAGTCATTAAATTTGCATGCTTCAGCTCCCATTGGTTGGAAGGGGATGAGTGGAGAGAATGCTGTGCAGTTGGCCAGAAGGCCAGCATGGTGCAGAGTGTCCTCAAGTGGCCACCATCGCCATCCAGGCCAGGGTTGAGAGGAGACTAATTCACCTCAAGCTATTCTACTCTCTATCCCCATCATCTGAGTTCTCGAGAGTGCGTGACGCTCAGCAAGGGCTAGTACGTAGTAGGGCCTCAGTAAGTAGTAGATGAAATCGGTCATTATGGTAGACACCTGGAATCCCAGCATTTGGAAGGGGAAAGTAGTAAGATCAGGACCTGTAGGCTCTCCTTAGCTACACAGCAAGTTGGAGGTTAGCCCAGGTTATGTGTGAGAGACTGTCTCACAAAAACTAAAACACCTCCCCTCAAAATGAACAGGTGAATGGATGACTGATGCTCTTTACGATAAAAGAACCAGGGTTTACCCTCAAATATACAGATATAAATGGATATACGAATAGGAAATGTGTGGGCACTCAATCACACAGGCCAGTCTATTGCTCCGGTCTAGCTAAGCCATACCCACAACCTCTGGCTGGCCAAGGAGGACAAGGACAAAGACCCTGCCCTCATCATCTAGTTTATCAGCAATCACTGTAGACTTTTAAGCACCACACCAGAGAAGCGGCAGAGGCTAAATCACGAGTCTCTCACAGGCTCCATCTATTGCCTACCTCCTATGTCCCTCCCCCACCACAGCCCACTGAGCTCATGGCTTCCTGAGCCCTACTCTTCTGGGAATAGCTGATACAGTCACCAAATGGGAGTTACAAAAGAGAGTAGAAACTCGATGGAATATCTCCAGGACTTAAAATTTGGCTACTTGGGCAATATGTTATTACAGGGATTTTTGTCTATTTGCTTGTACCAGAGATTGAATTTATTAATCCCAGCACAAAGGAAGACAGAGGCAGGCAGATCTCTGTGAGTTTGAGGCCAGCATGGTCTACATACTGAGTTCCAGTTCTCTGTTACACAGAGAAACCCTGTCTTGAAAAAAATAAAAAACAAAAAAAAAAACAAAAAAAAACAAACAACAAAAAAATCTAGGCAATGGGGCTAGAGAGATGGCTCAGTGGTTAAGAGCACTGGTTGCTCTTGCAGGGGCCCCAGGCTTGATTCCCAGCACCCATAAGGTAGCTCACAACCATCTATGACTCTAGTTCAAGTGGATCCAATGCTCTCTTTCTGACCTCCACTAGTACATACACACATGCAGGCAAACACCTAAGCACATAAAATGCAAACAGATTCTCATAAAAAGAAGGCTAGGCAAGGGTTGACAGCCAGACCTGAAGACCTGAGTTGGATCCCAGATCTCACATAATGGAAAAAAGGGGACCCCTGAAAGTTGTCTGCTAGGCTCTGTGTACACTTGGGTTCACATGTCCATTCATGCTCACACAATCAATTAATCAATCAATTGATCAATCAATAGGCAAGTAAGTAAGTGAATAAATAAATAAGTAGAATTTATTTGTGGGGGTAGAATTTGAGACAAGCACTCCACCTCTAAGTTACATCCTGGCCCTAATATTTTATTATTTTACTTATTTATTAATTTGTTGACTGTGACCAGGCAGTGGTGGCTCATGCTTTTTTTAATCCAAGCATTTGGGAGGCAGAAGCAGGCAGATCTCAGTGAGTTTGAGGTCTACAAAGAGAGTTCCAGGACAGCCAAATCTGTACACAGAGAAACCCTGTCTCGAACCCTTCTTCCCAATCTCCCCCCCGCCAAAAAAAGGAATTGTTGACTGTGCCTAGTAAGTGGTTAGCCTGGCAAAGGATGGGCAGGCCCATGCTCAGTAGCTGACTTGGGGTAGACGGAGGCAGATTTGGAACACTGAGTGAGCAGGAGACGACTTCACACGGCTTTTCTTATGGTCCCACTCTGAGACGGTGTGAGAACGCATGCCCCTCTGTGGGACTGCTAATATTCTCCCTGACAAGCACACTAAGGCTCAGGAAGGGCTAAGCAGTGTGCTCAAAATTTCCACTATTAGCCATGCAGTGGAAGGATGGATTTTCAAACTCAAGAAGGTGCAGAAGCCCTCCCTCCACTCCTCATCCTGATGGTGGTTGAAGCCGAATATATCATGAGTCACGCCTATAATCCCAGCACTCAGAAAGCAGAGGCAGGTGGATTCCTGTGAGTTTGAGAGCAGCCTGGTCTGCAATCCAGGACAACCAAGTCTGTTACACAGTGAAATCCTGTCTCCAAACAAACAAACAAACAAATAAAAAATGAAGTTGAAGCTGATTGGGCAGATCGGACAATCACATTCCAGGAAGAGGCCACGGTTTGAGCAGTTTCACTTTTTGTTTTTGCCTGCTGTGGGTCAAACCTAAAGTTTCACACTAGCTGGCAAATGCTACCTCTGGGCTATGCTCCTAGCCCTAATTTGTCTTATCAATTTTTGGGTAGTTTGGGGTTCTAAACCTTCATCAACAAGCAACAGTTACTGATGACTTTTTTCCTCTTCGTGGCCTTTAGGCTATCAGGCCCTGGGGTGGAGTACCAGTCCTGGGTGTGTCTCTAGCCTTCTAACAGAGCTTTACAAACCACTAGACGGGACTGAGGGTGGAGGGGCGGGGGTAAGGGGAAGGAAAGAGGTGAGCAGAGAACTTTGGGTAAATTTGTCTCCCTACTCTGGTTGGAGGTGGGGGCAGGGGGCACTTGGGGACACTCTCAGGGCCAAGTTGGTCCTTTGCCCATCTGCATCCCTGCCTCCTCCTGGCTCATTTCATTCCAGCCAATAGATTTGAAATATGCAGATTTAATGAGCAGGCAAAGAAATGATTGGCTCATTCCCCTGATGTAATAAATGCCACTATTCAAGTAACTCCTATGTGCCCCACCCCCGTGCCCATTTGGGGCATTGGATTTTATTTCTGGCAGGAATCCCCTAGCTCCTCTATTTCCCCTTGTTCTTTTCCCCATTCCAAGCTAGCAAATCACATCAAAATGCCCAACTCATCTCCCAGGGGATGGGAGTATAGCAGATCAGGAAACCCACACCCTTAGGTCCTGCCTGGGCTCTGGTCTTCATCGGCCAACCCACGTGCCTTTGCTGGCTGTACAAAGCATCAAATCCAGATGACAGAGCCCAGAGAAGACACTTTGTGAGAATCCATGTCCAAAGCTTTCTAAAACCAAACCCCAGATATCGGCTGTTCTTTTCAGCCCCTAATTTAGTAATTCTATTGAGAAAAGAGATTGTGGGTTTTTTTATTTGGTGTGATTTATTCTTTATCATATAAATAATAATAATTTACACAAAGCTCTTCCCCAAACAGAAGAGAATCTGTACATAAAAATAAACAAAAATTAAACTGAGCTGGGCCTGGTGCCCAGAAAACCAGCCAATTCCAAACACAACCAGGAGAAAAAAAAAAAAAACCCTCCAGGTCCTGGGAGCTCTGGGGCCTTGGCTGCAAGTTTGGGTGGAGGCTCTGATCGGGGAAGCCACTGCCCTCTCTTCAAGTTCCTATGCAGGCTGATGATGTGGATGGCAGCCGGCACTCATGGGAGTAGGCAAGCTTGTTGGGCTGGGAGGCAGGTGAGATTCAGACTAGTAGCGATAAGCAATTCCCAGGCTCCTGGGTGGTGTTCCTGGAGGCTGCCAGCATCCAGGGGGTGGGAGAGCTACTGTGGCTAGGGAAGATGCAGCGGACTGTTGGCCAACACCCAAAATGGGTGGTTCTCTGTCCCCTGCAGCTCCTCACTGGCCTGGGCTGGGCAGAGCATCTTCTGGTCTCCGTTCCCTTGGCGCTCTGGCTCTCCCTCTCTAGAGGCCTGTTATTTTTACAGATACTGAAAGATGACAAGCAATCTCCCTGGCCATTGATTAATTCCCTCAACAGACACTCTTTGGCTGTTTTCAATTCTCCTCCCGCCCCCGCCCCCACCTCTGCCCTTCTTCTCTGAGGACTTTCCACGCTCTTAGGTTGTGCCTGTAGTGTTAACTGCGCCCCCTCCTCTGGTCCCACAGAAGGAGGTGGGTGAGTTCTGCTCTGTAAGTATGGCCACCACTACAGTTAGATATTTTACAAACGGTGAAGATGACGATGGCCCTGGGTGCGGTGATGTTGAAGAAGAGGAGGAAGATAGAGGAGGAAGGACCTCCAGAGTGGTACTGAGCCTGCTTTTGAGTCTCAGGTAATTATTTGTCTTGAACCGAAATGAGAAATGAGAAGACGATGAATTGTGAAGGCAGGTGGTGACAGGGGTGGATTGGAAAGCGTGAGAGTGAAGGACAAGAGGCAGGAAATGCTTATAGGCGCAGTGGGGGTGGGGGGGAGCTTCTAGAGCAGAAATGAAGGGAGCACATGCAGGTGCGGGTTAAGCTTCCAGAATGGAGAAGCAACATCACAGGTAAAAGCCAGGGATCTAGGAACAGATGTTGTGATTTCAAATTCCAGCTCCTGTGTGTGCCTAAGGAGCACAGTATTTGCCTAGGATGTCAGGGTTCAGGATCATTAAAAAGACAAAAACAACCAGGCAGTGGTGGCACACGCCTTTAATCCCAGCACTCGGGAGGCAGAGGCAGGCAGATCTCTGGTTTGAGGCCAGCCTGGTCTACAGAGTGAGTTCCAGGACAGGCTCCAAAGCTACAAAGACACCCTGTCTCTAAAAACAAAACAACAACAACAAAAGACAAAACAGCTGCAGCACTCACTGACTTAACTGTTCTGAGCACCGGCTTTTTATCTCTACAATAGGACATGTGCGGTAGTACTGCCATTACCGCTAGGTATTCAAATAAAGCCTGGCTAGAAATTTCAGGCCTCTGTGGTCTACATAGCAACATCCCCCCCCTCAAAAAGAAAGAGCGAGGGCCTGAGAGATTGCTCATCGGATTAGAGCACTTCCGGGACTCACGTGGAGGAATGAAAGAACAGGCTCTGTAGGCTGTCCTCTGACTACACATGCTTGTCGTGGCATGTGCACACACACCCCCCTCCCCCCGCGCCCCAAATAAAAAATCTGAAAAGGAAAGAAAAGGAAGGAGAAAAGAAGAGGAGAGTTAGTGGTATGATAACTCTCTGTGCACACTCTGCAAGGTGTAACCCTAGGTGCAGATCAGGGTTACAACTACTTCCAGGGCAAGGGTCTTAGAACCCAGCAAGCAGCTTGAGAAAGATCAGGAGACCTGGGTCAGGCCCTGCCGCTTAGTTTGAATGACTTCTGCTCCCCGCCCCCCTTCCTCCAATCTGGGCTGTCCTGAGTGACATGATGTGAAGAGGATGTTTCAAGCCCATCATCCCCTCAGGCAGTAACTCTGTAGGAGTGACTGCATGGCCCGTGGGAATGTTCTGGCTCCAGACAGGCCCATACAGGTGTGTAGGTTCAGGTACAGACTGAACAGCATGCCTGTGCCAAGGGTCAAGCAGAGGGAGAGGCTGAGCAGGTCGGACCGGCCTCCTTGCTGGAGTTGAGGAAAGGTCTGCCCTAGCGGGGAGGCTCCTGTGCCTCCCCCAAAACAGCTGCCAAGCTCTAAGGGGCCTCTCATCTTGGGCCCAGCTGCAGAACCTGGCGAGGTTATGACTGGGCCCATGTTTGCCATCTGCTCCTAAGCTTAGCTAAATGTTGGGAAATTGGCTTTCACCATTTTGGCCCCTTTTTGCATTCTTCATAATGTTCTTCCTTCTCCCCAGAGTTGGGGGGAAAGGAATGAGCAGCAAGGGTCACCCATACCCCATGCCTCATTAAAGCTTGATAGACTTTCCTGGTCTGGACCTTGTCTATGGATGTCGGGGCCCTCTAAAGTCTCAAAGACAGCAGGTGCCTGCTGAGGCTGCAGAGAAGGCTTAGATGGTTTTTCTTGACTTGTCCCAGAAGCAGACTAGTACCAGCTCTACATCCCTTGAAAGCCCAGGATGAGGGCTCAATGTCAAAGTCCTTCATGGGTTCTTCTCCTTGGCTCCTCACAGACATCGGCCACCAATTCACTGGAATGAAAAATTAGATTCAAGCTAGGCATGCCCTGGGATCCACTCCAGGACCACCCATTCACATGCTGTATGGTCGCAGCCTGAGTTCATCCAGGAACCCAGGCCTGCCTGGAGGTGTCTCCGGTGGCAGGACTGATGTAGGCTGGGCAACTGTAGATGCCTCTGGCTGCTGCTCAGAAAGCAGGTGGTTCACTTACTGCGCACTCAACTCCTGCATTCTCCTGCCTTTGCCTTGTAAGTGCTGGGATTACAGGTCTATCCCTCCATGCTCAGCCTTTTTAAAAAAGATTTTTTAAAAAATAATTCTGTGTGTGTTTGTGTGAGTATGTGCACACAAGTGCAGTGCTTGCGGAGGCCAGAAGCATTAGCTCTCTTGGGTGCTGGAGAAATCAGCAATTACGAGACCCTGATATAGGCACTGAGAACTGAACTCGGGTCCTCTGCAAGAACAGCTTTTGTTTTTAACCACTGAACCATTTCTCCATCCCTTGCCCAACATTTTGCCAGGCAGAATAGTATTACCATGTAGCTTTGGCTGGCCTAGTGATCACCATGTAGCCCAGATGAGTCTTGAACTCTAGCCATCCCCTTGCCTCCGTCTCTTGAGGACCACCTCTCCCAGTTTCTGCCTGCATCACTTCAAATAAATACCCCTTTTCAGGAGAAGAATCAGGCTCGGAGAAGTTAGGTCACATGTTCAAGGTCACCCTATAAAAAACATCCAAGTGGCTACTCAGAAAGCACCCAACACCGAAGGCTGGGCTCCTACCCACCTGGATGAACCTGAGTTTCCATTCCTAACAGTGAAGCAGATGTGCTGAGAGAGTGCAGAGAGCCAAGATGGCAATGCCCAGCCTCAAATGCACCTGCCCACCTACGTGTTCTTGCACACCTGGGTCTGCCTAAGCAACCTCCTGGAAAAGCCCCTGGAGGTGACCACATCCTTGCTGAGTCTACAGATGGCCCCCACCAACCTAAGGGCCACTATGGCTTTCTCTCTCCTGTAATCCATCTCCCCTTGCTTGTGTAAGTCCATCAAAGTGGCTCTATACCCCTCTCTTCTGTGTCCCTCTCCTCCCTTTAGGACCCTTAGGCTCCCTCCCTGCATGGCCCATGCATGTATGTAGACTTAGGGGGCAACCAGTTGCAAATCTGCCTGATGAGCTTGTGACTTGGGGGGATGGCAGAACCGGTATAATGCATCTTATATCATCATGCATGTGCTCTTATAAATCAAAGGAAGCCCGGAGTCTCCTGGCTGGTTGATCCTTTGGACTCCCCTCCCCCTGCAACTTCCCCCAGCTCACCAGCTGCACAATGGAGTGAAGGGAAGGGGTGAACTGGCAGAAACCAGCTTGTTTCTGAGGCTAGAAAACAGAACTGTGAGAAATTAGCAGGCTGAGAAATGTCTGCTCCACTCCGTGTTTGTATTGCACCCACCGCTTTCTCTGTGCAGCTCTTTCCTCCTGCCCCTACCACCTTCATGCGGGCTCCCCACCCCCATCACCCAGCGTGGGAGCCTGGGGCTTGGAGGTTGTGTGTCTGGGGTTTTGAGGAAGGCGCAGCTTGATGTGTGTGTGTGCACGTGCGTGTGTGTTTCTGTGTGGTGTGTGTAGGGATGGCAGACCTACTCCTCCTTGGGAGGCAGCTTAGCTAGAAACGCCAGCGGCAGAGACAATTGTGAGGGTGGGGATGCTGAGCGCAGAGCCGGCGGAGCCCGCGGGCAGGCAGAGAAGCACCACACAAGAAATTGATTCCATTAAAAAGTAATCTTAAATTTAATAAAAGTTATGATTTGATTATAGCCACAGAACCTACAGGCAAGAGGGAAGGGGGTGGCTTCTAGTGATGGATAAACAGAAGGGGGGGGAGCAAGAAATGAGGAGGAAGGGAGAGGAGAGAGAGAGATGCTTAGGTTTAGATGGATGAGAGAATGGAAGGACCTGGGGTGTAGTGGATGAGACCATTTTCTTTCCCTCCGATGGAAGAAAAAAGCCCGTGGCTGCTTTCCAAAGTGGAAGGGAAGGAAGTGAGGAGTGTGAGGAGACCGGAGGAGCAGGGAGAGACGGAGCCATAGGGCGGGTGGGAGGGACCAGAGCATGGAGCAAAGGCCTGCATGTGGAGGATGATACAAAACACCCCTTAGCAGCCGGGCAGGCAATTCTGAGTTTCCATTCCAGGTCAGAGTCTCTCTAGCAGCAGGAGTGAGAACCTCTCAGATCCCCAGTTTCCCCAGCAACTACACCAAACCCTGGAGCTCGCACCTTCTGCGCCAGGCTCTCCTAAAACCTAAAGAAATGGCTGACCCCTGAAAGGGTCGTTCTCTTCTGATACTCCCCCACTAGAGGGCACTGGCGAGCACTACCCCCTCCCTAGCCTAGCTTCATTCCTTTTCCAAGGCAGCTTGAACTTTGTCTCTAACACACACACACACACACACACACACACACACACACACACACACGCTCTAGAGCAGTGTTTCTCAACCTGTGGGTCTCGATTCCTTTGGGGGAGGGGGTCAAACAACCCTTTCACAGGGGTCACCTAAAACCCTCGGAAAACACAGATATTTACATTACAATTCCTAACAGTAGCAAAATTGCAGTTATGAAGTAAAAATGAAATAAATTTTGTGATTGGGGTGTCACCACAACATAAGAAACTCTATCAAAGGGTCACAGCATCAGGAAGGTTGAGAAGCACTGCCCTAGAAGCCGGCTCTCCTATGATGGCCTGTGCTTTGACTATTGTTCATCTTTCCGAGTGTAGCAAGATGGAGGGCTATAGCCCTGAAGCCCAGGGACGAGGGGTGACCAGAGATGGCAGGTAGAGAATCAGAAGTTCAGGAGTTCCAGGGTACATTTCGGTTACAGGATCAAGGACCATCTGGGGAATGCATACCCTGGACAGTTTCCATACCCCGCCCTGCGTTTTCTCTCTCCTGCTCACCCCAGAATCATGCTCAGGTACAGAGTTGACATCCTTCTGACCCCAGAGACTGGGTACCTCTGGGGTTGAGACACTTGGTCCAGCCTGCCAGCCACTGCAGTCAGGGAGGTGGGAAGAGCATTCGGCTTCCATGAAAGTCTTGATGGATTGTCTTCAGCAAGCCCTGGCCCTGTCTGAAGCTGGGTGGGAGGGTGCTGGGGCCTGCAAGTTCAGTTCCAGAACCTGTGAGTGGGGACTGGGCCCAATGCCAGGACATCACTGTGAAGAGCTAATGGAAGTAAGAACCAGAAAATCTCTGCTGCTCCCATGTCCGGGATCAGGAACCACGAGATAGATACAATGAAGAAAATGGAGCCTCCAGGAGACACAGACAACACTGGAGGGAGGAAAAGACCAGATCGGCTTTGTCACCTTTGTCCATCCGCTGGAATACTCAAATTCGTTGTTTGTTTGTTTTAGAGAGAGGGTCCCATGTGACTCAGACTGGCCTCAGACTTAATGTGTAACTGAAGATAGTCTTGAACGCCTGACCCTCCTGCTTGAGCCTCAAGAGTAATGGAATTACAGGAATGCAGCACCATGTCAGACTTAAATTCACTCTTCATGTGAGCTTGTTAGTAGCATCTGTTAGTGGTTTGAAGTGTGACTCAGTGGTGGAACACTGGCTCAGAATACACAAGGCCCTGGGTCCCACTTCCAGCACCAGCAAAGAGCATTAACAGAGACATCACAAAAGGCGTGACCAAAAAGCTTTCTCTTCTTTTCCTTTCCTTTTAATTTTTTTCTTTTAAAGATGCAGTCTTATATAGACCAGGCTGGCCTCAAATTCTATGTGTAGCTGACTATAGCCTTAAACTTCTGATCCTCTGTCTCTTGTCTCCCAAGTTCTGGGATTTTAGGAGTGTACCTAACACTGACTCCTTTAGGTTTTAAAAAATTATTTATTTTATTTTTGAAATTATAGTATAAATTATACCATTCCCCTCCCTTCCCTTCCCTTTCTCCAATATACTCTTCTTTTTTTTTAAAATATTTATTTATTATGTATACAATATTCTGTCCGTGTATATGTCTGCAGGCCAGAAGAGGGCACCAGACCTCATTACAGATGGTTGTGAGCCACCATGTGGTTGCTGGGAATTGAACTCAGGACCTTTGGAAGAACAGGCAATGCTCTTAACCACTGAGCCATCTCTCCAGCCCCCAATATACTCTTCTTGATCTGCGTGTGTGTGCGCGTGCATGCGTGTGTGTGTGTGTGAGAGAGAGAGAGAGAGAGAGAGAGAGAGAGAGAGAGAGAGAGACTGGCTGTCCTGAAACTCCCTCTGTAGACCAGGCTAGCCTCAAAATCAGAGATCCACCTGCCTCTATCTCCTGAATGCTGGGATTAAAGGTGTGCATCACCACTGCCCAGCCATGGCCTCCTTTTTTTTTATCATTAATTGTTGTTGCACACACACACACACACACTACATATCCCTAAATACACAAATACAGCCTGCTCATTTGTACACTGTTACTTGTATGGATGTTTTCAGGGCTGATCATTTGGTATTGAATAACCAATTGGTATGCTTTTCCCTGGGGAAGTCTATGCCCTCTCGCCTGCTACCCCATTCCATCCCATAGTTGCCTGCAGTTCTTTGTCTAGGACTGAGGCCTCCTGGGATTTCCCCTATACCTCTTTGTGTGTCTATTGTTGTCCTTATTCAGTTCCTGTTTAGGGAGTTGTTGGTGAGACTTTCTGGGTATAGCTTATGACATTCTAGGAGACACAATCTCACAACAAACTCCCTGTTCCTCTGGCTCTTACACTTTTTCTGCCCTCTTTTGCACAATGACCCCCAAGCCTTAGGTGCAAGGGTTGCTTTGTAGACGTATCCTTAGGACTGAACCCCACAACTCTGCATTTTGATTGGTTGTGGTTTTCTGAAATGGTCTCTTTCTTTAGCAAAGAAAAATTTCCTTGAGGATGTTGCTAAGCAGGTTGTTGTTATCCAAGAGGGGACCAGGATGCCACCCAGCCCCAGCCTGGGGCTTGCACTCCTGGGACTACAAGTCTAAAGAGGTGACCTCAAGTCAGTATAGTAGGACACTTATAAAGACACAACCCACAAGTTGGGCACTTTCTGTTGATGCGGGTCTGGTGGCTGTCAACGAGCATAACAGGCTATGAACTTTCTGCTAAAATGAGGCATCTCTGTGTTAGCATGATACAACTGTTTCATCAGGGAGGGGAGCAGAAAGCCTTGCAATTACAGGAGCAGAACACTGGCAGGTGAGTTATGGTTCCCATAAAGTACTATGCCTGCCCGAGGGTCAGGCTGAACATAGTTCCAGCACGAGGTCAGGCCAGGATTTAGCAGATGTTTTCTCTTCGTTCCCCCCTTGTCTGAGGTATTCTGGCATATCTGCCCTAGCATTCAGTGCATGTGGGGTGAGGACTGCACTTATCTGTGGGTATAAGGACATATTTAGAATATAGTTAGGGATTATGCTATTAAGTAAAATGGTAATTTTGGGTTCTCCTCCAAGATCCATGACTTTACTAGCCCTGGGTAGTTGGCTATGTTTCTGGTAACACACATGGTTTTGCTTTTCTTGGGTAGGCCTAAGTCCAATTAGAGAGAGCTGTTGGTTACTGCTAAGGTATGCATGTCATTACTGCACCGTTGGTGTTATCGTGCCAGGCTGCACACTCTTGTGGTTCATAGGTGTCATATCTGGTGGTTTCCCCTCTTTGGAAACTTGAGTGATACCTTCTGGTACCAAGAAAGCTAGTCGTCAGGGAGGAGGCATTCGGGTGGTTTCCAGCTCTCTGAGCCCTGTGTCTGAAGTTCAGGGTGTCTTCAGCAATAGGAACACTCACCTTCCACTTCTGGGGGCAACCAAGGGCAACAACGATAGCCTGTAATGTTCTGAGAGTCTCCTGGACAACCCTGACCAACAACTCAAAAAAGAGCTTTTCGTGACTGGTGTCGGAGGTCAGTCCAGATGGAAACTTTTTATTTAAACTATGTATGTGTGTTTATATATCAACTTACAAATATTATAGGCTTTTGGGGGTAGATAGTTAATAGTAGGATTCCTTGTGACTTTTTCAGATGTCCTTAATGTTATTTTACTCTCTTTCTTCCTCCTTCCGTGATCGCCTCCCTAATTAGAGCCCCTCAATTTTCCCCATTTCTCCATTCAGATCACCTGTCCCTTCTCCATTGCCCCCACCCCCACCTTCTAAAAAGGTCTCTTTTTACTTTCCTGGTTTCTGCAGTTCTTTTAGGTTTGCTTTGGTTTGTTTCTTTTGGAGATAAAAATCTCACTCTGTATTTCTTGCAAACCTAGACTTTGCTGAGCTGCTCAGGCTGGCTTTGAATTCTCAGTAGGCCTCAGACCTCAGCCTCTCTGGCGGGGAGACTTGCGGGTAGAAGCCACCACACTCTACTCAACTTCATTTTTTTTTTGTACTGAAATAGACTCAATAAAACGAGGCCACTCTGTAACTGGATTTAATTCTAAATCCTCCTACCATAGACTCCTGAGTGCTGGTAACAGGCATGAGCCACCACACCCAGCCTCTGGAGGTAGTCACAGTGGTGGTTACTATCTTCATTTTACCAATGAAGAAACTGATATTTAAAAGGGTTTATTACTGCCCCTCCCCCACTCCAGGCCACAGAGCATCTACCGGATGGATCTGGGACTGGAAACCACCTGTCCAAACCCAGGCAAGGCTTGCAGATCACCGCCCATCAGGGCTCCATCATCTGGAGGTCTGTGGCCACAGCTGTCACAATGCTGATCTGTTCTACCGGTTTGGATCACCACTCTGATTCCCATACCAGCAGCTTCTATACCCGCTTTCAGGGAGTGTAGCCTGGTCTGGAAGTCCCATGGTCCATTATGTTGCCAGGGGCGGGAAACTATAGATCTGATTACCACAGGAAGCTCTGGAGCTGGCAGAGCACAATGATGTGCTGATGAGGGTTCCCGCCGGGACTTTGGAGGTGATCTGCAGCTGCCGCCTTCCCAAGGACTTCCAGACCCCTTCTCAGAAGCCCTCCCTCTGAACTGGGCTGGAGCCTCACACGTGTGCTGTTCTATACTGAAGTCCTGTGCTGCTAACCACAGACCTCTACTGTGCTTCTCTACTGTGCTCTATGTTAGAGAGCATCTGGTCATTCCCTGTCATTGGATCCAGCCATCCTTTTGCTCTTGACCCCTTCCTCTTCTGCAGAGACCGCAGAAGCATTGGCTGGGCTGAATGGACCTTGGAGGGAAACTGTTCTCATGCAGTCCTACGTGTGCATGACACTCACTAGTAAGCATTTTCTGCAGCCTTTCCCCAGAGCTGCTCTGTGTGGTGGATGAAGACAGATGGTCCAGACAGGGAAAGAGAACATATATTGGTCAAGAGCCTGCTGGGTGCCGGACCAGCTAGCCTGGTATAGACAATGGCGAACAACAAAGAAACCCCTCTTCAAACAAAGGTGAATGTTGAGACTCAACCTGAGGTTGTCCTCTGAACTCCACACATGTGCCATGAAATGTGCCTGTTTGGGTATACGTTTGTGTGTATGTGGTGTGTGTGTGTGTGTGTGTGTGTGTGTGTGTGTGTTTGTGTGTGTGAGAGAGAGAGAAGGTGACAGAGCCAGGACTTGAACCTGCCCGTGTCTAATGGGAAGTCTGTCTGTGCTCTTTCTGGCTTGCGTATCTTTCATCTCTGGTTAAGCCCCGGAGAGGAAGGGCTCCTTCACAGGAAAGAGGTCTCCACTCTAACTTGGCACAATCTTTCAAAATGAAAAATTCATAGACGTTTTGAGCCAGCAATCTCTTTTCTAGGAATGAATCCTCAAGAAACATTTACACATGCGCACAGAGTCTAGATGGTCTTGTTTGCAGTATCAAAAGCTCAGGAGCAACCTGATTGTCCATCAGCAAGGGAAGGATAAGTACAGTACTGTGGCCACGAGGAAAGACAGGCCAGACTGTACACCAACGGAGAAAATACAGTACCTCAGCTATTGGATGCATGTGCATATATTTTATATGTGCACATATATTGCATATACATTTTGTATTTATATAGCTGAGGTTTCTTTACATGGTGTTGATGGTTCCCCGGTGAGAGGAAGTGAAGCAAGGTGGGGAAGGTTAAAGAGGCTCCCAGGCACCAGGAAGCAGCCCCTCCACCCTGCCTGTCTCCTCTCTGTCTCTCCCTTGAGGATTCCCAGTGCATAGACTTAGCAGACATTGAAAAGTGCCTGGGACAAAGGAAGGGAGTGGCTTATCAGTGCTGGGCACCGCTTCCTCCCACCATCCCCATCCTGGCCTGGCACCTCCGGAAGGAGTCTCAGACTAGACCCCTGTTTGGGGCCCAGGGTTCACTTCATTAGGATCGTAATTAGTGGAGATTGAGCACATCTTGCCATTACAGACTGCAGAGGAATGCTGAGGTCTCACTTCTCTGGGCCGTCTCTTGATGGCATTGGATGAAGGCAACCTGGGCCACTGAGTTCCTCCTAGGTCTCCGTTGTTTATCATTGTGTTTTGTATACTGTACAGCAGACGAGATCCGGATGCGTCTGACAAGGACCAGGGCATTCTGGGCTTGAGACATGCAGGGACCTGTTGAATGTTTTTCCTTCATCTTTAGGAGGACATCCGTGGCGACCGAGTGCTGATAAACCAGAGACACTCCAGCTGACCTTGTCTTCCTCTCGCCCTATATCCTCCTACCACCTGTACAGGTCTGGGACTCGAACGCACTATCACTGCATGGTTAGACAGCCAAACGAGGGGTTTTCACGCCTCCAACAGGCCTCTCCGGCTCTGTGGTCTTTTCCACAAACTCTCACCTTCCTGTCTCACTGCTAAATGTCAGCCCTTTGATCCAAATGCACCCCCCCTTCCCTTCAGACTAGTTCCTCTTCTTGCCATTCTTTCTCTCTTTGGGTTCTCTCTGCCTGTCTCTAGGCTGATCCACAGCCTCTTGCATGTAAACGATAGGAAGATATGAATCCGGCTCAAGAGGCTGAGGACGAGGCTTCGTTGGTGCAGTGCTTGCCTGCCACATACAAGGACCTGTGTTTGAAACCATGCCGTGTGTGATGGTACATGCCTACAATCCCTGCTTGGGAAGTGGAGGCAGGAGGATCGGGAGCTCAGAGCATCCTCAGCTACAGAGTTGAAGACCAGCTTGGGTTACATGTGATCCTGGTGGGGGTTGGGGGAGGAGTTCCAAATCAGGGCAGCTTACGTGTTTTTTTTTTTTTTTTGGTTTTGTTTTGTTTGCTTGGTTGTTTTTTTTTTTCCTCACATAACTGAAAAACTTGAGATACAGATTTCAGGCGATATCTGGATGGGGCACTTAGGAAATGTCACTGGGCATCTGGCCTGCTCTCATTGGTGCTAGCCTTACTCTCTGGGCAGCCACACCCCAAATCGTCTAAAGCAGCCCCATATTTAAATGTCCCAGAATAGCAAACCATGCAGAGAAAAAGCACCCTTTCCCCAAGAGGTCAGCAAAATGCCCCCGGCTGATGGTACTGGGTCTGTTTCTATTGAGTGCCTTGTGGTTCATGGACAGATGGCACAGACTGGCCAGATCCAGTCCTTTATCTATCCAGGAAGATTGGAGAGCCCTTTCTAACCAGACATGGGGAGACGTGCTCTGCAGGCAGGATCTGGGGGTGCTCACCAGCGGGAAGATGAGAACCTGACAGTGACTGACAGCGACTATCCAGCCTTGTTACTGATCTGGGGCACTATCTCCTCTCTGTGGAAAACTGGCGGGGTGCTGAGACGCTCTGGAGGCATCCTCACAGCCTGGTTTCTTTGCCTAGCTTCGGCCCCACAATCTGGATTAAAGCAGCTCCTTGGCCTAAGTCTCACCATACACCCAGGACACACTCTAGTGTGGATAGGGGCAGGGACCGCACAGGAGCGGAAGAAGGCAGAGGCTCATGAGCAAATTTTGAAGGTGAGCCGTTCTCTCCCAGCCTCACTGGCATCCTCCAGTCAGGGGTGGTGCAGGCTAGCTTAGTGGTCTCTGGTCTTCTGCTCCTCCTGATGGCTGCCTTCTGCCAGGGTCTTCTCACTGCCACACTGCCAGGGCCTCTGCACATGGGTGCCAACCTTGTCCAGCACCACTCTCTCCCGTCTTCTTGCCTCCCAACTGTATTTTCTACTCAGTCAAAAGAAAGTCAAGACTTTCTTCAAGGAGCCTCCTGGTCTTCTGTGGGAAGACCAAGGTGGGAAGAGAAGCATGAAATCAGAGAGGCAGAGGCAGGGGCTGGGCAGGTCCGGCTAGTTAGCATTCAGTGGAAACACTAGTCCCACATCCAGCCGGTGACTCACCACTTCCTTCCCCACGGCTGGGGATTGTCTGCTCTCTGACTGTTATCACACAGCCGGTACCGGATCTCAAGTCCCTTGACTGTGTTAAGTTTGAAGATTCCAGGGCTGGAGAAATGGCTCAGCGGTTAAGAGCACTGATTGCTCTTCTAGAAAACCCAGGTTCAGCCGGGCGGTGGTGGCGCACGCCTTTAATCCCAGCACTCGGGAGGCAGAGGCAGGCGGATCTCTGTGAGTTCGAGGCCAGCCTGGTCTACAGAGCTAGTTCCAGGACAGGAACCAAAAGCTACGGAGAAACCCTGTCTCGAAAAATCAAAAAAAAAAAGAAAACCCAGGTTCAATTCCCAGCACCCACATGGCAGCTCACAACTGTCTGAAAATCCAGTTCCAGGGGATCTGACACCTTCACACCAATGCACATAAAATAAAGATAAATAAATCATAAAAAAAAAAAGTTTGAAGATTCCAGCTGGGTTTGGTGTCAAAAGTCTGTAAACCTGGGAAGTGGAGAGCCAGGAGTTCAAGGGCAGCCTGGGCTACACAAGCCCTTCTTGAAAAAGAGAGCAGAGGCGAGGGTGGGATTGAAACCCTAGACAGATGCCTTACCGGAGGTTCTTCTGTTGTCCTACATTGAAAAGGTTGCAACTGGAGCAGGTATATGAAATTCTGGCACATGGACCCCCATTGCCAGTCAACACTAGTGTGCCCTTCTCAGCATGCATCCAGGTTACTCATTCCACAAAAGCTTGGGACTGCGTCCTTGCCACTCCTGAACTGGCTGATCTCTGAAGGCTCTTCCCATGATGATAGCTAAGGATTGTTTGGACGTGGATGAATAATTCTCCCGCCCTCCATTTCCCCGTTATCCTTCCGACTCAATGCTTTGATCATTCCCTTCCCTTCCTCTCTTGCCCTGCCGTGTTTCTGAGTTCTTCCTGAGTCCATGGAAACCCTCGTTTCTGTTTCTGTCTGGGTCTCCAAGGTTCTGTTTACCGTCACTCAACCTCAGGTTCCTTGTAAGTTACATGTATTGAGCGATGCAGTGACACTGGCTCAGAGAGACAGGCATTGATAGAGACACAGGAGGCAGTCACAGGAAGACAGGAGGGACGAGTCTACAGAAATGTCGCCAGATAACAGAATGGCCAAAGCAGGGGCTAGAGTTAAATCAAGGTTGTCTGAGTGGGAATGCGGAGGGGGAATCTGAATGAAAATTGTCCTGGAACCCCCAAGGTCACAGCGGGAGAGAGGATCAGGTAAGATCTAAAACCACAAAGGACAAAGGGAGCATATAAATTAGGATCTCAAGTGACAAACATGAAAAGGACAGAGGATTTTTTTTGGGTAGCGGGGTACTATGAAGAATTGTCATAATGAGATGAACTTCACAGGGCTTTATATGGGTGACAGCAGCCACAAGTTACTGAGCAGGAGAGTTTGGACCAGGAGGGCAGTTGCTGGCCTATTAGAGGTTAGATAAGCCAATTAGAGGCTTATCATAAAGCCTTACTAGGTTGGTGGATATGGAAGGAACAACCTGGAGCAATTTTAGACATCCAGAAAGAAATACCAACTTTATCTCAGGGGTATGTGTGCTTATGGGGCACATACAAAGGCCAATGGGGGCTGGAGAGATGGCTCAGAGGGTAAGAGCATTGCCTGCTCTTCCAAAGGCCCTTAGTTCAATTCCCAGCAACCACATGGTGGCTCACAACCATCTGTAATGAGGTCTGGTGCCCTCTTCTGGCCTGCAGGCATACACGCAGAAAGAATATTGTATACATAATAAATAAATAAAAATATTTAAAAAAAAAAAAAAAAAAAAAAAAAAAAACAAAGGCCAATGGGTCTGCACATCCCTCTCTATAATCTGGGAGTTCAAATCCTAGCTCATCTACTTTCTAACTGTAAACCTCTGGCGTCAGTGTCTTCACTTGCAAAATGAAGATGACTATCACCCATCCCTAAGAGTTGCCTTTAAATGAAGTGTTAAATAAGAACGTGAATGGGAAGGGGGCTGGGGAGTGAGCGGCTAATAAAGTACTTGCCTGAGTTTGATCCCAGGTAAAAATGTTGGGTGTGGTGGTTGGTGAGTGTTGTAATCCCAGATCCGAGGAGACAGAGACAGGTACATTCCTGGAGCTCACTGGCCAGTCAATCTAGCTTAACTGGTTATCTCCAAGCCAAAGGTAGACTCATTTCCAAGAGCGGACAGTGTTCCGAGAATGACACCTAAAGTTGTCCTCTGACCTCTGCAACATGAACGTACAATGCACCCTACAATGCTCACTCTCATACGTGAGAAAAAATAAGGGTGCATACGGGAATCAGGTATGGCGGTATAAGCCTGGAACCCCAGCATTTGGAAAAATGAGGCAGGAGGATCCCACATTGCTGAGCCACACAGCTAGTTCCAAGTCAACCAGTCTCAAAGTCAAAACAAATGAACCGAGACTTTCTCTATCTTAGCAGAACATTGCTAACCTGGCATTATGTAAGACTCTGAGTTCAAACTCCAGAACTACCAAAAACTGTCTCTGAGTTAACAGCTCTTAGCACTTGGAAAGTAAAGACTGGAAGATCAGGAGTTCAAGGTTATTCTCAGCCTCATGAAACTTGGAATTTGGGGGCTATCCTAAGCTCCGTGAGAAACCCTGTCTCTAAAACAAGAACAAGAGATGTGTATAGGAGCTAGGGATACAACTCCGTGGAAGAGCGTTTGCCTAGCATGCCCAAGCTTTGTGGCATATGCAGATGTATGTGTGTGTGTGTATGTTTACCTACGTTTATCAGCTTTAATGGTAGAGTCCTCTCAAGCACACCGTCTAATGCCCATGTGATGGGAAATTTTTGTGTAAACGAAGGCTATAATCCTAAACTGCCCGATCATGTATAGGGAGAGCCTGCAGAGCCTCAGCAAAGTGGTCAGTTGTGCTTTAGGAGGCAGAGGCCACACATAGCAGCATAGCACAGGCACTGGCTGAACCGAGGGCTGAGACAGATAGATGGTCATTTTTTTTTTTTTGCTTGTATGTTTGTTTTTTGTTGTTTTGTTTTTCAGGACAGGGTTTCTCTGTAGCTTTGGAGCCTGTCCTGGAACTAGCTCTTGTAGACCAGGCTGGCCTCGTGCGCCACCACCGCCCGGCGATGGCCAAGTCTTTAGACCAATCTTCTCTCCTTTGCCATTGAGTTGTGGACTTTCCAGCCTTTTCAAGCTGCCTGGCTCCATCTCCACTCAACGAAGGAAATAAAAACAGCAAACACGACTTCTGGTGCTATTCTGTGGCCAACAAGAGTCGGCTAGGCCTATAAAACAGTAGTCTAGATGACAGTCCCTGGAAACAAGGAAGAAGCTGGCAGGGCACTTTCCCGAATCCCTGTAACCAGTCAAGAATGCTGAAGAACCCAGCAAGTGAATCCTACTCAAGTAAAGTGTGATGTGGTAGGATCTTCTGCCCTGGTTTTATGGCCTCGACTGCCCTAAAGGAGTACCCTTGCAAGCCCCCATGGGAGCCCTTTCCCATGACCACCTACTGGTACTGCTGGGAACAAAGGCAGACCTCAGAAGGTCCAACTTCCAGATTCCCTTTGACCTTTGTCCTGGCCAGGGCCCAGGAAGGGGCAGCAACAGGCCAGGAATAGATGGTTCTCAACAAGCATACCCCAAGTGACCATCCTCCCTCCCTGGGAATCCAATCAACTGGAAGGCCCGAGGGAATGGGCTCAAACCTGTCTGTAGGAAGGGGATTTCCCTGGGTTTCAGTTGAGACTCTAGGTAGTCAGGCCCACCCGTGGGGACAGAGTTAATACTTCTTGAGAAAGTAGGACACACCCATGGCAGACAAGAAGCCTTGGAAGACCCCAGACACTCTTTATTAGAGCCCATCCTAGGGAGTCCGCCTTCCCCCGGAGATGTTCTCTTCCTTCCGTGCCCTTCCAGCCTCGACTACTGCCTTCTTTCTCCTCAGGAACAGTCTGTGTTCCTGTGTTTACCTGGGGCTGCCTGGTCTGGGTGTTTGTATGTGGGTCCTTCCTTGTCCCCAACCCGGCGGATGCCTGGGCTGAATTGTGTATTTCCGGAGTTGCCTACTTGAATCACAGGCTCTTATTTTTAGAAGATTATGAAGGCGGGGGTGGGGGGGGGGCTGGGAGGAGAGGACTAGAGACCCAGAGTTAGAGTGGAGGAGGGTCTGAACTCCGTGACTGTGGTACAGGACTGGAGTGAGGGGACTAGATGGGAGGGTGGAAGGAAAAGAGAGGTGAGGCAGTGGGGGAGTCCTACTCTCCCACTACCCTGAGGCCCTGGGTGGAATCAGACTCTATCCGGCTGGGGAGGTTGTATGGAAGGGGCCAGGTCAAGGGTCAGTCTCTGGCATGTAGAGCTGGATCCCCGGGGAGGCCGAGGAGCCTGGGAAACAGGCTGAAAAAAGTGTCTCCCTTCCCCCTCCCCAGAGGCCTTTGGGACTGGAGAGTAGCTTCCTGTAGGACAACTTTTCTGTCCCTTTTGCTGAGGATGCCTTAACCCTTCCGGTGCTGGTGTCAGAGAAAGCCACACGTGCGCTCACAAGCTCTGTCACTCTTGCGGGGTGAGAGGACATCAGCCTGAACCAAAGCTTGTGGGGTTAGGAAGTCCCCACCCTGCCAGAAATGAGGAGCCCAGGCTGAGAGGCTTTAACCTTAGAAACCTGGTTAGTATTTCTGCCTCCGTCTGGGTACTGTGACCTCGCTGAGCTCCTCAGCTCTGCACTTGGGATACAGCCTTGGGAAACAAAACAGAGATGCTGGTGCTGAGGGGAGCAGAGAGAGGACATCTGCTGGTCCTCTGCTGCCCTGAAGAGTCCACAGACACCGAATTTCGGTGCTCCCTCTCCTGATGCTGCAACCAAACGCAAGAGGCTTCTACCTCTGAATGCGTATGCTCGGCATGGGCGACAGCTTGCACACCCCGGACTGCCAATGAGCCCGAGATGAAGAAGTAAACCCAAATAGATGGGTGGCCTACCTCAGCTGCAGGAGAGGCTGTCGCTTCCTTTCATGCGGCCTCCCGAAGAGTGCTAGATTAGAAGCCAGAACTGGCCTGGATTCAAGTTCTGACGGATACTAGTTGTGAGGCTTTGATCAAATCCCATTGCTCCTCAGGGCCTCAGTTTCATTTCACTGCAAAATGCAGATCTGAAATAAAGCTACCTTAGGGTAAAGCGCCTGCCTATGACAGGCAGAGCCAGACAACCTTTGTCAACCTACGGGGTGTACAAAGCAACGGTGTTATTGTCGTTATTGTCAGACCTGGTCCAGAGGTTGGATGCAGCACAGTCGTTTTGAGGGTGAGGCAGCTTGGAAGTGTGACCTTGGGCAAGTTCCTTGGGTCTCCATTTCCTCCTCTGCAAAACGAAGGTCCTGCTAACACCTACTGCAACGGACTGCTGGAGAGGAAATGAGACAGTACACAAGAGAGGCTCCCCAGAGCCTAGTGCTTGGTGAACTCCATAAACAGTGGCTATTGTTACATTCACCTCCCCCCAGGGTCTCCAGCAGCTCCCTACCCTCCTCTCCCTCCTGCTTCCTTCCCTGAAGGATAAGCCATGCCCAGGTCCCTACTCTGGCCTCATTGGAATGAAAATATGTCTTCCTGAAGCTGGGACTTCACAGCATCTGAAAGAAGGGAGAGAGGGTTACCTAGAGAGAAGCCCAGAGGCTGAGGGTGCTGGGAATTTACTGGAGGAGGGTTCACTGGGGGAGGGCAGAAAAAGGTCAGAGGCCAACCCTCCCCCCCTCCCTTCAGCTGCTGGGGTCGGGTCTCTCATCCAGCTAAGCAGGGCACCTGGATGCTGAGAGCTGCTTATCAGGTTAGCTGGGAGCCGATGTCTCTGGCTGTCTCCGCATATTACCCGACCCATCCGTCCGCTCCCCTGCCCGCCCTGCCTGCCCCCAGTCCTGCCTGTGCTAACTAGTTAATTGGATCTTGGCTAACCTGGTTATGGGCCGAGTCAGCGGGCTCCTCTGCCTCAAGAAGCTAGAGTGGGGGAGGGGTGGTACGATGCGTGTGAGCGTGTGAGCATGTGTATCTGTGTATTAGATCAGAGCCTGTCTCTGAGCTCTGATCTAAGCCTCTAGGGATCATGGAATCCACGGGTCCTGAATCTGCATGCTTCCGTGGTGACTGAAGCACCCAGCTCCACTGGGAGAGCGGAGGGCACGGGTCACGTGGCCTCTTCTCAAAGTCCATCTGTCCTGAAGGCATGTAGATGGAGTGTGTGTAGCTGATTCTTAGCTTCCTTCTCTGTAAAATGGGATTATAGAAGCTATCCCCTCAGGGGCGTCATTTGTGAAGATCAAAAGGAACAGCGTGCACATCTGCGCTCGGTGCTTAGTAGGCGCTCTGTGCAGGGTAACCGATCACGGCCATCATTAATCAAATAGGGTCCCAGCCATCTTGGGATCCTGGGGGTTGGGCCTAGAGATCTCGGTGGAGACGGAAAGGCTTTCATTCACAGATGATTGCAGGTGTTTCCTCTGAGGCAGGGCCCCAATCTCCTCAATTGTTTCTTATGCAAATGTTATGCTAATGATCTCATCAATGTATCCCAGTGCCCAGCAAGAAGGTGAGGGTGAGCTGCATCCCCAGGTTTTACTGTGACCACTCTGTCCCCACCCTTTACCAAAGAGAAGCCAGTGCTATGCTCCTAAGAAGTAGTCCCCAGAGCACTGAGCTGGAGGGGAAAAAACAAAGAAAGGCCTGGTTCTCGCTAGAAGGACAGCCTCATCACCGCCATAATCATCAGCATCAAAATGGCCTTTGGAAACGTCAGATTCTTCCCCGCCCTGTGCAGACTACTGTACAATTACGGAGGCCCAGCCCCTGGCCCTCGGGGTGCTGGAACTGGGGAGGGGGCGGGAAGGGAAGGACGGAGGGAGAACTGACAGGCTGTTTCCTCACAAGCTAGTGGCCCTCCTTTGAGTTCTTGAGCCAAAAGCCAAGCTCAGGTCAGGAAGGCTCACAATCAAGTGGGCAGACTAGCGTGCTTGCCCCCTCTTCCTTTCACTTTCTCCCCAGCGAGGTGACTTCACCCCCATCTTACATCCATCCTCAATCATGAACTAGGTCTGATAATTCCTGCTTTCCCAGGTTTCAGTGAGACTTAAGGCCTCAGTGACAGTCCTACCCACTGGCTTCTCCATTGCCCCTCTCAGCTGAGCTACGGCGCTCTCCTCCCTTGCGCCTGCAGCTTGATAAGTCAGGTAAAGGAGGCAATGAAGTGGCTTGTACCTCCACATGGGTGGGCTTGAGCTGGGTCTCCATTAACCGTTCCTCTGCCCCCCGAATTCCTTTCCTTCTAACTTTGCCCTCTATATTATATAAGACGAGGAGCAGCGTGACACTGTGGGTATGAGTTCAGCAACAGACAGGGACTGCTGGTCAGATCAGCGTGGATACAGCCTCATTTCTGAGGCTCCTGTGCCTACACCGCCAGGAGTTTTTGCCAAAATGCCCAGGCCACTTTCTTTTGGCTCCTCCAGCTCCTTTAGAGAGAAATTCCAATAACAGTACCTACTCCAGCGTGATAAGCCTTTGACACATAGTAGGTACTCAGTTTAAAAAAAAATACAAACTTGAGGAACCAGAGAGACATCCCTGAAGTCTGTCTAATAAATGCCAAATTGTGCAAGCAGCCGGCTGCTGTAATTAGACCAAGGAGGGCAGTCACTTATTAATATTGGACTCATGGCAGGGTTAACAGCCATTGAGGGTAGGGATAATGAAGAGAGAATCACTTCCTGTGCCCTCAGGGACTTCCTTCTGAGATGGCCTTCTGAAGGTGAATCAGCACCCACGTCTGGTTGACATGGCTGAGGGTCCTGCAGCCTTCCTGGTGCCTCTGACGGTCTCTGTCCTGGTATGTGTTTAGGACTCTGGCCTCTCCTATCCCTGCCTTTCTCCTGGAGCCCCACAGCCTTTATCTCCCTTACCTTATGATGCCTATCGGTAAGAAACCCAAATGAGAGTTCTGTATACCCAAGCCTTATCTTTTACTTAGACCCGTGGCTTTTTAAACCCTGGGGCAGATTTACCTTCTGCTCATTCTGTATCCCCCAAAGGTGGGAGCAGAACCCTCATTCTAAAAAAAAGAGAGACTTCGGGTGTTGCTGTTGGGACAGAGAATTCCAGTTGGGAGAGGATGAGAGAGAGAACGAGAAAAGGAGAAAATAGGAGAGAGTAACAGAGAAGATGGCAACTTCTAAGAAGTGAGAAGGGGAGGATAGAGGAAGGAAGGAAGGGAGGGAAGGAGGGAGGGAAGAAGGAAGGAGGGTGACCATATCTGTTCTCAGAATTACAGAGCATAAGCATGCCCTGCCTGGGAGTTTACAATCTGTCTGCAAAGAGGAAGTAGCCAAAGACAGACCCCTGACTACTGTCCCTTGGTTTGGAAATCTCAGCTTGTACCTACTCTCTGGCCTGCCAGCCCGAGCCCCCTCTTTCCTCACTAGCTGGCTCCCCTTGGCAACCAGTCCCTGAGGATGTACTCCTGGGTACCATCCAGGGGTGGGGGCCGCTCAGGAGCCATGCCAAGCGGGGAAGCATGGCCAGGAAAGAGTCAGCAGAGCAGATGCCGCCCTTCTCCTGCTGCCTTGATTAGAGAAATTGAGATGTTAATAATATTCTGAGATGCAAGGTGCTAATTAAAGTTAATTACTGTTTCCTTGTGAAGTAACCTCTCCTCGTGTTTACCAGGAACAAGGCTGCCAGCCGCTCCCCTGGCTCGTGCCAATCACGATGCCCGCTGCTCAGTGTACCCCACACCCCCACAGGTGCCCTCAGCTGCCCCAGCTCAGCCCGGGCAGGCACCAGGAGCTGGGGTTCCCGGGCCTGCCTCCCAACTGGCCCTGCCAAGTAACACAAAAGCACCTGAGTATGAGTGACCCATGTGACCTAGAGACAGGGCCAATGACTTCAGGGCTGCCACCACCTTCTTGTTTCCCTCAGGGTCTTGCCTATCTCTTTCCAGCTCATTGACCTAGAGCAAGGTATTTAACCTCATAGGATCCGTTTTCTCACGTGTAAGTGGGGCTCATAATTCCTACCTTATATTGCTCTGGGAGTCAAATGGGACACTGCCCGTAAAATGTTTAGCATAACCACATACATAGTTGGATTTAATAAGCCCTCAATTAAAGTTAACTGTGATTGCCTTTGTCTCTGTTAATAATCATCTCCCTTCTAACCTCCCTGCTGTGTGGTCTGGCTGCAGGACCTAGGCGGGTGAGCTGAGTATACATACAGCTGTCCTCCACAGGCTGGGCCACCACCCCAGGCACAGTGCACATGAATGCCACCCCCAGCTCCCTACACTTGGAGAAGTGACCAACCCTTGGCGAGGAGTTCTGCCAACCCCAGCCTGTGGTGTGTGTGTGCGCGCGCCTTCTCCTTTTCCAGACTTCATAGGGCTTTGGGGGAGAGGCCACCCTCTTGGGATCCAAGTCAGGTTGCCATGACGATCACTGCAGGTGTTCACCTCCAATATCCTCTGCTCCCTCTCCAACACCCCCATCCCAACACAGCCATACTGGCCAATTCGGGGTGAGGGAGCACCTTCATGACAAAAATCTCCCAACACCTATTCTGGACCACCTCTTCTGTCTCTCCTTGCCTTCTCTCAAAGCCTTTCGGCTGGGGAGAGGGCCAAGGGACCCGAGTAAACCCCCCACACAATTATTCCTCCCAACTTAGTTTTCTCCGGGCTCATTGCTAATGACTTAATATCACTGTCATCTTTGATTTGGGAGGATGGAAGCCTTGTAAAGGGCCCCCTGCCTATAGCATAGGAAATCAAAGAGTCAGGAGCCCCTGCAGGCTTCTGGTACTTCCCCAACTACAGGAAAACACCTGGCATTTTCTCTCAGGGAAGTACTGGCCAGTCAGGCCTAGGTTACTTCTTTTTATGATTGGAAGGGTAAGAGAAAGTCATTCGGTTGGATATCCAGCCCAGATTTGGGGGTGAATGTAATTGGGAGAAGCACTTATGGAAATCCCTAAGGCTCGGTTTGCTCCTTATGAGCCCCCCATCCTCCCTGTTGTGGCCCTAGATCCCAATTTCAGACAGCGTTGAAGAGGGTAGATCCTATTTGACCTCCTTCCCAAAACGCTGACTGTTAGCCTCCCTAGAAACTTGGACTCCATCCCCAAAGCCCACAGCTTCAGGTTCCAGGTCCAACTGCTCTCAACCCCAGTCCTCCCTCTTTTCCACCCCCACTCCACAGTGTCCCTCTCAGCCCCTCCCCACCCTCTTCCCTCTCCCACCACAGTCCTTGCCTACACCCCCTTTCCAAACCTCCAGTTACCCCCTTCCCCCTCCTCATTTCTTGCTTTGGCTGTACAGTCCCAAAGCAGATCTCCTTCCCTTCTGTCCGTCCTTCCTTCTTCAATCACTCTTGGTGGTGCAGTGGGAACTAACACAAACAAGATTCTTGCCTTCTGTAAGCTTTTATTATCATGGGAAGATAAAAGAGGAACAAACAACAAAGTAGTAACAGATTTGGATACGGTCAGGACACAGGACCAAAAGGGGCCTGTGACCCAAATTCAAAGGGGCACCTCAGCTGGGTGTGAGTGGCACACGCCTTTAATCCCAGCACTAAGGAGACAGAGACAGGAGGATCTCTGTGAGTTCGAGGTCAGCCTGGTCTTACAGAGTGAGTTCCAGGACAGCCAGGGCTACACAGAGAAACCATGTCTCAAAAGAAGAAAAAAGAAAGAAAAGGAAAAAGAAAAAACACCGAGAAGGGTAACTTATGCTTCACCGCTTGGATATGGAAAGTCAGGGTGATGAGCAGTCCACTAGGGCTGTTGGAAAGAAGTGCCATCTGCATGGGCTGTCTCCAGCACATCATGAGGATGGGGGCACTCGGTCTGTTGCTCTCCTCTGCTACCAGCTGCTCAGTCAACCATGGCAGCGATGGTGGCTTCCTCCACAGCAGCCTTCCCACCAGTTTTTCCAGCTACTTGTATCTCACAGTGCTCAGAGGATGAGGAGCTAAGGTGCCAACTACTAGGGAACTCATTTGTTTGTTTCGATATTGGTTTCTCTGTGTAACAGTCCTGGCCATCCTGGAACTCACCCTGTAGACCAGGCTGACCTTGAACTCACAGAGATCCACAGCCTCTGTCTCCTGAGTGTTGGGAATAAAGGTGTGCATTACTATGTTAGACCTTTTGAGAGAAATTTAAATAAAGAAACTTAGGCTGGGGCTCAATGATTGAAATTTTACCTAGCATGCATGGAGACTCTAAATTTAATCTCCATCACTACACAGAAAAAAAAAACAAAAAACAAAACAAACAAGCAAAAGGAGGTGCTGAATACATGGACAAGAAAAGCCATGGAGCCCGGCGGTGGTGGCGCACGCCTTTAATCCCAGCACTCGGGAGGCAGAGGCAGGGTGAGTTCGAGGCCAGCCTGGTCTACAAGAGCTAGTTCCAGGACAGGCACCAAAGCTACAGAGAAACCCTGTCTCGAAAAACAAAACAAAAAAAAGTCATGGCCAAGCCAAAAAAAAATTTTTTTTTCTTTTAAATTGATTTTATGTATGTGTATGCCTATACATCTGGGTGGCGTGTGCTCAGAGGCCAGAAGAGGGCGTTGGCTTCCCCACGGGTTGGGAACTGAACTGAAGCCTTCTGAAAGAGCAGCAAGTGTTCTGAACTGCGGAGCCATCTCCCCGCCCTCAGGTAGAGGGTATTAGCAGAGTCCATGCTACACAAGCTTCTACTGCTGCAAGAATAAAATATGCATGCTCTGGGAGGGTTCGTGAAGAACCCTGGCCAGGAAAGGGCTCACGGGGCAGCTTTCTGTGGGCGCAGGCTATGGAGGGCGGGGAGTGCAGAGGACACTGGGCCGGTGGAATAGGTCCAAGCCACATGGTGGAACCATGTGCACATGGCAAACACTGCCCAGGGACTTTGCCCTTCCTGGTGCTGCAGTCCCATGAAATATTTAGGCTTCTGGATGCTGCACATCTCTTACTGTCCCCCTCTGCAAGGGTACTTCTCCTCTACATCATTTATGGCTGTCCTCTTTCCTCCCCTCAGAGGCGGGCAGAGCAGGAAAAAGCAGCCCCGAAGCTAGAAAAGTCTTTCTGATCCTGTGGACAGGAGGCAGAGCCTAAGCCCCACCCCCAGGCAGCTATACCCTCTGAAAGAGCTTACCCATTTAGTTGCCTAAGAGCAAGGGAAGGGGTGGATCTGGACCTAGGAAGGGGTCATTTTGCTTCCTGTGAAAGAGGAAGTTTCAAGAGGACAATGCCCCTGAAGTGCTCTAGAGAAAAAGAGTCTGGTCATTATTTGTGTGTGTGTGTGTGTGTGTGTGTGTGTGTGTTCATTTTATTTATTTATTTACTGTTGAGACAGGGCATTACTATTTGGCTCTGGCTGTCCTGGAACATACTACACAGACCAGGATGGCCTCAAACTCACAGAGATCTGCCTGTCTCTGCCTCCCAAGTGCTGGGATTAAAGACATGCGCCACTATGCCTGGCTATCCACTTAAATTTTTGAGACACCATCTTCCCTTCTTGCGCAGACCAGTCTTGAGCTCACTATGTAACCTAGCGGTTGTCCTGAACTTTTTGTATCAATCCACCTGCCTCAGCTTCCCAAGTGCTGGAATTATGAGCATATTTCACAATGCTTGACTTAAAGCTACCATTTACAAGCTCTTCCTGAGCATTTACTTAGCAGTTTGTGTGCAAGATCACCTTACATCCACAAGACAGATTTTGGCTTTATTATCCTCGTTCCATCGAGGGAAACTGATGCTCACAGAGGTTAAATAACTTGCCCAAGGCAATCAGACAGTCCAGCAGCTGAGCTCACACAGGCCTCCCTCTTCTCTTTGATAACCTCCCAAGAGGTGAGGCTTAGGAAGCAGAAAGACGCTGAGTGCATCTTAGTCCTTCTATCTGCTGTCCCCACCAGTCTGGGGAGTTCTGTCAGGCCAGCTTCTGCTTTGTCCCCTCCAGGTCAGTCTCTGTGTCCCAGTGGATCAGCTCCCCAGTTTTGATTCCCAAATGCCTTATCTGTTCATTAAATAAAACTTGTCAGTAGTCAGAGGCTGGGAGACCTTGAAGAAGGGGAAGAGGGAAAGTGCTGGGGCTCAGGGACCAAAGAAAGACCAGGAGAGAATGGAGAGTAGAAGGAAGGAGACACACTGAGACAGAGATGGGAGGGGGAGTAGAAAGCAGGCAAGTAAGAGCACGGTGTCCCGTGACAGTAAGACAGATGTGGGGTGACTCGCAGCCCGGACTCTTACAGACCACCCCATTCAATGACGAGAGGTGGAACCAGAAGGCCCATTCCCACTCCTGTCTCCACCCACCCTCCCCCCATTATTTCCTTCCCCTCCCCCAACATCTTCTCCAGAACAATTCTAATTAGCCTAAGTGACTAAGAGATGGTTTCAGCCTGAACAACCAATTAGGTCAGGAATAAGGGAAAGTAGCTCCCCAAGTCCCTCCCCCACCAGCCTACCCTCCATATCTGTCTTTTACCCAAAAGGAATAGTCTCCTCCCAAGACTCTACACTGTCATCCACGCTCTCCTATTTCTGCTTCTTTCTTAGTGACAGGAGCACCATTACCTGTGACCACCTGGTTCCTCGTCCACTCTCAACCTCCCACTTCCACCCCTCCTTCTCAGGCCCTGAGTCCACTGAAGCCTCCTGACAAGCAGATACAAAGCTAGGCTAGGGGTCTCCCCACAAGGCCATCTTTTAAAACCTTTTCTTTTCCCCTGACGTTTCTCTTCCCATTCTCTTCCCCCACCTTCTCTCTTCTTCCTCTGGCACTTGTTTCTAACATCCATGGACCAGGCCTCCCAGTTGCCATGGAGACGCAGTGTGCAGCTGGATGGTGAGTGTGTGAGAGGAGCTGTATGCACTTTGCAGTAGGGGCGGGCGGCTCTGTGGGAAATGCATGGGTGTGTAGGAAGCATTCTGCAAGGGGGATTGGACAGGGATCCGGGTCACCTCCCCGAAATGAGACTGTTCTAGGCGGCGGCACTCTGGAGACCTAAACCTTTAAATATTGGGTATTTTTCCTCTGGGAACACTCTCCCCCAGGTCAGATACTAAATTCTATCTAGTCCAGGCATTGGACAGGCAGATTCTGAAGGTATAGAACCTGCCTCTGCAGCCTCTAAAGAGAGAAAGAAGCCTAGAGAAAGATTAGGCGTGAATAGAACTCAATTGGTCTAGGGTTAACTTCACCTAGAGAACCGGGGAAGGCAGTTGTAGAGCAGCCAGACAGATTGGCTGACTAATAAAGAGACCAACAGCTCCCTGACACCATTCCAATGAATGGCAGGAGAGGGTGTCAGAAAAATGGACAAGGTTCTCTTCTAGTTGCTTCCCCTGGATTTAGCCTGAAGGTTTGATGTCGAAGGAGCTCAAGGTACCTGCCCTCAGGAAGCTTGACATCTTAGTGGGATTCAAAAGGAAGTCTATCTTCCATATCCAACCCTTAGCAGCTGCAGTTCCCAGCACCTGAAGGTTCTCCCTAAGCACCAAAGCTTGTCGAATTCAACAATCAAAAAGATCCCTGGCTATGTTGAATAAAGCAGCCCCTTCCCTTACTCCACCTCTATTTATCTTCCTTTCTGCCCCACTGTTTCCTTCCCAGCACAGTCTATAATTACCTCATTTGTTTGTTTGTTTGTTGTCTGTCTTCTCCACTGGAGTGTAAGTTCCAGGGGAGAGAGTAAGGACCCCGCCTAACTCAGTGCCCTGATGCCAGCACCTGGCACAGGGCCTTCCATATGCTATAGATAAAAAAACAGGTGATTGACTACACTGAAATCTTACAATCTCCCTACTACCATCCCCGTTTTATAGACGAAGAAACTGCCGCTGATACTCGGCCCCAACCAGGTCACTCTAGGTAGGTTTCTGCTATTACTAAGTCCACAAGTGACGGACGGACGGACAGACGGACATGGGACTATGGTAACTAAACGGAAACAAACCTGATTCCTCTTCCTGTCTTTGCCTCTCCACAGTCCAGACATCCCCAGAGAAACTGGGCAAGGAAGGAAGACAGAATCTATAAAAAATGTAAATCTGACCTTTTCTCTCGGAGGTGTAGACTCTCTGGCCCTCTCCTCCCCGCAGTTCTTAGATGAACTAGCAGGTCCTTCTAGTTCTGGCTTGTATTTCTACTCAACCTCACTGGCTTTTCCAAGACACCCTATAGAAATTCCACCTCCAGGCCTTCCCAAATCGCCTTCCTTTGCCTGTCAGGAAGAACCATCCCACCCCCACCCTCGTGAGTTTTCAGTCACCCTGCCCTTTGAACCTTTGAAACTCCTCCTTGACCCAACCCCTCCGGAAAGCCTTCTGGCCTTCGGAAGCCACCCTCATTGGTGGTTCTTGAGCTAGAATTTCAGGCTCAAGTCAAGACGTGGTCATTGTTTACCCGTCTTCATTCCCATAGAGATCATGTGTCATTCTTGTGGTGTCCCAGTATCTGGTGCCGGGCTAGTAAGAGGGAGAGGCTGGGGAATGTTTGTAGAATTAGTAAGTGAGCCAGGATCAGAATTCTGGTACCTGGCTGGCCACTCCCATCTCCTTCAACTCCCTTGACCTTTGACTTTTTTTTTTTACTGGGCTTGGCCTTAACTGGAGGGGCTCCCCATCCTCCACTGTCTAATCAAATCAGGGTGGGAATGATCTGGGCCCTCCATACTGATTAACCTGCCTCCTGATTCAGTGAGATCTAAAGTCTGGGGGCATCACCATGGCCACTGAGAGAGGGAGGGTTTGTGAGTCTGTAGTTGTGGTATAGGGTGACTGACTGGGCTGCAGACTCAACTAGGGAGCTGACCTAACCCTATGGACTCAAGGCTACCAAGAACCTTGCTTCTCTCCTCTCTTCCCCCACCTCAGTACCAATGCGCGTCACACTTGTGGGTGCCTGATGCACTGCATCTTCGCCATGCATGCTCTCTAGCTCTGGAGCACTTCCCCCCATCCATCCTCACCCCTCAACAAACACACAGCAGGGCACTTCAAAAGTAGCAGAGACCTGGAGTTGAGACTCTAGACCCCATCATGCCATGCCTCTGGGAATGGATGATGGGGCACCAGCGACCGACACCGCCTCCCCCCTCCCCCCCCCCCCCCCCCCCGTCCCCCAGTCAATCCGGGTTTACACCATGGCTCATCCCGGATTAGTCCCGTGCTCAACTAATCCCAGTGGCTGGATGGACCCAGAGTCCTAGGCCCTGAAAGCACAGGCCCTGGACAGGACGCAGGGTGAGCGGAAACACGCCTGGCGAGGAGAGGAGGTGTGTCCCCGAAGGCGGGACCGGGAACTGGCCGATCCGGTGTCAGTTCTTCGACCTCTCTCCAGCCGGTGTTTACCCGGGAGCTGAGCATGAGAAGGCTAGGCAGCTGCAGTCCAGAAAGGGGAAAGAGAGCGCAGCTGGAGCCCAGGACAGAAACCTTGTCAGTCCCCTTCCCCAAAATCAACTTCCAACCCTCGTTCCTGAGCGTGGGAGGAAGTGCCAGACACACAGATGCCTCCCGCCCCCCTCCCATCCAGTTCCGCAATGCCTACTCATTGCCAAAGGAGCGGGAAGTGATACACCAGGGAACGACACCCGGGGCCCAGTTTCCCCCACCCCCCGAGTCCCTGGAGGGCTCCCCACTGAAGAAAATCATACGGTACCATCCTCCCAGAGAGCCCCTCCGTTCCTGACCTGCACCTGAGCTCGGGGCGGGTGGAGTGCCAGGAGCCAATAGGCGTCACTTTGAGGTGTGCTAACCGGGGATCTCTGAGTTCTTTCCGCCGCCCCCTGCCCCCTCAACCCCCAAGGCACTGTGATTCCAGTATGGGTCTCTCTCACACACACGTCCTCCTAGCCCAAGGCCTCCACCCAAGAATAGCTCTACTCTCCCAGGGCTGTGGACCCGAGGGGCTGGAAGAAGCGAAGTGGGGTCCGGTTTTCACACTTTTATTGTAAAGCTCGGGAATAATTACATGGGTCTTTCATTGACAGCTCAGCAAACAAACCGGAAACGAACCGAACCGGAGGGGGTAGGGGCGGTGCCTGCGCATGCTCGCGGCGAGGGGAGGGAGGTCAGAGAAAGAGAAAGACAGAAAAGACAGAAATCATTACAAATCAACGGGATTGTGCTCGCAGCGCCGGGGTTGGGGATGGAGTGGGGGCGGGGGCCCTTCCCGGGAGGAGCGAGGCGGTGGGAAGTGGCACGAACCAAGAGAAACACGACCCCGAAGTGGGCACCCGACGCGCCCAAACCCCCCCTCCCGACCCCACCCCCCGACACACGAGAGAGACACGGCCCCCCTCCCCACTCAGATAACCCGAAGAGACACAGTCTCCCCTCCCATGGGCAGACATACCCGCCCTGGAACCCCCATGGGCGAGACGGCCCTCCCTCCCAGAGAAGTCTCACAAGGAGATGCCTCCCTAAGAGACTTTCACATGGTCAACACAAGCCCTCCCAACACCAGGACAGCCCCCGCCCAGGGAAGAAATGGCTCCAGGGGGCCTCCCTCAGGAGAGAGTGGTATCCTCGAGCCCCAAGGAGAAAAGACAATTCAGAGATGCTCAGCCTTATTCCAAGTGCTGCAGGACAGACACCCTCATAGGAGAGATGGGGGAGGGCCAGAGACATCTCTTCCCGGGAGCTTCAGAGACAGCTTTTCCCTGGAAAGAGAGCCAGCCCAAGACTGACTTGTCTTAGGTACTCCCAGGAACCCTGGGAGGCAAACAGGCTCCTCAGAGAGCCTGGATAGGGAAGCGAGACATGTTCCCATGGTCCCTGGTGGGAATTCATGTCCCCAGAGACTCCCAAGGGGAGACATAGGACTAGGAAGCCACCAGGTTAGGGATGCCTAGAGACAGCTCCCCTTCTGATGTGAGAGATGCTTCAGGGACCCTAGAAAGTATGTCCCCACATACCCTTCCCCTACTAAGAGACATGCTCTGAAGTAGGGAGATGGGGACCAACTTGGTCCCCTCTAGGAAGACACTGACTGGGTCAGGCTGGGTTTGAGGGGGGTCTCCTCTGGCCAAATGTCGCCTATTGGTACATAAAACTGTACGCGACACAAGGCATTGGGGAGGGATTTTACAGACCTAGGACCAACAAGGCTAGTCCTTAGTGCTGTCACCCGTCCCCTGCCCACCTTTGGTTTCACCTCTTGAGTGCCCAGGTGGTGACAGACTCAGTGCCCTTACCCCAACCAGGGGGCCAGGGCTCTGTATTTGTCTGTGGAAGGACTTCTGCTCTGTGCTTCTGAGCCCTCCCAGCCATCTAGGCTACCCCCTTCCTTCTTCTGGCTTCTCCATTGTGCAAAATGTTCCTCTGCCCTCCAGCTCAGTGCTCAGGAGTCTCCAAGGCCAGGCCAGGGTACCCAGGCCACCAGGGGCTTCCAGTGGGAGTCTGCTGACCCCAGGGATGCCTCTTGGCTGGATTACCCTCTCCGTTGAGCAGATGGGCCTCATACAATCTTTTTGTCCGGATCCTAACCTTCAGGACCCAGGACAGCCCTCCAGGCCACTGCCCCTCTTTCTACCAGCTCCACCGCTATTGCACCTGCCCCATTTGTGCAGGGGAAAGGGCTGTGTCTTTAACAAGCCCCTGGCCCGCTTCTTGGGCCTCCCCCAGGGAAAGGAGCCTTTGGCCAACCCCTAGACCTGGTTGTTGTCACCTTAGCCACCCTACTCACTGCCCTCCACAGAAGGGCTGTGATTGCCAGGGCCACCACCCTAACAATGCACTCCTTCCCAGCACTGTTACCCCAAACAAAAGCAGGGGTAAGGAGGCAGAGAATAGGGTGATTTCTACAGCCCCCTGGCTTTTCTGGGGTGGGAGTGGGGTCTCTGGGGTTACAGGAGTCAAAACTCCAGCAGCACAGCTCCCAAAGGCACCAGACAACCCACCAGCCTGTCCACCCCTCCACACATGGGCCACCCCCCCCAAGCTTAGACTAAGTCAAGTGGGGGCCATACCCTGAGTCTCCAGCCTCCCAGCCTGGGCCCTTGGGGAGCTGGAGAGGTAGGGGCCAAGGCAGTGGGGGCTTCTGGAAGGAAGAGAGGCTGAGGCTTTGAGATGGCCACAGTGGGAGACGGGGGCTCTGCAGGATACCCCTCACACCTTGGCCCCCTGAGGTGAAGAAAACCCCCACCTCATCATGGCTGACTGGGCTTCTCTGCCCCCTAACCTCCCAACCCCCTCCCCCATGGGACCCCTGACCCTGGTGAAGGGAAGCCCAACTGGAAGAAGGGGCCTGGAGCCCAGGGTGCCCTGAGGCAGCCCTCCCACCCCCTGAGATCAAGGCAATGGTGGTTTTACAGGCTGATGGGTCAGTCATGGCGGGGGCTGGGGGTTGGGGGGCAGGGAGGAGGCAAGGTGCGGGTCCCCCATATAGGAGGCAGCAAACCAGCCACCCCCTGAGCAAACTTTCCTGCTCCCAACTCACCCAACCAGGCCAGAGGCACAGTCATCCCATCCCTGTCCAGCTGCCCCCCACAGCCTCAGGGCCCCTCTGTGATGCTCATCTGTCTGGGTGTGGGAGGCCAGTCTGAGAGGGGATTCCCCACCCCCCAGGGCACAGCGCAACAGTTCCAAAAAAATAGAGATTTGTATTTTTTTTTTAAAAAAAATTAAATAAAAGCCCAGCTCTGCTGATAGGCAAATGTTACCCCTGTCCCCACCCCCACCCACCATTTGTTTCCCTGGCCTGCACCCCCATCCCACCACGGCCCCAGGGGTATTTACAACATGGAACAATAGAGGCCTGGGGGGGGCACTGCGGCAGGGAGGAGGGGCACAGGGCAGGTCCCCCCAGAGGGCCCCCCCCAAGACAACACAACATCAACGAGAAAAGTTGCAAATCAGGCAGAAATGGGGACATCATTCCAAGGTCCTTATATACAGACACCGCAAGACCAGCAGGGAAGGGGGTGCCCAGACGGGATCAGACATGAGCCTGTAGGCAGGTGGGCCAGCCCAGGAGCAGTACTGGAAGAAGGCCTTCGCAGCGCTCTCACCCCAATCCCCACCCCACCTTTGGTAACAACAGCCCTTCAGAGAGCCCCTTGTGGTGGAGAGTTTCCTCTGAGCATTCCCAGGGAGTAAAGTCCCCCAGTTTACCCAGCTGCAAGGCTACACTGCCCTGGTCATCCGTGAAGGAAACACCGAGTTAAAGTGTGCTGCTGACTCTTGACTCCACCATCTGCCCAAAGCAAGGGGTACTCCCTGGAAGTAGATGGAAGGGAGCCCAGTCATTGCAGAGGAGCCCGTGGGCATCCGCTGGGTGGAGGAGCCCCATAGACGGGGAAGAAGGGGCTCCTTGGAGCTAAGGGGTAGGAATGGGGGAAGGACCTGGACCCTGCATAGGGGCAAGGGCCAACGTGGTCTTGAAGCCAGTTCTCCTACGGAACGGGACCTGGCCACAGAGTCCACGCTGGAGGGATTGAGTGGGGCCCTGGAATAGACCCAGTTGGGAGCTGGCCGGCGACTGGGGGAGGGGTGGCCGCCGGCCAGAAGGGGGCTCACAGGTAGATCTCACGCTTGGCGGCGGTCTGGGCAGATGCCGGTGTGGCTGTGGGTGGGAAGTCCGAGGTCTGGGTCAGGGGAATTTCCTCCAAGGTGGCCGAGTCCTTGCAGGAGTCATGGCTACTGTGGGAGAAGGCACTGTAGGAGGGCAGGAGGCGCACGGGGGCCGTTTTGGTGTTCCGGTCTTCCGGGGGGCTGGGGCTGCCGGCGCCCGCAGGCTCCTGCCCTCCTCGGTCCTGGTAAGGCACGAAGGTGGAGAGTTTGAGGGCGCTGCTCTTGGTCCGGCGGCTGGGAGACGACTGGCCAGGCATCCAGCATGTGTCAGAGTGACCAAACTCGCTGCACTCCCGGGTACAAGTGCCCGTCATGGCGACGTCGGGCAAAGGGCGGAGGTCTGCAGGAAAGCAAAGACAGCCATTGGAGATGGTAGCAGCGAAAACCTTTGCTCCGTGGTCTCCGATTATCATATGCGTTTGGCTTCTATACTGAGGGGCGGTTTCTCCTGCCCACAGAGCAACACACACCATTCAGGCAAGCACAGACTCTCTTATCTACCTGTAACCCACTGTACTGCTGCTCTCTAGGTCAGTCTCTCTCTCTCTCTCTCTCTCTCTCTCATACACACACTCTCTCTCATACATTCACTCACTCTCTCTCTCTCTCTCTCTCTCTCTCTCTCTCATACACACACACACACTCTCACACGCACACACAAACATACACATTCTCTCACACACACTCTCGTACACACACACACACACTCTGTCTCACACAACACTCTCACACACATATGCACACACACAATCTCTTTCTCACACACACACACACACACACACACACGCTCCTTAACTAGGTGCTGCTCTTCCAGCTTCATCTACCCTCTAGCACTCCTCACACACCCACCAAATCTGCCCTCAGACAGGTGCACAAACAGCTCATCTACAAACCATCACCTGTCTCCAGACAGGTTCAATCATGGAATTCCACCCTCAGAGAGGGTTGAGGAAATCCCATCCTGATTTAGAGGCCCCTCCCCCCACACATACAGAGTCATGGTTATACAAATCTATGCCATTGGACACCTCGGTCCTCAGACAAAGACAGCACGTACCTTCCTTCCGAGTCCCTTCAAGCCTTACATGCTCCCCGCTTCCTTAGAACCCCACCCCACCCCAGCACAGCAAGGCCTTACTTTAAAGCCAAGGGGAGGGGTGAGCTTCTATGTGGGATGTTCACGCTTAAGCACACACACACAACAGCGCACACATGCAGCCCCTGCCCACCTCACACCAGCCCCTCACCAGCCACCACCCTGGCCTTGCCCCCAGCTCCCTGCCCAGAACACCCACGGGAACAGGAGTTGGCCGCCTGACATCAGCAGTAGCCAGTGTGGTTGCTGGGCAGCGAGAGTCTCCATGGGAACGGCTGGGCCATGAGCACTTCCTGTCACAGCTGCCCCTGGGCCGCCCTCACTCAGGGACAGCACCAGGCGGTGACCCCCCTCAGGGACATGACTGAGAAGATCTGCCTGGGGCAGGGGCTCCCCCAGCACCACCCACTCTAGCTTGGCCTCCTGCCAGAGTAAGGTGAGGAGGGGATAGTTTTGTTATTAACCCTTAAAGCACCAAAGCTCTTTAGTTCACGGTTGGGGGACCCAATTCGGCACAGAGCACTGGGTGGGCGGGGCTGGGTGCTGGGGCGAGTCCCATAGACCCCAGACCCCAGAGCAGCTCCCACCTACCTGGCACTCTGCCTCAGGGCCTGCTCCGGCCAGCCGGCTCTGCGCGGGCACAAAAAGGACGAGACTGGCATGAGATCACGCAGGCAGGGAATGGCAGGGGAGGGGGCAGAGGGTGCTCTGGGCCCAGGGCCGGGGAGGTTAGACAGGGCCCTAGGACTCAGGGCCAAAGACTGGTACTTTTCATCTTTGGGGAGGAGGGAGACTTTGGACTAAGAAGTGTGAGGCCTAAGGACAGCTCTAAGACAGTCTTTCTATCCCAAGGGCTGGCTCCTTCAGATTCTCCTCCACAGGCTGCCATGAATACCCTCTCACACACACATCCGGGGCAGCACAGGCAGACTCACAAAATATCTCACCATCCACTCCCACACTCACCTCTGCTCCAGCTCCTCCCTTCAAACTCCTCCTAGGGAGGCCCACCCCTTCCAGACTTCCTCCCAGCTCCTCTTTAGCCAAACCTTCTCCCATTCTTCTCCTGGGGACAAGGGAGATTCCATCCTTCTCTGAGTCCTTCATAGCATCTGGGAGCCTTATGCTCTCATCTCAAATCCTCTCACTCATTTGGGGACCACCATCGTCCTTCCAGTTTCCTCACCATTATCTGAGCCTCCAGGCCACCATCCTCAGGGGTCCCTGTCCCCAGTAAGTCAGTGTAAGGCAATGCTGACCCCAAAGACCCCAGAGTCAGACATAGATACAAATCCCTTTCGGGTTTGTCACTTTCCAGAGGTGTAATTTTGGACAAGTTGCAGGACCTCTCTGAGTCTCAGTTTTCCCCACTGTAAAGCGGGTACCATAACGTTCTCAGGTCAGAGAGTGTGAGGAGCCAATGAGTATGGCGCTCACACACAAATGGAACTCAAGACATGGAGGACCATTCTAAAGCATCATCGTCTCTCTTGAACTTCTACTCCCTCCTAGGATGCCTCGGACATGCAGACGCTCCTCACCGTTCTCGGGGTGCTCCATTTCACCTATGCTGCCGTCAGGGGTGGTGCGCTCATAGTGGTCCTCAGGTAGGGCCAGGGGACCAAGTCGGGGCCCTGAGGATGACTTGCTAGATGGCGTTTCAGACTCTTCCAGGCCACTGTCATAATAACTGTGCTGTGATGGGTCCTGCAGCTCCTGGGCCTGACTGGTGGCCGAGAAGGTGACACGGCGGTGAGGTAACTGCAGGGAGAGAGGGTATTAGTCATGGCTGGCTAGCTTCTTCCATGGGGCCCAGCACCACACCGATCCCAAACCCACAAAGACCCTCCCAGATCTCAGCAACAGCCAAGAAGAGGCCCAGCCCCTTTAGTACAGCATAGGCCCCAGAAAGCGTAGACTCTAGTAGAGATGCCTCTTACTTCGAGGCTCGCTCCCAGTGCAGCCAAGTTCACACGCTGAAAGTCCCAACGCAGCATAGGCCCCACTGTTATTACAGCCCCATACTGCCATGACCACCCTAATCCTGTGCCAGCACAGCTTCCCGATGCAGGCATGGCCTCCCGTTGTCTTTCAGGACAGAGTGAGTTGCAGTAGAGTAGAGCCCGAGAGCAGAACAGCACAGTCTCAGCCAACTCCAGATGCCAGCCTAGCCTCTAAACACCAGCACAGCCTCAAGCTTCTGGAACAGCTTCCTGGAAGCAGAGGACTCTCTCCCACTCAGCTCTTCCACAGAGAACCGTCCGCTGTCCGTCTAACTGTACCTTCCAGGCTTGGGCTCCTCTCCTGTCTCACTGCTCTGCAACTTCCCATTGCCTCCATCCAAAGGGGTACCAACCTTTCGCATCTTGCTCCTCAGACCAAGTTTGCAGTGCTGAGGCTTCCAAGAGCCCCTCCTACTCAGGCCCCAGCCCTCTACAAATCCCTTTATAGAGGCTTGAGTGTGGGAGGGGATGGAGGGAGGAGAGGGAACTTGGTAAGTCAAACTTGTGGTGTCAGAGAACATAAATAGACCCCTTCAGTGCTCCGTGTCAGGGAAGGGGCTGTAGATGACAAGACCCAGTGTGGCAGAACACGTGATGGAGTCCTCTCTAGGAAACAGAAAGGAGCTCGAGGAGGGATGCCCTGCTTGGTGAATCTAGACTTGAGTTTAGACTGGGTACTGGCATTGGAAGAATGGAACAGCGGTGGGCTGCTTCCTGCCAGCAATCCTATCTGCCTGCCATGGGTTAATGATCAGACCAGGAACCTGGCAACCTCAGCCTGGCACTTGGCACAACCATCAAGCCACCCACCTGGGACCTCCACTGGTTTTCCTGCCAACCAGAAATTAAGAGTTGTGGAGGGCACAGATCCTGGATCCCTGGAGGCCAGAGGAGCATCAAAGGCCCAGGTCCTGTTGAGGAATCAACAGACTCTAATCCTCCAAGACAGAAGCACCACGTCTCAGCTCTGTAGCCATTTCATAAAAGGTCAAGGGACTAGCCAAGAGAGGTGATCTCGGGTTGTAATCCCACTCCCCACCCCTTCTGCAACCTCCTATTGATGTCTGAGGTCAAGGGTAGGAATATCAGGACAAGGAACTTTGGTTCTGGTAGGACAGTCCACTGCTACCTCCCCTCCTTTGCAGGGACCCATTCAGTTCCAAATAATGCAAGGTCTGAGTGACGAAACAAGGTCTCCAGAACTGATCTACAACTTTGGAGCTAGGAGGTTATAAAGGAGCGAGGTCCACCTGGTAATGGGATAAACAGGCTCCAGGATGGTCCTCAAAGGCATAAGGCAGCCTGGTTATTGGTGCTTCTCCTTCTTCCCTGAAGAACCTGGTTATCAGGGGCTTCAGTCTTGCATGTGGACAAGTCCCTTGGGCTTACCCCTATGCTGGGTGGTTATACTCAACCTTAACTGCTTCTGCACGTCAGTCAAATCTTAAAAGATCAGTTCCCCAAATCACTCAATCTTTAGTCCTGAGTACTTGCTGAGTATTTCATGGGCTACCCATACCGAACCTCCAGATCCAACATGTCTGAAATCAAATTATTTCTCATTGATTACCTTTCACATAAGCAGTGAGCTCATCACTAGCCCATCACCAGCGCTCAGAAAGCTGATATCTCCCTCAAACCCACCCCTATGCCCTATCAATTAGGATCGTGAATATCGTTGGCCCTTTCTCCCTTACTTCAGCCAGATCCATCCACCTGTCTTTGTCATCCTCACTGCCATCCTTAGTCCAAACCTCAGTGCTCCAGTCCCCCCACCTCTAGCACAATAGGAATAGAGCTAGGGCTCTACACAGGCTAGGCAAAGCCAATGCCCTTTCTAAAAGTCAGTTCATCTGCAAAACTGGGATGTGTGGGACTTTTCCTCTTGAGGGATGTTTAGCAAGGTATCCTAGCTCTCTTCAATATATAGTTCTTCCCGGCTCACTGTACTTTCTCCTACAGCCTCCACCAGCGATCCAACTAGATCACTCCCTTTCTGCCCTCTCCCAGTTTCCAACTGTGCCATGCCCATCTGCTTCAAGAGCTGCTCACACAGTAACCCTAGGCAAGGCGGCCCTTCTGCTCTAATCCTACCCATCACAAGCTAGCTCTGGGTTCCTAGTCTCCTCCCAGAAGCTCATTCCTATTCCCCCCATATTATGTCCTAAAAGTAGGAGGAGTCACTATAGTCAAACAAATGTGGAAAACTCAGTTATACAAGTTTAACAAGTTCACCCTTTGTGACAGGGTTTTGAAGAACTTTTTATAGGATGTGATAGCTAGTCTCTCACTAACTTAATCATGGAATCAGCTTTTAATTGTATAGTAGATAATGGCAGAGTCTGGAAACCAGATTCCCTGATGCTTTATGCTTCATTTCTGACTCCACCAACTGCTAGTTCTCACTTCTATGAAATGACTATAATAAACTGGCCTGTGTCACACAGTCATGAGCACCGAGTGAACTTACACAGGGTACCTTGCACCTAGCCAGGCCTCCCAAAATGAGAAAGAACAGCAGTAATAAAAGTTTCACAGAGTCAGACGTGGTGGCACATGAGTTACTTCCAGCACTAGGAAGGCAGAGACAGTGGATCTCTCTGAATTCAAGACCACTCAGGTCTAAATAGCAAGCTCCAGGCCACTCAAAGCAACATAGTGAGATCCTGTTAAGAAAAGTACACATAAGGAAAAGCTGCCTATGGTCCTTCTCACTTGACACCATTTTTCTATCAAAGTTGAATACACACTGAGCATGCAGTAGGAACTTGGTCTGTGTGCTCTGGTGAAGACAATGAAAGGTTTGGTTAGAGTCAGATGTTGGGAGGAGGTATTCATTGTGGTTTCATGGATGGGTTGGCTGGGCTGGAGCCCAGTGAGGGACAATCCCTCAGACCTTGGGAGAAAAAAAAAAGTATCAATGAACTAAGGAATGGAAGAAGCAATGGTTGCAAGGCAGAAATGGAAAAGAAGAGTGTGAGGCCAGAAGTTTCTGGAGGTCACCTGAAAGCTAACTTCTCAGGAGAAAGAAGTTGTAACTAGATATGACCTCCCTATATTCCGTTCCTCCAAAACTCTTCAGATGTTTTTCACTTTGGGGGTACCCCAGGGCTTTTGGGAGTTTATAGATGGAACCCAGAAGAGAGCTGGTGCCTTGGACCTCCTGGGAGTGTCTCAAGCCTCTTCGGTCACCATGGAGATGGTTGCCTCTGGCCTCAGAGACTTCCTGAGGACCAGAGGCCCCTCAACCACACCTTAACTTCCCTCAGGCATAACCAGAGGCAGGGAAGACCCAGGAGAGCAAGAAGTGAGAGACGGAGGGAGAGAGAGAAAGAGAGCTAGCTGGCAGTCCTGGCTAGAGTAAGGATCTGAAGGAAGGGGAAGGAGGTGGCCTTGGGCAGGAGGCAGAACTGGGACACCTATGACAATGGCTCACCCGAGCAGGAGGGTGTAAAGTGGATCTCTGAAGCCTCAGAGGAGCCCCTCGCCTCTCCCAGGACCCTCCCTCTCTGGAGCCCAGGCTGATGATGGTGGGGAGACACAGGGCAGGGCCAGCTAATTGCTGAGTGTTGGTGTGCTGAAGAGTCTGGGAAAGGGACTTGGGGGAAGAGCTTGCCCTGAGGGAAGGTAGATGGTGTAATCAAAAGGTTCTCTGGCTTCACCTGAGGCAGGAGGCTGGCTGCCACCCCACACAGGTGTTCTCAGAAGCTACTCCATTAAGGCAGATGGGAAAACACTGACTTGGACTAGGAGGCAGAGCCTCCCCTCCTACCCTTTCTTGGTGAGGAGTCTCATGCCAGGGAGAAGGCCCCACAGACATGGGGTGAGGGAGCGTGCTAGCATACTCCCCCATTTGAAGGCTGGAACTTTCTCCAGACATGGAAACGGGTGTGGGGGTGGGCAGGAGATGATATACTAAGATAGGGCTGGAGTAAAGTAGGCAGGCCTAGGGAGTAGGGAGGGATAAAGGGTAGACATGGGGAAATGGAGGGGAGTAGGGAGGGATAAAGGGTAGACATGGGGAAATGGAGGCAGGACTTGAGAACAAAACTGCTTCCAGTCTCTCTCGCTGCTTCTCTCAGTTCCAGGAAAATAAGAAACCAAAACTCCAAAAATAGAGAACTTTATTATCAGGGCCACGTGAATAGGGCTGGGGTAGGGGATGCGGGGCCAGCCCCCGGGGCCTGGGGATGAGGAAGAAATTAATACACAATACATACAGAAGGCACAAATGGGGAGGCTCCTCCCTCCCCAGCAGAGTCCCCTCCAAAGGAGCACCTGTATAGCTGATCTCTGAGGGAGACCCAGGTTTGGAAGAGTCTCCCACTTTACCCTGTTCCCTTCTGTCTCCAAACCTGTTCACCTGCCCATCATCGGCTTCACCTGAAAGACCCAGTAGCTAGTACAGCATCCTGGGATCTAATGAGAAGTCACAGACTTCTCTCCCTTGTGGGGAGGAGCAGGGAAGACACTACAGAGCCCCCCTCCCCATCCGTTTCCACTCAGTCTAACCCTTCATATCTGAGTAAGGCAGCAGGGTCCTTAGTGAGGCCTCAGTACCCCGGATCAGTATCCCCACCTCCCACAGCTAGCTCAGGATGTTCCCACATGATTTAGTTGATCATGGCAGGCAAGACACATCTGCTTCATTACTCCCACACCTCGGTCCAGATGGCCCCACGGTAGGGGTGGGGTGGGGGCTGAGGTGTGCTAAGCCGAAAGGGCTGGCCTACCTGCTTGCTGGGGTATTTGGGGGGGTTGGTGCGATAGCTGTAGTCGGAGTACTGCTCGGAGCCCGTGGACGTGGTGTCCCCGGTGCCCACAAAAGTGTTTGCAGGCGGTAGGTCCTGCACCACCTGGTGCTTCTTGGAGGCCGAGGGTGACTGGGGTTGTAGCTGGATGGAAGGCAGTGGGGAGTTGGAGCGGTAATGGCGGCCTAAGTCGGGGCTGCCTGGTGGGTAGTTGAGGGGCAGGTGGATTCGGGGACTGTCCCCAGGGGCGTCGCTCATTAGGTTGAACTTGAGGGACTTTTGCAACCCGGCCTCATCCTCGTCCTCCACTGGCTTCACGGGCTTCGGGGACTTGCTCTTCTTCCCTTTGTTCTTGCTTCCCTTGGCCGCTTTGCCACTGGGCTTGGGAGCATACAGGTCCTTGGTCTCCTTCTTGCCAGCCTGATAGCCACTCTTGGCCTCCCGCTGCCGGCAGTAGCGCACAAGCACTGCCAGGGCGATGAGTAGGGCCACGGCTACGACTCCGGCCACGACACCAAAGAGAATGTTGCCACGCTGCTTGGAACGCTCGTACTCTGGGTCCCCAGCGATGTCGATGTCCAGTGGTGTGTCCAGGCTATGGACGAGGAGGGTCTCTAGCAATGTGCGGTTGGCTAAGGTCTCATTGACGTAAAGGTGGACCAAGGCTGTGCCATAGCGTGGGGGCTTGCCCCGGTCACTGACCTTCACCACAAGGCGGTGTAACCCGTGGTGGCGCCGTTCAATCTCCTTCTCCAGGGTGATGGCACCTGAATGTGATCCAATCTGGAAGAGTCCGTAAGGGTTGCCACCAGCGATGCTATAGGTCAGCTCAGCATTGACACCGGAGTCAATGTCCTCCGCCGTCACCTGACTGACTGTCTCACCAAGCCGCGTCTGCGGGGTCAGCAGTCGGTGAGACGTGTTGGAGGGGGCGGTGATAAAGGGTGCATTGTCGTTCTCATCCAACACATTGATGGTGACGCCGACGTAGGCAGAGCGAGGTGGGACACCACCATCTACCGCCTTCAGCTGGAAGGTATAGGTACTCTGTTGCTCCCTGTCGAAGCTCAAGCTGGATAAGATGGTGCCTGTGCCATTCTGGATAACAAAGTCACCATTGTCCTGCTCTACCGAGAGCTGTACCCTGGCATTCTCCCCCTTGTCTCCATCAATGACAGTCACCATGCCCACTGGACTCAGTGCGGGCATGTTCTCCATCACAGAGAAGTTGTAGCCACTCAGCATAAACTTGGGGTCATTGTCGTTGCAGTCCAGCACGTTGACAAGGACCGTGGCTGTACCCTGAAGGCTGGGACTGCCCCGGTCAGCCGCCACCACCTTCAGCTCATAGCTGTCTCTCTGTTCCCGATCCAGCGACGTCTTCACCCGGATCTCTCCGTTCTCAGGTGAGATAGTGAAGAGGCCCTGGGCAGCTGGCTCGGGTTCCAGAGAATACACCAGCTCTGCATTAGAGCCGGAGTCAGCGTCACTGGCAGTGACCTCGGCCACCACTTCCCCAGGCTTGTTGTTTTCTGGGAAGGCGACTTCAGTGATGCTCTGGGTGAAGACAGGGGCATTGTCATTGACGTCTACCACCTGGACCTTGAGGGAGTTGGTGCTAGAGAGTGGGGGGTTGCCGGAGTCCACGGCCACAATCTCAATGGTATAGTCTTTGACTTTCTCATAGTCAAGAGGGGTGGTGGTCTGCAGAAAGTACTTTTTCTTGCTGTCACTGCCTGTCTCACTGGCCTGGCGCAGCTGGAAGGGCACATCCCCTGCTACGACACAGGTGACCGCTGCATTCTCTCCTTCATCTCGATCAGATACCTGCACCAAGGCCACTGCAGTCTCCTCCGCCACATCCTCTGAGATGTTAGCCATCCCATCTTGGTGAGTCACCAGCCCTATGCCTCGGATCTCAATGGTGGGGGCATTGTCGTTCATGTCTTTCACAGTAACGACTACCTGGGCACGGGCGCTCTTCGGGGTGGCGCCTCGGTCCCTGGCGAGCACTGAGAAGCGCAGAGTGCTTAGATCCTCACGGTCCACAGGACCCTGAACGGTGATAAGTCCAGTGTTTCTGTCTAGTCGCAAAAGACGCTTGACAACTTCAGGCGCCTGGTGGAAGGTATAGTCAATCTCTGCATTGGCACCTTGGTCCGAGTCATTGGCTTTCACCTACAGGGAACAGGGACAGGTTAGTAAGTTAAGGTGCATGTGTTGCTAATGTCCTTTCCCACAAGCACACCAGACTCAATGAAGCGAACTCAGCACCCTTTCCAATAGCAGCACTTTACAGTCTTTCCCCTAGGCCCGACACCCTGGTAGACACTGCTAACCTATTTTCCTAAAGAACCCAGATTGTAGCTTGCAAATCCTTCTTAGTGACACTGAATCCCTAGGACCAGGCAGAATTATATTCCACTCTTGGTTTGCACCATTCCACCTAAACACAGAGCTAGCTCACCATCATTGAGCAAACCCTTACAGCCGAATGAACTGCTCTCCCATCCCCAACCCCCACCACTTTCTAAAGAGATGAGAAAGTGTTTGAGCTGTAGAGATAGTGGGCATGCATGCACTTATGCGCATACCTTGTATGCAGGCATGTCACATACACAGAAGTATGTGACTGTAAGCCGTGATATTTGAGTGCGAGAAGGTGTGTTTGTTCATGTGTGTGCATGTATCAGTGGAGACCCCCATGCCCAACTAGAGGCCCCAGGTGAGGAGATTTCTATTGAAAGCAGCCAGATAGAGATACGGGTCAGAAAGAGCCCAGCAGGCCCAACCCAGCCACTGCTGTCAAACTGGGGGAACCTGTTTCTGCAGCTCCTTGACTGTTGTCTGTTGCTGGCAAGGCACCAGTGTGAGGAATCCGGCCTGAGCCTGGGGCCAGAAGGGAGGGGTTTGTGCAGGCCACAGAGCCTGCTGGCAGCGGGCTGGGCTTCCAGCACCAAACAATGAACTGCCTGTCCCTTTGCAGTGGGCACGCCCTCCCACGCCAATGCCGCCCTACACTGGGACCAAGTCTATACAAACATGGGTGGTAATGGGGCAACAGAAGCCAGGTGGGGATGGCTATGAGGGGTTGAAAGTATTTACAACCAAACAGAATGTAATAGAGTGTGTGTGTGTGTGTGTCTGTCTGTCTGTCTGAGGGGCAGAGGGTAGAAAGGAATGGTAGGTGTACCTTGGCAGTCTCTAGGGAACAAAACCAAAATCTTGGGTTCAAATCCCAGTTCTACTGCTTTCCAATTAATTATGTGACCTTGGGCCAATTATTTAGTCTTCCCAAGCCTCGCTCTACAAATGTATAAAATGGGGATGAATAATAGAACTTGCTTCATAAGGTTATGGTGAAGGTTAAATGGGATAATATAAAGAAATACCTAATGCTGCCTAGAACACAGCAAGTGATTCTTAAATAATTCCCCTTTTCTTTTGATCTGCCTGTCATTCATTCATTCATTCATTTTTCCATGCATCTGTTTCTAAGAAATTCAATTATGCAGTACTGAGCACTATACCTAGAGGCCCTCATGCAACAGCTGGACTTCTGTCCCCTTAGGAAGGGAAGCTCTGTCCATAGCTGTCAAGGCTTTCTGCAGAGGAGACTCCCGGACAAGGGCTCCCAGTTATCCTGGTGTCCCTTCACACCCCAGTCTGTCTGCCACCAGCTCTATGGCTATGCTCCTATGCCCTCCCTGTCTCTAGATTGGCCATATTACTTCTTAGCTATCCCCTTCCCCCCACCTCCCATCTTTGTTTCTGTCTGTGACTTCTTGCTCGGTTCTCCCTCTGCCACTTTTCAGTACTGCCGACCTCTAAGGACTCTGTGTGTCCTGTGTCATCTCACTGAGAGTATGTGTAACAAGACTGAAGGGCATGAGCTAAGGTGGGCTCTGACCTCAGGCAAATTAAGAAATCTCCATGGGCTCAGCTTCCCGTCTGTAAAATGGGGATAATGCTTACTTACCTTGTACTATAAGGATTAAATTATATAACACACATAGTGCACTTAGAGCAGTGCCTGGCACCTGGGCTATTATTATTCACCATCCTGAACGGCTGTCTTTCTATTCTTTCTCAGCCTCATTTCTTTATTCTAGTCCGCCAGTCTCCAGAAGAGATAAAACCTGCCACCCACTCACCCCAGCTCCAGGACCCAGAACGAAGGGTCTCTCCGGTTGGGTAACGGTGTCCAGGCCGGCTGAGCTCTCTTTAGCTAGCGCACAACATGGACAGAGATAGCTTCAGCCCATGGCGAAGGAGAAAGAGGATGAGGCTGGCAGGAGGCCAGGGCTGAGATGACAGCGGGAGATACACCCACCTGTCTGCAGGGACGCTTCTCCGCTCCTTCCCAGGCCCCAGCCCCACCAAGCTGCTGCCCAGCCCCTGGGGCAGTTCCCATGGAGAAGGGTGGTGAGAAATTTCATAGTTGCTGACCGCCACAAACCCTGGTACCCCGTGTCTGGGGAAGAAGGCAAATGTGCAAACAATCCAGTGTGATTCAAACCGAGGACCCTCCTGGCTGACACAATCTCGTGATTTTATTGAGAAGGGGCACAATGAGGCCCAACCAAAGCAAACTCTCACCTGACTAAAGGGACCTGCCCCTGGGTGGGAAGTTACTCTAACGGCAGGAGAGGGTCTACAGGGTAAGAGGTGAGTTACTTGATGCAGCCCAGGCTAAGAGAAGGTAATTCCTGAGTCTAATGGGGAGGTATGATGTTATTATGTCACTGTCACTTGCTCAGATGGAGGAGAGGAAGGTGATGATCAATTCTCCTTTGGCTGGGGCTGGGGAGAAGGGAGCTTCCCAAAACATTCTGGCTTTTCTCCCCCACCCCAAGTGAAGAAACCTCCCACCTGGTTTCGGTAGGTCCCATTTCTAAAGGTGGAGGAAGCTACTCACCTGGATGACGGAGTGGCCAATGGGGCTATTCTCAGACAACTCGGCTTCGTAGGATGGCCGCTCGAACTTGGGAGCGTTGTCATTTGTATCAAGCACAGTGACACGCAGCAGGGCACTGCTGGCTCGTGGAGGATTCCCTCCATCCTGTACCTTGATGGTGAGGTCATAGGAGTCCCAGCGTTCACGGTCTAGGTTGCCCATGACAATGAGCTGTGGCTGCTTCTCTTCCTGGTCCTCAGCCACCTGCAGTCCAAATAGCTCCTGGGCCTCAGGCCCAGCCTGCAGCTCGTAGGATGCTACGCCATTGGGGCCAGCATCACGGTCTGTGGCCAGTGGGATGGGGAAGAGCGAGCCGATGTTGGTGTTCTCAGGGATGGCCAGGGTGATGACTGGCGAGGCAAAGTTGGGTGTGTTGTCATTGATGTCCTGCACCTCTATCTGTCCCTCTAGCAGCCGGGGGCTGCCATTCTGCACGAGGTCCGTGATAGACACCTCAAACTCCAGGATACAGGGGTTCCCAGGGATCTGGTTCTGGCATTCACGGAGTCCCTCTCGGTCAATGGAGGTCTCTGTGGTGAAAATGTCGCCAGTCTTGCCGTCCACTCGAAGGTATGGAGCACCTACCTCTAGTTTGTACAGATGACCCACGTCTGGAAAACCGTAGTCAGCGGCAAGGCTCCCGATGAGAGTGTTGGGCGGCTGTTCTTCTGGCACCTTGTATACTACCTGGGTGGTATGGCCTGCAGATGGAGCCAATAGGAGTAGCAGTGCCAGCAATAAGGGGGGCAGCAGCAACCGCTGCCCCCGGGGCCCAGAGCTGGGCCTCAGAGGCCCCATCCCAGCAGGCTCCAGGATCAGGAGAACTACAAGAAGACACAAAGTAGAGGCTCCGTCAGGTAGGAAGAGGAAGTTGACCCAAAAGGCTGACAGAGCCAACCCCTCTCTCCCTCTCCCACTGATTCACCATCCTCCCACAGAGAGAGTCAACCCCAGCCCAGATATGTGATTCCAGAACCCAGAGCCTCACCCACAGTGGGGTGTAGCAGCTGCATCTGACCCAGCTGGAGAAGTTGGTAAGACGACAGGCAGGTCTACAGCAGCTCCTGCCCATGGCACGCCCTTACCCAGCTGACGTTCCCTGGGTACCGCCCCCCCACCCGGCTTTCAGCTCCCTGCTTTGCACAACACCTCCTTCTCACCAGCATCCTGCCTTAGTCACCCATGGTAATTACCCTGATACTGAGATAGGGAGCAAAACCAAGTGGAAGGGTTAGGTCTGGGACGCCTCCTGCTGCAGCGCTCCTCCCCACATCTGCTGCACAAAAGCAACATGTGCCCACCCCACAGGTCCCCCAGACCCTGAGAGTTAGTATTGTCCTACACTTTCCACTCGTGTTAGCTAGAGGAAGAGGGGAAGAGTGTTTTTTCCCCTTTCTTCTGAGGTGCCAAATAAGCTATGTGTATGAGTTATTATTACATCCCAAATCCTCCTTTTTTTGGGATCCACAGTGTCCAATGCTCCCCACTCCCACCACTGAAAATGGTTAGCAGCAGGGCCAATGAGATGGCTCAGTGGGTAAAGGTGCCTGCTGCCAAGCCTGATGACCTGTGTTCAATCCCTGGGACCTACCTACATCAGAAGGAGAGAACCGACCCTTGTAAGCTATCCTCTGCCTCTATCCACATTCTGTGACAAGCATTTCCCCACACAGACACACGAATAAATAGGTGGTGGTGCTCGTCTTTAATCCCAGCACTCGGGAGGCAGAGGCAGGTGGATCTCTGTGAGTTCGAGACCAGCCTGGTCTACAAGAGCTAGTTCCAGGACAGGCTCCAAAACCACAGAGAAACCCTGTCTCGAAAAACAAAAACAAAAAAATTAAAAAAACGTTAAAGTTGAGTAGGTGTTAGTCCTCCCTCACTTCCCCACAAATATATCTCAAAGCACTGTATGACACACACACAGACAGTTCTCATACTCCTTGCTGCCTGTTGCCATAGGCAGGTGTGTAGAAGAAAGGAGTAGAGGTCACAATTGGGATTAGGACTGACTGACCCTCAAGTTGACATTGGGAGCTGCCCTGGCCTGTCCTTAGCAACAGAGAGCTCAGCAGATCTAACTGGACAGAGCTGCAATGACACTATCAGCCTTCACTGGTTCACTGTGTCTGCTGCCTCCTGGTTTGCTTGCTTGCTTGCTTCTTTATACGCCCCACCCCCACCCCGGCCCTATGCTGAGAATTGAGCACAGGGCATTGCACATGTTAGATAAATAGTCTACTACTGCGCTACATTTCCCAGACTTTATTTTTTTTAAAGACAGTTTCACTAGGTATCCCAGACTAGCCTTGAACTCCTCCTGTCTCAGCTTCTGGAATGCTGGAATCAGAACCTGAAACACTGTCTCAAAACAAAACAACAAACCCAGAACGCTGGGATTACAGATGTGCGCTACCACACCTGGCTTTGGCTCTTGTTTGACCCTTATCCCACCTACATCCAGAACCTGTTGCATATTCATCCCTTCCCCCATCTCTAACTGGTCCAGTGTATGCCATACCCTCCTCTCTCTGCCGGTCCCAGATCCTTCCAGGAAGGGCTATGCTGTGCACACCCTAGACTACAAGTTACACCACCATCACCACAATAGCCTGCCTCTTTCATCACCCCAATCTGAGGCTGTCCGCCTGCCTATGTTATCAGACCTGCCAGTACTGTCCCCGTCACTGGTCCAACATCTCTAAACAATGATAGCAAACCCTTCCTCTATTCAAATCCCAAGTTTCTGGCCCACCATTTTCTGTGGGGAGAGAAGAGGGTTTCAGGTTCCGTTCATTTTCCCTTCTTCTAGAATCTCTATCCCAGGTCTGACCCTGACTATGCCCATCCCACTGAAGACGGGTTTTGACACCGCCCGCAGCCCTACAAAGCCTTCCTAGGCCTCTTCAGCCCACAGTGACCTCTCCTTCCTTCAACTCACAGCCACTTATTGTCTACTCCAATCCCAAGGCAATGAATCACGGGGCTGCCCCGGACACCGCCCGGCCCTGTTGTTCAACTATAGTATTGAGCACCTATTCTTGAGTTCTCTGACTCCCCAGGAAGACGCCAGACATTCCAAAGAGGCAAGAGTTCATATACTCACTCACACAATCCCCCTCCTGCCCCCCCCCCCCCCGACTGATGTAGCTAGGTCAAACTGGCTATAAAGCAAGTGCTCATTCACGTACTCAGCAAAAGTTTTAGTCAACCAGAATGTACTAGGTTATGTCCTGGGCACTAGAACACAACAGTAAAGACTGGGCCCATCTGATGTTGCAAGGGTTCTAGCTCAGTGACAGGCAGGTTGCCGGGTTACTTCTGTGTACCCATTTGGCACAAAGAAGGCAGCAGGGTGGAGATAATCCTGGGTTGTGACTTCAGATAATTTGAGACAAGCCCCTGCTGGATATTTCCTGAAGTAAACAATTGAAAGCCTCAGTTTCTTCACCTGTCAAATGGAAATGATACTATCTCTTTCCTATTGGGTTGAAGTTAACGTAGGTTGAATGTTTATGGCAATGCAGACACTCAACAAATGGTCTTTTCCTTTCAAAGCACTTAGCACAATGGTAGCTTCAGGCCTGTTTGGAAAATTGGCGAATGGTTGGTTATCTTTCCTACAGGACTGTAAGTGGGGAGCATTTCTTGAGGCAGGGTCTCATACACTGTAACCCAGGTTGTCCTAGAATTCAAGATGCTGTCCAAGATGACCTTAAACTCAAGCTTCTTGAGAGCTGAAGTCACAGTTACAACCCTCTAATTGTTTGCTGTGCCTAGAAGCTATCCAGCACTGGACCAGACACACAGCAGGCCTGAAGTAAACGGCTCTTGTGTGATTCCCGGGGTTTAACTCCTGGTGGCCTTGGCTGTATGGTAAATGGTTTTTTTCACTTGCCTATTTGCCAGTTCCCTAGGAATCTACTGGGATAAAGTGTAAGTTTCCACTTAGAGTTTACTCTGCTGGAACGCTCAGCAAATGTTCACCAAATGTACAGGTTCCTTGCACAACTCAAGCACTTCACCTCCCTTGAGGAGCCTCCCCCAAAGGCAGGCCCCTCCTGGCCACTCCTCAGCCTGTGAGGTAAGCACACATGCTTATTCTCTATGAAGGAAGGATTTTACGGTGCCCCATTTGAGCCCACCCAATCATACTTCAAGCTCCAACCCAAAACTGCCCAGAGTGCTTCCCCACTTTTGCTCCCCACCACCAGGTCAAGAAGACTTTATGTTTGGGGATCACATCCCTTTTGAGAACTGTACAACGTTATCCAGCAGGATTTTTCTAGGAAAATGTCTGCCCACAAAATTTGGCAACAAATCGAAGGGTCTGTAGTCTGACAAAGTCAGGGTGATTTTGATTCATGGCCACTTTGATAGCTAAATATTAAGCCCTTCACTTGGGACTTTTATCCTATTTGGGGAATCACAACCTGAAACATAAACCCCTTGGGCCTCCCAGCCCCACCTCCCTGTAAGAGGTTGCTTCCCTTCCAGTCAGCAGCAGTCACGAAGGGCTTACCACAGGGTAAGGCACAACTCAAGAAAGTTATGGGGATGGAGATGGGTCTGGAGGGAGGGTGGCCCCAAATGGGTGTTAAAGAGGGGTTAGGTACTTGAAGAGTTCTACCAAAATAAGGATTATCTGGCCCTGCCCTTAGGAATTTTGATCTGGAGGTGGGACCTGAAGAAACCCCCTAGGCGACTGTGATGCAAAGGTCTTAGAAAACAACCTTGGGAGAAAGTAGTTTCAGGGAGTTGAAAAGGAGCTTAAGCCCTGCAAACTATAGCATCACCACCTTTGCTACCACCATCCCAAAAAAACTAATGTTCTACTAATGTATTGCTAAAATTTAATCATTTGAAGTAGATATTACTAATTTATTATAGCACCCTCCCCAAATCTTTTTTGGGTTTGAGGCAGGAATTTCTCGGTGGTTATCCTGGAACTCACTCTGTAGACCAGGCTGACCTCAAAGATCCACCAGCCTCTGCCTTTCTCCAAAGTGCAGGGATTAAAGGTGTGCACCACCATCTGCCCCCGCCCCCCCATAACTGATGTTCTAAGACTCAAAAATATGTAAAACAGTCTGGGTCACAGAAGCAGTTATGAACAGGCAGGATCTCCTCTTAAAGACCGGATTTGGGAAAAGAATCAACAGAAGCATGAGGCTGAAATATGGTATTTATCACATTTATTACTTCTCATCCAACCCTAGATTGCCAATCTGGCCTAGCCAGGAGGGAACCCAAGCCTCCCAGCCATTTGCAGCTGTGGAGAGAGTCATGTGGCCTGCCAGGAAGGAGCTGGGAGAAGCAGTAAAGTGGCCTTTCCATGTCCCTACCCCCAACATTGCTGAACTTTGTCCCAGGCGGTTGGTGTTGGGAGTCATTAGTCTCAGGCGGCAGCCTTTGAAGCTGCCTTATCTGCAGAGGCTATCCTAGGCAAGGGTGCCGCTCCACCCAGAGACATGGGTGCCCACGATCCTGACAAGACAGAGCCTAAGGAGAGAAAGGCACAGCGACCCACCTCCAGGAGGACTGAGGAGCCAAGAAGAAAGAAAACAACAACAACAAACAGACCACAAAACAGCATCAACAAAAGCCCATCAAAGCTTTAGGAGTGAGGGACAAGGGGACAAGAGTCCCCAAAGGTAGAAGGAAACTTCATCTGTGTCAACATCTGAGAAGTTATGAGCGCGGGTGAGGGTTCACTAGGAACCTTCATTTGCACACCACTTTGGGACTAAGGTCCACTTCCTGCTGGATGCTGTGAGAAGAGCTTTTACTGTGGCAGTGACCAGGTCAGCTCTGAAGTTTCTGACACCCCCTCACACACACACACCCACACACACACCCCTGCCCCAGCACCATTACACAACAGCCCCTGGTGCAGCAAGCTCGAAACACCAAAGGACAAAGGGACCATCTGAGAGCCTGGGCGGAGGGTAAGTAAGTGAAGCTGCATGGGGTGGAGCTGTTCAGAGGCTTCCCACTGCGAGCAGTACTCGGTTCCTTTCCTCTATTCCAGAACCCTCTATTAGCCTCTGCAGGCTTCCAGGCACCTGCATTCTTGAACCAGATTGCTGAGTTCAAACCCTCACCCTAACACTTCCTAGCTGTGTGACCTTATCCAAGTGATTCACTTTTCTGAACCCATTTCCACATTATTAAATGGTGTGTGTGTGGGGGGGGGGGGGTCCTGTCTCTCCGGTGAGCAAGATGGCTCAGTGGATAAGGGGACTTGCAGTTTGATTTCTGAGATCTACATAGTGGAAGGAGAAAACTAACGACTGGAAGTCATTCTCTGACCTCCAAATGTGTGTGCACGCACAGATAAACTAAATAAATAAAGTTAATACGCTTTTTAAAAAAAATCCTGCCTCTTGAAGTTATTTGGGAGAACTAAATGAGATCTAATGCACCTAAGCTCTATTACATTGCAAGAAAGATGAGATATGTAAGCCTCCCAGTCCTGCAGCGGTGCGTTTTATCCCACCACCAGTCACATAGTAGGTGCTCTCCGGCTCAAAGAAGGAACAAACGAATCTGCTAGCCTATGAAAGAAGAGCTAGTGTGTGCTCTACTGCTGCACCCATAGTGGGCAACTGACGAACGGCATCTGCTCAAAACATTGTTTAACGAAACCGCTCTCTGCAACACCAACTAGCTTTGTTCCAGGCAGGGATACCTCTCACCCCAAATCAGAACCTGGGCTCCCTCTTAGCTCCTCCCCACCCATGCAGGCCCCATTCCAGGCGGTATCACCATCTCTTGCCCAGTACTCTCTGCTGAAGTAGCCAGAGCTGCAAGATATCCGTTACAGTTGTTCCCCTCTAATATGGAAGGAACTAGGGATGGCTGAAGGAAGCGAGACAACAAGATGAGGTTGCACCAGAACCCAGGCCTGTTCCCCCTACTCTGTTTCTCGCTCTTTTCGGAGGTTTGGTAGATTCTCTCCTGAAACCCATCCGATGCTCTAGCCTAGTTGTTAGTATAGGTCTCAACCCTACCGCGGACACCCTCCCCCCAACACACACACACTCAAGAAAGTACCATCCAGGCGCTCTCACACACATCCAGACCTCTTCTAAGGGTGCCACAACCACCTTCTGGGTTGTCCCTGTCCAGGCATCTGACCGAGAGCAGGTGCTGGAAAGAGCCCTGCACCTTCCGGTCGTTCCTAAGTCCTGGGCTCAGCCAGCATAAGCAACCCTCGTCCTCACCAGCTCAGTCAGTGAGCGCTCACAGCACACACCCAGCACGCCCGAGCGCCTTCTCCCAGAGGACGCCAAATGTGTGTGTGTGTGTGTGTGTGGTGGGGGGGACGGCGGCCACTCCTAAAGCTCTAGTCACCCCACCCCCGCCCCCCACCAGGGTGACGCCTGGTCTTCTGGAGCCCAAGGTGAGGCTAGGTGAGGCGCAGCACAGGGAGAACTCTCTTAGGCCAGGCGGCCACTCGCTTCCCTTGCTTCCAGAATCGCCGCGGGGAATCCCACCTCTCCCGCATCTCCGGCCTCGCCTAGGTCCCCCACAAGCCGGCGCCGGCGGGAGAAGCACAGCGGGCGCCGGGAGGGGGCAGGGAGGAAGCCGGCGCCGGAATCACAAAGCCGCGAGCCTGGCCGGGCGGGGACATTCTCATAAAACCTATCCTCTCGCGGCGGCAGAAACGGGGTACTAGCCCTGCGCTCAGTCCGCGGTGGCCTCAGCGTCACCCGTTTTTCCTGTTGAAAGAATAGTCGCCCTCTACTGCTGGGGAAACTGAGGCCAGAGCCTGAACTACCAGAGAGTGGCCGAGGGAAGGGACGAAAGTCCTATTCGCCTACCAGCTCTTCTGCGCATGTTGCGGTCCCCATTCCGGCCCCTGGGCCCTGTCAGCACACAGGACAGGCCTGCGACCGGGTCCCGTAGCGGGGCACCCAGGTGTGCGGGACCCAGGTGTGCTGGGGACCCAGGTGGCCCGGAGAACTCAGCTAAACGGCCCGGAATCTCAAACACCCAACACCTCCTTCAGTAATGTACCTTTTGCCTTAGGACCTAGGGTCACACAACCCCAGGGTGGCGGCATGGCGCGGCCTGCCCTGTCCACCTTGTTCTCGGAATACCCAGCCGGTCGGGCCCTGGAGTGCAAAGTGGGGGGAGGTGCCGCCTGGAAGCCGGTCTGGCCGGCCCCGGGGCTCCAGTTGTGTGGATATTTACAACAACAAAGTCCCGATCGAGGTGACAGGGTGCTTTCTAGGAGAACCTGGAGGCTTCTCCTGAGGGGATCTGACCAGCAAAAGTGGAGTGTGTGTGTTTTTGTGTGTGTGTGTGTGTGTGTGCGCGCGCGCGCTGCGGAGTGTAATGTGACACTGTTGGTGTAAGGTGTGTGTGTGTGACAACCAGTGCTAAGATGCTCTGAGCTGTGGATTCTGTTTATGAGTCTCTGCTGTAGGTACCTCTGTGCTAGGGTGTGTGCTACCAAGGCGTGTGATGAGACGCTGGGTTGTGTGTGTGTGGGTACAGTAGAGGGGGCAAGGAAGACCTGTGCCGTGTACCTATATCCTGGCCAAGGAGTGGGCAATCGTTTATGTCAGGGTGTGTTCCTTCAGCGGTGTGTACAAGGAGCTAGGCTTGGAGCGTTCATCTGGCGAACCGAGGCAGTCTTCTCCCTACAGGAAGGCACGAGGTTGTGTTTGTGTGTCTGGCACTGCCTAGTATCACACCCGATTGTGTTGTAGTTATCTATGGCCACGGGTTGTGTGTCCTCGCTGCTGATCGTGCAGGCGCCGAAGCAGATTCTGAGCTTGGTGACTGTGCCCAGTGGGCGCTGGTGTGCGGGAGGTATGTCTGTGTTCACATATATGTACGGATGAATGTATATGTGCCTGGGTCTGTGCTGTGACTCTTCCAGGTGTCCGCAACGAGCTGGAAGCGCCTGAGTGAGCTGAGCAGATCGCCCAACAAGTGTGTGTGTGCTGGATAATGTTCCTAGCTTGCCTGCTCCTCCGGCAGCCCCTGGCTCCACTGAGGGCCTTGCGCTTCCCCCAAACCCTCTCCATTCCGCGCGCTCCTGGAGTCTCTCTCTCATCTCCGCGGCTTGGAGCGCGCTCGGGTGCGGACGCCGGGGCTGGGGTCCAACTCAGCACCCCCTCCCTTCCCTCGGCTTCTTGCAGTGGACCTCGGAGACTAGGGAACCCCAGCCGCAGCCTCCTCACTCAGTGTCCCCACGACCCCCACCTCAGCCCCGGCGCGCTGGACACCGGCTGGGCCCCGGTCGCCTTGCTCCACCGAGCGCCCCTCCCTCAGCTCCCGCCGGCCATGGCCGCTCTGGGCCCCGAGCCGCCGCCGCTGCTAGATTCTTACCCGCCTCGGGGCAGCACCCGCCGCCCGCCCCGCTGTCCGTGAGCCGCCGCCGGCCCCGGCGCGGGCTGCGGCTCGACACGGCAGGGGCTGGCGCTGCGGTTCAGGCTCCGGCTCCGGCTCCGGCAGGCTGTGTGGGGCGCAGCAGCCAGGCGGCTTCGCGTCCGCGCCGCGCTCCCGCTCCGCTAGTGTGTGAGGCGGTAGCAGCGGCGGCGGCGGCGGCGGCGGCGGAGCCAGCAGCGAGCGGAGCGCACAGCCGGCCCGCCCCCTCCCTCCCCCTCCCTCCCGGCCTGCCCGCCCTCCCCCCCCCCTTAGGCCGGGAGGTGGAGCCGGGACCGCTGTGGTCCCGCTGGGAGGGGACCCTGAGCACCGCTCCCCCAAACAAGTGCCCCCTCCTCTTACGCTTCCCCCACACACACCACCACCACACACTCCTGCCTAAGGCCGGGTGCACTGGCTTCCTTTTCGGCTCTTCTTCACCTTACACTCATCCCACCCAAGCGTCCATCTAGGACCCCGTCGGAAATGCTCTCTCCTGCCTCAAACACCTGTCCCCCCCACTCTGCCTCCTGGAAAGTCAAGGCAGGGGAAGTGTCTCCTCTAGCTCTTCCCCCCAGCATCTTCCCTGGGCAGCTGACCAACCAGGTCCACCCTCTTCCCAGTCAGACCCCCGGGTCACCCCGAGTGGCCCTCCCTTCTCTTTGCGCTCAGGGGAAGTCCGCCCCTCCCCCTCCGGACGGAGCTGCGGTGGGGGTGAGACTGGAAAGGGGACCGTAGAAAGCTTAGGGCAGGGGATCTTGGAGCTCTAGAGTGAGGGCGAGGAAGGTAGGTGTTCAAGTGTGAGGATGAAATGACGCTCCTGATTTGAAGCTGTTGGAGGGTCCCCTCAGCACCTGCCCTCTTGGGCGGTGTAGATAGAGATGCACTTGAGGCGGTGATTTAACACACCTCATAGAGTCAAAGGGATCGCTACCCCGTGAAGTTGCCCAGTGTCACGACTTGTGTCACACGCCCTCACAGTGCCACAGGCTCCCTGTCACACACTGGGCGAGTCACACACCGTGTCACACGCAGTGTCTCACACTCCCAATACTTGGTTTCTAGCGCTCAGCTCTGGCTCTCTGGCGCCATCTTGAGGTGCTTGAGCAGCTTGGGCACTCCCTCTTGCTCAGGTTTTGGTACCCAGGCTGCCAAGTGCCCCAATTCAGTAGGACCTCCTGCCTAGCGCTGCTTTCTAAGCCAAGGCCCCATGTTCCAGGTCAGACGAATGGGGAAGAGCATCTGTAGCAAGGTCTGGTGCTATGTTTGGGAAAGGCACTTACATGAGACGACTGTTCTCTGGGTCTCTGTCATAGCCACCGACCCCCACCCCCACTCCATTTCTGTCCCTCCCTCATTTCCCCTACCTATCTCTTTCCAACCTATCTTTCTTCTGTCTCGTGTTTTTTTTTTCTTCTGCTTTCTCATCTTTCTAGCCTCTGGGCCTCTTTATGTGGGACATTCTTTGAGGTCGGGGTGAGATCTGTAGCTAGCTGAAGAAGCAATGGAGACCTACCATCTGGAAGGGCATCCCTAATCTCCACTCATCTCCCTTCCTGATCTGGACCCTCTACTCGCCCATAGCCCTATCCTTCAGCCCCAGGAGCCCAGCTGGGGTTCTCAACAGGAGACGCAGAATGCTGGTAGGAGGAGGGCCTGTCCTTTAAGTAGCTTTTCTCTGTCCCTTGCAAAACTCGCCCCATCGTAGAGCACAGCACCGAGGAGAAGCAAATCAGTGGGCCGGAGGGAAGAAATCTTCCACAGAGGAGCTGCCCCAGACTCCCTGCCCCCAGCATGTGCCTGCTGCCCACTGCAGCAAACCCGCCCCGGGCTGCTTGCTGGGAGCTATTCAAAGGCTCCTCTGTTCTCCTCCTTTGCTCAGGGCTGAGCAGGATCAGCAGCCTCAGAGCTGGGCAGGAAATGCTAATCTCCCAGATGTTCCCCTCCGTCCTCCCTGCTCCACCACCATCAACCCCTAATCCTGCACCAAGTGGTTGGAATCGAACTGGGCCAAGGCAGTAATAGTAGGGGAAGTGCTTATTAGTCTCTCCTGCTATATGTCCCTTCCTACTCCTGCTGCCAGGTTGTGTCTGTGGGGAACTGAGTTGGGACAATGTAGGTATGAGTATTGGGGCTTGTTTTCCCCTGGGAGGACAGGCAGAACTGACACTTTGAGGAGAATGGTTGGAGAGTAGAGAGGGTAGCGTCTGAAGAAGAGAAGCCAGGCTCTTGGCCCTGTACCAAACTGGGAGGAGGACCAGTTGGCAAGTGAGGCATTGGGGGAGGCTCCTCAAACTGACAGTGATTGAGAGTCCATTTGGGACTGTGTCCAGAGAATGAAGCCTGGGTGCTGCTAGGTAGGAAAATGGCTGGGATGCTTGCTGATATGTGTTTACCTGGGCTGGGCTCTAGCTGAGAAGGCTAGGATACATTGGAATCTGAGACCAAGAGAAAGGCTGTTGCCTCTGTTTGCTGTGATGCTGGCGTGCCTAGGTTGTAACCAGATAATCACAGGACCCAAGAAGCTGTTGTGAAGTAATGGGTTTATATGCCTGTGTGCGTGCTGAAGGGGGGCTGTCACTGAAAAGCCTTTGGTCTGGAAGCTGTAGGTAAGACACTGGTACCCCTGGGACTGGCTATAGCTAAGCTGTTCCGTGTTAATTTGATGTGGTTAGGGCTGTAGCTGAAATACGCTGTGTAGGTCTAGGAGATAAAAAAGCTGTTGCTAGGAGCCTGTACCTGAGAAGCAGGCTGTTCGCTGGGATAAGAGCCGAGCTACTGTTGTATATAGGACTGTAGCTGGCACGCTATTGGTCCTGAAGCTATAGCTGTGATGACAGCGTATTGAGGATTGGCTATAGCTAAGATGCTATTGCCCAGGATTGTGACTGGGCTGTTCTTGTGTGCAAGGCTCTCACTGGGATGCTGTTACGCCTGCAGCTAAAGCTCTGAAGCTCTGGTGTAGCTAGGACGCCATTTCTTGGTAATATAGCTGGACCACTGTTGTGTGGGGGCTGTAGCTAAGACTCCGTTGTCTAGGAGATGAGGAGCTGTTCCCCAAGATGCTGTTCTGGGAGGTAGCATGCTACTGGAGATGGGAGCGGATCAGCTTAGGATGGTCCTCCAGCGGCCATTGCTGGGTCTGGGATGGGCTAGGTGGGGGAGGGCAGGTGAGTCCTGTCTAGAGGTCTGGGAGATGCCAGCAACCTAAGGTCAGGCTGGAGCTGCTGCTCCAGGAGGCCTCGGCAGCTGCTCTGCTGTGGAGCTCAGAAGACTGTTTTCATTACTGTTTTAACTCTTTTTTTAACCTTGTTTTTCTCTCGGCTGCACTTTCGCTCACTCATTAATTTTGGTATTTTTCTCACGGTGCCTCAGCCCCTGTCACGGCTGCCATGGCAACAGGAGGCAGTGTGCATAGTGCCAAAATATCTGATCAAAAAATAACCAAAATAAGCAAACACCAGGATGGCTATACTTGGGGCTATGGCCAAAAAAGTGTTGATGGGTGATATTCTGGAAACCCTTGGTTCTCATGGGAGCCCTTCCACTCCCCCTCTTCTTTAGAGAAGCTTCTGAACCTTCTGATAACCTGGGAGGTTGCTCCCAAGGGATCACATAACATACTTTCCTGGGATTCTGAGATTTTCAGCAGTCCTTGGTCAAGCGACAGCTTTTCCTGGGCTTAGCATATGAGGAGAGAGTAAGATCTAAGAGTCTCCATACCTTCCCTAGTAGAATCCTTCTGCACCCACCCACCTACCCACCCACTCACCCCTCCCCTGCCCTGTCTTAGGCTTATCCCTCCTCCTCTGTTCCTAGCCCATGCTTGGTCACCTCCACTTTCCTCTTTTTTTCATCCATCTTAAAGGGATGGACTGAGGCAAGAAAACTGCCGTCCCTCAGACCACCCTAGCCATCCCCAGCTCCTCAGTGAGTAGAGAAGGGTGCCATTAAAGAACTTAACAGTACTAGGTATCTGGCCACCTCTAGCATTGCCTTCCTAAGGGTGGTTCCTCAGCACCCCAAATACTCTAACCCCACTCTTATTTCCTCTCTCATTTCTTATTTCCCTGGAGAGATATCCTCTCCAAAGGACAGATTCTAAAACGAAGAGAACCGTGGGTGGCAAGGGAGGAAGAATCAGAAGTCTTGGTATTACCTGTCCTGTGTCCCCCACCTCGTCCTTTAACCCTCACTAATGATCCCTCTGTGGGAGCTTGTCTGTCTGTAGCACTGGGAATTGGGGGTATAAGAGGGAACCCCTTAATCATTCAGTTACATCTCTCTCTGTTCCTGTGCCCCACTCCCAACACACCTGCTTTCCCTCTGGGAATGCCGAGAGAACTTGTTTCCTGATCTTCACTTTCAATTTCTTTTCTCCCCTCCCTTCAAGAGCAGTAGTGGCCTTGGCCTCCTGGCAGAGCCTTCCTAGCCCGTTTCCATAGAAACCTGGTAGGTTGTGCAGTGCAGGAGTGGGAGGGGAGACAGAAGGAAAGAGGGACCAGGCCTCAAGGGCAGCCCCAGATGAAGTAACATGGGTACTGAGAGAACGTGGGGATCTGCTCCATCCAGAGTGGGACCCTGCTTTGGGGAGGGGAGGTAAGAGGTAGAAAATGCCTGCTAGATTCTACTTGTGTGCAGTTTGCCCTGCTGCCTCCTGAGAAGGGAACGCAGAACTATCTTCGCTTGGCACAGAGAAAGGGAATCTCTCTCTGTCTCTCTGTCTCTCTCTCTCTGTCTCTCTCTCTCTCACACACACACACACACACACACACACACACACACACACACATATGCCACCATCTTCACCTCTTTAAGATCCTTGTTTATCAGAAACTGCTTAATTGGGAATGACTTTCTTCCCAGGCAGGACCCATTAGTCTCTAAGACAGGGACCATGGGACACCTCTCCCCCAACAGCTCCTCATCCTTCTTAGCCCAGCGACTTGGAATTAGAAGGCTGGGCAGCCCCAGGGGACCCAGTGGCCTCTGCTGACCTCATGGCGTGCAGCTCTCAAAGGCCTCATTCATGTCTGGGGGCTGAAGGCACCATTGTCCCCCCCCCCCGCGGGGGGGGGCATGTAGCTTGGGGACTGAGGGGTCTCGACTCAGAAGGAAGGAATGCGTCTGGAGAAGTTGCCCGCCCCTCCGGGGAGGGGGCCTCTAGTTTCAAGGTCCCCACCAGATCTCAGTCGGGACCCTTTCGTGACCCCAAGTTGGGTCCCCTGTAGTTCCCAGCAGCCTTCGCGCATCCCTTGAGGGTGGGGACTGCTGCGGTGTTAGAAAAGGGGCGGGCGAAGTCTGGCCCCACCTCTCTGCACTCGGGAAAAACCAGTGCAGAGTCGGGAGCTGTCCAGCACTTCAGGTTTGAGAAACTGCTAATTCGCCTAGGTGCCTATAGACACGGGCTCTGGAGCCAACCCTAAGAGCTCATGAAGTCTTCCTCACCTAAGTTAAGACCTCAGGCTACAACTATCCTAGGTGGGCTTGGATGCTCTGGCGGGGAGCGGGAGGGGGGATCCCTCGATGCTTAGAACTGTCCTGGGGAGCAACATGCCCTTACTCTATCTCAGGAGAACCGAAGAAGAGATTGTTATGAGACTGCTCCTCCGAACACAGTCTCAGATCGGAGCAGGAAAAAAAAAAAAACCCTCGGAGTTCAGGCCTTGCATCCCCTCCCCCACCTCTCTGCCTATGCCCGCTTTCCTCCCTCTCTCCTCCCTTCCCTCCTCTTTTCCTCCCTGCTGGGTTGGGGGCTGCTGAATTATCATTTCTCAGTTCTACTAATGTGCTCCCTGCTGCGGGGAGGGATCATAATTCTGGGAGATGATTAAGTTTCAAATTGTTTTTCTTTCTGTTGTTGAAGATGAGGCTTTAATATGATCCCTCCTCGGTGGGGGAAAGCACCCCATCTCCCCTCTTTTAATACTTTTCTCAGGACAATACCTTTGGGGGTCCCCTCTAGACTTTCGGCTGTTTAAATTAGTAAGGGAAGTGAGGGGTACAAACTGACCCTTGACTCAAAGGGGAGTTCATACAGTGTACTGGAAAGAATTTAGACAAACAAGTATTCAACTCTTATCTCTGTCACTTACTGCCCCTGTGATTAAGCTCCTTCAACTTTCTGAGCCCCAGTCTCTTCATCTATTAAATGGGCTCATGGAGTGTTAGTGAAGATAAAAATGTTCAGTGGAGTTTGGCTTATGCCGAAACTCCATAAATGTTGGTAGTATGCCCCATGCTGTGTTACCCTGCTCCCAGAACCTCCCTGAGTTGGTTCTGTAAATGTTTATAAAATGTCTTCTATTTTCCAGGCATTTTGCAACAGCCATGAAGTGACCCATATGTCCCTCAAACACCCCTTCATCCACCTCCTTCCCTCACTTCAGCTTAGCTTCACTCCCATTGTAACCTGTCTACTTTTGCTCTGCCATTGTGGTTCCCTGTCCATTCTTCCTTCCTTCCTTCTCTCTTTCTCTTATTGTCACCTCGATTCTTTCTTTCTTTCTTTCTTTCTTTCTTTCTTTCTTTTGTATACAACATTCTGCCTCGATGTATGCCCACACGCCAGAGGAGGGAGCCAGATCTCAGTACAGATGGTTGTGAGCCACCACGTGGTTGCTGGGAATTGAACTCAGGACCTCTGGGAGAGCAGCCAGTGCTCTTAACCTCTGAGCCATCTCTCCACCACCCCCCCTCTTTTTGAGACAGGATTTCTCTATGTAGTCCTAGCCATCCTGGAACTCACTCTGTGGACCTCACTCTGTAGATCAGGTTGGTCCCAAACTCAGAGATCCACCTGCCTCTGCCTCCCAAGTGCTGGCTTTAAAGGCGCGTGCCACCAAGTTCAGCTGTCCCCTGGATTTTTATCCTTCTAACATACATGCCTCTTTTGTCTTCATCATTGTTCATGTCACTGAGGCCACCAGAGTGGGAAAAAAAGGAAGGTGGGAGTTTTCAAAGGAAGAGAGAGAATCTTTTTTCTTTCTTTCTTTCTCTCTCTCTCTCTTTTTTTGTTTTTTTTGGTTTTTTGAGACAGGGTTTCTTTGTAGCTTTGGAGCCTGTTCTGGAACTAGCTCTTGTAGACCAGGCTGGCCTCGAACACAAAGATCTGCCTGCCTCTGCCTCCCGAGTGCTGGGATTAAAGGCGTGCGCCAACACCACACAGCAAGAGAGAGAATCTTAAGTCATGATTTATGTGTGTAAGTCTGTAATGTACTATGCGTTCAACAGTGAATGTTGACCATATAGCAGACTTCTAAACATTGACATCTACACTGCAAGCTTACTTGTCTGCTTATCTCCTTTAGGAGCTGTCTTACTAAGGGTTTCTATTGATGTGAAAAGACACCATGACAGGGCAATTCTTCTTCTTCTTTTTAATATTTATTTATTTATTATGTATGCAATATTCTTTCTGTGTGTATGCTTGAAGGCCAGAAGAGGGCACCAGACCTCATTACAGATGGTTGTGAGCCACCATGTGGTTGCTGGGAACTGAACTCAGGACCTCTGGAAGAGCAGGCAATGCTCTTAACCACTGAGCCATCTCTCCAGCCCCCCAGGGCAACTCTTCTAAAGGAAAACATTTAATTGTGGTTGCCCACTTACAGTTTCAGAGATTTAGTCTGTTATCATCATAGTGGACCATGGTGGCACACTGGCAGACATGGTGCTGGAGAAGGAGCTGAGAGTTCTATATCTTGCAGGCAACAGGAAGTGAGCTGAGACACTGGGTGTAGCTTGAGCATACTTGAGACCTCAAAGCCTGCGTCCACAGGGACACACTACCTCCAACAAGGCCACACCTACTCCAATAAAGCCACACCTCCTGATAGTGCCACTCCCTTTGGGGGCCATTTTCTTTCAAACCACCACAGGAGCCATAAGCCCCTGAAATATGTCTGCTTCTTTGACTATCTGTCTCTCTTATCTGTCTCTGCATCTCTACCTTATAAAAATGTATTATTGTTATATTAGTCATCGTTCTTAAAAATTTATTTATTTAACTTTTTTATGTGTATTGGTGTGAAGATGTCAGGCCACCTGGAACTGGAGTTACAGACAGTTGTGAGTAACCATGTGGGTGCTGGGAATTGAACCTAGGTCCTCTGGAAGAGCAGCCAGTGCTCTTAACTGCTAAGTCATTTCTCCAGCCAATATATTAATCATCTTTATTGAGATATAACTGAGATAAAAATGCTGATGGTTGCTGTAGGAAATCTTACAGCTTGTGGTTACTGGGGTGTAGCCTCTTATACTATAAATGTGGGTGCAGAGCCTGTGTCTGCTCCTTTTTCTTTCTTCCCTGGCTGCTTTTTCGAATTGCTAGGTTGCTGGATTCTCTCTCTTTCTCCACCTTTCTTCCTCCCAGCATTCAATTCTGTCTTCCCCACCTACCTAAGTTCTGCCTTATCAGCTAGGCCAAGGCAGTTTCTTTATTCATTAACCAAGGAGAGCAACACACAAACAAAAGGAACTCCTACACCAGATAGTTAGTTACTTAGTTTTTCTGAGACAGGGTTCCTCTGTGTAGTCCTAGCTGTCCTGGAACTCTGTGGACCAGGCTGGCTTCGAACTTAGAGATCTTACTGCTTCTGCCCTCTGAGTGCTGGTAATAAAATAATGTACTGTCTCCCCATCCCCGTGTGTGTGTGTGTGTGTGTGTGTGTGTGTGTGTGTGTGTGTGTACATACATCACAGTACACATGTGGAATCAGAAGACAACTTGGGGGAGTCAGTTCTTCCCTGCCACCATGTAGGTTCTGGGACTTGAACTCAGATCATCAGATTTGGCAACAGACACCTTTACCCACTGAGCTATTTTACTGGCCCAAATTGCACACATTCAGTACATATAATTTGAGGAGTTCGGATGTCCCTGTTTTCTCAAGTGAGAAAGCTTACACTATATTAATAAGAGAATCTGTCTTATGGTAGCCGTTTTTGTTTTTGTGGGCCACAGTTTGCTTGTGTTAAGGACAGTTTCACTGAGCTACAGGGTCGGTGAAATTTACAATGTAAATTTAAATTATCTAAAGTTAATTTTTATTAAACAGCTTTCTCTGTTTCTTTGGGTCTTCATTTCCTTATGACGGCTCCTGCATCAGACAAAACACTAAATACCTATATCTCGTTTTCTTCTGTCATTCTGTCTCTTGTTAAAGCAATCTGAGCTATAGACTTAATCAGTGATTTAAAAAATGTCTTTTCTCCAACACTGGCTTTTGTTTGTTTGGTTTCAGTTTGTTTCACTTTATGACTGTGTGAGGGTTCAGTTCAGTATAGGAAATAGAAACCTTTCTAAGTATTTTAAACGGGAGGGAGTTATTTTAGGGAATTAGTGATTCCACAATAATTGAAAGGGCTTGAGAGATGAACTCCCAGAATCTGCACCAGGAGAGCTAGAATGTTTGCCGTGACTGGCAAAATTAGAAATCAAAAGGCCACAATGGTGGAACTATTGATTTAAAGAATGCTTTGCCAGAGATTTGCTCTCCAGGAATTAGGAAGCAGAGATCTGCAAGCTGGAATGGCTCTTACAAGAGAATTCCACGTCTCTAGGGTTCTACTTAACAGCGAAGATCCGGGCAGACGGTGGGGTGGGTAAAAGTGTTTGAATGGTCTGAGTGTGATTTCCAGAACTCACGTGGTGGAAGGAGAGAACAGGCTCCTGCAAGCTGTCCTCTGGCCTACACGTGTGCACACACAGTAACGTAGTGACATGTTGGGAAAACAAAGCCAGGGACAACAGAAAGGCTTCTTCCTTCTTCCTGCCATCTGGTGACTTAAGTGCCCTGATGTTAAGGGGGTCAAAGGAATCAGACCAGATCTTTAGGATTCTCATTAGAAGAAAGCAGGAGCAGAACACAGTGGCACACACTTACCATTCCAGCTACTTGGGAGGCTTAAACAGGAGGACTGTGAGGTCCAGGCTTGCCTGAGTGAGTTCAAGGCCAGTCTCGGATAAAAAGTAGAAAGAATTCTGGGGACCTACTTCGATGTTATAGTACTTGCTTAAGGCTCTAGGCTCAATCTCCAGCACGCACAGACACGCATACACCCCAGAGAAGGAAGAAGGAACAGGACCGTCTGCCATTGGTCTGTCCGTAACTAAGCAGGTAGTATGAGACCGGGACAGGGTGAAAGGATGAGACAGAAAGTATCTGTCTCAGACCAAGTTTCAGCAGTGCAAATCTACAGTTATAATCATCTCACACTGATCTCAGTTCTAATTTGGAGCTAAGGAAACCAGGCTCTGAGATTCGCCGGAAGAGCAAAACTAAGGACAGACAAGACAGTGGCCTCAAAGTCAAAGCTATGATGTTCTCGCTGCCCGCAAAGAGCTGACTGTGTTACATGATAATCCAAGGCCCTGAGCGTAGCCCCCTGGTAACAATGGCAGCTTCTCTTATGCTATCTGGTGTGGGTCTGTGTGGCTCCATGCAGTCCACCTGCCACCAACCTTATGACCATCATTCTGCAACAAGGCCTAGGACTCCCCTGAGGGATGCAGAAGGAAAACACTCTGAGTGTTTTCAAAGGCTCATCTTTCAAGCAGGAGGGCCAGGAGTCTACGAAAACACCAAGGAATTGATGTTCCCCTGCTGTTGGTGTTCGCTTCCTTCTGAAATAACAGATGTTTGGGCATCCCTCCTCTGAGGCCAGGAGTCAGGAGACAGGGCCTGGGGGTTGTAAGGAAACTGTGGCATCTGCTGACATTCTAGATACATCACAAGTCCACTAAATGGCATCACTGCATGTCTGTTGAGTGAATATTAAAATGTAAGGACTAGGGGTGGCTCGGCTCCCTGGTCCCCTAAAGAGTTTAGGGAGGGACAGTAGTATATCCTGGGTTTAAAAACCTGGCCTTACAGTTGTGCTGTAACTCTCTGTCATTTCTTAATTGTGTAACCTTAGGCCAATTATTTCTTCTCTCTGGGCTTGTTCTTCCAGCTATAAAATGGAAATAATTATGTTCCTATCTCACAAGGTGGTTAAGAGGATTGGCTGGGGTGATGATGTGTGATAGATACAAAACACTTGGCCAGTGCGTGATACATACTGAACTTTTGATGGATAGTATCTGCTAGCATTTTTGCAATGATTAACAGTATATGTCCTCAGGAACAGATACTTTTCATTAAAAAAAAAAATGATGGAAAGGGGACCTTCTTCATCCCTCCGAGGCTTTTTCTGAACAGGCTCAGTCACTTTCTGGAGAAGTGAGGATCCGGATTAGGTGAGGATGCTCCTTGAAACCTGCTCTCCCTTCTGAGTAATCTTCCTTTTTATCCTAGCTCAGTCCCCTGTGGTCCCAACAGGCTTTTAACACGCACGTGGAGGATGGCATGGGGACATCCCGGCAGTGGGGAAGGGAGGGTGTGATATTAAGAGTCGGAAGATCAGCAGGACTTAGAACCATCATCTCTGACCTTTATGCCCCCCATCTCTTTCTCTGTTCTCCTTTTCTCAAACCCTCCAACTAAGTTTATTGAATATGTACTCTTTAGCAAGCATTATGCTGGCACTGAGGGCATAGAAGAGGAAGCACGACAGCCACTGTCTATTTAGACACGTGAATAACACCTATAACAAATGGAACCACACAAGCATATTGGTTGCAAATGTAATAGCTTCATGTAAGAAAAATGATGGGGGGGGGGTAATAAGGGTGAATAATGGGAAAACTTGCCCTCCCTTGCTAGGGAAGTCCAAGCGGAACCAGACCAGAAGAATGATTAAGAATCAGCCAGACAAGGAGAAGGAAGTTCCCTGGGCAGTAGGGAGTTCCTGCCAAAATGTTAGATGATAACTTTATGGTGTGATGCCTTGACCAGAGGTATTTGATTCTCAGCTGGGAACTCCCAAAAGAATAAATATTTAATGGTGGGATTTGTGAAGGCATGCGACCTGCTGATAGAATCAGGAGACCTTCTCATTGGGTATCCAACCAGATCATGTGGCTAAGGAGGTCTATCTCTGGGAATGGGGTGTGTGTGTGTGTGTGTGTGTGTGTAAAAGAAAGTAGAAGTGTGGATGTTTCTTTGTGACAGTAAACATCAGTGCAGGTGTGCCTGAGTATATGCAGAGCTATAGTTAATAATTCTGGCATCTGGACCAATTGACAGAAACACACACTGAAATTCAGGAGCACACCAGCTCCTGAATGGAGGACTGCAGAGAAGGGAGACAACTTTTTCACCTGCACAGGAGCCAACAATTGAGCTCTATGTCCTCGCCAGTGCACGTCCTAGGTCATTCATCCTGGCCAAGTGTAGAACACAAACTAGCCAGCACTTCTCGAGAAGCATTGGTACTGAAAGTGGAGGAGGGGAGAAGGCTTTAAAATCTGTAATCTTTTGGAAAATTATTCTTTTAAAATGTTGACCTTCCTCTATAGTTTTGCTCCTGGACAAAGTGAGTTCAGTTTATTAACACACTAAATGTACACATGCATATATGTGTGCTGGTAGTGTGTATTTCTGCATGTACACATGCACGTATGTGTGCCGGCATTATGTGTTTCTGTGTAGCTGAACAGGTGTCTGGGCTAACAGTGTGCAGAGTGGTAAGAAGTCCCGTGAGCCAGTGGTCAACACTAGCATTCCCCTGCTCCTCTGTCCCCTCCAGGGGCTCAGCCCTCCCACTATGCCCATCTCCACTGCTCTTATGAAAAACAGCGGCTGGAATGAGCTGCACATCAGGCCTGAGTCCCTTCATATTAGTGACAGACTGAAAATATACTGACCGCAACAATACAGACAGAAATAATATGCTCACATCCACCTCCATCCCATAAAGCGAGTGGAACCTGGGCCCATTGCAGTGAATGAGCTTCAATAATTCATCCCAGCTGCTGATGTGGTATTGACATAAAGCTAATTTAACACTGGAGGAGCCAGGGAAAGTAAGGAGCAATTACGCCTTCACCTGAGGCATGGTCTTTCAGCTAGCTCTGATGCTGCGCCGGAAGCCAACTCCCAAAATAGGAAAAGTGCTAGGGAGGTCATTGGCCCCCTTCTCTCCTTGAATACAGTCGACTTTCTGAAAGTGTGTTTGGTTTTACCTTGCTCATTGTCTGTGCTTGTGTGCACATGCATTCATATGCACAGGTCGAGGTTAGAAGTCAATCTCAGATGTCATTCCCCAGGAGCTGTTCATTTTTGTTTTGGGGTGTTTCATTTTGTTTTGGGGTATTTAATTTAATTTTGTTTTGTTTTGTTTTGTTGTTTTGTTTGAGACAGGGTTTCTCATTGGCTTGGAGCTTGGTGAATAGGCTAACCTGGCCAATGAACCCCCAGGGAACCTACTATCTCTGCCTTCCCCAGTTCTGGGATTATCAATACATGTCCCCACACCCAGACTGTTTAATGTGCATTTTGGAAATCAAACTCAGGTCCCATGCTTGCAAGGCAAACATTTTACTGACGTGTTATCTCCCATCTTCCCCTGACATTTTTTGAGACAGGATCTCATACAGCTCATTCATTTTTTATGTGTGTGAGTGCCATGTTTGAGCGTGTGTGTCAGTGTGTGAACATGTATGTACGTACATGTGTGTGCAAGTGCACATGTGTGCATATATGTAGAGACCCAAAGTGGGAGGTAGATGCCTTCCTTGATCACTCCTCACTTTATTTACTAAGGCAGAATCTTGCTGAACCCAGAGCCCACCAGTTCCTCCTAGCTTCTCCCGTGGTCCTGTCTCTGCCCCTCAAGTGCTAGTATTACAGGCAGACTGCCATGCCTGCCCAGTGTTCACATGCATTCTGGGGATCCAAACTCTTGCCCTCATGCTTGTATAGCAAGTATTTTGCTCATTGAACCATCTCCCTGGTCTTATCTTTGAACTTTTGATCCTCCTGTTTTTACCTCCCAGGTTCTGATATTGCAGGCATGTGCCATCATACCTGGCATGGTAACAGTGTTCTTGAACAAAGACTGCCACTTCTGTTTCTAGACTTTCTAATAGTCAAAAGAGATGTTTCTTTAAGATTTCTTTATTCTTTCCTTCCTTTTCTGAGACAGGGTTTCTCTGTGTAGCCCTGGCTGTTGTGGAACTCACTCTGCAGACCAGGCTGGCCTCAAACTTAAGAGATCTGCCTGCCTCTGCCTCTGCCTCTCAAGTATTGGAATTAAAGGTGTGTTCCACCACCACCCAACCCAAGAGATGTTTCTTAGATAGATCAAGGTATGTCCTGTCTCTCTTTGCACAGAATAAAACCCTCTAGCACTTTCCACTGGGTACGGCAAATGGACAAGTGAGGCTGGAGACAGAGGAAGCTGTGGCCAACATCTTAAATGATGCCCGACATTCCATGTCTTTATCCTCAAAAACAAACATCAGGTCTGGGTTGTACTCAGTGGCAGAGCAGTTGCCTAGAATGCATAAAGGCCCCAGTTCAACCCCTAGAATTCATAAAAATTAAGTAAAAGCCACTCATCTGACATCACAGAGATGCTGAAATTCTTATTTTCAATTATTAAAAAATATGGAAAGGGCTAGAGATGTAGCTGAGGAGTAGAGTGCTTGCCTAGCATTCACAAGGTCCTGAGTTCAGGACATAGCGCCACCAAAACTCCTCCAAAAACTCAGCATCTATTGGCATCAGATTCAGTGAACAGATAGGATCCTTGCCATCGGAGGGTTGGAAGCTCAGTGGGAGAGGCAGGCATCAAACAGGTAAACCCGTGAATGAGTAGATAATTGCCGATTATTACCAATGTGTTTTGTTTCTATTTATGCATTCATTCATCCACTCAGCTAGCAATCCACACAAGAGAAATAATAACAGTAAGCAACAGTTCGGAATGGCAATGCCTCTCAGTGCCCCGAAAGGTGAATGGTGTGGGAAGGCCAGAGGAGGATCAGACTCGGGCAGGGAAAGCTCTGTGGCTAATGCTTTACTTTTTCCTGAGGGTAAGTGGGTAACTTTACCAGAGCTGGTGGGAAAAAAGGAATTGTGTGTGTGTGTGTGTGTGTGTGTGTGTGTGTGTGTGTGAGAGAGAGAGAGAGAGAGAGAGAGAGAGAGAGAGAGAGAGAGAGAGTTGGGGGCCTGGTCAGTTCAAATCTTGCCTCTGCCATTTTTAAACCGGTTGGGTGACCTTGGACAAGTTATTTCTTTCAACTCTCAGTTGCCCCATCTGGAAGACAGAAATGATCAAGAAATGATCACATCTCTCGCTTTATAGACTTGTTGTGAAAAATTAAGTGAAATAACATTCTAAAGTGCTTACCAAGGCTTGGCATATGGTAAGTGCCAATAAATTACTATTATTGCTATTATGATTATCCTCAAGCGTCTTTATTACCCCCAGGCTTTGACACAGTTTGTTCCATCTGCCTGGATCACACCCTGTTTCCTGCATTCATTCACACTTGCTTTTCAGGTAACACCTGAGATATATTTCTATGGCTGGGAGGATGTTTCTAGCTTCTAGATCAGTAGCACATGTGAAAAACACCATGTGAGGCCTTTTAAGCAGCTCAGGGGGCAAACCCTGCACATAGGCCTAACAACCTGAGTTACTCCCTGGAACCCACATAAAGGTGGAAAGAGAGAACTGAGGCAACCAAGCTGTCCTCTAACCACATTGAACACCCTGATTCCTGCATACTCACTGGGGTACATGCATGCTACTATACTGAAGCACACTTGGTTTGAATGAGGATGGCCCCATATGCTCATATATTCGAATACTTAGTCCCAGTTGGTGGAACTGTTTGGGAAGGATCAGAAGGTGTGACCTTGTTAAAGGAGGTGTGTCACTGGGAGTGGGCTTTGAAGTTTCAAAAGCCCACATCATTCTCAGTTAACTCTGTCAACTCTTATGTCTGTCTCTGTGTCTGTGTCTCTGCCTCATGTTTATGGATCAGATGTAAGCTCTCAGCTACTGTCCAAGACCATTCCTGCCTGCTGCCATGCTTCCCACCATGATGGCTATGAATCTGACCCTCTGGAACTGTGAGTGCCAAATTAAATGCACATAACCTTGGTTATGATGTTTTGTCTTCCAGTAGAAAGATAACTAAGACACACATGCTCACATGCATAATAAATAAAAATGATTTGAAATTACTGTGTGAGACAAAAGATATAGCTCATTAGTAGAGCTTTTGCCCAGCATGTGTGAGGTCTCTGGGTTCATACTCCTCTCCCACACACAAATAAATAAAATTTATAAGAAAAAGTCTCTCTCTCTCTCTCTCTCTCATGTGTGTTCATGCATGTGTGTGAGTATACACTCACGTGATAACGAAACAGCTGTTCAAACTTGATAAAGTGCCGTGGCCAGGCAATAGCACTTGGAGAAATGGAAACTGAATGAGACACATTCATTCTCCTTCCTATCCGCAACTTCTTTGTAAGTCTAAAATTACCCCCCCCCCGAAAAGTTATTTTAAAATAAAGATTCTGTGCCAAACCACAGTGACATGTCATTTCATACTATCAAAAAGAAAGAGGAAGAAAGAAGAGAGGGAAAAAACCAATCTCAGAAAATAACAAGTATTAGTGAGGATATGAAGAAATTGGAAACCGTACAGTTGACAGGAATGTTAAATGACAAGGTTTCTTTGAAAACATAGTATGTTTTCATATAAAATTTCATTAAAAATTAAAAACAGGGCTGACAAGAAGGTTCAGATGGTAAAGGCACTTGCCACACAAGCCTGGGGATCTGAATTTGGTCCCTGGAGCCCTCAGAAAGGTGAAAGGAGAGAACCAATTTATGGAATTGTCCTCTGCCTCTACACATGCGCTGTTATACCCCCCCACACACACACACAGTGAGTGAATAAAATTCTGAAGTTAAAACGGTCAACTTTAGTTCATGTGTATTTTACTCATGTATTTATTTTTTCAGTCACTCCTGGGTTCTGGCTTCATATCTTTTGATTCAGTGCAGCAATAAAAAAGTTGATCCAAAAGTTCATGTCAAATTGCAGGGGCCCTATAAAGTCAAAACAACTTTGAAAAATAATAAGTTTAGAGGACTCACACTTGCTGATTTCAAAGCTACAATTGCCAAAATAGTCTGATACTAGATTAAGGATAATGCATCTACCAAGATGATAGAATTGAAGCCTTGCATGTTGACTCACACCTTTAATCCCAGCACTTCAGAGGCAGAGACAGGCGGATTTCTGTGAGTTTGAGGCCAGTTGTTTCTTTATGGCAAGTTTTTAAGAAAAAAAAAATAGAATTGAGGGCTCAGGAAAAAAGCTCTCATACAACTGTGGTCAACAGATTTTTAGTTCCAAGAACAAAATGATTCTTTTATGATGCTGGGACAACTGGATATCTATATGTACAAGAAAAAAAAAGTTAGAGGTTGGGCAATGATAGCAAGGCCATAAACTCAGCAATTGGTAGGCTGGAGTAGAAAGGTCTCAGTTCAAGACTAGCCTAGGCTATGTCAGGACCTTATTTCAAAACAAACAAACAAGCACATAAAAATCCCAGAAATTGGTGCCCCTATTGTGATGGTTAATTTTGATTGGCAGTTTGATTGACTCTAGGAGCAGCTAAGACACACTTCTGGGTGTTGTCTATGAGGGTGGTTTCAGAGTGGCTTAATGGAAAAGGACAGCCCCACCCTGGCTGTCGCCAACACCATTCCACAGGCTGGAGTCTCAGACTGAACGAAAAAGGGGAAGCCGAGCAGCAGCGTTCATCTCTCTGACCCCTAACCACAGGCTGCCCCCAGTCCTGCTGCAGCGTCCTCCCTGCTAGAGTGCACTGTGAGCCCAGAAAAGCCCTTCCTTGAGTGGCCTTTGCCAGACACTTCATCACAGCATTGTCTCAGGAAGTAACTGTACACCACCTGACACCATGCACAAAGATGTATAAAGAGTTTCCAGATGGCTGGACACTCCTGGAGAGGGCATGGGTGTTCTACCCTCATGACCACATGCCTTGACCTAGCTTTTGCTTCCACAGAGCTGTTTGTATGCATCCTTTAATACATTGCTTGACTCATAGACAGGTAAACATCTTATGTCCATATGGTATTCCTGATCAAGCATTTAATTTCTACCAGAACCCAGAAACAAACTTGGGAACTGGTTTCTCAAAGTATGAACATGGTTGTGTCAGAAGGCATATCTAAGTGGGAGGTGGTGGTGCACGCCTTTAATCCCAGCCCTCGGGAGGCAGAAGCAGGTGTATCTTTGTGAATTTGAAGCCAGCCTGGTGTATACAGCAAGTTCCAGAATGGCCAGGGATACACAGAGAAACCCTGCCTTGAAAAACCAAAATAAACCAAAAAGAAGAACAAGAACAGGAAAAGGGCATATCTGCAGGTAAAAGAAGAGACATACCAGCATCTTCCTCTCAGGGATTTCCAGATGGTCCATGAATGTCCCTATCTGCAGCAGACACTTAGAGCACTGCTGAATTGGTGGTCATAAGACCAAGCGAGAAAGCAGCTTATGGTATACCTATATTAGCTGCAAAACTTTTCCTGTTCCAGTCCTGTGCTAGTTTCCTACTGGTGTGTAACAGGTTGCCACAACTTAGTGGTGATAACAAAAACAAACCAACAAAAACCTTAACTCCTCATGGAACTAAATATAAGAGCAAGAACTTTAAGACCTCTTCGACTAACACACGAGGGTACATTTTCATGACCGTTGAATTTAACAATGGTTTCTTTTCCTTCCTTTCTTCCTTCTTTTCCTTTGAGATAGATTCTCGCTAACCCAGGTTAGCCTCTTACCAGCCCTCACAATAGAAGTGCGAATGCCTCGCTGGCAATAGTTTCTTAAATATGGTGCTGAAACCACAAGCAATGAGGCCAATGAGATGGCTCAGAGGGTAAAATGCTATCTGCCAAGTGTGGTGAGCTGAGCTTGATCTCCAGGACTTACGTGGTGGAAGAAGAGAACACACTTCCGCAGGTTATCCTCTGACCTTCACATTTGGGCTGTGGCACGCCTGTGCCCCTCAATCAGTCAATATAATGGTAACAATAATAATAAACCAACTACAAACAGCAATCTGGGGTTAGCAGTATTGCCTGTAATCTCAGTACTTGGGTGCTAAAACAGGAGGATTTTAAACTCAGGTTATCCTGGGCTTATAGTGAGATTATTTATAAATAAATAAGTAATTAAGTAAGCAAGCAAACAAACAAATAAATAAATAAATCTGGGTGGCAGTGACACACGCCTTTAATCCCAGCACTCAGGGGGCAGAGACAGGTGGATCTCCGTGAGTTCAAGGCCAGCCTGGTCTGCAAAGTGAGTTCCAGTACATTTTCCAAAGCTACATAAAAACCGGGTCTCAAAAAACCAAAATAAGGGCTGGAGAGATGGCTCAGAGGTTAAGAGCACTGATTGCTCTTCCAGAGGTCCTGAGTTCAATTCCCAGCAACCATATGGTGGCTCACAGCCATCTATAATGAGATCTGGTGCCCTCTTCTGGCATACAAACATACATGGAAGGAATGTTGTATACATAATAAATAAATAAATCTTTAAAAAAAACAAAATAAATAAACACATAGGCACATGTATAAATAACAAAAAAATACACAGACTATATCAAAATTCAAAATGTTTGTATTAATAATATTATCCCAAAGTTAAAATAAAGACCTTTCGATTCTAATTGCAAATTGTATATCATCCAATGAACTTCTGGTATTCAGAATATATTAAGAATCATTCCAACTCAACAATAGAAGAACAACTCAGTTCTTAAAGTGAGCAAAGGATTTAACTAGGTACCTGTTTTAGTTACTGTTGTGAAGAGGCACCATGACCAAGGCAACTTACAGAAGAAAGCATTTCATTGGGGCCTTCCTTACAGTTTCAGAGGGTTAAGCCAAGATCATCATGGTGCGGAACATGACAACAAGCAGGCAGGCACGGTGCTGAGCAGTAGCTAATATCTTTTAATAATAAGTACTTCATATATTTTCTACAGTCGCAGAAAGCGAGCAAGTTGGGCCTGGTGTGGTGGGCTTTTGAAACCTCAAAATCCGCTCCTAGTGGTACATCTCCTCTAACAAAGACACATCTCCTAATCTTTCCTAAACAGTCCTCCAACTGTAAACCAAATATTCCAATGTATGCGCCTAGGTGGGCCATTTTTTTTCAAATCAGTATCTCTCCAAATAAGATATATAAATGGTCATTAGATACATGAAAAGATGCTCATCAGTACTGGTCACTATTGAGATGCAGATCAGAGATACATGAGTTACTGCCTCACATCCATGATGACAGTTACAGTTACTGGGAATCACAAATGTTGGCAAGAATGTGAAGATATGGTTATCTGTGCTTTCAAACAGAAACCATAGTGGAACAGCTAAATAGTTGACAACCGAAGTGGTTTGGTGACTCTTCAAGAAGTTAATATAGAGCGGGGTGTGGCCATGCACACCTGCAATCCTGACAGTTGGAAAGTGGAGGCAGGAGGACAGGGGAGTTCAAGAGTTCAAGACCAGCCTGGGTTACATGAGACCTTGTCTCCAAACAAACAAACAAATAAACAAAATGCCCCCAAAAGCTAGATAGAGAATTACCATATAACCCAGCAATTTCATTATTGGATGTGGACCCAAGAGAATTGAAAACACCTAATCAAACAAACTATGTTATAGAAGGTTATCTGCAAATCATCCACCCAATGAGACTCCAATGTAAGAATGTTCGTAGCCATGGGGTGGGACCTACCCAAATATCCAACAGTGGATGAACAGCTAAAATAATTCAACAATCAAAATAAATGAAATATTGACTAACCATATAGATATGCCTCAAAAACATATGAAGGGCCGGGCGGTGGTGGCGCATGCCTTTAATCCTAGCACTCAGGAGGCAGAGGCAGGCGGATTTCTGTGAGTTCGAGGCCAGCCTGGTCTACAAGAGCTAGTTCCAGGACAGGAACCAAAAAACTACGGAGAAACCTTGTCTCGAAAATCAAAAACAAAAAAACAAAACAAAACAAAAAAACATATGAAGTGAAAGAAACCAGATATGAAAAGTCACATACTGCTTCGTTTTATTTATATGAAATGTCCAGGATCCACAAATCCACAGAAATAGACTACCGGTTACTGGCTGGAGTACCTGGTTCTTAAGGGTAGAATGTCTTTGATGGCTGGTAAAAGTGTTTTAAAAGTAGATAGAGGTGTGATTGCACACCATTGGAAAAACACTAAAGGGCGTTGGAGTGTGCACACGCTGATTTTTCCCTTAGCTACATTTTATCTCTTCTTTAAAAGCAGTTTGCTTGTGACCCACTTTCAATTGCATTTTACTTTATTCATTAATACTGTGTGATGAGAGAGTGCAGGCTCCTGCATGTCACAGCACTTGGGTGGATAGATGTCTGCCGTCCTCCCTGGGTTCCAGGAACCCACCTCAGGTTGACATGTTTGCTTAGGAAACGCCATCACCTGCTTAGCCATCTCACTGGCTGAGCCCTACTTTCAAAGACACACAGATTCCCTTGATACATATGGCATGATGGCCAGGCTCTGCATATTTTGACAAGGAGCTCAAACTTTTGATAGGTAGTCGAGGGAGAAGGATCATTAAACTACTACGTTAAGCCTCCTGTCTGCTGGGCATGAGGGTACATGCTGTAATTCTAGCATTCAGGAGGGAGGACCATAGGATGGAGCCCAGTCGGGGCTACATAGCAAAACCTTGCCACAAGCAAACAAGCCAACAAACAATCTCCTATACAAGTCATAATTATAAGCTTTCTTCACCTCTTTCTCCCATACCGGCTAGTTTTATGCCAGCTTATCACAGATTAGAGTCATCTGGGAAGAGGGAACCTCAATGGGAAAAATGCCCTTAGCATATAGGTCTGTAGGCAAACCTAAAGAGCATATTCCTAGTTAGTGATTGAGGCAGAAGGGTCCTACTCATTGTTGGCAGTGCCATCCATCCCTAGGTCCATGGTCCTGAATAGTATAAGAGAACAAGCTGAAGCCAGGCATAGTGGCACACACCTTTAATCCCAGCACTTGGGAGGCAGAGGTAGGGGGGTCTCTGTGAACTTAAGGCCAGCCTGGTCTATATATTGAATTTCATGACAGCCAGAGCTACATAGTGAGATCCTGTCTCAAAAAACAAAACAAAAACAAAAACACAACAATAAACCATAACAAAATAAAAACAAAAAAGAAAGCAAGCTATCAGGAGCAAGCCAGTAAACAACACTCCCTTCATGGCCTCTGCACCAATTCCTGCCTCTTAATTCCTGCCCTGACTTCTCTGAGTGATGGACTACAATCTGTGATGGAATAAACCCTTTTCTTCCCAAGTTGCTTTTGGTCATGGTGTTTTATCACAGCAACAGAAACCTTAACTAACACATGCCCCTACATTGTAGACTCTATAAAGATATTATTTGTGCCTTCCTTGTTTATCTTAATAACCCTAGTACCTAAAAAAAAAGACACCTGATATTCTATGGGGTCAGTAGACACAGGTAAAATGTTGTAGGGTATCCACCAGAAGAAGACTGCTCATACATGGGTTTAAGCCAATAGAAAGTCTTTATTAGCTGGCCAGCAACTACACTGAGTGCTCAGGATCCCAAATCCTCAGTATGCTTTCTCAGGGTGAGATTTTAAGTATAAAAAAACCATATTCTGGGTTGACATACTTCAGTTAGCAGGACCAGTTAGCAGGAACAGAACTACAGAAGCTAAAAAGCAAGGTTAGTACATTTAGAGACTTTCCCAGAACTATGGGTTTTGATGGATTAGGTCTTTGTTTTTCACTTTGGCAGGTGGTACTGTCTGCGTGCTGAGTTTTATAGTCTGAATGGAACTTCCAACATGGCATCAGTTGTGTTCAGGTCTGGGGGCCCCCTGCATAACTGAATAACTGAAGTAAGTTAGCCAGAACGAATCTGAGTAAAGTGAAACAGACCCTAAAGGATCCACAGTGTTGGGTGTGGGTTCAAGCTTCCGACCTCTCGTCTCTGATACTTTCACTGACCAGGGAGTATGTCAACACACAAAGTGGAAACTGGTGGAACTCTAGTTTTAATGTGGGTCCCAAAACTCAACTTGAAATTTGTCATTGTAACTATCTTAAGTGGAAGGCCTTCAAGAAATGAGTAAGTCATGAGGGTTCTCACGGTGGGTTCATTGCTTTCTCTTTCTTTTTTAAAAAAATATTTATTTATTTATTATGTATATAATATTCTGTTTGTATGTATGCCTGAAGGCCAGAAGAGGGCAGCAGACCCCACTACAGATGGTTGTGAGCCACCATGTGGTTGCTGGGAACTGAACTCAGGACCTTTGGAAGAGCAGGCAATGCTCTTAACCTCTGAGCCATTTCTCCAGCCCCTGCTTTCTCTTTCTTGTCCTGTCTTTCTATTTGGTGTGCATGCCATGTCCTTCTGTCATGTTATAGTGCAGCAGGAAGGCCCTTGTCAAATACAGTTCCTTGATCGTGAATTATCTAGCCTCCAGTACCAAGAGCAGAACACACGTCTATTGTTTGTGGGCCCCGTCTGTGGCATTGTGTTATAACAACACAAAGTAGACAGAGACACTTGGGAAATGAGGCTGTTCCCAGTACCCCAAACTAGGCTCTGTCTGGGGAGGCCTATCTTGGATCTTATGGCAAGGTTGGCAAGAGCAATCTTGGCTCTGAGACCCTCAGAAGGCTTGCATCCAGAGGTGCATAGTCCTGCTGGAATCTCTTGGCTAGCAGACTCTGGCCAGATTTTCCTGGCCTCCCTGGCTGATTCTAGTGCCTTTTGGCTGGGTGAGCAGTCTTACTCTTGGCCACTTCCACGGTACCTTTAGAGCACAGTCAGCAGAATTGCTCCCCTCACCATCAATGAGCTGGGTCTGGGCCAACCCACTGTCGCCTGGACTGGCTTCTGAAGTCTCATCCACACTGCAGGAAGCGTGATACAGCCAAGTGGATTTAGGTGAGACATCCAGGGGTCTACTGGAATCTCAGACCTGCTCCCCTCCTATGAGCCAACACAAATGGAATGTTCTCCTTTCAGCTCTTATCCCTCTCATCTAGATCCTCTGGAGTCAATCAATTTCCCTGTTTCTCTTCTCCATGTCTTCTCTAGGGGCTTCACAGTAACGCTTTCCAGCTCTGCACTGAGCTTGTAGCTGTCCACTCCTCTAAATCAGTAAACACCTCCTACCCCATATTTACACACACACAAAAACAGCAGTCAATGCTTCAGATCCAAGGACTTTCTTGATTTTAATCAGTGACTAACTGTGTGGCCCTCTCCAAGGCTTTCAATCATCCCCTCAACATGAAAAACTCACTTCCATTGACTACCTACTACATACCAGACAGGATTGGTTAGAGCTTTAAATGCATTGTCTCCATCAGTGCACACAGAATGTACCAGGTAAGTTATGTCTAAACAACTTGCGAAGCATAACAAATCCAAGAGATACCTAAAATGTCCATATGAGCTGTTAACTCATTATCCCCCATCATTCCATGTGGTAATCTATTTCACATGTCTGCGATGGACATTCCCTATCTTTTTGTGTGTGATTTGGGGATCAAACCAGGGTCCCACTCATGCTAGGCGAGCATTCCGCCACAGCGCTATGGCTCCAGATCCCTTGTTTTTCTATTTCTGGATTTGTACGTGAGGTGTACACTCTACTTCAGCAATCTCAAGGACAAACTTCGCACTGGATGAGTGGGCTTTAGTTTACCAATGACGTCATGGTTTCAGGCTAGGTAGCTCTGGGGCAAAGTGAAGAGGAACACTCTTATATGATCTCATTTTTTCACTGAATACATTTTGAGTGTGCACTTCCTGTGCAGCTCCAAGCTCATGCCCCAGTATTGTGTGGTTTACCATTCAACAGGGTTCCAGAAAATAGCACGCGTGGGTGAAGGTTAGAGATGTGCGCAAAGACTCAAAACACATAGAATCAAATCAGTCTCATCTCAGATATCCAGCTGCATGTGCCCAGCCAGGAGAGTTCCTCCCAGAACATGAGCTGCGTGAGACAAGCATAGGGAAAGCGTGTTGACCCCCAAGTAGATGGTACTGTTGTCTAGAGCTTCGCTTCAAGTGACCTCAGGTGTTGTAGAGCACTCTCCTGGCCTGCGGTCAGCTGTGAGAACATGAGATTCACACAAGAGTGGGCCCATTAACATCAATAACAGGGAGAGGAGAGCTTCACAAGGCTCCACCCCTCCCCATAGATAAGCACATAAGCAGGAGCTGGTTGCTGGGGCAGAGGTTTTGTTTTAAATATTTATTTATTTATTATGTATACAATATTCTGTCTGTGTGTATGTCTGCAGGCCAGAAGAGGGCACCAGACCTCTTTACAGATGGTTGTGAGCCACCATGTGGTTGCTGGGAATTGAACTCAGGACCTTTGGAAGAGCAGGCAGTGCTCTTAACCACTGAGTCATCTCTCCAGCCCGCAGAGGTTTTTCTTTAGTGGTGTAGTTACCTGTACATTGATAGTGTTCCTGTAGATAAGCCATCGCCCATGTAGATAAATCATCAAACCATGATTAAACTCATTAGTTTCCCAAGTTAGACTTGGCTACAATTGTTTCTTTTTTTTTAAATAATTTATTTATTTTATGTGCATTGGTGTGAAGGTATCAGATCCTGGAACTGAAGTTACAGACAGTTGTTAGCTGTCATGTGGGTGCTGGGAATTGAACCCGAGTCCTCTGGAAGAACAGCCAGTGCTCTTAAATGGTGAGCTACCTTTCCAGTCCCCCTAAAATTGTTTCTTCAGTATGTGATTAATGTTCTCTCTGGGATGAATAGACATTTGTTCATTCTTCTCAGGAAAAGGTCACACAACATGGGAATCTCCATTCTGCTCAGAACTGACCTTAATAGCTATAGATAAGGACAATGATAGGTCTTAAAGGGTGTGGTCTATGGGAACTGTGACTCTTACCTTCAAATACTCCTATCCAATAATCTATAGGGCTCTTTTGGGGGGTGGGATGAGACAGGGTCTCACTATGTATCCTGGCTGTCCTGAAATGCTCTATGTAGACCAGGCTGACCTCAAACACAGAGATCCACCTGTCTCTACCTCTTGAGTGTTGGGATTAAAGGGGAGCACCACCCCTGCCCCTAGGGCTCTTAATGTCTCAAAGTGTCTTTCAATAGAACAGGTGTCTAGAAAGGTGCAGTCTCCTTCCTGTCAGAGAAGCCAGTATGGACTAGGTAAGGGACCCAGTAGGACGACTTCTAGATTTTTCCCCAGGTTTGAGCCTATTTTCCAAGTTCAGTGAATGTTGTTTTCAATTGGTCATCATTTTTGAATCACTACCTTCTAGTTTTTCCTTCTGTCTCATGGGGGGAAAAGGCTCTGGTCTTTGCCAGGCAAATGGTTCAGGCTGAGTTCATGGGGGGAGTGGGAGTGGTGTTTTGGGGGAGATGAGTTGGACAATGTCCTAATTTATTTCTGCATCAGTTTCCTTTCTGTGAAACATACTTGAATCACAGATGTAGAAATTATTCTTTTTCTATATGTAGGAAACCCAAAGCTCTAAAAAGTTAATTTGTGCAGAAATTCCCTCTGGAAAGTCGTCGAGATTCAGTCTGACTCCAGAGTTGGAGTTTGTAATTACTGATAGATCATTATTGGGGTGGAAGGATGCAGAATGGAGGGGGGGGGATGCACCACAATATTAATATTGATGTCCACCATTAGATGCTTCCTGGTATCCAAGGTGTCAAAAGGAAACAGTATGTTAGTATGAAAGGAACGGAATGTGGTTTTGAGGGTTAGCAGGAAGCACAAGGAAGAGTCAGCAAACCTGCACCTCTCTTTCTCCCTTCCTCACTCTCCCTCTCTCCCTGCCTCTGGAAGGCTCAAAGAAGCAGAATCGCCACGTTAGCGCAGGTCTGCAGCGCCGACCCCCATAGAGAATGCCCAGCACCCCCTCTGCAGGACGCCACCGCATCTCCCTGCCCCCCAGCAGCCGAGGCTTGGAAGAGGGAGCAGAACTGCAGCGGCTGCCACGGTTTATGCTTCTCCAGAGCTTCGAAGCAAGATTTCCCCAAAAAGCCATATTAAATAAATAAAGGGAAATTCAGCAGATGGGAACATGAATCAATGAAAACTCCCATATGAGTGCGAAGATTTATGTCAAAAAACAAAACATCAACATCTGGGGGCTGCCGCGTCTCCTCTTGGTTGTTCGTTTGAAATGGATTCTTGGTGTCGTTTTCTCCCTCTTTCTGGCTGCGAGAGAAAGCAGGAAAAATAAAATAAAGAATAGAAACCCATTTTGAAATAGTCGTTTAAAATCAGAAACGAAAGCCCGTTTCCCACCCTACCCTCTACCCCGAGGCTGGGGGGGATGTGATGCAGGAGACTGGGCTGTGGGCTGGCTCCGGGAGCCTGGTACCGAGAGCCCCCTGCCGTACTCGGCGGGGCGCCCCGGCCCCCCGACCGGGGCAGCTCACGGCTGCAGCCCGCACAGCTGCGGCGGCGACAGAGCGCGTGCACACGCACAAGCGCCTTCCGCACTGCGGTCGCGTCCCACGCGGGTGGAAGCCCGGTCGGCGATTCTGTGACAGCTTCTCCGGGCGGTCAACCCGACAGCCAGGGAGCTCACGCCTGCCCCGAGGTGGGCTAAGGAGTAGCCTGCAGATCTTTGGCTGGACCACACAGGGGTGAGGAGGAAAGGTGCTTGGTCCGGAAGTCTGGATTAAAACCCTAGCTACTACAGCCCGCTGATCGTCTTTGAGCAGATTTACCTTTCCAAGGCAGCGTGGGAATAACTATAACAAGCTCCCAGAGGATTGTGGGTGGAGAATGACAAAAGCACACAAGGGGCTTAGCACAGTGTACAGATACACAAAATTGAGTAAATCTGGACTATTATCATTAGGACAGAGGCTCACATCCCTCATCATGGCTCCGCAGGATGCATTCTTCCTGCTCTGCAGCCTTGTAGAGGTCTTGACCCACCTCATCACTCGGCTACAGCTGCACTAACCTTGTCTTTCGCCCAACAGCCCCATTTTCTTCTGCCTGAGGCCTTCTGTGGAAGGTTCTTTTTCATCTTCTGCTTCAACACAGCCTACACTTCGCATCATTCAGGAAACTCTTACTGCCTCCTCCCTCCCCAAAATGTGCTCTGTTCTAGCCTGGGCTTCTCCTTCCTTGCAAGGTTCCTGGATGAAATGTACCCTTACCTTGGTTATATGCTTCATGCCCATAAATCGGGTAGTTTGCTTCATAATGTCAGCATCCTAATCTATCGTGGTCCTTGCAGTATTCTTGGCCTCTAGGCCAAGCCAGTGACAACAGCTTCTTCAAGTGTGGTAAATGACCAGAGTGGAAGGTGAGCCACCAAAGTCAGACAGAATTCGGAGAACAGGACCACTCATCTCCCACCTACCCCCTTCTGTCTCCCTCCTCCTTCATCCCCATTCTTCTACCCTCCTCTTCTTCCACTTCCTCTTCTTGCTATGTAAACCAGGCTGGCTAAAATTGATAGAGGGCTGCCTGCCTGTGCTTCCAGAGTGCTGGGATTAAATGCACACACCACCACACCTGGTTTATTTTTCATTTATGTATGCGTCTTGCCTGTGTGTATGTGCACTGTGTGGGAGCCTGGTGCTCCTGCAGGCCAGAAGAGTGTGTCAGATACCCTGGAGTTGTGAATCACTATGAAGGAGCTTGGAATCAAACCCAGGTTCTCTGCAAAGGCACCAATACTCCTAACTGCTGAGCCATCTCTCCAGCCTCTGTATTCTGGGTCTTCTATACAGCCTCACCAATTCCTCCCAACAGTAACCTCATATGTCTATTGACAAACAGGCCAGGCTCTGTGCTGGGCACTAAGAACACAGGCACAAACAATTTTATCTTTGACCTAGTGGTGGTTTGGCACAAAGGTGGAGATGGACATGTGAACAGAGGACAAAGAGATGGGAGGGAGAGAGTTGAGTGTTGGGGTGGAAGGGTAGCTGTTCTCTAAGAACAGGACCAGGACTGGAGAGATGGTTCAGCAGCTGGGAGCACTGACTCTTCTTCCAGAGGACCCGGATTCAATTCCCAACATGCACATGGCAGCTCACAGCTGTCTGTAACTCCAGTTCCAAAGGATCTGACACCCTCACACCAATGTACATAAAATAAATAATATTTAAAAAAATATAAAAAAGGAACAGGGCCCTTGGCTCCAGGAGAAAAAGGTGAACCAAGCTGCCGAGTGTGTCTCTGCTTTATCATAGTAAAACTCGGCGCCACTATGAAGGTCTGTCATCATCCCTGCCGCACAAGAGACAGGAAGCAGTTAATTCGCCTAGGGCCACAAAGATAGTAATGGCAGCAGAGGGATTGAAATGGGCGGGTTCTGACTCAGAGCCAGAGCTGTGAACTACTTAGCCATGCTGCCTGGGCGCAAACAGCTGTGAAGCTGCTCCACCCCCAGTTCTGAACTGGTGGGAGTGGGAGCTGCGGTCCAGGCGCAGGAGAGCGGCCACCGTCCAGGAGCAGGCCAGGAGAGCAGGAGCAAACACCTGGCTCCCACACAGAGCCTAATGACAGGGTGCAGAGGGGACCTGCGAGTGCTCAGCAGAATTGGGGCACCTCTGGCTTCTGGCTGCCAAGCCTCGGGGAAGGCCCCAGCCTGCGCCTGGCACAGAGCCCCGAGGGTGCTGCTCTTACCTCTCACCTCCAGCAAGCGCTGCAGATCTTGCCACATCCCTCACCGTCCCCAGCGCTCACAAGGCTGGGCTCGCATCCTCTCTGTTGCTCTTCAGTGGCAGCTGCACCTAGGCACCTAGATTCTCAGGTTAGTCTAGTAGCATAGGTTTGGGCCCAGGGAGGGGAATCCTGCTTCATGGTATTCTGATGAGGCCTCGCTGAAGCCAAACGGGTTTCTTCAAGGAGCTGATGAGACCACCTGTCTTTTTCAAGTTTCCCCACCCCCCAGCTCTCAGAAGCCTGCATCCACCCCAATATCTGACATTTCTTTTCTTTTTTTTCTTTTTTCTTTTTTTTGTTTTTGTTTTTGTTTTTGTTTTTTTTTTTTTTTTTTTTGGTTTTTCGAGACAGGGTTTCTTTGTGGTTTTGGAGCCTGTCCTGGAACTAGCTCTTGTAGACCAGGCTGGTCAAAATGGGTGTTCTTAACTGCTGAGCAATCTATCTCTCCAGTCCTCCTCTCCTTTTAAAGTTAAGATAGAATCTCATGTAGCCAGGCTAGCCGTGAATCTGCCATGTAGTTGAGGACAAGCTAGAACTTCTGACCCTCCAGCCTCCACCTCCCGGGTGCTTGCATAACAGGTGTGTGCTATCTCGTTTGGCTTTAGTGCTGAGGAATGAACTCAGGGCTTTGAGCATGCTGCCAGCACTCTGCCACTTGGGTCACATGCCCAGCTGGCCTTGAGCAGCTGCAGAACTCTGCCAGGTGGACCTGAGGTCATAACAAAACAGCTAACAGAAGGAACTAGAATGTGGGAGAGGACTGACAGTTAGGAAAGGAGATAAAGGCAAGATCACGGCCACCATTCACGGAGGCCTTTATGTACCAAGCGCTGCACTGAGGGCCCCGTTTCACAGAAACAAAAATAACAGTGGTAAACTAACAAGGTGGGGGCATCTTGGGGGAAGCTGGACCAGAGACACGTGTAAGCACCTGGTGCAAGAGGGTGATTTTTTTTTTTTTTTTTTTTTTTTGGTTTTTCGAGACAGGGTTTCTCTGTGGTTTTGGAGCCTGTCCTGGAACTAGCTCTTGTAGACCAGGCTGGTCTCGAACTCACAGAGATCCGCCTGCCTCTGCCTCCCGAGTGCTGGGATTAAAGGCGTGCGCCACCACCGCCCGGCCAAGAGGGTGATTTTTATAGAACCTGGGGACCAGCTAGATGTGGGAGTGTCTGATACCTGTGGGGTGTCTGCACAGATCACAAGAAATCCATAAGGCAGTCTGTGGAGGGGCTCACTCAGTTGGCTCCTGAACCCACATCTTGGATCTTTCTTGGGTCTGTTTATATCCTGCTCTTGGTATTCCTTAGATCACCACCCCCACCCCTCCAGATTCTGACGCAACTTTTACAGATGCTAGGTTCCAGTGAGTGTTCAGTATTTACAATGACAGACCAAACTAACATGGGGAGGGTGGAGAAGGGAGATGAGCCAACCAGAATCCAAGGTTGCTTTCCTGGATCACTTGGAGAAACACAGACAGAAACAGGGATGTGGGGTTGTGAGTCTTTGTAGGTGAGATTGAAGGAGTAATGTGGCCAACCCAGTCAAACACTCTGGGTTCAATGTACCCTGGTAGCTAGTGAGGGGGGCTCTGATGGACCTAGTGTCCAGCACAGCAGAAAGAGAGATAGCAGTGGATGCCAAGGCTGAAAAGCCAGGCATTCATACAGAAACAAGAGGCAGCATTCGTGTTGAGAAATTTGGCACTGGAGACAAAGAAACAGACGGATAACTGAAGAAACAGGAGGATCAACTAATAGTCTTGGCTGAGATAGGAAAGGCCTATGAGTATTTCATAGGCAGAAAGCAAAGATGTAGTGAAGAGATGAATGCTTTGATATGAGGATCGGAATGATCACAGTGGCAAGGTTGAAGAAGAGTCAGGAAAAGAATGGGACAGAGAACGATTCGTTTGGCTTAGAACAAAGGAGAAGCTCAAACTTCTCCAACTGAGTTTGAGTTCTTGTCATGTCCTCCAAATCACAACTGTGCCCTGTCTTTATTTGTATAGTGTGTGAACAATGTGCACAGTGGCTCTCAAGCTCTCTCCTCCTCCTCCTTCTCCTCCTCCAGCACCATCATGTGTGGTCACCACTCACTGACGCTGTTTTCTCACGAAATGGGTACTACTTTCATTAACCCCATGATACCGATAAGAGAACTGAGGGAAAAGATAATAATTAACCTGACCAAGATAACCAGGCGGTCAGTGGGAGCACTGTGTTGAATGTCACACAACCCCTGCTCTTCTGCACGGCTTCCTGACATTTCAAAGAGTTGAAAATGGCCGCCTCCAGGGAGCTGGACTGCAGGGTAGAGAGCGTGAGGCAGAGGTCTGCTGCTTTTTGATACAACCCTTTAGTACTATTTGACTTTTTACTAAAGTAGAAACTCTCTTAACGACCTTCTTTGCCCTCTTCTACATTACCTTTTCATTGGTAATGAAAAGATAATTTCAATTTCATATATCTTTTTATCTGAGAGGTCAATGGCATGCTCCCTGCTCCTTGCCAGCAGGTTCTCCCTCAGCACACTTCACACCCAAGTATAAATTGTTTGACACCCGACCAACCCCATGTCCAGGTGCCTACCAGGCAGCAGGTTTCTTGCAAAATGTTCTTTGAAAAGTAAATGAAACAAAACAAAACATTTGTAAGAAGGGGTTTGCATTAAAAAAAAAAACAGTAAAAAGCAAAAAGAACTGATAGCAATGTTGAGGTAATGACTCAGACTTCTCAGTGACAAACGTGAGGTTGCTGGCCGAGAAAGGACAGGGTGACAATGAGGGCTTGACCTCTTTCCTGGACCCAATCTATCCCACACAGCAGCTACACACACACACACACACACACACACACACACACACACACACAGTCCCTAGTCCTTCTTCTTCTTCTTCTTCTTCTTCTTCTTCTTCTTCTTCTTCTTCTTTTTTTTTTTGAAATTGACCTTGAATTTCTGATCCTCTTGACTCACATACCTAATGCTGGGATTACAGGCATGTGCCACTATGCCTCATGTATGCAGTCCTGAGGAATTGAGCACAGGTCTTCATGCATTCTAGGCAAGCACTCTTCCAACTAAGCTACATTCCCTCACCCCAACTATACCTCTAGCTCTTCATTCAGTTTTGAAAGAAGTCAACCCATGGAGACTGGAGACATGGTTTAGTAGGTAAGAGAGTTTGTTGTGCTAGCATGAGGACCCAAGTTCAAATCTCTGGCATCCATGTAAATAGCTGTGCATGCATATAAAAATTCCAATGTGGGGTAGTGGCAGAGACAAGTGGATCCTACTTGCTTATTGGCTGGCTGGCCAACAAGCATCCGGTTAGTGAAAGACCCTGTCTTAAAGGAATAAGGTAGAGAGTTGTTGGCAGAGGTTGCTTGTTTGTTTCTGGCTTCCCAGACCTGAAATAATCACTCAGAAACTATTAATTAAATCACTGCTTGGCCTATTAGCTTATGCATATTTCTAGATAACACTTACATCTTGAATTAACCCATTTCTATTCGTCTGTGTATTGCCATGTGGCTGTGGCTTACTGGCAAGGTTCAGGCGTGTCTGTCCCCAGTGATGGCTACACAGCTTCTCCCTGACTCCGCCTACTCTCTCTTTAAATATCTTTTAGCCTGGCTATATTCTGCTAAGGCATTGACTGGAAAGCAGCTTCTTTATTCATTAACCAATAAAAACAACACATATACAGAAGGACTTCCCACACTAGAGAGTGATAAAGGAAGACATTCAATGTTCTTCTATGGCCTCTGGTTGAACATGCCTAGGAACACACACCCACCTGCATGTATACACACAGGAGGAGGAGGAAGAGAAGAAGAAAGAGTCAGAAGAGGAGAAAACAAATAAGAGAAGGAAAAGAAAGAGAAGGAGTTGTTATTGTTATCTTATATGGGTTCCTGCACAGCCCCTCCCATAGAACCTGTTAGTCTCCAAAGAATCACATTCTCACAATCAGGGTCTTCCCCTTCCACACTAATTTGGGGCTGGCCTTCCAACTTGCTTTAGCCAGCAGAGCACAGGAGGAAGAGAGTGCAGGTTCCAGGCCTAGGTTTTGAGGTGCCTGGCAGGTCTACATTTGTACACTCTCAGTCACTATGTAAGAAGTTCAGCTGCCCAGAGAGGCCATATGGAGTAGAGAGGCCCCAGGACTCCATGCAGAAGATGCCCAGCCTTTCTGTGGCCCCAGGTGGCTTCATATGACTTCTGGTACAGTTGCTATCTAACTACAACCTCATGAGACTCCAAGTGAGACCAGCAATATTGCTCAGCTGAGCCCCATTTATAGAACTAAAGGAAATAATGATGGGTTTAAGCCACCAAGATCCAGAGTGTTTGCTATGCTGCAATAAATAACTAAATGACATTCTGTATTTTAACTGCCTATTGGCTTTGTTTGCCCTCCTATATAGATTCCTCAGGGCAGGGTTTTTTTTTAATAATTTTTTTATTCTTGGGAATTTCATACATATGCACAATGAAATGATTGTGTACCCTTCTAGACTCCCCACGTCCCTCTCCAACTTCCTCTGTATCTCTCCAACACATCTCCTTCTCAACCTCAAGTCTTCCTTTTCCTTTGACAGTCCACAAGATTACATCAGTGCTGCCCATGGATATGGATGTGGGGCCATCTCCTGGAACATGGGAAACTCACCAGCAGCCACACCCTCAAAAACCAAATTTTCCTCTCCCAGAAGATATCAGCTCAAACAAGGGGTGGGGCCTGGAGAGCCCCTCCCAACTATATCAGAATTTTAGCTGGTTTGATTTTGCGCCAGTAACCACAGTTGTCATGGGTTCATGAGTGGGATATCCTTCCCATCCTCTCGCTCTTTCATTCTTTCTGCCTCCTCTTTGGGAATCTTCCCTAAGCCTGGGGTTGGAAGACGATCATTTCGGGCCAAGCACTGGGTCAGCTCCTCAGCACCTGGATCAGTTATCTATCTCTGCATTGACTGCTGCCCACTGCAAAAGCAAGCAGCTTTGACCCGTTTTGCTGCTTTGAGACAGGCTCTCCTAGGCCACCTATAACTCACTATGTAGACGAGGTTGCCTATAACTCATTATATAGACTAGGCTGCCCTCAGACTTATGATAATCCTCCTGAATGCTGGGATTACAGGCATGAGCCACGATACTGGGCCACATCAATTTTCTTTTTAAGTTGTTAAATCCTCTAGGTATGCTCTAGCACTGAATAAACTCATAAACTTGATTAGTATGAATTTAAGATGTCTAAAAAAATAAAGGCAACAACAAATGTCTACAACGCTCCCTGTTGTAAGAACAGAAGGGCTTGTATACACATCACAAGACATGATTTACTAGGTACCTAGACAATAGGTTTCTAATGAAAACAGCTGGCCTTTGTGAAACAATTGAATCAACTTGACTTTGGGCCATAATCCAAAAACAGACTGTGAGAGCAGTGGAAGAAAATGGCTGATGGCTTCAGGCCTTGGCATTTCTAGTAAAGACAAAAGTCCATGTGATTCCCAGTGTTCCTGTTGGATTGTACTGACAACCGAAAGGCTGTGAGGATTCCAGCCACCCCCACACTTTTCACTCTAGCAGCCTCTGATATCCCCAAGATTCGGGGGGGAATGTTCCTTCTTTCCTCCTCCTCCTTCTACACAATGTCTTACTAGACATCTGATTGTCTGTGAACTCATGATCCACCGGTTTCAATCAACCAAGTGTTGGGATTACTAGTGTATGCCACCACCCCTGGCTATAATGTCATTTTGTGTATGGGGGCAGATACTTTATTTTCTCTTTCAAACCCCTTCGAACAGGCCAGGACATCAATGAAGACACGTGGAATGAACACACTTTTGCTCGAATCAGTCATTCCATGATAAGGGGTCTGGTGTTTCCGGCTGTGTGCAGTTAAGAGGCATCGGGGACACATACTTTGTGGGCTGACAGTGTGTGTTAAGCCCCATGTGGGACACAAAAATGGGAAGATGCCACCCCTGCCCTGAGGGAAAGAACCAGGGAGAGCACACTTACACAGACGAGATAATTAAATAACAGGACAACATATAATTACTGCTAAACTGTGTAGTAAAAATTAAGCACTACAGGATTGGGGAAAGCAGAGAAGTAAGTGGGGAGGGCTCCACCAGTTGGGGAGTCTTCACTGCGGCCCTGAAATCAGGCTGAGCCTTGAGGAAGAAAGCCAACTACAGACAGGCTGAGGAAGGGGTGCCCAGAAGTGATGTGGGAGTGTCATATATCAATCTGTTGATTTCATTGGTTAAGTAATAAACAAACTGCGTGGGCTCATAGCTTAGAACATAGGTGGGTGGAGTAAACAGAACAGAATGCTGGGAGGAAAAGGAAGTGAGCTCAGAGAGGCCATGCTCTGCTCTCCCGGCTAGAATCTTCCCCGTAAGCGCACTGTGGGGTGCAACACAGATGATTAGAAATGGGCTAAATTAATATGTGAGAATTAACCTAGAAGAGGCTAGATAGAAATGGGCCAAGCAGCCGGGCGGTGGTGGCGCACGCCTTTAATCCCAGCACTCGGGAGGCAGAGGTAGGCGGATCTCTGTGAGTTCGAGACCAGCCTGGTCTACAGAGCTAGTTCCAGGAGAGGCTCCAAAGCCACAGAGAAACCCTGTCTCGAAAAAACAAAAACAAAAAAACAGAAATGGGCCAAGCAGTGTTTAAAAGAATACAGTTTGTGTGTTGTTATTTCGGGCATAAGCTAGCAGGCGGCCGGGGTGCTGGGGACGCAGCCCCACCACTCATATTACAACACAGAAGTCCCAGGAGGGACAGAGCCAAGTCAGCACACTTACGGTTTTATGTCAGGCAGCACAGGGACTGTGAAAGGTGACTGTCCCAACTCCCCAAGGAAAAATATTTCTGAATAGTTCCCTGCATTCAGGCTCCTGGGCCTTCATGTGGTTTCCTCTGCTTGCAACGCCCTTTCCCCTTCTCCACTTGATAAACTTACTTGTGTTTAAAGGGCCCAACTCAAAACACAAACAACGTTTCCATGATGTACCCCCACTCGCTGCTCATGATCTATTAGAACACAACTCACAGTTCCCTGCTTAACCTCCTCCACTACCATAATCAAGACTAATTCATATTTCTTGGGCCCTTTCTATGCACCAGGACCTAGGCTAAACATTTATGTTGTTTTGAATATCACAATTACATGAGGTATTATTTTCCCTGTTTTACAGATAACAGGCTAAGTGTGCTTAAGAACCTTGCAAAGGAGTTGGTAGCAGTGCAGGCCTTTAATCCCAGAGGCAGGCAGATCTCTTGAGTTTGAGGCCAGCCTGGTCTACAGAGCAAGTTCCAGGACAGCTAGGGCTATACAGAGAGATGCTGCTTCAAACATTCAGTAATGGTAATAATAATGTCAATAATAAAATAAAAATAGCAAATGTTAAATTTTCTACACAGAGAAACCCTGTCTTGAAAGACCAAAAACCAAACAAAACCAAAACAAAACAAATAAACGCCCTACAAAGAAAACCAAGCTAGAAAATGAGAAAGCTGGCATTCACAGTGGTATTTGTGGGTCTAAAGCCTGTTGGCTGTTTGTCAGTGCTAGAGACTGAACCTGGCTTGTGCAGGACAGGCCCAGCCTCTGACACTGAGCCATAATTTCAGTCCTACAGACTCTGTCCTTTCTCTTTTTGAGGCAACGTTTCACCACATAGCCTAGAATGGTCCCGAACTCATTATCTTGAATCTGTGATCCTCCTATTCAGCCTCCCCAGGACTAGAATTACCGGGACACATCCTCGGGCCTATCTCCGAGTCTGTGAAGTGAAGCATGCCCACGGCAATGCTGCAGCATGCACGGGCAGCCTGTTTATATTGGGTTCTATGGTCTGAGCTGACAAGGACAACGGACCAGGTCTCTTCCTCAAGGAACAGGTTCCCCAGAGATATAAACTCGGATCGCTGGATTCAGAGTCCAGAGCTATAACCAGTACACCATGGGAGCTGGTGCTATCTCACAGTCTACTCCTATTCTTTCATTTATTTTTGTGAGACAGTGTCTCAGGTAGCTCAGGCTGGCCTAGACATAGGGAGCTGAGGATGTCCTTGAACTACTGATCCTCTTGCCTCTGGTTCTAAAGCCTTGTGTCACCAGACCCTACTGCAGTCTCTTCATGTACTAGAGCCCTCCTGTATTTTCGGAGGCCACACATGCTCTTCATCAATCTGTCTTCTCAGATCCTAGAACAGTGGCTGACATATGGCTCGAGACTGTTAGACAGAGAAACACAACTTTCACACCACATGCCGGGGTCCAACCGTAGGTACACCCAGTACTCTCATCCCAGATACTTCCACCCACCTAGAAGTCACATATTTGGGGGAAGCAGGAAGTCTGAACACCTTCCCCCCACCCCATAGGACTCTTCACAGTCGTGAAAGTGGGACCAGTTTACAAAAGCTAACACTGGCTGAACCTGAACCGGAGGGCTCTGACTGAACACAGTCTGTGAATCCTTAAGTATTTTGAAACGAGCAGCCACTCAAAAGCCTCAGCCTGCCGCATAAGGAAAGGGCAGTCATAACTGCTCCAGCTGGCCCTATTCTTGCACAGGGGCCCAGACAACAGAGTATCTCTGAGGGTACAGGGAAACAGCACTACTCTGTGACCTTCAGCAGCCTGAGTTCTCCTAATATTTTAGGGACTTTGACTCAGGCCAAACCACAGTTCCTGGCTGAGAGGATGAAAACAATTTCAGGAGTAGCCACTCTGATGAGATGAAGAGCTGGAGATTTTATTAAAAATAACTTTAACATGGGTATAAGCATGGCCTTAGGAGGCAAACAGGGAACAAAGTAAGGCAATACCAAAGTGCAAGTCTATACTAAGGAGGGAGTTGCAATTGTCATCGTCTTAGCCATACCTTTGGTGGTTAAGTTACATCTCAAAAACTTGCTAAGAACCACCCCCACTTCTCTCTATGGATAAGTGAATTTATAGGTTGATTCCTTGGATGGAATTATAATCAGATGCTACTAGGGTTGTGCAGGGGTGTAGAACATGTCCTTTGCCTGTAAACCGAGTTTCTGGTGAGATTACTAGAGAAACGATTGCTTTAGGCTGAGAAGGGTGAAAAGGGCCTTTAGCAACTATTAACTGTGCTGTGCAGGAATTCTTGCCTGGCCGCTGGCAAGGATTTTCTTTGCCTTTCGATCTTGACTCAGGGAGTGCCCAGGCTAAACGTAAAGAGACAAAACCGGGCTAGAACCCGGGAGCAAACCCTGCCCTAGGTACTTTGGTCCACCAACCAGCCGCCATAAGGATCCACGCACCTCCGTGGCCGTGCGATGGCGACCTGTGCCCTGGCCCCGCATCTCGTCCTTGCTGCTCTCATCTCGCCAAGCCCGCCCCATCCACCACTTCCTCCCGAGAGCACCATCTTTCCGGTAGGGCTCCTTGCTGATTGGCCGGCCGGGGAGTCGGCCGCTGGGGACTGCGCAGCGGCCGTGCTCGTCCCTGTCCGGTCCTTCGGCCTTGATCTCTCGGCTGCGAGTGCTCTATGGTGCTGGTCGCGACATGTGGCGCCTGACAGGTCTCCTGGGGCGAGGTAAGGGCCATCTACAAGGGGAGTTTCTACAGGCCATGGCCTCAGAGCTGCAGAGCTCCGCGGGAAGACAGCCGTAGCGCCAGTGGGTGGAGATAGATGCAGGGAAGGCGGAGCATAGGGGGCAAGGCTCTAGTCAAGGAGTCTGGAGCCCTTGGAATTTGAGACGTGGTAGGGCAAAGTGGGGAAGAAGGTGGAGCTTACATCCAAGGGGACGGGATAGAGTTCTAGAAGGGGAGGAGTCTATAAAAGAAAGCCAATGAAAAGAGGAGGAGTTTAGAGACACATGCTCAGCTTAGTGAGAATGTGTGTCTATAGATTTATGGTTCTAGAACAGAAGTTGCCACTCAGGCAACTCAGTGAGAATTTTTTGAGAATAAACATACGCCATTCTGAGGGGTCTTGCTTTATGGGGTGGTGGAACCTTGGGATCCTTACTAGCCTAGAATGCTGGAGGTCCTGAGTTCCATTCCCAGCACCAGAAAAACAAAGCCAAACAAAAACACTGCGCAGACAGACGTCAGTGATTCCTGGGTTCCTGGGGTAATGCTCCCTCACAGGCTAGAAGGAAGATTGTTGAGGCCATCTTTATTTCAGCCCATCCCTGTTGGTGTGACTGATCCTCTTTGCTTCCACAGCTTTTCCCCGCGTGCTGAGACCTGGCTTCCGAGGGGTAACACCAAGGCCCACCAGTTCAGATGGACCTCAGACATCCTCCACCACCCCACTGCTCCCTAGGCCCAGCGTTGTTAGGTGAGAGTCTGACATTCTGTCACATAGGGCCTCCTGCTCCCATTTTGTACAGAACTTAGTAGCCTCTAATTGTACCGTTTAGGTCAGGCTCCTGTGGTCCAAGGAGGAACAGAGACCCAAAGTGCTGTGGATGGAAAGATGCCTTCCACTGGATGTCTGCTCACGTCTCCCCAAACACTCTGCGGGATGCCATCTCGTGGGTAAGGCTTCCCCAGCCCTGTCCTGTACCTTCAGCATAGACAAGAATAATCTTGCATGGGAGAACATCCTAGCGTAGAAACAAGGGCAAGATCGTATCCACATGGTGAGGTCTGCAGCCGTGAGCGTGGTTCCTGGAAACCTTGCTGTCCCTCTAGCCTCAGCCATGCTTTTATTCTTCTCCATTCGGTAGGCATTTGTTTAACACTTTTGAGCTAAGCTCTAGGAACAGAGCAGAGAACAAGGAAGACATAATTCTTGCCTTCGTGGATAAGAAGTAGCTGATAGATAGCATGACTCACCAACAGGAACTGTTGTTCAATATTTACAAAAATCCTGCAAGGGAAATTTAACCTTCATCTCATACACAAGGACACTCAGGCTTTAGAATATCAGTAGTATATCTAACGTTACATGGCTTAAGTAGAAGAATCAGGTTTTGCTGGCCTGACATTCAAGCTGCACCACACGGTTGCTTCACCTGGTATATCTTGTAGAATCGCCTAATGAAGAGCCTCATGCATAATATTTGCTCGGTAAATATTTGTTGAACTGATCTCTAAGGTCAGGGATGCATCACAAACATTAGGTCTCCTAGGGCAGAGTCTTGGCCCACAGGCAGTGTTCCATGTAGAGATTCCAGCTATCCACCATTCTGAATGAAATGGACACACGCATATATCACTCTCAGATCTGCCACATCCCAACCTGGTACTTCATGCTTTGTACTGTAGGCAAGTGACTTGACGCCTCTGAGCCTTGCTTTTGTTGTTTTGTTGTTTGTTTTTCGAGGTAGTGTATCTCTGTGTAGCCCTGGCTTTCTTGGAACTTGCTCTGTAGACCAGGCTGGTCTCAAACTCTCAGAGATCCATCTGCCTGTGCCTCCTGAGTACTGGGATCAAAGGCGCGCACCACCCCCACCTGGCCACTTTTTTTTTTTTTTATAGACCTTTAATTTGGTGTCATCAGAGCTGAACATGGGATGTCTCCATGACATAGACATGGCTGTTTGGGTTTCTATGAACTGGAGACAGATTATACCATAGAGTAGGGAATATTTTTCCATTTTGTCAAAGAACTGAGCCCTAGGTTGGTATCACATCGATTCCTTCAGGGAACTGCACCCAGATTCCAGAGGCCCTGTTATCTCTAGGTTCTGTCACCACTGCCCTCGTGGAGGGTCTGCACACAGACTCTCACCAACACCATTGGCCTTATCTTCCTAATGATGGTGCCTTGTCTTCCTCCCGCCTGCAGCCCACTCATCTTCTAGTACTCTTTCCTCTCAGGCTCTTTGCAGCCCCCGATTGATTTTCTTCTTGGTGTTTCACACAATTTCTAGGTTATTGTATTTGTTTTTCTGTGTGTTTGGATTTTGTCTCTTTCAGCAAAAGATACAAATGTTATGAGGGCCGAGACGCTGTCTGTCTTAACCTGCTGTCATGCATAGTTCCTGTTGCAATAAAGAGATACTGGGGTATCACCCAATCCAGGAAGATGGGGTGAACGAGCAGCTCCTGGGATAGGAGCTGGCTCAGCTGGTCTGTGACACCTTTTCAAGCTTCCACTTGTATGTGTGTGCTCTTGTGGCTGGGTTGGGAACTCTTTTTTTTTCCCCACAGCGTCTTTTTGCCTGCCTAGACCCTTTTATTCTGTCCCTTGCTGGCACATGCATTCAGCACGCACTTTTTAGGCACCTACTCTCACTTCACACTGCCCTGGGCTCCAGGGATACCAGAATGTGCACGGTCCACGGGCCCTGCCTCTATCATGCTTACAAACTAAAAGGGAGTGACAGACCCTAAGTGAATGATTGAAAAGAACTACAGAGCCACAAAGGACAGGCTTAAGTGCTGTGAAAGTACATGGCGTGGAGCTGCCCCCGTTCGTCAGGAAAGGCTCCCGGCAGACGATGATTGACAGGTGGGGCTGTGTTCCTGACATGCTGCTTTCTTTCCCAGGGCTCTCTGGCCGTGCTGGCCTTGCACCTGGCCAGGCAGATCCACTTCCATGCAGCCCTGATAGCAAGACCCCAGCCAGCTGAACGCTGCTCTTGGCACAGTCCCCTCTACCGCTTCCTCTCCTCTTCCTGGTGGCACCCACGCTCCTGTGAGTTCTCCATCCTCAGGGGGCAACTGGGGCAGGTTGGGAGTTTCTCTGGGCCAGGAAGTATCTCTGGCCACACCTCAGGAAAAGAGCCATCAGCAGCTCCTTGCCTTTCCTATCTGAGCCAGAGGGAGAGGAGTGTGGGGAACTGGGCCACACTGGGTGTGGGCCGTGCCTGCCCCTCCGTGCCTCTCCGTGTCCTCTATCACCTCCCAGAGAGGAAGCCCCCACACCTAGGATACCTTAGACCCCGGGTGTGGCTTCCTGCACAATCCTCGACCAGTGCAGTTCAGTCCTGCAGTGACTGTCAGTAACTGAAACTATTGAGTGTGTGTTTTGGGTTGTGTGCAGAAAGCATATAGCCACATGATTGAAGCTCTGGAGTCAGACTTTAAGAATTCTAACTTCCCAACTACTGCTTACTAACTACTCTGGTGTCCCTGAAGAAATCAGTTTTGGTCTCCCCATGCCTCAGTTTCCTTATCTGTAAAATGGGGTGATAATAAAGGGGATTCCTTGGGAAGACCAAATGAGTTAATATGTGTCAGGGACTTAGAATTGCGCCTAGCACGTAGTATGCGCTTGGTCATCATCAGTTGGAATTTTAGTTCTTGTGTTAGCATTAAGCAGAAAGCTGGGTGCTAGGCTACAGTAGTGAATCAGGTAGGCACTCCCAGCCTCTGGGAGGATTCAAGCGATCTGTGCTCAGGGTGGGAGATCAGCATAAGTATGAATTTCAGTGGAGCAGTGGTTCTCAACCTCCCTAGTGCTACAGCTCCTTAATACAGCACCTCATGCTGTCAAGACCCCCAACCATAAAATTATTTTTATTGCTACTTTATAACTGTAATTTTGCTGCTGTTAGGTATCGTAATGTAAATATCTGTGTTTCCCTATGGTCTTAAGCGACCCACAGGGATCGTGACCCACAGGTTGAGAACCGCTGCTGCTGCAGAGGAAGGCAGGGAAGGCAGGCCAGAGGGGTGGAAGAGGAGCCGTGGGAGGGAGGAGTCTCAGGAGTTTCACAGTTCTTCCTCAAGCCTCAGGGAGGACGGACTGGCAAGTGTTCCAAGCTCCCAAAGATTGGACCCCTTTTTTACCTGACCTTCTTGCTGGCTTCTCTCCAGCACTTCGGAGGCATGTTCTTCCCAGGCCTGACCACCCAGCTCCCACATACGCTGGCCTCAGGGAACCAAGGCTGGGCCAGAAAGAACCCTCCCCTCAGTCCCAGTGCTGCCCTGAGACTGGCCTTCTGAATCTACCTGAAGAAGGTGCGACCTCACCTAATACCTGTAGAGTGGGGAGGGGGGTGGATGGACCTAACACCCGCAGGAGGGAGGGACTGCTGGACGGACCTAACACCCCCAGGAGGGGAGGGGCTCGTGGATGGACCTTTGTTGCACCGTGCACCCAGATAAAGAGCTGTCATCCCCGTGAAGCCTCTTGCTTTCTGGGGTGATCGAGAGTTACTGAATATAGGGCAGACTGGAAGAGAAAGAAGGGAGAAGTCATACCTTTCTCCTCCCCCTGACACCTGGGTATCCGCCTTTCCCTTGCAGAGCCCAGTGACTTTGACTTCTTGCATGCCAGCAGGGACTTCACATCCCAAGCAGAGGCAACCGAGGCCTGCCCCCCTGGAGAAACAAATGTATGTTTCAAGTTTGGTACCCTGGATGCCCACTCCTCTCTTGGGGCTGGTGGAGAGCCAAGTGACCCATACCTTGATGCTGCCTTCTGTTTCTTCCCCAGGAACAAGACAAGTCCAAGGCTCTTCCCCTAGAGGAGGCTGTGACTTCCATCCAGCAACTCTTTCAGCTCAGTGTTGCCATTGCTTTCAACTTCCTGGGTACCTGATTCCCCTCCTCAAGGCGGGAGGATGAGGAAATGGAAAGGGCATGGGTTGGGTAGAATACAGCAGAGTAGAGAGTGGTTTAAACAAAAGAGGTTTATCTTCTCTGGGTAGGTAGACCAGATGTGGCATGCTGGTTCAGTGGGGTCAAGGACCCATCCTAGTTCTTACGTGTTCAGCTCTCATCTTGAGTTCGGTATTAGTCATTCCAGCTCCTGCTTTCCTGTTTATATTCTTGGCCGCTGGGTGGAGAGACAGTAAGCTAGAGGACCCCTACTTTCCTTATGGGCCTAACCTTGCTCTTTATAGAGGTACGTAGGCCACAAAGTCGGCTTCTGGCCGTCTGTTATAGAGGAGGCTGAGAGATGTAGTCTTCAGCCGAATGGCCATGTGCTTCCTTGAGTAGTCTGTCCTGTGTAGACAGTAGGAAATTTTACAGGACACCCAGCATTCTCTATCATGCTTAGAAAAGAGCAGGCTCCTGCAGTTTGCAGCAGGCCCCAGTGCATAATGGGGAAGAACCCTTATCAAATCTGGGGACTCCACATGACTTGGCTATTTGTCCTGGTTCTATGGTGACTTGACTCTTGTCTCAAACCATCTAAAGGGGAGCCTTGTATTCCCAACAGCACCTGTTGGGACCTAGTAGTTGGAGACAGGGAGGAAGAGGCTGGGTCTCATTCAGAGCATATTTACTGATTATTGCTAGCCCCTGCCGGGAGATGTGGTGGTTCTTTACTCTCATGGTGTTCACATGTGGATTGAAGGATAGTAGACAGTAAACTGGACAGGTACAGTGGCCCATGCCTTTAATCCCAGCATTTGGGAGGTGGAGACAGGCAGATCTCTGAGTTCGGAGCCAGCCTGATCTATAGAGCAAGTTCCAGGACAGCCAGGGCTACACAGAGAAACCCTGACTCGAAAAAACAAAAAAGAATGTCAGATGATAAATGTTATGAAGAAATTGAACAAGGGGTTGTTTCTCTAACTTGGGCAAGGAACAGCTTTTCATGGAGAAGTCTGCTGGAAGGGAGACCCTTGAGCTAAGCCTGGCTGACAGAGGCCAGGTTTGTTCCCATTTGGAGAAAGAGATCTCCAGCAGAGAGAGAAACGAGAGTAAGGTGCTGTGACAACATTGAGGTTTATTTGTTAAGGGACAAAAGAGAGGTGACTGTGGCTGGAACTTAGCCATCATAGGAAGGAGAGAAGGATGAAGTCAGAGAAGCAGCCAGGAGCCAGCTCAGGTAAGGTCTTCCGATCCCAGGAAGAGTAGGGATTGCCTACGTGACACAGGAAGGCACTGGAGCAGGAAGAAGGATGGTCATGTGATCTGACTTACTCTTCCAAAGGTCTGTGTGGCTATTTACAGACCAGCATGGATTGAGGGGGGCCGGAAGGGAGACGTGAGACCAGGCAGGAAGACTTGCTGAGAACTAGGCAGGACGTGATGAGGGCTTGGCCATGGCTAAGGCAGCAGAGCCAGAGGAGCAGAGGAATCCTGATGAGCTGGTGGTGTCTTCTGCCCCTCGTGTCTCCTTCCCAAGGACAGAGGACTCCGTGCACTCGGGACAGTAGATTTTCAGGAGGCAGGGAAGCGAGTGTAACTCTGCTTGCTGAATAGGGTGCAGCTTTTTCCTGGTTGGCTTTTTTTGTGATTCTGAGGGCAAGGCTCTTCTCAGAACCCTCCTGCCCATTCCTCCATTCATATATTCATTTATTCAGCAAGTGCTGAGCCCTGTGGCAGTGCACAAAGGCAGCACAAGCTATAATCATATTTTGCATTTATGTAGAATTTTCATCCCATGCAAAATTACTTCTCCGTTCTTGTTCTGCCTGCCTCGAGGATTTTACAGTATAATTGAGGAGACGGGGCTTATTCTTTTGTACCAGCTGTGTCCATAGACAAAGGTTTGATATATTAGGAAAGCGCTAAAAAGAGTTTAAGCCCCAAGTGTGGTCTGAAGGTTCTAGAGTAGAAACAATGGGAGGCTTGGTGATAGAGGCAGAACCCAGGGTCTCAGTCAGAAGCCAGTTTGAGCAAAGATGAAAATTGACAAAGTTGAGTCCTGCCTGTACATTTTCTATTTCCTTAATGCCTGGGCAAAGCAAAGGGCCCTGACTTTGGAGAAGGATGTCAGCCAGGCATTGGCTGTCTTCTGCTGAGGCTCTTCCTTGCCATACAAGAGTAGCTGAGCAAGATCACCTGTGCGGTGCAGGTGTGCAATGAAAACCTTCTCCTTGCTGACATAAGCCCAGAATCTTGGGGATCTCTTGGCCTGTCGAGCGTCAGGGGGAATGGGAATCAAGGCAGCTCCAGAGAACCCAGGGGCCAGCACTGATAGTCTCTCAAGGTTGCTGCTGTCAGAATACTTAAGAGTTCTTTTCTCTCATGAGAATCTTCTCTGCCTGATTAAAATTCACACTCCTGACAGAGTCGCATTGGTGGGGAAGAGCACAGGCATATGATTGACAGCCCAGGGGAGGGGTTGTTCCCGAAGGCCAGATAAGCAAGCACAGCCACCCCATCCCTGGCACCAGCCTCCAGCCCCACCCCCATGTCTCTGGCACCGGTGAGCCAGCTGGAGAAGTGAGTGCTGCACAGCTGTGTCCCGCACAAGAAGAAAAGAGGGATTCTGGGAAGGAATGAGCAACCTGAGTGTCTGGTGGAGGATGTGGAAGGTCACAGTAGGAAATGTGTTTGTGCTCCATTTCCTACAGGGACAGAGAACATGAAGGCAGGGCACCACACAGAAGCCTTCTCTTCCTTCCAGAGAGCCGCAGACCGTGGCTACAGCAAAGCACAGTACAACGTGGGCTTGTGTCTGGAGCATGGCAGAGGCACAGCTAGGGACCTCGGCAAGGTACCGTCCCATTCCCAGACCCAGTGAGCTCAAAAACTGAGTAGTAAACAGCAGGGGCTGATAGTTCAAAGTAAGCCCTCCTAAATTATAGACGTGTACTCCAGACTCAGGGAGGGCAGGCATTTTGCCTTTCTTTGCAACTGTACTCTCAGAGCCTAGATTGTACCTAGATAAGTAGGTTAATTTTAAGATAGAAGGGTAGGTATGAAAGGGTGTCGTATGTAGAATATTTTGTTGAGCTGTATGTAAAAGGAAAGGGGATAATCAACTTGATGTTCTTATGTCTACAGGACCTTAACAATGATATATCAGATCTAAGTCAACAGGGAAAGACATTCATGGTATACTGCTATGTCTCTTTCTCCATATAGGTGTATATTCATATATATATTCATATATATATATATATATATATATATATATATATATATATATATAAAATGTATAGTTCTGGAAAGATGGCTCAGTGGTTAAGTGGACTAGCTGCTCTTTCAGAAGACCCAGGTTCAATTCCCAATACCCACATGGTGGCTCACAACCACCTGTGATTCTAGTTCTGGGGACTGACATTCTCTTTGGCCTCCACAGGCACTATACATGTGTAGTGCACAGACATACATGTATGCAAAACACCTAAGCACACAACAACATATATATAGTATATACATGTACACAAGCTTACATGTGTAAGTGTATACACAGTATGTGCAGCGTGTATAACATATCCATGGGGAAAACTTGGAAGCCTATACACTAAAACTTTAATAAAGAATGATCTTAATTGAACAGGGTAACACACACTGTAATTCCATCACTGAGGCAGGAGGATTTCTCCACTTTTGAGGCCAATGTGGGCTGTATGGGTAGTAACAGGCTGCAGGAACTCTATCTCAGACTCTCTCTCAAAAAGACAATCGGTCAAACACACCAACAAAAACTCCTGATGCTCTTATGAGGCAGGATATCTTGGGCTTTTATGTTTGTGCTCTGGGTTTCTGTTTTTAATTTTGACTTAACAGCATTTACCGTTCTAACCTATAATGATTGTGTATTTATTTGAATGGCTTTTAATATTTCATTCAAAGAAAGAGGCCAATTACCTACAGACTGATAATTTCTCCTGTTGCCCCAGGCTATCCTCTTTTACCACCTGGCCGCCATCCAGGGCCACAGCCTGGCTCAGTACCGCTATGCCCGGTGCCTGTTGCAAAGTTCAGCCTCTTTGTCAGACCCTGAGCGGCAGAAGGCAGTGTCGATGCTGAAGCAAGCTGCAGACTCTGGCTTGCAAGAGGTGAGTGCTATCGATGGGGTCTGTTCTGAGTGAGGTGTGCAGAGCCTGAAAGTGACTAACGTGTCCTTTTCTTCCCTCCCTGCTAGGCCCAAGCTTTCCTTGGGGTGCTCTTTACGAAGGAGCCACACCTGGATGAACAGAGAGCCGTGAAATACCTTTGGCTCGCAGCCAGCAATGGGGTACGTGTGCTATCTCTGGTCCGTACATGTTGGGGATCAAGTCTGATAAGAAAAGGAGTTTGGGAACTGGTTCTGAGCTCTGGGCTTATTATACGTTTTCCAGGAGCCTACGGCTAGCCACACCCTGGCTCCCACTGACCCACTGTGTGACCTTGGACAGGGCCACTGGGGTGCTGAGTTTGAAGGTGGGGACACTGCTCGGCGGAGGTGGAAATACTTGCTCTCAGACATTGTGAACTGTGGCACAGCCGAGCTCCTCCCCTCCAGCTACCCAGCCTGTCGCTACTCACCACGTATTGAGCTATCACTTCTTGATTCAGACTTTTCAACCAACCTAATAATGCCCGCTCTGCCTGCCCCTTCACAGGGTTGTTAGGAGTATCGGACCAAGGTGACAGGCGTGCAGGCTCTCTGTGAGCTGTACCCATGACGCGTCCTTGCGGTGGCCTTGGGAAGTCACACACATGAGAGAGGGCTACTTGATTGTCCGACCTGGGTGTTGGCATTCAAGCGGCATAGCCCAGTTTGTTTCACGGGGAATTGGTTCCGTGGGATGTTGATGAGGAATGCCAAGGGAATGGGCCCTTGGATCTCAGGAGCACTAAGTGAAAATAGTTGTTTTGCGTTTAGACAGTCTACAGAGTAAAGAGCTCTCTATCACTGAAATGCCAAGGTGATCTGTGGCTTGCTGGATCCCTGTTGTAGCTGTAGGGGTCAGAAGTCCTGGATTGGAGCAGGCGGTGTGCACAGTGTCATTTCCCTGCCTAGGGCACTCCTGCTTCTCTTTGTTCTCTGACCAGCAGACTGACAACACTATCGCATCAGAATATTTAACCCCGGCCACTCTGTGCTCCACACAGTACCTGGAGTCTGACAAAGGAGGACAGCTAGCAGCAGCCAGCAATTGCACTGTAGCTCTTCTTCCTCGGAGGAGCGGGCCTGCTGTCCATATGCCGGGTACACCCTGGGCCTTCTGGCCTGCTAGGGTTAGACCAGCATGCTAAAAGAAGGGGTGCGCAAAGGGATATATGTCCCCCACTGTGGAGCACTGTGTTGGGACACAGCCCTTCCACTCTTCAACCTCTCAGAAACTGGGTTGGTCACTCGGGGCTTATTCTGTGTGGTGTTGCAGGGTAGGTGTCATGGTTTAGATAAAAGCCGTTTAGTTCCCTGAGCGTTGGCAGGGGCCACGAGGGGAAGCCGGGTTCCACCACCCAAGGCCTCTGGGTCCCAGGCGGGTGGGAGGTGGCGGGTGAGAGACCTCGGCGGGTTGGCGGTGCAGATGAGGTGGATAGACACCATAATAGACGCCATACAGAGAAAGTGAATATAGTTTATTAGTTTATTTAGTGGGTTATGGAAGGGAAGGGGAGAGAGAAAGTGAGAGGTGGCACATGCTGGTAGAATTTACTGAAGGAGAAGAGGCCTCAGCTACCTCTTCTGAACAAAGCCAGGACAGAGGAACCCAGGCTAGAAGCAGAAGGAAGATCTGCTTGTCTCTTAAAGGGACAGGACAGACCATTACATTGGGGTTTAGGTCTTACATATGACTGTTGCTTTGTTCTGCCCTAGCCTGCAACTCTAAATCTACTGTATTTCTTACCGACTTTGGCCTTTATGTCACATAAGTGGGAACAGAGTATGTAGCAGAAACTTGTGGCACATAAAGGAGCAATGGGACCATGGTTGAGAATCTGTAGAATTTTTTTAATTGAGAGCTTAAATATGCTAAGAGCTCTCTAGTAAGGGAGGAGAACTCAGTGGTGTGAGAAGCTGGAGGGGCGTGTCATGCTAGTTGCACTGACCTGAGCACTTTCCGTATAGTGAAGCCTAAGTACGTAGTGCTTCTGTTAGCCCTGTCCCATAGCCGAGGAAACTGGGGTACCTGGGTTGGAAGCCAGGAAGGCTAGCCATGCAGGCCAGGGTCCTATGCCTACTTGTCTCACAGAGGAGTGTCATGTCAGTGAGGAGGCAGAGCCCAGGGCGGTGCAAGGGGCAGACCATGAGGAAGACATGGCTTGTGCTGTGGTTTCTCTGGGAGTCAGGAAGGCGGGCCTGGCTTTGGGAAATCTCTGTACACTGGCCTGTCAGAAGGCCGAAGCTTGCCTCCTGGCGTCCTTCCCATCTAAGGCCGAGTCCTTCTGTAGTCTTTTCTTAGCCAGTCTCAGCAAGAGAAGTCTTCACACTGGTGGGGTGGAATCTCCCTAGGCAGGGGACCCAACTCCTTAGGCAAGCACTGGGCCTCTAGTATTTCATGGTTGAGGAGCTTGGAATGTGGCAGGCTGATGGATGAAGGCTCAGCATCCCTGCCTGACTCCATCTCACTCCTGGCTATGCATTCCTGTTCTTCAGTTTGTCTGTCTTCTCATTTAGGACTCCCAGAGCAGGTTCCACTTGGGAGTCTGTTACGAGAGGGGCCTTGGTGTTCAGAGGAATCTGGTCGAGGCTGTGAAGTGTTACCAGCAGTCAGCAGCCGTGGGGAATGAACCCGCCCAGGAGAGGCTTCGGACCCTCTTCAACGTAAAGGCAGCAGGTAATGCAAGCCAAGGCCTGGTTCCTTCTAAGCTGAGTGCCCGGCGACAACAAAGGGTGGTGGCCCCAGTGTTAGCTAGCAACCTGACTTTCAGAGAAAGGTAAACTTGTGTTTTGAACTCCGCTGTCATTGAACTGAGACTCTATGACCTTGATTTCTTCTCTGACAATCAGAAACACAGTAGAATTAAGCCCTTAGCTTGTAAGCACTACATTTTAGTAAAATAATAGGCTAGCACAGCCGGTCCTGGTGGCGCATGCTGGGAATCACAACATCTGGGATGCTGACACATACATTCTCAGGCTGGCTTGGGTACCATAGCAAGACACTGCCTTTAAAAATAAAGCATAACATAGTCTAGCACACAGTAAGTGTTCAATAAACCAGTAAATGATGGTTCCTGCCATGATTTTTTGGGGAGAGCCAATGTCTTGAGGCTGACTGAAATACCTTTCTAGGGCTATGAGAGCACCACTGAGTCACTGGGGCTGAGCCCCATTAGCAATGCCAGAGGAGCCAGATCCTTTAAGAAGTCCCTGCCCTGCCAGGCATAGTGGCACATGGCTTTAATACCAACACTTGAGGCAGAGGCAGAGGCAGGTGTATCTCTGAGATTGAAACCAGTATAGTCTACATAGAGAGTTCTAGGACTGTGTAGGGAGACCCCGTCTTAAACAAAGATCCTGCTAGAACTGCTGGAATAAGCATTGCTGTCTTCTCTTTGTAGCCCCAGGGCCCAGCAACCCGTCCATGACAGGACTGAAGTCTTTCTCGAGTCCCTCCCTCTGTAGCCTGAACACCCTGTTGGCAGGTGCCTCAGGCCTCCCTCATGCCTCAAGCACTGGGAACCTTGGCCTCCTCTGCAGAAGTGGCCATCTTGGAGCCAGCCGCGGAGCCCCCAGCAGGGCCATACCATCCTTAGAAAGAAGTCTCGTGAGACTGGGTTTCGGCTAAGGTGAGATAAAATACAGCCCTGGCTAGGAAAAGGGTGGACTGGAGGTTGGGTGGCAGCAGAAATTGGTTAGTACCCTTCCTAGAGTAGCAATTCCAGTTCGTGCTCGGGTGCCCATGTATTTGAAGTGCAAGGCTAATCGGTGACTTTGTCCTTTTTTCCACTTGGTAGCCTCCTAAATAGCACCAAAAATATTCATTCAGTGACCCCAGAGACTCCATTTACCACTTTTGCCTTTGTTTTTGAGCAAATAACTAACCTTCTCTGTCCCTGTGCCTCAGTTTCCCTACTCTTAGACTATATCATAGTTTCCAACAATCCTTGATGTGTACATGCCCCTGATAGTTGACAAGATTTTACATGGCATGTAAATTCAGATGCTTTACTTCAGTAGTATGTTTAATAGATAATGCCAAATATAGTGGAAAGATTGGCCTATAATTCTTTTACACTTATGTACAAAGCTGAAGGGTAGTGACTTAAAGCATCCTGTCCAATGGAGCGCAGATTCAAAGGTGATGGAAGTTTGGGGGTGTTCTCATGAGTGGCTGAACTTGGGTGTCACCAGCATTCTCGCCTTGTTCATCCCTGACGGACTCGTGATCGTTTTCATCTTCGGTGTGGAAGGGAGAGGTTGCCTGGATGCTTACATGTTTCTGTTTCGATTTTCTTCAGACCTCCCTGCCTGAGAGCTCTCAGAGATATCACAACTTGAATCCCAAAGAAGAGGCCAGTTAGCTCCTCACCTCCCCGGGAGCGTCCAGCACCTCCCCAGCACCATAAAGAAGAGGAATGCCTATGAAGTCCTAGGTTCTGGCTCCACCACTGACCCAGCTGTGCCACCTGGAAACAGTGACCCGATTTTCCAACATTATTTTCTCAATTCTAGCCCAAGCACAATAGCATGTGCCCTCCTGCCTTAACAGACTGAGGTGCAGCCATTTCTCTGCATAAAGGACCTTAGTTCTTGCTTAGGGTTCTGAAGGCAGAGTGATGCCCACAGTTCTATGACCTAGAGTCACCAGGCCACCAGGCATGGTGCAAGTACCTTTAATCCCAGCACTTAGGAGACTGCGGCAGGGGGATCTCTATGAGTTCAAGGCCAGCCTGTTCTACAAAGCGAGTTGCAGGACAGCTAAGGCTACATAGGGAAACCCTGTCTCAAAACAAAAACAAGAGATCCGGATGAGGATCAAAGCTGACATCATGACTCCAGCCCAGACTTCTGGTCTACCAGTTCACACTGTAGTGTTATTTGCAAACATTATCATCACCCGGCAGGTGTGGGGGTATCAGGAGAGATTAGACACCTGGAGTCTTGGAGTCAGAGTATTGAGAGCATGAGTCCTTTTTGGAAAAGGTCGGGTAGGATTATGCAAGTGTTTAATAAAACAGATGGTGGGTTATCTCCTCTCTCTTGCCCTTGAGTGTGTGGGGGAGAGCCAGGGAGATGGGCAGGGGGAGCTGAAAGCTGAGGCTCCATCCTCATCTCTAAACTCTCCATTAACCAATTTAAAAGGACTTAAAAGCTCTCCAAGAGAGAGACTTAGAAAAAAAAATGACTTCTGAGTCAACGCTAATGACTCCAATTACTGAATTTGTGAATAGCTGTTCCCTGGCTTCTGGAAATTAGCCCAAGTTCAATAGCAGAAACGTGGCTGTGGGCAGGGGGTGGGAGGAACTGAGGACCAGCACGTCCCCCCACCCCGAGACTGTTTCCTTGTCCAGACAGCATGATCAGTTCAAAGGTGGGAGGGTTGGGGGGGATAGCTGTGCACACTTTCTTCAGCTGCCCACCCCTCCCTCTCCTAACTCCTGTGTGGTCTTAGCTATGCTGTTCTAGCACCTTCCTGAAGCCCCAGTGCCTCCCCTGCTCCCTGCTTCCTTCCCAGATTTGCCATGTATACCACCCTGACCCCTGTTGGACACCTTGTATGATGCCTCCCACAGACATAGGCACCTGGTCATGTCCTGACACTTAGAACAGTGTCCCAAGCAAGGTGAAGGCTCCATGTTCAGAGTTTGAAGCCCTGCAGTACACTAACCACTGTGGCAAAAATAAAAAATAAGAAAGGTTCCTGTGGTCGACTAAGTTTGGGAAGCACTGCCCTTGATAGCCCCTTTTTATAAATTCATAACACATCCAGAAATGTGAGTTCCAGGAAGTTCTGCACTAAGACAGAAGCAACGGAGCCTTCCTGGGTGCCCTGAAAAATGTCACCACAGCATTCTCAAGAGTCTCACTCACTAAGCAGCTTCTAAGTCATTTGGGTCCCCTGAGCCCTGCTTGCTTCCCCAACCGTGTAGGTCAGACAATAATCCTGGTGTCCTGCCGTGATGGTATCTAAGCTTCTCCCTCCTACTCAGTCCCTGCTGGGTTAAACACAGACTGGGTGCCCAAGTTTGGGGTGGGGTATTTCTAAACTTTCCAGCCTTGGAAAGAAGAGCCTCTGCTGGGGGAGAGGGAAGGAGATGTTCTCTTAAGAGATGTTATCAGGGGCCCCAAGCCTGTGACTTTGCAGGCACTGTGGTCTCAATGCAGTCACTGCCAGTCTCAGTACAGCCCCAGGGGACAGGCTTCATGGACAGACTCCATACTGCTGCACTTCTGCCTTTCAAATTCTATTAGTGACTCATCAGTGCCCCGAGAGAAAATGGGAGAGGAGGACAGGGAGGTGGCCCCACAGCAGAGCCAGTTTGGCTGGGGGGATGCAGGGCTCCATGCCTGTCCACGAAACCAGTTCTTCAACCATGAGACCTTTCAGCAAAGCTGTACTGAAGATGCTGTGGTGGGAACAACCGTTCAGACCTTGAGATCGTTGTTACTGATACAGTGCAGGGCACTCAGTAGGTGCTCAGCGAACACATCTCTGCCCAGCAACAAGTCTACACATAGTTTTGGGAATGGATGTGATCATTTTGCTACTTCCGACACTTAGAAATTGTTCAAGAAATACAAAATATAGGGTCTGAAGAGATGGCTCAGCGGTTAAGAGCATTACCTGCTTTTCCAAAGGTCCTGAGTTCAATTCCCAGCAACTACATGGTGGCTCACAACCATCTGTAATGAGATCTGGTGCCCTCTTCTGGCCTGCAGACATACAGACAGAATATTGTATACATAATAAATAAATAAGAATTCATAATCCTCTAAAAAAAAGAAATACAAAATAGAGCCAAGTGTGGTGGCTTCTGTCTGTAATCTTAGCACTCGGAGAGGCTGAGGCAGGAGGATTGCCTTGAGTTCAAGGCCTACAGAGAGAGACGTTGACTCAGACAAGTTTATTGAGTGATGCTGATGTTGCCCTCGTAGTATGCACCATTCTTAGGAGGAGCTAGAAAACACTGACCTACTTGGCAGGTAAATATGATTTGCCAAGTTGGTAATATGCTGTCTCCTGCCTCCCCCACTCTGTCTTTTTTGGGAATTTGGTTGCCTTCAGAGTCCCAAGGGTAGTGGTGCCATCACATTCTTGTTTCAACCGGAGGAGAGGTAGGGTCAGTGAGCTGCAAGGCTGAAGTTGGTGACAGCCGGGAAGACTGCTTGTCAATCTCTGAGCTGCCCCAGGCTGAGTGAACACTGCCTGGCACTCTTGGTGCCAGAGAACGGCTGACTATTGATTTAAAAAAAAAGAAATGTCCCTCTGTGCTTTCCAAATTAAGACGACATTTAACTGAGTACTTGCTGGCTTGCCTGCTCTCTCTGTCTCCCAGGGGACAGAGCCCATCTTGGTGGAAACTGTTTCAAGTATGTCCAAAGCCTTAGCTTTGACATCTTGGCTGATGTCAAGAAATTTCTGTAACCTTCCTGTTCAGCACACCCAGTTCTGTCACCATATGTACTGCCTCGTTCTGAGCCCATTGCGGGGAGGGGATGGGAAAAGTGCTGGTGTCAGCGCGCTGGGAAGGGATACAGCACCAGCCCTCACGGCACACCCCCACTTTGACAAAACAGCACTGCCCAGGAGTTCTCTGGGTCCTGCAGGGAGGGTGAGGACAGACCTAGAGGGCTGCAGCAGTGGTCCTCAGTCTTAGAGAAGTCAAAGTCCACTTTGAAAATCTGATGAAGGCACTCTTCCAGCCCAGAGGAGAGTGTATCCATCCCTGCTCAGTGTGCAGTCTAGCCGTTCATGGATCCTGAAGCCCAGACACCATAGGTTAACCTGTGATGGAAGCCAGGAATAGTGGCTAACATGCCTGACAGCTCAGGACACTGAAGCAGAATTGCCAAGTGTTCAAGTCCATGGCTACATAGTAAGTTCCAAGTTGGCCTAGGTTACACTATGAAACTATCTGAAAGAAAGAAAGGAGAGAGAGGTCTAATGAGCTGCTCGGCAGGTAAGATGCTTGCCCCTAAACCTGACAACCTGATTATTGATCCTTGGAACCAACAGAGTAAAAGGGGAGAATTGACCCCCTACAGGTTGTCCTCTTAACCTTCGCATACAGGCCCTGTGGTATGTATGCCTCCTGCCCCCCCCTCAAAAGATAATAAAAATTTTAAGTGGCTAAGCCTGGTGATACATACCCTTAATCCCTGCAACCAGGAGGCAGAGGCAAGCAAACCTTCGTGAGATCAAAACCAGTCTGGTTTACCAGGCCATCAGGGCTACACAGTGAGACCCTCTTAAAAAAAACAACAAAAACCCCACTGTAATGTAGAATATGTTAAATCCCAAATTCCTGATCCCAGATCCTAGCTTTTCAGCTCTGTGGCCTGTGCACGTCACAGGTCATTTCATCATTCCATGTCCTTGGCTATAAAATGAAGAGCCGAGAGCCAGGTGTGACAGTCGTAGGGCAATCCCAGTTCTTGGGAGGTAGAGTCAGCAGGATGAAGAATTTGTCCTCAGCGCTAACAAAGAGTCAAGACTGAAAAGTTCAGACTCTGTGTCTGCAAATGGTTTAGTGTCTTGAAGCCATGCTGCATAAACTTTGACAGGTCATGTGTTTCCTCGGGAATCTGATGAGAACTCTGTGTCTTCTGCTCAGATAAAAATACTTACGCACTGCTCAGATAAAAATACTTACGCACGCACAAAGCCCTGTCTGTTATGCAGGGTTCCAAGGACCGGAGCTTTAGGACTAGAGTGATACAATTAGTCTTTTTTTTTTTTTCTAGATAGGGTTTCTCTTTGTAACTCTGACTGTTCTGGAACTCATTCTGTATACCAGGCTGGCCTCAAACTCACAGAGATCCGCCTGCCTCTGCCTCCCGAGTGCTGGGATTAAAGGCGTACGCCACCACGGTCCAGCTTGGTTTAGTGTTTCTAATGACCAAGTCTCAGCCATGGTTCCAGCATCCCTAGGTCGTCTGCCCACTCCACCTCTCCTCTGCCTGCAAGTCCTCTAATAACTTGTGAGATCAGCATGGTCTACTTTGTACTACAGTCTTCAGACTTGGCTTCTACATAGTAGAACTATTCCCACCCTCCAATGAAGTCCTACCTGGAGCACCAACATAAGTAAAAGGAAAGTCTGAAGCATGTGTTTACCCATTTATTCAGTCATAGGGCCACTTAGCTAGTATCTCTAGTGTCAACTGTGCCAGGCACCTGGCTGGACAAGCTGGAGCGCCCGCTTGCTAGTTTCCATAGCCTCTTTTTCTGACCTGGAACCCAGCAGCTCCATGAACCAGTGTGAAGATCACAGGTCTCATAAGATCACCCTGACCTGGAGTGAGCGATGAGAGACCCAGGCCTCTGAAATGCTTAACTTTGTCGGGTCTCATACTGCTCATCTGTAAGATGCACTAATATCACTGCATTGCATGTACACGTGAATGTCACCAGCCCTCAGTGGGAGCCCTGCTGGTCCCGAAGAGGGCTAGTGAAGCAGACACCATCTTCTGCCTTCAGTGTCCAGGACACCCCACCCCCATCTTAAACTAGCTGTGACTGCTTGGAACAAATGTCCAGGAACAAAAAGCCTTGGGAACGTATTAGCTATTTCTTCATTCTTCCCGCCGCTGGGAGCCTGGCTGCTGTCAGTATGGATTTCATAGTCCCAGCTCACATATCATCCTCTGGGGCCTCAATTCCCAGACCCAAGCCTGCCAGTGGAGAAAGACTTCCCCAACTGGGGTCTCAGATAAGACTTCTGCATCTCAAGGAACTGACACTGGGCAGATACAAACTCCTTTTAACCTGTGTCCTATGGGCCTGAATGCCTCTATTTGCAAACCTTCGTCTCAAGGACTTTTCTTATTCTTGGTTGGCAGTCTAGTGCCATGGTTGATGGCATGGGCTGTGGTGTTGAGCCAGCCTGAGCACGAATCTCCTGGCTCTGTTTCTACTCCCTGCTCACTCCTAGGAAAGACACTCAACTTTTCCGAGCTTTGCATCTGTGGAATGGGTATAATAATACCACCAGCCTAGCATTGTGGGGAATATAAATACTTCATCTACAGCCTTGCTTTACTTGGTCCTGATTTTCCGGCTGTGAAGCCTATTGTTGGATAACATAGTGGAGTGGGGTCAAGGACACACATGTCCATCATCTGTGTACCTGTCACCGAACCAGTGTGACCCACTCCCGCCATGACCCAACAGAAGTTTAATGCCAGGAATAAATGACAAAAGCCTCCCCCACCCCTCCGGTACTCTGGCAAACAGGAGACTGAGCTGCAGTTTTTCCTTTTTTTAGTAGGTCAGAGAGCACACTGCCTGTCTCCTCCAGGAGCCAGCCCTCTGCCTCCAGTATCCAGTGAGGCCGCCCCCCTTGCTTATGATACTGCACTCTGTGACATCCGGCATCTCTTCCTCCTGAGGAACTCTGTGTGCACGAGAAACAAGCTGTTTCTCTTCTCCATAAAGCTCAGCCACAGGGTCTGTTACAAGGTCTGCTTAGGCCAGTTACCTGTCGGTCCTCTGTGGGAAACAGCATCAGTTACCCTAAAGTTGAGGGTGTCTCTGGCCAGTGAGCTCCACAATTTTAGAAACCAGTTCATTCCCTGAGATCCACAAGGCCTGAATACCACCCTAACGTCTCCCAGGGAACCTGGCTCCTGGATCCAAAGGTATCCCCCCACCAAGCATGTTCATAGATTCCTGCCACAGCCAAGTCGGCCCTCGGCTGCCTTCTTTCTACCCAGCTGTGCTTCTGAGCCCGAGGTCCCACTGGTGGCCAGGTCTAGACTGAGGGTCCTGCCGCACACCGAGAGCCGTCGCAAAGCCGCAGACGCGGCCTCCACTGGCACCGTGTGCTGCTCCAACAACATCTCCAGCAGCGAGTTCATCTCCGAGACGAAAGTGCTGGCCAGGCGCGTGCCTGTTGGGCTTAGCTCGGGCCCCGGTCCGGCTGTTTTGCCGAAAGTCTGGAAGGTTCTCGGTTCCTCTGAAGCTGCGGCGTCAGGGGAAGACAAGTTGTCTCGGTAATTGGTGGTGAGGGGCAATGACAGTCTTGCCATCCAGGCAGGGTCAGGGGGACTGAGCTTGTCCAGGGCCAGACCTGCAGAGGAAGGAGAGACACGGTGAGGGCCAAATGCAGGGAAGCCAGGCAGGCGGGGTGGGGCTGTAAGCAGGACAGGAACAGTGGACAAAGAAGGAAAGGGAAATGGTGGGGGACACACGACGATGGGAGCGGGACGGGAAGGAAGAGGCCTTGACGGGCAAGCTCCCTGGGCAGGAAAACTGCTGACCAAAGCCGGAAGAGCTTAGTTTGGAGGAGGCATGAGGATAGATAGGATTAGCCTGTTTGAGCCTGGCATGGAGGAACACATCTGGTATCCCAACACTTGGGAAACTGACGCTGGAGAGTCACAGCAAATTTGAGGCCAGCCTCATCTGCCCATCAAGTTCCAGGCCATTAAGGGACCCTATCTCAAAAACAAGCAGAGAGAGAAAGAGAATAATAACCAATTATTAACTGCTCATATGCCAGGAAATTGCATAATTAACTCGTTTCATCTACTCAGGTGTTTGAGGTCAAGGGTCTTATCTCTGTTTTAAAGATAAGGATTCTGACCCTCAAAGAAGTCTTGTTTTCTAGGAAACCAAAACTGGATTGGACCTAGGTCTGACGACTTTGAAGACCCTGGTACTCCCCAGCCCTACCCACTCTCTAGGAAGCATGGCCTTCTTGCCCCTGGGTGCTTCTCAGATGCACCTCTAGAATTCCCAGGGCTGACAGGGCCCGCGTTGTCACCATAGGGCAACCTCACCTCCCCCTCACACTGTTTCCTGGCCTAGTGTCCAGCTGAGAAGGGGCTGTCTGCCTGAGGATTGCCCTGAGAAAGGAATGGGGCAGTGGCAGCGACAGCCTGGTATTTCTGGCTTTTAAAAATAATGTCCCCTGGATTCTCATGTCACCATCACCCTTCTTTTCTCATTTCTCTCTCAGAAAATCCTGCCTAGGAGCTGGATGTGGTGGCACGTGCCTGAAATCCCAGCACTCAGGCTGAGACAGGAGCATTACTGGGAGTTCCAGGATAGAATAGGTTACGCAGAACAATAGGCCAGTTAGGGCTACATGAGACTCTTTCTCAAATAACACCAAACAAACAAACATGAATTCCAGCCCCAAAGACAAAGACCAAGCAGGAGAAAAAAAAGGAAATCCAGTTTCCTGCTTATGAAACACATACACACTCACACGCGGCGGGGTGGGGGGGGGATGGGTAGAATGGGTAGAGAACACGTATTAATGTTAACAGGTATTTAATGCTTGTTTCAGGTTAGTGGTTTTAAATCTGTGCAAGAAGATGCTGGAAGGAAATAGGGCACAGTGCTAACTGAAATTCTCTGGGCATAAATGATTTGTTCTTTGTTTGTCTGTTTGCCTATATTTTCTACATTATCAGAATGCTACTTCTGCAACTTGAAAAGGTCATTCCAATGTGCAGCTAATCATTTGTTTGGATCAGTGAATGATCCCCTGGTTCTTGTCTCTAGTTCTGGACTGTACAGGCTGGGTCTGGCCTCCTGCCTGGGACTTGGTGAATGTCTGTTACATGATTAATGGACATGCTTATTGACCCTTGACATTGGGAAACTGTAAACATTACTTCCCTGAGTCTCTGAGAAATAAGAACTCCAGCCTTTCCTTGTTCATGGTCAGCTTCAGAGGAGAACGGGAAGTCATGGGGCATATGAGGACAGCTGGAAAGTGATGATGAGTTCACCGTGTGACCTTCATTACGAATTCGGGGAGTTCATGAAACTAATAAAATAGCCATCCCCTCCCCCGGGGTGTAGGCCACCGGAAGTCAGTATCGGATGTCTCATTCTATTTCCTTTCGTTCTTTTTTGAGGTGAGTTCTCACTTTGTAGCCCTGGTTGGCCTGAAATTCCTTATGTAAACCAAGCTAGTCTCAAACTCACAGATATCCACCTGCCTCTGCCTTCAGAGTACTAGGATTAAAGGCGTGCCCCGCTATACCTGACTTCCAACCCATATTTTTGGGACAGATTCTCTCACAGGAACCAGAAGCTCACAATTCAGCTAGGCTGGCCAGTCAACAAACCACTGGGATCCTCCAGTCCCTGCCTCCCCAGCACTGAGACTGCAGATGAACAGGCCTGACATTTATTTATTTATTTATTTATTTATTTATTTATTTATTTATTTTTGGTTTTTCGAGACAGGGTTTCTCTGTGGTTTTGGAGCCTGTCCTGGAACTAGCTCTGTAGACCAGGCTGGTCTCGAACTCACAGAGATCCACCTGCCTCTGCCTCCCAAGTGCTGGGATTAAAGGCATGTGCCACCACCACCCGGCCAGGCCTGACTTTTAAAGTGGGTTTTAGGAGATCCAAACTTAGGCCCTCAAACTTTCGTGGTGAATACTTCACCCACTGAGTCATCATTATCACATGTCCAGATGGATTTTTTTTTTATCTAATCACCAAGTCCCCAGTCCTTAACACGGCTCTCAGTAGCCCCAGGGCATCCAGTTCTTTCCCACCCGTTTCTCCATCTTCCCAACTCACAGTGCCCAATGCTTTCTGGGCTGTGGGGAGGCAGGACAGGTCAAGGATTGAGCCCACAAGTTCTAGCCACAGCTGGCCAATGACAGAATTCAAAACTGTAGCCACCAACCACACGTGGGTACTGAGCCCTTGAGGTGTAGTTGGGATGACTAAGGACTCAATATTTCATTTTATTTCATTTCACTTCATTTAAACTTAAATAGCCATATGTGGCCAGTGGCTACCATATTGAGCAGTACGGCTCTAGAATTTAGAGTCATATTGCCTGTATTAATAGCCATTAACTGCATGACCCCAGGCAAATTATTAAACACTTTTGACCTTCAGCTTTTTTTCCTTTTATGAAACAGGGATAATGAATAGCCCCTTTCTCTTCATATTTTCTCCAGAGAAACTTACAATAGGTGACATGCCCTTAAAAGGCTCTTTCGGTGCTAGTTATGGTTTTTAGCCCCAGAAAGGGTAAAACCTGCCATGCCTTACAGCCAGACAGAACATGTGGGAAATAAATTAACTCCAGAAACAGAAGATGAGATGGTCAGGGGTACGGTGTGTCATGTCACCTGAAGGAGGTAGACTAGTTCCCACAGAAGGCACTTGGCTGGCGGAGTCTCGCATTAAAATTCGTATTATGTTTATAGTTAAAGCTAATTGTTTTCCTTTCCTTCCCTTCTTCCTCCTTTCCCCCTCCTCCTCCTCTTCTTTGTTCATTGTTTTATAGGCTCTTATGTAGCCCAGACTAGTCCAGAATTCATTAAGGATGACCTTGAGTCTCTGACCCTCTGGCCTCCACTTCCTGAGTACTGGGATTAAAGGTCTGTACCAACAGGCCCATTTAATGCACTGTTTGGGAATGAACCCAGGAGCAGGCAAATCCTCTATCAACTGAGCTACATTCCAACCCCAAACCAATGTTGTTGGTTTTTTTTGTTTGTTTGTTTGTTTGTTTGTTTGAAAAAACAAAGAATCTCTTGATCTTCAATTAGCACATAAAGGAGTTGTCCCTTTTCTGGGGTGAAAGGTTATTTAAATATGCCAAATGAAGTGGTGCCGTTGAGTTTATTCTGCACACAGCATGCAGATTTGGGCTCCCAGCCAGGATAGAGGAGACTGCTCAGGCCAGCTTACTTCCTAAGCCTGGGTTCACCTGTACATTTGGTCTTACCTACTCCAGAGGATGACCTGTTGGCTTTCCTGGTGCTCGACACACAGACCAGGACCTAGGAAGTTGTTTACTCAGCAGTGATCTTGTGTTATTCTCTTTCTTTTCTTTTTTTAAGGTTTATTTATTCTATGTTATGTATATGAGTGTTTTGCCTACCTATCTGTCTGTGTATGTGTGTACCCATTGCCTGTCAAGTTCAGAAGAGGGTGTTGGATTCCCTGAATCTACAGTTACAGACAATTGTGAGCTGCCATGTGGGTGCTAGGAACTGAATCCAGGTCTTCTGGAAGAGCAGTTAGTGCTCTTAACCACTGAGTCATCTCTCCAGCCCTGCTTGTTATTCTTTTATTTATTTATTTGTTTATTTATTTATTATGTATACAGTATTCTGTGTGTATGTCTGCAGGCCAGAGGAGGACACCAGATCTCATTACAGATGGTTAAGTCACCATGTGGTTGCCAGGAATTGAACTCAGGACCTTTGGAAGAGGAGGCAATGCTCTTAACCACTGAGCCATCTCTCCAGCCCCCTTGTTTGTTATTCTTTTTTTTTTAAGATTTATTTATTTAGGGGCTGGAGAGATGGCTCAGTGGTTAAGAGCACTGTCTGCTCTTCCAGAGGTTCTGAGTTCAATTTCCAGCAACCACGTGGTGGCTCCAAACCATCTGTAAAGAGATCTGGCGGCCTCCTCTGGCGTGTGGGTATAAATGGAGGCAGAAAGTTATATACATAATAAATAAATCAATCTTTTTTTTAAAGATTGATTTATTTATTATGTATACAGTATTCTCTTTGCATGTATGCCTGCAGGCCAGAAGAGGGCACCAGATCTCACTACAGATGGTTGTGAGCCACCATGCGGTTGCTGGGGATTGAACTCAGTACCTCTGGAAGAGCAGACAGTGCTCTTAACCACTGAGCCATCTCTCCAGCCCGTTTGTTATTCTTAATGATGATTTTTAAAAAGTAGGCCCTGGGGTCTGGAGAGATGGCTCAGTGGTTAAAAACACTGGTTGCTCTTCCAGAGGACCCACGTTCAATTCCCAGCACCCACAGAGCAGCTCAGCACTGTCTGTAAATCCAGTCACAGGGGATTCAACACCCTCCCACAGATAAAGTACAGGCAAAACACCGATGCACATATAATAATTAAAAAAAAACACTAAAAAAGTAGAACCTGGTCAATTAAATAAAGGAAAACTGGACATGGTGGCTCATTTCTATAATCTCAGCACTTGGGAAGTTGGGAAGGAGGATTCCATAGTCAGTCTCAGCTACATATTGACAGAGTCGAACCCTGCCATAAACAACCAAACCCACCTCCAGAATTAAATAAACAAACAGATAGATAACCACTTTCCGAGACTGCAAGGGAAATAGAATCCTGGGCACAGCCCTCTGCACAGTGGATTGGACAACTCTGGAGCCTGGGTGCACGGGCGGATGATAGGCACAGAGACAGCACAGGGGTGACCTCAGGGCATCCCTACCTGTATGGGGGTCCAGCAGGCTCGATAGTTCTTCTTCCAGAAGTCGCTTCACAGAAAGGTTCTCCTCCTCGGGGCCTAGGGGGCCCTCTTCCAGGTCAGGCTCTGCTTGGCCACCAGGCCTGACACCTGGGCCATCTGAGCCATCTGAGCCATCTGTGTCTGGGATGGGAGCCCTGTGAAGAGGCCAACCAGGTTTCAAGTGAGGAATTTTCACATAACTGTCTGTTCACGTCATCTCTGTCATTTGCCATCTATACAGGGAACCGACGTGGTCATCTACCCAGTACCAGCCAGGCAGGGTGGGTTTTGCCTTCCTTATGCCTTGTTCTCTTCTCAAATGTGCAGAACATGGCCTAGCACACACTGGGTGTTTGACGAACACTATGGAATCAGTGACTATGGTTTCCTTCCTACTGAAGCCACCTCCCAGAGCAAAGGAACAGGTCTGTGGGGGACGCATCTGGATGGGGCACCCTTGACTCACATCTACACCTGCACCCCAGCTTCCTGGCTTAAGCTGAGGACCCTGTGTCTCACTGACCCTCAAGGCCTCTGACAGTCACTCAGGATGAAGCCCATCCCTACAGGTGAAAAGTCTCCCATGATTCCTATGTGATTTCTATTGCCCTCATTTCCCCCAGTGACCGTTCCTGCTGCTATTAAGAGATCATCCAGAAGGTAGCAAACTGGGGTAACAGGGTGACAACTCTCCTATGTCAGGCCTCGTGCTATGCAAGGTACAGGACTCATTCCACTCATTGGAGCCTGTCCATGAGAGCCGTTCCCATTCTGCCACCCAGAATTTTGCAGCAGCTTGCCTAAGGACCCCACGGGCTAAGCAATTAAGCAAAAATTCCAATCTAGACCCATGGCTCTGGAATGTGAGACTCTTAGGGCTCAGGAAATCATGTCCAAATGTGAAAGCTTTTAGAGCTGTGCCTCTGACCTCCTATCCCCGAGCTCCCACCCTCAGGCGAACGGATAGCCATCTAGAATTCCTTTCCCAAAGAAGGTCATAGAAACTAGAACTTTTCCCAAAGCCAACCATAAAGCCTAAAAACACACTTGAATTCCCCCCTTACTTTCTGTGTAAGAGCTGGCAATAAGGACATACTCTGGCTTGCCTAGCTTGATGGCAGGTTGTGAGTCCCTTGTTCCGGAAAAGCTCCTAGCCCATACCTGGAAGCAAGGAATGCTGGGTAGAGCAGCCAAGAAAGCCACACAGATAGGCCTGGCTGAGTCTAAATTTCAATTTGCCCATACCATTTTTATCCAATTATATTTTCACAGGTATCCCTGAAACACTAAACCCAATCTTGAAAAATGTGTCTTTGGATCTTCAATCTAAAGGCTTCTTCTGTATCACATAAAACAATGATTTAAAAAACTGTAATGGGGTCTATGAGAGAGGCACCTCAGTGGCTAAGGGCATTTGCCACCAAACCCTCATGCCCCGAGTTCAATCCCTGTGTGATGGAAAAGAGAGAACAGGCACCCTCTGTTGTCCTCTGCCCTTACACATACACACACACACACACACACACAAACCCTGACTCATATGCAAAATAAAGAAATGTAAAAGAATTTTTTACATTTACTACGGCTTTTCTCTTGTTCATTGGTCTGTTGGCAGTTGATTCCCACAGACTCAAATGTTGAGCCTGCAGAAGGGAAAATCTGTTTCTCCATCCATTGCTATCCTCTGGAGGGCTCCTCGCTTCCAGGACTGCCCGCAGGAGCACACCCTCGCACTGACATCCTTATATAGCATGTTTGTAGGCCAAGAGAAGGAACGGTGAAAGTTACAGATTTCAAACCGATCAAGTAAGCAGGGGAGACAGTCAGAGCTAAGAGGTGAAGTAATTTCCTTAGCGACAAGGGGACCTGTAAATATCATAAATACAGTGGCCCCAGGATGGAGCCTCCGGAGTGGGGGGATGGGTGCTGTCTGCTGCATGTACCCCCTGGGCTGGGTTCAGAGGGTGCCCATTCTTCCACACTCACCAAGGCTTTTGGGGAGGGTGACCTAGGGGCCCGGAGGAGGCCGTGCTGTGGGTGCTACCCACTGCTTACCTGCTGCCGCCGGGCTTGGCCGAGTATTTATTTCCTCGGTGGTTTGGTTTGGGCTGGAATTGGCCCTGATGCAGCAAGGACAACAGCTGGGAGATTTGCTACAAGACAGGAAAAATCTGTTGACTACACACAATTCCGACCCAGCACGCTTCCTCGCCGGATGTTTCCCTCAAACGCTGCTGCTTTCTTTTTATAGTTTTTCCTCTGGCTTCAGATGCTTCTGCGATCAGATAGGGGGTTGGGGGAACGGACCTGTGTGGCTGAAGCAGGGACCTGGGGGAGGGTGCTTCCCAGCTTTGCGGTGTCCCTGCAGGCCCTGGGCAGCTGAAGGAGATCCTATGGAGACCCTTGGAACCATCCCCATTAGCTTGTTCCCTGGAGTGACTGGTGGGCTTGGACTGGAAAAGGCATTGCCAGAGCGTACAGTAGTTACTTTGGTAAGGACTGTCTTCAAGAGTTATTTTTCCCTTTGGACAGTGTTCAAACGCTCTGGCTTGAACTTGTGGAGGTGTGTGTGGAGAGTATGCAAGGCTGCCTGGTGCAAGGCAGAAATGGTGTCATTTAACCAATTCACTTATTCACCCTGTCAATGGACATGGTTTTTTGTTTATTTGTTGGTTGGTTGGTTTTTCAAGACAGGGTTTCTCTGTGTAACAGCCCTAGCTGTCCTGGAACTGGCTCTGTAGACCAAGCTGGCTACAAACTCACAGAGATCCGCCTGCTTGTGCCTCCTAAATGCTGGGATTAAAGGCATGTGCCACCACTGCCCAGCAATGGACATGCATTCAAAGCATGTCTGTTCCAGGCTAGTGTTTCTGTGGGACTTGTAAGAATGAGATAGGGACCCCATGTAGTCTTTGGAAGCTCATGATTTATAAGGAAGGCAAGGAAGAAGGGGACAAAGACTTCACCAGAGTCATAATTATCCGTTTACTTTTTTGTCTTTTGAGACAGGATCTTACTATGCTGTGCAGCTGCCTTGAAACTCCTATCTTAGCCTCCCAAGGGGCTGGAACTATAGGCATGAGCCACCAAACCTGGCTTTCATGCAATTCAACTAATGTTTTCTTGAATTCTGACTGTGTGCCAGGAACTCCTGCTGAGACCGAAGGCTCCACAGGAATTCCGCCAGAGACTGGAAGGTCTTGGCCGTTAAGAAAAGACAGCTTCTGTTCAGGGTTCTCAAAGACTAGAAAAATGGCAGGACTTCAGGTAGATGGGAGAAGAGGAACTGACTAGATATTAATCCTGCACCTAAGGTCCCGGAGGGAGAGGAAGCAGCCTTAGTCTTCATAGACTTGGTTCTTCCTGGTTGCCAGCTTGTGACCTTTCAGGCAGATTTTGAGACCCACGGAGACCTCAGCTTCATCACCTTTTGTCTCTGAAGAGGTTTTGAATTCTCCACAGCATTGTCAGGGTTAATTAGATCATTGAGACTAAGACTCGAGGGTGTTACCTCTAAAAATGCTGCTTCATGGTGTCCAGCACTAGGGTGGCACGGTGACTTGGGAGAGTCAGGGTCCCTGAGCCTGCCTCAGGTAGATTCTGCCTCCTTAACCGGCCCAAAAGCCCTTAGAAGACAGGCACCTGAAAACCTTTACCCAAGCGACACTAGGTAAGCACAACTTGAAGGCCAAGCCCAGTGTCACCTCCTGGAATTCAGAGTCACTTCACAGTTGGAACCCAGACTCGGGGGTTAGATTCAGGCTCACACTAACTCTGTTCCCGCCTTACCTCCCATCTTCCTGGCCCTAGAAATCGCTTCCGGGTCCTGAGTCTCAGTTTCCTCAGCAGTAGGGGAATAATAATGAGACGGAGGTCAGAAGGTAGTGGGTGTTGTGGCATTTAAATGAACTGAGCTGTGTGAATCACGTGTTGACAGAGCCCCAGGTAGCACTTAATAACTACCTGGTGACAACTAATCTCCTCTGTGCCACACAACAGCTACAGGAAGGTGATACCAACCCCTGCATTTTGTAGATATGCAACCTGAGGCATACAGTCCTTGCAGTGACAAGGCCTGGAACTTGAACTCAGGTCTGACTTTATTGTGTGGCTGAACTGTCAAAGAGACCTGGCTGTTTGGCATCTTACTCTTGACCCCCAGTTGATTCCAAAGGGGTGCCTTTCTTCCCATCACTTCAGCGTGTCGTGCAGAGTGTCTGTCGGCTCTCTACCGTTATGTCCAGTGTGTGGCATAAGAGTACATCCTAAACCAGGCAGGTGGTGCATGCCTGTGATCCCAGCACTAGGGAGGCAGAAGCAGGCAAATCCCAGTACTAATGAGTTCGAGTTCCAGAATAGGCTCCAAAGCTACAGAGAGAAACACTGTCTGGGAAAACCAAAACCAAACCAAAATAAAGCAAAAAGAGAGTTCATCCTGAAAGCCTCTGGTGGATGAATGAGTGGAAGAATGAAGTAGTTGGCTGCAGTCCCCTCTGGGTTTGCAGGGAGCCCCAGGGTGAGGTTTCTAAGAGAAAAGCTAAACACTACCTCTAAGTGGCTTCCTAGGAAAGGGTTGGAAAAGAAGCTGTGTCCCTGCTCCATGAGAAAGCTGAGCTGATTGTCTGGCCCAACAAAAATATGTCTCTTGATGCTCAGCCTTGTGCAGCAGAAGCTCTCCGGACGTCAGAGAAGCAGTTAGGGATATGTTAAGCTCCATCCCTGAGAAGACCTCCCCTTTGTGGCTAGTAAACCCCGAGGCATGAAATAGAGGGCCCCTCATCATCCCATTAATCCTTCCCCCAGGGCAGCAGAGACCAAGCGAGCTTGACTTCAGAATTCCCATTTTGTAGATGAAGAAAATGAGACTCCACAGTTAAAGGTCATTCCCTACACTCTCCAGTTCTGAGCTGTTGTGTTTGGACTGGGATTTGCCTCACTAGACAAGGTGTTTCCCCTGTCTCCCCAGCTGGTACACTCTGGGGTCTCAAGCAAGTCCCCTGAGGGAGTGTTACCCACGCCTGACTGTTTCAAGGGAGGTTGTCTAGACACGATGAGCAGGTTGAGAGCAGGCATGGGGAGGTGCTTTGTGGAGGGGATAGTAACCATTTGCTGAGCAGACACTGCTGTCCTGGCATGGCTGCCAGGGATCGATTCATTTTGTTTTCTTGCAGTCTTGCAGGGAGCATGCTGCTAAAGTGGGTACCTCTAACTATAAGCTGAGTAACTTCTCTATTAGCCACAAGCAGAAAGAGGTAGAGCCAGAATTTGAAGCCAGGCAACCTTTCTCCAAAGTTCTTATTTCTAGTCACTACCTGTGCTGTGTTTGCTGTGTGTCCACCTGTGCCAGGCATGCATATGTACTTTACAGGAATTAACTGATCTGATCCTCAGGACAACTCTGTAGGACACACACACACTTCTCACTGCCATTCCCAGTTCACCATCAAGGAAACTGAGGCTCAGAAACACGCCCAGGACCACACAGCTAAGATCCGTTGTCCCCAGCCCTTAAGTTCTACATCACAATATGCCTGGTGAGTCTAAGGGTGAATACGGGAAACGAGGGTGTCTATTGCTCTTGGTGGTGTTTTGGGGGGGGGGCAGTGACCAGAAAAACAGCTGCCCATGCCAGAGGTACCTGCACAGGTGGAGAATCCCCAGCGAGCTCCTCCACAGGGTTCCTTTCCGCAAAAGCAGCCACAGACAGCCGGACCAGGCTCCTCAGAATCTGGTGAGGACCAGGCTGTCCTTCAGGAGACACTTTGCCGTTGAGATTCCGCTGCCGTCTCAGGGTTGCAGAGGAGGCTGGCGGGCTCTGTGGAGCCTCCTTACTGCCCTGGTCTCCAGCCAGCCTCGCTATGGGGCTGCCAGGCAGCTGCAGAGGCCTGGAGTGCGGCTGGCCCAGGGTAGGTGGGGACTCAGGAAGGCATAGGTTCTCTCGGGAGGCATTCCTCTGCCTGGGATGGTTGAAAAGAAAGTTGTAGGTGTCCTGTAGTACCTCCTGGCTCTCTGCCAGTGCTCCCTGGTTGCCTTGGTTACGCAGGGTCCTGTATAAGGTTGGTGTGAGGTGGAAGGGGGTGGAGTCCCAGCCTGTCTCCATCAATGCCTCCTTACTGATATCTTTATGGGATGATTTAACGTCATCAGCCTCATCCTCCTGGGCCCTGAGCATGGGCACCAGGTGAATATCTGCCTTCTGAATGTGTTTCTGGGGCCTCTTGGGCTGGTGGCGGTACGTGGACTCAGCTTCGCGACAGTTGTAGGCCCTATTATCCTTTTTCTCCGTCCGGCAGATGGACATGGACAGAGCCAAGATCAGCCCAAAGATGGCCAGCAGCAGCACAGCCAGGCAGATCATTGCCAGCACTGGTGTGCTCAGGACCCCAGGCTCATGAGCAGAGTCCCTTAGGTGGTCCACGCTGGTGACAAACACAACCCTCAACAGAGCTTGAGTATGCAAGGAGGGGCTGCCCTGGTCCTCTACTACTATCCCCAGGTCCCACTGACTCCCAATGAGGCTGCTGGCATTGGTGACATTAATCAATAGCTGCCCCAAGGAGGGGCTGAGGACAAAAAGATGAGCATCATTCCCACTTTGAATGCTGTAGAGGAGCTCCCCATTGGCCCCCGAGTCTGCATCTCTTGCCACAATCGTGGCCAAAAGATAAGACCAGGGGCTGTGGGTAGACATTGGTGTACCAGTAACTGCTGGCTCCAAGCCATTGGGATTCTCGATGGGCAACAGAAGGTGCCCCGTGGAGGCATTTACGAGCACTGAAAGGGTGGCTTTGCCTTCACTGAGCACAGGATGGATCACTTCTGGGGCGTTATCATTGGCATCCAAGAGGCTAACCCACACAGCGATGCTGGATGCAAGCTGGGGATGCCCTCTGTCCTCTGCTATCACCTGGAACTCAAAGCCCGCCATCTGCTCATAGTCCAGTGACTTCTGAGCAGTGACTTCTCCTGTCTCAGAGTCAATAGCTACTAGGTGAGAAACGGGGGAGTCCTTGATACAGTATGACACTTTCCCATTAATGCCCAAGTCGGCATCATGAGCTTTGACAGTGATGAGATGAAGAAAAGGTGGGTTGTTTTCCCAAGTGGAGACCTCATAGCGGCTCTTCTCGAACACGGGGGCATTGTCATTGACATCACCGACCTGAATTCGCAGCTCCATCTCAGCTGATAAGGGCCGGGGTCCTTGGTCTTGGGCGAACACGGTGAGAGTGTATGTGGACCACAGCTCTCTGTCCAGTGTGGTGTTGGTGAGCAGCATGTATGTGTTGCCGTTAGTTCTTTTCAGCCTGAAATGGCCCAGCTCTTGATTCAGCCAGCAGTGGACCAGACCATTGTTCCCTGAGTCCAAGTCTTTTGCACTGACAAGTGCAATGAAACTGTCCCTGGGAAGATCTTCTGACACCAGCGACGTCTGGGAGGCCCATGTGATGTGGATGCTCGGAGCGTTGTCGTTGACATCCAGAACTTTGATGAGAACTTTGCAATGACCTGGGATGGAATTGGGACCCAGGTCCCTTGCCTGGACATCCACCTCATAGGCAGGATTCCTCTCATAGTCTAGGCTTTGGCGCAGAATGATCTGGCCTGTCTTGGAATCTACACCAAAGGTATTCATCACCTCTGGGGACACATGCTTGCCAAAGAAGAATTCTACCTCCCCGTTGGGTCCTTGGTCTGGGTCTGTAGCAGTCAGGTTTATGAGAAGAGTGCCAGGGGCAGTGTCTTCTGGGATTTCTAGGGCCAGTGAACTCTCAGCAAACACCGGACTATTGTCATTGGAATCCAGGACATTGACCTTGACCATGCTGGTGCCTGTCTGAGGGGGATTCCCATTGTCATAGGCAGTCAGCACCAGATCAAAAAACGAGTGAACTTCCCTGTCCAACTCCTTCACCACCACAAGTTCTGCATGTTTGGTCTCATCGGGACCCACGATAACATCCAGGGCAAAGTGTTCACTGGGAGACAGGGAGTAGGAATACAAGCTGTTAGGACCAGTGTCTTGGTCAAGAGCTCTGTCCAAGGGGATTCGTGTGTACAGAGAGGCACTCTCGGAGATTTCCAGCTCCTGTTCACCCTTGGGAAACTCTGGCTGGTGGTCATTGATGTCCAGGACCTGAATCTCCACATGAATCAGAGCCGAAGCTCCCATGGCCAGCACATCAAAGGACACTAGGCAGGGATCTTGCTGCTGGCATAGCTGCTCCCGATCCAGCCTCCTCGAAGTGCTGAGCAGGCCGTTCTCAGAGTTCATCTGAATCGGCAGTGCCTGAGGCAGCTGCAGGATCTGGAAAGCATCTCCTGCCTTCCCACGCCTCTCCTCCACTCCCAGTTCTTGGGACAGTTTCCCTATCACTGTGCCAGACGGCACTTCCTCTGTCACTTGGAATTTCACCATGAGAGTGGCCACCTCCTGACAACCCCCTGAAAGGAATAAGAAGCTGCCTGGCCCCAGAAGCCCTAGCAGGAATGGCAGAAGCAGCATCATGCTCACCGCAGGGAGGGCTGGACTCGACCAGCTGGAGGTCTTCAGAGGCAGGACACGTTCCTGGTTGGCTCGATCAGCCTGGATCTCCTGCCTCAGATCTGCTGGTACAACTTTGTCCCATAATTAGAAGATGCTGGAAGAAGCAGGATTCCCAAGCAAGGCCATCTCTGTGAAAAGTGATCCGAGCGGTCCCCAGACGGATGAATGGCTAGAGGAGATCCCTGCTCCCCAGCAGCGCCCGCTGGTTCAATCAGCAGTGATGGGCAGGAACCGGTCTGAGACTTGACCTAGGAAAGCGGGATGTAGGGATCTAACTTCCAAACAGTCACTAGGCTGGGGAAGCAGAGAAGCAGCTTTTTCCTATGGAAACCCCACCTACAGGAAAAGGGAGGGCTGTGACTTTCAATGGCAATTAGCGAAGGAGCATTTCCTGTGGGGCTGAGAGGCCTGTCGCTGAAGAGGATGAGGCCAGGGCTCCTGGGACTGGCTGGATGGGAAGGTGCTGTCCACCAGCAAGGCAGCCAATGACAGGGAGCCACTGTGTAGCCAGGCGAGCAAAGAACTCGACCTATGCTGATGTCCCTCTAGGGCACTTCAGGCTCCCCATCTCTCTTCCTCATCTCCCTTTTCAACTCCTGTGCCTTCTTCCCCCATTCTTCTACCTTCTGCCGCTCCTTGGACTCTCCGCCTCAACTTTGCCCTCAGGCTTGTCTCTCTGAGAAGCAGCTATTAGTAGAAAAGTCACAGGAGCTAAAAAGTGTCATGGGTTCAAATGCTGACTTTGCTGCTTCTCAGCTGGGTCTTCTAACTTAACCTCCCTGAGCCCCTGTTCCTTCATCTTCATGGTGGGGTGTGGAGGAAAATAATTGTCCTCCCTGCAGGAACCTGTGAGGCTTGAATGAGATGATATGCAAAATCCCTTGGCCTGGTCCTGGCCTCAAATCACAAACAGCCATGTTGTTTGGGTAAGGGTATTGTAGTAGATACAGCTCATTCCACCTGCGGCAGCTGCTCTCAACATTGGCCATGGCTCACACTGACCCCTGAAGGTGCCGGTGGCTCTACCAGAGCTGTCTGATCTGACCGCAAGGCTCCCCTCCCCCGTCCCCTTCCTGAGATCCTTGGGATCCATTGTTCTCTACATCTGGTCCAACTTGAGTCCCTGTCTGGGGAACCCCCGGCCTCCCTTCCTCTGTCTCGAACTTTTCACGCTTCCTTCTCCCACACCTTCCTCTCCCTTTCATCCGTCTTTCCCTCCCTTCCTCCCATTCTTCTCAGCACACTTTTGTTTACGAGAGTCCTGTGAACAGCTGCCCTGCCTCCACTCCCAGCCCTGGTTTGAAGGTGAGCCCTCGCTCCCACTCATCCTCTCACTTAGGTGAGGTGCAGGCAGGCAGAGGAGTGGGCAGTCTGCCTGTGTGGCCTTGTGGCTTCTGTTTCCCCCTTCTGTTGCCTCCAATATCCTTTCAGCCTTATGCCTCAGCCTTATGTAGGTTTATTCTGGAGGTCTGTAAAGCATTTGAAATGGTGGAAATTAAGGTCAGCTTCCCAGAGATGGGTGTCCTACTGCTTGAGTCCTTGGGGCCAGAGATGCTCCATTTGGACACAGTGATACCACTCAGGCTTGTTGGCATGGAAATCCGTGGCAGTCAGGCTTGGGGTGGCTGAGGGTTAGCCACGTGCATTTCCTCCCCTTCCCTCTGCCCTTTCTCTCCTTCCATCCTGCATTCACTTCTGGAGGTTGCTCAACCATCTCACTGAGCCCACTAAGTCTTGGCGGGGGTCCTAAGTCTATAGGGCCATTTCCTAGGGCACAACTTTGGGGACGGCCAGACCCTCGCAGACTTAGAGCACAAATGATTAAGTCTCTGAGCCTTAGCTTCCTTCTCTGAGAGTGTGACTGCCATCTTTCTTATAAGTTTATAGTAAGGATGGAAAAGCGACACCCATGGAGGCCTGAGTGTGGGGCCTGGCAGGAAGCATTCAGCAGGTAGGGATGGCCATTTTCTCTTTCTCATCTTGCAGATTTAATGGTTCAAATGCAAATGAGGAGTCAGTCATGCATTTACCTTTCTGCTTCTGTTCATTTGTTCATTTTTTTTCTTCCTCTGGTCTCTCTTAGCTCTGGGTAGGCAAGGCTCAGCCTATATATACTAAAAGGGGAGCCATGTGGTTCCCCTCAGAGCACGGGAACACAGTGGATGCTCATTGTCCTCTGGTGACAGCCTACATGATGACCTCACTGTCTGACCCTTATTCGTCCTACTGTTGCACCAGGCAGCAGAGAGACTGTGACCCCAAGGGGCTAATGGTCAATGCGAAAGTAGGGGAAATGGAAAAGTGAGTCCAGCGCAGTCACTGTGGACTGTGGCCTGAGAGTCAGTGGCAGTGCCTCGAGACAAGTGCTCGGTCATCCCTGATAGACAGGAATAGTTCACTAGGGCAACGGGAAGAGCAGAGAAAGGCAAAGCACGCCACTGACAGAGACTGGGCAGAGATGGCTCCTTGTGCTGCATCTGGAGGGTCTATGTGGTACAGAAGAAGGAAGATGGGACCAGGGTCACTGGATGATAAAAGGCCTGGGTCCTCACAGGAAGGACCTAAAACTTGTTCTGGAGGCCAGAGGACCTTTGGGAAGGCTCGGGCAGGCCCATGAGATCAGCAATGACTTGCCAGGCTGTCCTGAGTGATTTACCCACATCCTCTTGTTTCACCCCCTGCATGGCCAAGTTATCAGGTTGAAGAAGCTGAACACAGGAAAGTTGTCCAAGATCCTACAGATTTACCTTCCAGAAAGCCTCTAAAGCTGCTCCCAGAAAGGTAGCGGAGAGGGGAGGCCAGTTGAGAGCCTGCAGGAGAGCTGAATGCAGAAAATGTTTGCAGAATGGGAATGTTTCCAGAATGCCATCTGGTGGCCAAAGGCAGAGAACAAAGCACAGAGGCACAGAGGGCACAGCCACCAAGGTGGGAGGGTTCGTAGAGCTGCTCTGCACAGATGTACATAACCAGAAAGATGCCACAAATCATAACACACCTCAGTACAGTAGTTCTCAACCTTCCTAATGCTGTTACCCCATTAGTATAGTTCCTCGTGGTGTGATGACCTCCCAGCCATAAAATTATTTCATTGCTACTTCATAAGTGTAATTTTGCTACTATTATGAATCATAATATAAATATCTGATATGTGGTCCCCAGAGGGGTCTGTATCCACAGGTGGAGAACCATTGTCTTAATAGATGACCAAACTTGGGTGTGGTGGCACATGCATATAAGCCCAGTGCTAATCATGAGTTCAAGGTTATTCTTGGCTATATAGCAAGTTGGAGACCAGCCTGGGCCACACGTGATCCTGTCTCAAAATAGCAACAACATCAAAAGATAGATAACCAGGGCTCAGAAACAATGGAGTTCATGATTTTACATGTGATATTTCTATTCTTGAAAAGAAATTGCTATGCATATTGAGCAATGCTATATACAATTACAATTACATATCATAAAACAATTTATGTGCTTATGCATGCATGTGTGTATTATGGCCTTGAATCAAAAAAAATGAGCTCACACCACGAGACTTTGAATTTGTATTTTACTTGTGTTTTGTTGTTATTGCTTGTTTTGGTTTTGGGTTTTAAGTTCATGCAACTGGGGTTGACCTTGAACTCCCTGCAAAGCAAAGGATGACCTTGAATTCCCGATCCTCCCGCTTCTGCCTCCTGAATGAATATTGAGATTATGGGTCTATTCACAGCCTGCTAGGTGTGATTTTTTTCTCTTTTATTGTTGCCATTTGTGTGTTTTATTGGAACTGGTGACGTAAAGTTGAGCTACCCACCCCTTCGAAGTCCCAAAGGTTTATGAAACAAGACATCAGATTGCTTACAGGTGGTTTGTCTCTGGGAAGGAGGCCTCCATGTTGTCCTTCGCTCTTCTTCTTCCTTCTTCTGAGGGAAGCTGACCTTTAACAGCAGTCTGTCAAGGGGTGACTGAAGCTGTCACTGGAGTTTGTTCAGGAAGATTTCGTTTCCTTGAATTTTGAAAGAAGTTTGGAAAAAGTAGAGGAAGTATTTGAACTGGGTTTGAAATGCTGAACATGGCCTCCCTCGGGTCCTAGAGATTTGAAGACAGCGGTAGATTGGGGCTGCTGCTTGACATCTTTGCTCACCCTGAGCCTTGAGGTGACTTCTTGAGCATGGCAAGGCACTGAGGGGTAAAATGAGAAGGGTGAGAACCGGCAAATCTTTTCCAAACACTTGGAATCTCCAGGGCTCACACCAGTAAGATGTATTAAGGTCTCTTGGGGCATTGGCAGGACAGCTAGATAAAGGCTAAGCCCACCCTCTCAGTATAGTTGCCCTGATTTGGCCTTTTGGATTGGCTCTCCCAAGACAGCTTCGAGGAGACTTGGAAGCCTTGGCCTGAGGATTATTCCACTCATGAAGGTGGCTGGACCATCCAAGGTCACCCTCCTTTTAGAGCCAGACCTTGCTGAAGTGAGAGCCAGGAGTCTTGACTAGGGGACCCAACTAGTTATTTTGGGTCACTTGCTCTTGGCATGGCCCTTTAGGGCTTTACTAAGGCAGGTGACAAATGTCAAATCTCACACCATGGCATCTCTTTCTAGACAAGTACAGAAAGAAAAATGGACTTTGCAAGGAGAAACTTGCCAAGATATAGGACTTTCCAAGAAATGAAAAGGTGTTCTGTCTTAGAAAAGAGTAGTAGTCCCCAAAGGGGCCACACATGGGAATGACTTGGAAAGCCTGCGAAATGCCAGAGGCAGGGTAAGAACATTCATATTTCTCCTTTCCCGGTCTGCCAAGGATGATTCTTCAATTTTTAGCTCAATTATCACTCCTTCTAGCGGGCCTCTACTTTCAGATTGTTGGAACCCTTTTCTGGAGAGATCACATTGATCTACACAATAAGATGAAAAAAAAAAATAGCAATGAAACTTGATCCCTGGAGAAAGCAGTTGGAAAGGGAATGGACGGCGAGCAGGACATTTGAAATCATGGCAAACTGTGTACCTCCTTCACAATTTTCAGGAAAAATGCAAAATTAGATTGATGGTATTTTCAATCTCTCGCTCATACCAAACTCCAGAGGGGAAGGGCACTCATTTTCTTGTTCCTTTTCTTTTTCCTTTTTGGATTTTCAAGACAGGATCTCTCTATGTACCCCTGGCTGTCCTGGAATTCACTCTGTAGACCAGGCTGGCCCTGAACTCAGAGATTCGCCTACTTTTCTGCCTCTTGAGTGCTGGGATTAAAGGTCTGGGTCACCACCAAATGGCTTAATTTACTTGTTTTAATTCTGTCTATTGTTCGTTTGTGGTGTTGTTGTTATTATTGTTGGATTCAGGAACTCCCGGTCTTCCTGCCTCATCTATCAAGTCTTGGGGTTACAGGTGTGTGTCTCTGATCCTGGCTTATAGACTTCAATTCTAAGACTCTTTAGGTGATTCTGACATACACTGATCTCTACCCCAACCCTACTGGGAACTCTGAGTAGAGTTTCTCAGAAGCTGCAGCCTTATAAAGTCAAGTCCTACAACCAGCTCTATAGCTTCACCAGAAAGTGAGGACGCTTCCCGGCAGCATCCTCTAGGTCACCTTCTCTCCCAATACCTGTGTCTCTCTGTAGCCACCTGGTACGGTCTCCACATTCTGCACAGTTCTCTCTTTCTTAGACCCCACCTTTGGCTTTCCTTCCTTATGGCTCCCAGGTGTAGCATGTGCCAAGCTACTGTCCTCAACCCTCTCCTGAGCATGACTGACTCCGATACAGATCGCCAGACTTGGCATATAAAATATAGAATGCACCGTTAGAGCTGAATTTCAGATAAACAGTGAATACATTCTTTCTCTAAGTATTTTTACCCAACAGTCCTGCTCAGATAGAATATTCACTTCAGTACAAGTTTCTTCCCGTCCCCCGACACCCCACAATTTTGCTCTCCGCAGTGAATTTGAAAATGTACCAGTAAACACAAAAGCCAAACACATTGACTGCGAACACCATCTGCACAATGGATATTCAGAAGCTGACTCTGTTGATTGGCCTCGTTGTGTGCTCAGCATTTCTGGGTCAGTCTGGGATCGAACTGTTCTCACACTGAAAGAACCAGCCCAGAGGAAGCCTGGATCGCACTCAGTCATTAAATCATCCAGTCACCCAATCATTCATTTATTTGGTGGAATTGAGCATGTTCTTCTCTGTTTACAAGGTCACTTTTTAGTGGGCAAGGGAAATAGCTCAAGTTGACCCACATTCTCCCTCCCTCTGAACCTTGGGGTTGGATTTTTTTTTCTTCCTATAGAATCTAATCAGCCTAATCCTCTCCTTGCTCCAGAAAGGCTCTTGCAGGAAGGAAAATGAGCCTTCCCATCGTTACATAAATTCTCATGGGGCTTCCCTTTACAAGCTTCTGACAGCCAGGAGTTGAGCCCGGAGCTCCGAGAAAAACTGTCGCCCTCTGATTTATGATGGCAGCTGCTGCTAAACTTCACCCTCTTCCCTCCTCACAGAACCATGTTACCTTGGGGTGACAAAACTCTTTCCACTCTCATTCAGGGGGATAATAATAAAATGCCAGGTTGCAAGTATAAACACGATCATTCCGTGCCTATTACTATAACCAGAAGCAGAGGAAATACTCCACGCTATCAGACTCCCGAAGCCTCTGCAGGGATCTGTCTTTACATCATCCTCCGATGACCAGGAAACTGGTCACACCAGCAATCTGATTAGTTTTTCTGATCGACACGATTGACCACTTTATTTGCTAATAGTGTCGAGATGCTCTAAGTGTGGCGTAAGGGAAAATGATGCGGGCTCAGGGCTCCCACTGTCCAGGTTCATAGCTTGGCTCTGTCCTTGTCAGAGACAAGGACAAACCAAAGACCTTCTCCATGATCAATTCCTCAGCTTTAAAACAGGGGTGGAGGCACTAGAGTGGTGTCTCCATGGTTAGGAGCATGTGCTGCTCTTGTAGAGTAACTACAGTTTCTAGGGGGATCTGATACCTCTGGCCTTAGTGAATACCAGTTCTTATGGGCACATACGTATACACAAGCATACGTAATTAAAATTAAAAAGTAGGGATGGTGACAACTATGATGATGATCATGACAATGACTGTCTCTTGGGTTGCTGTATGCTGAGCTCAGTCAGTACACAGCACTTCCTGCAGAGCCCAGTGCGTGGTTAGGATTCTGTTAATTATTCATAACAGAGTTATCTGCATACTTCTGCTTATCATTTGCTTGTTTTATTTTGTTTTTTAGGAGGAAACCTACATTCAAAAAATAGCAATCGAGTTTTCAGACTCCCTTAAGATCTACATAGTAACCAAATACACAGTACTGACCAAGGGTCAGTGATAATGGCCACTGGATGTTTAGTTTACTTCCTATTGCTGTGGGAAAACACAAGCCCTTCTCTCTCTCTCATTCTTTGTGCCTCTAAAGCCAGTATCACGTAGATGACACTGCCAAGGCCAGCTGCCAGACTGGATGGACCTCACTCCTTGAATCCCATGGGCAGAGCTTTTATTCAGCAATGCTTTAGGAGCAGAAACCAGCTTAGGTTCTTTGGCAAGTTGGAAGCTTGGCTGTGTGTGGTCTTATCCCGAGGAACCCATCTCTTTATTCCAGTGCAAACCCGTGTCCTCTCCTGACCCCGTTACCTTTCAGCAGAAGCCTTGGCTGTACCATTAAGTCTCCTGGTGTTCTTTTCCTCTTCACACTGTGTGTTTTGTATTTCTCTCTGCCTCACTGCCTCTTTTTTGATTGTAGACCGGCAGAGCAGTTATCAATAGTATCCATACCACAGATTCAATAGTATACTGTCTTGAACTTGCCTCTACTAAAGAAATTAGTCCCTTGCCATTTAGTTTAGCCACAGGCAAGTTCTTAGGACGAGTGCAGAAGGCAGGCACATTCTTTGTTAAAATGTCACAGGAATGGCCTCTCACCTAGCTGCTAACATCCCCCTCTGAAATGGCTTGAGCTGAGCCTCTACAGTCCTCCTTGCTCCCAGAACTCTCTTCTGAGATCCCAGAACGGCCCATTCCACTTTGCTTATAGCATTAAACCCCTTTTCTAGTCTTCCACAGTCCTCCACCCCCCACCCCCCACAAAAATCCAAACGAAATGAAAGAAAACAACCATGGTCAGGTCCCTCACAGCAACAGCCCACTGTCTGGTACTGACACCTTTCTTTAGTTACTTTTTTTTTGGTTTTTTCGAGGCAGGGTTTCTCTGTGGCTTTGGAGCCTGTCCTGGAACTAGCTCTGTAGACCAGGCTGGTCTCGAACTCACAGAGACCCGCCTGCCTCTGCCTCCCGAGTGCTGGGATTAAAGGCGTGCGCCACCATTGCCCGGCTCTTTAGTTACTTTCTATTGCTGTGATGAATCTCCATGACCAAAGCAAAGTACAGAAGAAAGTTTGTTTGGGCTCACGAGTTCAGAGGAATCAGAGTCCATCGTGTCTGAGAGCCTGGCAGCAAGTGGCAGGTGAGCGGCAGGAGCAGGAAGCTGGGCGCTTACATCTTGTGCTGCCTGTCTGAATCGAGACAACGGATTGAAAACAGGCAAGGCTCCTTCATCTTAAAGCCCACCCCCAGTGGCAGGCTTCCTGCAGCCACGCCATACCTCCCAACAGTGCTGCCAACTGGTGACAAGTGTACAAATGCCTGAAACCATGGGAGATATTTCTATTAAAACACACACACACACACACAGTAGGGTACCACAGTGATAGAATGCTGGCCTGATATATGAAAGTCCCTGGGTTCAATGCTCGGAACTGGAAAAATTCAGAAGTCAATGCAGGGCAGGTCTCACCGACGTCTAGTCGTCTCTGGGACTGGGCAGAAGTTTTATTTCTGAACTGTTGTTGTCTAAGTGTGAAGGGTCTGGTTCAGGGATGACTGTGATGGTGGCCCCTGAAAGGAGGCTGTATGTGGAGGTGAGTTTTTGAATGCCTACTGGAAGGCAGTAAGTGTGGGACCTGGTGGAAGGCCTGTGACCTGTGTAGTGACCATTGCACTGTGTGACTCATGTCCTCTCCTCATCTGCTGTAGCTCATACAGCCCATTCTCTGACAGCCGGGGGCCCTCATCTACAACCAGAGGATGGAGTTTATCTCTTCCATTCCCGAAATTTTTATTCTTATCTATGATTATGCCGTCAATCTTTATACATATATATATACACACACAATATGTATACATATATACACATATATTTGTATATTTATACACACATAAATGCATATGTTTTTGAGATAGGGTCTTATTCTGTAGCCTAGACAAACTGGGATTCACTTCACTGTGTAGCCCAGGCTAGCCTCAAACAAATAGCAAGCCTCTGCCTGAGCCTCTTAAATGCTGAGACTGTTAGGCATGCCTGGTTTCACTGTCTCACCAAGTTTGAAACTAACTTCTCTAAGACTTTCTATTTTACAACTTTGAACCAGAACTATTTCTTCCTCTGCATTATTTATTGCAGCAAACTCTAATTCTCTCACAGACTACTGGAGTCAGACCACGAGGAATCTGTCCTCATCCCGGCTGCATCGTATAACAGTGCTGGAAAGATCACTTCCTCCTACTAACACGATTTCTTCCTTTACAAAACAGGGAGAGAGAATTACCTAAGTCATGGGGTCCTGAGTTTTTAAACGAGGTAATGCATATAAAATGCTTAATAAAGTGGAGAGTTGGACACAAGGGAAAAGTTCAATCTGGAAAACCAACCAGGCAGTCGAAACCAAAGAGAAAAAAGCCTGCTATTTTCACGGGGTCTAATGACAACATTTATTAAAGAAAACTTTAGCCAATCTTTTCCTCAAAACTATACCCTAAATCTTTAATTTGCTTTTAACTTCCACCGAATTATTGAGTCTGTTTTGAAACAAGCACTCTCTTCCTTGCTCACAGTGCTGTGACCTTTGGGGTGAGGTCACGGCATGATGTCACAATCCATTTTCTTCTCCAACTTTGAGACTCTCTTGAGCTGATTCTTGAACTACTTTGCTCTTTACATCTGAGAGATCCTGAGGTATTTGGTCTCATTTGAGGTTCTTCCTTCACCCCTTTGCATCTCTAAAGGGGTGTGTATCTCCCTTGCGATCTATTCCAGGGAGTTTCACTTGAATAAGACCTTCAGAATCCTGTATGCTTGGGCTAGGGTCCCACATCTGCAGTCTACTCTTTTGGTGGTTTTGGGGTGGGGGACACAGAAGGAGAACATAGATCATTACTATGATCTATATTACTAGATCATTAGTAGCACATTAGCTTGATGGTTCCCAAGGGAAGAACAACGTTTCTGTGTTCTGTTTAAATGTCGGGAACAACATTATGTAAGGCTCCCCTTGCTTAATTGAGATATGATTCACCTGCACTAAAAAGTAACCCTCTAAAAAGATACAATTGGTGGTATCTAATACATCCACCAAGTTGTGCAATGGTCACTGCTAATTCTACATTGCTAATTCTACCCCTTAGCAGCTACCTATCAGACCCTCGGGCTAACACTGACCTACTGACTACCACTTTGCTTTCTATGGACTTTTCATATAAGTGGGAAAATATACAATGTGGCCTTTTATATCTGACTTCCTTCACTTGGTTTAATGTTTTCCAGGTTCATCCATATTAGAGCATGTATCAACATATTTTTAATTGCTGAGTAATAATCCACTGTTGGGATATACCATATTCTGTTTATTCATTGATGGAGTTTTGATTTTCACTTTTTGGTTCTTATATATGGTGCTGCTATGAACATTTGTGATCAAGTGTTTAAGCAAACATTTTTTTAGTTCCCTTACATATTATACCTAGGAGTAGATTTGCCGAGTGTTATTATAATCCTGTATTTAACTTTCCTGAGGACCAGCCAAACTTTCCCAAAGTGGCTGTATTATCTTTCATTCCAATCATCAGTGTGTGAAAGTTCCTGTTGTTTATCTATAACCCCATCAATTCTTTTTATTTCTTTGGTCTCACTATGTTTGACAGTGTTTCCTCATGTAGCCAAACTGGCCTAGAACACTCAGTCCCCTTTGTTAGCTCAGTACTGGGATTAGAGATGGATACTACCACACTCAGGCTCACAGGAGTTATAGATATTTTAGGTGATACATCTTTATTAGGTGTATAATTTGAAAATATCTTTTCACTTCCTCACTAGCGTTCATTAAAGCACAAATGTTTCTAATTTTCATTATTTGTTTATTTGTTTCTCTCTATATATAAACTATTGTGTTCTTTGAGTTCCGGAGGGTTTCCTCCTCGCTACATTTTCTTTGTAGAGTTTTATAGCTTTGCCTCTCACATTTAAATCTTCGGTTTATTTTAGTTAATGTTTGCATTATGCTGTATGAGGTAGGAGGCATATAATTTTAAATCTCAATAATCATGTGGCTTTTAGTAACTTATCGAACCTGAGTCTCAATTTCCTTTGTGAAATGAGACAAACAGAACCCAAACCATAAGGTTTAGTTAAGAGAGGGAAAATGTACATATAATTTGAAGCCTGTAACTGCTCAACAGACGAATATCATATGCAAAGTGAGTTAATGCATTCTTAGATAGGAAGAAGGTTGCAGCCATTCACCTAAAGAAGCAGGTCTGGGATTGATTGTTAAGGGATCTCTGTCCCTAGGTAGACCGTTCCTTCTGGCTCACGTCTAGGGATCGGTTAAAAAAAAAAAAACAAAAACAAAAAACAAAAAACTCGAATTCGCGGGTCAGAACCTGCATTTGTCCCAAATTCGGAGTATTTGAAGCTTGCGGGTATGGTCGGTGGTGGCGCCTGCAGCGCTGTCCACGGCCTGTGGAGGGCGCCCAGGAGCCAGCGGCGCTCACGGCGGCTGCGCAGAGCCGTCCCCACGCCGGCATCCGCCCCTCTCAGCTGACAGCTCTGGAGACGGAAGAGGCGGTGCTCAGGTGGAGCCGGGTGTCTGCAGGTCTGGCTGCGAGCGTGTCTCCGGGCCCTGGGCGAGGGCGTAGCGCGGAACTTTAGGGCCGGGCTCGGTGGGGCGGCCGGAAGGTACGGCGGGGACGCGCTGTGAGTGCGCGAGCCAGAGCCGGGTGGCCAGGCCGGGCCTGCTCTGTGGATACCGGGGCTCCCCTGCCCGGGACCGGGCGGCCGGCTCCGTGGGCGCCAAGGGGACAGGGCGGGGCGGACGGGCCCGGCACGCCCCGGGGCCGGCTCCTCTGCGGCGTTGCCAGCACTGGGCCTGTGGCCCTGCCTGATCCTGCCCCCGGGTTGTTGGGGGAGTCACACAGACACGTCTGCACGGCGATTGGCAGGCGGCGGAGACAGAGCCGAGCTGATGCCAGGGCCGGAGCGTGCTGGGAGTGGCCGGGAAGATGAGTAGGATTTTCCCAAGCTAGGGAAACCTGGCAGAGGAGGGGCTCCACGCCTTGCTGGAGCGGCTTCCGGTTTGCAACAGTAGTGTTATTAAACTTTTATCTGTTTGGTGCTGCCAGGGTTTATTCCTGTTACCGGCTTACAGATGAAGATAGGCATCTTATGCCCAGAGATGGTCCAGAAAAGAGTTCAAGCCGTCACCTGTCTAATTTTGATTAATGAAGAAAGTAATAGGACTTGCTTCACGTGATTGTGGAGCCTAGCGTCAGTTAGTGCATCGAAAGGGCTTAGCACAATGCCTGACACCTGGTAAGAACTCACTAATTGTTACTGTTCTTACCAGTGTTACTGTGACAACGGACCCAGACGCCTGCTTCAAGCGGAATGTGACAAAGTGGTCACTGAATCCTTTGCCCCTGGTCCTCCATTCCAAGACATAGCATTTTAACTCCAGGTCTTTTCTCAGTGCCCAGGGCACTGCTAGATGCTGAGAACAGTAGGGAGGTGGAAATGACTTGGGCCTGCGCCTTGACTAGCTAATGCAGGCTAGTAAAAGAGGAAGTGCAAGGTCCGATTTTAAAGAAGACGGTATCTGTTGGGAAACCGCTCTGTAGAGTTGGGACTTGAGAGGTTGCCCTCAAAGGCTGAGTGGGTGGGATGAGCAGGAAGTGAAAGCAGACAACCCGAATTAAGGACCACCTGACTCTAGCCTTCTGGTTGAGCTGGGCTCAGGTGGGGTAGGTCGGAAAGGACTGTCAGAGGTGGTGTTTGGAGTAAAGATTATCAGTCCCGACTGCAGACTGTAATCATCTGTGCTTCCTGGAGAACTAGAAGTGTGTTCCCTTTGGCAGCACACCAGCCGTGATGGAAATGATGCAGAGATTAGCATGGCCTCGGTGACAGAAGGACATGTAAATTCATGAAGGGCTCTGCTTGGTGCGTGTGAGACTGGGAAGGAGACTGAGGGGAAACAGGGTTTCAGGCAGGGAGGGCAGATAACAGCACGTGTGACGTGGATGCTGAAAGGGGCGGGGTCTGCTAAAGGTGCATGGGCACCAAGGGGATGAGGAAGGGTGGGAAGGAATTTCAAAAGCACATTATATCTGACAGTGTTGTAATGAGACCTCTTTGAAGTCTGATTTCTAAAACGTTGTGTATGGGGGGTGGGTGGGGGAGCTCACAACTGTAGAGTCCTGACTTAGTTGTTTCTGAATATAAGGTTTGGGTATTGGAATTTTAAGAGGCAGTTTCACCAGGAGATTCTGATGTGCAGACAAGATGAAGAATGCTAACCTAAAATGGTGAAGTCAGTAAATACATCTCTCACATCAGAAAACTCTTTGTTTACAAAGAAACAAAAGACTTAATCCCATCCTCACCATGCGCTGCTTCCTGGTCAGATTGGTGGACATGGTAAGGTGATGTGCTGGGACCTAGGACCGTACATAGCCAGTGCTCTGTAATCGTAAACACGATCCTAACTTATTCAGGAATCACTTCTGAGAATATGGTTTGAAAGTTAGTTTATGTAACATCTTTGCATACAATCTCAAGACGCTCCTTGTGCTCCAGAACCTATCTGTGGCCCACACTTCTCTAAAAAGGAACTCGAGTTTAGAGGTCATTCTCCCACTGAGCTATAGCCCCCGTCCTGGAAGTCTGGCTCTAAATACTTGGAGAAAAATCTCACAAGTCCATGTGCATATGCATGCCCTTATTTTGTTTTGAAATGCTATCCCACCCACAGAGTTAACTGTGTCACCTGCAAGGCTAATTTATGAGCAGGTGAGAGTGAAAGCCAGCGGGATGGGAAATGAAGGAACAGAAGAAGTAGAAGAGGAAAAGAGAAGGCAAGAAACAAATTTAAGATGACGTTTGTTGGGTGTGGTGTCCGTCATCTTATATAACCACCTCAGTTGCAAGGCTGAGCGCAGTCTGATAAGGGGTGTGTCATTGGGAAACACAGTTGCCCTTTGACCACATGACTCAGTCTGTCCTCGGAGAGTATGAACCCCTGTGGATCACGGTTGGCGTGCTGGAGTGTTTGACTTAAGTGATGGCAGTACAGATGGGGAATTTGAATCTGGATCGTGTCCTCACACTTCTTTCCTGGTTCTGTTTTGCAGATGGCAGAGTTTCCGTAGCCTATCTTGAGTCCGTGCCTTACCCACCTTCAGTCTCAGCTCCACTGGCTAGAAAAGTAAATGGGATTTGCACAAATTCCAAGCCGAACTGAAATCCCGGCTGCAGTGTTAATATCCTTTTCTTCTGGTTGTTACTAACAGGTACTAAGTGACCTAAAATGGAACATGTCGCTGTTTCAGGCAGGGCTTAGCTTAAGCAGGGCATGACAACTGCTGAGGAAAAGCAATAGTTTTTGAAAATGGAATTGTTTCAGATAGGGGACATTTAGAAAAAAAAATGAAAAGAAAATGAAGCCTTTTAAATAGATGTTCAGATTTTGTAGCATCATAGATTTTGTAGCATCGTCTTTTAGAATGTGCAAAACATGCTCTCTCTTTAGCTTTGAGACCAGCCCCCATTTCAGAAGGTGCGGCGTGAAAAGGCAGCTGTTGCTTTCCTGGGTTAGTCCTTAGGAGCACCATAGCCACCTGAGTGAAGGAGACAGCGCAGAGTGCTAGGTGTCGGGCAGGAAAGAGAGGATCAACAAGTCCTTTGCAGTTGTCTGGAGGAGCTTTTATATACCATGAAACAGTTATGTACATTTCCTAGCTGATTTGAGTGATTGTCTTCAATCCTCAGGAAATTCAATGTCGTCAGAAGACCTGGAAGCCCAGGAGGATGAACTACTGGCCTTGGCGAGTATCTATGATGCCGATGAGTTTAGAAAAGCAGAGTCCGTCCAAGGCGGCGAAACCAGGATCCATCTGGATCTGCCACAGAATTTCAAGATATTTGTGAGCGGTTAGTTAATATCTTACACAGATTTTTTCTAAATAAAAATTATTCTTGATTTCTTACTATATTTTAGTTGTCACTTGTGTATATAGCTGTAAGGGGTAATTGATAAGTATTGGTGGCACAGATATAATGCATGTTTGTTTTAAAAGAAGTGTGTGTGGGGGAATGTAAAACAGTTTTTGATTCGATCCTGCCTTTTTGACCACTGAATTGAGATACCCTGCATATCTCATGCAGCCTAGTATAATCAGTAGTTGGATCAGCACAATCGTTGATAATTAGAGGTAATCAAAGAAAACAGATAATAGCGTGCAGCTGTGAAGATTCTTGGCACACCGTAGAGTGCCTGCCACATGGCTGATGCTGCGTGGCTTTTAGAATCAGTGCAACTGCCATGGACAGGTATGGAGCACGCTGTTACTCTGCCATCTCTTGTTGGAGAAAAACAAAACTGTTTTTGATAATCTGCAGAGACCTTGATGCACATTTTCTCACAATGTTTCTCATAGAACCTGTGATCTTAGATGACCCTGTGACTGTGGTGTGCCGTGTTATGCCCTCAGTCCTGAGACTATTTTGTTGGCACAAACTTCCCCAACCGAATCATGACTAGTGGGCATATGCTGGTCTTAGTAAGTCATGGCTGTTTCATAGAAATAAATGTCTTTTTCTCTAGATTGTGTCTTTTAATTGTTTACTATAGACCAACAATAGAACAAAACATTGTGTGCTGCATTGTCGTTAGTGTTAGGAATTGTACTAGGAAGTGTTTACAAGAATGAGTTGTGTGACTTCATACAGTACATGGCACCTAAGTAGATTTTTCAAGGGCTTGTAAGGTGTTGTATTGTTTGGTTTTTGAAAGCAGGACTAGGAAATTAACATTAAGGCATAGACGGTGCTCTGGGGGAGGGTTTTTATCCCCTCTGCTAAAGCATTAGGGCTGAGCACTGCTCAGTGGTTTCGGACACTCCAGTGTTGATCTTTTCTGATTTTTGTTTTTGGTTCAGGCAATTCAAATGAGTGTCTCCAGAATAGTGGCTTTGAATACACCATTTGCTTTCTGCCACCACTTGTGCTGAACTTTGAACTGCCACCAGATTATCCATCCTCCTCCCCACCTTCATTCACACTTAGTGGCAAATGGCTGTCACCAACTCAGGTAGACCCAAAACTTAATTTCTCCTATCCATTTTTAGAAACTTTCAAAATCATCTTTAATTGAAAACTAAAAATTGGTGATCTTTGATTCAGTGCATAAAGAACAAACAAATGGCTTTGGTTTTGTAAATATTCCCCCTAGTGTTCTCGAATTCTAATGCTAATGAACTGAAAATGCTTGATGTTTTTAGAAAGAATGGCAGGGCCGGGATATCGCTCAGTGGTAGAGTTCTTTCCTCACACGGAAGGCCATGGGTTCTAGCCTCAGTGCTCAAAGAAGAAAGAAAGAAATGGCAGTAAACAAACTTAATTAATCCTTGTGAATTGAAACAGCAATGATTTTTAATCAAGTGTATTGTTTCTTTTCCTAGAGACAAGGTCGTCCTCATTTTCCTTAGATGCTGACATTATTTTCTCAGTTTCTTATTCATTCCTTAAATGAAAGATTTAATTGTAATTACAACAGATAATTGAGCTAAATAGCTATAATAAGCAAATTTCCTGAATAAATGTTATAAATGCTTCTCCATAAAAATCTGTGTATTAATAATGGATAATTGTCACTTAGTATCTCTTAGCTGTAAATGCACACAGTATAAATGTGTTTAGTTCTTGTAGATACTTTGTAAGGCTGGAGACCTAATATTGAAAGCCTTTTCTGTGTGCTGTTTATCCTTTTCTGATGACCTCAACTCCTGTTATTAACAGGCAATAGTTGTATGGATTTATGATGGGGCACATTGTTATATCTTAGTGTGATATTGTGTATAGCATGTATTGATCAAACCAGGTAATTAGCATGTCTTCTCTGTATCATTTATGCTGGAGCCTTCAAGCACCTCTCTTCAACGTCAGCATTTGATTAAGACATAAATATGACTTGAAGTGAGTACAGTGTTCTGAGATGTGATGGATCAATAGCTACTTTTCCAGAAGCTATGAGGATTGATAAGCTGATATTAAGACAGAAGCTGTCAGTTGTTGACCTCAAGGAAATAGCTCATTAGTCTTTTCTTTTAGTCATACAGTTTTGATATGTTTATTTTTGGAGATAGAGTTTTGCTACATAGCTCAGACTGGGCTAAATCTCATGAATCTTCCTCCCTCAGCCATCTGAGAACTGGGATTATGTGTGTGTAATGGCCCACTTGGTTTTATCATATACTTTTTGTTCCCCCATCTAATCTTTTGCATAAAGGTACCTTTACAAGAATTAAGATTACAGCTTAAAAGGGAAGTTAAATTTTAAGGGAAAGACATTATAACTGTACGGGGAGCAGTAGGTGTGAGGAGTACATTACCTGTTGAGGCTGCCGTGAGTGACGTTTAGATCACTGATGGATGGCTAGTTCTTTAGGTAGGTAGACCCTCATATAGTTCCATAGAGTTATTGATACTCTGCATACCTTCATGTGCTTCCGCCAAACATGCACAAAAAGGGATAGATTAATTGGATGCATGATGTACTTTCAGATTCTAGTTTCTACTTAATGCTAGCTTTGGGAGCGCTGTAGGGAAGGGTTTGTCACTTTTTGAATTTAGATAAAATTATAGTAGAATTCTTTTTCAAATAAATCTCACAGAGAATTAATGATTTAATTGGTTGTATTTCTTAGTTCAATCTTTGTGTCTATACCCTGAGTCATGACATTAAGGATTTCACCTACTAATCATGAAATTGACACACGGGTCTGTCATTCACTGAATTGGGGTGGGTAGTAGAATCAGAAAGTGGTTCTGATTATGTAGGACTTTTCTGTAGTCCCCAGTATACATATCTCTGTTTCTGATTATGTAGGACTTTTCTGTAGTCCCCAGTATACATATCTCTGTTTCTGATTATGTAGGACTTTTCTGTAGTCCCCAGTATACGTATCTCTGTTTGTTCCCTCTGTTCCCTACTTCACATTTATATGTATGCCTTTTCTGAAACAGGACTGGAGAAGGAAGGAAGGAAGAGAATGCGTCTTTATCAGACTCCATTTACACAGTATGCAGAACTTTCCTTTTAAATAGTTACCTGCTTTGGGGCTGGAGAGATGACTCAGTGGTTAAGAACACTGTTCCTCTTGCAGAGGACCCAGTTCAATTCCTAGCACCCACATGGCAACTCACAACCATATGCAGCTCCAGCTTCAGGGAATCTGATGCCTTCTGACCTAGTGGGCACTAGGACATACATCCATGCAGGCAAAGCACTCATACACATAAAACAAAACCCCCAAAAGTAAACGCTTGTTGCATTTTACATGTTTTAGTAGATTCCTCAAAACGTGTGTTTCATATTATAAGCTCCAAGCAAATCTGTAAAAGCTTTAGTTGTCAGTATTTAAGTAAGTGTTTCCGCAGAACTGTCAGAAGCACCACACAGAGCAAGGAACAGAAAATGGTATTTTTTTCATTGGGCTTTAATATACAAAATTTGCTTGCCATCTGGAAGGCTTGTTTTTAGGTGTTTACCTGAAAAAAGAAAAAGCTTATAATTCCTGAGCTCCAGTTAGAAATATTTATATTTCTAATGGGAAATCATCTTATATTCCACTTTCTAATGAAATAGACCACTTTTAAATGGAAAGGTCAAAATAGTTTAACTTAGCTGGCTTAGTTTAGAAGTGAGAGCTTTCTTTGTGGCAGCCACGTGTGTGGAGGGCCTGTAATGAATGCCCAGGGCAGTGTCAGTCTGTTTCCCTCTATCATCCAGATTTCTTAGTAAAAAGAATGCTGTGAGCCTGTTGGCTGGGGATCTGCTGAATGCTGGAGCCCTGGATCCAATCCCCTGCCTGAAAGGAAAAAAGCTTATTGCAAATGTGGGAAAAAAGAACTCAGGTTTAATTATACAAATTACTATTTCAGCTCTCTTGGCTCTTTGATGGGACTGGAAGAGTTAATTTTCAGACTTTGAGTGTCATTTTCATTCTCAAAGTTCTAGAGAATTTTGAGACAGGGTCTCCCATAGTTTAGGCTGTTTTTAGCTCATTATATAGCTGAGGATGGCCTTGAACTCTGATCCCTCTGCTCTGCCTCCCAAGTGCTGAGCTCATAGGTGTGCACTAACATACTTAGTTTGCTAAAGTTTATTTCAACTCAGTAGATAATACAACTTGTATATGTTTAGGGGGTTGTATGATATTTTGATACATGTGTACGTTTATGTTTTTTAAGATTGGACAACCAATGTTTTTACTGTTTTCATAAGTGTGTTTGTCTTTGCAAGCATTTTATTATTTACTTATAGTAAAATCACTCAAAATCCCTTCTTTAGGCTTTTTCCCCCTTCTAGCTTTTTGAAGTGTACAGTGGCTTTGGTTGGTGTTTTTAGTCAGGGACTTGTGTAGTCTGGGTAGTCCTCAAACACTGTGTAGCTGGAGCTGGCCTTAACCTTACAATTGCTGTGTTCCTACCTCTCAGGTGTTAGGATTTCAAGCCTGTGCTATCACGTTATTACCAATGACTCCCTACTATGTGCACATGGGACTTCTTGTAACTGTGACTTGGTAAACACTGGTCAGTTTCCCTCCATCCCTGCTATGTGTACATGGGACTTCTTGGTCCTATAACTGTGATTTAGTAAACACTGGTCAGTTTCCCTCCATCCCTGCTATGTGCACATGTGACTTCTTGTTCCCATAACTGTGACATACTAAGCACTGGTCAGTTCTCCATCTCTACTATGTGCGCATGGGACTTCTTGGTCCTGTAATTGTGACTTAGTTTGCGCTGGTCAGTTTTCCTCCATCTCTACTATGTGCAGGTGGGACTTCTTGTTCCCGAAACTGACTTTGTAAGCATTGGTCAGTTTTACTCCATCTCTCACTTCCCAGTCCCACCTCTGTAAAATGAACTGTTTTTGTGTTTACTTTTGGTTTTGTTATTTGTATAAGTGTTTTGCCTACATGTCTGTCTGTGTATCACATGTATGCAGTGCCCATAGAGGACAGAAGAGAGCATTGGGGTTCCCCAGAACTGGAATTACAGATGGTTGTGAGCTACCATGTGGGTTTTGGGAATTGAACCTGGGTCTTCTAGAAGGCAGCTATTCTCACCACTATATCACCAGCTCAAACCTGGGTCCTCTGGAAGAGCAGCCAGTGCTCTAACTGCTGAGTTATCTCTCCAGCTCCCCACCCCTTTAAAAAAAAAGAGAACAATGACAGGATTTCATGTACCTCCAGCTGCCCTCAGTCTCTGCTTAAAGGTGTGTCCCACCTTGCCTAGCTGAGGTTAACTCTTTTGTTTGTTTGTTTTATTTATTTTTATTTTTTTTTTCAAGACAGGATTTCTCTGTGAAGCTTTGGCTGTCCTGAAATGCTCTATGTAGACCAGGCTGGCCTCACACTCAGAGATCCACCTGCCTCTGCCTCCCAAGTGCATCAAAGGCATGCACCCAGCCAACTTTTTTATATTCTATATCCTAACAAAACCACTCAGTGCTTGTGTTTCTGAGCCTAGCTCTTTAACACAGTGATTCCCAAGTTCATCCATGTTGTTACAATAAGAGGAGTTTATTCTCTTTTATAGATGATTTCATTGTTATCTACCCCACTGTTGATGGATGTTTGTTTCCTTCCTTGGCAATAATGAATAGCTCTGCGATACACATAATCTCATTTTCTATAGATAATATTGGGCAGTGGGGTTGCTGGATAACGTAGTTCTGGTTTTGATTCTTTTTTTTTTTTTTTTTTTTTTTTTTGAGACAGGGTTCTCTGTAGCTTTGGAGCCTATCCTAGAACTAGCTCTTGTAAACCAGGCTGGCCTCAAACTCACAGAGATCCTCCTGCCTCTGCCTCCCAAGTGGTGCTGTGATTAAAGGCGTGCACCACCACGGCCTGGCTGGTTTTGTGGTTTTGATTCTTTTGAGGAAACTGTGTCCTGTTTCCCCACAGTTTTACATTCCCACCAACAGTTTGCCAAGAGTTCCCTTTTCGACATCCTTGCTAGCATTTCTTGATAGCCATTCGTACTAATGTGAGGTGTCTGGGTTTTACATCACCCTGATTGGTGACACCGCTCATTATCATGAACTTTGCCTGCCAAGTGCATGTCTTCTTTTTTGTCTGGTTGGTTTTTTGTAGTCTGTCCTGAAACTTGCTCTGTAGACCAGGCTGGGCTCAAACTCACAGAGATCCACCTGCCTTCCTGAGTGCTGGGATTAAAGGCGTGTACCACTACTACCCTATTTTTTATATTTATTTATTTATATTTAATATTCTGTCTGTGTGTATACCTGCAGGTCAGAAGAGGGCACCAGACCTCATTACAGATGGTTGTGAGCCACCATGTGGTTGCCGGGAATTGAACTCAGGACCTTTGGAAGAGCAGGCAATGCCCTTAACCACTGAGCCATCTCTCCAGCCCTGTGTGTCTTCTTTTAAGAACTGTCTGTTAGGTCTTGCCTTTGTGTGTATCTATTGAGAGTGGTACTGGGGATTAAACCCAGGGCCTTGTGCGTGCTAAGTATGTGTTCTGCCATTGAGCAATACCCTGGGCCCTCATCTGCCTACTTAAATATCAGATTGTTTGAACCAGCAGTAGCCTTTGATTCCATCTCTTCGGGAGGCTGAGACAGGGACCTTAAAGGTTCAAGAGCTGACCTGTAAAATGGCTCAGTGGACAGGGACACTTGCCACCAAGCCTAATGACCTGAGTTTGATCCCTGGAACCTACATGGTAGGAGAGAACTTAGTCCTCTGACTTCCACATATAGGCCATGGCATGTCCATGTTCATATGTACACATAACTACATACAAAATAAATACATATTTCTTGTTGCTTTCAAGACAAGGTTTCTCTGTGTATCCCTGGCTGTCTTGGAACTTGCATTGTAGACCAGATTCACCTCAAACTCAGAGACCTACTAGAACTTCCTTAGTGCTGGAATTATAGGCGTGTGCCACCATGCCCAGCCATGAATGTGTGTGTGTGTGTGTGTATGTGTAGGCAAATGTGGGCAACTTAAAAAGGTCCTGTCTCAGAATAAAAAGTAAAAGGCAGGCTAAGAACTCCAGCTTATGTTAGAGCATCTGCCCTGAGTTCCATCCTCAGTACTGCCAAAAGGAAAAAAGAATCAGACTTTGGGATTTGTGCTTTTTGAAGTTTGTCATGTATCCTAAACATTAACCCCTTGTCAGGTGTCTATTCCTGTGACTCTTTTCTGGTAGGTTGTCCTTGCACTCAGTTTTCCCTCTGCTCTACAGAAGCTGTTCAGTTTGATAAAACGCTTCATCAGTTTTGAGGTGATTTTGTAACCGGTGTGTAATGTGTTGGGGGTATGCATTTAGTTGGGCACTTTGAGTATGAATATCTAATTTTCCCAGCACTGTGTGTTGAAATTGCTGTCCTTTCTTGGATGTTTTTGTTTTGTCATTTCTTATGGACTAGGTAAGCAAGCACTTTACCATTGAGTTGTGTCCCCAGCTTTGAATGACACTTTTAGTTTCATTTATTTTTCTTTTTGTTTCAGCCTATTTACTATTTCATATGTGCCTCACAAATTTCTGTTGGACAGATTTGTTATAGGAAGTACAGTTAATCCAAAAGAGGAACAGAAAGGGTATGGGAGAAGAGAACACAGGTAATCATCAAATTTTACTACCCAGAAACAAGGGCTATGAGACTCTTACAGGGCCTGGATGACTTCTATATACCATCCTTTTTCTAATTACAATTCTAGATCGCCTGCAAGGAAAGGTAGGGCTCCCAAAGAGAAACAGTTCATGGCTGTCCTGCAACTAGCTTTGTAGACCAGGCTGGCCTCAAACTCACAGAGATCCGCCAGCCTCTGCCTACGTGCTGGGATTAAAGGCGTGCACCATCACCGCCAAAGAGAACCAGTTCCTATTAGAACTACATTCCTTTCTAATACAGAATGAAGTTAAAGTGCTGTTTTCGTAGCTTAAGTAGCAATTTGGTTCTGTATCTTACAGCATTTTACGTTTCTGTTGTTTTCGTACTAATCCATTTAGATTCTGACTTTATGTTTAACTCTGGCCTCTATCACTGAACAGTTTAAGAAATGATTTGGTGAGAATGTTGCTGCTGTTTTGGGAGTGAGAAAAAGTAGTGTCAGGAGGCTATACTAACATAACTTTCAAAGAGCCTTAGGAAGATCGTCATCTTTCCCAACTCAGCATCCTTGTGTGCTTTCTCCTAGCTCTCTGCTCTCTGCAAGCACCTAGACAACCTGTGGGAAGAACACCGAGGCAGTGTGGTGCTCTTTGCCTGGATGCAGTTTCTTAAGGAGGAGACTCTCACCTACCTGAATATTGTCTCTCCTTTTGAGCTCAAAATGGGGTCTCAGAAAAAAGTTCAGAGAAGGACGACAGCTCAGGCCTCTTCCAGCACAGAGATAGGCTTTGGAGGAGCTACGGGATCCGATGTAGACCAAGAAGAAATGGTGGATGAGAGAGCTGTGCAGGATGTAGAATCATTGTCGAGTCTGATCCAGGAAATCTTGGACTTCAATCAAGCTCAGCAGATGAAGAGCTTCAATAGTAAATTGTTCCTGTGCAATATCTGTTTCTGCGAGAAGCTGGGGAGTGAGTGCATGCACTTCTTGGAGTGTAGACACGTGTACTGCAAAGCCTGTCTGAAGGACTACTTTGAAATCCAGATCAAAGATGGCCAGGTTAAATGCCTCAATTGTCCAGAACCAAAGTGCTCTTCAGTGGCTACTCCTGGTCAGGTATTGTCACTCTGTTGATGCCGCATGGCTTCCTAGTTCTTTTGTTTCCTTTTAAGATAGGATCTTCCTCTGTAGCTCAGACTGGACTCAAACTCATGATCCTCCTTTCTTGACTTCTCAAATACTGGGATGGTAGGTGTATGCCACTACACTCGCCACAGGAATTCTAATTAATTCATAATTAATGTATTTATCTTGCAGTGTTGAGAATCCATCCCAAGCCTCATACATGCTCGGCAAGCCCTCTCCCACTAAGCCAAACCCCCACCCTCAGAAACTTTCTTGATAGTACTCATGGGATAGACCAAGTCCTTGGGTGCAGTCTACAAGTCCTCATTATATCTATTAAGAATGCTAGCCGGGTGGTCGCACGCCTTTAATCCCAGAATTTAGGAGGCAGAGACAGGTGGATCTCTGTGAGTTCTAGGCCAGCATGGTCTTCAGAGTGAGTTCCAGGACAGGCTCCAAAGCTACAGAGAAACTCCGTCTTGAACCGCCCCCCCCCCCCCCGCCTCAAAAAAGAAGGCTACAAAGTGGGTACAGCGCCCACCTGTAACCCCAGTACTTCCAGCAGGAAGATCAGGTAGTCAGTATCTTCCTTGACTATATAGCAAGTTCAAGGCTTATTTGGGCTGTATGAGATCCATCTCAAAAATCAAAACCAGGGTCAGTGAGACAGCCCATTAGGTAAAGAAACCTGCCAGAAACCTTATGACCTGAGTTTGACCTTTAGGACATACATGGTTGAAGGAGAGAACCAATTTCCTCAGGTTGTCTTTTAACCTGCACAATTGTTTGTGGGCATATGCATATATACACACATACAGGCAGATTTCTGTTCTCTGTCTTTTAATTTTATTTCATTTGTATTGGTGCTTTGCCTGCATGTTCTATATGAGGGTATCAGATCCCCTAGAATTGAAGTTACAGACAACTGTGATCTGCTGTGTGGGTGCTGGAATTTGAACCCAAGTCCTCTGGAAGAGAAACCATTGCTCATAACCACTTAACCATCTCTCCAACCCTGTCTTGTTTTTCAAGACAGGGTTTCTCTGTAACCTTGGCTGTCCTGGAACTCACTCTGTAGACCAGGTTGGCCTTGAACTCAGAGATCTACTTGCCTCCTGAGTTCTGGGACTGAAAGCACGTACCACTGATGATGTGGAAGCTCAACCAATCACATCTGGTTAGGGTGTGGCCGCCTGTAGCCCAGGTAGAAGAACCAGGGTAGGTAGGCACGCGCACTCTCTACGCCGACTCACCGGACCATTTTGGATTTGGACTTTCCACTCTTGTAACGTGAGTTCCCCCCTTTTTCAATTATTAAATTATATCTGTTGTTCTTGAGCTGGTCTGGTTATTTATCGTACCAACCGAATACGTCAACACACCATGCCCAGCTGCCCAGCCATGTGGACCCATGCAACCACCACTTCAGTTGGGATATAGACTGTTAGAGCAAGACATAGGAGGCTGAGGCAGGGGGATTGCTGAAAATTCAGTCAGTGGACTACATAGGAAAGCCTGTCCCAATCATGCCCCACCCCTTGCTCAAAAAATGAAAAGGGTATAAACTATTACCAAACCTGCTTTGATTCTGATATCAGAATAGAGGTTTGAATTGTGCACCTATCTATTTTATATCAGCTACCTAAGATTCTTCTCAGGAGCAGAACTAGTTGAGAAATGATTAACTATGGTGCTCTGTATTTCCTCTCAGGTCAAAGAGCTGGTAGAAGCAGACTTGTTTGCCCGTTATGACCGCCTCCTCCTCCAGTCTACCTTGGATCTAATGGCAGATGTGGTGTACTGCCCCCGTCCTTGCTGCCAGCTCCCTGTGATGCAGGAGCCTGGCGGTACCATGGCTATCTGCTCCAGCTGCAATTTTGCCTTCTGTACCTTGTGCAGACTGACCTATCACGGGGTCTCTCCGTGTAAGGTAACTGCAGGTATGTTGTAACTGGGAGCCCAACCCCCATCCAGTAGCCTTCCCTCACACTCAAGGCCTGTGACTTTCATTCATACATTTAGAGTCCTCACACCTGTAGTGTTTGTATTTTTCTCCAAGTCAGAGGGTTACTAGAAGTAGAGTTGCATGCCAGTTATGACCAACTTTTGCTCCAATGTCCCCTGAGCCCAACAACAGATGTGGCATGCTGACTCAACTTGCTGAATGCTGGGTGAAACTCATTTAGCAGTTACTTTTGTCAGTTACCGTCTTGGCTCTAGGGATGATGTAGGATTGACCAAGCGACAGAACCCTTTCATGGACCCGCAGTCCAGTGGGAACAACAGCACAGAGAGAGCTAGTGGTGAGTGCTAAGGAGGAGAGAGAAAGTAAGAGCAGGTTAGGAAGTGCTCTGAGGGAAGAGGAAGCAAGCAGAACCAGGGAAGGCTTAGGAAAAGGACTAGCATGTGGAATCTGCCAGTGCATGTGGAGTAACAGGTCCCGGATGGCAGATGGCAGCATCCAGACTGCCACTCTTGACTCTTTGGCACCTGCGTCTTCTCAGTCCTCAGACGCTCTCCCTGAGCCATGTGTTGGAGCGAATGTAGGCGGGGTGGGGTCTGGGGAGTCAGGCCTTTTTGTCAATTTGTTTGGTCGTTGGTGTCCTGTTTTCTCAAATTAATGAAGATGATGAGAATACTGCAAAGGTGGGGCTGGAGAGATGGCTCAGCGGTTAAGAGCATTGCCTGTTCTTCCAAAGGTCCTGAGTTCAATTCCCAGCAACCACATGGTGGCTCACAACCATCTGTAATGAGGTCTGGTCTTCTGGCCTTCAGGCATACACACAGACAGAATATTGTATACATAATAATAAATAAATATTTAAAAAAAGAATACTCCAAAGGTGTTTGAAAATGGACAAAACTGACAAAACTAGTGAAAATGCCGTGCAAAGTTATTGTTACATTGTCATTTGAGTCTATGACAAGGTAGATACAGAAATTGAAAGTCAGAGTGAAAAACTTACAGCAATTTCAGAATGACTCAAATCTAATACAAATTTTAAATCTGTAGTTGTTGTTAATCTTTCTAGAAATTCCTTCTATTGTATTTTGCAAAAGTACTTATTCCTGACAGAGGACTCGACTTTCATCCTGGGTACTGTGAGAAACAGTGGGCATGAAACGCGGAGTGGTGACTGCTAATGCTGCTACAGTCACTGACTGGTAATGCCAGGAGACCGCCTTCATGTGCAGGGAAATGTCTTAAGGGAGAGGCTTGTGGCCTGAAGTATAAGGGTGCTTGAGACTTCAGGGAATTCTGAAGTACAGTGTTAGTCTTTACTTCTAATCCTGTTGATGAGAGAAGGATTTGTTTCACAAATTTGGAGAAGTTCAAGTAGACTTGGGGTTCAGCAGAATAAGGAATCTGGCTATGTGTATATATGTGTGCTGGTATGCACACCCATGAAATAGTTATTTTGAGAATATTGAGCAATAATTTTTTGTCTTTAAGATATTTAAAAACAAAAACGCTTTGAATTGTTAGATGAGAAAGATGTCTCTTACATCAGAATGTAGTGGTGGTGCTATATTCTGGATGCACAATACGCTTAAGAACTTACAGATTGAAAAGAGAAAGTGTATGTAGTCTGCCTCACGTGTCTTTTGCTTAAAAGGATGAGACCTCTAAGTAACTTGAGGAAAGCAGACTGATAAAGTAACAAGAGCAGGGCTAGGGAGGTAGCTCAGGGGTAGAGTGCTTGCTATGCAAACATGAGAACCTGAGGTTGAATCCCCGGCACTCTTTTAAAACTCTGGGTATGATCACACATGTCTGAAACCGCATCTTTGCGTGGCAAGGACAGGTGGATCCTGGGAGCTCGCTGACCAGCTCGTCCAGCCTAAATGGCAAGCTTCTGGTCAGTGTCTTAGTAAGAGAGTTGTAGAAGAACATAGCAGATGTCCTCCTTTGGCCTTCACATCCGTGTGCGCGCATGCACACACACACACACACACACACACACACACACACATCTGGGCTTTTATGTGCACACTACACACATATCCCCCCAAAGAAAAATTAAATAGCTAGAACGTTTATGAGAGGTCTTCAGTTATATTGAAAAATGAAGGGAATACAGTTGTGAACCAAAGTTTTTGTCTGCAGCTGGAACCTTTGCAGATGGATGCCTAGTCCAGTTAAGTAGTAAAGCAGCAGTGTAAGCCAGCTGAAGAATATTGGGGGAAGGCCGGGCGGTGGTGGCGCACGCCTTTAATCCCAGCACTCGGGAGGCAGAGGCAGGCAGATCTCTGGGAGTTCGAGGCCAGCCTGGTCTACAAGAGCTAGTTCTGAGGCTAGGCACCAAAGCTACAGAGAAACCCTGTCTCGAAAAACCAAAAAAAAAAAAAAAGAATATTGGGAGAAAAGATGAAAAGAACTCTTTTTTTTTTAAGATTTCTCTCTTTTTTTTTTAAAGATTTATTTATTTATTTATTTATTTATTTATTATATAGTGTTCTGTCTGCGTGTATGCTTGCAGACCAAAAGAGGGCACCAGATCCTATTACAGATGGTTGTGAGCCACTCTGTGGTTGCTGGGAATTGAACTCAGGACCTCTGAAAGAGCAGTCAGTGCTCTTATCCTCTAAGTTATTTTTCCAGCTCCAAAAAGAACTCTTTGTAAATTTATTTTTATTTATATATGTGGGTATATACATGTACATGCAGTGCCTATGGAGGCCAGAAGAGGGCATTTGATTCCCCCTGAGCTGGTATTACATTTGAGCCTAATGATGTTGGTGCTGGAAACAACCCAGGACCTCTGGAAGAGCAGCAGATGTTCTTACCTGCTGAGCCTCCTCTCCAGCCTCAAGGAAGAACTGCTCTAAAATCACATTGTTATTTATCTTTGGCGATGGGAGGCACACTCATACCTTGGTGAGAACGTGGCAGTCAGAAGACAGCATATGGAAGTTGGTTCTTCCACCATGTGGACCCGGCTGTTGAACTTGGGTCATCAGGCTTGGCAGCTTCTCTACCCACGGTGCCATCTCAGTTACCCCAGGATGAGCTTTCAGCACCTGGAACAAAGTGAATTTTAGTCACTATTTTTGTATGTCAAATTGTTAAGTTACAGAGTTTTATGATGATTAATACTTATATAGTGTAGAGTCAGTGTCTACAAGTTATAGAATTTGGTATGGTGTGGTATTGGGTATTAACCTCAGGGTCTTGGCAAACACTCTTCCACTGAACTCCACGGGCTCTTTGTTCTTTTTGATGAGACAGTTTTCGTTGAATGTTGCCAGCTACATAAACATGCCAATATTGAGAAATCAAAGTCAAAGGGAAACCCTGCCTCCTTTGCAAGTCTGACTTTCCTAGTGGGTGGATCCTACCTGCTTCTGTCATTTGCATACATAACCTTTACCTGCTCATCATGTAAATGTACTGTTTGTGGGTCCTGTGAGTATTTGGATTGAATAGTGGCCCCTCCAGTTAAAGGTCTCTTTGTGTCTATTGTTATTTTTTGCAGCATGTTGAAAGCTTTATCTGATACACACATCTGAACTACAGAAGATTATTCACATTTTCACACACAATATATTTATGGTTTTTATTGACGATAACGGGTTTCATTATGAAATTTTTTGTTGTTATTGTTGTTTTGTTTTGTTTTTCGAGACAGGGTTTCTCTGTAGCTTTGGAGCCTGTCCTGGAACTAACTCTTGTGGACCAGGCTGGCCTCGAACTCACAGAGATCCACCTGCCTCTGCCTCCCGAGTGCTGGAATTAAAGGTGTGTGCCGCCATCACCACCCGGCTTCATTTTGTAATTTTTATGCATGCATATGTTTTGTTCATAGTATCCATTGTCCCTTTTTGTCCCCATCCCCCAATCTCCTAAATTTTTTATATTTAAATATTTTGGGTGGTTTTTTGGTGTGTTTTTTTGTTTTTGTTTTGTTTGTTTGTTTCAAGAATGAGTCTCGGGGCTGGAGAGATGGCTCAGTGGTTAAGAGCATTGCCTGCTCTTCCAAAGGTCATGAGTTCAATTCCCAGCAACCACATGGTGGCTCACAAACATCTGTAACGAGGTCTGCTGCCCTCTTCTGATCTGCAAGCACACACAGACAGAATATGGTATACATAATAAATAATAATAATAAATAAATAATTTGTAGCCTATTAAAAAAAAAAGAATGAGTCTCACTGTATAGTTGTGGCTGACCTGGAACTCTCCATGCAGACCAGGCTGACCTTTCAAGTTCACTCAGTGAGCTTTGCCTGCCTCTGCCTCCTAAGTGCGGAGCTAAAGCTGTGCACCACTGTGTCCATTATGCTGTCTTGAGTGTTTATCAACACTGCAGAGTAACAGTTAATTTTCTGTTGTACTTTCTAGAGAAATTAATAGACTTACGAAATGAATACCTACAAGCAGATGAAGCTACTAAAAGGTTCTTGGAGCAGAGGTATGGCAAGAGGGTGATTCAGAAGGCCCTGGAAGAGATGGAAAGTAAGGACTGGCTGGAAAAGAACTCCAAGAGCTGCCCCTGCTGCGGGACGCCCATACAGGTGACTGCTGTAGGACAGACTTAGCGCACGCGTTACCCTCAGTAATAGTCATGGAGAAAACACAGCCTTCTTACGTAGACGATAAAATTTCACTAGTAAATATTCTTACAGACTTTACACATAGGCTTCTCTATTCGAAGTGCTTTTATAGAAAAAGACAATTTATCTCACATTGTGTCCTCCTCAAAATTGAGAAGATGTTGCACTGTTCCATTTTCTTTTCTAACTTAAACTAGGTAAGTTATAAAGCTTATTCCAGATTATGTTCTGGGTCTGTCTTGAGGCGCAGTGAGAAGTAGTGTGTCTGCACTGATAGTGCCCTCATAGAAAGCCACCAGTATTCATTCAGTGACGCTCCAGGCTCATCACTTATCTCACCTCATTTTCTCCCAAGGGCCCTGCTTCTAAATACAATATTCAGGGTAAGTTCCCACTTTTTTTTCTTTTTTCTTTCTTTCCTTCCTTCCTTCCTTTCTTTTTTTTTTTTTTTTTTCTGAGACAGGGTTTCTTTGTGTAGCCTTGGCTGTCTTAGAACTAGCTATAAAGCAGACTGGCTTTGAACTCACAGAACTCCACCTGCCTCTGCCTCCTGAATGCTGGGATTAAAAGTGTGCACCACCACCATCTGGCTAGATCTCATCTTTTTAATAGCCCACAGTGGGGATTAAATTCCCAACATGAGTTTTGAAAGAGACAATAGCAGGTTAGACCATGACCACACTAGAGCTATAGTCAACTCTTAATTTGTGTGATTTTACAGATGGTTTTTATTCTATGTGTATGGCTCTTGGCCAGCATGTTTGTCTCTATACCATGTGCATGCCTGGTGCCTGCAGGCTAGGAGGCGGCTTTGGATCCGTTGCAACTGGAGTGGCAGATGGTTGTGAACCACCATGTGGATGATGAGATTTAAACCTGAATCCTCTGGAACAGCAGCCAGTGCTCTTAACCAAGGAACCATCTTTCCAGTCCCAGTCTGCTTTTAAAAAACCTTATCTGGAGCAGGGAGTGAACCTCAGTTGGTCAAGTGCTGGTCTGGAATGCACAAAGTCCTGGCTTCAGTCCCCAGTACAGCAAACTAGACATGGAAGTGCATACCAGTAGTCCTTGCATTTTAGGAGGTAGGCAGGAAAATCAGAAGTTCGAGGCCAACATAGATACATGACACAGTCTCAGAAAAAAAAAATCATAACTGACTTTTCAGAACTATTTGTCCTTCAAAATAGCAAACATATTTAACAAAAATGTGCTCAGGAAATTGAGGCATTTTCCCTATTAATCTGAGCCAAGTAGACAAATCTGTTCTCATAAAAATCTTCACAGGTTTTAAAATCAAAACGTAGCTTTCCGTTTGATTTTTTCTAGTAGTGCACATCATAACTGAAGCTCTTGATTCCTTAGTTACCTCATTAAGGAAAGTGTCGTCCTATTTGACCTCTTCTGCCGTGCCTGAGCCCTTAATAGAAATAGATATGAGGTCACTTATTAACTTTGATTAGTGTAGAAATTTAAAATTTAATCCCAGTCTGGTTTGCTCAGTCTGTAATCCCAGCCATTTGGGAAATTGAAACAGGAGGATTGCCAGGGCCAGGGTGAACAACTTAAACCCTGTCTGAAAACTAGAAAGTAGAAAAGGGTAGAGGTACAGCTTAACGTAGCGTGGCTGCCCAGCATGGAAAGGAATCTAGGTTCTATGTCTAGTGCTGAGAATAAAGAACATTTTAATATTTATCTAGTCTCAAGTTCCTCTTATCTCTGTCTGTTTATGAGAAGAGATTGTGTTAAGTACCTAGTTGTAGGACTACCTGTTCGATATTTCTGTATTTTACTTTCAGTGCAAACTTGTGAGCGTAAGTGGTTGTCAGTGTGTTTGTTGCCTGTGTATCAGCTCTCCCTGAGAAAGGACAAAAGACTGGGGAGTGTGGTGTGTTGCTTTTGGCTCATGCATCCTTTTCTGCTTTCACCACCTTGCTTCGTGTCTCCTCCCACCAGAAGCTGGATGGCTGTAACAAGATGACCTGTACCGGCTGTATGCAGTACTTCTGCTGGATCTGCATGGGCTCTCTCTCCAGAGCCAACCCTTACAAACACTTCAATGACCCCGAGTCTCCATGCTTTAACAGGTTTGTACACACAGAGTTCCCTGGATTGGTTAAAAAGCTAAATGGTGTGTGTGTGTGTGTGTGTGTGTGTGTGTGTGTGTGTTGTGTGTATATGAACAGGCCCAAGAGGGCGTCAAATCTTTCAAAGTTGGAGCTAAAATACAGATATTTGCAGGATGCCTGGTTCATTGCGTTAGTTCTGGGATCCAAACCTTGGTCCTCGTGGTTGTACAGCGGGCATTCCCAATGCCTTTCTAGCCCATCTGCAGTATGCTTTGATACCATTATGCAGGCTAGTTTATTTTATAAAGTAGCTCTACTTGGAGAACTCTTCCTACACGTGATTTTTAAATCTTGAAAATGGGTTTATAGTCAGAGTATACATCTCTTGAAAAAAATTTATTTTTTTTTTCACATTTTTTGTTTGTTTGTTTGTTTATGTGTTTTTCAATATAGGATTTCCCTGTGTAGACCTGGCTGTTCTGGGACTCACTCTGTAGACTCAGTAGTAACGGTTTTGACAAGGATATTTCATGTGATGACTGTATATGGTACCCCAGTGGGAGAGCCATGGTCAGGCTGTTCCTGTTAGTGTGCTGTCATTTAATGCATGCAAAGCTGTGTTTTCCCATTGTTAGGAGAAAAGAGTCTCAGGTGATTCTTTGACACAGTGCCACCACGCCCCGCTGGCCAGTATTATGTAGAGGTGTTAGCAAAAGAATAGGGTGTTTTTGAAAAAAGGAGAGAGATTATGTTCAGTTTTATCCAACTGCATAAATATGTACCTTGTTTATGTTTCCAGACTGTTCCATGCTGTGGATGTTAATGGAGACGTTTGGGAAGATGAAATTGAAGACTAGTTCATTCCTCTGCTAAACACATAGAAATGGAATGGTTTGCCCTAATCTTCTGTCAAGTACACAGAGAAACCTTGCAAGATATTTAGGGTGCCATGTATTCACTCTTCCTGTGTAGAAGGAAGAACAGGGTTATATTTTTCTTTGGTACTACTGATTAAGGCACATAATTTTTTCCATGTAACATAATTCTGATAAAAGTGTATGCCAAAGGTTCAGAAATGAGAACTATAAGAGATTAAATATTATAATATGCCCAAACTGTGGATAGTTATAAAGTAAATATTTATTTTCTTCCCCATGCTTTAGGTTAGGGAGAGGGTCAAGAGTTAAACTTTCAGATTATGTCCAAGAAGCCTGATGTTGTTGGAGCTGTCTCAGTAGTGACCCATTGACACTGGACTGAGACTCCGGTCCATTGCTGTGTTCTGTTCACTCTTCCCTCACTTCCCTTCGGGGAAGCCTTCTGCTCTGTAACTGACCAGTGTCCCAGTGTCATTTTGATCTACTACTTTGCAGAATAGAAATTTCCAATAAATTTTAGAATACTTTTAGTACCACAAGCCCTGTGGGTCACTTGATATTTATGAATGGTGTATTGAATCCACTGATTTAGAGCCAAAAGCAGAATGAAGGATTCTGATTCAGAGCTCCCCCTCCTGGGAGAGAAATTCAGAGTCAGAACTATCTCTGCCCCAATTTGTTCTCCACTTTCTCCCTTTGCTCTCCTGCCTTCTGTTGACAAGGACAGTTTTAGTGCTGATTTCAGCAGTGGGTGTTTTTATTTCCTCTGCTGGAATAGGAAAGAGCCCAGTTTATCCCTCAGATGAATGTTCTCTGAACCTGTGTACAGACAACGCCATGGTTCTGGCCCCAGCCTCTGAACACTCGGGTCTTCTCTAATCACCTATAGAAATTGGGCTTCCTGTGCTTCCCCTTTAGACACCAATATTTGGGGAGATAATTATAGCTTGATATTTCTGGGTTTTATTGGCTTTTTGGAAAACTGTCTTCCTCATGATTCAGTAAGTGACTTGGTAGCCACCGGTGGATGTACTGAAAAGGTCAGTAATTGACCTGCATCTTGTGAATGTGTGTTTTCTACTTTGACCCTGAAAATTAAGAAATTGCTCAACTGTCAGAACAGACTGATTCTGGATTGTCAGTGAGGATGCTTAATCTTAAAATAAAAATAATTTAAAATTCATTCTACAATTGAAATAGAGATGTCCTGTTGCTTCCGTCTCCAAAGCGGTAATCGAATTTAAAACTAGCTCATGTTTATGTTGGTGTGTGTGTGTGTGTGTGTGTGTGTGTGTGTGTGTGTGTGTTTGGTGGTGGTTTGATTTTGTTCTGGAGATTGATCCAGGACCTCAAGCATGCTGAGCCTGAGCCCTACCACAGAGTGGTATCCCTCTACACACACATACATAAACATCTTAAATTGAGAAGGAAGAGTCCTGCAACAACACCTCCTTTTTTCTTGGGTCAGTGCCTTTTTTACTCATTTTGTTTGAACATGTTACTTTCATGGGCTTCCATCCAGCACATTTTACATAATAACTGGAGTTAAAAAATAAGTTGAAGGTAAGAAATGAGAAGAAATGACTGTTGAGTAAATCGCAGAGAGAAATGTTAGCAGCAGTTGGGTCTGGTGTGTTTCAGTGTAGCCATTGCCATGCCGTGCTTCATGATAAATGTTAGCAATTGTTCACTTAACTTTAGCTATCGTGCATTTTGTTGGTGATATCTTAGAAGTGAGAATAAAGCCTTTACAGTGCTGTCGTGGCAGAAACAGGAGAGCCCTCACTGCTGTGTGGCTTTTCAGGAGCCAACAGTGGTTTTAATCTTAGACTTGTTTACTACCTGACTTTAGCTTTGTTCTCTCCTTAGGTACAAAATTCTTGCCTCAGTTTTAACACAGACAATTGAGTTTTTAAATATTTTTTGAGGCACCTAATTTTGAGATGGTATAGTTTTAGTAGAATTCTATTTTTTTTTTTTGATTTTTCGAGACAGGGTTTCTCTGTGGCTTTTGGAGCCTGTCCTGGAACTAGCTCTTGTAGACCAGGCTGGCCTCTAACTCACAGAGATCCGCCTGCCTCTGCCTCCTGAGTGCTGGGATTAAAGGCGTGCGCCACCACCGCCCGGCTAGAATTCTATTTTTTTAATTTATTTTTATGTGTATGGGTGTTTTGTCTCTATATACCACATGTGTTCCTGGTACCAGAGGAGGTCAGAAGAGAATTTCAGACCTCCTGGAACTGTAGTCACAGATTGTTGCAAGCCTTTCTGGTTTTGAACTGCTTTTGTCAACTGAGATGTATTTAATCTATCTTTTATATTTTTCTTTTTCTTTCTAATTATTTTTGTTATTGATTATTTGGAATCTCACATAGTATACCCCTATTCTGCTTGCCTCCCAGTCTGGCTCCCTCACCTGTAACCTCCCCTCTTCTCCCCCAAAAAGCAAAAAGCAAGTCCATTTTGTGTTGTCCATCTGTTCACCTCAGTGTGGTCAAATTCCTAGTAGCCAGCCCCCCAAGGGAGGATGAGTCTTTCTCTGCTGGCATCTGTACCCGTGCCAGCAGCCAGCAGCTGAGGAGAGCCATGCAGTATCTGGAGCAGGGTGAGACTAGCTCTCCCAGGTCCCCTCCGCAACCGGCACCATAGTGCCCGTGCCATAGGCTGGTGAGGGTTGGGACCAGCTCTCCAGTGCCTTTGGACATTAACATGACATCAAGTGACAGCCCTGAGCACAGGCGTTCACAGGAGCTTCAGTGGTGATACAGGCTGAAGGTAACACATCCAGGCCGTACCAGATCTACTGGCCCACCATGGCCTTCAGTGGCTGCACAGACCATGAGGCTCGGCGTGGCCTCAGGTGGTTACACAAGCCACTCCCAGCAGCCTGACACCCTGAGGCAGCAAAACCTGAGGACATCACCACGGGGCAGAGTCGTAGACAGTACCAACACGTGTGTCTCAGGTTTCATTGAAGTCCGGGGCAGCAGCATAGACCACTGACACCAACATAGCCCATGCTGGTGGCCCCTAGAAGAGGCTCAATCCAAACGTGAACCTTTCCTCATCTTGGGCCTCCACTGTTGCCCAGAGCCAGGGCGATCCCATGGCTGGGCAGAAGGTTGGGGTGGCAAGAGGTGATGCAAGGCTGTCTGCAGAAGCTCCAGGCTGTTAAACACCATCTGGCTGACCCTACCGGGCAATGACAATGTGTAGACCTCAGCCTTCTCTCTCCCCTGTCACCTCCGTCATACCTACAGTTCCATGCCTCTCTAGCGTACACACTGCTCCGTTTTTCTGTGTTTCCTACCTCTCCATCATGTACTTGTTCACTGTAGTGACTATGGGCACAAGCATTGATTGATGACTTCTGGGCAAGCGGGCCTCGGGGGGGCCCAGTCAGCGCATGGGTCTTGTTTAAGCTGTTTTTAAGAAAAAACTGAAGTTTAGATTCATAGATAAGCTGCAAAGAAAGCATGATACGCATGTTTATAAGCTCAGCACTGAGGGAGGCAAGACTGGGAGATCAGAGGTCAAGGCCAGTTTGGGCAACTCGAGGCCCTGTCTCAAAAACAGTGGGAATTCACCCCAAACCACAGAGCAAAGGTATTCAAGTCCCTTTATACTCCATGTTGTTTTCCCTGCTCAGTTCTCTGAAGAAAGAAAAAGCATTTAAACACTGAACAGAGAATACCCGGGTGGGTGGGGACTGTCAACCCATGTGGGTCCTGAATTGGTGTGGAAGGGCCAGCTGGCCAGCTGGCTCATCTTTTCCTGTGTTGAAAGACTGCAAGCGGAAAAGCCTCCATCTGCCTAACTAGAGCTACAGATCATGGTCAGTAGGGTTGGCTTTTTTCTTTTCTTCTCCCTTCTTCTCCTCCTCCCTTCTTTCTTTCTGTCTTCCCTTTTTCCTGTTTGTTTGTTCACTTGTTTGTTTTTTTGTCTTGTTTCGCTTTGTTTTTGAGACAGAGTCTCTCTACATATCCCTGGCTGACCTCTAACTCAGAGATCTGACTGCCTCTGCCTCCCAAGTGCTGGGATCAAAGGAGTGTACCACCATGCCCAGCTTAAGTCTGGTCATTTTTATTAGTAGTAGAAGGTTCTAGTTAACATTATAAATATCTTAATATATGTATGTTTCTGCCAAGAGTAATTAGATGAGAACCTTAATGCTATTTGTATGCTACTTCCTTTGAAAATGAATGAAAAATTTGCCTGGAATGCCGGGCAGTGGTGGCACACGCCTTTAATCCCAGCACTCGGGAGGCAGAGGCAGGTGGATCTCTCTGAGTTCGAGGCCAGCCTGGTCTACAAAGGGAGTTCCAGGACAGGCTCTAAAGCTACAGAGAAACCCTGTCTCGAAAAACCAAAAAAAAAAAAAAAACAAAAACAATTGCCTGGAAGTCACAGCTGCCCAGAATTGTTAGGAACATAGCCAGCAGGTGGCAGCAGTTACTCAGTTACTATGTCATTAAAAATAGAGGTGCTGACCCTGATCACGCCTGGGTGGGTTGACCCAACAGCTACTCAGCTTGGTTCAGTCTGAGTGAAATAGCAAGGCTGACTCAAGAAACAGATAACAAAAACAGTAACTGGTTAGACGAGGGGTCGCATTTTGTGGTGAAAGCAGCTGTTTGTTTGTTTGTAACTGACTTTCAGTTACTCCCCTGGTGGAGACTGGGCTTCAGTGGTAGCTTACTCTTCCCAAAGCACTAAACTCATTTTGCTTTTTCAGTTTACGCCAACCTCAGACTACAATAAACACCAACTCCCGGCAAAAGCTTCCATTGTCTTAGTACCATTCTGTTAACTCAGGGTCTCCAAATGTAGGCACTGTGAGCAGAGCCTGTCCTGTGTGCAGCATCCAGACAGCACAAGAAAAAAGAGCCGGGCTGCAGACGGCGGGCCATGACCCACACTCTCCTCTTCCCTCTCAACACCATGTTTACAGGGGTTGCCCAAATACATCCTCAGAAGATAACTTTCTGCACTCTGGGTTAGGTCTGAGTAAGAATGGCCACCAGAGGCTCATCTATTTGAACGCGGTGGTTCAAATAGATGAGTTGGTGGACTGTTTAGAAAGGAGGTGTGGCCTTATTGGAGGCGTGTCACTGGGGATGGGCTTTGAGGTTCCAGAAGCCCACACCAGGCCTAGTCTCGCTCCTTGTTTGCCTCCATCTTGCAGATAAGATGTAAGTTCTCGGCTGCTGCTCCAGCATCACGCCTGCCTGCCGCCACACTCCATCATGATGACAAGCTGACCCTCTGAAACTGTGAGCAAGTGCCCAGTTCATGCTCTTTCTTCTTTCTAAGTTGCCTTGGTTGTGGTATCTCTTCACAGCAATGGAAGAGTAACTCGGGAGAATGTCAAAATTCACAAATGACACATCTTATTTGAAAATATTAGATTTAATAGAAAATATCACATTGTAAACAAGTCTACTGATCCATTATCTTAGCAAAGAACGACAGCATGATCACATATAAAAACGAGACAAAATGCTGGTACTAAACACAGTACTTCTAGAGGGCTGCCAGGGCCTCAAAACCTGTCCTGGAAATAGGCAGCTGTTGCTTCAACAGGTACAAAGACAAAGCAGGAGGCAGTGACCACTCCACTGAGGCTGGAGAATATAAACACAGGGGGAGCAGAGGAGCCTGGGAAGGGGGCTTGAAGGACAAGTAGGCAAGGGTTGTATTTCTGATGCTGAGACCATCTGAGGACACCTCGCAAGCCTGAGAGGTGGGGGAATCACAGGTGGTGTAAGTGAGGAGCCAGTATTAACCTGTGTGTAATCTTGTTGCTCAGCTCTGAGGAAGCACGAGAGCACAGCACGTGTGTGCAGGTTCCGGCTCTCCATCTTGGGTAAACAACACTGAAATCATGGGCATGTCTACCACCCGAGTGGACCTCCTTACTAGGGAGTGTATAGGAATCCTTCGAGAAAAACACAGCTCTGATGGGAAAAGGGCTTCCACCTTTCTCGTGTTGGAACCTTGAGGGAGAACAAGACATGGCTGGACTTTGGAAACTCTGAGTTTATCTATGAAAGCCACCGTAGCCCCTCACCCCATGTCCAAACCTACCCAGAAAGCCTGTTTACAGAAAGGCTAGCTGTTGATAGCAAGAAGAAAAGATCCAGGCAATGGGAGCAAGGGATAGGCTTCTCCCTGAGGGACTTGGTTCCTACAGGAAGGGTGCTTCCTTGTGCATAATTCGGGTTCTGGAAGTGTGGTCTTCAGAAAAAAGATTCTCAATGAGCAAACCTGTGGAAGAGGGACCCTCAAGACTCCAAAGTGCACAAGCCCACTCAAGAGCAAGCACACACACAGTCAGGGCTTCTCGATGGGAGTGTGTTGGCCATGTGTGTAGGGGCAGATGGAGAGGTGAGAGTCTTCACTTAGGTATAATGACAGTCAATGATGGAAATCATCTCTATTTTACAAAAATAAATCACGAAAAGGTGCAGAAGGTTGGGGACACAGCTCAATTAGTTGAACACTTACCTGGCATATGCCAGGCCCTAGGTTCAAACCCCAGGACTGAAAAAGAAGGTATAAACAATGTTCCCCATAGCTAAACTCCCCAGCCAGTATGTGCCTAGCCACGGGTCTGCAGCGACCGTAGGGAACTGAAGCAAAGTAATTCTACTCTCTTACAAGTTCCAGAGAGACCTGCCTGTTCCTCTGAGGTACTCGGTGAGTTGGCACAGGCTAGTCGCTATATGGCTTCTTAGTAGTCTGGTTTTTCTGAATTTCCTTCTCCTTGATACTGTACAGGGGGTCCACCAACTTGTTATGAACAAGCATTAAACCTGTAACAAATTGAAAGCAAACAGCATTCAATGCAGGCGGAGGCCAATGTTACAACTGCCAAGAGGAACACAGAGAGGCTCAAGTGGTCCCAAGAGGACCTTGATCTCTGTGACCTCCAAACACTAAACACAGTTCGTTCTGTGGAGTGACAGAGCTCACAGCTGTGTCAGCCCTATCAGGGTGGGAGTGGGCTGTTAAAGATTAGTCTTTTTAGCAAAGGGCAAATTCTAATTTAGCTGCTTAATGAGTGAGGATTGTCACGTAAGTTTCTTACAACTAGGGTTTTACGATTACTGGGCAGGCGCTCTAGAAAAGCTACCGCTGTCCTAGCAGGCATCCCGAAACAAAGGAAACACGGATCCCTAGATAGCTGGTCTAGTGCCCCAGCTACAGGAGGAATGCCCGTCTGATGCCTGACGGAGGAAACCTGAGGCTCCACATCGTGTGAGGTTACTGCAGCCCTATGGTCTGTGACTACATCTTTTTGTCTCCTCTCTCAGTCACGATCTCCAGACACAGAGCCTTCCAATCATGGACAGAAAAAGAAATGACCATATAGTAGAATGGTAGGGTTTGATTATTATTGAGATCGTAGGTGGTGGGCCAGCAAGATAATTCAATGGGTAAAGGTGCTTGTTGTACAAGCCTCGCCATCTAAGTTCGATACCCAGAATTCACGCATACCCCCCCACATTAAAAAAAAAAAAGGTGCTGATTAAAATGCCCAGAATAAGTTGGACATGGTAGTAATGCCTCTAATTCCAGCACTCAGGAGCCTGAGGCAGACAGATCTCTGTGAGTTCAATACCAGCCTGGTCTACAAAGCTAGGTCAGCCAGAGCTACACAGTAAGACCCTGACTCAAATAAATAAAGCAAAGCAAAGCAAACCCAGAATGAAAGCCAGATCCACCCCTCCCTCTCTCCCTCCCTCCCTCTCTGCCTTCCTCCCTCCCTCCCTCTCAAGACTGCCCAGGACTTTCTCCACTGCCAGAGCCTCACCTTTGAAATATTTGACGGTCTTGACTTTGAGCTCCAAGGTGGCGTCCTCGTCACACACAAACACGGTACGGGGATGCTGCTGGAAGGCGGACACAGTCCACATGTGGTTCACACCCTCCTCGATGGCTTTGTACAGAGCAAAAGCCTTGTGCGCACCTGTGATGAGGATCATCACCTGGGGACCAGAAGACAGAACAGTGATGGGGTGTGCAGCTTGGGGAGCCCTGGTGGGAGTTATCTGTGGGCCCGAGGTCGACCCTCACAAAGGTTGCCCCTGTATCTGCTCTTTCCAGTTCAGATCATTGGAGGTGCTCGTGTGACTTGGTGTGGGGTTTTCTGTTTACAGACAGCAAGGACGCGGTGGCATTCCATGAAACTCCAGAGCTAAGATACCAAGGACACACGAGCTGAAAGGCAACCTAAAGAACTCAGCTCTGCGGACCCCTTTCACCTGAAGTCCTCCATCCCCACCATGGAGTGACCAATACAATCACTGCTCCTTTCCTTTTTATGAAAAATTTAAGACAGGGTCTCACTATGCACAGCTCTGGCTGGCACAGAACTCACTCCGTAGACCAGGCTGGCCTTGAACTCAAGAGATGTGTCTATCCCTGCCTCCCCAGTGCTGGGATTTAAGGTGTGCACCACTACTGCTCCCCTCTAAAGAACTGAACACAGAGGCACGGGGAGGCGACTTAGTTCTAAAAACCCTACATCCTGCCCTTGGTCCATTTTCCAAGTCCATAGTCCGCTCTGGTGTGCCTAGCCGCCAAACCCCTGTGCTTCCAGGAGCCAAGCCTAAGGGACTGCCTCAGGCCACCCAGTGGAAGTCCAGGTACCTTAATTCACCAACGCTTACTTTTCCACTGATTTAGAAGCTTTCTTGCCGACTTGAGCAAAGACATTGGAAAGTGATCTACAGCTATTTCCCACTGAGTGTAATACCTAGGAAAGGAAAAGGAAGTGCTTCTAAAATTCAAACACATGAGCCAACGAACGGCTCAGTAAGTAAAGGTGCCTGCAGCCACGCCTGACAACCTCAGGTCTGTCTGTCCCTGGGTCCCAGGTGGCGGAAGGAGAGAACTGACTCAGAAAAGTTGTCCCACGAGCTCCATGAGAATGCTGTGACATGCAATTGCATACACACATATACAGACACATGCACATACTCACAATGAGAAATATCATTCTGAGGTGGTGATGGTGCACACCTTTAATCCCAGCACTCAGGAGGCAGAGGCAGGTGGATCTCTGTGAGTTCAAGGCCCACCTGGTAACAGAATGAGTTTCAGAACAGCCACAACTAAACAAAGAATCTCTTTCTCAAAAAAAAAGAAAGAGAAATAAGATTCTGAAAAATATGAGGGTGCTGGAGAGATGGCTCAGTAGTTAAGAGCATTGTCTCTTTTCTAATGATCCTGAGTTCAATTCCCAGCAACCACAGGTGGCTCACAACCATCTGTAAAGAGATCAGTTGCCCTCTTCTGACCTGCAGGCATACACGCAGGCAGAACACTGTATACATAATAAATAAATAAACCTTTTAAAAATAGAAAGATAAAAATACGATAAAATATAATTCAGACACAGTAAGGAAACTGGAACACAAAAACAAAATTAAAATGATATGTGATTTTCTAAGAGAAAAAAGTCACTAAATTCAGTCTAAAACGTTCTAATCAATTTAACGGCATTTATCGCCTTCAAGCATGGGCTACAGACACAGCATCCTTGGGCTGCAGGAGCAGAGTCCTTTCAAACAGTGACCAACCACAGGGACCAAAAGCGTCTGGTCAGTACCCAGGCAGGTACAAAGTCTTGGTTCTCCGCTAGTGGTGCTGGAAGCTTCTGCCCACAGCTGTATAAAAGAGGTACAGTAGCAGAGACAGCTGGCCCAGTCTCTGGTCCCTAAGGCATCGACAAAATGCTCAGACAATTGCTCTCACCCCAGGCATGACCTCATCTCCAAAGGCAGAAGAAAAGCGGTGTCAAGGCCAGTTGGAATTTTAGCTTTATTTATGAAAAGTTAGTTAATAAAAATATATACTTGGTGCCTGTATAGCTTGAAACTAACAATAAATTAAGCCTTCTCCCCAGCCTTAGCGAAGATTGGCAGACAGGCCTTGAACCCTTACCTCTTTAGCGTCCATCACAGTGCCTACGCCCACTGTTAGGGCCATGGTGGGTACCTTGGCAAGATCACCATCAAAGAATCTAGCATTGGCCAGGATGGTGTCCATGGCCAGGGTCTTCACACGGGTCCTGGACACTAGACTGGAGCCCGGCTCGTTGAAAGCAATGTGTCCATCAGGGCCGATGCCTGTGGAGATGGTAGAGCAGCCATGAGTCCCAGAGACTGAGAACTTCAAAAACAACAGACTCCCCTTCTCTTTGAAATCTTGGAAAGCTACATTTCTTCTCTCATCTGTGCCCTAAGTCAGGTCTACCTCAAGCTGTGACCTCCCTTCCCACCGCCTCTACCTGAGGCACAGACTCTGGGAACTTGCCTCCACCCTCAGCTAGAACTGTGTAAAATGCTTCCCTTGTGCTCCAGACTGGGGAAGTGCTACTTCTCCCTTCCTCTTGCCCAGAGCCAGAGTCCAGCAAACCCAACAGCCTGGATGGCTGACTTTGTAAGTGTGCAGGACCTGCAAACTCCTGCCCTCCCCTCCGCTAGTTTTCCTTTCTCTTCTTTCCTAAAGACAGAGCCTCTCTCTGAGCCATGCTCACCTCCAACAAAGAGTTCGATCCCGCCTGCAGCCTGGATCTTCTCCTCAAAAGCAGCACACTCGGCCTGCAGGTCAGCTGCGTTCCCATCCAGGATGTGGGTGTTTTCAGGATGGATGTCAATGTGCTTGAAGAAATTATTCCACATGAAGGAGTGGTAGCTCTCCGGGTGCTCTCGAGGCAGACCTGTGGGGTCAGGGGATCCTTGATCAGACCGGGGTTGAGCCCGAGCCCTCCTCCCAAGGGCCATGCTGGGAGATCACACTGGGAGTCACTTAGGAGACCACCCATCTGACCCCGGCCATGTAGGACTGGGCTGGGCTGAGCTGGGCTGGGCTGTAACTGCATACTGGTGGGGGTGGGCTGAGAACTGGGAGATCTCATTCTGATCCCCACTGTAGCTCAGTGGTAGAGCATTTGAGCAGCATGTGAGAGCCTCAGTTTGAGCCTTTGCACCAGCTTGGGGTTGGAGAGAGGCACACACTCATCACCTTTTCATAAGTGAATGATCACAAGATGGAGTCTAGGAACACTGCAGCTAGAGGTGGCTTGCCCACCTGGGTGGGAAGACCGAGTCCTTGGGTAATGGATGCGACCACATCCTTTACCCTGGACCTTCTATCCCACCCCTGCTTCTATTATTTCCCACTAAGTCTGAACTTCAACTTGAACATTAAGTGATTGAAGAGAATATCAGAGCTTCTCAAAACTGAAAGATGTTTAAAAATAATCTCAATGTGAAGATTATTTAAAGTCAAGCCTTGGGGCTGGAGAGATGGCTCAGAGGTTAAGAACACTGGCTGCTCTTCCAGAGGTCCTGATTTCAATTCCCAGCAACCACATGGTGGCTCACAACCATCTGTACTGAGATCTGGCGCCCTCCTCTGACGTGCGGGCATACATCAAGGCAGAATGTTGTATACATAATAAATAAATAAATCTTAAAAAAAATAAAGTCAAGCCTTTAATACCAGCACTCGGGAAACAAAAACAGGGGGAGGATCTCTAGGAGTTCAAGGCCATGTGATCTACACAGTAAGTTCTAAGTCAGCCAAGGCTGCATAGTGAGACCCTGTGGCAAAACACTTGAAACGTTTTAAATCAGAGACCAAGAATGTTCATCAGGGGTAGAACACTTGCCATGCATACCTCAGGTGCTGGGTTCAATCGTCGGCTATGCCAAAATCAAAGGAAAATTTGTCTCAAAACATTTACAAGTAGGGCTGGCCAAGAGTTAGTGGCAAACGCCTTTAATCCCAATTCTGGGGAGGCAGAGGCAGGTGGATCTTTGAGTTTGAGGTCAGCCTGATCTATAGAATGGGTTCCAGGAAAACCAGGTCATATAGTGAGATCTTGTCTCAAAATAAACAAACAAAAACAAAAAGTACAGGTGGCAAGATGCTCAGCAGGTAAAGGTGCTTGCCACCAAGCTGATGGCCTGATCTCCAGGACTCACGTCACACGGTGGAAGGACATAACGGACTCCAGCAAGCAATCCTCTGATACACACACACACACACACACACACACACCCTAGATGTAATTTTCAAAATATATTTAGTCTTTATGCACAGCAGAGCACACTTGTGACCCTAGCACTTGAGAGGAAAAGTGGGAAGATCACAAGTTCCAGGCCAATTTGGGCTACACAGCAGGATCCTATTTCAAAATAAAAACCAAAAGGGGAAACAAAAACCATCTGGTCCATACCATAAATGAATGAATGCTATGTGAAGAAGCCAGGCACAAACAGCCAAGCGTATCCGTGACCTGACTCACATGGGGTGCCTGGAGAAGTCAGGTTCTGGGGAACAGAGCGAACACAGTGGTTTCCAGCACCTTGAGAGAAGGAAAACTGGGGAGCAGTTTGACAGGAAGTCTCAGCTCTGCAGGGTGAGCGTTCTGACGAGGGGTCACAGTGGTGTGAATGCGTTGAACTCAACATTAACACGTGCTCAAGAAAAAGGTGTCTGTGGCGGCTGGGGCAGGGGTACGGGTGTAGTGCCCACAGAGGCAGAAGAAAGTGTTAGATCCTGTGGAGCTGGAGTTACAGGAGATTGTAAGCCACCTGATGTGGGTGCTGGGAACTGAACTTGGGTTCTCTGCAAGAGCAGTATATGTTCCTTCTCTAGCAGGGAGTGGGATTGAGACAGGGTCTCTCTGTGTCACCCTGGCTATCTGGATCTTGCTGTGCAGAACAGGCTGACCTTAAACTCACTGAGATCCTACTGCTTCTGCCTTCCTAGTGCTGGAATTAAAGCCGGTATGTGTTCCTAACCACTGAGCAACCCCTCCAGCCTTGGTTTTGTGCTTTTCAGCCAGAAATGCCTGTGTTTCCCAGGCTGCCCTCAGTTCTCTGGGCTAAATCAACCGCCTGCCTTATCCATCCTTTCCCTAACCCAGTAGTTGGGCTATTTCAAAACCCCCAGTTTTGAAGATGGTTAATGTGTACTTTATTAGGTTTCTGTTTGTTTGCTTGTTTGTTTTTTAACCTTTAAAATGAAACCACAGGGTATCAGGAGGCAAGGACAGAGGACCAAAGGCACAAGTCTCAGCCTCCACCAAGGGGTCAGAAAGAAGCTGAAGGACACATGTGAGCAAACAGGCCACACACAGAACCTGGACTCCAGAATCTCATCTGCAGGTGTCCAAAGAGAAATGGCAGGGAATGGGGGACCAAGAGAGAGGAAGGCATCTTCATAGTTATTAAGTATTTGCTAAAATGTCTGCTATGCACAGTAAGCCTCTGCACCAATCATGGCCTCTGTTACCCTAACTACTAAGGTGAGTCTCATCGTACAGCCGGGTAAAGCCAAGCTGCCAGAGACAATCACCTCTAAGACATTCCTCTCTCTCCAAGCTGAGTCCGTGAGAGGGAGCATGATGCCCCTAGCGCTGGGAAGAACATGAAGAACACTCACCCACATACTCATCCATGTTGAAGGTTTTCACATATTTAAAGGAAAGGTCTCCATTCTTATAGTACTCGATCAGCTTCTGGTAGCAGCCAAGTGGGGTGCTCCCTGCAAGAAGCATTAGGAACGTCAGATCTGCAGTCCCCTCTATGCTCCAGCCCCACCTACCATCCATCTACTGTGAGCCCATTAGACTGTTATATTCCAGGAGTCAGGACAGTGAGGGTCTCCGTCAGCTACAGAGGTCACTAGCCAGTATCTGAGTGACTGCCACACTCGATTCCTGATGTGATGTTCTACAAACATCAACTATGGGAAGACAGAGGCAACTACCCTAGAACAGAGAGACCACTATGCAGAAATGGGGACACAGCAGAGATGTAAGCTGTGCTTCAGAGTTCGGGGAAGACTTATCAGAACAATAGCAAAGTCCTGGTTGAGTCTCATGAACAGGTAAGCAAACAAAAGACAGGACCACAAGAGGGTAAAAGACGGAAGAGCCGAGCTGAGGGCATGGCGCAGTGATGGGCCCCATCCCCAGCTACATGGCAGAAAAAAGAACAAACATACAAGAATCCTGATTGGATACTGGGTTAACTAAAAACTGACTTTCCGAGATAAGGATGTGGCCAACGGGAGGCTTGAAGACACAAGATTAGTCCCTAACCAGGCCTACAGACAAGGAGAAGAATAAAAGCTCATGTAGACTCCCAGGGAAAGGTTCTGAACACAGGCTGTGTACTAGAGGATACTGCAGAATGCTGTGCAGACTAAGCCTTAGGGCTATCAACAACTGTCCTTATTCCTGGGAGGTAAGGCCTGCAAGATTTAGGGTAAAGGGTCACGATGTCTGGAACTGACTGTCACGTGACTCCAACAACAAATTTTATAAGGGTAGACAGAGAACAAGAACCAGAGAAAAAAGTAAAATGTGCTACAATATTAACTGGTGATTCTAGGCAAAGATACCATACTGCTGATTTCAATTCTTTTAAATATTTGAAAAAAATTTTAAACTAAAAAGATATAGAAGGGAAAAACTCAACCTCATCCAGCCGAGATCATCACTCCTTTCCAAAATCCACCAACGTCTCCTTTCTGCCCCATAATAACTAATCTCACAGAGACTGCCCAAGCCTGCCTTGGGCTTCACCTCAGGGCCTTTCCACCCAGTCCTCTCTATAGGCCGTGCTCTTCCTTCTAGCAACTTCATGGCTAACTCACTTCTTCGGGCTTTCCCAGAGGCCTTCTCTGCCCCCACATCTGACACAGCTCCCCACTAAGCACGCTCCCTAGCCTTCTCCTGTGCTGCTTTTCTCTTCTGTTCCCTCCTAAAATACTCTACATTTTGCTAATTAACTTGTTTACCCTCTCTCTCTCCACTATAATTTAAGCTTTGGGAAGTAGGAATTTATGTCCTTTTTTTTTTTTTTTTAAGTGTTGTTGCTTTATCCCTAGAACCTTAACTGCCTGGCTTACAGCAGGCACTCAGAGACTCATCTACTGAGTGGAAATGGAGAGGAGGCTCAGCAGCTAAAAGGACTTACTTGCCAGGCATGGTAGCACACACCTTTAATCCCAGCACTAGGGAGAGAGGTCGGCGGATCTCTCTGAGTTTGAGACCAGTCTGGTCTACATAGCCAGCTCCAAGCCAGCCAAGGCTACCTAGTGAGACCCTGTCTCAAGAAACAAAAAACAAAAGATTCCCTCTCAATTTCATGTATGTGTGAGTGCAGGCAGCTACAGACTCCTAAAGAGGCCCTGCAGCTCCTGGAGCTGGAGTTACAGAGGGTTGTGAGCATACTAATATGGGTGCCGGGAACTGAACTCGGGTCCTCCGCAAGACAGCGGTGCTCTTAACTGCCGAGCCATCTCCCCAGTCCTAAGAATGGGTCTTAAACTTTTAATATAGTTTTTAAAAATCAAAAGACTATTTCATGGCATATAAAAATTACATCAGTGTCTACAAATAAAGTTTTATTGACAGAGCTACACATTATGTGCATATTGTCTGCGGCTGTTTTCCTATCTACAGCGGCAGAATAAGGAGCTATAATATTGAAGCTGAAACATTTGCTGCTATATTATTTACTGCAAAAGTCTGAAGGCCTCTTTCTTGTGGATGGGCCAAACAAAACCACGAAGACCAATATCCCCACTTGGGAAAGAAATATTTAGGATACTTTCTTGAGGCACTGGACCAAAGTATCTCCCTGTAAAGGTAACATTGTTTTTTCAGAAGACATTGGGTTTTCTAATCAATTAAGTTTTATGGAAAATTATTTGAATGACTAACTTCTCAATTCTCCCATGACCAGTACTTAGCTAGTACCCCCTACATGCAGAGAACAGAAATTAACCCTATAAAATGAACATCTTAGGGTTGAGTTAGGATGCCACTACTGCTAAGGAACCAGCCTGCCTCTATCCTAGGCTTACAAGCCATCTTATAGTAAAGATGAACTAGCTTCATTCCTGTTTATGATTAAACCTCTGTTTCTCAAGGATTAGGCTATGCCCCACTTGTAACCTTAACTACAAATGGCTTTCTGCTGCCTGTCCCAGGAATGGCAATCGAGTGTTTGTTTCAAAAAGTTGTTTATAACCATCTCGAGACCCTACATTTGTTTCAAAACGTTATAAGACCCTCTACGATAACTCCATTTGTGATTTCCTTGCTTTGACCACCTGTTATATTCTGTTCCCATCACCCTGCCTATGCCCCCCCTCCCCCCAGTCTGGAACCCCTACCCCTGAGATCTATAGAAGCCTTGTCTTCCTCACTTCCAATGTTGCCTTCTGAAATCCCAACTTTGGGTTCCAGAAGCAGCCGGCTGGCTAGTTCCTGGTGCACCTCTTAATAAGGCTTGCTTTAATTAGTCGTGGAATTGGTTTTTCTCAGGACTAACACTGCCTCACCGAGACTCCTGTTCCAGGATTTTTCAGGAATAGGCAGCACTAAAGCAAGCCTGGTGCCTTTCTTCTCTACGGGGAGGACACCAGGGCAACAGCATTTTAATCCATCTTTTAAAGTCTCTGGGCTAAGTGAGCCCATGATCCTGACCCCTTTAAAGGGCTCCAGCGACCTCTGTCCGCCCCTCGGTACACCACCCCCTTTCCCACAGCATACCGGTGGGGAGCCCCAAGGTGAAGTACTTGTCAGGCCCTGGGTTAAACTGGATGATGCGGTTCCTAATGTACTTGGCCGCCCACTCGCTGGCCTGGGAATAGTGGTCCAGGATAATGAGCTTCATCTCGTCCTGCAGCATGGAGATAACAGGCTGAATTAAGGGAAGGGCAGGGGGCAGAGAAGGCCGGGGAGGGGGACAGAGTCTCTCTAGCCTGGCAACAGCCTTCTCCCAGCTCACAGGTGAACAGGCTAGGCCGGGTGCCTCCACTGACCACCAGGAGGCGGTATTGTGGGGCCATCCTTGGCTAGGGAGGACCACCCAACGCCCCAGAATTTTCTGGTCCCTTTCCTTCCTGCGTAAACGGGGTGGGTCAGTGCCTCCTCGATCTCACGATAGGGCACTGGAACCACACAGCATGGAGTCACCTAGCAGTAGGGCCCGTTCTTGCCCACATCCTCATCCTCACCCAGGCCGGGTTCTCGGCCTCGAGCTCCCTTCGCTACCAGAGGTGCCACGGGGTCACCTTGGGGCACTAGAGGAGGAGGCGGCGAGTCCTGCAGAGGGGGGAAGGTGCTTCCTGGGTCCTTAGTTTCCCCAAAGTACCAAGGGATACAGATAAGCCTGCGGCAGGAGGGCAGGTGGCTTGCCATCCGTCCCCCTCCCAGACTGCGCTAGCGCTGCCCCTCGGCCCGCCAGTGACCCAGGTCCGGGGGTCGGGGGCTCCGGCTGGATCGTACCCACTTACACGCACGCTTCCCGCGGCTGCGAAGGTTACAGCACTGGCGGCTGGGCCCGCGCGGGTCACGTGGCCGCGGGTCACGCGGTGCGCGCGCCGCCAGCTGACTCAGGGCGGCCCAGCCCTGCCGCGCTGCTGGGCTTGCGGTCTCCTGACCTGGGGGTGGAGGCGAGTGTGTGTGTGTGTGTGTGTGTGTGTGTGTGTGTGTGTGTGTGTGTGTGTGTGTGTGTGTGGCAAAATGTGTGTGTGAAGTGCAGTGTGTGTGTCTGTGTGTGTGAAGTGCAAAGTGTGTGTGTGTCTGTCTGTGCAAACTTAGATGTTAAGTGCGAAGTGGACCGTGACTCTGGCTGCTGACTGTGCGATCGTGTTCCCCCTCAGCCTAGGGTGGGGTGCGCACAAGCAGAGCAGCAGTTCTGGATAAGGAGTTGCCCCATGTTGGCCTTAGGAGAGGTGCAGTCTATCTGAGCACTGCTTTCAAGGGACTTTTGACAGGGCTTAATCTGCAGCTAAATCTGGTTATGAGTATGAGCTTTTTTCCTTATCCACAGAATTCTGACCTTGAAAAGGAGACTTTTTAAAGGTTTGGCTGTGCAGATTCGTGATCGCACAGTGGAACAGAGAGACATCAACAGTCAAAGGGCTCCCTCCTATGCTCAGGTCACAAGGAAGCCAGAGGAAGGTACACTCACTGCCCTTTCAATCACCTCATTTGTGAAGCTTCTCGGAGGGGGAACTATTGTTCCCTTGCCAGTAGTCAGGCTAGTTACTTATGTCGAAATTCTTGTGTGTTAGCCAGCCAGAGATGGAAATCAGAACAAGGAGAGTAAGGAGGGTCCTTGCCATTCTATAGCCCTGCCTGTCCTGAAACTATGTAGACCAGGCTGACTTTGAACTCACAAAGATAGCTCTGCCTCTCTTTTCCTGAGTGCTAGGATTAAAGGCATGAGCCACCACATGGGAAACCAAAACAGGCGCCACACTATTGTTAAGGCGCCACATTGTTATACTTAGTTATTAAGTCTCCAAACTTTATAGGAATAAGTTTGTTTCCTAAGCCTTGAGTCCTTGGTCCCTTACTCTTCTGTTCAGGTGCTGAAGGTCTATTATCTCTACAGCTGTTTTCTATCAACCCTAACTCTACCCCCAAAAAAGGGACCTCAAAAGCCAGTGAGCAGCTACTCTCTGAAAGACCAGCTTGGGGAGAGATAACCCACTGGCCACTGTAGTTCTAACTACAGCTTGCTTTAATCAGACAGTCCTGGAACTGCCTGTGTCTGTCCGCGTGTCATTGTGTCATTCCCCACCACCACCCCTTGCCTCAGATCTAAAACACACCTGCTTCAATCTGAAGATCCGAAAAGCAAAACACCGCCTCTTACCTTGACCTTAGTCTGACAATGGCAATCCTGCCTTCAGGAATCTCGGAATGAGACTATGTCTGAGAGCTGTCTCCTCCCGTTTTATAATCCTCTCTAGGGCTGGGATTAAAGGCATGCACCACCCGGTTTCTATGGCAACTAGTGTGGCTACTGGGATTAAAGGTCTGTGTCATTGTGGCTACTGGGATTAAAGGTGCGTGTTACCATTACCCAGTCTATCAGGCTGACCAGTGGGACTGTTTTACTCTCAGATCTTCAGGCAGGCTTTATTTATTAAAATACAATTGAAATGCCCCTACAGCCTTCCTCAAACAATGAGGTGGCTGTTAGGTCCAAAGGGAATTCCAGTTCCCCAAATTTCAAAAGACAGTCCAAATATCCAGAAACAAACTCAACATGGACTATAGGAGGATTTCTGGTGGTTAGAGAAAAGCCAGCATTCCTCAGGAACTTGTGAAACTGGTTCCCATCTGCCAAAAATGAGTCATTTCCCTTTCCTCTGGCAGAAGAGACACATGGCTACCTGGGGGGGGGGGGCGGGGGGCTATCAGTATATCAGACCACGTGCTGGTATCACAAATACCTGTCATATGTTTCAAAGTCCATGCTAGCAACCTAGCCTTTCTCACCGTGTTCTCCTCTACCCTAAATTGCTTTCAGTTCACAGCGTCTCCCAACACACCCAGTTACTCATTCTCCTTATAACCTTGCTATTCTCACTAGGTTTGTTTTCTATTCTCCATCCCCTGCTATTCTCCCCTCTCTCACAGACAGCCCTGGCCATGTCCAGTCTACTTCTTTCTCTCTCTGCTCAAGACTCCTCCAGATACCTCTAGCTGTTCTCTCATATCTACAAGAAAAACCTTCCCCTTAACCATTTTAGAGAGTGGTCATGTCGTTCATGTATACAGTAGCTATATTTAGTTCTCTTGACTAGTTCTACTGTGGATAGACCCAGGGGTTCATCTTCCTCTTCCACTGACTGTATGCATGACATTCTTGTCTGCTTCAGATGTGGTAGAGTCCACCTTTACAATCTAAGGGATTTGGTTCTGGCCTCCCTAAAGTCGATACATTTTAAACTACTTTTAAATTTAATCAGAAATTGCACCTCAATATGAGGACGGCAGATGTCCCACATGGAAGTTCTGGCGCTGATCTCCACAGGCATGAGAAACACAGGCCTGAACTGCAGCATCTACATCCAGACCCTTCCCAAAAGAGGGTGACTCTGCAGCTGACCCCATCTCTCTTGAATTATCCCTCCTGGAGGGAGCCAGCATCTGGCCTTTGTTAAGCCTGGAAACCTGGAGCCAGCCTGGAGAGTAGTCAGAAATGCTCATGCGCTTGAGGTAGTAACTCAAGCAAATGGTCTTTGTATCATCTACAGGAGTGTTAAATGGATTGACAATGCTGTACACTCAACCTCTAGAACGTTGTTGTTGTTGTTGTTGTTTTAGAGACAGGGTCTTGCTACAGAGCCCAGGCTGACTTTGAGCACGCACGAGCACACACACACTCACTCCCTCTTTTGAGGTCCTGGAGGTTGAACCCAGGACTTCATGCTTGCTTGCTAAGAGCTCTGCCACTGAGCTATGCATCCCCCAGCTCAGGGTCTTGTACTCTTGGTCCTCCCACTTTAGCTCCCCGAGTGCTGGGATTACAGGTCTGTGCCTCTAGGCTCCAACCCTGAACTTTTTCATCTGGCCAAACTGGAAGTGTACACCCACTAAGAACAACTTCCCATTTCCTCTTTGCCCAGCTCTGCCCACCCATCCCCAGTCCCTGACAGCTACTTTTCTACTGCCTTTGGTCTTAGGCTATTCTAGATTGTTCGTGTCAGTAAACAGTGCGTAATGTGTTCCTTTGCGCTGGGCTGCTGGGTGACTCTCCAGGGGAAATGTCAAATTAATATCTGCCTCCAAATCGAGATGGCACCAACAGCCCCAAGAATGACTCATACAAGCTTACCTTGTAAAATGAATTTAATGGGATTCCGTACAGAGTGGTGAGCTGATCTCACACACACGCGCGCGCGCACACACACACACACACACACACACACATGCCAATGTCTACTAAGCCTCTGTGTTCTATGTGCAAGTGCTTTGAGAACTGCCCAGTGTTAGTACGACACAGGCAGCAGGGTCAGACAGGCTAAAGTATCTGCTCACGTGTACTCTGCCCTTTCTCTTATCGGGGATTCTGCTGGTCTCAGCAGGCACTGTTTGATTGTGGGGAGGATGTCTTGTTTCATGGCAGTCTGGCAAGTAGATCAGATAACCCGCAGCTTACATCCTATGGAGTTACCCTGGCTGGGATTCAGAAGGCTAATCTCAGTACATTGGCTTCTTTCATATAACAGTGTCTATCTACCTGGGTTGCTCATGTTGGAGAATGGGTCAGAATTTCCTCTTTAGACAGTAATATTTCGTCTTATAAACATACTTTTAGATGTTATCTGCTACCCATCAGTTTAATTGCTCAATTCTAATACAAAACAGCATCAGGATTGCTAACCCATACAACCCCCGGGAAACAGGTGCATTGAAGAGTTTGGGGCTACGTGCAACTGCTCTGGGCTTTAAGATGGTGATAAGCTCCATTCATTGCCAAAGATATTTAAGCAAGCAAGTGCTTTCTCTGTACTCCCTTTAGTATGGTTGTTTCATACATTTTACTGTAGTAATATTGTAAGCCCCTCCCTCAAGGACCTCTAACAGCCAGGTTCCACCCACAGACTACTGTAACTGCCCTAGCTGCTGGACCCTGCCCCCATCCTATAGAGTAAAATGTCCAATCTCTGGATATGAAATCCCACCAATATCCACCTTGAAAAATTCCACCCCCTTTCCCAAGAAACTCTATATAAGCCCCATGTCCTGTTGAGTTGCCGTGGTTTCTCGATGGAGCAGACAGCCACCCTCCTGGTTTTTCCCTCCCAATAAATCTCTTGTGTGAGGTTTGTCGTGTGGTGTGACTTTGTGGTATTCCTTGGCTCCCAGCTTCTAGGAGACCTTTCCATTCAAGCTGTAATGCTCACAGATATGATAAGTCATAAAGTGTTCGCATGTATGCTAGCTCTGTGTATCAACTTTGTATCACTGGAACAAATGTCTGGGATAATCAGCTTCTTTAAAATAAAAAGACTGTGTGTGTGTGTGTGTGTGTGTGTGTGTGTGTGTGTACATATGTGTAAATTCAGGTGCCCTCAGAGTCCAGAAAAGGGCATCAGTTCCTTTGGAGTTGGAGTTACATGCAATTAGAAGCCACCCAACTTAGGTGCCAGAAGCTGAGCTTGGGTCATCTGCAAAAGCAGTATAAAGTCTTAACAGTTGAACCATCTCTACAGCCCCAAGATAAGCAGTTTATGTGACAGGAAGGTTTTGATTGCAGATGTGACTCAGTGGTGGAATGCTTGTCTAGCACATGTGAGGTCCTAAGTTCAACCCTCAGAAAAGAAAGAGGAAGGGAGGGGAGGAGGAGGGAAAGGAGGGAGAGAAGGGAGAGGAGGGAGAGGAGGGAGAGGAGGAATGCTGAGGTCTCCCCACAGCCTGGGTTCAAGTCCTGAGATGGGGAAAGGTTATCAATGCGAAGAAATGTATTGTCCAACCACCAGATGAGTTTCACATAGGAAGCCAGCACTGAATATCTCCAGCCGTCTTTAGTTATACATCAAAAACAAGCATATTTTCCCATACTAACAAACAATTTTTCTCATCCTCCAATGTTAGCGTCTGGCTAACAAATATGTCAAATATATTTTCTCCCAACTTTTACATCAAAACATCTTTAAATCAAAAACAACACTAAGGCCGGGTGGTGGTGGGGCATACCTTTAATCCCAGCACTCTGGAGGCAGAGGCAGGTGAATCCCTGTGAGTTCGAGATCAGCCTGGTCTACAAAAACTAGTTCCAGGACAGCTAAGACTGTTACACAGGGAAACCTTGTCTCAAACAAACAAACAAAACAAAACTAATCATTTTCTTGTTTGGCCAAATATCGAGCCAGGTACATACTGTTTTTACAAAACTAAAAGGTGATTGACATAGGCACACATTTTCAAGAACAACAATCCCATTCAAAACATCTTTACAGAAAGAGGGGTGCTCTGCCTCCAATCCTGACAGCACTGAGTGAGAACAGCTCCTGGCATCTAGAGTGACAGCCGGCATCTGCAGGCAAGAAACCTGAGAAGCATCAGCTCCCAATGAATTTTAGGGGAAAATATTCAAGAAAAAAATGGGGTTTCCAGGAATGATCACATCTGTCCCCTGCATGATAGACTAAAACTGCCAAGAGAATCATCAATATTACAAGGGAGAAGAGAGCATGCAGGTCACGCGGTCCTAGCAGTATTCTGCGCTGTCCTGGCGTCCAATGGCTCTTGCCAAATGAGACTGTCCCCGTGGGCTTTGCCTCATCTGGAGACCCGTTGGACAAACACTCATATACTGGTCTGAAACTAGGCCACACGATTCCCAACAAAGGAGGAAGAAGGAGAAAAAAAAAAGGTTTGCACCAAGCTGGTGGCACACTTGGGAAGCAGTGTCCCTGTGACTTCAAGGTTAGCCAGCATGTAGCCAGTGAGTTCTAGGCCAGCTACCAGTGTTACAGAGTAATAGCCTGCCTCAAAGAAATTTTAAAAAGAAAGGATAAAAGATTTATTAATTCTCAAGAGTCTAGAGCCCAGCATTCTCTTCAAGGACATGCCTTCAGTTGCTGGAAGAAGTCTGTGCTGGCTAATATTATGTCAGCTTGACACAGGTTAGAGTCATCTAAGAGGAGAGAACCTAAAATAAAAAAATGCCTCCATAAGACTGGACTGTAGGCAAGCCTGTAGGACATCTTTTTCTCCTCCTCCTCTTCTTCCCCTGCCTCTTCCTTTCCTTTTTCGTATGCAGAGGGTGTGTGTTCGAGACAGGGATTCTCTGTGTAGCTCAGAGATCCACCTGCCTCTGCTTCCCGAATGCTAAGAGGAAAGACATAAGATACCAAGTACAACTAATTAGCTTTTGGGAGGTGGGGAGACAGGGTTTCTCTATGTAGCTCTGGAGCATTTTCTTAATTAGTGATTGACTTGGGTCAGCTCAGTCCATTGAGTGGGGCCACCCCTGAGCTGGGTCTATAAAAAAGCAAGTTGAACTAGGCTGTGGTGGGCACACACCTTCAATCCCAGCACTTGGGAGGCAGGGGCAGGTGGATTGTCTACAGAGTGAGTTCCAGGACAGTCACGGCTACACAGAGAAACTCTTCATCTTGAAAAACAAATAACAAAAAGTGGGGGGGGGGGAGTACAAACATAGTTATTGTAGACTCCATCACAAAGGAATGAAAACGAAAGACATTGCTGGTGTTGTGACTCAGATGTGGGATGGGAAGGCAGGCCAGATGTCGGAAGATACAGTGTGGGCCAGGTTCCAGGGATGACTCTGGGAAAGGACTTTGAAGCTACTGCATAGGTGGCAGTTGTTTCAGATAGCGTCTTACTATGACACTTGGGTGGGTATGCAAGTGGAGAGCGTCCCATCTCTGCCTGCCCCATGCTGGGATGATGGTATGTGCCATCACCTCTGACAACACCCAGTCTGGTTCTAAGTCCTGGAGCTACCGCTGGAGATGGTTTAACTTCTGATAAACGACTTCGTTTCCTTGTACCCTAATTGGTTTGTGTACAAAACAGAGAAATGCTAATTACTGTATGGTGTGAACTGTCAGTACTGAGAGTGATAGCCCTAGAGAGAGGTAAATGCTCGCGCATACGTAAAACAGTAAGAAATTTCTTTTTTTTAAAGATTTATTTATTATGTATTATGTATACAACATCTGCCTCCATGTATGCCTACACGCCAGAGGAGGGCACCAGATCTCATTACATGGTTGTGAGCCACCATGTGGTTGCTGGGAATTGAACTCAGGACCTCTTGAAGAGCAGGTGGTGCTCTTAACCACTGAGCCATCTCTCCAGCCCCCATTAAGAAATTTCTATGGTCATTACTAAGATTTAGAGATAGTTAGAGGGCTGGAGAGATGGCTTAGCTGTTGAGAGCACTGGCTGCTCTTCCAGAGGTCCTGAGTTCAATTCCCAACAACCACATGGTGGCTCACAACCATCTATAATGAGATCTGGTGCCCTCTTCTGGCCTGCAGGCACACATGGGAGGAATGTTGTATACATAATAAATAAACTAATCTTAAAAAAAGAGAGAGAGAGATAGTTGGAAAAATCAATAGGGTCTGATTTTGTAGAGGAGGAGGGACGTGTGCAGCCAGACATGAACAAAGACACAGAGGTACATGCATCAGGGATGCAAGACCCAGGTTTAATAAATAAAGGCACGAGATACAGTAACACATATCAGTTATTTCCACTTTGTATGCATTAAGATAAAAGAAAGCTATTGGTATACTCAAACACAATCATATAGACTATCTGAAATAAATTATAAATGTCTTAAGCATATAGACTATTTCTCTGAAATAAATTATGTCTTAAGCATACACCTGTATTTCTTTGGTGACTTGGTTAATCTTAATTCAAGATTATTTAACAGAATTTTGAAATTGAAAAATTTTTGGAGTCATAGTCTGTGTTTTACTAACAATTTACCATGGCTTCCCAGTACCACATCAGACTTGCCGTGTGTGTGTGTGTGTGTGTGTGTGTGTGTGTGTGTGTGTGTTGTGTACATGTACATGTGCACGCGCAAGCTCCTGTAAGGGGGTCAGGACAATCTTAGGTTAGGTTCAGGGTCTCTTTGGTAGTCTGCTGAATAGGTTGGGCTGGCTGACCCATCAGCTTCCAAGGATTGTCCTCTCTCTGCTGTCAGTCATCTTCCCACAAGAGTACTGGGATTACAGATGCATGTGGGGTTTTGCTTTGTTTTGCAGGTTTCAGTGATTCGAACTCAGGTATTTTCACAGCAACCATTTTTATCGACCAAGTCCCCCTTCCTTTGGCCATTACATATTCATTAATAAAAAACCATGCTCAAGACCATTACCTGAGCCAGAGTACTGTATGTGTACTGGCTCAGATGTAACAGTGCTAAGAAATGTGCTCCAGGGTCTGGAGAGATGGCTCAGTAGTTAAGAGCACTGCCTTCTTTTCCAAAGGTCCTGAGTTCAATTCCCAGCAACTACACAGTGGCTCACAACCATCTGTAATGAGGTCTGGTGCCCTCTTCTGGCCTGCAAATAAATCTTGAAAAAAAAAAAAAAAGAAAGAAAAGAAAAAGATAATGTGGACTAGATTTTATTGGCTTAAGCACATAACACCTTTTGCAGAACATCACTCTCTCACGCTTCAGGGCTGCAGGGACTCTCCTGCTCAATGACTTTTTAAAAACTCTGCCCCAGGACAAAAAGGAGCTTTGTCACCGCTTGTTCTTCCAGGTGGCCTACTCCAGTGACAGGCTTTGCTCTTCAATTTGCATAATCCTGTCAATTTGCTAAATTGACATGGAAAACTGAACAAGGAGTAGACTTCATTCAATGGATTATTTTAAAGATCAAGAATTTGGGGGTTCTTCTATTTAGAATTAATTAACAGTGTTTCAAATAAATGAAGGATTCTTCCAATGGCATTTGTTACAGATTTCCTGGGTCTTGGAATGCGAGGGAAACGAAAAGTTCTGTATGCCAATGACATCATTAAAATCCCAGAACTGCTCAGCTAGAATCCAGGATTGCTGACACAGGCCAAGTTTCCTGACAGTTACCACCGTCTTGATGGGACACACTGGATGCTGTTTGTGCAGCATCTCACAGAATCGGAGAGACAGCCGACACCTTCCATAAAATCAGCCATGCTTTGCTTCAGTTTTGAATAAATACTATTTGTACTTTTGTCTAAACATTCACCCAAAGTTTTATTTGTATTATCGGTAACAAAAGCAACGGGAGTTTTCCCTTTAACTGCTAACTCAGTAGAAGACCGTGAAATTTATTAGTTTCTCAAGTCTCATCTGGAAAGGGTTCTGCTTGCAATAGCCTTACAAGCAAACCTTCCTCTTTGTAGGAAAAACGCAGCACAAATGACAAGCTGTCCCCGCGCGGTGATCACTTCTGTTGTGGCTACAGCAAGTCAAGTGGCCATTTTGATATTGTGATAAGTAATGGAACCACCGCTGCTTTTATTTTGGCAACAGATCTTATTTTAGCATTTGAAAAGTGCTTCCAAGTTCCCATGTAGAACGAGAAAGTGCCAGGCTGGCAAGATGGCCCAGTGGTTAAGAGCACTGCCTGCTCCCCCCAAGGATTCCTAGCACCCGTATGTACATGTCAGCTTATAACTCTCGGTAACTCCAGTTTCGGGGCATCAGGCACACACGTGGTACACAGACACATATGCAGACAAGACACATACACATAAAACAAAAACAGAACCCCCTCAAACCAGAAAACGCTTCCGCTAGCAGTTCAGATAGGAAGCCCTTAAACCTCTGCTTCCCCCTATTCTCCTCCTCTTCTTCTTCTAAGATTGTCTCAATATACAGCCCAGGAAGCCTTCAGACTTAGTCATCTTGCTCCCGACTCCTGAAAACTGGGATTAGAGGCTGGTGCTGCCACGCCTAACTTCCAATATTGTTTTAAACTGGATTTCTCATAACCAAAACTTTATCTGCTTTGCAGTTCTCTTAGTACAAATGAGGACACCATACATACCTATTGCTTGGTGTGATATTGTCGTAGGCTCACTGCGTGTGTAGCACGGGATGTCCTGGAACGTGCTCTGCAAACCTGGCTGGCCTTGAACTCACAGAGACCCTCCTGCTCCTGCCTCCAGATTGCTGAGACTAAAGGCGTGAGCCCTGCTCATGCATTTTTTTTGTTTGTTTGTTTTGTTTTGTTTTTTCGAGACAGGGTTTCTCTGTGGTTTTGGAGCCTGTCCTGGAACTAGCTCTGTAGACCAGGCTGGTCTCGAACTCACAGAGATCCGCCTGCCTCTGCTTCCCGAGTGCTGGGATTAAAGGCGTGCGCCACCACCGCCCGGCTCATGCATTTTCTTTATGCCTGTTGATATAAGCTAGTTTATTTCAGTCTTTTTCCTGTTTTTATATTAAATGAGCTGCCTGCACGATGCACAAGGAGCATAAAGGGGCTCTTTCCTCCCGATATATATCCATACCTAAGCAAATATAGACTTTCCTCCCTGGCATTTGTGAGTTCCTATATGACTATAAGAACAAATAAAAGAATAGAAAATAGAAGCCGTCACAAGAATGAAAAATACTGAATGTGCAAAATGCAGAGCGCTTTCTTTCTCCGGTCACTCACAAGTCTGAACTCACGGTAAACCATAAACAGGGATGGCGGAAGGGTGGTGGCCAGCGGTTAAGTGTTTCGTAAAACCGAACTGGGCATCTGATGGGGGCGGGGTAGGGAGAGAACTTCCTGTTTGCCAGAAAAAAAAAAGACATTTGCGCAGATTCTCAAAGTCTCCTCAACAGCCCAGAACTGGTTTTATGAGGCTTTTGGGAACTTGGCGTTCAGAGCCTGGCAGGCTTTCAGAAGAGGAAGTGTTGAGGCATTTCAGGACTTTCAGCTGGGTTAGCTCATCAGCTCCAGGCTGCCTTGACGTCACCAGAGGCCCTCAGGTATTTATTGGCTGAGGTCTGGAGAGGCTTCCCTGATTGGCTGTGTCTTTTGACTCTGGCTCTGGAGCGTGGTTACTGGAGCGAGGCCGTCTGTGACTGGCTGAGGCTGAGGACGCCGGTGCTGACTGTTGACTTGGGTAATTATCGGTGGCTACTGTTGGAATTTCTGCTGAGAACAGCGCTTTCCTTCCTGAATATGGATTTAATTCTAGGTCTTCCCGTCTGTTTTTCCTTGGCCCAATCTACTTCAGAGCAGAAGGGACTTTTCAGCTCTTTATTTGTGGAGAAAATGAGCTTTTCAGCAAAGAGCAGCCACTAAAGTGATTTAAGTGCCTGTTGCTGTGGCAGAAAATTAGCATAGACAGAATTTAGAATGCTTTGGAAGGAGAAAAACAAGGCATTCGAAATGGGGGGGGGGCGTTGTAGCGACAAAGTCAAATGCAAGTCACAGGACAAAGATGTACCCGATAAATGCAAGCGATTGTGTGAAGAGGGGCCGGGGGAAGTAGAGGAAGCCCACCCTGATGGGAGGAAATAGAACTCTTATCTCCTTGTAAAAGTCCCAGGCTTAAGGAACCGTTGGAAGAGCTGACAACGTCTATCAAAAACTGAACAGTTCAATGCAGCTATAATACAGAATAAAATGGAGCAATTGGAAAGTCACAATTAGGGCTGGTGTGATAGCTCACTCAGCGGTTATCTTGTAAGCTTGAAGACCTGGGTTCGAGCCTCCAAAACACGTTTCATTAAAAAAATAATATAAAATAGCCGGGCGATGGTGGCGCACGCCTTTAATCCCAGCACTCGGGAGGCAGAGGCAGGTGGATCTCTGGGAGTTCGAGACCAGCCTGGTCTACAGAGCTAGTTCCAGGATAGGCTCCAAAGCCACAGAGAAACCCTGTCTCGAAAAACCAAAATAAATAAATAAATAAATAAAAATAAATAAAAACCTGGATGTGGTGGCACATGCTTGTAATTCCAGTGCCCAGCGCTAGGGAGGCAAAGACAGGCTAATACCTGTGGCTTGCTGGCCGGACAGCCTAGCCTATCTGACAAGCTCCAGGCCAATGAGAGACCTTGTCCTAGAAACAAGATGAATAGCAGCTAAGGAATGGCAGCTGAGGTGCTCCTCTGGCCTTAACGTGCACAGGCACTTATGCACCTATATGAAATCACACAGAAGGACACAGGTAGGTGGATGTGGGGGCACGGACCTATAATTCCAACTACTGGGAAGCTGAGGCAGGAAATTTGTAAATTTAAGGCTTATCTGTCCTGTCTGACCTACAGAGTATGTTCAAGGCCAGCTTGAGCAATTTAGTGAGACCCTGTCTCAAAGCAAAAACAAAACAAACAAAAACCCAAAACAAGCAGGCAATGGTGGTACATGCCTTTAATCCCAGCACTTGGAAGGCTCTGTGAGTTTGAGGCCAGCCTGATCTACAAAGTTCCAGGACAGTTAGGGCTATGCTCAGGGACCTTGTTTTGAAAAAAAAACAACCAACAGCAACACCTGTCCTCCAAAAAAACAAAAACAAAACAAAAAACCCCAACAGACATACAAAGTTGGGATTGGAGAGATGGCTCAGAAATTTAGAGCACTTGTTGCTCTTACAGAGGAACTGGATTTTGAGCGGCTACATCATGGCTCATCGCCACCGGTAACTCCAGTTACCATTGCACCAGACACTCATGTGGCATACATACATACATACACACATAAAATCAATTTTAAAAAAACATACAAAATGGGCTGGGGATATAATACAGTGGAAGGACATTTGCCTAACAGGCCCAAGGCCCTGGGTTTAATCCCCAATACTGCAAAGTAAACAAATTAATAATTTAAAGGGCCCAGTTCCACAAGCCTCTGTGAGGATCATCAAAAGTTCAGTCCAGGAAAAGTAAGATCTAGAGTACATGTGCCTTCATTTATGCTGAAATATGCGTCAGGGTCAGAGGGAAGAGGACCAGGTGCTCCCGGACACACAGACAGTCTCTGGAAAGATATCGGACGTGTGGAGGAGAGGGCTGACAGCTTCCAGTCCTTGTGGTTAGGACTCTTCCTTCCACGATGAATCCTCTTAATGCTGGTGCTTGGTTTTTGTTTTTTTTTTTTTTTTTTTTTTTTTTTTTGAGACAGGGTTTCTCTGTGAAACAGTCCTGACTGTCCTGGAACTCACTGTGTAAACCGGGCTGGCTTGAACTCACAGAGATCCGCCTGCCTCTACCTCCCGAGTGCTGGGATTAAAGACGTGTGCCACCATCGCCTGACTCTTGATTATTGTTTGATCTCATCATGCTCTGTGACACGTTGTCTTGAGACCGAGTCTTAAGTTATGTCATTCTGTCATTGTGACCTGAAGTTCTCAGACAAAATCCACCCAGGTTCTCTGGAAGAACATTCAGTGCTCCAAACTGCTAAGCCACCTCTCCAGCCCCTCAAGTCTCTCTCTCTCTCTCTCTCTCTCTCTCTCTCTCTCTCTGCTTTTTCGAGACCTGTGTAACCATCTTGGCTGTTCTGAAACTCAGTAGATCTGCCTATGTCTGTAGCCCAAGTGCTCGGATGGAAGGTATGTGCCACCACCATCCTGCTACACTTTTTTTTTGAAGTGTAACTTTTATATATTAAGTTAAATGTACAACTCAATTTTCACTTAGTAATTTTTTTGGTTTTGTTTTTCTGTTAGCTTGTTTTTTGAGATGAGATGATATAAGCCAGGTTGGCTTCCTAACTTGCTTTGAAAGCTAGGATGATTTTGAGTCTTTGACCCTTCTGCCTCTATTTAAGTGCTAGAATTACAGGCCTGTGACACAAAGCCTGGTTTTATGTGGCACTGGGGACTGATCCCAGCACAGGCACTCTACCACCTTGGCTAAATTCTCAACCCTAATTTTTTTTAATTTAACTATATATTTAGCTAGATGAAGCCACAACTAGCTCCAGACAGTCTCACAGTGTTCAGCAGTCCCAGCCTCATACAGGCACTGAGTGTTTAGTTACTGTTGAGATGCCCCCTTGGCAGCTCAGTAGTAGAAAAGGAACAGAGATCACTGATGGCTTTGCTATTAGTTAATGCACAAGTAAGAGCTTTGTATATATTCTACTAAGTAAACTCTTTACTGTCTTTAGATTTTAAAAAATTTCTTTAAAGATGGCTAGTGGATATTTTTAAGATATGCTGCTTGCATTTCTTTGAGACAGCCTGATGAAGAACAGTGCTAGCACCCTGGGATTAATGTTCCTTCCTTGTTGATGCCTCCTCCTAAGATAAACCTTGCTTGATGTCTTGATGTCACGCTCCATCCAGTTAGCTTTTCTTTTCTTTTATCTTTTTTTTTGGTTTTTTGAGACAGGGTTTCTCTGTGGCTTTGGAGCCTGTCCTGGAACTAGCTCTGTAGACCAGGCTGGTCTCGAACTCACAGAGATCCGCCTGCCTCTGCCTCCCGAGTGCTGGGATTAAAGGCGTGCCCACCATCGCCTGGCCGGTCCGAGTGTTTTTATCACAGCAACAGAAAGGAACTAGAACAGAAATATAGGCAATAGGAAAGATGAAAATTCTAGTCATTTCAGGTAGGTCAGGTACTGGTAACACACACACACCACACACACATACACCACACACACACACACACACACACACACATACACACATACATACACACCATACACACACACCATACACACACACACACCACACACTACACACACATACACCACACACATACATACACACACCACACACATACACACACACCACATCCTACATCTCTGTCTACATTGACAGAAACGTTATCATAGTACAATTACTTTTCAACAATTTACTATAACCATCTTTTTATGTCTATGAATATTCATGATAGCATAGTTTTAAAAGCTGAATAATGTTCCATTAGGTAGATGTGTCATAGTTGAATCAATTCCCTTGCTGTGGAGCAACAGCCAATTTTCCCCTATTACAATGTTATAATAAACAACATGAATCTTTAATCGCGTTCTTAAAATTTTCCAACAGTTGGACTGGGTGTGATGGAGCACACCTCTGAGCCCAGCACTTGGGAAGGAGAAGAAAGCAGATCTCTGTGAATTTTAGGCTGTCTAGGGCTACGTAGTGAGACCCTGCCTTAAAATATTTAAAGTAAATTAAAAATTCTGAGACTGGAGTTGCTTGTCCAAAGCTCATGGGTCAGAAGTGGGTTGTCTCTTTTGAAGCCATTAGTCAGACACCTAGACCTCTAAGCATTACAGGTCATTGCTAATACTCCTAGCTACCCTCTAGAACATGGGGATAAGACCCTATTACTGAAGACATGGCTTATCTGAACCACAGAATATGGAGACATCTGTCTCTGGCAAGCCTTATCACCACTGACTAGCATTTACTAAGCTTGAAGGTGCTAGGCACGCTGCCAAGAAGAAATGCAAGGCTCACTCTCACCCAGCTGTGACCCCTGCAAACGACAATGATGACTGCTCTGACAAGACAGACCTACACATGCAGTAGTGGCATAAAGTTTATGGGAGTAGCTGTCTAGGGTTTCTGTTGCTGTGAAGAAAGAGCATGACCATGAGAACTCTTATAAAGGAAAACATTTAATTGGGGCTAACTTAACAGTTCAGAGGTTTAGTCCAACATTTAATTGGGGCTAACTTAACAGTTCAGAGGTTTAGTCCATTATCGTCATGGTGGGTGTCATGGTGCTGGAGGAGGAGCTGAGAGTTCTACAACTTGATCTGCAGGCAACAGGAAGTGAACTGAGTGACACACTGTGCAGAGCTTGAGCATAGGAGACCTCAGTGTCTGCTGCCACAGTGATATACTTCCTCCACACCTACTCCAAGAAAACCACACCTCCTAATAGTGCAACTCCCTATGGGGGTGACATTTTCTTTCAAACCACCACAGTAACCAAACACTTTCTGTTTGCATTAAAGGCCTGCTCCAGGATATGGAATCAATACCTGACACTACCATGGGGGTCAAGAACCTATGACTCCATAGGTCACAGGCTCTAGGAAAAAAAAAAATACTATCATTCTGCTCAATGAACATGGCAGCAAAAATGACTTATTGCTATACCCATAGACCACAGCATCTTTCAACCCTTATCAGAGAAGCTTCTCCTCGTAGTAGATGCCAATTAACCCAGACGACCCTCCCCAACAACTAGTCAATGTGCAGAGAGCTCAGCCTTAAATTGAACATTCACATCTCACCCCTTCCCAGAAAGGCTCAGGGTTCTTTGTGAAAGAGGGAATGGAAAGTTTTGTAAGAGCCTGAGAATATGGATAATGTCAAGGAAACCATTTTCCAGACACAAGCAGGGCAGAGGCACATATGAACTCACAGTGATTTTAACAGCATGCACAAGACCTGTGTAAACTCCAGCTCAAGAAAAACCCCAGTAAATGGTGGGGAAGGTGGACTTGTAATCCCACCACTGGCTGTGGAACTATTGGCATAGGATAGTGGCGGGGGAGGGAAAGTCAGTTTTCTGATGGAGGACGGTCATTGGCTAATAAAGGCACTGCCCTGGCCCATTTTATTGGTTAGAGGATAGGTGGGAGGAGTAAACAGAACAGAACACTGGGAGGAAGAGGAAGTGAGCTCAGAGACTGTGGAGACAGCTCTCTCGGGAACAGACGCCTCAGAGGGAGACGCCATGCCCTGCTCCCTGGCAGACACAAGCGATGAAGGTCGACCCAGGATGGACATAGGCTAGAATCTTCCCGGTAAGCGCACCTTGGGGTGCTACACACAGACGATTAGAAATGAGCTAAATTAATATGTGAGAATTAGCCTAGAAGAGGATGAGCCAAGCAGTGTTTAAAAGAATACAGTGTCCATGTAATTATTTCGGGGCATAAGCTAGCCGGGCAGGCGGCTGGGGTGTTGGGGACGCAGCCCCGCCGCCCTTATTACTTCATATGGCGCCCATGTGGACAACTGCTTCCACATAAACCCTGAGACAGCTTGGGAAGTAATTCTAGAACAAAATGAAAGCATTGTGCCTGGTTTCTTGGTAGCAGCAATTTCTCGGTTCTACTCTGCTTGCTAGAGGCAAGCAAGCGCCTCATCTAAGAGAGGCTTCCTGACTCAGCTTTAGCTGCAAAGCCTGCAGCTCATTAAGAGGTCCTGCCACGAAACACTTAAACGGTGTTGATGAAAAGCTGAACACATACTTTTCGGTTTTCAGCCATAGCAGGAAAAAAGCTGCGCCGTTTAAAAATGCCGGCTTTCTGGGCCGTCCTGCCAGGGCAAACTCTGACTCTTTTACGCAGGCGGCTTGTGCGGTTTGCAAGCACAGGCTGCTGAAGCTCGCTTGCTGGCTACAGCCAGTACCTCAGCCATGAGGCTGGAAAGCTAAGGAATGGACTGGATCTAGCTGGCAAAGCCACGCCTTTAATCCTACTGATATTGCTTGGTAAATTAAAGACTCATGTGGTCAGAAAAAGAGAGATATACAGTAAAGAGAGATTCAAAGACAAAGAAAATTTTTAAATGGTTTACAGTGTGTTAAAAATATATGCAGACTAAAAGTTGAAGTTCTTAAAGTAAAAAACAAAAAAAGGAAGAGAGTTGTTGTGTGTGGTAGCACATGCCTTTAATCCCAGTGCCTAGAAGGCAGAGACAAACAGATCTCTGTGAGTTCAAGGTGTACTAGTTTACACCTTTAATCCCAATGCCTGGGAGGCAGAGACAGGCGGATCTCTGAGAGTTCAAAGACAGCCTGGTCTACAGAGTTACTTCAGGTCAAAGATACAGAGAACCTGTCTCAAAAAGCAAAGAGTTAAAAGTAAAAATAAACAAAATAGAGGTTAAAACAAAGCTGCACAAAGATGGAAAATACACAGAGAATCTTGATACTGTATGCTATTATGCTCTCTTTGAATTGTTTGAATGCTGAGGAAGGAGCAACAGCTGCTAAAAGATATTTATTTATAAATGCTGCTGAACTAATCCGACATAGATATTTTGATGCCTTGACTTTGAAATTTGGATCTAAGGACATGATGATTTGGAAAGGAGTTTCTTATTTTGTTTTCACAGAGGATGAGACGCTGTTCATTTCTTCTATTCCGATTTGGTATGATGGACCACGCCCTCCTGAAGGGTTGGTGTGAACGCCTTCAAAAAATTGCTTCGCTCAACTGCCAACTGAGATGAAACTAGAACACAGGTTATACCATGAAAGACCTAATTAACGACGCCCCCATTCAGCAGGAAGCAGTTTGGAGAGAAATAACTGCGCCCATATTCCCAAAAAATGTTTATAAATGTTCTTTTACATTTAAAGGGGGATATGATATAGGTATGAATAATTTGCATTAGTATAGATTTTGCTTTATTGATAGAGATTTACGGTCAATTTTGTTATATATATATAAGTGTTTCTGATTTTGATTAAGGTATTGTGATTGTGTAGTTCATTTAAATATGTACTGTATAATTAAGAAATATAGGTTGTTAATGGATAATCATCGATAATAGTAAAGCTTGTAGTCATATTAATTAGATTTTCTAGATATATAGAGATATATTTTAGATAGACATTCCTCATGTCTTTCAAAGATTACAGAATAGGACATTTAATGTTTTAATAACTGAGGACTTTTCATGACAATGAGACACTCTGCTCCTGGCAGCACCAATGTACTTCAAGAGGAAGATGGGCATCGAAGAGGCACCTTATGGAGTTTGATAGCCATTTGGGCAAGAAACTGCTCTTGCCTGGACTATTGCATAAACTGGACACAGAGAACCCACAGAGAGAGGACTACTGAACTTGCCTAAGGTGAGATGATCTTTCGGGGTTCCTGATTCATGAAAGAGTCTGCGAGACATTCTGCAGGACACAACAGATAGTGACTGAACTGACTTTGAATTTTCCTGCTTTATGGAAATGTCTGCTGGATACCATGGGCCTGAAGGCTGAAGATGGATGCCCCAACGATACAGAGGAACTTTGGGTGACTGTCCAGGCAGCGAGATGTCTTTGTCATTTCTAGAGTTTGAAGTTTCTTAGTTCTTGTTTACTTAGGTAATATATCTTTCTGGAGTCTTTGATGGAGTTAAGAATAGTTAGTTATAGTTATAGTTTTCCTTATGATAAAGATTATTGTAACTTTTACTTGATAACTGTTTTGTTATATGTAATTTTGCTATGTTAAAGCCTTTTTTTTGTTTAAACCGAAAAAGGGGAAATGATGGAGGACGGTCATTGGCTAATAAAGGCACTGCCCTGGCCCATTTTATTGGTTAGAGGATAGGTGGGAGGAGTAAACAGAACAGAACGCTGGGAGGAAGAGGAAGTGAGCTCAGAGACTCCACAGCTCTCTCGGGAGCAGACGCCTCAGAGAGAGACGCCATGCCCTGCTCCCTGGCAGACACAAGCGATGAAGGTCGACCCAGGATGGACATAGGCTAGAATCTTCCCGGTAAGCGCACCTTGGGGTGCTACACACAGATGATTAGAAATGAGCTAAATTAATATGTGAGAATTAGCCTAGAAGAGGATGAGCCAAGCAGTGTTTAAAAGAATACAGTGTCCATGTAATTATTTCGGGGCATAAGCTAGCCGGGCAGGCGGCTGGGGTGTTGGGGACGCAGCCCCGCCGCACTTATTACTACAGTTTTCTTTAATGATGGGACCTCTGGTAGGCTGACTGCACACCAGAGAAGACCCTAACCTCAAGACACAAAGTTCACAAAGTAGACTTCATAGGGAAAGAAAAGAAGTAATCTCAAAGTTGGACGGGAAGGGATGAGAGGGTTGAGAGGATAGTAAGGGGAGGGGTTGAGGGCAATGATGTCATTGGTTTCTATTGCTGTGACGAAACATCATGATGAGCGCAACTTGGGAGGAAAGGGCTTATTCTCCTTACTCTTCCACATCACAGTTCATCATCAAAGGAAGGCAGGATAGGAACTCATAAAGGACAGGAACCTGAAGGCAGAAACTGATACAGAGGTCATGGAGTTGGGTTGCTTAATGGCTTGCTCTGAAAGGCTTGCTCAGCCTTCTTTCTCATAGAACGCAGGACCATCAACCCAGGGACGGCACCACTCACAGTGCACTGGACCCTCTCCCATCAATCACTAATTAAGAAAATGCCCTAAAGCCGGTTCTTATCGAGGCTGAGATTCCATCCTTCTAGATAACTCTAGAATGGACATATGTCAAATGGACATAAAGATATCTAACACAGATGAATAGGATTAAAATACATTGTGAAATTTCAAATATTAATAATTAAATATAGTTAAAATATTTTTTTAAAACACTTCATTAAAGTAGGGTGGTTGACGACATCTTTGCTCTCAGCCCTCAGGAGATAGAGACAAGCAGATCTCTGTGAGTTTGAGAACAACTTGGTCTACATACTGAGTTCAAAGCTGGCCAGAGCTACGTAATAGGACCTTGTCTATATCCTAAATCATTTTTCCTTTTCTTCTTTTTTTATATTATTGTTGTTTGGGGAAAAGACATTACAATGTAGCTCTGGTTGTTCTGGAACTCGCTCTGTAAACCAGGCTGGCCTCAAACTCACTGTTGGGTCCAGGCGTCACACAGTGATGGAGGACAGACCACCAATGTCTATTAAACCAGAAGCAAACTTTATTCCAGAAAAATAAAAAAGAAATCTCCATGGGGCACACAAAGCTTATCAGCTACGGCTGTGACCACAGCCAGAGATCAGATCTCTGTAGCTGTGGCAATGGGGGCTGGTTTTGGGCCTCCTCTTAGAGTAAAATCAAGCACCGCCGTGGATCAAAGAGCTTTTATCACCATGAGGTCAGGCTTAAAGTCACATTACTTTTTAAGTTTTACAACTTTCGTTTATAGGACATTAGTATGTTAACTCAGAGTGTTTGCAAAAGCCTGTGGCTGATATCGCTGCTTTTCTGTTCCTGAAAGAATGCAAGGCAGAGCCGGGCAGTTGTGGCGCACACCTTTAATCCCAGCACTTGGGAGGCAGAGGCAGGTGGATCTCTGTGAGTTCGAGACCAGCCTGGTCTACAAGAGCTAGTTCCAGGACAGGCTCCAAAGCTACAGAGAAACCCTGTCTCGAAAAACTAAAAAAAAAAAAAAAAAAAAAAAGAATGCAAGGCGGAGAGTCGAGACATGGGGGACAGTTAAAAGTTAAGGGAATACAAACAGAGGGTCCCATAGAGCAATAGTTAAAATAGTTAGAAGCTAACCTTTGTCTGCAGAACCTGCCTAGCAGGGAAACTGGGAGGCAGGAGACAATTGTTAAAAAGTTTACGTCTGTGTGCCCAGTGGCTGTCAGCATGATTGCTCTGAAGGCAGAAAGTGTTTATTAAAGGTTAACTGATTGTAGTAAAGAGGCCACTTGTTTGTCCTCGGATGCTCAGCCCCTAAATAATCACACAGAAACTGTATTAATTAAATCACTGTTTGGCCCATTAGCTCTAGCTTCTTACTGGTTAACTCTTACATATTAATTTAACTCATTTCTATTAATCTATGTATCACCACGTGGCTCTGGCTTACCGGCTAAAGTTCTGGCGTCTTTCTCAAGTAGGGTTACTACATTGCATCTCTCTGACTCCACCTTCTCTCTCCCAGCATTCAGCTTAGTTTTCCCCACCTAGCTCTTGTTGTGTTTGTCCCTTAATGCGAAGGGAAAGCACAACATTCCCAGGTCTATCTCTCTCCCTCTCTCCCTCAATAAATGCTTTTATGGCTACTTTCTGTGTCCGTGGGTCTGCTCACAACTGCTGCGCATTGGGAATTCTGCCACGTGGCTTCCCGCTGATAGGAACTCTGCCACCGCTTGGGTGCTGGACTCTGGAGCTGTCGCCACTGGGGACCCACCAGAGCTTGCTGCTGCTCCGTGAGCCCGTCGGGCGGGGGGGGGGGGGGGAACCCCAATATTTTAGGAATAAAATTGGTGCCACATGACTCCAGAACCGGGTTCTTTTCCACTTCGCTGGCTTCCCTAATTGCTTCAATTGGCGCTTCCATTGGCGAGTGTCTCCTGTTCTGCTACGGTTGCTTTTGTTCTGCTGCAGTTGCTTTCCCTTGCCAGAGCAGTGTTTGGATCGGTCCGGGGGCTGGTTGGCCTGCGCGTTAGCACCGCACACTTCCCGTGCAGTGCATTTGACTGGGGACCGGCTCCTCAGCTTCTTTATCTTTTCTTTCCATTTCCTTTCTTTCCTTTTTCTCGTCTCTCGACGGTTATGGTTAAGCACTGCTCGGAGCGGCGCCCCCAGCCTTCCTGGTTTCTGGGTCGCCAGAATACAGCTAGGCCATAGCACCCCACCCGTGGACAAAGGACGCTTTTCCACGTGGTCCTGGGTGTTCGTACTGCGGGTTTTCACGATTTTGGCTCTGGATAGCAACCAGCTCCAGGGCTTTTTCAGTTCCAACTTTTTCAATTCCAGACGTGGCATGGTGCAGTTTTTTTCGGTTCCAGCCTTTTGCCCCTCCCCGCTGCGGCTTCTGTTATGGCATGGTGGCTCTCCAACAGAGCAGACTACACTCTCTGTGGTGGTCGCCATCTTGGCTGAGGGCCAGATGGGTCAGGTGACCTTTTCCACCATCTTGGCTGAGGGCCAGGTCACGTGACCACACTCTCCCAATTTTACTCCCAGCTTTCATTTAAGACTTCAAAACCATTGTCAGTCCTGCCACTAACCTTATATTACAAACAGTTTTTGGCCCTCAACTGCTCAGAGATCTGGGGAATGCAATATTTAAATATTTAATTATTAAAAAACTTTTCACAACAACAACAAAGAGACAGGTTGGCTCCTAGCAGCAGCTCTCTGCTCCCTCCAAAGAAGACAGAAGACAGACACGTACAGAACAACGTCCTTCTGAATTTAGCTTCGACTGCAAAGTGCTGACCATTGGGCAAAACTGCCTTTCATCCAAACCTCCAGACGTGAACGGAATCGCTGGAATCGACAGCCTAGCTGCTCAGGTCAAGGTAGGCCTGTCTTCCTACAGATTTCTTAGCCCACAGGATCTTCTGGAGCCTGCGCTAAACAGCAAAGGTCAAGTGCAACCTTCAACAACCATGGGGAATCCAAAAAGAGTAGCTTTTGGTGCCAACCAAGTAAGTTCTCTGTCGTTTTTTAATCAGTAACTCAAATAAAATCTTATTCTTCTCAAAGATCTCTGACAGTCTGACAGCTGAGAGGTTTCGCCAGGCTCAAGGTTTTGCAAGGTGACCTCACCAAACAAATTTCAAATCAAATTTATCTCTTTTGCCACAGTCATTATATGTCTAAAACTTTTGTTTTCACAAACCCAAGGAGTTCTCGTGAGTTCCAGGGAGCCAAATTAAGAAATCCATCTTAAACAGGTCAGATACCCCCTCAATTCCCTGGTCCTAAAAATTTTTTTTTCCTTAATTTAACTTTGTTTTTTGTGCCACAGACACCGGTCAAAAACAAAGAGACCAGCTATGACAGGATGTGACCAGCATCCAGCCTTCTCTCGCGCCCCCCCCCCCAAAGACGATGCCCACAATCAGCTGGAAGCAGTCTTGAGAGTTCGCTGCCCCAGTTCCTTTGGGCTGTGGTATCTGGTCTCCTGCTTTTTATTATAAGGAAGACCTGGGAATGTTGTGCTTTCCTGTTGCTTTAAGGGACAAGCCACGCCCACTTCTTTTTTACCTCTGACCTCCGCTGCCATCTATCATCTCTCTTCTGTTTTCTCCTGGTGTACACATGGGGCTTTGCCTCTCTCCTCCTCCTCCTCCTCCTCCTCCTCCTCCTCCTCTTCCTCCTCCTCCTCCTTCTTCTTCTCTCTCTCTCTCTCTCTCTCTCTCTCTCAATAAATACTTATGCCTATTTTTGTGTCTATGTGTCTGTTACCCACCGCCACTGCCTGCGGGCGGCCCGTGCCCTCCCGCTGGTGGGAAACTGTAGCCGCTTGTAGCATGGCGGGCTCCGCCAGCCCGCCCCGGGGATCTTACAACTGTCTCTTCGGGCCTAGCAGCTGCGCAGCAAACATCTTAGAAACATCTTAGGAATAAGATTGGTGCCTCTGACCTGCCTGCCGCCATCTTGCCCCCTTCCTCTTCTGTTTTCTTGGCGTGCGCACGTGTTCTCTGTCTCTCTCTCCTTTTATCTCCTCTCTCTCTCTCTCTCTCTCTCTCTCCCTCTCTCCCTCTCTCCCTCAGTAAATGCTTTTATGGCTACTTTCTGTGTCCATGGGTCTGCTCACAACCGCCGCGCATTGGGAATTCTGCCGCGTGGCTTCCCACTGATAGGAACTCTGGAGCTGGCACTGGGCAGCGGTGCCCCTGCCGGAGCTTGCTGCTGCTCCGTGAGCCTGCTGGGCGGGGGGAACCCCAATATTTTAGGAATAAGAGCTCTGTTCCCTGCTATAGGCCCAAAGCAGTTCCTTTATTTATAAATGGTAATAATAGCATACAGAGGGAAATCCCACATGAACTGACAGCTTAATCCCCCCCCCCCTCGCACACTGTGTCTGGTCTTACAACTTTATATTTCTATATTCTTGGACCAGACCCTTTATTTCTATTTTATTCCTAGACTCTTCACTCACAGAGATCCATTTGCCTCTGCCTCCCAAGAGCCCAGGCCTATATAATTTAAAAAAAAAAAAATCTCATTCATGTGACTTAAAAGCTGCCAAATTGCACCCAGGCAGTCCCCACTATCCCCCCAACAAGGGAGAGAATTGAGCAAGAGAATCTGTTGGAGCACATGGGTTGAAGGGCAAGTACTCCAGAGCTACTAAGTCACTCATGTTGCAAAACTCTGCAGTTTTCTCCAAGGCAGAGGGTGAGCTGTGGGCCTTTCGAGGGGGAAAAACGAGGATCTGTGGGCAGGCAAACACTACCGTGGTGAGTCAGAGAGAAGAGCAGAATCTCTTGCTGCAGATCTATAAGAAGGAGCAGGAAGTAGCAGGATTCTAACTTGGGTGCTGGTAGTTCTGATCATCCACGTCTCCACCAGTTCCCACTAATCCTCATCCAGTTCTGTGAGAAACTGTTGTCTGTGGGAGGGAAGAGAAATGCTTGGAAGGAAAAGGAAAGACTCTGTTGTGGTTTGAATGTGAAATGTCTCCCACGGGCCCCTGCATCTGAACGTTTGGGACCCCAGATGCTGGTGCTGCTTGGGGACTGTGGTGGTTTGGATGTAATTGGTCCCCAAAGGCTCACTGGGAATGGTGCTATTAGGAGGTGTAGACTTGTTGGAGTAGGTGTGGCTTTGTTGGAGGAAGTTGTCAGATGCCATCTTCAACAAAAATACCACTTACCAGGGTAGGGGCAGGGGGATGAGAAAAATAGCAAAGAGGACAAAGCTGCAAGTGAAAATAATAAAACAGAAAGCATAGGATAGTGCCGGGAGGGGGTTCCAGTGAGTACTGAAATCGCTCGCATTTAATTTCCAGTTGCTTAAAATACCCCTGACCCCAAAAGGTAGGAGATTTTAAAAAACTGCCTTAACATATACAAGGAAATGAACCAATTGCAGGTTATGAGCTACATTCTTAGGTAAGCATTTTGTTGCTAGAACAAGACAAGTAATACTCACACCCTAGACCAAGACATTCTCAGGTGGGCAGTGGTGGCACAGGCCTTTAATCCCAGCACTCAGGAGGCAGAGGCAGGCCGACCTCTGTATGTGTTACTTGTCTAGGAGATAGCTATTTTCAGGACAGGCTCCAAAGCTACAGAGAAATTCTGTATTGAAAAACAAAAACAAACAAACAAACAAAAATCAAAAAACAAAAGAACATTCTGTAGACAAACCACTCCCTGGGTGGAATCCATTGCTATCTCCTTAAGGGAGCAGGAACTTAGTTGGATCTTTAGACTTTTGTTTGGAGTAGAAACATCTACTTCTCTATTCCTGAAATACAAGGGCTGGATTTTAGCCACACCTGTTGACAATAACCTTGAGAGAGCGGAACTCTCTGCTCTAAATCTAGGTGGGACCTTTGTTTGCAATGGAAACAGACAATAACCTTGAAGGAACAGAAGTAAATTCCAAATCTCTGACTTTTGGTCAAGGTAGAAATAGGCTCACATTTTTTAGGCCTCCACAGGAAGTGTGTCTCAGTTCACTTCCTGCTGTCTGCGGATCAAGATGTAGAATACTCTGCTCCTTCTCCAGCACTATGACTGACTGCCTGCATGCCTCCTGCCATGACCAGAATGGATTAATTGGGACTGGTTTACAGTCCCAATTAAATGTTTTCCTGTATAAGAGTTGCCATAGGCCTTTAATCCCAGCAAAAAACCAAAAAAAAAAAAAAAAAAAAAAAAAAAAAGAGTTGCCATAGTCATGGTGTCTCTTCACAGCACTAGAAACCCTGACTAAGACAGAGTGTTGCAGAACCTTTACATGATGGAGCCTGGCTGGGGGAAGCAGCTCATTAGAGTTGGCCTTTGATGTCCACAGCCATGCCCTGTTTCATCTGTCCTCTCTGCTTCCTGGTTCCCTGGGATGTGAGCAAGCAGCCTCATATTCCTGCTGCCCCAAACCCTTCCCCTTGCTGTGCTGCTTTCCTAACATGATGTATTGTACCCTCAAACCATGCGCTAACATAAATCCTTCCTCCTCAAGTTGCTGCTTATCAAATTTGATCCCAGTGAAAGAATGGTAACTATTACAACCCCTTCTTACTCCTTTGTACTGTGCTTAAGCAGAGCGTCAGAAGCAAGAAGGTGATGGGACAATTCAAGGTGGACTTCCCAAGATTCAGCATGAAATAGATGCTCAAAGGCCCAGGTGACCCACTGTAGTTCAGAAGGAGCTAATCCACTGGTCCAGTGGTGGTGCACGACGTTAATCCCAGCACTTGGGGTGTAGAGGCAGGTGGAACTCTGTGAGTTCAAGACCAGTCTGGTTTACACAGTGAGTTCCAGGTTAGCCTGATCTTCTAATCTGTCTCTAATACAAAATAAAACAAACAAACAAAAAAGAAGGAGGAGGAGGAGAAGAAGAAGGAAAGAAAAGAAAAGAAAGAGAGAAAGAATGAAAGAAGAAAACTAAATCTTAAATGCTTAAAGAAATCTTTTTTTTTTTTTTAAGAAATCTTACAATTTCATGCGAATGGGGGAAAGGTTCCCCATCATGTCCCCCATATGTCCCAGCAGAGTCTCTCTTCCTGGGTAGGAAAAATGGCAGACAGGATTTCATTTGCCACTCTCTGTTACCACAGAAAATCCTGCTATTGGTGCTCTGGCTGAGGCTGAGGATTTTAGCCATCGACCTCATTGGAACAGGCAGGCCTCTCTCAGCTGGCTCACACACTCCCTCCCACCTCCCAACCTGGTGTACTCCCATCTCTCACAGCGAGCATTCCATTAAGACACTTCCTGTGCTGAGGTGATTCACTGAGCTGCGTGGGCTCAGCCCAGCGTGGTGCTGAGCTCCACCGGGGGAGCCCTCCCCTAGTCCAAGACCTCTGCAAAGCAGAAACAGGAAATTCAAACAGGAAAGTCTACACGAACTCAAGGCATCCTTAGGCCTTTTTTTTTTTTTTAACCTATCTAGGATTATGTTTTCCCCTTCCTGTCTGTTCTCAGGAGGATCAGACAAATATGGTGAACTGAATGAGAGCTAGCACACCTTGTACCTTTAAGTCCATAGACACCCCCTCATCTGGCCTTGTTTTCTTCTGCAAAATAAGAGGGGGAAAGCTAGGTGCTCCCAAAGACCCACCAGTGCTAACATCACAGAACTCCGCTTCTCCTTTTGGACATATGGGATCGTATAACCTTATTTGAAGTGCTTTCAAGTCCCTGAGAATTCAGATTTTAAAAATCACAAAGAGGAGAGAAAGTGTGTCCAGTTGCGGAAGGTATTCCTCCATCTTCTAAAGCAGGTTCTGCTCTGCTCACTTGGACAAGGTCTGACTGCACACAGAGAAACGGAGCCTGAGTCCATAATCAGGTTAAGTGATGGGTCTGCCCCTGGGCTGCAGCTCGGCTGCAGTAAAGCATGCTGCCTGTTACCCATTGCCCCAAAATTTGAAGTGTCTCTCAGCTTTCTGAAGGCTTAGTCTTTTTTCCCCCATGAGGCTGCTCAGGGCAGGCCATGCCCCACAGGAAGCTGATGGGTTGATTTTAGCTCTCTCGGGGTACAAAATATCCTCCTATCCATCTGCCATGGAATACGAAGTTCCTAATATCATTGCCTCTCCTCTGGACCAAAGCTCAGCATGTGCCTCCCACCACCCAGCCTGGCACATACATTTCTCCCTCTTCCGATCTGACCGCAGGTATTGGCATTGGAGCCAGTAAGGGCAAAGCATTAGACTCATTTTCCTGGACACCGGCTTGGACCAAGCATGGACATGGCATGTGCAATGCTGAGAGACAGGTCTGTTCCTGAGGTTGCTAAGCTGGGAGGGAGCAAGTTTCTACCAGGCCTCATTCTTTGCACGGAAGAAACTGACGGCATGTGGTGGTTTGAATGAGAAGGGCCCTTTGAATACTTGGTTGCCAGTTAGTGGAACTGTTTGGGAAGGATTAGGAGGTGTGGCCTTGTTGGAGGACGTATTAACTCTTTCTGCTTCATGCTTGTGGATCAGGATGTAAGCTTTCAACTACCACTCCAGCACCATGCCTGCCTGCCTGCTGCCATGCTCCCTGCCATGATGATCATGGGCTCCCCATAGACTCATAGGGAGTGCCATTATTGGAGGTGTGGCCTTGTTGGAGGAAGTGTATGTGTGTGTGTATATATAGTGGAAGTGTGTGTGGGGGGGGGGGGACACTAGAGGTTTCAGAAGCTCAAACCAAGCCCAGTGTCATTCTCTCTTGCCGCTGTCTGCCATCCAGATGTAGAACTCTCAGCTCCTTCTCCAGCACCATGTTTGTCTGTGTGCCACAATGCTTCCTGCATAATAGACTAAACCTCTGAACTGTAAGCAAGCTCCAGTTAAACATTTTTGTTTATAAGAGTTGCTGTGGCCATGGTGTTTCTTCCCAGCATTAGAGACCTAACTAAGACAGACTACAGCCTTCTGAACCTACTATAAGGCCATAACAAAGTCTTTCTTCTAAAAGTTGCCCCACTCATGGTGTCTTAGCACAGAAATAAAAAAGTAGCTAAGGCACCATGGGCTGAGGCCAAGCTGGGGCAGGCAATTCACTTCAGGCATTTGAATCTGGGAGCATTTTGAGTGTATAATTTCAATGTGTTACCCAGAAGAAATAACTCAGGGAGTCAAAAACATTGACTAGGCTTTCCACATAAGCTGTGGTGGGCACCTAGCACAGACAGAATACGCGAAAGATGGTGAAGTGAGGGCATTCCCAGAAAGAAGTCATTGCTAGAGAAAGGCAGAGCCCTTGTCTGTTGCTGGTGATAGCATAAGATGGTGCAACCACTGTGGAAAACATTCAACTCAAAAATGGTACAGATGTTACTCTCTGACCTGGCAATTCCACATCTTAGGAGAGACCCAAGAAGATAAAAAGCTTACGTTCCCATAAAAATCTGTGCGTCCCTGTTCATAGCAATATGATTCATAACAGCCAGACAGTTGGAATAACCCAACTGTCCACAGCAAATGAATGAATGAATAGTATGTGATATATCCCCTACAATGAAAATGAATCAGCAGTACAACATGGATGAGCTTTGCTAAGGTTACTTTTCCTTTAAATTTTTTTTGCGTATGGGTATTTTGCCTGCATGTGTGTCTATATACCACATGCATGCAGTGCCTGCTGAGGACAGAAGAGAGTGTTGGAGCCCCTGGAACTGGAGTTAGAGATAGTTGTGAGCTATGTGGGAATTGAATCTGGGTCCTCTGGAATAGTAGCGAGTGCTCTTAATATATTTGAAATATATATGACTCCGATTTCCCCTTAGGGATGTTTTTTTAGTTTTGTCTTTGCCCCATCACATCCTGAGTCTTCCATATTTGGAAGCCTTGGGTACTATAGAAGACTAATTTACACACACACACACACACACACACACACACACACACATATATGTAGAAATTTATATATAGAAACACACACACACACACACACACACACACACACACATATATATCCTCAGTTATTTTACTAAAAAAACCAGTCTCATCAACTCAAAGAGAACAGGCAGCAGCGAACTGAAACTAATTCACAATTTTGTTTAAATTTACTTGTCAAAGGCAGAAATATTCAATTTCATGGACCCTCCCAATTCCCTGCTCTGGGAATAGACTTTCAGGAAGCAATTATGTAGAACAAAATATAATGGGTAGCAGGGGTGCCTGGTGAATTATTCATAATCTGATAATGATTTTAACCCATTTTTCACATGGCATGCTATTGATGTTAGCTTCTGGAAAGTTCCCAAAGTAAACAACACAGAGATTTCCTTTATCTGTGCTTATATAACCATAAACCTCCTGCCTGTCTTGCTAACCACTTGGATAACTAAAATCAAAAGAGCCCTGGATCTGTATTCTTCCCCAAGGCCAGGCCAAGGTAGAAACTAATTTTTCTATCATTTCTCACTAGGGTCTGCTGGGGCGGGGGTGGGCGGAAGTGGGGAGAACGAGAACAGACTGCATTCACACAGTATTATCTTCCTTGTTATTGGACGACCGAATGGATGGTGGCAAGAACGAGACCTCTGTAGTAGGGAGGGCTGAACTCACTGGCTTTGCCCTGTGCCTGAATGGTTCCAAGAGTCACGTTCTCCATTTCTCTGTCAAACAAAGACTGTTTCATCACTTTGCTGGGTGGTTGGGAGAATTTGAGAATATGATAAGGGCTCAGGAAACAATAGCTGCTCTAAGATTGTCCTTAGTAGCAGCTATAAAACTCGCTTAAAATTGAATTTGGCTGAGGGATCCAGCCAAAGCTTACTTGGGAGCCAAAGTCCCCATAATAGGACCACAGAGATGACTCTCCTGGGGTGATCTTAAAATACAGATTTGCTGAGCACTGTGGGGCTCCCAGCACTCCGGAGGCAGAAGGAGGTAGACCTCTGTGAGCTCAAGGCCAGCCTGGCCTATATTTTGTGTTCCAAGCTAGCCAGAGCTACACAGTGAGATCCTGCGTTTAAAAAATCAAGATCAAAACAACAAAATTATTTTAGCTCTAAAGAGTCTGACTCACTAGGTAGGAAACCAGAGAATATAGATTTCTTTTCAAAAAGTATTTTTAAAAGCATTTTAAGTTCACCAATCGTGAGATGAATTTTGGCAAATGTAGTCGCATGTACATCTGTATTAGATTGTTTTCTTTCTTTTCTTTTCTTTTTTTTTTTTTTGGTTTTTTGAGACAGGATTTCTCTGTGGTTTTGGAGCCTGTCTGGAACTAGCTCTTGTAGACCAGGCTGGTCTCGAACTCACAGAGATCCGCCTGCCTCTGCCTCCCAAGTACTGGGATTAAAGGTGTGCGCCACCACCGCCTGTAGATTGTTTTCTTTTTTTTTAAAGTAAACACTATTTTATTTTATTTTATTTACTTTTTTAAATATTTATTTATTATGTATATAGTATTCTGTCTACATGTATGCCTGCAGGCCAGAAGAGGGCACCAGACCTCATTACAGATGGTTGTGAGCCACCATGTGGTTGCTGGGAATTGAACTCAGGACCTTTGGAAGAACAGTCAGTGCTTTTAACCACTGAGCCATCTCTCCAGCTCCCTGTAGATTGTTTTCTATTGTTGAGATAAAGACCATGGCCAAAAGAAACCTCGGGAGGAAAGGGTTGACCTCATCTGATAGCTTACTGTCCATCATGGACGGAACTGAGAGTAGGACCTTGGTGTCAGGAACTGAGCCAGGGGCCATGGGGAATAGCGCATACTCCCCCAGACAGCTCCTCTGGCTTGCTCAGTTTGCTTGCCTATGCACCCCAGGACCACCTGGCCGACGATGGCACCATCCACAGTGGCATGGGCCCTTCTTCATCAATCATCAATCAAGAAAATGACTCTCAGATTTGCCCACAGTCCTTCTTCCTATGTCGTTACTAGGCGGCTGGGCTAATTTTCTCTTTTATTTTTGTAACGCTGAAACTGAACTCAGAGAGTCATACAAGCTATACACGCACACCCTACCGCTGAGCTGTACCCCCAGGCTTAGTTTTGTATGTGCTTACTGGACCTTTAAAAGACACATAAGGAATCTGAGTGTGACCCCATTCTGACCTCAAAGGAAACTCACAACAGGGAATACCAGGTGAGTTTTCCTAATCAACCTTGCAGGAACTCACTCAGCCCAGAGGGAGACAGACGGTAGTAGGTCATCCTGGGCCCAAATCAGGCTCTGTGGATGACCCTACCCACCCCCTACACCATCCACCTCCCACACCCACCCCAGGCCTGGCCCAGGTCATAGTGGAAATGCGACCACTAGGAATCTGACAGGAAGTAAGTTAAATAAGCAGCCTCCCAAAGCTTCTTGCATTCTCTGGAGGCTCAAAATGAAGTGTTTGGCTTAGCCAAGGGCCCCACTGTGTTTTTAGGGTATGCACACATCAGACCAGGAATGTGATTTGGGTGGAGGCTGACAGCTGAATTCTTCTGTGTTAGAAAGCACAACAACTTGGGAGGGGGCGGTGCCTGCCCGGAGTTCTGGGGGAGAGGTCAAGTAACAGCTGCACCATCCTGTCAGTCCACTATCAGTAGAAGCCCGGAAAATCAGCCTGGTGGTGGCCGTGACCTGGGCTTCACGTGGGACTTTCCAGGAGGCTGATGCAGGTGAAGTGAGCCTGGGGTGCTCTTCAGAATTGGGCTGAGCTGCGGCCCAGACTGCAATCTTGTCTTTCAAGAGCAGAAGTGAGGCTGTGAAAATGGAGAGTCAGAGCAGGGGTGAGGTCAGGTGAGGTGAGAGGCCACACTCTAGGATGGGTTTCATGCTGCACCTTGGGACCTCTGGCCCTCCTCAACCACAGAGAGGTAACTGAGAACTAGGGAGCCTCCTCCGTTTCTGGATTCTGTGATCTTAGCCTTGGCTGACTGGTCAGGCATGAGAACCTCTGGCCTGGCCCAGTGAGTATCTCTTCTCTTGAAGTTTTGATCTTGGGATGGAAAATCTTTGAGGTCAGCTCTCTCTCGTGACTGATAAGATCACAGTCTCGGCCAGTAATTACAACACACTTCTTTTTTTTTTTTTTTTTTTTTTTTTTGGTTTCTCTGTGGTTTTGGAGCCTGTCCTGGAACTAGCTCTTGTAGACCAGGCTGGTCTTGAACTCACAGAGATCCGCCTGCCTCTGCCTCCCGAGTGCTGGGATTAAAGGCGTGCGCCACCACCGCCCAGCCCACAACACACTTCTATATCGTGGGAAAAGCCCTTCTAAAGGGAGGGGAGGATGCTGGCATCTGAAGAAAGAACCAGAAGAGACAGTGATGGAGGATTTTCAGGCCCAGGACCTCCAGTTGCATCCTACCACATTTTTCTCTAAGTTGGTGACAGTTTGATCACATGTATCTCAATATGCCCAAGGGACAGCAAGTAACTCCTTCTCACACCCTTCATAGGGTATATCCTGTTGACCGCAAGCAGGCAAATAGATAAGGTTAAAGGCAAGACCCCTGTCAGTTAAAGGTGGCCATGGGCCAGCCCTAGGAAGTCAGGATCTTCTTAAGCCATGCCAAAGACATAGAGGTAGGTTAGAGTTAAAGATTTGAGCTCCCCAGCTTCTATCCCCTCACTGTGGGTCCAAAAGAAGCTGGGGACAAATGTCTAACCGTGGTGCCTATTAGCATACCAAAGCACACGCTGAAATCCTGGCTCTCAGTGTCACAAGCCCCTGTTAGAGCCCAAGCTGGCATCCTGGCTCTTCTCACCCAACCTCTGCCTCCCACCGTAAATGTCTCCAGCTCTTAGTGTTGAGTCTGGTAGGGGGTGGGTCATGCAAAGATGGGGACAGACCACCAAAGTCTAATAAACCCGAAGCAAACTTTATTCCAGAATCCAGGAAAAAGTAAAGATAAATAAAAAAAAAATCTCCACGGGGCACAAAAAGCTTATCAGCTAGCTGAGACCACAGCCAGAGATGGTTTGTGTAAGGCTGTGGCCCAGGCTGGTTTCTGAACCCACCTTTTTATAGTAGGGGCACCAAGCATTAGGTCTGAACAAGGAAATTTTTACAATCTCAAGATAAAGCTCAGATGCAGATTGCTTATTTTACAATCTCCATTAACAGAGTTTCTCAGTTAAACTAGTGTTTGTACTTAATCTATTGTCTTCCTTGGTATGTCCAGGTGGTGTTTACTGAAGCCCTGTGGTCTCCCCTTTGATGCTGCCAGTTCCACACAGCAGGGATAATGCATAACCCAGAGGTCATATATCTATTTTCTAAAAGTTGACTCAGCTCATATCCGTAGGCTAGCTCTCAGTTTGCAGAGAGATGCTTTGGCCTTGTAAGTAGAGCTGTGGGTTGCAAAGCGGAGTGAGTAACCCACTGTTAATAGTTAATCCTTAAGCTACCGAGAAAGATGCTGACAGTCTGTTCTCCTAGGCTTACAACTTTATATTTCTTTATTTCTATATCCCTATTTCTGGAATCTACATTTTTATATTCTTATTTTTGGATCCTTCACTTAGGTTTCCCTTCCCCCAGCTTCTCATTCCTATATAACCCTGCCATTTCTGCCACATGCTCTCTTGGCTTCTCTTGGTTCCCTCCCTCTTGGCCTTCTTTCTGTCAGGTGCCAAAGAAACAAGAGAACAAGCTTTCCTCCGTACCTGTGGCTCCTCTCAGCACTGCCCACCCTGCCCCTACCCTAAACTTCTCCAGCCCGGGGGCTTGGCTTCTCTTTGCCACACTAACCTACCATTTCTCTTCCCCCAGCTTCTCTTTTCCATATAAACCTACCATTTTGGTCATGTGTTTTTGGCCTCTTGGCTCACTCTTGGCCTCTGGTCTGAGGCTCCTCTCTTAATCCTCTACTCTTGGCGCCTGGTCCCCACTTTTGCCCTTCCTTCTCTTCCTCTCTCACTCTCTGCCCCCTCCCCACCTCTAGTGGTCCAGTCCATTCTGCTGGTCATGTTTAGTCTACTTTATCTCTCTGCTCTGGGCTCTTCCAGATGCCTCTGGCTGCATTCTCCTATCTTATACCTTGGAGCGGGCATATCCTCACTTTCTACACCTGGTGCTGAGACCCCCCACTTTTACACACTCGCCATATTTATTGCACCCCTATTTGTTCATTTGTTTTTGTTTGTGTGCTTGTTTACTTTCAGGGCCATGGAAAGATCAAGATTCATCCTGACTTGCGCTGGCCTCAGAATCGTCTCAACACCAGACACTGAGTGTGAGCCCTGGGAAGCTTTCCTGTCCGAGCTGTCTGCCCAGTGGGGCACGTGGGTGTACTGACTGCTAGGCTGGATGCATAATCAATGCTCCTTAAGATACAGATAAAGAGCCAGGGGCAGGGCAAGATGAATGCGCAGTTGGGAGAAGTTCAATGCAGATCACAGAGGTTTCAGAAAAGAACACGGAAAGCTGTAATTAGAAAGCGCGGGCATTCAGGACTGCCTGCGGGTCAGAGGGGCGGGGCTAGTGGGCTGTGGTGGTGGTGGTGGTGGTGGTGGTGGTAGCCAGAGCAGGAAATGGGCACAGAGGTCCCCGCAGTTCAGGGCTGACATAATTGGACAGAGATCAGCAGCCGGTCACCATGGTAACAGCCAATCCGAGGTGCTGTTCCTATGGCAAAGAGTCAAGGTTTCTAAAGAAGGGACTAAAAATGCTTCTTTTGTTCTCACTTTGCTATCAAATCCCTGCAGGGGTGATGCGACGCCTCCCAGACACAGCCAACAACTGCTGGCCCCTGTGCCTGGGAAGGAGCCATGTGAAGGCCCAGGAAACCAGCTGGAGCTGGAGCTGGAGCGGTTAAATATGTTTCACGGAACTATTTGTGCCTCTCTGTAGGGCAGCGGCCAATGCGTGGGTTTAGAGTACGAACACACAGGGCTCCCATCACAGCTGAGCCGAGCCTATTAGCGGGCTGTGTGACCTGGGAGCGGTCATACCTCAGTTTCCTTTCACAGTGAAATGTATTCTTTGTTTGCTTGAGACAGGGTTTCTCTGTGTAGCCCTGTGTCTTCATTAGGGTTTCTATCGCTGTGAAGAGACACCGTGACCACAGCAACTCTTATAAAGGATTTTAATTTAATTGGGATGGCTTACATTTTCAGAGGTTTGGTCCATTATCATCAGGATGGGAAGCCAGGCAGACATGGTGCTGGAGACATGGCCGATTGTCCTACATCATGACCTGCAGGCAAAAGAAAGTAGCCTCTCTCACTGGGCGTGGCTTCAAAGCCCACCTCCACAGGAACACACTTCCTCCAACAAAACCACACTTCCTCTAACAAGGCCACACCTCCTGATAGTGCCACTCCCTTTGAGGGCCATTTTCTTTCAAACACCCTGTCTGTCCCGGAGCTTCTTGTGTAGATTAGTCTGATCTCAACTCAGAGATCCTACTGCCTCTGCTTCCCAAGTGCTCAGTTTGAAGGTGGGTATCACCTTGCCTGGCTAGAAGAATGCACTTCTGGTGCTTGTTTTTCGGGGAGGTGGCAAGAACTGAGTAGAGGCCCATTTCACATTGGCCTAGGGAGTCAGAGGCTATGGTCATGATTTTGAAAAGAACAGCGGTTTCACCAAAGGGTTTTGGGGAAGTAAAAACCAGGTTTTGCTTCTTTTGGGGGTACCAAAAAGGCTGTCCATGAGACGCAAGAGTCCAAGAGAGAGTGGTTAGATTAACAAAGTGGTATTTAGAAAGAAAATATTCTCAGGGCAGTCTAGAAAGCTGTGAGCCACGAGAGACTCCAAAGCCTTTGTTCTTCTGCCCAGGAATGAATTCCTGGTCCTAGAGAGTTTGCCTATGAGCTCATCTTTTCTCCTGCCACAAGCAGGAGAATCTGAGATGAATCTGAAGCCAAGGCTTTCAGGAACTATCACAGGAAGGTGTGAGATGAAGGTGAAGGGATAGGAGAAAGCACTTGCTTAGTAACCAGGACAGACCTGAAGCGGGTTGAACAAGGACATAGCTGTGGGCTGCCCACATCCTCCCTCCCCATCCAGAAGTATCAAGAGATGCAAACATCCGTATTTGGACTCTGGAGCAGCCATCTGTTGCTATGGCAACTTGGTGGGCTCTCTGGTGGGTGGAAGAAGGCAGCAGCTGGTGGAGATCAGCACCGGGGGCTGCAGCTCTGCCCTTGCGCTGGCATAGATATAGCATTTATGCCAGGGTGAGAGCAAACAGGTCTTTATTTGCTGTCACAGGGCCTTCACCCCTGTCTTAGATCTAACCCGGCTCACGGAAGGGAGCCAGGTACCTCTGCCGAGGGGTAGCTCTCTGGAGACTCCCACCTTGGACCGATTTCCTCAGACCACATGTTTACCTGAGAGATTCAGCTTCATTTTCAGTAAGGATTCAATCAACCATCCGTCTGTTCACTTATTCAAAGTATAGGAGGTGCAAAGTGCTGGACCAGAGCAGCGGCAAGATAGACGCGGCTCCTGCCTTCATGGAGGCTATGGTTTATGTAGAAATACGAAGAGGCTGAAGAGAATGCATTCTACGGTAGGACCCAGGGAAGTTGCGAGGCGAGCTGATTTGAAAAGGGTGGCCAGACAAGATGCCTTCCGAGGCTAGAAAGAGCTACAGGTGTGAGGAGAAGCCAGAGCGTGTGTGTATATGTGCAGTGTTTGTATATATGAACGTGTGTGTGTGTGTGTGTGTGTGTGTGCGCGCGCGCGCACGCTCTGGGGACTGAATCTAGAGTCTTGCTAGGCAAATGCTTGTCCACTGTGTAGTACTCTAACTTAAATTTTTCAAAAATATATTTAGTATTTTAATAAGCTTTATTATAAATCAAAACAAAACATAAGTCATACACCAAAATTAACCAGGCCCAAAGTCTATACATCTCAATGAACTCTATATAGATAAAAAGCTAGCTGCAACCTGAGTTCAAATCCCCAGAGCCTGCATACAAACCAGAGATGAAGACAGGAGAGTCCCAGATGCTCATGGGTCTAGTATACAGCGGAGAAACAAGAACCCCTATTTTTAAACAAAGAGGAAGGTGAAGATCAGCATCCAAGGTTGTCCTCTGACCTCCGCACGCATGATGTGGCATGTGTACACATGTGTACACATAAAAGAAGGCAAGAGTTAAAGAAGAAAGACCGTTACATTGCATGACTGCTACAATGACCCCCTTGAAAGCTGATGGTCAGGAAGAAGCAGAGCTAGAGAATTAACAGGGAACCCCAGCAAGGGTGCTGGGGTGCTGAGGGTGGAGAGTAAGATAAAGGATGACTCAGAAGTGTTGTGGAATGTTACTTAGCTATGTAGAAATATGTTACATTTGTTTATGTTGCAGAATATTACTTTAACTATATAAAAGATGTTGTTATTCTTAAAAATGATCCCCAGGCGGGCTGGCGGAGCCCGCCATGAGAAAAGCGGCTACAGCTTCCCACCAGCGGGAGGGCACGCGGCGCCACATGGGCGGTGGCGGCAGGTAACAGATACATAAACACAGGAAATAGCCATAAGTATTTATTAAGGAAGAGGGAGAGAGAAAGAGGGAGAGAGAGAAAGAAAGAGAGATAAAAGGAGAGAGAGACAGAAAAAACATGTACACACGTCAAGGAAGCAGAAAAGAAAGGGCCAAGATGGCAGTGGGCAGGTCAGAAGTAATGGGAATGGGCGTGGCTTGTCCCTTAAAGCGACAGGAAAGCACAACATTCCCAGGTCTTCCTTATAATAAAAAGCAGGAGACCAGGCACCACAGCCCAAAGGAACTGGGGCAGCGAACTCTCAGGCAAACTCTCAAGACTGCTTCCGGCTGATTGTGAGTGTTGTCTTTGGGGGGGCTGGGTGCTGGTCACATCCTGGCATAGCTGGTCTCTTTGTTTCTGACTGATGTCTGTGGCATGGAAATGTCTGGTATCTCTTATCCTGTTTAAGGTATTGGCAGAACAAAGAACAAAGTTAAATTAAGGGAAAACAATTTTTAGGACCAGGGAATTGAGGGGGATGTATCTGACCTGTTTAAGGTGGATTCTTTAATTCGGCTCCCTGGAACTCACGAGAACTCCTTGGGTTTGTGAAAACAGAAGTTTTAGACATATAATGACTGTGGCATAAGAGATAAATTTGGTTTGAAAGTTGTTTGGTGAGGTAATCTGGGAAAACCTCTCAGCTATCAAACTGTCAGAGATCTTTGAGAAGGATAAGATTTTACTTGAGTTACTGATTAAAAAACGACAGAGAACTTACTTGGTTGGCACCCAGAGCTACTCTTTTTTGGGTCCTCCATGGTCGCGGAAGGATGCACTTGAGCTTTGCTGTTTAGCGCAGGGCCTGCCAGGCTGCAGAAGACCCTGTGGGCTAAGAAATCTGTAGGAAGACAGGCCTACCTTGACCTGAGCAGCTAGGCTGTTGATTCCAGTGATTCCGTCCACGTCTAGAGGTCTTTACTTTAGATGAAAGGCAGTTTCGCCAAATGGTCAGCGCTCTGCAGTCGAAGTGAAATTCAGAAGGACATTGTTCTGTACGTGTCTGTCTTCTGTCTTCTTTGGAGGGAGCAGAGAGCTGCTGCTAGGAGCCAACCTGTCTCTTTTTTGTTGTTGTGAAAAGTTTTTAATAATTAAATACTTAAATATCACATTCCCCAGATCTCTGAGCAGTTGAGGGCTGTTTATCAGGTATAACTATAGTATAGAATTTGTTTGGAAAGTTGAGTCTGAGCTTGACCACACTGGCTCTCAACAGGTAAGATTTACATTTGTAAAAAGGTAGAGAGAGGGAAAGAACTGCTTGTAATATAAGGTTAGAACTGACAATGGTAGAGAACAGCTTAAGAGACTTAAAGGTACATACCAGTCTAAAATATAAGACTCACGTTTTGTAGTCTGAAATGAGATGTAATAAATAATTATTATACGTAGAAAGAGTGAACAAGAATTGGGCAACGTGGACGCCTCTGACGGGCCCTATCAAAGGCATTTGACCATTGTTCAAAACACATTTAACAGAGTTAGCATGAGGAGTTTAGTGAAAACCAAGTGAAGAGGCAGGGTAAAATCAAGGAGAGTGTGGTCACGTGATCTGGCCCTCAGCCAAGATGGCGGAAAAAGTCACCTGACCCATCTGGCCTTCAGCCAAGATGGTGACCACCACGTGTAGTCTGCTCTGTTAGAGAGCCCGCCATGCCACAACAAAAGCTGCAGAGGGGAGGGGCAAAAGGCTGGAAACGAAAAATGGCTGTGTATAGTTTTAATGGGGCCACTTATTTGGACAGAGATGGATAAGTGTAAGGCATTAAAGCATGAGGCCGGAGTGATAGGTCTGGATGGCTTGGCTCCCATGGTCAAGGCCGTGCCAACACCCGCAAAAACCGTGGCACCTCAAGCCTACAACGAGAACGGCCCCCCGTTAAGGCGAGATGCAGATGGCACAAACATCCAGGCCCGGTGAACAGGCGTCCGAGCTCACAGGGGGGGTGCTATAACCTGGCTGAATCGACTCAAGCCTCCTAAGGGAGAGGGATTCCCGGGCAGGAGGGATTCAGCCCAAGGTCAGGCTGCACTGTAGCGGTGTGCTGCACCATAGCAGCAGTTACGACGAAAAGAAGGAAGAAAAGGAATGAAAAGAGAAAAAGAGGAAGAACTGGAGACCCCAAGCCTCCAGGCGCGGGTAAGCTGAGAGCTGGCTAAGGACACGCAGTCCCAGGCATGGGCTTAGCACAGGAGTCAAGCCAAATTGAATGCCAGCGAAAGGAACAACCGAGGCCCTGAAATCCTGTGGTTTGAGGTCCCCCCTTCCATAAAAACCGTGAAGGGTTGCCGGGAGCTCAATGGTCAATCCCGTGGGTTAAAAGAGATGGTTAAGTTGGCTGAGATGGGGACACTCACGATTAGTTGATTTGTTGTTTGGAGGAGCTGCATCCAGGCAGATGGAATACGTGGGTCGTTGTAGAGAAGGTTCAGGTCCTGATTCTGCCCCCGGAGGGAGCTCAGAGTCCCGCCGAGTCATGTGGCACCATTAGTTATTCTTTTTTTTTGTTTTGTTTTTTTGTTTTTTGTTTTTTCGAGACAGGGTTTCTCTGTGGTTTTGGAGCCTGTCCTGGAACTAGCTCTTGTAGACCAGGCTGGTCTCGAACTCACAGAGATCCGCCTGCCTCTGCCTCCCGAGTGCTGGGATTAAAAAAAGGATCCCCGGGCGGGCTGGCGGAGCCCGCCACGAGAAAAGCGGCTACAGCTTCCCACCAGTGGGAGGGCACGCGCCACGTGGGCGGTGGCGGCAGGTAACAGATACATAAACACAGGAAATAGCCATAAGTATTTATTAAGGAAGAGGGAGAGAGAAAGAGGGAGAGAGAGAAAGAAAGAGAGAAGAGATAAAAGGAGAGAAAAGAGATAAAAGGAGAGAGAGACAGAAAAAAACATGTACACACGTCAAGGAAGCAGAAAAGGAAGGGCCAAGATGGTGGCGGGCAGGTCAGAGGTAATGGGAGTGGGCGTGGCTTGTCCCTTAAAGCAACAGGAAAGCACAACAGATGTGTTACCTTGTTTATACTGTATTTGTTTAAGGAATGTAAAGATGTGCGGCTTTGCCTGACCAAGGCACCTGATTGGTTAAAAAGCTGAACAGTCAATAGCTAGCAGAGGTGCGATTGCTGGGGCTGGCAGGCAGAGAGAATAAGTAGGAGGAGGAATCTAGTCTTGAGGGAGAAGGAAACAGTGGAGAAAGAGAGGGAGACGCCCAGGGCCAGCCAGTCAGGCCGCTGCCAGCCACCTCAACATGGAGGAAGCAGAAAAACAGGACACACAGAATGAAAGAAAGGTAAAAAGCCCCAAGGCAAAATGTAGATAAAGAGAAACAGGTTAAATTACGTTACGAAAATTAGTGGGGCAAGCATAAGATAAGGCCAAGAATTTATAATTAATAATAAGTCTCCATGTCATGATTTGGGGCCTGGATGTCCAAAAAAACCTGCTACATGAAAGTGTCTAGTGGTGGCACACACCTTTAATCCCAGCACTCGGGAGGCAGAGGCAGGCGGATCTCTGTGAGTTCGAGACCAGCCTGGTCTACACGAGCCAGTTCCAGGACAGGCTCCAAAGCTACAGAGAAACCCTGTCTCAACCCCCTCCCCACCAAAATGAAAGTGTCTAGTCTAAGAGAACCGTGAAAGATGTGCGTGTGTGTGCGTGTGTGGGGGGGGGGGCTGCGAAGTGCCCCACGACCATATACACTGGATATTGACTTTGGATTGCAAGAAACACTCCAAGCTCAAGTTGTCCAAGAGCCTCCTCATGTTTACCAGGAAACCTTGGCAAGCCGAAGCCTTTCACAGGCTTCTTAACAGTACATGATCAAAAAAGAAAATTATTATTTTAGGAGCGAACTACTGGCTCTGCTAAGGGAGTGGCAGGTGTTAGGAATAATTCTTAAGAGGAGCCTCTCCGCCGACACAAATAATTCCAGTCAGACCTAATTAGACCGAATAAAAGATGCCCACGTTTAATGCGGCACTTCCAGGTGGCGGAGGGGGGTGTGGTGTGTGGGGGGTGGAGAGAGTGGGGAGAGAGCATGGCAAGGGGAAGAGAGCAGGGGAGCCCACGCAAAACCCAGAGACCTCGTGTTCCTTTTCTGGGCGGCAGCCTAACTAGCCTGTGGGAGTGGTCCTGACCCTCCCTGGGGAGGGGTCAATGCTTGGTGGGCTTTTTTGGCCCTTCCTGGGGAGGTGGAGTCCGGACCAAGGTGACTCAAAGGGGAGAGGGCTTGAAGTGGGGCTTCCTGCTCCATTCCTGCTCCATTGGTGCTCCAAGGATGAATGCCAGCAGCTCGGGTGATGCTTCCAACCCAAACATCCCAGAATCCTTGGATATAGGGGTGTCAGGGGGCTGGGTTTCACTTTTGACCAAACAAACAGCAGGTATCATCATTCTGTGAGTAACTCTGGCTTGCCTCCAACTCAAGACAATCCTTCTGCCTCAGCCTCTGGAGTGCTAGGGAAACATGCAGGAGCCACCACACACAGTTAAAGAAGGACACCTTCATGTATGATTTCCCAGGTTGGAAGGAGAGAGCCTATAACTGAAGAACACTTACAAAGTTCCCACCTGACAGATACCAGACAACTGTTTTAAATCCGTTTGAATTTAACTCCTGTTTGATAAGAAACTGGAGCCCAGAGAGGCAAAGTAACTCACTGAAGGGTAGCAGCTACATACACAGCAAGCAGATGAGCCAAAATTTAAACATGGAGTTTGTTAAATGCTCTGTAATTTTAAGATAATTACATTACTGTACCAACCAAAGCAACAGGAATTTAGAAGCTGTATTCTGGAGATTTGAGCAGAAAGAGGTTTGGGAAGATGGAAGAGGATTTTTGAGACAGAGGCAGTAATCCAACAAATAGCTGAAGGGCTGGGGGTTGAGAATTCAGCCAGCAGATCCTCCATGGTTTAGAGACTAAAGAGTTTTCCAGATGGGTGATACTTGGCTTTTCCTTGTATTGTTACCTTATTGGGCAGTGTTATAACCCCATTCCTTACCACAAACGCCAGGAAAACCATTGGCAGCCAGGACAATAATGAGGGGATGGACAATGAGAGAACAAGATGCTGACCATGGATTCCAGAGCAGGAAGAAGGGGCAGGAGGTGACCAGGATGCATCAGCAGCCACGCTGGAGTTCGCTGAAACTCTGGGATGAGATCCAGCTTAATCTTTTATTTGGAGAAGAAAAGAAAGGGTAGTTAGTGATTGCAGGCTGGAGGATGTGAAAAAACCAGGTCACTCCTGACATCCTTACTCACAAGCCGAGGAGCAGAGCCCTCAGGAAGAAGCTCTGAGGGATGAGCATGTCTGAGTCATACCATTAACATTAGCTGTTTGCCTAAAGGGCCCTTCAGTGGGGTGTACTGAGGTCTTCAGGGAAACAAGCAGTCACTGTGCATGGTGCTGTCCCTCACCCAGAGTCCTCCTGTCTTTGTTCTATGTCTTCATGGCTGTTAAGCAGCCTGGGAGGGCAGAGCAGGCAGTCTGCAGGAGGCCAGCATGAGGACCAACCCTCTCTCTGCTCCCTCCTCTGCCCACTCCTCAGTGTAGAGAGTGCCCTGTTTGTTGGGAGATGTCACACTGTCAGGCGGATCTGAGGCTGCATTTGGCTTATGAACACTGACAACAGCTTCTTGTCACATGTCCAAAGGCAAAAGCATAGTACTGGGTCAGTTTCTAGGTTCCTGTTCAGAAAAGGCCCCCCAACTCATTTTTCAGAATCTAACTGAGAAGTATCTCGGGGAGGGGGGATCTGTGTGGGTGCATAAAGTTGGGAGGGTAGGGAGGTGGGGAGGACCTGAGAGGAGTTAGGAGAGAGGAAAACATAATCAAAATATATTCTAGAAAAAATTTTAATGAAAAAAGAAGAAAAAATTAAATATAAGGCTGGAGAGATGGCTCAGTGGTTAAATGAACAGGTATTGTTCGTACAGAGGACTTGGGTTCAGTTTCTAGAGTCTATGTCAGGAGGCTCACTGCTACCAGTGATTCCATCCCTAGGGAATTAGACAGACAGACCTGCACACAAATCTTTTTGCTAAAAATTTAAATATACATACTTCTTACCTCAGATATTCCTCCTCTATAGAAACTATTTTATCTTTGCACAGTTTTTACATATAACATTGTCCATAGCAAAAAAAAATATATGAACAACCTAATATTTATTAAGAGGAGCCGGGCGGTGGTGGCACACACCTTTAATCCCAGCACTCGGGAGGCAGAGGCAGGTGGATCTCTGTGAGTTCGAGGCCAGCCTGGTCTACAAAGGGAGTTCCAGGACAGGCTCTAAAGCTACAGAGAAACCCTGTCTCGAAAAACCAAAAAAAAAAAAAAAAAAAATATTAAGAGGAATGTCCTGAAACAGGAGATGGCTCGGTTGGTTAAGTGCCTGCCATACAACATCAGGACCTAAGTTTTGGTACCTAATACTCCTGACCCTGAGTGCTGCAATTACAGGAATTTGCCACTGTGCCCAGATTTTTTTTGTTGTTGTTATCGTTATTTTCAAAATAAGTTAACTTTTAATTAATTTTTTTAGATTAATTTTTTCCTTTTATGTGTATGACTGTTTTGCCTGCATGTACAAATGTGTACCACATGTGTGCCTTCTAACAGAGATTAGAAGATGAGGGTTGGATCCCTGGAATTGGAATTCTGGGTGGCTGTGAGTCACTATGTGGGCGCTGAAGAGCCCAGCACAGGTATTAGTGACATGATCAACAGAAGGGCTGTGGTGGGAGCCTGAGAACCACTGCTCGGATGAGCCACAGCCTAAGCCGTGACTCAGTCTCCTTCCGCTGCACCGAGCTCCTTAGCAGGCATCGCATCTTCCCTTCCAAGACTTTTAGGACGACTGGAATAGCAGTTAGTTTATTATCACTTGGCTCCGCAGTGGGTTCCTATCATAGGATTGATGTTTCTGAAATGTAGCTGAGAACGCTTCCTGTTGTTGCCTGCTCAGGAAATGAGCTGTTACATACCCAGCCATACCAGTTCCTTTGTGGATAAGTCAAACCCTAAATAAACGCACGCGGATAAACAAATGCTCCTGGCTGTAAGATGGAACCCATCTCGAAGCCACGTTCCAGCTTAAATCATCCTGTAGACCACTCTCCTCTGAGAGGGCACATGTATCCCCTGTGCGCATGCGTGCACTGTTCGTAAGCGCTCTTCCCACCTACACCACTACAGAAGCGGCGAGCACCTAAAGGGTCTTACGTGAGGATGACACAATAAGAACTGAATTATTAAAAGCTCTCTCAGAGTCGGTGAAATTGCCCAGTAAATAATCCTAGTGACCCGAATTTGATCTCTGGAACCCACGTAAAGGTGGAAGGAGAGAACGGACTGTTCACCCCACAAAGCTGTCCCCTGACTTCCACATATGTGCCATGGTGTACACATACTCACGTTAAAGTAGTTTTCTAATAGGTTCACAGAGGGGGCTTGGGACAGTTAGTGGAGTGCTTGCCCAGCATGCAGAGTCCTGGGTTCAATCCCCAGCACCACATGAAACAGATGTAATCTCAGTGCTTGGAAGGTGGAGGCAGAAGGATCCGGAGTTCAAAGTCATCTTGTCTACACAGCAAGATCGAGGTTGGACTAGGTTGCATGAGACCCTCTTTCAAAACTGAAGGAACAAAAAACAAAGGCCCTCAGAAAATGGGCGTGGTGACCTGCTTCTGTAATCCCAGCCCTCAAGAGGCCGAGGAAGGAGCCTTGGAAGAGTGAGACCTGTCTCAGAATCAGCAAAAACGATCTGCCTGAAGTGTAGCATCTTTGTGAGGCTGGAAGGATGAGGACCAGGACAGATGATGCTGTTAAAGATGACAAAGGTGATGGTGAGCTCTCAACAGCGGAGTCCCTGAGGTGCTACAGTACCTTATTGAGGCGCTCCGAGGACTCACTGAGACTGCCCTTTGCCCAGTGTAGCTCTTTGCTGTCTTCTGTGCTGGTGTTGAAGACAGGCATTCTAGTAGCAGAGAAACAAAAAGGATTAAAAACCAAAAACCCTCACTGCTGTCACAGCTTCTGCAAGGGGCCTGGGATGGGTGAGGAACTTGAGCCTGTGCTGGAGCCCTGAGCCTCGGTGAGCTGTAGCTCTCTGATGTGTCAAGGACAAAGGAAATGTTGGAAGTGTGTGCTGGGGAAGCTGGGTGTAGGCAGATTTCATCACGATGGACAGACTTCTCCTATTCTTTTGCAATTCCTGACCCCAAAGTTAGTTGGCCCCTCAACCCAACGCCGACCTCTGCAAAGCTAGAATGAGTTGTATCCTAGCTTAAGCCAAAGGAAGGGACCCCTGGCTCCCAGTTCTGACCTCATTGTCACCATCGAGCATGAGCTGAGGTTTGCCAGCTAACCTCTTTCGCCCTCCCTGCCCTTCCTGCCGCTGTAAGATGCCAAACACCATTCCTTTCACACCATTTAATACGAGCAGCTGGTCCCATGTTGCCTATGATGGTGATCCTTGGTTGCCAAACTGACTACATCTGGAATTAACCAAAACTGAAGTGGCTGGGTAAACCTGACAGTGATTTTTTTTAAACTGAAGTGGAAAGACCAAGCATAAATCTGGGTTTTTGTTTTTTTGTTTTTGTTTTTTGTTTTCCGAGACAGGGTTTCTCTGTGGCTTTGGAGCCTGTCCTGGAACTAGCTCTGTAGACCAGGCTGGTCTCGAACTCACAGAGATCCGCCTGCCTCTGCCTCCCGAGTGCTGGGATTAAAGGTGTGCGCCACCACCGCCCGGCAAATCTGGGTTTTTTGAAGTGGGAAGATTCACTTTGAATCTGGACCACACCTTCTGCTGGCAGCCTATATAAAGGGCATGAAAGAAGGAATCACTTACTCCTTGCCTGTTTGCCCTTGCTTTTTTTTTTTTTTTTTTTTTTTTCCCCCCGAGACATGGTTTCTCCATAGCTTTTTGGTTCCTGTCCTGGAACTAGCTCTTGTAGACCAGACTGGCCTCAAACTCACAGAGATCCAGCTGCCTCTGCCTCCTGAGTGCTGGGATTAAAGGCATGCGCCACCACTGCCTGGCCTGTCCTTGCTTTTGATAGCAATTTCATTCCTTCATTGGCAATAGAGCAAGAAGCTTCAGGATTCCGACATATATAAAAGTATATGCGTATATACACTTAATTTTTTTCCTCTGGGTAGGTAGACCTGGCTGTTCTGGAAGTAGCTCTGTAGACTAGGTTGACCTTGAATTTGGAGACCCGCCTGCCTCTGCCCCGAGAACGTTGGGATGAAAGGCCTGAGTCACCACACCCGGCTCATTGTGTATTAGTTCTGTTTCTCAAGAGAACCAGGACTAATGCATTCACTGCCTTTGTTACTTGGAAAGCAAGAATCTCACAAAGCAGTGGCCTCTCTGGTTGAGTGTCCTGTGCTGACTGAGGAGGGGCAGAGAACGAGACTCCAGGTTCCCGGTCCAACAAGGACAGCTCCATTTCATAACAGATTGGATTTTCAAGTACCATCTCTTGTGAACACATGATTCCTGATTCTGCCCCTAAAAGAATTGAAAAACCACTGTTATAGAACATCTCTCATGAGGGACGGTACATAGATCGACTGCCATTATCAAATGGGTGAATCATGGCTTGAGAAATATAGTAGCTTGGACAAATGGCTTTATTGGCATGAAACACGTATAAGCTTAGGCACTAAATAATTCACAGCATCCAGCCAGTTTCAAAGGCAGCTGAACAAAATCTTCAAGTGTCACATTATGTGTGCGTGTGTGTGTGCGCGCATGCGCGGGGAGCGTTGTGTATCAGAAGAATACAGGTGTCCATTTTCCACCTTATTCCCTTGAGACAAGGTCTTTCTCTGAACCTGGAGATGGGCTGATGGCCAACAAGCCCCAGTGACACTTCTGTCTCTACTCTACCCCCAGCTTTTTACTGGTCTTCTGAGGTATGTATGTTTTCAAAGCAAGCCCTTTTACTCTCTGAGCCGTCTTCCCAGCCCAATACTTCACACTTTTTCAAATAGTTAAGGCTTCGTGGACTTAGTGAGATATAGATTTGATCTCTAACTGGAACTTTATTTTAGTAGATAATTTCCTTTAAAGACTAAAACATTCTACTTTACACTGTATTGAACAAATGAAGATTTCCCTCTTCCTTGATAATCCTGTCCAAGAGCAATTGTGAGACTCTTTCTTTCTTTTACTATTTTTTCTTTTTTCTGGGCCTGTCTTGGAACTCACTCTGTAGACCAGGCTGGTCTTGAACTCACAGAGATCTGCCTACCTCTGCCTCCTGAGTGCTGGGATTAACAGTATGCACCACCACTGCCCAGCTAATTGTGGGCTCTTTCAAACCCTTTGCTGGGAAGAGTAGCTTGAAGTTTCTTTAGGATGGTCAGTAATTTGGGAGTTGGCCCTCCTACTCTTTGTGTGCTTGCTGATGAAGAAATCCATACTCACACTGTGGGAGAACATTTCCAATCCTTAGGCAAACCATTGATAACATACAAGAGGCTTTTAAAGCCAGAAATGTGGCTGCAGAGATGGCACCGTGGTTAAGAGCCCTGGCTGCTCTTCTAGAGGACCCGGATTTGATTCCTAGCACCTACACTGCAGCTCACAACTTTCTGTAACTCCTCATCTGATTCATGGTGCAACACTTGCAAATGGTACACAGACCTACATGTAGGCAAAGTACCTATATGTTGGGGACTGTGGACCCCCAGACCCTGAAATTCCTGTAAACAACTTGTTTTCCTGTGTTTGCAGCTGCTCTGAGCATGAGACCCTCAGGAGTTCCTGATGACAGGGGAGTGGTTTCTGGTGGGTTTGGCTGAGTGTGGCTATCCCTATATAATCTGTCCTGGAACACAATAAAGTGGGCATTCTTTTGTTGTTGTTGTTTTGTTTTGTTTTTCAAGACAGGGTTTCTCTATAGCTTTGGAACTAGCTCTTGTAGACCAGGCTGGCCTTGAACTCACAGAGATCTGCTTGCCTCTGCCTCCCGAGTGCTGGGATTAAAGGCATGTGCCACCACCACCGGACTTAAAGTGGGCATTCTTAGTTCAAGGATGACTTGTGTCTCCATGTCTGTCTCTCTGTCTGTGTGTCTGTGCATGTTTAAATCTCCAGGCCCTTGCCCAAGACTTGCAAACCAACCATCCCGTAGTGTGGACACCATACTACGGGCATAGTACCATAGTACAGGTGGACGTATAAAATAAGGTTTTTTTTGTTTGTTTTCCTTGAAAACAGGTTTATGAGCAAGCATCAATTCTTTTGTACTTAATCTTTCAACAAATATTTACTTTTTGCTTATCCTCTCTACCTGAGGTTATTGAGATTGCATTTAGGTTCTAAAAATATCACTGGCTTTGTCTGAGAGTAGTTGGCGAACAAATGTGGCATGCTATGTATTTCTTGTCTAGCCAAGCACTGCCAAATGATCTGATTAAAACAATAAAACAGAGAGGGCTTGATCTTCCTTTATCAATCACGTATAATCAACAAGATCCAAGTTCTGTGCTAACAAGACCTATGTAAAGATTTATTGGGCTCTTTGCTTATTCAAACTAGTATGCAACCATTAACTAGTTAATCCAAGTATTCCCTCAGGGAGCCTGGGCAGAGCCATTATTGCTACAGTGCTTGAAGCCCAGAAGCTTGTTCAGGGCCATTTAGTGAGGTCAGACGAGGCTTACTGGGAGCTGGAGTCCCGGGGCTGAGGACTGCTTCCCACACCCAGGCACTTACCCATCTGTCCTCATTTTCCCACCGAAGAGGAACCACACTTTGCACCTCCCAGCCCTATCATACGCCCGCTCTTCTCAGATATCCTAACTCCCCTCCCCTAAAGCTGACTAAGGGAAGTGCCAGCAAGGTTTGATGGCCTTCTGTTTCAGATATTTATCTTTATATGCAAACTTTAGCAAGTAAGGCTTTGGACTCAGTCAAGTCTTGGATTCAAATCTTGGCTTCGATGCTTATTGTCTTGTGACTTTAAGCCTATCCCTTTATCTTCCTCCTGTCTTAGCTGTCATCTTTGTGAAATGGGGATGTTAATATGCCACTTCTGTAAGAGTTAATGACATAGTTTTTGCTATCACTTGGCTCTAATATGTCCTCAATACATGATGGGGCTCTAGCTCAATAGGTAAAGATTTTGCCTAGCATGTACAAAGCCCAGTGTTCAATCCCCAGCACTATATAAACTGGGTATCATGATGTACACCTGTAATCCCTGTATTCAGGAGGTAGAGGCCAGAAGATCAGGAGTTTAAAATCTTCCTTATATAGTAAGTTCAAGGTCAGCCTGGGATATATAGGACCCATCTAAATAAAATGTCCTCACTGTAATGGTAAAATGTTGTGGCACAGTTCCCCTGAGAGGCACAATTGGCCATCATGGGTGGTTTAGGGCAGCAGCGGGTGGGAGACTATGGAGGGCCACAAGGGGCAGCCAGACCTACCACCCAAGTCTTCTGTGGGTCCTAAGCGGGTGGGAGGCGGCAGGTGAGAGACTGGTCCCTTGAGGAGCCACGGAGGGTGAGAGACAGAGATGAATAGGCACAGCATGCAGAGAAAGTGGGTATTTATTTAGTGGGTCATGGAGGGGAAAGGGGAGAAGGGGAAAGAACAAAGAGAGAGAGAGGGAGAGGGGAGAGAGAGAGAGAGAGAGAGAGAGAGAAACAGAGAGAGAGGAGGGGGGAGAGGAGAGGAGAAGCTACCTCTTCAGGAGAGAGATGAAAAAAAGAGAGCTCAGGCTGGAAGCAGAAGGAAGATCCGCTTGCCTCAGTGGACAGGGGAAAGGGGGGCAGTGGGTGAGGCTTATCTCTTAAAGGGACAGGACAAACCACTACACTCACAGCATCATAGTAGCTCAAAATATTAGGTCTTAGGTCCAGTTTCCAGTACTGCCCCTTCCAAAAATAAACAAACAAATCACTAGGCAACTGTTACAAGCTGCCCCAGAAGGAAACATAAAGAGACTTCTAAAGCAATTACTGGTCTTCACTGAAAAACAAAACAAAACTGTAGACAGAATAGTGTTGAGAGCAACAAGGTAGATACACATAGTTAGTATAACAAAAGTTGTTTTATTATGCTGAGGGTCATCACACAGGTTCACACTCTAAATTCCTGACAACAGTCCTAAGCCTATCTCCCTAAGGTTGCTCACTTGTATGACACATCCTAGCTGAAGGTCAGGTCCAGTCTCTAACAGAGGGTCAGAATCTTTGGGGAGATGCTTCAGCAGCAGGATAGATCAAGGCGGCATCTCTCCAGATGTACAGAGCAGAGCATTGCTCTGGCTCTCTGTGTATATTCTGCCCAGTGGGCTTCATGGGGTCTGGAACTGAGTCTGGTTATCTTGAGTGAGGTTGCTAGATTTTGATTATCAGGCGCAGCCTTGGGTGTGGTGGGATCCTGATTAAGCTATTTTTACGTGTCTAAATGGTATTCTCTTTTCTTTTTTGGTTTTTCGAGACAAGGTTTCTCTGTGTATCCTTGACTGTTCTTGAACTTACTCTGTAGACCAGGCTGTCCCAGGCTGGCCTCCAATTCACAGAGTTGCCACCTACCTCTGCCTCCCGAATGCTGAGATTAAAGGCATATGCCACCACTGCCCAGCTAAAAGGCGTTTTTCTTCTTACACTGGTGTGGGGGGGGGTGTAAATTTTTTTTGCATTTTATTTAGTTGGTTTGTATGTGCATGTGTGGATCAGAGGACAACTTGTGGGAATCAGTTCTCACCTTCTAGATTGTGGATCTTGCGGGGGGGGGGTGTCAGTCTCAGGTCATCAGGCTTCACAGTAAGTGCCTTTACCCCCAAGTCACGTCACCAACCCTAGTTTTGTGTTTTTGAGATAGGTCCTCATGCAGTATTAGACATGAGAAAAAAACCATTCCCACCACTGTCTGATTAAAGCAAGCTGTATTTAGAACTAGCCAGCTGGCTGCCTCTCCCAAAGTCAGCATTTCAGAGAGTAACCACTTACTAGCTTTTGAGGTCCCTTTTATGGGGAAGGGTTAGGGCTAGAAAACAGGCATGGAAATAATTGGCTGTCATCACCTGGACAGAGAGTGGGCAACTCAGGGCTCAAGGCTGCTGCCTGCTGGGCAGATGCTCAAGAATATACCAGGTGGGGCCTGGAGGTGGTGGCCCACGCCTTTAATCCAGCCCTTGGGAGACAGAGGCAGGCAGAGCTCTGAATTCGAGGCCAGCCTGGTTTACAAAGCAAGTTCCAGGACACCCAGGACTGTTTCACAGATAAACCTTGTCTCAAGAAAAACACAAAACAAAACAAAAACAAAGAAGAATACACCAGGTGGAAGGGGAGTCATTAAGGTATCAGGGAAGACACATTTTCACAAGGTAAAAGGGCAGTCATGTCATAGGTGTAGGAGTTTAGCAAGGCAAAGGGGCGAGCATACATCATGGGGGTCCCAAGTTTAGTGTAGGCTGAAAGACATGGTTTGCAGGATCCATTAGGCTTGGGAAACAGGAACTTATAAGGTATGGAGACTTAATAACTAAGTATAACAGTGTGTCTCCTTAACAACAGTGTGTCTCCTGTCTTGGTTTCATAGTAGCTCAAGCTAGAGCTTACTATGTAGCTGAGAATGATCTTGAAGGCCTGATCTTCTTTCTTCGGCCCACCAAGTGCTAGGATTATAGGCATGTATCACTACACCTAGGAGTGTGTGTGTATGAGATCTTCTTGCACAGAGCCCAGTTTTTGACCCGTGTATGTGCATATGTGTGTGTGTGTGTGCGTGCACATGCGTGTATGTATTTTTCCCACCCTCTTCAGTATGTCTTATACAACCATTTACCTGGGTACAGCAAAGGAAGAGAATGTAGACAGCTTTAGAGAAATGCATGCATTACCTCTGGGAGGCAGAGCTGAAGTGCCCCGAGCACTCAGCACTCTGGCTTTATCTATTTTCCTAATGTTTTTTGGCCTTCATATAGAACCAGCCTAATAACCTTCTCTCCAAGCCTGACCAATCTGCTGATGGAGCTGTGGGCTTTCTGTGAGCCCTGCATGTGTGGCTTTAATTTCATTTCTGCCATAAAGGAAACACAAAGACATCAGCTCTGACTCCATCAAAGAAAGAATGCTGTAATTGTAATTTGGCAACCCGTGTGCTTCTGCTACGTGCACTGTGAAAGCCAATGATGATTAATCCTGCACAATTATCTGAGCCCAGGAGCAGGCATGCAATAACGACAACTGAATCAGGCAAGAGAATTGCTGTGTTGGAGCACTGCAGACCCGGGCTGCCTAGATGCATGCTGGGAGCAACAGCAAGCTGATTTCAGCCAAGAAATCTAGATCTTTTGGTTCACTGTGGTAGCCCCCTGTCTCATGAGGCTGCTGAGCACTTGAAATGCGACCAGTCCAAACTGAGTCATAGTGCAGAAATGAAACAAAGTGTGTCGCAAAGGATGCAAAATATCATTTTATATCCATGGTGATGCATGCCTGCAATCCTAGTTTCCAGAAGCCTGAGGCAAGAGGATTATGAGTTTGAGGACAGTCTAGGCAATGTAAGAAGACTCTGTCCTAGCCGGGAGGTGGTGGCACATGTCTTTAATCCCAGCACTCGGGAGGCAGAGGCAGGTGGATCTCTGAGTTTGAGGCCAACCTAATCTACAAGAGCTAGTTCCAGGACAGACTAAAAAGCTACAGATAAACCCTGTCACGAAAAACCAAAAAAAAAAAAAAAAAAAAAAAAAAAAGACTCTGTCCTCACACTCAAACATAAAATATCCCCTTTTTAATTGAGTGCACATTAAATCTTTATTACTTTACATGTGCTGGGTCTAATATGATACATTGTTAAAATTAATCTTACCTGATTCTTTGCACATATTTGCCAGAAATTTCAAAGATTTTTTTCTTTTTTTAGTGTGTGGGTGTGTGGGTATGAGTATGGAGTTCCCAAAGAGGCTAGTGATCTCCTGGAACTGGAGTTATAAACAGTTGTGAGCAACCTGACCTGGGTGTTGTAAACCAAACTTTTTTTATTTTTTTATTTTATCCCTCAGAACCCATGATATTTATTGAGCTCTACACTTTTCTGTGCTCCCATTCATGCCTCTCCCCACCCCCCTTCAACCCTCCCCAAGGTCCCCAGGCTCCCAATTTACTCAGGAGATCTTGTCTTTTTATACTTTCTACTTCCCATGTAGATTATATCTATGTAAGTCTCTCTTAGTGTCTGCATTGTTGTCTAAATTCTCTGGGATTGTGGCTTGTAGGCTGGCTTTCTTTGCTTTATGTTTAAAAACCACTTATGATTGAATACATGTGTTAATTGTCTTTCTGTGTCTGAGTTACCTCACTCAAAATAATGTTTTCTAGCTCCATCCATTTTCCTGCAAAATTCAAGCTGTCACTATTTTTTTTTCTGCTGTGTAGTACTCCATTGTGTAAACGTATCACATTTTTTTTATCTATTCTTCAATCGAGGGGCATTTAGGTTGTTTCCAGGTTCTGGCTATGACAAACAAAGTTGCTATGAACATAGTTGAGAATATGTACTTGTGGACGATTGAGCATCCTTTGGATATATACCTAAAAGTGGTATTATTGGGTCTTGAGGAAGGTTGTTTCCTAATTTTCTGAGAAATTGCCACACTGACATCCAAAGGGGTTGTACCAGCTTGCATTCCCACCAGCAATGCAAAAGCGTTCCCTTTTTTCTACAATCCCTCCAGCATAAGTTGTCATCAGTGTTTTTGGTCTTGGCCATTCTAACAGGTATAAGATGGAATCTCAGAATTGTTTTGATTTGCATTTCTCTGATGATTAAGGATGTTGAACATTTCCTTAAGTGTCTTTCAGCCATTTTAGATTCCTCTGTAGAGAGTTCTCTATTTAGGTCTGTACTCCATTTTTTTATTGGATTATGTGATCTTTTGGTGTCCAATTTCTTGAGTTCTTTGTATATTTTGGAGATCAGATCTCTGTCTGATGTGGGATTAGTGAAGATCTTTTCCTATTCTGTGGGCTGTCGTTTTGTCTTGTTGACTGTGTCCTTTGCTTTATAGAAGCTTTTCAGTTTCAGGAGGTCACATTTATTAATTGTTTCTCTCAGTGTCTATGCCGCTGGGGTTCTATTTAGGAAGTGGTCTCCCTGGTGCCAATGCGTTCAAGTGTACTTCCCACTTTATCTTCTATAAGGTTCAGTGTGGCTGGCTTTATGTTGAGGTCTTAGATTCATTTGGACTTGAGTTTTGTGCATGGTGATAGATATGGGTCTATTTTCATTTTTCTACATGTTGATAACTTGGATAACTTTTAAAACATGTTTGTTGAGCTGGGGTGGTAGCTCAGCTGGTAAGGTACTTGCAGTCCAAGCCTGAGGACGTGAGTCCAACTTTCCCAGAATCTACACAATAAAGCTGAGCGTGATGGCTTTTGACTATACAAGAGCACTGGAAAGGGTGAGATAGGGAGACCCTGGGATTCGCTGCCCATCTGGACTGCTTCTGGGTGAGTTCCAGGCCCGTGAGAGTTCCTGTCTTCAAACAACAACAAAAATAAATATCTACATGACAAATGTCACCTGAAGAATAACAACTGAGATTGGTCTCCACAGACATGGGCACACACATGCACCTGCACACAACTGAACAAGCACACATGCAAACACACACACACACACACACACACACACAGTGTCCAGGCGTCTTGGAGGAAGACACAATGGCCCAGTGGACTCAGCAGGTGTATGAATATGCCAACCGTGACTATAATAAAGGAATGTTTGGGGCAACACCATTAATCTGAAGCCTCTGCAAGGAGCGATGCTGCATTGATAGGCAGAGCGATGACCCTTAGCCCCAGCATGTGACAGCCAGCTAGGACTCACTGCAAATAACCTTCTCCCTGGTGCATTGCAACATTTATTCCTCATCCTGTGTCTCCTCCTCCCCACCCCAGTCCCACAGATGTTCCGCCTTGCAGTGGCGTTTGCCAGATGAAGCTGAAACTGATGGATTTTGAGCGAAAGGGTGAAACACTGATTAGAAGCAATCAGAGGCTTTCAGGGTGGAGTGGCCATTAGACTCCCTCTTACTGATAAGCAGTATCTCAAGTGGCTCCAGGGGCCCACTGGATTCTTTAAAAGATACCCTGCCATTGGTAAGGACACATACATGTGTTAGAAACCCATGTGAATGAGTGGGTAGGGTACAGCCGAAAAGAATGCCAAAGTGTGTTAATCAGCTGAAAGAGATAAACCACAGGTGGGTGTGGTGGCTCAGGCCAGCACTTGGGAGGCTGCGGTAGAAGGATTGCTGTAACCTGGAGCCAAGCCTGGGCTACATAGTGAGTACCAGGCCAGCCAGGGGCACATAGGGAAACCCTGCTGCAAATGACCAAACAAACAGAGCATGTTGTAGTGTCTCGTCCTCTTCTCCCTCCTTTCCTTCTTTCCCCCTCCTTCACTTCCTCCTCCTTTTCCTTCAGTCATGAACCATGTGTTCTACCAATGAACTATGTTTAGTCTTTTTAATTTTTTTTTAACTTTTCCCATCATGCTTGGCTCTTTATCCTCTTCTTTTTGGTAAAATTTGTAAAAGAATATATATGATCCATTAAAGGACACAGTTAAAGCAGTTTCCTTTCATCTCAGTTGCCTTTTTTTTTTTTAATTTAACTAGATGGGCAGTACTTCATCCCAAAGAATGAAACAAGCATCCCAATGAGCCAAGTGGCCGGGGTCTGCTTTAGAGGCCACAGAAAGTGGCAACAGACTCTGAAGGTGACCAGAGACAGAACGTTGGGGAGACAACCAGTCGGCTAACATCAGGTTACTTGGGGTTCATCTTTTGGCACGTGAGGACAAAGGCAAGGTCAACTTGTCTAATCTGTTGGGATGTGGCCCAGAAGCCCACCCAAAACACTGGCCTCCTGTATTTTTCACTTAATGCACTTGCATTTTCGAGAGAAACCTGTGAAAATTGGGAATAATTACTAAGTATGGCAATTAGAAAGCACAGGGACCAAAGCCGTCAGCTCTCACTGTGCTCTCAAATTTAATTCTCTCTCTCTCTCCTTCCTTCCTTCCTTCCTTCCTTCCTTCCTTTTTTTGAGTTGGGTTTCTCTGTCTAGTCCTGGAACTTGCTCTATAGATCAGGCTGGCTTTGAACTCAGAGAGCCACCTGCTTCTGCCTCTTGAATGCTGGGACTAAAGGTGTGTGCCAGCATACCCAGCAAGCTTAGCATTTCTAACTGTTCATTGTCACTAATGTGATGTCATAATTGTCGTCTAGTACTGATAAGAAAGAAGTGTGAGAGCACTGAGAATGTGCACCAGTAAATGTTTTGTTCTCCATGCTTCAAAAGTGCCAAATATTTATTACTATTATTTTAATCATTAATTAGTTTGGTTTTTCAAGACATGGTTTCTCTGTGTAACCCTGGCTGTCCTGGAACTCTCTCTGCAGACCAGGCTTATCTCAAACTCACAGAGATCTGCCTTCCTCTGCCTCCTGAGTGCTAGGACTAAAGGTATGTGCCACCACTGCCTGTCCCTAAATACTATTTTTTATTTGAACTTTTTTGGTGTTGGATAGTAAATGAAAGCCCTAGTGCATACTAAGCACACATTCTACCACTGAGATAAACCCCTGGACCTAAATTTTATTTACTCATTTATTTAGTTAGGTTGTTTTAAAGACAGGGTATCACTATGTAGCCCAGGTTGTCCTAGCTCAGCCTATAACAGTCTTGAGCTTCCTGAATCTGGAAATATAATCATGAACCATTATCCCAGACAGATTTTATTTATTTGGGTGTGTATGTGTGTGTTCATATTCATTGTGTGTGGGTGCATATACCTGTGCACATGTATGTGTACCTGTGTGAATATGTATAAACCCAAGGTTGACATCGATTATCTTCCTAGATCACTGTTACCTTATGTATTGAGGCAAGGTCCTTCAGTTGAATCCAGAGTTTGCCATTCAGCTAATCTAGCTCCCCAGCCTGATCCTGGGGTCTCCTGTTTCCCCTCTCGCCTAGCATGTATGTGGGTGCTGGGGTCTTCACTCTTGCTCCACTGAGCCGTCTCCTCAGCCCAAATTTTATTTTAAAAAGGTATCTTTGTAGAGATTTTCTTTTTCTACAGACAAGGGGCTGGCCCTCTGACCTTGCAGACTTTTGATGTTAGGAGAAACCAGCACTGGTTTTTTTTTTTAATTTTTATTTATTTATTTTTAAAAATATGGAACGCTTCACGAATTTGCGTGTCATCCTTGCGCAGGGGCCATGCTAATCTCTGTATCGTTCCAATTTTAGTATATGTGCTGCCGAAGCGAGCACCAGCACTGTGTTTTTAAGGTTCCGTTATGACCAAAAGGACCTGAGCCACAATGAAAACTGAATCCAGTCTGGGGACAGACCGTCTTTCCTTTTACAATGTTTGTGATAAATCGTGTAAGACTGCCAATCAATGACATAAAAATCCGTCAGCTGCTGCCTGGAATGCCGCATCAAGAGCACGGTGGCCATCTTGGCTCAGTGGTGGCTGGGGAATGCGTTCATAATGCCGTGGTGGCAGTGGGGACAAGAGTGAGTGGATGTCCGTCATCTGGAGAGCAAGCTTAGTGTGGGTGGAGGTCGCTCGGGGGTGCGTTCTCTCTGGGGTCACTGATGGCCTCCTCCACCTAAGCCTGTCATCAGATCGCACGGTATTCTCCAGGGGGCTTCTGGCATCGCAGTGCGGGACGTAGAGTCTAATTGAAACGGGAAAGAGCGGAAACCTAACGGTGCATGAAATTAACAGCAAGTGCTGGGAAATGCCATGCAGTCCTGTATGTTCTGGGACAAGGCAGTCATCACAATTGTTTCATTGGAAGAGAAGTGCAAAGCAGAAAAAGCCTGTGTGCCCATGGATCGAAAGGACCGCCACTGCTCTCTCAAGTGGCGGCTCTACCATCACCACACAGCACCCATCGGGTGCTTCACAAGTGAGTGGGGCTGGGGGCTGAGGGGGGCAAAAGCTAGAAAAATCTCCTCCTATGTGCATCTTCTCTCATTCTCTTATTTAGCAAGTACAGAATATTTCTGATGTGCCTACCACCCAGTTATAAACAAGACATAGTCTTTGTTCTCAAGAACTTACAACTTCAGTAGGAAGTCAGGAGGGCCATTCAAAACCCATCTGTCTGCCCTGTGTTTCCCTTCTTTGACCTTAATAAACCTTATCTGTGGTGATTCTGTTAACAGCAAGATTCATCAGCAAACAGTAAATGTTTGTAACATTTCAAAAATTGAGCCTCCAGTGGGGAGATGGCTCAGGCAGTAAAGGTACCCGCTGCCAAGCCTGACGACCTGAGCTCAATCCCAGGACCCACATGGAAGGAAAGAACTGATTCCCTCAAGCTGTGCTCTGACCTCCTCATGAGTGTCATGGTGTATGTGCCCTGACACAGGAGAACACAATAAAAGATAGATAGATAGATAGATAGATAGATAGATAGATAGATAAATTTAATTAAAAATAAATAAAATTGCAAGGTGGTGGTGATGCGTGTCTTTAATCCCAGCACTCAGGAGGAAGAGGCAGGCAGATCTCTGAGTTTGAGGTTAGTCTGGTCTATAGAACAAATTCCAGAACAGCCAGAAATACACAGAGAAATCCTGCCTCAAAAAACCCAACCAGTCAAGAAACAAATAAATTGAAGGGAACCATTGTTGGTGGTCACAGCAGGCAGAGAAGCAAAGCTTTCCCTTTTTTTTTTTTTTTCCGAGACAGGGTTTCTCTGTGGCTTTGGAGCCTGTCCTGGAACTAGCTCTGTAGACCAGGCTGGTCTCGAACTCCCAGAGATCCGCCTGCCTCTGCCTCCCGAGTGCTGGGATTAAAGGTGTGCACCACCATCGCCCGGCTGCAAATCTTAAAGAGATGAGAATGAACCCTTGGTCTAGACTGAGTTTGTCAACTTGGAACAAGACTTAGGGGAGCCTGATACCAGGCAGTTTATTGCCAATAAATTTAAACAGTATAATTTGGAAAAAGGTTTCCTGGTGTAATACACTTCCTGGTGTATAAGGAAACATAGTTACATGGAAACTTGACTCAGGGTACATGCCATTTCTTCTAAGAAGATGAGTTCTAGAGATAGGCTACCTGTACTAGCTTAAGGGTCTAGGAAAGGGTCTGGCCAGGTCTCAGTCATACAGTATAAAGGTCATTTGGGCTATTGGCCACTTCTGGTCCTGGTTGTGGGAGTTTGGGGGAGCCTGGCTATACAGATAATGTAAGGGCCATTTAGACTCTTATGCGTCTCCAGTCTGGTTGTGGGAGTCTCTGGCTATATTTATGTTATATTATAAATGATATGTTATATCATTTATATTCCTACCAATGTTTAGTCCTGGTTGTAGGAGCTTGATATGGCCTGGCCCAACAGATAAAGCAGGTCCCTGGCTATTAATCACTTCCAATTCCCAGCTTTCTGGATAGAAGATCAGGTTTTACATATTTCCCCTTGGAAAGACAATCCTGTGTACTTCACATTTCTGGTCTCCCTGGAGCTCTGTGGGCACAGGGATCTTTGTGCTGTGCTCCCAACAAGAAATAAGATTAAAAACTGACAAGAAAGAGCACACTGTTTGGTTTTCCAGTGCCAATCAGCCCTGAGACCATGATACAGGTAGCATTATACAGACAGAACAGCTTATTTATGCATATACATGTATATACATAAATATTTGCAAATAATACTTTGTATGAAAAGAGGCCAGGAATTCAAAGCAGAGTGGGAAGGGTTTTATGGTAGGGTTTGGAGGGAGGAAAGAGAAGGGAGAAATGTTCTAATTAAAGGACGTCAAAAATTAAAAAGAAAAGATTGAATCTTGAGTGCATAGATAATAAACGGAGTTACTGCCATACCACTTCCATTGTTGGGGCTCAGCACATGACACCCAAAGTGTGATGCTTTGATGTGATGAGCTGGAGAAACAGTCTCTGAACTAAGATGTCGATACCACAGAAGACGAGATGCATGTCACAGAGAGAATCTACAGATCAACCATCTCAGCTAAAGCCCCTAGGAACAGCACCTCGGGCCATTGCCTGCTCTCCGGGCTCAATCATTTCTCCAAAGAGCGTGCACCACCTTTTCTGTGTTACTCAGTTTCTTTTGGTCACCGTGACAAACATCCTGGGAGAAATCAATGAGAAGGAACGAGAGAGCGTATGGATCATGGTTTCAGTTCATGGTCACTTGCTTGGTTACTTGGAAAGCTGCTTGTTTCATGGGGGTCAGGGAGCAGAGAGAGCTTGTTTTACTACCAAAGTCCTTCACGTGAAAACTATTAAGCTAAGAATCCCTAAGTAGATTAAATCATTCATGAAGTCAGAGCCCTCACGAGTCAATTATCTTCCTAAAACCAATCTCAGAACATGAGCTTTGGGGGGGGAATAGTATCTAAACCATAACATCTAATAAAACTGTCCAGAACTACCCCATTGCCTCCTCCTCTTCCCGGTATGAAAGGCTGTTTGAGATTCAACCATGTGACCTTTTTGTAGTTTTGTAGTGCTGGGAATTGAACCCAGGACCACATACATGCATACCCTCTAACATTCTAGCACTGAGTCGAATCTTTTTCTGAGTTTCACGTGTTCTAGACTGCCTGCCCTAATTAGATGTTTTGTCAATTTGATATCAGCTGGAGCTGAAAAAATGCCTCCATCAGATTGTCTTGTGGACATGTCTCTGTGGCGTGTCAAAGACTGGTGTGGGAAAGCTGAGCGGTGGTGGTGCACACCTTTAATCCCAGCACTTAGGAGATAGAGGCATGTAATCTCTGTGAGTTCGAGGCCAGCCTGATCTACAAAAGCTAGTTCCAGGACAGGTTCCAAAAGCTACAGAGAAACCCTGTCTTGAAAAACAAAACAAAACAAACAAACAAAAAGATTGATGTGGGAGGGCACAGCTCACTGTGGGCAGTGCCACCCTCTGGGCAGATGGTCCTGGGAGATATAGCATCCTACTGACTGAGCCATATTCCAAGTTCCTTTAGTGACTATCTAAAACTTTAAAAACTTTTATTATTTTGTGTATATGGGTGTTTTGTTAGCAAGAATTTCTGTACACTGTGTGTTGGCAGTGCTCTTGGAAGCCAGAAGAGGACATGGGGCCCCTTGAACTGGAGCTACAGCCTGCTGTTATGAGCGGCCATGTGGGTGCTGGGGATCGAATCTGGATCCTCCAGAGTCACCAAGTCGTCAATCTAGCCCTGTAAGTTTTTTTAGAGGGATGGGGGAGGACCTCACTGTGTATCACTTGGCTAGCCTAGAATGTGGTATATACACCACGCTGATTCAGAACTCACAGAGATCCACCTGCCTCCATTCCCAGATTGCTGGTATTGAAGGTGAGCGTCACCATGCCAACCTTAAGTGATTTCTTAATTTAATGTTCTTATTGGCAATATAAATAGCACAGACTGATAGGGTTTAGACCTTCACAAATAAAATTGCATTGGGCTTTCAGGAAAGGAGGCTGTGAGTCAACAGAGTTTCTAATTATCCTGAAAAGATGGCTCACAGAGCTGTAGTTGCATAAAGTACATGGATTCAGATAAAAGCTAATGCTTCTTTGAAAAGAAATGTATAGTTCACACAGACACTCGCTCATGAATATTCATAGCAGCATTGTTCCTAAGCAAGAAGTGGAAATGGCCAAGATGTTCATCAGTTGACATATCAATACACCGATTGCAGCATCTGCACAATGGAATATTTGCCAACAGAGGACAATGTAGTGCAGATGCAAGCTGTACCAGGGGTGAACTTTAAAAACAGTATGCTATAAAAAGAAGCAAGTCACAAAGTGACACAGAGACAGAATGTTGATTGGTGTAGCAGGGGTTGGAGAACGGTGTGAAGGATGACTGTCTGATTGGTACACAGCTACCTTTGGAGGTGATGAAAATGCCTTGGAACTAGATAAAGAAGACGGGAAATGCCGCTAGGGGTTGGAGAGATGGCTCCAGGTTTAAGAATACTAACTGCTCTTCCAGAGGACTTGCATTCAATTCCCAGTACCCACAGGGAGGCTAACAACCTGTTGTCATTCCAGTTCCAGGGGAGCCGATGTCCTCTTTGGGCTTAGTCAGACACTGCAAGCACTTAGTGCATAGACTTGCACGCAGGCAAAACACCAATACTCATAAAATTGTCAGGAGCCATTTCAGGTTTCTCCTTTCTCACAGGGCCTTGAAGTAAAAACCTTGAGACAGAAAACTTAAAGTTAACTAAAACATTGTGTGCTACCCTTGGAGAGTCCAGCTTCAGAGGGCACCACAGAGTGTCTTCTTTGTTTGCTGCTTATCACTAACAGCAGTTGCTCTAGCCACTGACCTTGCAACTGCCTGGCTTAGCTGCCTAGCTACTGAGCCCCTCCTTTCCTTTCCCCCTTCCCCAGTTCCCTCTGCCCAAGCTCCTCACCGAGGAGTATATAAGACATAAAACTTGCTTCAATAAACGGATGCCTTGATAAAAGAATACTGCTTGGCGTCTGTTTCTCTCTCGTGCCCATGTCTTCAGATAGATAGTGCCTCTTCAGACCCTGGAATAACTTAGGACCTGCTGGGCGGGTCATAAAATAAAAGCAAATAAATTCTTAAGGAAAAAAACTACTAAGTTTTATTTTATTTTTTTAAAGATTTATTTATTTATTATGTATACAACATTCTGCCTCAATGTATGCCTGCACACCAGAGGAGGGCACCAGATCTCAGTACAGATGGTTGTGAGCCACCATGTGGTTGCTGGGAATTGAACTCAGGGCCTCTGGAAGAGCAGTCAGTGCTCTTAACCTATGAGCCATCTCTTCAGCCCCCCTAAGTTTTATTTTTAAAAATGGCTAAATTCAGGCTGGGAATGCTGCTCAGTGGTAAAACCCTTACTCAACATGCATACTTTTGAGCACACACACACACACACACACATACATGCACACACACACAAAGACGCACACACACACACGCACGCACACACGCGCACACACACGCACACACACGCACGCACACGCACGCACAAACGCACACACACACGCACAGACACACACACGCACACACGCACAGACACACACACGCATGCACACACGCACAGACACACACGTACTCACACACACACGCACAGACACACACGTACACACACGCACACACACACACACGCACAGACACACGCACACATGCACACACGCACAGACACACACACGTACACACACACGCACACGCACGCACACACGCACAGACACACACACGCACACACACACGCACACACACATAGACACACACACGCACGCACACACACACGCGCACACACACACGCACAGACACACACACATGCACACACGCACAGACACACATGTACTCACACACACACACACAGACATACATACACGCACACACACGCATGCACACACGCACAGACACACATGTACTCACACACACACAAGTAAGTAAAGGAAAGTAGTGAAAGAGATCAGAAAATGTTACCTAAAGTACGATACTCTTAAAGCTTGTTGCTTTATAGCAAGAAAGTTGAGGAGCTGGTTACAGGCTCTCTCTGAGCTCTCTTTATATATCTAAGGAGGGACCCTCCAAAAGGTGCTCAGTTGCCATGAGTCCCCTACCCAGGAATTTCATAAACCAGAAAAGATTAACTGGGTCACAGGAGAGGAGACAAGAAGTTGACTTCATGCCTGGTCACCGGCTCTAAAGACTGTTCGCAGACAACTACCGTCTCATCTGCACAAGGCATAGGTACCACAGCCTGCTTCTCCCCACTCTCCCTAACTTGTGCCACTCCACAGACGCCCCAGGCTCCTGCAGGCGTAGTTCTCCTGCCTCTGACTCTCACATGCTGGGATTACAGGCCAGCAGCCCCAGTCCTCTCTATTGGTCAGGATGCTGTATAAGCTTTAATCGTCTGACCTTCCCGGAGTCCCATGTTTATGGGGACTTTTATGTGTATGCAGGTCATTAAGATGTTTTAAAGTTGCCTGTTAATATGCCTTATGTCTATTTAATTTGTAGTGCAGCCAGACAATCTAGTAAGGGAGAGGCTGTAGAGCACTTGCTTAGCATGTATGTACAAGGTCTTGGAGATGGTGATCCACACTTGTGATCACAGCACTTAGAAAGCCAGGAGAATCAGGAGTTTAAAGCCAGCCTCGGCTGCAGAAGAACAAGTAGGAGGCCAATTTAGACGACATGAGACCCCATTTGGCGAAAAACAACAATACCAACAAAACGAGGTCTTAAGATATTTTCCCAATAAGCAAATTCCTTCTCCCACTCCCTTGTCTCACATTTCCATGTGAGAACCAGACACTCTCAAGGAGACCGGGGCCAAGAGCCATACAGAAAGCCTGGGTTCAATACCCAGCATCGCACAAACCGGGAGTGGTGGCATAAACAGTAATCAGAGGTTCAAGGTCATCCTGGGCCACATCCTGAGTTTGAGGCCAACCTGGGTTATATGAGACCATTTTTTATATATATATATATATATATATATATATATATATATATATATATACAGAGAGAGAGAGAGAGAATAAAGAAAGGAAAGAGAAAGAGAAAGAAAGAGAGAAAAGAATGCTTTCTTAATTTGTGTGAGGTAGGTCTGAAAGAGAGAAAGGAGAAATACATGGGAGACTATGGAGGGAGAAAAGGGAAGGGGAAAATGATATATTAATCTCAAAAAATAGGAGACATAATTTTTAAAAAGAATAATTATTACTCCCACCTCTTTAGCATGGTGATAGGTCAAGCTACCATTAAGACAGGCCATTAACCCACCCGACTGGATTTAACTATTCTGAAGGGAAGAGACAATGCCGTGCCATTCTTTTGGTTGGGAGGTAACAGCTTCCCCTTAATGGGCCCTCAAGTGTTACAGGGGCTGCACCCCAGCCCAAGGTTTGGACTGAGACCCAAACTAGGATCTGCTCACTCTTTAGTTGGGCAGTTTTTACCTGAACATTATACACGACTGTCTGGAATGGCTCTAAAATCCACATAATAAGTATCTTAAATGAGTGGAGGAGAGAAATAGTATTTTCATGGAAGAAAACAACAATGAGGCTTATGAAGAGTATCAACTCTCAGTGAACCGGCTGCGTTCTCCACAGCAAGCCTCTGACCTCTGTTTACCCGCTCCACCCAAGTCTGCTCAGCCCCTCGGAAGCTAACTAAAACTGCCCTCCTCTGTGGCTTCTTTCACAGCCGCTTCAGCACCGATGGCCGTTCCCGCCTCTCTTGAAGTTCTGCAGAACTCTAGCAAAAACCCGTAGATGGAAAGAAGAGGTTACCCCGTTGGCTACGTTTTTATCCGCCACCTCCAGACAACCCGCAGTGACTCCTCACAGAGTAGAACGGAGCACAGTGTTGGGGAGGCCTCCTGCCGCCTCTGACCCTCACCCCGCCCTCGCTGGAGTGCTGCAAGGCATTATTGTTAGCTGTTCTGACTGAAGAGGAGAATTGCACGCACTCTCTGTGTGGTTTAGACAGCAGCACTTCCTGTGTCTACTGGTACTACCAAAGTCTGGAAAATCCCGGCAGTGACTCCTCTGTTGTTTGTTCATTTGCTTGTTTTTTTGCCAAGGAAGCAAGTAGTACAGACCTCGTTCTGTTTAGAGGCATGTGTTTATGCTGTCATGACTTTTTATGGTCCCCAGGAATGCAGCGTGCAGTTAGGACAAGAACACTCAGTAAGTACTGGATCCATGCTACCACATCATCTCTAAAGGCTGAAGGTGAGCTTGCTCACAAGCAGACATATCTGTTCTATCAGGCGTGCCCTGCCTCTGACCTGCTCCCAACCAAAATCACAGGTCTCTTTGGGATATTTTCTGAAAGTACTCTCTATATACATACATACATACATACATACATACATATCTTTATTTTTCAGGTTTCTCTGTGTAGCTTTAGAGCTTGTCCTGGAACTCACTCTGTAGACCAGGCTGGCCTCAAACTCACAGAGATCCATCTGCCTCTGCCTCCTGAGTGCCGGGATTAAAGGAGTGTGCCACCACCGCCTGGCTGAAAAACCCTATTTTCAAAAGACCACTGTACTCTTCTTTTATAGTATCATGTTAGAGGATTCTAGAGAATGATCCAAGGCCTGTGCTTGCTAAGCATGTGGTTCAACATGGACCTACATGCTAGTCCTTAGAATGAAGTTTTTAAACAGAGAAAGTTGTCTGTGGAGGATAATTAAATATTTCTTTATTAAAACAGGCGGTGATGGTTCACACCTTTAATCCCAGCACTTGGGAGGCAGAGGCAGGTGGATCTTAGTGAGTTCGAGGCCAGTCTGGTCTAGAAAGGGAGTTCCAGGACAGCCAGGACTGTTAGAGAGAGAAACCCCATTTCAAAAAACAAATAAACAAACAAAAACCCAAAATCTCTTTATTGAATGACTGAACACAACTGAACACATGAATAAAATTTTAAAAAGACTGAAAACACCTCCAAGATAAGAAGTGTCTGTAGATCTTAAGTGCTTTATGACTTTGGCAAGAAACCAACAGTCAAGTCTTTATGTCAAGACCAAGCTTGCAGGGTACAGAATCCTCCCACAGTAAACGCAGTTCTTTCCCTGTCTCCCCAGTTCTTAGAAGTACTATGGCTTAGGTGGTAGTGACTCTAAGCTCAGCATACGAAGAGTTACAGACAAAGAGGGCTAGGCTAGGGAAACTCCCTGGGTATTGTGTCTGGAAAAATCTATGTCACTTAGTGGTATTACTAGTGCCATTGCCCACTCACTGGGAGTGTGTGTGTGTGTGTGTGTGTGTGTGTGTGTGTGTGTGTGTGTGCGCGCGCGCGCATGCGCGCGCAGGTGTTGGGGACTGAACATAGAGCCTTACGCATAATAGCCCAGTACCCTCCTGCTGAACCACATCCCCAGCCCACTTGATATCATTTTGAAGAGGCAGGAAATGTACAGAGATACGCGATAGTTCTGGGGATTTTGTGCTTTGTTCCATTTAGTTCATGTTCAGGATGGAAAGGCATCGAGAGAGCCACTCCCTCCTCCTTGATGTCATCCTGCTTTAGAGAAAGCAGTTTTTGTTCAGGTTCCCAGGAAAGGGCTTTGCTGCCTGGTGAGAAACACTCTTCTCCCTACTCAAGAAGGAAGTCTCTCCTCAGGCAAGAAGGGAAGAGCCATGCACAGTGCCCAGGCAGGCAGGGGGAGAGCTGTGTCTCCGAAAGGAGAAAGGAATGACTTTTGGGGGTTACGAGCCTCTTCTGGAAGCTGTTGTTGACTCTATTTCGATGTGTTTTCTGAACCCTGCAGAAATGCAAAGATAACTAAGCACCTGGCAAGTGTCCTGAGCCGTGAGCTCAGCATTTGACCTCACCAGGCTGACGCAGACGGAACACACAGAAAAATGTAAAGTCCTATTTGGTTGTACCAGGATACTAGAGAACGGCACGTATCTTCAGAACATGAAAGGCTCAGACTCAAAGAGAACAGCAGGCTTCAGTGATGTACACTAACTCAGAGCCACTTCCTGATCGTACAACCACGGGCACATGACCTGATCTCTCAGGTTCCTCATCTCTAAGAAATAAACACTCAAACTAAATACCTCCTCCTATGCCTCCTAAATGATAGGTTTATAGGCCTGTACTATCACTTATATGCGATGGTCCTAATCTCCTAAAATACACACACACACACACACACTGCACTCCACATGATAATTAATTTCTATACGCTCTGTTTCCTCATTCACAGAGTGAGAAAGATACAGACTCTGCTCTTTGTGTTTATCGTGAATGGTAGACAAGAAGTGTACATTACCTAACATAGCCCCTGACATAAAATATTCTATGCAGGTGTTACTAAAGTAGAGTTCTTAGGGCTAGAGATGCCTTTGTTAAAGCATTGAACACTAAAAACGTCGTATGGTGGGCTGTGTGGAGGGAGGGGGTCCAGTGCTCTGCAGGAGCTGTCAGGCTTTTGACCATCGTGCTCATGAATTAACACTGACTCAAGGGAGAGTCAACGTCAGAGATGGGTTAGTGTTTTAATAGCCAATAATATAGCCTCAACTCAGCTTCTGAGAACGTGTCCATCATAGTACCATTTGTAATCGGACTCGGAGGATTTATGACTTGTTCTGTTATAACCAACCCCAGAAACAGCTCGTTTCCAGGCGTTTGTGCCACCCTGTGCTACTACTGCTCATGTTAGCTGGCTTTCACGATAATACATACCTGAAATAATCAACTTAGGATAAGAAAATGTTGATTTTGGCTTACAGCTTTAGCGGGCTTGCCCTGCGGTTGCTTAGCTCCGTTGCCGATGAGTATGTGTCAAGGCAGTACACCATGGAGCGATTCTCCCCACCTCGTGGATGGGACTCGAGGTGAAAAAGAGGAAGAAACAAATATTCCACAATTCCCTTCGAGGACACATACCAGTGACCTAAGAACTTCCATTAGGCCTCTCTACTTCTTCTTCCTCCTCCCCCCCCCTTTTTTTTTTTCATGAAACAGGATTTCTCTGTGTATCCCTGGCTGTCCTGGAACTCACTCTGTAGACCAGGCTGGCCTCAAACTCACAGATCTACCTGCCTCTGCCTCCGGAGTGCTGATATTAAAGGTGTGTGCCACCACGGCCAGGCAGGTGCCTAGCTTTTTAAAAATTTAATTAATTTATTTATTTTCTCTACCTTGAAAGGTTCCACTACTTTTTAATACATCCTATGACAAGCCTTTAGCACATGGGCATCTGGAGGCCATTTAACTTCCAAATAATAGCACAGCCATGTCTGCTATTCGCTGCTCACTGTAACAGAGATGTGGAATGAGGTTGCTGTTGTTCCTGTGGCAGGCCTTCGGCTATTGAGGATGTTGCCTTCTCAGGGATAATGTCAAAAAGTCCTGAGTTATTTGACCAGAGCTTCAACCCTATTTTAAAAACTAAGGTATCATTTGTAGCCTTGGAGACATCTTAAGGACACCCGTAGCAACCAGCCTACATGGCCCCAAGCTGCCGTCCAACTGTAACCAACGTGGGCTTCTTCCAGCAGGAGCCAGGCAGGTGGCTCCCCTTGTGTGTCCTAATGAGCGCATACCACTCCTCCCCTGGCACATCTCAGGGAACACAAGAGCTCCAAGCGTTAGTGATTTCCCTCGTGTAATTGTGTTTCTCATGATAATTCCCTAAACACGGCAGCAAACTACTGTCCTGGGGAATGTATGTGGAACCCTTGTTTGACTCTCCGGATCAGCCTGGGAGCTTGGAAGAGCCAAGCATCCTCCCTACCCTGCTCTTTTTGGTCCTTTTCCAAATTACTTGAAGTTCAGCTGTTTGCAACATTGTATCCAAAGATGGGGCTCCTCAGCCCTTCCTCCAGCCTGGACAGTTTGTTCTCTCTAGCTTCTTGGTCACCCACAGCAACTGGTAGGGTACCAGAAATAATTTACCCCACACTTTTCCAAGTTCATGACTGAAACCCCTGTAACAAAAGACAGATTAAAGGGGCAGAAGAACAAATGAAAGGTGACTAGCACACTCATGTCATGCATACATGGGGGATCCCCAAATAGAGGTGGCTCGGAGCTCAGTTTGAAATAACATTCTTAGGTCATTTAGCAGAGCAGTCAGTAGTGTAGAAGACGAGGTGGTTTGCATGAGAATGTCCCCCATAAGCTAGGATGTTTAAATGCTTGGTCCCTTGTTAGTAGAACTGTTTGGGAAGGACTAGGAGGTGTGGCCTTGTTGGAATAACTGTAGCATTGTTGGAGGAGGTCTGTCACTGGAGGTGGGCTTTGAAGTTCCGAAAGCCCTCGCCAGGTCCAGTCTCTCTCTCTCTCTCTCTCTCTCTCTCTCTCTCTCTCTTTTCTGCCTGAGGATCAGGATACAGAGTTCTCAGCTCCTTTCACAGCACTACATCTGCCTGTGTGCTGCTGTGCTCCCCATCATGATGGTAATGGACTAAACTTCTGAAACTGTAAGCAAACCCTCAATTAAAAGCTTTCTTTTAAAAGTTGCCTTGGTCATGTGTCTCCTCATAGCAATAAAACAGAACCTTAAATAAAACAGAGCCTTAAATTAGGAGAACAATCAGGAAACGTGAACACAAAATTTTTAGATTTAAATTGGAGCCTTCATTGATATAGTCTTTTGAGATCTAGAATCATTTTTTCCTGGCAAGGGAATGAAAACACATATACAAATAAAGATTTCATTTTGTTTAAAGGGAGCTGTATCAGTCATGTAGCAGCGTTCTTGTGTCTTTCCCCAGCATCAGGATTTATTTAAAACAATACATTAACAAGCTATGCCAATTTCATCATCTCTGAGTTTTTATCTTTAATTTCACCTGTCACTGGGTTCTTTTATTCTGTTTTGATCTTGATTTTTAGTATTGGATCTCAGTTTCTACATTCCATGTCACACCATGATATATAGATTACAGAAAGGTTGAACAGGTGTTAGAGTGGCTGCAGGGTCCAAAGGAGCCTCACTGAAGGTAGCAGGAAGCTGATGTGGATGGCAAGGAAGAGTTAGTGCATACTGCATGAGGTCAGCCATCAGCATGAGTTCAGTCACATACTCTTCAATCAAAGCACAGCCGGGCGGTGGTGGCGCACGCCTTTAATCCCAGCACTTGGGAGGCAGAGGCAGGTGGATCTCTGTGAGTTCGAGGCCAGCCTGGTCTACAAGAGCTAGTTCCAGGACAGGCTCCAAAACCACAGAGAAACCCTGTCTCGAAAAACCAAAAAAAAAAAAAAAAAAAAAAATCAAAGCACAGTGGGTCTACACAGATGACAGTTCCAGTGGGCAATGGTAGGCTCAGCTGAAGTCCCGGAGACTAGGTTGGGAGTGTCTGTGACTCCCTTGACACACACACCAGATGGCACATCTGTTGTGTGGGAAGGCAATGTACCTTACTTTTCCTTTTCTATGACCCACACGAGGGTGTTATATTACTTGTTAGTCTAGTGGTGAGCACACGGGCCTGCTTCTGACGTGGTTCTTGTCATGTCCATGTGTGCCCGATTTAAATGGGGGAGTTCCACAGGTGGTGAAGCTGCATTGGCATCAGTAAGCTGTCAGTCTGCGTGTCAGGGTTTTTGTGCGGGCAGATGGTGACTGTTCACGTGCACAAACTAGGTGCAGAGTCATTCTGCTTCTCTGCTTGCACTGCTTTTAAAAATGGAGTCAGTTAGGACGAGGCCTCGTCTGGGGGCTTCTGATCTCTGCAATGAGGAGTAACTTAGAGCAAAACACAGCCAGATCTCCTCACCTATAGGTGCAATTTCTCCGTACAAAAGAGCCATTCTGCTTTCATGGCGGCTCATGTCCACCATTTCATGAAATAATCAGTTTGAAGTAATGGTGAGCACCATATGTCAGAAGCACAGAAGAATATATTTTGGGTCTTTATATAATATCTGAATTTATTGGTAAACAATAAATTAACAAGGCATGGTGGTTTCAGTGGCAGTAATTTGCCAGATAGTCCCACGTTCTTCAATAGCCCTGAATAATATGAGCACGGATTCTTTTTTTTTTTTTTGAGCATAGATTCTTTTATCCCAATATTTTTTGAAAATCTCATTATATATTATTTATTTACTCATTTATTTATTGTGTGTGTGTGTGCATGCACATGTGTACCTGTGAGCGCTTGCACTCACACCGATATACCTGCCAATATATGCTTGTATGCCAGCAGGCACCTTGCAGGAGTTGATTCTCTCCTTCTACTATGTGGGTCCCAGAGACTGAAGTCAGGTCATCAGACTTGGTACGGTGCTTTTACATGTTGAGTCATCTCGCTAAGCCCTTTTATTCCAATCTTAATTACTAATAGATCATAAATCATAGTAAATTATCTATCTACATGCCTATCAATCATCTATCTATCTATCTATCTATCTATCTGCATATAGGTTGTAAAAAGATCCCAAAGTGTTAAGGAGGCAAGGAATTTCAAAAAGGCATAAGAGACCAAGACCTGGAAACTGCTAGGGATGCGGGAGTTTTGATACAATGATGAGCCCAATTGAGCAGCAGAAGAAGCTGGTGAAACAGTTAGCTGTTGGCCACAAGGTTAGGCATTAGGATCAGAGTTGAGCTTCAGGAGCAAAATGAAGCTAAAAGCAGAGCTAGGAGTGGATGAAGAAATGTACAGACAGGCCGGGCGGTGGTGGCGCACGCCTTTAATCCCAGCACTCGGGAAGCAGAGGCAGGCGAATCTCTGTGAGTTCGAGACCAGCCTGGTCTACAGAGCTAGTTCCAGGACAGGCTCCAAAACCACAGAGAAACCCTGACTTGAAAAACCAAAAAAAAAAAAAAAAAAAAAAAAGAAATGTACAGACAGAGGGAAGGTCCAAATGGACAGACAGCAATTTGAATAGGCTATGTCAAAGGTAGGGTCCAGGCAAAGCTGAAGCTCCTGAGGCAGTTGAAAATTCTCTGCCTGTCTGTCCCCTGATGCACACACGGGGTGGTCAGCTGACAGGTGGGTGGGTGCCATCGCCATAACAGTGCTATTTTCTCACCTCTGGATTGGGTCCAGAGGAGAGAGTCACACATGTCCCTTAATCTGGTGTGTATGAAAAGTTCTTGGGCTTGGTCTTCTGGATATTTTAATATTCATATTTCCCCCTAAAATCTCATATTGCACAGATAAGTTTACAGAGAACAGGAATAAGTCATTTATTGGTCTCTGCCATGTGGGTGGTGCCAGACAGATGGTGCTGTTCACACGTCCACTCAGGTGCAGTCATCCCACACCTTCAAAATAGAGTCAACTGCTGCTCATAAAATGGAACCTCTCTGGGTAAGACACAGTTGGGGGAAAATATAGCTGTTTTATACAATATAGAATATCTTCGGGCAGGGAACAGCCTTCTCCCCACATAATCCTTACATTTTGGGCTGGGGACATTGTTTGACTGGTAATACGTTTGCAGTGCAAGCCTGAAGACTTGAGTTCAATTCCCCAGCACATATGTACAGACTGGGTATGGAGGTGTGTATCTGTAACCCCAACACTGGCAAGGAGGGTAGGTGGAGACGGTGCATCCCTGTGGCTTAGCTGGCCAGTCAATCTAGCCAAAATAGCAACCTTTAGGTTCGGTGAAAGATTCTGTATCAAAAAGCATGGGGGGAGCAATGGAAGAAGATACCTGAAGGAGGCAACCTCTGACCTCCATATGCCCAGGGGCAAGTTCAAGTTTGTGCATACACACACACACCCCCACACACACATATACACACACACACACAGACACACACACACACACAGTTGGTGGGGTTTTTGTTTGTTTGTTTATTTGTTTTAACTCTTTGCTGTCTTTGGGGGTTGTCACCTAGCTTCCAAATAAATACACAGAGACTTATTCTTTCTTATGAATGCCTGGCCTTAGCTTGGCTTATTTTTAGCCAGCTTTTCTTAAATTATCTGTCTACTTTTTGCCTCTGGACTTTTACCTTTCTCTTATTCTATATGCCTTTAATTATTTCTTACTCTGTAGCTGACAGTCACTGGCTCCTTTCGTCCTCTTTCCTTTTCCTTCCCTATCTCCTCCCTCTTCGTTTCTTCTTCTATTTATTCTCTCTGCATTCCAGTCCCATCTATTTCTCTCTCCTGCCTAGCTATTGGCCATTCAGTTCTTTATTAGACCAATCAGGTGTTTTAGACAGGCAAAGCAACAGAGTTTTACAGAGTTGAACAAATGCGACATAAAAGAATGCAGTGCATCTTTGTATCACTAAACAAATATTTCACAGCATATACAAGTGTAACACATCTTAAACTAATATTCCATAGCACACACACCCCACACACCTGCATGTGTACCTTCAGAAAATAAAAAAAATAAAAACACAAGCATATTTTGAGGTGGCATATTTTGGTCTCTTAAAACCCCTAGCTACATAATAACTAGTAAGCCATTTTTCTAGGAGAGGGATCACTCAGAACCAGGTGTGGTGATGCATATCCATAATGTCAGCTCCTTGGAGTGGAGGCAGGAGAAATTCTGTGAGTTCGAAGTCAGCCTGGGCTACACAGTGAGTTCCAGGTCAGCCAAACTGACACAGAAAGATTGAAAACAAAACAAACCCAAACCAAAAGAAAAAGAAAAAAAAATCACTAAAAACTGACCAAACAAAAAAGAATAAAAAGAGGAGGGTAAAGAGGAGGTAGAGAAGAAGGAGGAGGAGGGAGAGGAGAAATAATTACTCAAGCATTTTATAGGGAAAGCTCCTTTGGCTGCACAGGTTGTATTCTGTCCAAATACAGAGTTGTATGTGTCATTTGAATGCAATGTGATATCTGTCATTGGAGATGGATAGTGTATATTTGAACACTCAAATGTGGAAACTCAAATGGTCCAATTGTAGCATCATTCGTGAGATGAAGGAACACCCAAACTTGGTGGGCTGGAGAGATGGGTCACTGGTTAAGAGCACTTGTTCCTTTTGTTTAGTTTTGTTTTGAGACAGGGTGTGTTTGTATAACAGCCCTGGCTGTCCTGGAACTTGCTTTGTTGACCAGGTTAGCCTTGAACTCATAGAGATCTACTTGCCTCTCTGTCTGTCTGTCTGTCTGTCTATCTGTCTGTCTCTCTCTCCCTCCCAAGTGTTGCAATATAAGTCGTAAACCACCATGCCCAGTTTGCACTTGTTCCTTCAGAGGGCCTGGATTAGATTTCTAGAAACCACATGTTGGTTCACAGCCATAGTCTATATCTCCAATTCCAGGGGATTGGATGTGCTCTTCTGACCTCCCTGGACACCAGGCACACATGTAGTGCACAGACATACATGTGAGCAAAACACTTATAAACATAAAATAAAATAGACAAACCTAAAGCATTACCCTATTTAAGATAAGGGTTAGTTCTAGCATATTTATAATTTCCTTTTTTTGTGTGTTTGTAATTGAATACTAGTGATCATCCATGGATAAATTTTTCCATTGGTCTTGGTCTTATCTCCTGTTTCATTCATCTCAGCGTCATTAGCAACAATGTAATCAACCGGGCCTCTAGCTGACACTGTGTCAAACCTGTGGTGTATTTGTAACGCTGATAACATCTTGTTTGGTTTTTGAGACAGGTTTTGGTTATGTAGCTAGCACTGGCTTTGGAGTGGTGTTCCTTTGCTTCAGCTCTTCAAATTCTGGGATTACAGGCCTGTGCCGCCACGCCTATATCAATACAGCTGCACGGGGACCATTCAAACCATAACAACAGCCATGCCAGTTTGTTTAGCAATGTTCATGGCTGTTTGTGTGACCCAGTGATGACAGACTATCTACGGTAGCCAGTTACTGGTCCACAGAGCCGGAGGTGTTTACTGGTCCACAGAGCCGGAGGTGTTTACTACTTGTCCCTTTACATAAAGGGTCACGAAGCTCTGTGGGAAACTAAGCAATCACACTCACTCGTGACTTGGTATGCTCTCCCCTTTCCCACGATAGCAAAGCCCGTTTCTCCTTTAAAACGCTTTCTCTCCAGTCCTTATGTAATTATCCCACCCGGGCACATAATTTCCTTCACTATTTCTCAGCTCAACAGGACTGCAATTAAGTAGTACTCTATGTGTGTATGTGTGTGTGTGTGTGTGTGTGTGCGTGTGTGTGTTGTTGAGTATTAAACCTTTGCTCAACTATGCAAGCATTGAGCTGTGGCCTTAGCTTCAACTTGGAATTTTTTACATCAAAAATAATCTTAAATGTGTGCTTACTAAACTAGGCATGGTGGCACATGCTTTAATCCCAGCATTCAGGAGGCAGAGACAGGTAGATCTCTGAGAGTTCAAGGCCAGTCAAAAACAAAACAAAACAAAATCAAACAAACAAAAAAGCATGCTTACTGTCTGCTCTATTTCATCATGAAGACCCAAAGGTTGGCCCTTCAGCGTCCTGTATTTCTTTGTATGCACTGAGCAGTGCTCATGTTTTTAAGTCAGGAAGACCTGAGTCTTCACTTTGACCCTATCCCTCCCTAGGTGAACAAGTGCCATGAATTTCTTGAATCTTGTCATCTGCCGAGTACATTTGTTATGAGGATTAGAGAGATGGTGTGTGTTCGCTTCCAAGACCCAGAAAGCGCTCTCTGACAGCATCAGTCACCAGGGTCCAACCTCTTTCCTTGGAATATGACCGACATTACTGGCCCTTAACAAACACATGGCGAGGCAGTGTAACTAAAACAAAACACTCAGTTGGGAGAAATAAAACTGCATGGCTGGGGGAGGGGGCTGTCTGACTAGCTGCAGTGGCTAAGGCCTCAATGAGACGCTAGACTAATGAGACTTTGAAAAAATTAAACAGACACACTTGACTATTTAGGGAGCCGAGCACTGCCCAGGCTTCTGCAAGACAGAAGATCATGCCTATTCCATTTTTATCTAGGTTCAAGGAGGAGAGCAATGCAGACCTGAGCTACGCTCCTGCTTCTCCATAATGTCTCCTTTCTCTCCTAGGATGGTTGCGTCAGCAAGTCACATAAAGAGTACTGCGCGTGGAATGTTTGACTGCGGCTCTCCGGGGAAATAAATTTCTAAGTGCAGCAATCAGAAATTAATAACATTCTGGGGGAAGTTGTTTTGACAACATCTGGAGATGTAGCCGGGTGCAGTCTTCACCACCTTGGGTTACCCTCCCTGTTCACTTGGCATGTAGCAGGCATGGGTCCACTGGGCAAACAACACAGCCTCTTCTTTCTCCTGCAGTCTGCGGTAGCTGGAGGTCTCAAACAGCAGTGACTTGGGGCGCTCTGGGGGCTCCGACATGAAGGCATCTGCTCTTTCTGTCAGGGTTGGTTTGATGTTGGAAAGTGAGAGAGAGAGAGAGAGAGAGAGAGAGAGAGAGAGCGAGAGCAAACGTCTTTAATTTTCGGTTTAGATATTCATTGAATCAAGACAAATAATCTTGACTCGTGTATTAAAAGTTTAGCGAAAGCCAGGCCGTGGTGATGCACGCTTTGATCCCCACCTGAGGAGGCAGAGGCAGGTGGATCTCTGTTGAGTTAGAGGCTAGCCTGGTCTACAGAGTGAGTTCCAGAACAGCCAGAGCTGTTATACAGAGAAACCCTGTTGGGGGTGGGTGGGTAAAAAGATAGAGCAAAATGTTACTCAAAACACCATGATTGAGGGTAGCAAAAAAGGAGCTGGGAAGGGACAATAGAAGGGAGAGATCAATTGTCTGTGGCTATTATTGTTTATAGCTTGCTATTATCTGGGTGCACATGCAGGCAGTATATAGACATTAAGGGAGACATAAGAGATGAAGAGGAGCATCTCCTCCTCCAGAGTAAGCCTTCGAGAAGATGGCAGTTCCTGTAACAGCCATATGTGACAGGACAGACATATGCTTCTTTATTCCTTCTTACTTACAAATTTAGACAAAGTGACCTGATTTCTATTTTCCACTGATGATATATGCTTTTAAATTTCAAATCAGGCTTTCCCCCTTTCTTATATAAGACCACATGGAAGGAAATTGTGTTTGTTTGGTTCGCTGTAGCAAATAACATGTAAAGTTTGTCCTTCTGGATTTGACATGCTACTCAGAGGCAGAGAGGGCTTGTCTTGCGTGCTCAAGGCATGGACTTCAGTTCCCAGCACTGAAGAGGAAGAGGAAAAAGAAAAGAGAAAGGGAGCAAGCAGCCTAGCCGACTTCCTAGCTTAGCATGTTGCTAAGTATCTATGCTCTTAGCACATAAATACATACCCAGTGCTAATACTTAGAAATAGGGAGTTATATAGGGGCTTAGATATGGAAAGACCCAGAGTGAAAATATATGTATCTAGATATTTCATTTGAAAATTACTTTGTGTGTATGGGTGTTTTCCCTGCATGTATGTTTATGTACCATGTGCCTGCAATGCCCTTAAAGGCTAAAAATGAGAGTCTGATCTCCTGGAACTGTAGTTATAGATGTTTCTACAATGTGGGTACTGGGGATTGAACCTGGGTCCCTGAAAGAGCAGCCAGTGCTCTTAACGACCAGTGCTCTTAACCACTAAGCCATCACTCTGTCTCTCTCTCTAGAATATTTTATTTTATATTTGAAACAAGGTTTCTCTGTGTAGCTGTGGCTGTTCTGGAACTCGCTCTGTAGACCAGGCTGGCCTTGAACTTAGAGATCTGCCCGCCTCTGCTGGAATTAAAGGAGTGAGCTACCAGTGACCCATGAATTTTTACTTGATTATAATACACTCCTATACATGGAAATCTTAGGGTAGCTCAAAACAGCTATGTTTTTTTAAAATACAACCAACACATAAATATATATCTAAACTTCAAAATTAGAAGCTAAGATAATCCTATTATAACGAACTGCAGAGTACTAACTTGGAAAGACAACCAAAAAAGAACAGGAATCTCAACACGCTTTAAGGAGTGAAGAATTCTCCCCTATGCCTCCTTCTGTGTTAGAGAAGTGATTCTAGACTGCTGAATGTGATAAGAAGAAACAGTTCCTGAACTGCGTGCTACGCAGCTGCTACGTTCACTCACTGTAGAAAATGGAAGGCCAGTGTCAATCCCACCGGTGGAGAATAAGACCACTACCGCAGTTCAAAGTCAAGTTTGAAGCAAGTTTTAATTAAAAACTTGCCAGGTGGATGGACTCTCTGGCCAGGTTCATCTCTGATTTCCCAGAAAATGGCCCCCAATCACAGTTTGCGGGGGCTTATTTTCCATCGGGTCCAATCGAGGGCAAGCATACATGATGATATATTTCCTGCCAATGAACTTCCACCCACTTGTGATCCAGCACATCCGGTGCAGGTGGGTCAAACAACTTGTTCAGGGGAGTGAAAACATGTGACCTGTTATCTCACCTAAACAACAGCCTCCAGCGTTTTAGGAACTGTCTGTCCTGGGGCAAGGGGCTTGCAAGTTAGAGGCATTTGTTTGATCTCTTAGGCCTGGTAATTAAGACTTAAAACATAACTGTCTCTCACACCTGAGAGACTCTTGTCTCCACAAAGCTTATAATTTAAACTGTGTGGTAATGGTTAAGAAAGCTGGCTTAGGGGGCTGGAGAGATGGCTCAGCGGTTAAGAGCATTGCCTGCTCTTCCAAAGGTCCTGAGTTCAATTCCCAGCAACCACATGGTGGCTTACAACCATCTGTAATGAGGTCTGGTGCCCTCTTCTGGCCTGCAGGCATACACACAGACAGAATATTGTATACATAATAAGTAAATAAATGTTAAAAAAAAAAGAAAGAAAGAAAGCTGGCTTAATGGACTTGCATTCCACCTCTTTCTTTCAGGAGCTGAACTGAATCCTCACACACTATTTCCTCCTCTGTGAACCACCACTCACAGTAGCTCCTCCACCCAAGGGCTGAGAGCCTTTCAGTTCTGTGAGCCAAGCTCTCTCTTGTCTCGGCCACAGCACACGTTCCTGCTATCTGAATAAAATCCTTCAAGTTTGACTTTCATGCCACTTCCTCAGAGAGTTTTGTTTCAGATAATATGGATTCTGTATCAACAAAAGATCTACTAAACGGCTACATACATGAGGCTGTATTATAAATAACCCAGTCTAAGATTTAGGGTCAGCATTTTTTTCTCTATAAAAGGTCAGGCAGTATACATTCTTCAGCGTTTGAAGGGGCCGTGTTACAATAAAACTTTATTAGAGGATATTTAAATAGGTATTTACATATATCCTCCAATTTACATACATCCTAAGGGTCTTGACTGGAGGGATGAGGCCCCTGCTCTATGGCTGGTTGACGTCTGAAGTCTGAGGATGGCAGTTAGGTAGGGAACCGATAGAAACCTCAAACCTATATAGAAAAGCGACTTCGGAAACTGGCGGAGACTGGGGCGGGGGCAAGGGGCGCGGCCGGGCCTGGCGGGGCGGGGCGCGGAGGGGGCGGGGTGGCGGCTCAGCGTCGTCGTCGTCGTCCCCGCCTCCTCCCCAGGGGCCGCGACGGAGCCTCGGCGGCGGCGCTCAGTGCCCGAGAAGAGCGTGCCAGCGCTAGCAGCGGCCATCCCGACGCCGCGGCGCGTACCTCTCGGCTTCCCGGCGACCCTCGGCCGCAGCGTCCGCGCCCCTTCAGCTCGCTCGTTCGCGCTCCTTCCCTGAGGCCCGCTGCGCCATGGCCTTGGCGTTGGCAGCGCTGGCAGCCGTGGAGCCGGCCTGCGGCACCGGGTACCAGCAGGTGAGCGGCCCTGGGCCCGCCCCGCCCTCCGCCGGCCACTCGACGCCGGGGCTTTACAGGCCGCGCCGGGCCTGGGCCGGACCACGGGGCCTGGGCCTGTCGCGGCTCGGGCCAGCCGGGCGGGGACCTCGTTAACCCTGGTTCCTAGGTCGGGCGGGTCCCGGAGGTCGAACTCGTGGCGCCCTAGGGGCTCCGACCTGGAGGCAGCCGTCCTTCCTTCTCTCAGCGTTGGTTTGATGTCATTGGAAAATCGGGGGGAGGGGATTTTCTTTTCTATTTTTTTTTTTAAGTCAAAAAGGTAAAGGAAATGGGTTTAGAAGCAAAGATCGCAATCGCCTGTGCTACCGCCGGCGGCTGTCCGCAGCGAGGTGCGATTACTCAGGGTTTCAGAGCCTCGCTTCTGTCCAAACCCATCCCCCTCGTTCCCTTTAAGACTCGAGTCAAAAAAAAATGAAGCGAGAGGCGAACCCGCAGCTTTTAATCGATTTGGAAGAGGCGATGTTTGGCTGGAGAGAGGCCCCAAAATGTAGGGCTACCGTGAGGCTGCAGGGCGTGTGCCCGGGTGTATTTTGCACGCTTGGAAATGACGTTTAAAGAGATTTAATAGCATATCTAGGGAGGAAATGTATCCAGATGATTGGATTATTATCTGCTGTGTGAATCTGTAAATTGAGGCCCTAGGGAGAAGAGATTTTTTTCCCCTACCGGCCTGTGGGTAGGTTTCCTCGGGAAATTAGAGACTTTTGGGGGGGGGGGGGATGGGATAATAATCTAAACCTCGTAATTGTGGGAGGTGAGCCAGAGAGTTGTTGACTGAACTGCTTCTGTTTTGTCAAATTTCAAATGTTTTCAGTATAATTTGCATACGAAAACGTCAGTCCTGCTTTTTCCGACATAAAATGGCAGTGATTTAACTGTTCTACGTTTACTACGTTGTAGAAATAAAACCAGTACGATTAAAGCGTGTTGCAGATTAACCCTGGCGCAGTCGGCTACTGGTTTGTTTTGCTGTCTTCAGCGGTGTGTTGTAATCCGCCCTTCTTCCCGCCCCCGCCCGGACTCCTGAAATGACTAGTTAAGGATTTAGCCTCTTGGTTTCATAAACACCCCAAGTTGTGGCCCCGCAGTCTGTCTTTATATCTTCTCTGCCTTTATTCTGTGACCTTGGATGAGAATCCAGTGCTTTCCTGTTTTAATAAATTCCAATCACAGGCTTTTATCAACCTGTTTACAAATCCCCTGAACCTTAAGAGTGTCTATCTTTCCATCCCGACTTGGATAGGCAAACAAGCAGAAGAACTGTGGATTTTCTTTGTACTGCCATCTTACTGAGCTACGGGGTAATGCTTGTTTACGGCTAGAACATAGAAAATTTGTTAGAGTGCTAAATAGTTTTTGTTGGCGTCTGTGTTTAGGAACTTTTTGATTATGCAGAATTTAGGTATGTCAGAGATGGGTCATCTTTATATCATTACTCTAAAAGTAATGATTTTGCTGGGCGTGGTGGCTCCTGTCCCTAACCTGGCACTTGGGAGGCCGAGGCAGGAAAATAAGAAGTTTAAGGACTGCCAGATTAGTTGCAAGCAGCCTGAGGTACAGGAAGATCCTGCTTCAACAACAGCAAAATAAATTTGAAGAAATTTCAAGAAATAATCTTCAATAAAACTTGAAAAAATCCTCCTAGAAAAAATTGTAAAATTTGAAAGCAAAGGTCGAGGCAGAACCAAATCCGTCCCCATGGATAAGCAAAGTTTACGAATGGGTTGGTATTTCTGTGGATTGGAGCTGAGTAGACGTGAAAAAGTGTGCTCAGTGTGCATGTGTGCAGATCTGTGCCAGGCACGGCGGACTCCATTTAAATCCGTCTTCATTGAACCCTGACAACGCCTTGATGACTCAAGGTTTGTTCTCATTTTATAGATGACATTTTATAGAAGTCAGGTCTCTTAGGGTCTCAGTGACATGCTCAAGTCAACAAAGCTGTCAGATTGTGATTATAAGAGAATTTATGTACTTACCTACATAAAAGGCTTAAGGCCCAAAACAGGCTGTGTCCATTAGCAGGTACATATGTGTACATCTATATTTTGTACGCATGCATGTCTATACGGGCCATCTTTACATTCATGCAGTTCTGTGGGCTCCTAATCACACTTGGATGTGTCCATAGTCTCAGGCATGTGCATTCATGAATGTTCATATGTTGGTCTTGCATCAGTGTACAAAGGCACACAATTATTAGCAAAATTAGATTTTTTTATCTCATTTTTGTTTTTAATTTTTTTTTTTTGTTTTGTTTTTCGAGACAGGGTTTCTCTGTGGCTTGGAGCCTGTCCTGGAACTAGCTCTGTAGACCAGGCTGGTCTGGAACTCGCCTGCCTCTGCCTCCCGAGTGCTGGGATTAAAGGCATGCGCCACCACCGCCTTAATTTTTTTTTTTAAGTCAGTGCTGAGAGTAGGGCCTACAACCTAAGGCCTTACACTTTCTAGGTAAACCCTACCACTGAACTATACCTCTAGCCTCTCTTATCAACCATTGGGGGGGGGGGGGGGTTGAGACTGGGTTTTTCTGTGTAACATATCAGCTATTTTTAATGCCTGTGTGACATTTAATTGCATGACTGAGCCATAGCTCAACCACCTATTGGTAGTCCCTATTGGGAGCAGTGAGACCCCAGATCCTGAATTTCTTGTAATCCCCTGATCTGAGTGCCTACAGCTGCTCTGAGCACGAGACCTTCAGGAGTTCCTGATGGCAGGAGAGTGGTTTCTGGTGGGTTTGGCCGGGGTGTAGCTATCTCTATTAAATCTGCCCCTGAACACAATAAAGGGGCATTCTTGGGGAATTCAAGGATGACCCGTGTCGCTGTCTCTGTCTGGTCTGTGTGTGTCTGTGTATTTTAACCTCCAGCTCCCTTGTCCGAAACTCGCAAACTGGGTGCCAGCGCACAGAGCGCAGACACAGGGGGCACTAAGAATATTTTTAATTTTTTTCATTCATTGAAGTTTGTTTTCCACACACATGTAACTGTCCTTTATAGTGTGATCAGAGACTATACATATTTAAAAGGCTTTTGAATTATGGAATGCTGGTGAATTGTCCAGGCCACTTGATAGGAACATGGCTCCTCTTTAGACTGTCACAAAAGACTGTTCCGACTTCTTTTGATCTGGTTCATATGAGATGGTCTTCCAGCTAAGTGACTGTAATGGAAAGCGTTATGATTCATTCAGAAATGCTAACACTGCTGGCTTCCTTTGCTCTTACAAGATTTTATGAGTGTGTGCACATTTATGCACAACTTGAACTTAGGATGGACCCAGTTTCCTTGTAGTATGATTTCTCCCCCCACCCCCATTTTTACAGTTTTAAAACTGAGACTGTATCCAAATAGATGGAGCAGTGTTTCTGAAAGGTTTAACTGGGCTCATGCCCAGCTGTGGGTAGCTCAAAGAAGACATTAGTTGCATTTTCCTTACTGCAATAGATCTTTGCCTTTATTTCATGAATTTTGCTACCTCATGCCAGATATTTTAAGATATTTGGACTTGAGCTGGGAGGTGGTGGTGCATGCCTGTGATCCGAGTGCTCAGGAGATAGAGGCAGGAGGATTTCTGAGTTAGAGGCCAGTTTGGTCTACAGGGCAAGTTCCAGATGGTTACACAGAGAAGGTTAAGAGCATTGCCTGCTTTTCCAGAGGTCCTGAGTAAAATAAACAAAATATACCACACTAATTTTTCATCCCTTTGCCTCTTGGTGCTAGGGATTGAACCTAGAGCTTTGTACGTGGTAACTACGTGCCCTGCCCCAGAACACCGCCCACCTGAGCATTTCTAAGTACAGAATCTACCCGCATTAAGTGTATTCATGTGTATGAAACCAACCCTGTGTCCAGTTACCATTAAACAATGTCCACCTTGCTTATTCCTGCCTGTGTCAACTAGATACCAGTGTAAATGCAACCAATTATTTATCTTTTTGTACTTGTCTTTTCATGTGACATGTCATCAGCTATGTATTTATCCCTTTGTAACTGTCTTTTTTCATGTGTCATGTTGCTACGGTTCATCCATATAGTAACTGTCAGAATTCCTTCCTTCCTTCCTTCCTTCCTTCCGTCCTTTTTTTGTAGAATTTTTCTTTTTTTAAAAAAAATATTTATTCATGTATTTTACACCAGCATCCTCTGTCTTTATGCATATTAGAAGAAGGAATCTGATCCTACTACAGATGGTTGTGAGCCATCATATGATTGCTGGGAATTAAACTCAGGACCTCTGGAAAAACCAATCAAGTGCTCTTAACTGCTGAGCCATCATCTTTCAGCCCCCTTAGGTAGAATTTATTAGCTGACAAGGTTTTATTTATTCATTTGTTTGTTTGTTTAATGTGCATTGGTGTTTTTGCCATTGGTGTCAGGTCCCCTGGAACTGAAATTATAGACAGTTGTGAGCTGCCATGTGGGTGTTGGGAATTGAACCTGGGTCCTCTGGAAGAGCAGTCAGTGCTCTTAACCACTGAGCATCTCTCCAGCCTCAGAATTTCTTTCTTAAGGCTGAACAATATTTTGTTTTATGTTTGTCTATACTTTCTTGTTTGTTTGTTGGTTTTGGGATGGGGTCTCATATCAAGGCCTGACCTCCTCCCACCCCTCAACCCCCCTTCTCTGAGGCTCACCTTGAACTCCTTATCTTCCTGCTTATCTCCCAAGAGCTGGGATTACAGGCCGATGGCACCAGGCCTACCTGTGCTACGTTTTTAAAAATAAATTCCTTTACTGGTGGACATTTGGTCTTTGTGCGTAATGCACTGAGAACATGGGTGTGTGCGTACCTCTTGGTCTTCACTTTTGAGTTTTATGAGTAAATACCCAGAAGTGGAATTTCTGGATGGTTTGGCAATTCTATTTTAAGTTTTCTTAGAACTACTATTCTGTTACCCATAGCAGCCACACCATCTTGAATTGTTGCCAGCATTTTACAGAGATTACAGTTTCTCCATATTCTCAACAACAGTTTCTAATTTTTCTTTTTTCTTTTCTTTTTCTTTTTTTTTTTTTTTTTTTTTTTTAGTGCTAAGGATGGAAGCTAGGCTTTTGTTCATGGCTGGCAGTCACTATCCTCTTGAGCCATACACTAGTGAAGTAATATGGGGCGGCAGGGCTGCGTCCCCCACACCCGGCCGCCCACATGGCTAGCTTATGCCCCGAAATAATTACACGGACACGGTATTCCTCCAAACACTGCCTGGCCCATTCTCTTCTAGGCTAATTCTCACATATTAATTTAGCCCACCTCTAATCATCTGTATGTAGCACCCCAAGGTGCGCTTACCGGGGAGATTCCAGCCTAGTCCATCCTGGGTCGGAGCTTCATCCCGGGAGCGGGGCATGGCGTCTCTCTCTGAGGCGTCTGCTCCCGAGAGAGCTGTGGAGTCTCTGAGCTCACTTCCTCTTCCTCCGAGCATTTTGTTCTGTTTACTCCTCCCACCTATCCTCTAACCAATAAAATGGGCCAGGGCAGTGCCTTTATTAGCCAATGACCTTCCTCCATCATTTCCCCTTTTTCGGTTTAAACAAAAAAAAAAGGCTTTAACATAGCAAAATTACATATAACAAAACAGTTATCAAGTAAAAGTTACAATAATCTTTATCATAACTAAGGAAAACTATAACTATAACTAACTATTCTTAACTCCATCAAAGACTCCAGAAAGATATATTACCTAAGTAAACAAGAACTAAGAAACTTAGTTCTAGAAATGACAAAGACATCTCGCTGCCTGGACAGTCACCCAACGTTCTTTTGTACCGTTGGGGCATCCATCTTCAGCCTTCAGGCCCATGGTATCCAGCAGACATTTCCATAAAGCAGGAAAATTCAAAGTCAGTTCAGTCACTATCTGTTGTGTCCTGCAGAATGTCTCGCAGACTCTTTCATGAATCAGGAACCCCGAAAGATCATCTCACCTTAGGCAAGTTCAGTAGTCCTCTCTCTGCGGGTTCTCTGTGTCCATTTTATGCAATAGTCCAGGCAAGAACAGTTTCTTGCCCAAATGGCTATCAAACTCCATAAGGATCCTCTTCGATGCCCATCTTCCTCTTGAAGTACATTGTTGCTGCCAGGAGCAGAGTGTCTCATTGTCATGAAAAGTCCTAAGTTATTAAAACATTTAAAATGCCATATTCTATAATCTTTGAAAGATATGAAGAATGCCTATCTAAGATATATCTATGCACATCTAGAAAATCTTAACTAACATGACTACAAACTTGACTATTATTTATGATTATCCATCAACAACCTATATTTACTAATTATACATTACATTTTAATAATGAACTACACAATCACAACACCTTAATCAATATCAGAAATACATATACATATAACAAAATTGACCTTAAATCTCTATCAATAAAGCAAAATCTATACTAATGCAAATTATTCATACCTATATCATATCCCCCTTTAAATGTAAAAGAACGTTTATAAACCATATTTGGGAACATGGGCGCAGTTATTTCTCTCCAAACTGCTTCCTGCTGAATGGGGGCGTCGTTAATTAGGTCTTTCATGGTATAACCTGTGTGCTAGTTTCATCTCAGTTGGCAGTTGAGCGAAGCAATTTTCTGAAGGCGTGCACAGGAACCATTCAGGAGGACGTGGTCCATCATACCAAATCGGAATAGAAGAAATGAACAGCGTCTCATCCTCTGTGAAAACAAAATAAGAAACTCCTTTCCAAAGTATCATATCCTTAGATCCAAATTCAAGATATCTATGTTGGATTAGTTCAGCAGCATTTATAAACAAATATCTTTTAGCATCTGTTGCTCCTTCCTCAGCATTTAAATAATTCAAAGAGAGCATAATAGCATACAGTATCAAGATTCTCTGTGTATTTTCCATCTTTGTACAGCTTTGTTTTAACCTCTATTTCGTTTATTTTTACTTTTAACTTTTTGCTTTTTGAGACAGGTTCTCTGTATCTTTGACCTGAAGTAACTCTGTAAACCAGGCTTTGAACTCTCAGAGATCCGCCCGTCTCTGCCTCCCAGGCATTCAGGATTAAAGGTGTACACTACTACACCTTGAACTCACAGAGATCTGTTTGTCTCTGCCTTCTAGGCACTGGGATTAAAGGCGTGTGCTACCACACACAACAACTCTCTTCCTTTTTTTGTTTTTTACTTTAAGAACTTCAACTTTTAGTCTGCATATATTTTTAACACACTTTAAACCATTCACAAATTTTCTCTGTCTTTGAATCTCTCTTTACTGTATATCTCTCTTTTTCTGACCACATGAATCTTTAATTTACCAAGCTATCTCAGTAGGACTAAAGGCGTGGCTTTGTCAGCTAGATCCAGTCCATTCCTTAGCTTTCCAGCCTCATGGCTGAGGTACTGGCTGTAGTCATGTTTACTGCCACAACTGTATGGCATTTCAAGGTTCCTGCCAGCAAGTGAGCTACAACAGACAACACTCAAGTCCTCTCTCGGTAGCCGGCCCTCCCGCCTCAGTCAGAGTTTGCCCTGGCAGGACGGCCCAGAAAGGCAGCATTTTTAAATGGCGCAGCTTTTTTCCTGTTATGGCTGAAAACCGAAAAGCATGTGTTCAGCTTTTGGTCAACACCGTTTAAGTGTTTCGTGGCAGGACCTCTTAATGAGCTGCAGGCTTTGCAGCTAAAGCTGAGTCAGGAAGCCTCTCTTAGATGAGGTGCTTGCTTGCCTCTAGCAAGCAGAGTAGAACCGAGAAATTGCTGCTACCAAGAAACCAGGCACAATGCTTTCATTTTGTTCTAGAATTACTTCCCAAGCTGTCTCAGGCTTTATGTGGAAGCAGTTGTCCACGTGGGCGCCATATGAAGTAATATGGGGCGGCAGGGCTGCGTCCCCCACACCCGGCCGCCCACATGGCTAGCTTATGCCCCGAAATAATTACACGGACACGGTATTCCTCCAAACACTGCCTGGCCCATTCTCTTCTAGGCTAATTCTCACATATTAATTTAGCCCACCTCTAATCATCTGTATGTAGCACCCCAAGGTGCGCTTACCGGGGAGATTCCAGCCTAGTCCATCCTGGGTTGGAGCTTCATCCTGGGAGCTGGGCATGGCGTCTCTCTCTGAGGAGTCTGCTCCCGAGAGAGCTGTGGAGTCTCTGAGCTCTCTTCCTCTTCCTCCGAGCATTTTGTTCTGTTTACTCCTCCCACCTATCCTCTAACCAATAAAATGGGCCAGGGCAGTGCCTTTATTAGCCAATGACCTTCCTCCATCACACTAGCCTTATTCTGATTTCTTTTTCATTGCATTGACTGTATATTGTCTTTGGAAAAATGGCTATTGTAATTGTTACTTGAATCAGGCTAGCCTAGAATTTCCTATGTGTGTAGGTTGATTTAACTTTGAATTTACAGAGCTGTGACTGCCTCTGCCACCTATAGGGATTAAAGGTGTTTACCACCACACCTGGCCTGTACTTATTATTATATTTTTAGATTTATTTACTTTATGTGTATTGGTATTTTACCTACATGTATATCTGTGTGAGGGTGTCAGATGCCCAGGAACTGGAGTTAAAGACAGTTGTGAGCTGTCATGTGGGTACTGGGAATTGAACCCAGGTCCTCTGGAAGAACACCTAGTGATCTAAACTGCTGAACCTTCTCTGCAGTTCCCTGTAACTATTTCTTAATGGTATTTGTTTTTTCAGCCTTTGTTTGTTTTGAGACAGGGTCTCAGTAAGTAGTCCTGACTGTCCTAGAACTTGCTGTGTAGACCAGACTGGCCTTGGACTCAAACAGACAGATCTGCCTGCCTCTGCCTCCTGAGTGCTGGGATTAAAAGGAGTTTATCACTATCCCTGGTTCAACTTTTTATTAGTATTTCAAATACATACAAAGTAGAATAGTATGATAAGTGTTATGGAAGCCATCACCTGTACTCAGTAAATAACTATCAGTAGCCAGTCTTATTTATATTCCTGGATCAGAAGTTTTTATTTTGCATCATATAATTTCTCTTTTGTCAATACTTTTATATTTTTATGTTTGGAGAAAATAGCTCTTATACTGTAGCTCAGGCTGACCTAGTACTCACAGTATAGCTCAGACTAGCCTTGAACTTACAATAATCCTCCTGCCTTAGTCTCCAAAGTGCTAGGGTTACAGACATATACCACTATGCCTGGCTGTAAATCCTATAATTTCATTTACAAATATGTTTTATGTGAAATAGAGAAAAGTGATGTTTCAAGTGGATATTGTCACCTGAGGTTAGTATCATAAGAGCTTTAAAAAAAACTTTTATTGTGTTTTTTATTTGTGGGTGTGGATAGAAGATCTGATTTTCTCCTCCGGTGCAGCTCCTGGAGATGGAATTCAGGTTGTCAGGCTTGGTGACTAGTGCCTTTTACATGCCCAGCTATCTTGCCAGCCTTTAGAGCTCTCTTGGAATCTGTTAGAAGTATGGAAATAGGATTTGTAAATGTCGGGAAGCACAGAACTGTGACTGTCCTTTGTTTTTTTTTTTTTTTTTTTTTTTTTTTTGATTTTTCGAGACAGGGTTTCTCCGTAGCTTTTGGTTCCTGTCCTGGAACTAGCTCTTGTAGACCAGGCTGGCCTCGAACTCCCAGAGATCCGCCTGCCTCTGCCTCCCGAGTGCTGGGATTAAAGGCGTGCGCCACCACCGCCCGGCTTGTCCTTTGTTTTTGAATTGGCTCACTCTTGGCAAGCCTTGTTCTCTGTGTCATTTTTTTTGTGGCACTGGTAGATTCTTGATCCATTCTTGCTTTCTGGCTGGCTCCACTGGTCATCACTTGTTAGGGGAGATTTATTGGCTTCATCACTCTGTGCTCTGTAAACAGAACAGAACTTCCTGGTTTGGGCAGAAACCAAGACTTAATTGGCTACCTTAGGGAATCCTGTTCTAAGGACTGGTCACCACTGGTCCTGTGCATACATGTTTATTCCAAACATCAGTTATAATACACTGTACTACGTTAAGTTATAAAAGTAAATATTACCACAAGAATAACTTTGTTGTTTTGTTTTGTTTTCGATTGGGTTTTATTGTGTAGCACAGACTGGCTTTGAACTTGGGACCCTTGCGCTTCAGCCTTCACAGTGCTGGGGTGACAAAGGCTTTAAAATAAATCCTTAAATTTCTTTATTTTTATTTATTTTTTAAAAAATATTTATTTATTATATATACAATATTCTGTCTGTGTGTATGCCTGCAGGCCAGAAGAGGTCCATTACAGATGGTTGTGAGCCACCATATGGTTGCTGGGAATTGAACTCAGTACCTTTGGAAGAGTAGGCAATGCTCTTAACCTCTGAGCCATCTCTCCAGCCCAAATTTCTTTATTTTGATATTATTATTATTATTTTTTTTTTTTTTTTTTTTTTTTTTGGTTTTTCGAGACAGGGTTTCTCTGTAGCTTTGGAGCCTGTCCTGGAACTAGCTCTTGTAGACCAGGCTGGCCTCGAACTCACAAAGATCCACCTGCCTCTGCCTCCCGAGTGCTGGGATTAAAGGCGTGCGCCACCACCGCCCGGCTTGATATTATTTTTGGATAAGTACAATTGCTTAGTGAGAACCATATTCTTGTAGAGGGCCATACCTATTTTAGATAAAGAAGTTTAATTGCAGATTAATGTTGAAAATAAGATCAAAGATATTTCCCCCCTTGTTATTATTGCCAATAAGCTAGACAAGTGGTCAACATTTATCAGATTTATTGTGCTCTGCAAACATTTTAGTTAGTCGCCTCTGGTGGCTGCCAGGTAGAGGCACAGTTTCTATTATCAGTTTCAAGTGTAGTGTTACAACAAGTGTGCTATTAGCCAGTACACCCTGCCTGTAAATTAGGCTCTCACTCTGTTTTCTGAGTCCATAATTAATTAATTAATTTATTTCTTTTCTTTTTTGTGTGTGTGTGTTTTGATTGTTTATTGAAACAGGGTCTCCTCTCTGCGGTCCTGGCTGTCCTGGAACCTAGTAGATAGACAAGGCTGGCTTCTGACTCCTAGAATCTGTCTGTTTCTGGAGTGCTGGGATTAAAGGTGTGCACCACACTGTGTGTTGATTTCTTATTCCACCAACAGTTTGGAAGTATGGCTCAGTCAGAGTGCCTGTAGCCTGAGGACCCGAGTTCTGATTGCCAGCACCCACATAAGGTGCAGGCTGTATGCAGTATGTGTGCACATACATGCTTTAACTTAAGAGTTGGGTGTGGAGACAGGAGGATGCCTAGGACTTCCTGGCCAATCAGTCAGGTTCAGTGAGAGATGTTGTCTCAGAAAGTAAAATTACAGATGGAAAACGAGAGGGGAAGATACCCTCAATCCACTTTTAGCCTCTGCACATGACACCTGACTGAGCACATGTGCTCATAGACACGCACATACAACAAATGGTACTGTCAGCGTGCCTTGCTCCATGGCTGAAGTCTGTGTCCGGCTCTCTCCTGTAAAAGGCGCTCTCCCCTCTTGCGTGCTGGACTGTGTGAGAATGGTGGCACTCGCAGACTAAGTGGAAGGAAGGGGTGGAACTAACAGTTGCCAGCAGAGTATTGGCATACATTATTTGCCATTTTTATATGTGTAACATTGATTTCTTCTCTATTAGCTTAATTAGTCATTTATATCTGTATGAACTCATATTTATAATTATTTGGGACTATAATTCCAGTACCACTGTGTAGTGCTGTCTTTGGCAATTGGGAAACTCTCAGTTGGTCCTGTGCCCTGTATCTGGTTCCCTTTGGGACACCTACATCTTTGCTTTGTTTTAGAGCACTTTCTTTTTGGACCAGTCTTATCTAGTGTATTTTTTTCAGACGATTTTAGAATGATTCATGTCCCCCAAAGGAAGCCTTCCTTCCTTTCCTTGGAGAATGATACCAGAAACCAGGTCTGTGTTCTTGTCGTGGGTGTTGTTAGTTGTAGGCCTTCTAAGGTGGCAAAACCCAGGAATGCCTGTCTGTGTTGTGTACTTGTTTCTTTAAATGCTGCATGTATACTTTGTTACTCAGTTACACCCTCAGCCTCATAAACAATATTTGTATAAATAATTACCCAAAGCCAGGTTCACACAGTGTCTCCAACTTTAATTCAAGCATGGGGATCACACTAATTTATTCTCCTAATCTATGAACTCCCATTTCAGCAGTGAAAATTTTGACTTCTACCATATAGCATCTGTTTATATAATTCTTCAGTTTTAGTATACATATATAAAGTGGTACCAGAATTATTAACTCATATGCATATGGGAAACATTCTCCAGAAGTCAGGACACATACACAGTTGTCAACGACTAGATTCTAGAATTAAATGGCACCTTTGCTCTCTTATGAGAAATGGTTTCCTACAGTTTTGTTATTGTTGTTTGTTTTCTGAGACAGGGTTATTTCGTGTTGCCCTACCTGGGGAACCCAGGGCTTTGTGCATTCCAAGGAATTAGAAGATACACAACAGAGAGCCTGCATTTGGTGTTCCTTAATGTGAAACTAAGAAATGCTGAAGGAATTCAGTTCTGCATAGATATATCTTTATTGTGTGTGTGTGTGTGTGTGTGTGTGCATGTGTGCATCTAAAGGTAAGAAGACAGGCAGATTTGAAGTGGATTCTCTGAGTTCAAGGACAGCCAGGGCTGCATAAAGAAACCCTTTCTTGAAAAAAACAAAACAAAACAAAGCCAGGCCACGGTGGTGCATGCCTTTAATCCTAGCACTAGAGGCAGGTGAATCCCTGTGAGTTCGAGGCTAGCCTGATCTACAAGAGCTAGTTACTGGACAGATGTCTCCCCAAAGCTCCCTCCCTGTCTTATGTTCTCCCGAACATGTTTTTTTTTTTTTTTGTATTGGGGATAGAACCTGTGGCCTTACACATGCTAGGTGAGCCTTCTAAAGGAGACTTGGGTGCTGCGTGTTTTAGCTGTTCCTACAACCTTTCCTTCTTTCTGTTTAAATCTTTTTCAACTCAGCTTATCAGTACCTGGTGTCACCAATTTCTGAGCTTTTGGGTCATGTAAAACAAGTTGCCTACTTTGTGTTCTGATTTAGGATTCAGTCTTTCCTGTGTGCTGAATCAGTCCCCCATGTCAATCTCACTTATAGCTGTCAAGGTTTTGCTACTTTCTGTCTTGTTGCTTGACTTTATAGGTTTTCCTCTTTTTTTGGCTTGTTTTTTTTTTCATGATTTATTTGTTTTTATTTTATGTTCAGTGCTGTTTTGCCTGCATATGTGTATTTGTGAGCTGGAGTCATAGACATAGTTCCTTGGGAATTGAAGCCACATCTCCAGCCCTAATTTGTTTGTTTGTTTGTTTGTTTTGGTTAGGATCTCACTATGTAGCCCTGGTTAGCCTTAAACTCACTGTGTAGACCAGGCTATCATGGAACTTACCTGCCTCTGTCTCCCATGTTCTGATATTAAAGGTGTGTGCACCATGCCTGTTTTTGTTGTTGTTTGCTTGTTTTGTTGTTTCTTTTTTTATGAGCTTATTAAGTATAGAGCAAGCAAGAGTAAAAGAATAAATAGCAAGTGATACAAATAGCAAGACACTGTCAATTGAGGGCTTATAAACATTGACCAGAAATAACTGGGAAAACCAGTTGAGGCAGCCAGCTGGAGTTCCGGATTGAGGGACACCTAGGCAGAGCAGAGTGTTCCCTCCAGTGCTGCTCCCAAGTGAAGGAACAAATAGCAGCAGATAGATAACATCGTCAAATCTGGCACTTACAACACCCAGCAGAAACCTCCATGGGAAATTGAGGCAGTCAGCTGGAATTCCAGACTGAGCTTTTGCTCCATGGATGGATTCCCATGGCGGTTTTATATTTTGGGATAAACCTCTGTTGAAAATGGTTCACCTTTTAGTCGTTCTCAAGTACACAACGTTTCTACTTGAGCTATTTTGCTGTTCCTTTCCTCCTCCTTATAGTTAGCAGGGAGGAGGACCAGCCCATCCCTGGACTCTGAAGGACAGTTTGAGATACACATGCCTGATTCTGAAGGGAAGGGGATCAATCCTTTTCCAGAGCCAGCCTCTCAGTAAGTTCAACCAACACATGATGATTTAACAATGCAATGTACGTCACAACATGGCTGCTGACTTTCAGCCTCTATATCTATCTAATTGTGCTGTCTTGACAATAGAGAGTATTGTATTTAGTAAATATGCCAACTGGTTGTTTTTAGAAGGAAAAACATCTTAGGAATTGCAATATGATAAAAATTACCAAAGTTTTCTTTAGTGTACCAGAAGCATTTATTAGGTACTTATTTGTATTCAGCAGACTATAGTATGTGTTACAGATTGAATAATGGACAGTCAAGGTTTTTTTTATCTTTAAAAAATGTATTTCGTGTGTGTGCCTGGGTGCATGTGTGTAACCATGTTTACACTCTGGAGGTCAGAAGACAGCTTACAGGACTCTGTTCTGTCCTTCCATGTGGGTTCCTGCTATTGAATTTAGGTTCTAAGGCTCTTACTCTCAGAGCCATCCTCATCATCCCCATTCAGTATTGCTTACTTTTAAAGAAAAAAGGCTTAGAGATATATTTCTTGTTTCTGTTTATTAATTTTTGTTGCCATTTCTTTTTAAAATCATTAACTATATAACTACCATCTCTTCCCTTATGCTATTAATTTGATAGACAGGAAAGGAACATACTGTACTTTGTGTGTGTGTGTGTGTGTGTGTGTGAGAGAGAGAGAGAGAGAGAGACAGACAGGTGTTCCTGTTCCTAGGAAGAGTGATAATAAATCAAGCACTTTTGGTTCTATATCCTCGGGCATAGATGTTTTTATTATCTTTTTTTAAGGTTTGTTTCTCAAACAAATTTGCTTTTACACTATATGGTAACAGTGAGCCTCCCATACTCCTTTCCCTTAGTGTCTGTTTGTCTTTAACATATTTCCCATGGACAGTAGTGACAGGGATACTATCCACCTGTAAATCACTCCCGGAGCCATTGTCATTGTCCCTTCCTTGGTTATAGCACTAAGCCATAAGTAGCTAAAATTTCGATTACCTTTTAAAAGAAAGTAAAGAAAGGAAAATTATTGACTAGTGCAAGGAACAGAATACTGCCGCCTTCATTAAATTTTAATAAAAAAAATCGCCAGCGGGATTCGAACGGTGGTCCCTGATAAACCTAGGGGAGAGGAATGGAGGGTACAAGAGACACAAGAAATGACGGTAAGACAGTATTTCTTTTTTTTTTTAATTTATTTATTTATTAAGGATTTCTGCCTCGTCCCCGCAACTGCTTCCCATTTCCCTCCCCCTCCCCCGATCAAGTCCCCCTCCCTCATCTGCTCGAAGAGCAATCAGGGTTCCCTGACCTGTGGGAAGCCCACGGACTGCCCACCTCTATCCAGGTCTCATAAGGTAAGCATCCAAACTGCCTAGGCTCCCACAAAGCCAGTACGTGCAGTAGGATCAAAAACCCACTGCGATTGTTCTTGAATTCTCAGTATTCCTCATTGTCCGCTATGTTCAGCTAGTCCGGATTTATCCCATGCTTTTTCAGACCTAGGCCAGCTGGCCTTGGTGAGTTCCCAATAGAACATCCCCATTGTCTTAGTGTGTGGGTGCACCCCAAGACAGTATTTCTGATCAAACCGCCATTTATTATATCCTCAGAAGCTGTTATATAGCAAACGAGTGAGGGAGAAGGAGAGGGGTGTCAGGTCTGCTGGAATTCAGGCTTGTAGACATCCCTAGCTGATAAGTAAATACTGCGGCTCACGGCTCAGTGTTCGAGGACTAACAAAGGAAAATGCAATTGTTTCTGAAGCCTGGTGCCTGCAGGTCTTGCTAGAAGATAAGATGCCAGGTCTATTTCCTAGACCCTGCAGAGGGGATAGAGGTAAATATTTTTCTTAACTTGTGAGCTTAAGATGACTGTAAACAAAATGGAGATCTCAAAATACAGGTCTTTGCTTCCGTCATTTTGAGACAGGGCTTCATTGTGTAATGCTGGCTGGCCTGGTGTTCACTATGTAGCCTAGGTTGGCTACAAACTCACAGAGATCTGACTGACTGCCTCTACTTCCTGAATGCTGAGATTGAAGGTGTGCACCATACACCCAGCTAATTTTTTTTTTTGCAGTGCTGGGAATCGAACCCAGAACCTTGTATGTTAGGCAAGTGTTCTAACTTGTATATGTGAGGAGGGGAGTCCTCACACTTGTGCAGTAATCACTTCTCTTCTTGAGCTGTCTTCCTCGCCCCCGTAAACTTATCATTGTGTGAATTAATTACTTGGATTTATTACTTATGTGGATTTGCTGTGGGGGGTTGTTTGTTGAGACAGGGTCTCACTGTGTAGCATCGAGACCTTGTGTTAACTATCTGAGCTTGGGCAGTTGTCCTTCTTACTATATAAACTGCTGACATGACAGCTCGTGGTGTGCTGCTTAAGGGGAAGGGTATTGTAGTTATGAGAGAACAAGCAGAGGCATCTGGAGGAGTCCAGAGTTGAGAGAGAAAATAGTAGAACATGGCCAGCAGCCTGAACCTGGCCATGAGAGATGGGGTGGGGGGGTGGTAATCAGGGTTATTTGGAGAATGAGTAGCGGAGGGAGGGAAGCCCATGAGTTGGAAGTTGAGGGTAGGGGAGTAGGTGAGAAGAGCTAGAATGTTAACATATTGAAAGTGTAACAGGTACTTGTGACAGTGAGGGAGAGGCCAGCAGGTGCTTTGGTATGCCAGTTGGCACCACAGCTGTCCCTCTGCATTTGGAAATATGGGGAAATGGAGTTTTCTTTAGTGGGGATATAGGTATGTGCCAACACACTTTAAGTTTTTTTGACTATGTAATTCTATATTATATGGTTCTTAAAATCATTTAACTGTGATTTAAATGGCATAATGAGCAAAAAGGGGAGACAGACACAAAAAAAAATTGTCTGAAACAACACATAAAAATAAAAAATGAGACCAGCCTGTACTACATAGACTGTTGTCTCTCAAAATTACAATAAGGGAGCTAAAGACAGTTCAGCAGTTAAGAGACTTCCTCTCTTAAGGAGGACCTCACTCAGTTCCTAGCGCCTGTATAGCAGGTCACAACCATCTGTAACTCCAGTTCTGGAGATCCAATTCTTTCTTCTGGACTCCATGGGTACCAGGGACCCATGTGATGCATATATGCATGCATGTGGTATATACACATATATGCAAGCAAAACTTTCACCTATTTGTATACATAAAGTAAATACAAAAAATTACAATGAGGTTTGTATGGTGTTGCACTTCTTTGGTTCCAGCACTTGGAAGGCAGAGGCAAGTGAATTGAAGGATAGATCAACACATACCAAGCTGCAGGCCAGCCAAAAGTACATGGTGAGACCCTGTCTACAAACAAAAACTTTTAGGGGCGAGAGATGGCTTAGCAGTTAAGAGCACTGGCTGCTCTTTCTAAGGTCCTGAGTTCAATTCCCAGCAAATACATGGTGGTTCACAACCATCTGTAATGAGATCTGGTGCTCTCTTGAGGAAGAGACCTGGTCAGTTGTTCTCATCAACTTTGACCATGAAATCCAATATGGACAAGTTCAGCGGAACTGCCATTTATGGGCTGCCCATGCTTCAGCATTGCCAGGGCATAAATTTCATTTTTCATTCAGTTTTCTTTAGACCCGACACATCTTCTGTCTTTGAAATTCTAGCCCACTGAGGGCAAGTGTTAGCCTGGAAGACTCTTGGCTTCAGGTTTTACTGAAGCTAGGTGCCATTTACTTAAGTGTCTTGGTAGAGCCATCAGTTCTGGAAAGTATTTGGGCATAAGACATTGATTCCATAGGTCAGTAAGCTGATGACAAAGAGCTGGCACTGTAATTGCAGCTGTTTAGTGCTTTTGCAGATGAGCAGTGACTTTGCTCAGTTTTAGCTTTTTAGGTGAGGTGAATTGGAGGTGAGTGCCTAGGATGTGCTCACCTTGTATCTCGTGTTAGTAAGACCTAATATGGAGAACTGGGCGGGGGGGGGGGGTTGAAGGAAATGCAAGTTGGTGATCTCACTTGGCAGCATCTGCTCTCGTTTCTTTTCTTTCTTTTTTTTTTTTTTTTCTGTCCCAGAACTAGCTCTTGTAGACCAGGCTGGCTTCGAACTCCCAGAGATCCGCCTGCCTCTGCCTCCCGAGTGCTGGGATTAAAGGCGTGCGTCACCACTGCCCGGCTCTGCTCTCATTTCTAAGGACTTCTATAGATATTGCAGGTATTTTCCCTCGTAAAGCCAAGTGTTCGTCTGTTCTATTTATGCTGCCAGCCAGACAGCCACACAAGCAAGCCTTTAACCAAAAGCTCTGTGAACATGGCCTTTCTAAGAGGAAGCATTCTGTCTGTTAGACACTTTTAAGTCATTGTTCTCATCACTTAATTTTCCTTTGCTTTGGCTCATTTTTAGGTTTTCATCTTGGTATTACATGTTTACATTATTTTTTTTCTGATAGTCTTAGATATTCTAAATGCTGCAGTTGTGCGATATATACACACATAACTTTAAAAATCATTACTTTTGTATATGGATGCTTTCTCTACATAGATGTCTGTGCACCACATGTATACAGTGCCTGTAGAGGTCAGAGGTAGGCATTGTATCTCCTGGACCTTGAGTTACAGATGGCTGTGAACTGCTGTGTGGTGCTGGGGATTGAATCCCATGTCCTCTGGGAGAGCAGCCAGTGCACTTAACCACGGAGCTGTCTCTCCAGTCCCAGGAAACGATTTTTTTTGTTGCAGTGATTCACTGTGCTTGTCATTTTTACCCATTCACAGGCATGTTCTGTGGTGATTTGTGGGCTATTGAGGGTGACAGATACTGACGTAACAAGGGAACAGTGATGTACAACAGTTAATTTGACGTTTTATTTAAATAAAATTATACAGTACAGATTTGGCTTTTTGAAAATAGAAAACACTATTACCTTATTCTTTTGAGATTGAAAATTTATTTCCTTAAAGTTTATTCTTTTAAAAATCTCTTTAGATTTATTTTTATGTTTACATGTATGAATGTTTTGTCTTGAATGTATGTATGTACACTCACCATGTGCATGTTTGATACTTTTGGAAGTCAGCAGAGGGTTCAGAGCCCTTGGAACTGAAGTTATGGATGGTTGTGAACCACCATGTGTCTGCAAGGAGTTGGACCCAGGTTCTCTGCAAGAGCAACAAGTGCTCTTAACCTCCAAGCCATATCTCTCCAGCCCAAGTGTATTTTTTTAAAGTATAATTAAAAATAAACTATTTTCCATTAGACTGTATAACCATTATCCCCATCTAATTTTTAAACAATTTTTATTACTATGCCTGACCCTACAAGAAATTCAGACATAGCATCAGTAAGCTACTATTCCCCCACCCCCATTATCTTAGTTACCAATAACCATTAATCTTTCTTTCTCTATGAAATCACACTTTTGGTCATTTTAATATAAATAGAAGCATGCAACAGACGGTATTTTCTTAGTTGCTTTATTCTTAGTATAATGCTTTCAAAGCTATATCACAAGCATTTTTTTTTTTTTTTTTTTTTTTTTTTGCTGAATAGTGTTTCATTGTATAGATAAACCACAGATTGGGCTGGAGAGATGGCTCAGCGGTTAAGAGCATTGCCTGCTCTTCCAAAGGTCCTGAGTTCAATTCCCAGCAACCACATGGTGGCTCACAACCATCTGTAATGAGACCTGCAGGAAGAATACTGTATACATAATAAAAACAAATAAATAAATGTAAAAAAAAAAAGATAAACCACAGATCTTGTATCTATTTGTATGCTAAATTTTTGGCAATGCTGTACCATCAAATTTTGTGTGGACATTTGTCTTAACTCTGGGCTTAACCATTTACCAATAGAAACACCCTTTCTATTGCCACCAGTAGTTTGTTAGAGTTCTAGTTTTCCCCCAAGCATAAGAACTTGTTACTGGCTGGGTAGTGTTGGTGCATGCTTTTAATCCCAGCACTTGTGAGTTCGAGGACAGCCTGGTCTTCAGAGCAGTCTACAGAGCCAGTTTCAGGACAGGCTTGAAAGCTACACAGAGAAACTCTGCTTTGGAGAAAAAAAGAACTTGTTACTGTCTTTTTAGTAGGTATGAAGTATTATCTCATGGTTTTCTCTGATGACCTTAAGAGTGTTGAGCATTTAATTTTGTGTCTACTGGCCATTTGTATACTGGTCTTTGGAGAAATGTTTGATCAACTCCTGCATGTGTGTATGTGTGGTTTGAGTGTGCATATGTGTGTGCATGTGCACTTACAGACAGGCATGTGTGGGGTCCTGAGGTTGACATCAGGATGCCTTTCTCAGTTGCTCTCCACTTTATTTTTTGAGATGGGTTTCTCACTGAGCTTGGAGCTTGACCTTGTCATTAGGGCTAGACTGACTGGCCAGCAGGCCCAAACCATCCTTCTGTCTATGTTTCCCCTGTTGATAGGGTTGCATGCAGTACTTGGAGTCTGATCTCATTTCCTCGTGCTCGCATGGCAAGCAGTTTATTCGTTGGGCAAACTCTAGCCTTCCTTTGTTCATTGTTAGATGAGATTGCATTTCTTACAGTTGAGGTTCTCATACCTTGTCAGAATTACTTAAAATATACCTAATATATTAATAGCAAGTTAGCGGAGAACTCTTTTTGCAAGTAAAGAGTTTGGGGCTGGAAAGATAGATGCTCGGTGCATAAGAGCACTTGCTAATCTTCCAACTTTAGTTCTTATCAACTGTGTGTGAGCACACACACACACACACACGGCATTTGCACAAACACAAGTACAAACACTTTTTTTTTTTTTAAAGAAAGCAAAGAATCTGATGAGGCTACAGTGTCACAGTAGATGCATTAGATGTAGTAGAAAATGCACAGTTCTTGATCTCTGGCTCTATCTTTTACCCCAGGCAGAGGCAGGAAGATCTCTGAGTTCAAGATCAGACGGTGTACAGAGGTAGTTCTAGGAGAGCCAAGGCTACACAAAGAAAACTTGTCTCGATAAATCAAAATAAACAAAGTAAAATTAAATAGGACCCAACAACAACAAATTAAGTAGTGTGAATACTTGTAATATTAGGGATTTCTTGGCTACTTTGGCATTATTTGTATTTTTATGATGTCATTTCACCTTGGGTATAAAGATTTGTGAGGTTTATTTGGTTTGGTTTTGTTGAGACTGAGTCTCACTGTGTAAACTGGACAGCCCAGAACTCAGATATAGACCAGGGTGCAGAGCTGTGGCATCCCTGCCTTTGCCTCCCAAGGGCTGGGGTTACAAGTGTGCACCACCACACCTACTTTATGCAGAAAGATTTTTTTTTTCACTTTTTCCAGTCTTTAGAGAATGTAAATGCCTGGGACTACTAGTACCACTCATTGTAAGATTAAATATTGTCTCTTAGTGAGATCCAACCCTAGCTCTGCTTTACTGTTCCTCAGAACAATTCATTTTAAAACTGAAGGTGTGTGTGTATTATGTATGATGTGTTATGTTTGTATGTGACTATTGCCTCTTACATGCTGTGGAGTGCCTGTGGGGGGGTCCCTTCTTATACCTTGTTTTTGAATAAGGCTCTTTTAATTTCTGCTGCTAGACACACTCTGGGCTATATGACCTAAGAGTTTCTGGGGGGAGAAAAAAGAGTTTGTGGCAACCACCTGTCTCTCCAGTTCCATAAGTGTCTTTAAACTAGTTTTTTTTTTTAATATTTATTTATTATGTATACAATATTCAATCTGTGTGTGTTTGCAGACCAGAAGAGGACAGCAGACCTCGTTACAGATGGTTGTAAGCCACCATGTGGTTGCCGGGAATTGAACTCATGACCTTTGGAAGAGCAGGCAATGCTCTTAACCACTGAGCCATCTCTCCAGCCCCTTTAAACTAGTTTTATTCAAAGTTGCTTCTATAAAAACTAGGTATCATTGGGTGGTGGTTAAGCATGCCTTTAATCCCAGCACTTGGAAGATGGAGACAGGCAGATCTCTGAGTTGGAAGCCCAGTCTCAAAAAACAAACCAAAAACTATGTATAATTTCTGTAGTGAGCATTTCTGGCTTCTACTGATTATGCAGCCAAAGATGAACTTGGATTCCTGATTCTCCCATCTTTCAATCTCCCAAGTGTTGGGATTTATAGGCTTGTGCTGCCATCCATACCTAGCAGATTTTTTTTTTTTTTTTTTTTTTTTTTTTTGGTTTTTCAAGACAGGGTTTCTCTATAGCTTTGGTGCCTGTCCCGGAACTAGCTCTTGTAGACCATGCTGGCCTCGAACTCACAGAGATCCACCTGCCTCTGCCTCCCGAGTGCTGGGATTAAAGGCGTGCGCCACCACCGCCCGGCTCAGATTTTTTTTTAAAAGATACTAATATAATTTCATGCTCCTCAGCTTGGCCTCAGTCAACTAGACTTAAGTGGTTATTTTGCCTCAGTTTCCCCAGAAGTTGGGACTACCAGTGAGTGTCATTGCACCTGCTCTTTAATGCTGTATTTGTTTCTAATAGGCACAATACTTAGATTCAAAGGAAGGTGATCCCTTTATTTTAGATGTACTATATTTTATAGCCTTAACCTTAAAAATAAAACAATACACCTTTTTATAAATTTTTAAAGTATTTGTTTGTTTATTTTCAGTTTCTTGAGTCAGGATTTTCTTTTAGCCCCGGCTCCTAGAATTTGCTCTTTAGACTAGATTGGCCTCAAACTCAAGAGTTTCATCCCCCTGCTTCTTGTGGTTTGGAATTAAAGGTGTGTGCCACCACCACCTGGTTTAAGGTTTATTTTTTATAGACGGGTGGTGGTGGTGGTACACACACACCTTTAATCCTAGCACTCGGGAGACAGATGCAGGTGGATCTCTGTGAGTTTGAGGCCAACCTGGTCTACAGAGCTAGTTCAGGAACACTGGGCTATTACACAGAGAAACCTTGTCTCAACACCCCCCCCTCAGATTTATTTTTATAAGCTTTTGATCATTTTTATTTATGTGTCTGTATGTATATCTGGCAGGTGTTTGCAGTACGCAAGGAGGACAGAAGAGGGCATGGTAACTCTTGAAGCTGGAGTTAAGGGTAGTTGTGAGCCATTTGACCATGAGTACTGGAAACCAAACTCTGGTTCTTTGAAGAAGAGTAAGCATTCTTAACTGCTGAGCTGGCTCACTAGTCCTAATAGACATATTTTTAAAACTTTTTAAAAATTTTATGTGTGTGTGTTTAGCTAGCATATATGTTGGTGTACCACATGCATAATTAACAGATGGTTGTGAGCCATCATGTGATTGCTGGAGGTTGAACCTGGGCCCTCTGGAAGAGCAGTTAGTGCTCTTAACCTTCAAGCCATTTCTCCAGCCCCCAAGATACGTATTTTCTTTTCTTTTTTTTTTTTTTTTTTTTTTTTGGATTTTTCGAGACAGGGTTTCTCCGTAGCTTTTGGTTCCTGTCCTGGAACTAGCTCTTGTAGACCAGGCTGGCCTCGAACTCACAGAGATCCGCCTGTCTCTGCCTCCCGAGTGCTGGGATTAAAGGCGTGTGCCACCACCGCCCGGCCAAGATACGTATTTTCAAAATCAAAGGTTAGTAAGATCAAGGAGTATTATGGCAGATTGGGATCATGCACCAAGTGGGGATATGGAAAAGAAAATCAGGACACAGTGTAAGTGTGTGACAAAGCAAAATGCTACTTGAAATTTCAGATTATTGGATTATTTTCATCTTGGTAGAGACATAGGTAGTTCTGTATTAAGCTCAACACTTTGTATGGCTCCTTTGGAGGGCAGGCAAAGTTGCTTACTATGTAGCAACTCAGGCTGGCCAGGAACTTACTTCCTTAATGTTCCAGTTTCAGTCTCCCAAGTGTTGAGATTACAAGTGTGAGCCACTACACCTGGCCTTTTCTGTCATTTATGAGTAATTTTATAGTTCAATTTGTAAAACAGTGCCATAAATTTTTTAAATGTCATTATTGTTGATCACAATAAAGGTAAAACTGGTTCAAAATGTAATAAAAGTGATGTAATGGGGTGAAAACTCTAGCTCCAGCAGTATTTCTTAGTCTCCAGAGTCAGTCAGAGACTGTTCCTGTGTGCTCTGAGTTAAGTTCTCTCTCTTAGACCTGCCTCAAGGACCGGCCACAGCCTGGCCTGTACTGTGTAGTTAAGCTGGACCTGGGCCCACTTGGCCCAACTGATGGAAGAGTGGGAGTCTTTCCAGTGCTGACCCAGAAGTAACCTGCTTGTGCTGTCTGAGCACCAGGAGGGGATCTGTGTGGCTGGGTAGGCTGCACAGGAAAGGTTCTTGGGGACAGAGTAAGAAAATAGGCAAAACTCATCATGGACGCAAGTAAACTGTTTCCTAAAGGCTACAGTCCAGTTGTGGTCCGTGCATTTCTTTCCTTCATTGCTGAGCAGTGGCCTTGAGGCCCCAAAGTGTAAGAATGTGGGTGCTTATACAGCTCTGTCGTTCAGCAGTCATTACTAAGCGTATGTGGCCTTTAGAATGTGATTCCCTTTGTTCTTCTCATAGTGTTTTGTTTTAGAGCAGCTTTTCTGAGCCTAACCTTACCACCAGCAGTGTGGGAGTAATTAGGTTTCTGTGGTGGGAGGAGGCAATGAGAACAGTTGAGTGGGGGGGTCATTCCAACATGTGGCACCTCCATAGTCATAATTTTTTTTCCGCGGGGTTTCTTTTTTCTTCTTTTTAGTTGGAAATGTATGGTTCTAAAATACTGAATTTTAAGGGAGAAAAAAAAATCTTGACCTGGTAATGTTTGGTTTTTTTCTCACCAAAGAGATAGCGTTTCTGAGAAGGCTGGAATTTCTCTGCTGTTATCTGTTACTGTGCTGGGGAGTGATCACATTTCACATTTCTAGGTTGCTAGGAGACAGGCAACCTATCTTACAGCTACTGGCATGGTAGACTATTTTACCTCCTGATTTTTTTGAATGTCTATGTTTCTAAGAACTGCCAGGCTTCCTTTCTGAAACCAAATTGTGTAGAAGAAACATGCTTGCTTTGACCAGACTCCAGAATTATAAAGTAGGTTAGAAATACAGATAGAGACTGCATTCTCAAATAATCTTTTTCCCCTTTCTTGTTGCTGTCGTTCTCCCTTGGTGCTGTCTTCTCTCATACAGTGATGGTTAGTCGGGAGGAGGCTAAGAATATCCTTCTAACGTTCACATACTGTTAAGATCTTGGATTGAGGAGAATCATGTTCCCAGGAGCTCTTCAAATAAGTCACTATATGATGTCCCTGGAATATTTGCTTTCCTATAACTATTTTGCCTGTATGTTTTCTTTTCCAAGGAAAAAATTACCGTAGTTTTCAGTACAATTATTTTGGGAATGACTTAAGTTTAAGATTAGATTGTTAGAGCTAAAAAATATGCCCACGTTAGAAATGGTGGCACATGCCTATAATCCAGTATTTGAGACAAGGGATTAGGGTTCCAGGCCAGCCCAAAGGTACACAGGAAAATCCTGTTTCAAGAAAATAAAAATTAAAAAAAAAAAATCAAGGCCTGGAGATGAAAGTCAGTGGTAAAATGTTTGTACTAGGTTTCATACCCTGCACTGGTTATAGAACGTCCTGGATGGTAGATGCTGCTAAGAATATGGCCCAAGAACCCACGTCAAATTGAATTTATAGATAAATCTATATTGTAGTAATTCGTGGATAGCGCAGGATTGGAGATTGATGCAGACTCCGCTTCTTATCAAATCCCAGGCTCTCTTCTGTCTCAGCTTACCATGGACTTCTTTGTAAAGTGTGCTTAGGAGCTGGTATGTCTTACAAGCACCTCAGTAACTTCCTGTGTGGTAATACTGAAAACAGGATCAGACCCTTATCAGCAGACTCCCTTTATAGTTTAATGCCAGTGTAGACCAGCTCATTAAAAAGTATGATCTATTGAGAAATCTTCGTTTCATGACAGTGACTAGGGTGGGCACTTGGCAGCAACAATAGGTAGACATTACACATTCAGTGTGGACTATTGAAATAACTGGAGGAGCTGGGGAGTTCTGGAGTTAGCTCTGCTGTAAATAACTTGCCTGGGATTCTTAAAACCCAGGGTTTGATTCCCAGCACTAAAACACTACATCAGATAGTTGAGAGAAAGTACTGACAGAGGTTAGACATTTATGTTTTCATAACTGTCTCACTTACCAAATAAGATAGAAGGACTTGGTTTGTGTATTTTCAATATTTGTCCTACCAGATTGCTTTTCTAACTTTAAAGAAATTATACAAGCAATGAAATTAGAGTCTAAATGTAAACAAGGAGAAACCCTTTATACTTTCATTACCTAAAGATAGTTCTGAATTATAGATATCTCATTCTAGATCTTCTTTCCATTATATGATTATCCTTTTACAAACAAATTGCACAATGCATATTGTTTGATAAAAATCAGACTTCATGTAATGGTTCTATAAGTTTCTAAGTTGTCGAATTTTCTTTGAAGTTTTGATTTTTTTCTTAGTCTATTTTTTGATAGCTGGGCATGGTGGTTCACACCTGAAATCCCAACTCGTGGGAAGTAGGAGTGGGAAGGTCAGGAGTACAGGGCCTTTGTCAGCTCCTTGACAAATTTGAGGCAAGCTTGAGCTACATTTGGCTTTTTCTGTTTTCTTTTTGGATAGGCCTCATATTTTATGTAGCCCAGGCTTGTCTATGACTGAGACTACAGGAATGTGTACTTGGAGTATGATTCTTATATAACTTTTTCTTTTTGTCTCATTTCCTTAAAATAACTTCCTGGGATTAGGATACTTTAAAAAGGCTTTGGAAACAAACACAATGCCAGATAGCCTTCCAGATAGGCTACTCTAGTTTTTAGGTTTGTATCTTTTGAATTTGTTTGTGTGTGTGTGTGAGTGTTAATATCTGATGTTTTTATTCAGCTGCAGAATGAAGAGGAGCCTGGGGAACCCGAGCAGACTGCAGGTGATGCTCCTCCACCGTACAGCAGCATTTCTGCAGAGAATGCAGGTGGGTACTGAGGCCAGGGCTAGCACAGATCCCTCCAGTTGCAAGGGAGGAGATCCCTTGTTTGTCTTGGCCTCCTGGCTAGCTTACACCCAAAATAACCACACAGAAACTGTATTAAACAAAACACTGCTTCGCCATTAGCTCTAACTTCTTAGTGACTTTTTTTCCAAAATGGATATTTAATTTTTCTTCTTTTGTTTTGAGAAAAGATCCCCATAGACCAGGTTGTCCTCAAATACTATGAATAGGGAGACTGACCTTGAACTCCTGGTTTTCCTGCCTCTACCTGGAGGTAGGGTTATAGGCATGTACCACCACACCCAAAACCTGAATACTGGGCATGATGGCTCATACCGTGGAAGGTTGAGACTAGAGACAGTTTGAATACATACTGAGTACATAGTCTCTTAAAGATTTGTTCATGTATTTTCTGTGTAGAAGTGCTCCACTTGCTTGTATGCCTGCATGATGGAAGAGGGCACTAGATCCCATTATAGATGGTTGTGAGCTGCCATGTCATCATTGGGAATCAAACTCAGGGCCTCTGGAAGGGTCAGTCAGTGCTCTTAACCACTGAGCCATCTCTCCAGTCCCCCAGGTTGAGTTTTATATTACTAGATTCTATTACAGAAGAGGAGGAGAAGGAAGAGGAGATTGTTATTTCTTTTTTGTTAATGAGGGGCATTGATGATTGACAATTTCAATAATTATTACAATAAGAATGTTGAAGTTAGCTGGTGTATTAGTTCACACTTCTAATATCAGTACCCTGGAGGTCAAGGCAGGGCAGTGGCAGTTCCAGGCCAGCTGAGGCCACACAACAACAAATTTATGGAGAAGCTAATTTATAACTAGAGAGTAAAAGAAAGATTTTTTTTTTCTTTTGAAACTTGAAAAATATTTAGAATCCAGGTGGTGGTGGTGCACGCCTTTAATCCCCAGCACTTGGGTAGCAGAGGCAGGTGGATCTCTGTGAGTTTGAGGCCAGCCTGGTCTACAAGAGCTAGTTCCAGGACAGCTAGGAAACCCTGCCTCAAAAAACAAAACAAGAACAACAAGTTTAACCTTGTAAATACATCTTTTCTGTTGTGCTGCATATTTTGTGACAGAAGTCAGTGAGCATGAAGTACAGTGTTCAAAAGAGGAGATGAAAGAGTTCATAGAGAGAGTTATTTTATAACCCAGTTGTTACCTAGTAAAAACAGGAACACATGAATATTAAGCCCTTTCCTTTTTTCAAGTTTGATTTTCATTTTTTTTAACGAGAGGAAACTACAGTGTAGATCTTAGTGCATGTGTGAAGACTTTTTAACCATTGACAGGAGATCTGGCTGTGTTTCCTAGGCAAAACTCAAGCTGTGACCCTGTAACATCCATCGCCCAAGAACCTGAGATCACAGGCACACACACCATACCTGGCTTGTGTAAAGTGTTAGCCTAAGTGTTTTCCATGACTATTTAAATCACCAGTTCTAGTGATCACTTAAGAGTCTGGGACAGGTAGACGACCGAGGCCCCTCCAGGGCGTCCCGCGGAAGGATCTTAAAAATTGTACAGAATTTCAAGATGAGCGATACTTCTGAAGAGATTCCAAATTTTGAAGAGATGTTTGCAAACAGATTCACACAAGACGACAAAGAGTACCAGGAATACTTGAAACGTCCCCCTGAGTCCCCTCCAATTGTTGAGGAGTGGAATAGCAGAGGTGGCGGTAACCAGAGAAATAGAGGCAACTGGCTGTAAGATAACAGACAGTTTAGAGGTCGGGATAACAGACGAGGATGGCCAAGTGACAATCGATCAAATCAGTGGCACGGACGGTCATGGGGTAACAACTATCCACAGAGACAAGAGCCTTACTACCATCAACAGTACGGACAGTATGGCCCCAACCAGCGGCCTCCATATGGTTACTACTGACAGAAAGGATGCGGCTTTAACAAAAGGCCGTTCATTTTGATAATGTGCTGAATGTTCGTTTGTCTTCTTTTGGTCATAGTTTTTCATTCTGTTTTACAGAATGGGTTGTTAATTGTTTAGAACTTAAGACTTGAAAATAAATTGATCTTGCTAGAGGTGTGACAATTGATGGGAAAAAAAAAGAGTCTGGGACAGGCAGATTGTAAGTTCAAGGGTAGCTTAGCAAAATAAAAGGTAAAAAGAGGGTTGGAGATGGCAGCTCGATGGGATTTGATCCCCAGTACCACAGAATAAACGCCTGTTAGATTCAGAGTTGGAAATAAGTATAGCAAGTGAGTTTTTATTTTTATGTATGTGTGTTTGTATGGATGTATGTACTTTGAGGCAAGGTCTCACAGTGTAGCCTTGGCTGAATTGGAACTTGCTAATGTATAACAGACTGGCCTTAAACTCACAGAGATCCACCCACTTTTGCCTCCTGAGTGCTAGGAATAAAGGTATGGACAATCTTGTTTTTAAATACATACTTAAAAATTGTTCCAAGTGTCACATTTATTTATAAATAAATGTCCTTTGCTTCAGATGGATTTTATTACTTTTTTTTTCTGCAGCGTATTTTGACTACAAAGATGAAACTGGGTTTCCAAAGCCCCCTTCTTATAACGTGGCTACAACACTGCCCAGTTATGATGAGGCTGAAAGAACCAAGACTGAAGCCACAATCCCTTTGGTTCCTGGAAGAGTAAGCAGTTTGTTTGATCTATATTGTTTTGGTGCTGCTTAGTTGGAGTTATTTTCATTATCCATTATTGAGTTACTAGAATTGTCTTGGTTACAGCTAATTTTAAGCATATACATTTTCTTTTGGAATAATAGGCATCTTCTGAAAATGATGCACCAAGCAGTGTAGCATGAATAATAAAAACCCAGAAGCAGATATTGGGGTTCAACCTGAAGATCAGAAAAGCAAAACTGCCAACCACTAGAGAGATTACCAAATCTTCAGACCAAAAGGGTGATCCTGTAGTGTTCTCCATCAACCTCAGACTCCACACTCCACTGAGTTCCTGTCACTTCCCCACCCAGCCATAGCTCCTGTCGCCACCTCTGTAGTGCAGGGATTAAAGGCATGTGATCCCAAGTGCTGGGATTACCTTTGTATGGGCTCTGTTTCTCTTTTAGTTTTAGACAGGTTCAGTCTTTTGTAGCCCAAGGTGGCTTTGAACTCACAGAGATCCATCTGCTTCTTAGGAGGCAGAAACAGGCATATCTTTGAGTTTGAGGCTAGCCTGATATACAAAGAGAGTTTCGGGATAGCCCTGTCTTGAAAAGCAAAAGCAAAAAAAGAAAGACGTAGGCAATCCTTTATTGGGTTTAGCAGCACTGAGGAAGCAACAAGGAAAGTTTGTCTCTTAGCCAACTTACCAAGCAGTCTTAAGCAGCCTACTTAGTCAGTGAAGGGGTATGTTTGCACCAATTACAGTAGACCTTTCACGAAAAGGAAGGTTTTTGGTTATGCATCTCACCTTTTGTGCCAGTCATTCTTTTGTCTAGAAATAATTCATCATAACTCTGTCTTACTCTTTTTCCTTCATTTAGGATGAAGATTTTGTGGGTCGGGATGATTTTGACGATGCTGACCAGCTGAGGATAGGAAATGATGGGATTTTTATGTTAACTTTTTTCAGTAAGTATACATGTAGTAGTCACTTCCTATAAACCCAAGTGCTCTGAATGGACAGTATGTTTAAAGCAATTATGGATGCCACAGTGTTAACACATGCCAAATCTCATCTTTCAGGCCTACAGGGCCCATTGTTATTGCTGCTGCTCATACCCAGATGGCAGAGTAGGAATGCAACAGCATTGATAGATTTTGTTCTGTAAACTTCTCATTTTCTGATAGATCAAAGTCAATCTGACTCTGCGCCTTTTCTCTTCCTTTCCTTTCCTTTCCTTTCCTTTCCTTTCCTTTCCTTTCCTTTCCTTTCCTTTTTTTGTTTGTCAAGACAGGGTTTCTCAGTAGCTTTGGAGCCAGTCCTAAAACAGGCTGGACTCGAACTCAGAGTTCCACCTGCCTCTGAGGACTAGAATTAAAGGCCTGCGCCACTACTACCCAGCTATTATTTATACACTGTTCTGCCTGCATTCCAGAATAGGGCCCCAGATCTCATTTCAAATGGTTGTGAGCCATCAAGTGGCTGCTGGGAGTTGAACTCAGGACCTCTGGAAGAACAGCCAGTGCTCTTAACCTCTGAGCCATCTCTCCAGCAGACTTTCCCCTTCTTAATGCTGTTTTATACTTTTTTATGCACCTCACTTACATGTGAGCACCTATTTTATTTACTCTGTGAAAAATTAAAAATGTAGTGCAAAAATAGTGATGCTCTGAGCTGTCAGAAGACACAGCAGGAGGATGAGTAACTTGACTCACTTATGTGAGGTGCCAGGTTCCTGTCCGAAGTGTTTCGTTTACTCACTAACCTATATGGCAGCAAAGACAGGAGCAGGTTGGTAGGCACAGAGCATGCAGCATGAGATTCACAAAGTCTTTCCTTGCTTTTGAGGGAGATCAAGGGGAGGCGGAGATGGTTTGTCAAGTGTAGGCTATCTTTTCTATCCTAGGGAACGCCACATAAGTAGGGGCTGCTGCAGAGAACACTCCTGTCCCTTGGTTAACATATCTTTTCCCTCCACTCTTACAGTGGCATTCCTCTTCAACTGGATTGGGTTCTTCTTGTCTTTTTGCCTGACCACCTCAGCTGCGGGAAGGTATGGGGCCATCTCAGGATTTGGTCTTTCTCTAATTAAATGGATCCTTATTGTCAGGGTAAGTTGCATAGCAGAGAACATAGATTGTGTCAAGAGGCAGTAATTAGAATGACTTTGAATATTTGATTTTTAATTTTCTGTTATCTTGATATTTAAAGGGATAATCTGGTTTGTTTTTGTTCTGATTCCATGGTAAAGTGAGCTAAAATCAGTTGCATGTAATTCCTATCTCCTTGTTTCATGTTCAGATCTAGGAGATGATCTGTTTTATAGGTTGTTTTGATATGTATGAAGTACTAATGCATGTGGACACTTGGAGTTTCTGTGATAGAGGGGCGGGTATTCATCATGTTAATTCTTAACATCCTGATTTGGGGTTCCTAAAACTTAAGGAAAACCCAGATTCAGTAGTAGTACCAGCGCTCCTATGGGGAGATGACAGGCAAAGTCAAGAACCCCTGGAAGGGAGCAGCCAGCCAGCGTCTGTGTGTAGCACGGGGAGACCCTGCTTTTAACAAAGTGGAAAGCCAGGACACCAAGGCATGCATGCACACATGTGCAAACACATGCTTTTTACATATAAACACACACACATGGAATAGAAAGTATGTATGCACTGGAGCCTACTGTGTCTCTGCTTCTTAGCTGAGTTACCTCTGGTCAGAATCTGAATTTTTCAGAAACAGTTGATAAGGGTTTTTTTTTTTTTTGTTTGTTTGTTTCATTGTTTGTTTTGAGACAGTGTCACATTGTTTAGCCCTGGATGGACTGGTACTTGCTATGTAGACCAGACTGGCTTTTAGAACTCACAGATCCACCTGCCTCTACCTTCTGAGTGCTGGGATCAAAGGCATGCACTACTATGCCTGACCCAAGCCGTAAGTTTTAATTGACATGCCATACAAAACAATAAATTCTGAAATCCTGTTCAAAACTTGCCTTGTTTGGAAACCATATTGGTATCACAGTGCTTGTGGTTTGGTAATCTTTATTTTAAAAGTCCCAAATTGCAGTCATAGCAGTGCTGGCCGTTTAGATATGCCAAAGAGAAGCCACATGCTTTTAATGAAAGGTGAAAGCTTTCACACAATAATGAAAGAAAAAAATTCCATGGGCTGGAGAGATGGCTCAGAGGGTAAGAACACTGGCTGTTCTTTCAGAGGTCCCGAGTTCAATTCCCAGCAACCACATGGTGGCTCACAACCATCTGTATTGTAATGAAACCTGGTGCCTTCCTTGCCAGCAGTACATTGTATGCTTAATTTAAAAAAAAAAAAAAAAAAAAGTTGCTTTAAAAAAAGAAAAAAATTCCATACTGAGGTTTCTAAGATCTTTATAGCAGCAAGATTTTTTTAAAGAGCCATGTTTGTATAACTTATCACAGTATATTGTTAGTTCAGTGGCACTTATCATTAATCTTTTATTGTGCTCAATTCATAATCAAACTTTATCAAAGGTCCACATATATGGAAAGGCTGTATGTATGCATAAGCTTTGGAGCTGTCTGCCATTTAAAGCATTTGTGAGGGTCTTGAACACTATCTCTCATGGACAAAAAGGGAATACCACACTTTTATTCTCAGACTTTGGACACCAGGGCCTCCAAGAGAATAGACTAAGTTTACATTATTAGTTATCTTTGGAATCTAAATGAAAACCAAGGTCAGAATGGCTTAGCAAGTCAGAAAAAAATAGGGGAAGTTTTCATTCCTTACGAAAACAGGTCCCACCAGAGATGTTCATTAGATCAAATCAGCACTAGCAAGGAGAGCTGAATTTCAGCTGTACTGTAGTTCTTGCTCCCCTCGGGGTTAAAGACAGATGGTTCTGTATCACACTAAAACACAGCAGTGCTTCACAGGAGAGCATGAACTTCACATACATTTAATGCATTTACCCTGCCAATGGCACATTCTGGTTCATCCCGTGATCTTAAAGCTGATAGAGACCTGTGGCTGACTACTGCCACCCAGCATCCTGAGGGACTTTGTTTCATCCTGCCTGTCACAAAGCTGGGGAAAGACTCAAGTGTAAAAAGATGGTTTTACTGAATGCATATTGGTCTTGTTCTGTCATAACGTTAATCACTTTTGTTAGAGACCATCTGTGTTCTTTTTCTCTTTTACAAGACCTTCAGTTCTAACTTGCCAAAAGAATGCCTTGTGCCAATTCCTGGCACAGGTATAGGATTACCATGAAGTACCTGATACAAAGTTCAAAATTCAAGGTTAGGAACAAATTGGACTTCATTGGCAAGGAGACAGTAATGCCAACCAAATAATCACATCTAATGCTAAGTATATACAATGAAACTAGAAACATTCTTAGATGGGTACTTTGTGAAGTATTGCCAGGGTTATAAGGCATGCACCACCATGCCAGAGATTTCTAACAAAATGAAGAGTTACGTATGGTGGCACAAGCGTATTATCCTAGCCCTTGGGAGGCTGAAGGAGAAGAAGCGTTACTAAATCCAGCCTGAGCTATATACCAAACAGTCCTCAAAACCCTCAAAATCCATTTGTGTGTGTGCGCGCACATGCACACTTGGAAAATAAGGAGTCGGAAGCGAACAGAGAACTTTACAGTTTTTTTTTCCATTAGAAGAAGTCATTTTTCATTTCTTGTAAACTATTTCAAATTAGAAGTAAATAGACCATATTTTTAAAAATTATTATGGTGCTAGTAGATTGTTCAGTGGTTAAGAGCACTTGTTGCACTTTCAGGGAACTTGGGTTTGATTCCCAGCACCCCATGGTGTCTCACAACCATTTCTAACACCAGTTCTAGAGGATCTGATGCTTTCTTCCAAATTCTTCAGGCACCAAGCTTGATGCATGTCATACACATACAACAACACAGGCAAAACATGCACAGTAAATGAATGAATGAATGAACTAATTAATTTAAAAAGTATGTATATGTGGTCTAAGTGACAGTTGTGTTTTGTGTGCTCCTAAATTAATAAGTGAAATTGTTCTGTTAGGCTGCAATAAAGTCTCTGCCCTTTTCTTCTGCTGCTTTTTCCAGTTTTCCACCTATTTCCCTGGATACTTTGATGGCCAGTACTGGCTCTGGTGGGTGTTCTTGGTTTTAGGTAAGTGCTTTTAACTTTTTAAAGTAGAAAAACAATTATCGAATTAAAAAATGTCGTAGACAGCTAAGATTACTTTAATAAAGCCTCATCTCACTGTATTGTATTTACCATCAATTTAAAATACAATTTTTAGATTTTTTTCATTAAAGATTAGATAGTTTCCTAATGCATGCACGTTAAAATAAGAGTCTGTGAAGTGCTTTTCTAACCCATTTATGTATGATACATGGGGCATACTAATGCAGTATAGTGTGGCTTTTTTCTGCTTTTGAGTTATTTCTGCAGAGGGTTTGCAGACTCAGCCCTGAGTTGATTATTTGTGTACTGTATCCAACTGAATTAATTCCTGTATATTTGTGAGCCATCTTAAGTTAGACCTGTCAGTAGACCACCGATGAATGCACATAACTTCTGAAATTACGGGCTTTCCAGAATTCTGTAGTTCACCCTTGATAAAAAGACTTTATTTATATTAAAAAGAAGTTTTAAAATTATATACATACACCTACATACATATACATATGTTACATGCACACATGAAGGCAGTCTGATTATTTATTAATCTGTAGATTATGATTTATTTTATTTTTTATTTTAAATTATTTTCCTCCTAAATCATTAAAGCAATGAAATTAGCGTCGGGGTGAATTTTTTAATGTGTGTTTGTTATCTATAAAAAAATATGTGTGATTCAGTAAAGAAACCAATCTTTACTGCTGTCATGTTTACAAAGCAGTAGCCCCCGGTAGCCTTTAAAGGAGAGATGGCTCAGTGGTTAAAAGTTCATAGTATTTTTGCATATCCCAGCCAGCGGATGCAAACGGTGGTCCCTGATAAATCTATAGGAGGAAGAGAAATGGAAGAACAAAAGAGACACGAGAAATGAAGGCAAGACAGTATTTCTGATCAAGCCGTCAAGTTTATTATTTCTCAGAAGCTGAATGCACAGTGGCAAGGGGGAGGGGAGGTGTGTCAGGTCTGCTGGAATTCAGGCCTGGAGACCTCCCTAGCTGATGGGTAAATACTGGGGGGGCCTGTGATTGTTGACTAACAAAGGAAAATGCTAATGTTTTCTAAAAGCCTGGTGCCTGCTGGTCTCACTAGGCTAATGTCCTAGGACCAGAACTTGCCGGCAAAGGTGAATATCTTACTTGTGAGCTTAAGATGGCTGTAAACAAAATACAGATCTCAAAATACAGGTCTTTGCTTCCGGCATTTGCAGAGTACCCAAGTTTGATTCCCAACACCCATGTGTCTGCCTGTGAGAGCAGGCACACACCCCAACAAACAGTTACTTACGTAATTAAAGTTTATAAAAAGAAAAAATCGATTAGCACTAGACATCTTTGACATCATCGCTCTGTCTACTGAAAGCTCAGCACTCGTAACAAGACTCTTGGTTATGGCAAAAATCATTCCTTCCTTTTTAGACTTTTTTGTTTGTTTGTTTTGTTTGGGGGTTTTGTTTTGCTTTTTGTTTTTATTATTTTTTTTGAAACAAGGTGTCTATGTGGCCCTAGCTGCCCTGGAACTCAAACTGTAGACCAGGCTGGCCTTAAATTCAGAGCTCCACCTGCCTCTGCCTCCCAAGTGCTGGAATTAAAATGTGCAGCTACATCTGGCCTTCTTTGCGTGTATTTTTTTGTTTGTTTGTTTGGTTGGTTGTTGTTGTTTTTGAGTCCCAGTGTTGGCCAGGTTGGCCTTAAACTTGCTGTGTAACTGAGAATGACCTTGAACTACTGATCTTCCTGCCTAAGCCTCTCAAGTACTGTGTTATATGTACACACCATCATGCCTGGTATTCAGATTCGTAATTTGACTGTCTCCTATTTTTGAGACAAGATCTTGCTGTGCACCCTATCGCTGGCCAGCACTCACTGTGTAGATCAGGATGTCCTTGAACTTGATTTGATCTTCCTTCCTCTGCCTCCCAAGTGTTCACCACTGTATCTAGTTCCTGCCTTACACACCTTGAATCATCTGTTGAAGCTATTGGTGTACTGTTGCTTGTGAATCTGCCTGCTTAGCCCAACACCTACACCCAGCAGGAACTTGAGTTGAGACCTGCCTTTCTTAGCCATCAGATGAATCAGATGAGTGCATTCCTGACCCTGCATCTTACTTAGGAAATGCAAGTGGTCCATCGTGTTGCTTCCCACCTGAGTGGAGGCACTGAGGCATTGTCTACTCCTGCTCACTGGAATCTAATGATTCCAGAGAAAAAGGGTGAATTTCCTCCTCCCTGTAGTTCCACAAGTTTAGTAAAAATGAGTGGCATGAGAGTAGCTCGGGAGCAATCATTTATTGGCTTGTTCTCTAAGGTGGACTCCAAGAGAAAGGCTAGGTAGGATATTGAGCTCCGTGGCCTAGAAGCTCTAATCAAAGGGGAGACAGTAAACATTTTCACATGGGTTGTTGGCAATGTAATTTGAGGATTGATTTCTGTATTAGTGTTTCATGGAAGAGAGATTGATATTGTATTATTGATTATTCTTGCTGTGTTCTATTTATGTAATAACAGCAAAAAGGGGGTTTTGATGAGGCATTGTGACACATGACTTTAATCCCAGTACTTGGGAGGCAGAGGCAGGTGGATCTCTGAATTCAAGGCCAGCCTCATCTGCAGAGTGAGTTCAAGGATAACCAAGACTACACAGAGATTCTGTTTCAAATAAAAACCAAAAAAAAAAAAACCCTCAACGAACATGCTGGGGTAGGACTTTGTGTGCCTTTGTGTGTTTGTACCCTTTATTTGACGGGTGTGCTTGCATCCTCTCTTTGGGAGCTTCTGTAGGAATCTGTTCAGAGCACGTTCAACTTGGTGTCTGTAGTTAACCTACACTAGTAGTTTATTTACCCCATTTTTTATTATTGTTGCTATTATTTTGGTTCAAGACAGAACACTGTATATATAATACATAAATAAATCTTTAAAAAAAGAGAAATATTTTTTTAAAAAAGAGTTCTTTTCATCTTTTCTCCCAATATTCTTTTTTTTTTGTTTTGTTTTTTTTGTTTTGTTTTGTTTTTCGAGACAGGATTTCTCTGTGGTTTTGGAGCCTGTCCTGGAACTAGCTCTTGTAGACCTAGACCAGGCTGGTCTCTAACTCACAGAGATCCGCCTGCCTCTGCCTCCCAAGTGCTGGGATTGCTAAACTTTTCTTAGTAGTTGAAATATTTAGCAAAAATTCACCTGCATTCCCAAGTAGCACCTGTTGGTCCCTCCATTCCAGTGATGGAGCTCCCATTTCAGGAGAACAAGCATATGAGCATATGCTGTATTTCTGGTTTGAAATCAAACTGAATGGTATTATTAGTCTCAACACAGATATCTTGGTTTTTAATCAAAGAAAGAGGAATAGAGGAACTTTTCACCACTGAGTTTATTTTAAAATTCTTCAGACAAATTAGGTTAATAATTGCTTGGGGCTGGGAGAGAGAAGGTGGGAGCAGGTGACTGAACAACTACTAACTAAGGTCCAGGGGTTGGGAAGGTGATGACAAACATGCTGAAATTAGATCGTGAGCCTGGGAGCACTCAGGAGGTGGCCTGGTCTACAGAGTTACAGGAGAACTGAAGGACTGTTACACAGAGAAATCCTGTCTTGAAAAACAAAACAAGGGGCTGGAGAGATGGCTCTGCGGTTAAGAGCACTGACTGCTCTTCAGGAGGACCTGGGTTCAATTCTCAGCACTCACATGGCAACTCGCAACTGTTTGTAACTCTAAGATCTGACACCCTCAAACAGACTGCAGGTGAAAAACTAATATATAAAAAATTTAAAAATTAAAAAAAAAACAAGAAAAAACAAAAAAGTGAGATTGTGGTTGTTGTACAAGTCAGTCAGTAAATACATTAAAACTCGTGTATTGTATACAGTGAACTTTATAACATGCAAATTGTATCAGTAAAAATATTGAAATCTTGTTAGAGTGTCTCTGAAGAAGGTCATTGCAGGGGCGAATGTTTAAGCGTGGTACTATCAAACCTCCTGGAAGAGTAGAAAACTGGAGTTTACATAAGTGGATGCTGACATCTAGTGGACAGTATTGTGTACTGTTGGCAGAAAAAGAAATAACAAAAGATTAGAATTAAGCTGGAGAAAAGTAAAGTTGTATGTGCCTGTAATCCCAGAATACTCCAGAGATGGAGGCTGGAAAATTAGGAGTTCAAGACCAGCCTCTGTACTGAGACCATAGTCAGAAAACAAAACAACAAAACCCATTTGTAATCACTCCTTTTGATGTTAATTGTGTGGATTCTGTTTGGGGACTCAGCAGGGAGATTCTGTAGGCTTCCCAGTGAGGCTTCCACATGCAAATGTTTGGTTTTAGATTCCAGAACCTTTTGAGACCAATTAGATTCTATGCAAAAGAGGTGTTTACTTGAGATTATGTCTTCCCATTGAAAAGTGGACACTGTGATAGGAAAAACCCTGGAGAAGCCTGTATTAATAGGCTTCAGCAGGAAAATGACTTGTTCTTGTTACAAGGGGGTGGTTCTGGGGGACGAACTTAATGTAGGAATTAGAAGTTCATTCTTGACTTTATTTTTTATTTTTTATTTAGGCTTTCTCCTGTTTCTCAGAGGATTTATCAATTACGCAAAAGTTCGGAAGATGCCAGAAACTTTCTCAAATCTCCCCAGGACCAGAGTTCTCTTTATTTATTAAAGGTATTGAAGGAGGGATGGGGCGCTGTTTTCTAGTTGCATTGTGCTCATTTGATACATTGCAGAGTTCCGTTCAGTTCCGAGTGAGACTCTGCCGGGTATATAAACAGTAAGGAGGACATACAGACTCCTTGCCTTGTCACTTTTTATCAGAGGGGTGGCGTCTGCAGAAAGCTATTGATGAGGGTGAGGGAGAAGAGAAATCTTTTGCCAGCATAAAGGCAAGAATCGTAGTAGTAATAGGGGTGCAAGTAAGGTATTGATGGTGTGATTGAGTCCATAGGCCTCCTCCCTCATCACCAACCTCACAGAGCCCCAGAATGTCCTGCAGAGAATGCTCTGAGGGAAGTTGGCAGGCACGTTTGGGATAGGTCCTTTTCCTTGAGCTACTGACAAGCCCACTAAGGCATCCATTTCTTAAAATTAGTCATTGAGCCTTTCCAGCAGCCTGTTTTCAGGATCATACCCAGATTTCATCACTCTGGGGGAGAGGAAACTCAAATCCAAGGGAAGGAGAGACCTTCCCTTTACCCGGGACAGACCTAAGTCCTGAACCGCGTTTGATTCACAGTTTCCCCAGTGGCTGCCTCCCATCTTCATCCAGCAGCTACCTGAAGGGTGAGGTCGCTTGAGAAAGAATATAGCAGGCTTCTCTCTGACAAGGCAGACTGCCTTTGTGGACTTGATTCTCTGCCCCTTGGGCTGTGGGGATTTATATATTTGATAGAATAAAGCCTTAAACATCGGTCCTATTGAAGGTTCAGAAAAGGCGTGTGTAGCAGCTGTCACAAATCTTAATTGATGGTAGGATTCAGGTTGTAGAATCATGTGGGAGACGACTTGAGGGTGGCTGTGGGTTCTCATTGTAAACAGTGCTGAAGTCACCGACAGGTACCCTCCAAAGCATCACTGCTAACCACAGTAACCTAGTGGGACAGGCTTAACTGCCCTGCAGGAACGTGATGATAGCTATGAATTTCCTGGAATACCTTATTGTCCATCATCTTCATTTTTCATTTACAAGGACATTAGACAGGCTTGGGCTTATAGCTCAGTGTACAAGGTTTAATTCCTCCTTGAGAAGGAAAGGGAGGAATAGGAGAAGCACGGAAGGTTTGAGTATGCTGGGGAATTTTGCACTTTTTTCATCTTCTTATATAGAAGAAATAGGAACTGCCTAACACTCTGTTTTCCTGTGTTAGGGATTTTGATGGGAATCATTATTCTATAGCTTTGATGGTAAAGTTGGTTTTTTGTGTGTTTTTTGTTTGTTTGTTTTGGGGTTTTTTTTGGTTTTTCGAGACAGGGTTTCTCTGTGGCTTTGGAGCCTGTCCTGGAACTAGCTCTGTAGACCAGGCTGGTATCGAACTCACAGAGGTCCGCCTGCCTCTACCTCCCGAGTGCTGGGATTAAAGGCGTGCGCCACCATCGCCCGGCTTGTTTTTTTTTTTCTTTTTAAATTGATATTTATTGAGCTCTACATTTTTATCTGCTCCTCTCCCTGCCTCTCACCACCCCCCTTCAATCCTCCCCCAAGGTCTCCATGCTCCCAATTTACTCAGGAGATCTTGTCTTTTTATACTTCCCATGTAGATTATATCTATGTAAGTCTCTCTTAGGGTCCTCATTGTTGTCTAAGTTCTCTGGGATTGTGGTTTGTAGGCTGATTTTCTTTGCTTTATGGTTAAAAATCACCTATGAGTGAGTACATGTGATAATTGTCTTTCTTTGTCTAGGTTACCTCACTCAAAATAATGTTTTCTAGCTCCATCCATTTTCCTGCAAAATTCAAGATGTCGTTATTTTTTTCTGCTGCGTGGTGCTCCATTGTGTAAATGTACCACATTTTTCTTATCCATTCTTCGATCGAGGGGCATTTAGGTTGTTTCCAGGTTTTGGCTATGGCAAACAAAGCTGCTGTGAGCATAGTTGAGAATATGTACTTGTGGACGATTGAGCATCCTTTGGATATATACCTAAAAGTGGTATTATTGGGTCTTGAAGGTTGTTTCCTAATTTTTTGAGAAATCGCCACACTGACATCCAAAGGGGTTGTACCAGTTTGCATTCCCACCAGCAATGCACAAGTGTTCCCTTTACTCCACAACCTTTCCAGCATAAGTTGTCATCAGTGTTTTTGATCTTGGCCATTCTTACAGGTGGAAGATAGAATCTCAGAGTTGTTTTGACTTGCATTTCTCTGATGACTAAGGATGTTGAACATTTCCTTAAGTGTCTTTCAACCATTTTAGATTCCTCTGTTGAGAGTCTCTGTTGAGACTCTGTTTAGGCCTGTACTCCAATTTTTTTTATTGGATTATGTGATCTTTTGGTGTCCAATTTCTTGAGTTCTTTGTATATTTTGGAGATCAGATCTCTGTCTGATGTGGGATTAGTGAAGATCTTTTCCCATTTTGTAGGCTGTCGTTTTGTCTTGTTGACCATGTCCTTTGCTTTACAGAAGCTTTTCAGTTTCAGGAGGTCCCATTTATTAATTGTTTCTCTCAGTGTCTGTGCTGCTGGGGTTCTATTTAGGAAGTGGTTCCCTGTGCCAATGTGTTCAGGTGTACTTCCCACTTTCTCTTCAATAAGGTTCAGTGTGGTTGACTTTATGTTGAGGTCTTTGATCCATTTGAACTTGAGTTTTGTGCATGGTGATAGATATGGGTCTTTTTTCATTTTGCTATGTGTGGATATCCAGTTATGCCAGCACCACTTGTTAAATATGCTTTTTCCCCCCATTTGATATTTTTTGCTTCTTTATCAAATATCAGGTGTTCAATTGTGGATGCGTAGATTGATATCCGGGTCTTCTGTTCAGTTCCATTGGTCCTCCTGTCTGTTCTTATGCCAGTACCAGGCTGTTTTCAGTACTGAAGCTCTGTAGTAGAGTTTGAAGTCAGGGATTGTGATGCCTCCAGAAGTTCTTTTATTGTACAGGATTGTTTTGGATTTGCTTTTCCAAATGAAGTTGAGTGTCGTTCTTTCTAGGTATTTGAAGAATTTTGCTGGGATTTTGATGGGAGATTGTTAAATTTGGGGGATATTTCTGAGTAGTCTAGATTGAAAGTCATGAATCTGGGGCTGGAGAGATGGCTCAGTGGTTAAGAGCACTGGCTGCTCTTCCAGAGGTCCTGAGTTCAATTTCCAGCAACCATATGGTGGCTCACAACCATCTGTAATGAGATCTGGCACCCTCTTCTGGTGTGCGGTCATATATGCAGGCAGAATGTTATATACATAATAAATAAATAAATAAATCTTTAAAAGAAAGTCATGAATCCGCCGGGTTATGATTTGCAGCACCAGTCTTCAGGACAGTGCCGGTGCTGTGGGAGCTGGTCAGGAACTGGTTTGAGCAAGGCTGCTGCAGTGTGCTTTAGAGGTAGTCAGAAAAAAGGAAAATATAATACCAGTGAATAAGAGCCCTCTGAGGGCACCAGAACAGTTCCTTGCTTTCTGCCTAGCGTCAGTGTACTGGTTAGTATGAAATCACTCAAATAGGCCCAGAGAGTCTAGAGCGTCAGGTGAAGGGGATGGATTGGAAAGCAGTGCTTTTAGTTTTAATTGCTTCCTTACCAATTAGCTCTCAGAGAATTCTTAGGAGGGAAATGGTTAGGTCTGTAGGTATGAGTGATCTTTGCTTATTGAAAAGACTAAAACCTTTGTCCAGATCCACATGTAGAACACTTGTTTTCTTTAGTTGACAGACAATTTGGTTAGAAGTTACAGTAAAACCATCATGTGAAGTATTATGGCATTACTCCATTGCATCTGACTTTCTTTCGTGGTGATATCCTTCATTAGAAGCTAGCTGTAGGCTTACCTGTGCCAGAAAGACCGCAGGTACAGAATTTCAGAAGTAACTCTATGGTAGAAAGTAACACACCTTTCATTCTGGATTCAGTTTGGTGCTTACAGAGGCTGTTAGAACAGAGACTTCTCTTATTGTGCTGTGTTGTGCTGGGAGTCTCTGAATTTGAGGTCAGCCTGGTCTACATAGTTCCAGGACAGCCAGGGCTTTGTAGAGAGACTCTGTCTAAAAACATAAACCAAAAGGAAGAGAGACTTCTAGGATATCCAGTATATAGGACAAACAAAAATAACTATAAAGTGTTCCCAGTAGACTGAACCCATGGGGGCTGGAGCAATGGCTCTGCAGTTAAAAACACTTGCTCTTCCAGAGGACCGGGTTTTGGTTGCCAGCTGTCCTGGAACTCTGTACTTCAGACTGGCCTCAAACTCAAATATTCACCTGCCTCTGCCTCCCAAGTGCTGAGATAAAAGGTATATGCCACCACTACCTGGACCATAAGTTTCTTAAAGAAAAAGGCCGTCTTTAACCAACTGAAGCAGGAGTTAGAGTTTGTGACTATGGTAGAGCAGTAATCAAACACCCTTTCACAGCTCACTCAGGCTCTAGGGAAAATGGTACACTGATAGCTTGCCATCCACAGTCCCACAACTGGGAAGACTGAGACAGGAGGATGATACCGAGTTAGATATAGGAGGTAGTGAGTTACAGGCAAGCTTTGAATATGTCTCAGTAAAACAAGTGAAAAAGTGCATAGTTAACTAAATAACTCAACACTTTTCCCTCTTTGCAAGAAAAGTCAGCAGAGGTCTCTATGAGTGGGCGTAGTGATATCAGTTGTGGCCATGGAAGTGGCAGAAAGAGCCTGTACCTTTTATATTACTCAAGTGATAATGTTCTTCCTTCACTGAAAGTGTGCTTTTATAGAATACACCTTGGTACATAATACAAGGGCAAGCTGCTGTTGCTGGAGAACTCTGTGGCACACCAGAGCATGTGCACAGTGCACAGGGAAGAAGCACGGTGCATTGCACAGCTTTTTTTTTTTAAAGCTGCATTAACCCTTTATACTTTTGAACTTGAAAAACTTTTTTTGAGAATTTCATGCAGGAATACTGTCTTTTTATCTTCACCTCTTCCCTTCCAACTATTCCTGCATCTCAGAGCTCTGTCAAATTATTATTACACATGTATGTTATATACACACACAAAACTTGCTGAGGCCATTTAGTGTTCCTCCAATTTTTCAAACTTCTGTGTTTTTTTTTTTAGGGGGTGTTTTTGTGTTTGTTTGTTTTTGGTTGGAGTCCTGTTAAAGCTGTTTATAAAGCAGCAGGGACTAACTGGTGGGAAAGTTACCTGTATTCCAGTGTGTCCTGCAGTTGGACTTGGTGGTCATTGACTCTTGGTTTTCATCTGCTCATCAAAACTGATGAAGGGGGAATGACTTGAGTTTGTTAGGCCTCTGTAGAATGGCCTCCAGGCAGGAGCCATAGGTTCTTTCTGTTTGTGCTCACATTTCCAGTCTGAGTCCTCCGGTGTCGATGGTGAGTTGTGGTCTGTCACTTTGTCTTCTTGGTGTGAAAAGCAATCCATACCAGTGATCTACCAGACAGGAATGAATCTGGAGTCGTGGCAGATGTTGGCAGTTTCCCTGACTATTTGAATCTTCTTTGCATGTTGGTGCCTTTTAAGCTTATATAGTCTAAGGAGAAACAAAACAAAAGGGACAGCAAGGTTTTGTGTGGTTTTTACCACACTCTAGAGAGATGGGAAAGGGGACACTAAAGACTCATATCATAGATGATCCCATCCATTGTCATGCAGCATTGGGTGCCAAAAAGTAGTTCCCTTATACTTGTTAAAGTAATTGGTATGTGTGTCCCTAGTGCTCTTTCTTTGGGCGTTACAATGAGGAGTTACTCAACGTTTTTCCCCACACCACCTCCACAAGAACTAAACCAGTGTATTTGTACAGGGCTGGGACTGTGATCAGTGACACATCTCTGAGTTCAGTTCCCAGCCCAGGAGAGGAGGGTAGGGACACACATGGACACAGACATCATCTTGAAAGTATACATCTCAGGTGCTGGAGAGATAGCTCAATGGTTAAGGGCACTGCCTGTTCTTCCAGATGACCTGGGTTCAATTCCCAGCAACCACATGGCAGCTCACAACTGCTTGTAATTCTAGTTCCAAGGGATTTGACACCTTCACACCAATGCACATAAAATAAAGTTAAATACATTTTAAAAAATTTAAAAAAAGAAAGTATACTTGCCTGTCATATTAGTTTTTAAAAGTTGATTAGGAATTGCATATTGTTGTGATCCAGCTACCCTCACTCCCCCTGACTGACAGCGGAACTTTCTCGTGGTCTGTAATTGACAAGGATGTTTGTATTCTTTCTGGCTGTTGGGTCTGCACAGAAGGAACAGAGGTATAAAAGGTTGCTGGGCAAAATAAAGGTTGCTGTTCTTCCACTTGAAAAGAAGCCTCCATGTGTCAATCCCGGCACCCCCCACCAATCTTAGCTATCCAGGCTGTGCTGGCTGCAGCAGCATACATTCTGAAAAACAGGCTTCCCGCACACATTGGTTTGAAGTTTTCTGCAGCATATTTGTAGGCTAGGACAGGTGAGTTTACTATGCTCACTTTTTAACTTTGCTACAGTCTACAGAGAGAGTGACATCATTGGTATCCTCACTGGAATTCACTGTGTGAGAGCTGACAGAATCATCAAGTGAATGCTAACAACAGGCAGATTAGGAGATGGTCCTGTTTTAGTCTATCCTAAGGAGAATAGCTGTAGGATGAAGAACCACTGCTTCCATTTTGTGCTTTTTTTAGAACAGAAGAGAAAAGAGTGAGAAACTCCTGATCTCTTTTTTTTTTTTTTTTTTTTTTTTTTTTATTTTTCGAGACAGGGTTTCTCCGTAGCTTTTGGTTCCTGTCCTGGAACTAGCTCTTGTAGACCAGGCTGGCCTCGAACTCACAGAGATCCGCCTGCCTCTGCCTCCCGAGTGCTGGGATTAAAGGCGTGCGCCACCACCGCCCGGCTTTTTTTTTTTTTTTTTTTTTTTTTTTTTTTTTTTTTTTTTAGAGAAAAAACATCCTGGGGCTGGAGAGTTAGCTCAGCAGTTAAGAGCACTTGCTGCTCTTCCAGAGGACCAGGGTTCAATTCTCAGCACCCACATGGTGGTCAAAACCATCTTTAACTGCAGTGTCCTTTTCTGACCTCGGAGAGCACTGCACACATGTGGTGCACAGATGGACATGCAGACAAAACACCCATGCACATAAAATAAAATTCTCTCTTTAGAGAGAATGTATCAGTTATTTATAGTGTGGGGGGGCACTTGATGTTAAGAACTGAAAGTTGGGGGCTGGAGAGATGGCTCAGTGGTTAAGAGCATTGCCTGCTCTTCCAAAGGTCCTGAGTTCAATTCCCAGCAACCATATGGTGGCTCACAACCATCCGTAATGGGGTCTGGTGCCCTCTTCTGGCCTGCAGGCATACACACAGACAGAACACTGTATACATAATAAATAAATAAATAAAATATTAAAAAAAAAAGAACTGAAAGTTGACTGTTTATTGGCTACTATGATGTCCATGTATAGTAATCTTCAAATTATGTGCTTCTAGTCAAAATAGCAGGCTCACTAGAGATTGACTATTCAATGTCCTTCTTTGGCAGATGGTTTCTGGCAAAGGCCTTCCTGCACTGATGAAGTCCCTTGAGAAGCGCGTGCACCTGCAGGAAGTGAATCACCACCAGAATGGAGGAACAGTCACCTGCTTTAAAAAATAAAAGTACTGTTGAAAAAGATCATTTCTCTCTCTTTGTTCCTAGGTGTAAAATGTTAATAGTTAATGCAGAATTCTGTAATCATCGAATCATTAGTGGTTAATGTTTGAAAAAGCTCTTGCAATCAAGTCTGTGATGTATTATTAATAATGCCTTATATATTGTTTGTAGTCATTTTAAATAGCATGAGCCATGCCCCTGTAGTCAGTAGGGGGCAATCTTGCTTTATTCATTCTCCATCTCAAAGCAGATTTGAAATTACAGATTAGTGTAAGCTATGCATAAAGCTGGCTGTTTGAAAGGGGGTTTTCTCAAAAGTCAAAACTTTGGTTATGACTGCATTTCTGCACATAGTCCATATTTCCTGTTCAAATTAATCTAGAAATATGTTAAATTGTACTGTGTGTGAACACCTGGAAGCAAAACCATAGTGCAAAAGTCATTGTAGTGTTAAAAAGATGTTCTCAATTGGTACATAAGCATTAATTTTTCATAGTCTCTACTCAGAAATTACCTTTTCATTCTGTAGTTCTGTGTATAAAGGAATTCTAAAGGCATTTGTTGTTGTATAAAATGGAAAGGGCAAAGGCAGATTCAGATGAAATACAAAACATTATTCTGGAAACGGGCTAGAATCCCAGAGGGTCAGAAACCAAGAATTAGCTTGGAACTTTTGAGAGGATCCCTAACATTCTGTACTCCTTGCTTTTACAACTGTTATAACTATAGAATGATGTGCTTGCTGCCCAAGTGCTAGCTCACTTTGGTTGCTATATTAAACTGTAAATACAATAGAACATTAATAAATGTCTCTTGTGTAGCACCTTTTACTGTAATCAGCGTTTAATTTTGGAGTTTAAAGTTCTTGACTGTGACTGCATTTTCTAATCTTATACAGTAATCCAGAATATATTCTAAAAATTAAAACTTTGTGTGTTAATTATGGTTTTATTGCTGTGGAAAAAAAATATATCACAGCCAAGCCAGGCATGGTGCATGCATGCCTTTAATCTCAACTCTCGGGAGGCAGAGGCAGTCAGATCTCTGAGTTCCAGGACAGCCAGTCTTACACAGAGAAACCTTGTCTCAAAAAAAAAAAAAAACTGCTTGGGGAAGAAAGTGTTTATTTCAGTTTATAGTTCCACAACACAGTCCACCACTGAGGGAAGTCAGGGTAAGAACTCAAGGCAGGGACCTGCAGGAGGGAACTGGAGCAGAGGCCATGGAAAAGTGCTGCTTGCTGGTTTATCTTCCATGGCTCCCAGGACCTCCTGTCCACAGTGAACTGGGCCCTCCCAAACCTATTGTCAGTTAAGAAAATGCACACAGCCAGTCTGGAGGTGGGTTCCTTCTTGGGTCAAGCTGTCATAAAACTGGCCAACACAACAATGATTTCACTTCTGCAACACAGTTCATGTTTGTACACTCACAAATTGGAATACAAGTCTCCCCTTTCATGTCTCACTCTTTACGTTCCCACAAACATTGCCCCTACAAAAGACATTAGACCAAAGTAGAAAGAGCATGGCGAGCCTGCAGAAGCTGCTGTGGAACTCGCAGTCGGCTTCCTTCTGGTGCCACCACCATAGAAAGCCTGCGTGGATCACTGACTGCCTTCCTCTGTTTAACACAGCCTATGACTTCAGGAATGAATGAACGGGAAAGGGTCCTGATGCCTCCACATTTTTATTGCTATTTACTTGTATTAATTTAAAGACAAGTGGTAGTCATATTAGCCTTTTTTTTTTGCACCATATTCTACTTAGATGAAATATAAAGAAAAATATGCCACAAGGTTTCAAAATAGCTTGTAAACCAGCACTAGCATGTATGGTAGTTATAAAAGTGCTCATTTGTCTGCTGCCTGGGAAGAACCTAGGAAGTCTTTGGGGTATTAGTATATAATACATAGAAACATTAAATTGTCTGAAACTAAACAAACATCAGAGCCTCCTGGAATTGCTTTGTTATTTGTTATTGTATTATTTTACTTTATTTGTTTATTGGGTTATTGGAGACAGGGTTTCTCTGTGTGTAACAGCCCTAGCTGTCTTGGGACTCACTCTGTAGACCAGGCTGGTCTTGAACTCACAGAGATCCGCCTGCCTCTGCCTCCTGAGCACTGGGATTAAAGGCGTGCGCCACTGCCGGTCATTTTTTTTTATTTTTTGAGACAGGTGCTCACTAATGTAACTTTAGCTGGCCTGAAATCTAATGTAGACCAAGTTGGCCTTGAACTTACATCAGCCCTCAAGCCTTTGCCTTCCGAGTGCTGTCTTACAGATGTGTGTCACTGCACCCTGCCTAGATTGACACATCAATAGTCGCAACTAGATTGTTGGTTATTGTGGTGTATTCTTGTTCTGTTTTGTTTGAGGGGCTTCCTGTTGAGCCCATGCTGCCATTGACTTCTTGTCCCTCCTGCCCAAGCCTCGTGGCATCGTCTACCACCACGCTCAGCTGTGTAGTCTTGTTTAAAGATGATAGCCTCTGAAATCCCCCTCCATCAGATTATACCAGTCAGACATTTTTATGACCTCTTGTGTCTTAATTCCTGAATGAAAACAATCTGGATATGGAAATGCAGCAGAGAGCTATTAAAATTGTCATGCAGAGCAGTAAAATAAGATAAAGGGTAGAGGTTTTAATAAATTACTTTGGAAGAAGATAGGAAGGAAACACAACTTGCTGAAGGTTTAGAATAAATTGGCTTGGATCAACACCACGCTCTGTCTGTAATTGCCATTTGAAGTAGGCATGCTTATGCTTAGAGCATTGTGTAATTGTCACTCCTTTTTCTGGAAAGCACTAGAATGTTTGGTAATAAACGGCATTGATAAATTTCCTTATGAAGAAATAGTAAACACAGGATTGGAGAGATGGCTCAGCAGTTAAGAGCACCAGCTGCTATTCCAGAGCACCTGGGTTCAAACCCCAGCACCCACATGGCAGCTCCTAACTGTAACTCCTGTTCCACGGATTCTGACACCCTCACACAGACATATCTGATGACATAAATAAAACCAGTGTACATAAAAATAAATTTTTAAAAGAAGAAATAGTGGCCGGGCAGTGGTGACACACACCTTTAATCCCAGCACTCAGGAGACAGAGGCAGGCGGATCTCTGTGAGTTCAAGACCAGCCTGGTCTACAAGAGCTAGTTCCAGGACAGGCACCAAAGCTACAGAGAAACCCTGTCTTGGAAAAAAAAAAAAAAGTAATAGTGAACACAGAGCTGGTAAGATATAGCTTAATAATTTGTCTCCTCTGCTGGTGTCCAATTGGTCTGTTTTCAGCTACTTGGAAGATAATTGCTTTCCAGTAAAGATGACTTGGGGAATAATGAAGACGTAACATGATGCAAAATGTGAAATGTGTTTCCATAGACGATTAGGGTGTGTTGTGGTGGTTGTTAGTTTTAGTTTGTCTATTTTGGAGGCTATCTCTGCATCTACTGCACTTGGTAAAATGAGTTGGCCAGGATCGTTTACCAGACCAGGATTGAAGGGTCAGTTTGAGTGTGTACCCGTGTACTGTTGGACAGTAGTTCTCGCTAAAGTCACCCACGTGACCTCCTTAGCTGCAGGAGGGCTCTGGGTAGTCAGAGGTTGCTAGGGGAAAACCCCTCTGAAAAAAACCCACCAGGAATTTCCAAAGGGAAAAGGAAATTTAGCTTGAAGGGAAAAGATTATGAACCTGATATTTTACCATCCTCATTCTTTGTTGAAGGTTGGTTTACTTATTTGTAGATGTGTGTGTGTCCCTATGAGCGAATGTGCCAGTGTGGAGGTGCCCGTGGAAGCCAGAAGAGCTGGGGTGCTGGTGATTGTGAACTGCTGGGATTTGAACTCAGGTCCTCTTTGTTGAGCAGCAAACACTCTCCAGCCCTGCTTTTGTTTTGAGACAAAGTTGCATTTTCCCTGCTTAGGCTACTCTGTCTGTAGCCTAAAGTGGCCTCAATCTCAACAGCATCTTCCTGCCTTGAGCCCGCAGGATTACAGGCATTTGCCAGCACAGCCGCCTCACCCATTCCTGCAAGAGGCTGTTCTATACCACCCACAGCCTCCTGGCTGTGACAGAGCTGCTGTCCCTGCTGGTAAGATTTTAAGCACTCCATCTACTGCATAATGTTCTCATTTAGTTTCATATTTTGAAGCAGGATCTCACCTTGTAACCCAGGTTATGTACATCAGGCTGGCCTTGAGCTCATAGTTTTGCCTGTCTCAATAAAATCTTGGGACAATTATCACATGTACTCACTCATAAGTGGTTTTTAAACATAAAGTAAAGAAAACCAGCCCACAAATCACAATCCCAGAGAACCTAGACAACAATAAGGACCTAAGAGAGACCATACATAGATCTAATCTACATGGGAAGTAGAAAAAGACAAGATCTGAGTAAATTGGGAGCATGGGAACCTCTGGAGAGGGTTGAAGGGGAGGGGAGAGGTAGGGAGGGGCACAGAGAAAAATATAGAGAAATATAGAGCTAAATAAAAAAGAAAAAATAATAAAAACAAATAAATTCTTGTACCCCCACACTCGGCCTTATTGCAGTGTTTTAATCCCCTCGTGCACACTTGTCAAAGTTGGCCACTTGAAGGGTAAGTGTATTATTACTTAGAGGTTCCAGTTTAATTTGATCCCAATCCTTACTTAAAAGGACTGTTTTGTTTTCTTCATTTTCCAAAAAGCATTGTCTTCTAATTTGGAGGTTTAATCCTAAATTCATCAGTTGGCAAAGCAGTGGAGATGGGGTGTAGAGTCCATGTGAAGGATGCACAGGGACCTGGGCATATCCCCAGCACAGTCTCTGCAGGGAGCCAGACAGGATAGCCATTACAAGATGGCGCCGACATCCTGTCTTTTTGGAAATAAACAACTCCATATTTGGCTATGCCTTTGGGAGCCGCGTGTCCCCTGCTTCCCGCATGCGCAGTGGTTTAGAGTCCTTGGGCCTATCCTGACGCAGCCTAGTGTCAGCTGATGGTGGCAGCCAATCACAGGGTGACCCATGTGCCTACTCCCTATATAAGCAGCTGCTTTAGTGCTCTCGGGCGCCTCTCGCTTCCTGCTCTCCCTCAACCAAGGTCACTCCATTAAAGCGTGATCTGAGAAGAATCCTCGTGTGGTGGTTGTTCTTTCTCGCTGGTCGAGAAGTTCGCCGCAAGTCCCCACTTCCCCCTCCAGCAGCAGAAAGTCAGATGAGGCTGGAGAGATGGCTCAGTGGGTTTAGCATTTGCTGTGCAAGCTTGAGGGCCTGAGTTCAGGTCCTCAGGACCCAGGTTAAGTGAGTGTCTGCCCCTGTATTCTGTAGGAAGATGGGTGGATACAGGAGCATCCTTCGATGCTCTATGAGCCAATTAGCTTGTCATTCTCAATGGGAAAATACAAGAGACCCTGACTTGAAATAAAGTACAAACTGAGGTCCTCTGACCTCCAGATAATCATGTTTCCTATAGCATACATGTGCCAGCACACACGTACACACACACATTTTTAAAACAGAAACTAGTAATTTCAGTGTAAATCTTTCCCAGGTTTTTTTCTTTTCTTTTTTGGTTTTTCAAGACAGGGCTTCTCTGTGTTGCTAGTTGCTAGTGTTGTGTTGCTGTTGGAGCCAGTCCTGGAACTAGCTCTTGTAGACCAGACCAGGCTGGTCTTGAACTCACAGAGATCCGCCTGCCTCTGTCTCTAGAGTGTTGGGATTAAAGACGTATGCCACCACCACCCGTCATTAAGGTTTGTTTTTGTTTATTGGCTTTTGAGGTAGCCTCACCACTTTATTCTGACCGGCCCAAAACTTGCCTCAATCTCAAGAGATCCGCCTGCCTTTGCTTCCCAAGTACTGGAATTAAAGGCAGGTACTAGCACACCTCGCTTTTTACTGTTTTTAATTATGTGCACGTGTGTTGCTCTGTGGGTGTGTGTGCGCGAGTGAGTATAGGTGCCCATGGAGGTGCAGTCACAGGCAGTTGTGAGCTGCCTGACATGGGTGCTAAGAACCCAGCTCTGGTAAGAACAGCATGTCCTGTTAACCAGATCTCTTAGCCTGAGTGCAGAGTACTGTGAAGAGGAAGGGGAGCCATGCATCTGTGCAGATGCTCAGAGGTTGAAGGTTGGCATGGGAGTTGTGAGACATCCCCACCACCCAGCTTGCTTTGTGTATCGTTCATCCTTCTCCAAAAGCAATTAATTAAAATCACTTATGGGTTGGGGTGCAGCTCAGCGGTAGAGCATGTGCTTAGTATTTACCAAGCCTGGCGACCGCCACTCAACATCGCGAGCATAACCCTGTCATTTATGTGGGAAATGAAAAGATATTCCCATCTGTTCGTGATCATGCGCTGATAGATTCCCAAACTGAGGAGAGTGGCTTCCTTGAAATTTGAGAAGACATGTCCTGGAGGCTCAGGAAGAAGGCAGTGTTCCTTGTTTTTTCTTCAGTTGTCTGGTGTATTAGTTAATTTTATCACTGGGAAGAAGGATTTCCTTTGGTTAGGGGCTTAAGAAGGGAGACAGTCTGAGCAACATGGAGGGGAAGGCATGGTGGGAGCTGCTGTATCCATGGCACTGAGCAGGAAGCAGAGAACAGGGAGCCAGTGCCCCCCTGCTTTCCGCCTTTGCCTTGTGTGTGCAGTCCCAGGCTGTCCAGGGTGCCTGCCACTCTCCTTCAGAATAAGTCTTCCCACACAGGAACCTGATCTGGAAACAGCCTTCTAGGCCAAGTCCAAAGGTGTGCCCCTGGGAGATTCTAAATCTGCTGGTGGCAGTGAAGATCTGAAGAACGATACCGCCTGGGGGGGGGGGGGGGGGGAGATGATAGAACAAAATCTAAATGCAATCTTTTTTTAAAAAAAGAAAAATTCCCCGGGCGGTGGTGGCACTTTAATCCCAGCACTTGGGAGGCTGAGCTTGAGGCCAGCCTGGTCTACAAGAGTTAGTTCCAGGACAGGTACCAAAGCCACACAGAGAAACCCTGTCTCGAAAAACTAAACTGGTTAGGAAGTACTGTGTGCTGGACAGTGGTGGCACACGCCTTAATCTCAGTGCTTGGGGGGCCGTGGCAGGTGGTCCTGTGAGTTCAAGGCCATCCTGGAGCTGGGACTGTAAAACAGAAACCCTGCCTGGGGTGGGGGCTGGCAGGGAAGGAAGTGCTGCTTTGCCTTGCACACTTAGGCCTTGCACAATTCAAGCCAGACAGGGCCCCAGAGATGAGAGGGGCAGTTAACATGAACTCGCCTCCCTAACCAAGACACTCTCCAACTGATACGGGCTTGTTTTCTCCAGTGGAGTCTCACAGGGTATATTAACCACCCTTATGCCTGATGCCCAGCATTAGATGGTCGACACAGAATAAACTCACTGGCATTTTTTTAGACCATATGTCCTATACTGCTTCTTAATTTTTTTTTACTAGTCTTTTGCTTGTATATTATGGTTTCCGGTTTTTGTTTTTTTTGTGGGTTTGGTTTGGGGTGTTTATGTGTGTTTGCCTCTGTGTATATTTCCATGTGTGTATGTGTTTCATGCTTTTTGTTTATTCTGGGTTTTTATTTGTTTGTTTGCCTGTTGGTCTTATAAAGAAAGAGAAAGAAGGGTATAGAGTTTGGGGAGAAGGTTCTGGAAGGACTTGGGGGAGGGGAAACTGTTCAGAATATATTGTATAAAAAGTTTTTTCCCAAAATAAATCACAGTATCATGTGCACAGAAGAGAGAGAAAGAAGAAACAAAGAAAGAGAAAGAAAGAAAAAGAAAGAAATTAAGAGAAAGAAGGAAAGAGAGAGAGAGAGAGAGGTGCTGCTTTGGTGGATCTCTGTGAGTTAGAGACCAGCCAGAGCTACAAACACAGCGAGACCCTGTCTCAGCCTGGCCTGAATGGAGCCTTGCAGCTTGTGGCTTGCAGCTTGTAGTTGTGTTTGCCTTTGTATCCCTACTAAGAACCCCTTCCTCTATGTGCGACAGACTCCCAGAGCCAAGTAGAGAGCACTCATTTCTGCAGCCAGCCCATCACCCTGGCAGTGCATCCGCACTCGTCACTGGCCTCCTTGGAGGAAGCATCTAACCTTATTTGCACAAGTACACACAGGAGGATACAAAATAGATGTAATGAATAAAAACAAAATCATGGTAGATCCTCCTATGTTTAGAAGGGTAAGGACTCAGAAGCCTCTGCAAGACCTCAGCATTCCGGAGATGTGGAAGGACGCATGTTGGTGACAGTATGTCCAACAGATGCCCTGCCTGCTGCCTCAGCCTGTGCTTTCTTTGACGGCACCTTCCGTGAGTGTTGTTCTAGGTGGGGGGAGGGGGGGGAGTAGAGTGGGAGGTGGCGAATGAATGGAGCTCCCGGCAAACTCTTTGGGTCAGCTTATTCCCACTGCTTCTGTGTGAGAAGTGTATGTTTGAGCATGGGTGCATAGGTGGAGGCCAGAGGACTTGAGGGAGTTGGCTCTATCTCTGTCTTGGGATCCAGGGACTAAATTCGGGTCACTGTGTTTACCTGCTGAACCATTCTCGCCTTTATCCAGAATTCTTACATCAGGAAACAAAATCGCTGTCTAGATCCTAAGCTGTTTTCAAATGTTTGTTGACTCTGGAAGGATTTTACTGATGGGCCATTCTGATGTTCTCATTGACTACTTCCACTAAGGGAGAGTAGATGGGAGATCCTGGCAAGGAGGGTAACCTAGGAAAGCCAGATGCAGGCGGTGATAAAGGGAAGGACTGGGAGTGGGAAGTGGGTTGGGGGGCAGGTGAACACCTTTCTTTGTCCCACCGTGGTCGTCCTGACCCACTGTGTATCCTGCCAGCCGATCGCACGAGCTCCCTGACCTCTGTAAAAGGAAGTCAGCGTAAGTTAAAGACTAAGGATTTTTAAAAAGTTCTTTTCTTGGATCGTTTTCCTTTACACATGCGGCTGTCTCAAGAAGTGACTGGATCCCTACTCAAAGGTTCTCCTTCGCTGCCCCTGCAGTACTTTTGTGAGAATGTGATGAATTAAATTCACCAGACTGCAGTTTAAAGTTAAATAAACAAAACAAAACAAAAAACCCCAAAAGTCTAATGTGTTTTATGGTGGCATTTTTACACAAGTGACTGACTCTTTGCTAGAAGCACATTGGCTGTTTTTACAGGCAGTCTGATCTTTGAGATGGAGACACAGAAGCTCTCGGGACAGACGTTGCACTTGGATAGACGACCGAGCGCAGATGACCGAGCTTGGGCCTGGGCGCTAATCTCAGTCACGTCCTCACTGGCTGCTTGTCCTCAAGTCATGCCCGACCCATCCCCAAAACAGTATATTAAAACTTGTCGGTAAAAACACCAAGTTTAAGAGCAGGCTGTGGACATTTTTACTACCTTTTATGTATCAGCGAGTGTACTTTATTAGAAGGAAAGGTAAATAAATGTTTGCAAAAAATACGTAGTGTGAGCACTGGTAGCCATTACCTCTTAACTGGATGGCGGGGCATTTACACACTTAGTTTATTAGCGACCTTCCCATAAAAGTTTTAGGATCCAGGGCCAGACAGAGGTCATAAGTTTATCCAAGTCTGCACTCCGGAGCACTTCTTGGGTGACATCAGACAGCTGAAAAGAAGCCAAGAAATGTTGCCTACATTTCAAATCCCAAGTCCCTGAAGCCTCCTCTCCATGTATGGTCTTTTATCCCCTCAGAAACAATACAGATGAGAGCTGGGAAATCCCTTGGGTTAGCAGTGACCAAGTTCTGTATTGTTTTGTTTTTTTTTTCTAAAAGATGTATTTGTGTGTGTGTGTGTGTGTGTGTGTGTGTGTGTACAAGTGTGTGCTTGCCATGTGAGTACAGGTACCCATGGAGGCCAGAACATCCCCGGAAGCTTGAGTTATAGATAATTGTGAGCTGCTGGAAACTCACCAGCTCTTGTAGGAGAGCAGCAAACACTTTTTTTGAAGACATTTTTTTAATGCGTCCGAGTGTTTTATCTCATGTATGTAAGTGTGCTGAGTTCACGCAGTACCTATCTAGGCCAGGAGAGGGCGTCAGAGCCCCTGGAATTGGAGTTCCTAGTTGTGAGTCACTACATCGGTGCTAGGAATGGAACCTGGGTTCTCTGCAAGAACAGTAAGTGCTCGTAACCCACGAACCCACGTTCCACTTTTTAAAAAGTTGCAGCCCAGGTGGTGGTGGCACACACCTTTTTAATGCCAGCACTAGGGAGGCAGAGGCAGGCAGATCGATGAGTTTGAGGCCAGCCTGGTCTTCAGAGTGAGTTCTAGGACAGCCAAAGGTACACACAGAGAAACTTTGTCTCAAAAAACCAAAACCAACCAAATAAAAACCAGTTTCTGTATGTTATGCATAGATGTAATTCGGCTTTGTTGTTGCTGCTTTGAGACAAGATCTTGCTATGTGCCTCTGACTGGCCTTGCTTGTTTGTAGACCAGGTTTGTAGATCAGGCTGGCCTCAAACTCACAGAGATCCTCCTGTCTCTGTCTCAGCATCACCTCAAACTGGCAGCGATTCTTTTTTTTTTTTAAATTCATTTCCTTATTTTTTAAATTCATATTGTTTTGTTTATACAGTGATTAGGAACTATTTTGTGAACTAAAACCATTTGCTTGCTTAAAACAGCATCTCACACTGTGTATCCCAAGCCTTTTCAACTTACTCTGTTGCCTAAGTCATGGCTCAAACTGAGTAATCTTCCTGTTTCAGCCTCCCTGGTGCTGGAATTACAAGCATAAGCCACCAGGCCTTGCTGTACACGGTTTCTTGTAGCACGGTTTGGGTCTCTATTTGATAAGTACTAACTCTGTGCTAGTGTGAGTTTGAGACACTGGAAATCAGCCCCAGGGCCTTGCTTGTCACCAGACAGGTATTCTCAGGAGCTGTACCTCCAACCCAGTAAACATCAGTGTTTACAATGAACACAAAGTTCCTCTGCCTTACTTGATGCAATGGTCAGTCCCAGCTGTTGGTAAGATCAGATGGGAAATGGTCTCTGGAGATGCCTGGGTGGGGGAGTACATTGATGAGGCTAATGAGATGGAAGATTCCTCCACTGTGGGCAGCCCCATTCCCTAGGGCACCGTCCTGGACTGTATAAAGGGGAGGAGGCGAGCTGAACAGAGGCGTTTCCCCATGCTCTTCTTGCTGTGACTGATGCGTCGACCTTCCCAGCTATGGTGGACTGTACCTTGGACTGTGAGCCCAAATAAACCCTTAGGTGGCTTTACTCAGGATTCTTTTTATAAAGTTTATTTATTTAGTATACATGTGTGCCTGCAGGCCAGAAGAGGGCACCAGATCTCATTATGGATGGTTGTAAGCCATCATGTGGTGTCTGGGAATTGAACTCAGGACCTCTGGAAGAGCAGTCAGTGCTATCTCTCCAGTCCCCTCAGGATTCTTTATGGCAGCAACAGAAAAGTAACAAAGACTTTGCTGCTGGAAGTGTTTCCTCCTCCCAAGCTGTGACCATCATCTGCTCATTTATTTTTTTGTCTAGAAGTTCTTCATAAAAGCCAAATGCTTCAGAAGAGGGACAGGTGGCTGTTCACTGGAAAGGCTACCCCAGAGGGGACCTAGAAGGATGCAGAGGGAAACAGCTGGGACTGTGAGCCTAGGGCTTCGAACTAGCTGCAGAAGGAAGTTGTTGGCCTAGGGCTCTACCTCGCCACCCCTGCCGGCTCAATTGCTCATCCTGCCTACGCTTTGGTGTTCCTGTCTGTGTGTTCCTGTCTTTGGTGTTCCTGTCTGTGTGTTAATATGTTTCCTCTTGGGCTGTTTTTATTTAGTTATTTTTCTTTTGAGACAGGGTCTCATGCAGCCCAGGCTGGCTTCACACTCACTATATAGCAGAGGATAACCTTGAAATTTTGATTTTCCTGTCTCCACTTTCGCTCTCAGATTACAGGTACATAATACCACACTGGGTTTGTGAGGTCCTGGGCATTGAACCTAGGATGGTTGTGTGCTGAACCAGCTGAGCTCCATCCTCAACCCAGGGCTGTTTTCGTTCTAAATAAAGATAGTTTATGTAGCAACTGGAGAAATGGCTCAGCAATCAAGAGCATTTGCTGGTCTTGAAGAGGACCACAGTTCAGTTTCAGGCACCCTTGTCATATGGCTCACATCCCGTGACTCCAGCTCCAGGGGTTCCAGCATCTTCTCTGGCCTCCATGGGCTTCTGTACATACATGCATATATTCATACACAGACACATATTTGGGGGAAGAAAACTTAAAAATAAGAAGACAAAGTAATAGCCAGGCAGTGGCAGCACATGCCTTTGATCCCAGCACTCGGGAGGTAGAGGCCAGCCTGCTGTGTGGAGCTAGCTCCAGAACAGCCAAGGCTACACAGAGAAACCACTGGGGGGGGGGGGGGGGGCAGGGAGATACACAACAAAAACAAAAAAGATAAAGCAGGTTAAGGTGCCCTGTCCACAGTGTTGCTCTTGGCAGGGCTACAGTCAGCTCCAGTATCCAATCCAGAGACAGGACACTGGAAGTCGGAACCTGTCCACAATTTCATGCCCCCACCCTCTCCCTCTCCTCATCCCTGCAGTCCCGAAGGTTGTCATTAAGCTGTCCCTGATTAATCAAGCCATTCCTTCCTCCCACGTTCCTGCAGCCCGATGAGAGCACACGGCACACTGCTTCCCTAGGAACCACGTACAGCATTTATGTCGGAACTAATGTGCACATTCACTTGATCCTTGATGATTACTAGAAAGGGGATTATTTTGCATTCTTCACCACCAAGCAAGCAAAGCCTCACTCCCCCAGCAAATAATTTTCAACACTTAATCCCATCAAAACACTATGAATTTGATAGGCACTCATACCCCTTAAGCCATTTGTATTTTTACCATAACAAGACTGGTCATAGATGATCTTGGTTAGGTTTCGGTCCTCAACCTTACAGTGTACAAGAGACCCAGTTTCTCTGTTGATGAGAAATTCACACCAAATGACTTCATGTGAAGCTTTAAACCCTTGGTAAATATGTGAAGACTGTCACAGATGCTTGCCATGGTAACAGGTGGCTTTTATTATTTACTATGTTCTCAGCTCACTGTTTCGTTCTTCCTGGGCCTTCTTTCCTTTAAACATCTCAGTGTTCAAACCCAGGACCCGGAGCAAGTGCTCCACCACTGAACTGTACTCCTAGCCTTGTCTGGGTCACTCCTATGGTGCTATTCTTTTCTTTTTTTGGTATTTTTGAGACAGGGTTTCACTGTAGTTTTAGAGCTTGTTATGGAACTAGCTCTTGTAGACCAGGCTGGCCTCAAACTCACAGAAACCCACCTGCCTCTGACTCGGGAGGCAGTGGGATTAAGGCATGTACCACTACAGCCTGGCTATGTTTTTCTTTTTTTAATTTTTAAATTTTTTTGTCGTCATTGTATGGTTGAATGTATATGAGGTGTGTGTGTGTGTGTGATGTGTATTTGTGTGTGTGTATGAGGTATGTGTGTATGTGTCTGTGTGTCGTGTATTTGTGGGTGTGGATGTGATATGTATCTGTGTGTGTATGTATCGCTATGTGTGTGTATGTGTGTGTGTGTGTGTGTGTGTGTGTGTGTGTGTATGATAGATGTACAGGGTGTTGCATGCCATAGCCCATGTATGGCGATCAGACAGCAAACCTGTAGAGCTGCTTCTCCCCTTCCACCTTTATATGGGTTCCAGGCTTTGAACTCCACATTCTCAGGCTTGCATCTTCAGTCGCAAATGCCCTTTGCAGAGCCGTCCAGCATCCTGATCTAGGTGTTTGTTTTGAGAGAGTGTTTCTCACTAACCTGGAGCTCACCAGGTAGGCTGACCTGGATCCCAGCATCGTCACTCTGACTGTCGTTCCTAGCGTGTGCCATCATTTACTTGGGCTTTGTGGAGAAACCCTGTCTCAAAAAACAAAAACAAAACAAAAACAACAACAACAAAAAAATACATTACTTGGGCTTTGTGGTGTAAACTCAGAGCTCCTGCCTGCAAGCAAGCACTTTATTAATGTCTCAAAATGCCACTCATGCTACTGTATCCAGGAAGAATCTTTCTGTGAAAAACAGTCTTCAGACCTCTGAGAACACTACAGTCTTCACATCAGAGAAGATCGAAGCTGCCAAAATATCTCAGATATACCGAGATTTTTTTTTTTTTTTTTTTTTTTTTTGGTTTTTCAAGACAGGGTTTCTCTGTGGCTTTGGAGCCTGTCCTGGAACTAGCTCTGTAGACCAGGCTGGTCTCGAACTCACAGAGATCCGCCTACCTCTGCCTCCCGAGTGCTGGGATTAAAGGCGTGCGCCACCATCGCCCGGCATATACCGAGATATTTACAGGGACAAATTCATTTGCATTCAGAGCGCTCAGGGCAGTTATCAGTCTTCAAGTTGAACTTTTCTCCCCCTTCAAGATAGGGTCTCTGTGTGTAGCTCTGGCTGTCCTGGAACTCAGTCTGTAGATCAGGCTGACCTCGAACACCTGAGATACCTTTGTCTCCCACGTGCTGGGATTAAAGGTGTATGCCACCACTTGTTGGGACCATTTGGAGTCCTGGCCTCCAGCTGCTCTTCCCTGCTAGAGATCTTTACTTTCCTTCTGATTTGAGTTACTGAAAGCTGTGTCAAAGTTGTTTACCAGCTCTGCTTCACGAGCAAGTGTTGCCTTGGCCTTGAGGATCAGAGGATAAGGTTTTCACCTGTTGGCCCACCTGACTGTTGGGTATATAAGCCTCTCTGGCGCTCCTGAACAAAGGGGCTTCTTACCAGTGACTAGAGGTCCGTGTCTCTGTCTCTCTGTCTGTGTGCCTTTGTGTGTTTCAATCTCCAGCCCCTTGCCCGAAGCTCGGGAACTATATGGTAGCCCATAGATCGCAGACAGGCGTTGTGCGCTGCAACCACTCCTGGCTTGAACATTTTTTTTGAAGTCAATATTTAAGTGGAGATCTAGAGCAGAAACGAAAGGCACCAATCCACACCTCTTGCTCTGTTTCACACCTTCCCGCAGTTTCACCAATGGCCCAGGCCTGGCCCTGGTAAGACAGCAGCTGTGGCTCTAACCAGCAGGGTCCCAGGAAGCCCAGAATGCCCAGGTGGCAGACTCAAACTCTAGCCCACAGTGGTACTGAAGAAAGATTCACACGAGGACACATCGCTTACAGAGCTGTAAGAACTCAATGGTCATAGGGGAAAACATACACACAAACACACACAAACACACACACACACCCTGTCTGAGATACTCTGTTTCTGAAGGAGTGTTTCTTTTCTTTTCTTTTTTTTTTTTTAAGATTTATTTATTATGTACACAGTGTTCAGTCTCCATGTATGCCTGCAGGCCAGAAGAGGGCACCAGATCTCATTACAGATGGTTGTGAGCCACCATGTGGTTGCTGGGAATTGAACTCAGGACCTCCTGAAGAGCAGCCACTGCCCTTAACCTCTGAGCCATCTCTCCAGCCCCCTGAAGGAGTGTTTCTAGGCTCAATCTTGACTTCCTATTGGGAATACAGGAAGGAAGGAAGTGCAGGTAAACTCACTAGGTCCTGAAGGACACCTCCCTACACACACACACACACACACACACACACCTCCCTCCTGTGAGCTGAGAGAAGCCTCTCTTTCCAGGGTGATATAGGAAGGCCATGGTTTGAGGTGGTCACATGTCCTGCTTGAATGATCTGTAGAGAACGTTCTAGAAAACTTTTTCCTAACTCTTGATTGTTGAGAATCTGTGAAGTGGTAGCGTGGAGCCCCCAGGACTAAAGATAGCTTAGTCTTCCCTGTATAAATTTATCTGATAAGATGTAGGAAGCCTCGCCTTTCTCTCATTATGATTCCACCCCATGAGCCGGGGTACATCCAGACTGGACCTCAGATGGCAGCTGTGGATGCTCAGAACACAAAAGGATTTTTTGCTTGCCCACGGGTCACTCAGTGTTTAAACAGAAATGGCAGAGGCCCAAGCCCACCCTATCAGCAGCTTGCCCAGCCCAAGCTGTTCCCTGTAGACTCACCAATCACCTGAATTTACCATCCCCTTTAGTGCGTGGGCAGGATGTATGTACTGACATAGAGCACACGCAACAGGTCTTCTACTCATGTGGAGACTAAAGGTGGCCGGCCTGCATGGTAGGAGGCCCCCAGGGTTAACTGGAGTCTGATCAGGAGTGCACCAAGAGGCAAGGTGACTCCAAGCCTTGGGAGAGATGGTCCTTGTTCACCACCAGGTAGTAGCCTAGAAGAGGTTAAAAGGGCACTAACTAGAGCTGGAGGTTTGTGAGCTCCCTGAGACAGGAAACACTTGACGATGTCTCAGTGCGTATTTCTCAGGAACAGTTCTTGTGCAAAGATGGTCCTGGACAGTATGGGTTATATCTTCCAGGGCAGTTATCTCAGGGTAAAGAGGAGGATAATAGCATTTAGAAATTTAGAATTTAGCAGTGAGTCCTGTGAATTCAGGTCTGGTGTCAGAGGCCTGTAGCCCAACCCCTCAAGAAGCAGAGGCAGGAGGTTCTCTGTGAGTTTGAGGCCAGCTTGGGCTGTATAGTGATAGCCTGTCCTGAAAAAGCGAAACAAACAATAAAACAACAACAAAAAAGCCCCACTAGCGAGGTTGCTCAGCATGTAACGGTACCTGCTGCCAAGCCAGAGGATCTGAGTCCAATACATGGGACCCGCTGATGGGAGGAAAGAAGCAACTCCCAGGAACTGTCCTCTGACTTCCCTATGTCCACCCACCCTGCCCACTGGGGCACACACACCACAGGTGTGTGCACGGACACACACACACACACACACACACACACACAATCAATTTTAGAATAAAAAAGTTCTTAGAAAAGTGTCCTTTGCATGTATTTGGAAGTTTTTTTCACTTTATTTTTTTCCCATGTGTATAAATGTTTGCCTCCCTATATGTAAGTGCATCCTGTGCATGCCTGGTGTCCGCAGCAGTCAGACCAGGGCATCAGATCCCCTAGAAGTGGAGTTACGGACGACTGTGAAGCTATGTGGGTGCTGGGAACTGAACCCCTGTCCTCCCGAAGAACGAGTGCCCTTCACCACTGAGCTATCTCTCAGCCCCACCACCCCCCCCCCCAGCCTCTTGACTAAGCCCAAAGGCTTATAACCACCCCTACTTTCCCAGCCCTTCCTTACTATCCGACACTTGATGCTAATAGCCTTGTAAGTGTTATCTAATCATCGGAGCTATCTTCTGGGATAGGATTTTCAAGTCTGTCTTACAGATGAAGAAGCTAAAGCTTAACGAGTTGTGACTTACGTGAAAGCCTAGCACTTGGGAGGCAGAGACAGGAGCATTGGAGTTCAAGGTCAGCTTCAGAGAGTTTGAGGCTAGCCTAGGGTACATGAGACTTTGCACAGAAAGACGCAGAGAAATAATTTGTCCTCTGTCACAGAGCAGAGAAAATAAACATCAGGATTTGGACCTCTTCTGGCGCATTTCATTTGGCTTGGTTTGAGGCAGGGCCTTGCTGGTCCAGCCTCAAACTCTTGATCCTCTTGCCAACGTGTCCTTAGTGCTGAGATCACAGGCGTGAGCTACAATAGCCAGCTCTGAACCCGGATGCTCTAAACTCGCAGCTCTTGCGAGGCCATTGAGACCTTTGTGTTTTCGTGCACACTGGGTAAACTACCCAGCTGGCACACAGTGGGGAAAATTCCTGTTTCCTGAATTTTGTGCTGTTGTATGTCATCATCCCATTAGCTTATTATTTAAATTATCTAATTAGATTGGCTATTACTCAGTCTCGTCCTAAATAATATCCATGATGTGCTAAAACTTTAAAATGAGAGCATCCTTTAGCACACAGACATTGTGTTACGGTCATGCCATGAAAACATCATCTAGCATGCCATCATCAGGTTGGTATTACCCCGTGAGAACAGCCTCAGCTCTCCAGCATCCTGCTGGTATTAGCCTTAGAGAAATGTGGTGTGATATTTAAAGGCCACGTGTCTAGCAGAGTTCTGGTGGTACATGGACAGTGGTGGTCCATGACTTTAGTCCCAGCACTCAGGAGGCAGAGGCAGGCAGATCTCTGTGGGTTTGAGCCCAGCCTGGTCTACAGAGAGATTTCCAATACAGCCAGGACTACACAGAGAAACCCTGTCTCAAAACAACAAACAAACAAACAAAAAGGCCATGTGTCTTTATAGATAAGGGCAGATTGAAATCATCTTCACATCACCCACCCCAGGTGGTACCTCTTGCTTCTCAGAAGCGGGCTAGGGTGTGGTGGCGGTGCCCAGAGCCTCACTAGTGACTGGGTTGACCTCACAGAGGCTCCTCTTCAGAGGGAGACTGCTTGCCTGTGTCTTTCACAACCTGCTTACATTACTCTAATGCAATGGGACAAAGGACAAAATTTAAAATTCCAGAAATAAGCAAGACTCCTCTTGGTGCTTTAGCTGTGTGCTCTAGCCCAGGGACATCACTAGATCCTACGGTTTGGGGGTAGTATGGAGAGTAGCCTTGCTGGGGGTGGAATGCGGACACAAAGGGGTCCCCACCTAGGATGAAAGGAACCTCGGGCTAAATTTCCCGTTTCCATTTCCATTCTTACCCTGTATTCCTTGCTAACTAAATCCTGGCCCCACTTAGGCAAAAACTAAAGAGAACTTTAGAGTCCTGTTATCAGAAACTGTATGCCCATTTAATCTGCCCAGCTGTCTTTAATACAAACAGGGAGAGAATAATTCCTAATTCCCTGCCTTCACTGTTCCAAAATATGCAAAGCCCCCCCCCCCCCCCATGCCTTTCTCCTCACTGTGACAGAATAACCAAAGGAAGCAATTTAGAGGAGGAAGACCGGATTTCAGCTCACAGTGACAGTCCTGGGTCAGAGAAGGCAGTAGCTCTTAGGCCTGAACCTGAAGATGATGTCACTCTCAAGACCCACTCCCAGCATCCCATGCAGCTAGTTAGAATACAGTTCTCTAGGGTGAACAACCTTCTGGAAGAGACTAGCAGCTGGGGACCAAAATGTCAAACTCCTGAGTCTGTGGGCCGCATTCCTCATCAAGATGGTAACAGCGATTATGAGCCATCACCCTCAACCCTCAACAAGTTGCATTTAAATGTTAAACTTTTGGGGTTCAGGCCTTTACTTTATGTGGCAAGTTGGGTAAAAACAGATGCATATGGGAAATGGGCCCTTTGGGGCCCGGAGAAGTCAGACTGGGGAGCGTTTTCTGAGGACCAGCTGCTAATCAAATCTCTCTGGCCAGGCACATTGATAGCCGACCCGGACCCAGAGGATGCCATTTGTCTGTTCCACAACTAAGTTTCTCCTTGTCTGTGCTGGGGCTGGCCCTTGCCCACTTACTTCCTGCTAAGGTAGGAAGTAAATCTAGAAACAGTTAACAAGGGGGAGGTTTGCTTTTGGGCCTGGCTAACGGTTATACTTGTGGTTCAGCAGAAACTGACCAGTTTTCTTACCCTCCCCATCGCAACCCTTCCACCCTCCCTCCCCCCATAATCTAGCCCTACTCCTCCGAACAAAATTCCCAGTTCTCGGGTACACTTTCTAATCTTCTTCTACTGTCTCCACCCCAATATGTCGTGGTCTGTTCAAGGACTCCCCAGCCCTACATTTTAAAAGACTCCCCAGCAGCTGGAACACCACTCACTTCCCCTCCTCCCTGCCAGCCCGGCTGGAGTCCGCAGGCACGCCAGGCACACGTGGAATGTTGCCAGTCGCAGGAGATCCCGAGGGAGATAAAAAGCACATCTTTGACCACTTCTTTACCAAACAGACCCAAGATGTGTAATTAAAGGCCCCGGGACTCTGCTGGAAATAGGTTTAAACTTGAGGTAATCCCTTCTGGCACTTCCTCTTCCTAATAACCATCAACAGAAATCAAACAAATCCACCTGGCTCCAGTCAGTAAGTCTGTAACCAGCAAAGGTCACGGGAGGAGCGATAAGAACAAGAAAGCGGCCACAAACCGCGTTACTGGAAACACATGTTGGGACGTGTTGGAAAGCGACTCTTGCCAGGCCCGTGCTAGCTCTGGGACAGCGACAAGGGGAGCAGCGTTCCCCGCCTCTGCCTCTGCCTCCCCAGCCAGCGTTTTCTTGTCTTTCTCTCCTAGACTAGACTTGGGCATGGGGACAAAGGTAGAGGTTGTTCGCTAAAGAAAACCCTGCCACTACTGAAGGGGGACGACAAAGAGATTCAGGCCTCTTTCAGCAGCGAAGACCCCTGCAGTCTGCCCGGAGAACCTGCCTCCGGTCTCCTCGGTGCCTGCTTGTGCAGATAGCCAGAAACACAAGCAGGTTCGCGTGGGAAAGTGTTTCTTCCAACTTTTTAGACCGCGCTGCGCTGTTTTATTACCAGGTCGGGCGGTTGCAACATACCTGGCCAGCGTGGCTTAAGCAACACAAGTAATTTTCTCACAGCTCAGGAAGCTGGGAAGTACAAGGTGTTCAGCTGGTTCCTGGTGAGGACTTCCCTTCTTACTTGTCAAGGGCAGGTCCTTGCCTGGCCAAGAGAGAGCTTCCTCTTTTTCTGAAGGTGTCGCTCATTGTGATCACCATTGAATGTGTCACCTCCTCACAGGCACTGTCTCCAAATGCGGTCACGCCGGGTGGCTACGGTTTAGGAATTTTAGGGGGACACAGTTCAGTATGATTTGAGCGCGTGAAGGACAGCGAGGGGACTAGGACCACCACGTGATGGGTCTTCAAGTCCCCTCAGAGAAGGGGGAGAGGTGTCTGGGGACTCTTTCTGGATCCCACACATCCAGTACCTCCCAGCCTAATCCAGGAGCTCCTAAATTGAACAGCAGGCTGTGGTGGTCAGTGAGAGGGAGAGAACCCTGTGCAGCTGAGGAGAAGCCATGGTTACCCAAGCCTGCAGCTAGGATGTCGCCTCCAGTGAGTGCCTCTGTCTTAGCTTTTTTTTTCATTTTTAAGCCAGAAACGCGGTTTGGTTTCTGCCTCCCAATGAGTCTTACAGGATTCAAAATTTATGGTCAATGGTGACCGGTGGTTTTTTTGTTTTGTTTTGTTTTTTTTTGTTTTTGTGAGAATGTTAGCATTTAATTGACCTCCCTGAGTGGCTTCAAGCCACCATAACACAGGCTCCTCCAACACCTTTTTCTTCTCGTCAGCTCTTCTGCTGAAAATCTTGGCTTCCACGATGACAGACTGCTTAGGAAGCTTTCCCTTCCCCAGAACTTTGTAGTAGCCCGATCGCACGACATCAATGATGGCAGCAGCTCCGGATGACCGGTTGTTTTTAAACTGACCAGTTAGTCTTGAATCCCGTGGCCAGGTTGAGGGACGGATATTTTGAATATTATAGCTCCAAAGACCTTTAAAGATACAAAGCAGAAAACTTTCATTTTCAAGGACTGGTTAACTCAGGTTTCATCTTCACTGAGCATTGTCAAAAGCTCCCACCCATCAGCTGAGCTGCCCTCGGCCAGTAACTTACCCCTTCTGATCTGTTTCTCTAATCTTAAGGGTGGGTAACAGTGCTGACCTCCAAAGATCCGAAGAGCTTCAACTTCATAAAGTGCTCAGAATGTGTGCCTGTCTGCTCAGGGCCAGGGGATTAGAGTTCTATCTGTTCTGGCTCTTCCCAGAACCCCCTTCTCCATTCTGCAAGATGCTATGGAAATCCAAGAGAGGGAGACTAGAGAGATGTCTCTGTTTTAGGAGCATTTACCGCTCTTCCAGAGGACCTGAGTTCGGTTCCACCACCCTCTTGCCTCCACAGGCACTCACACACATGTGACAGACACTCACACAGACGCATATACGTACACATAAATTAATAAAAAGAAATCCAGGAAAGGTGTGTGTGTGTGTGTGTGTGTGTGTGTAAGACAGAGGTAAATGTTAGGCATATTTCTCAATCACTCTTTACCTTGTTTAATTTTATTTTTTGACATATGTGTGGTGGTGTTTGTAGAGACAGACCCAGGAGCAGAGGCCAGAGGAGGGCATTGGGTGTTGCTATCACAGAAGTCTCTAGGCCGACAGCTAGCAATTCACAGCAATCCTCCTATCTCCACTCCCCACAGACCTGGAGTTACAGACCCATGCAAGACCAAGACCGCTTCCAACTTGTTTCGTGGGTGCCGGGATCTGAACTCAGGTCCTCATGGTTGTGCGGCAAGTGCTCTCAACCACTGAGCCAGCCCTCCAGCCCTCCGAAAGAACATTTAACAGCTCTTAATCTAGTAAACCTTGTGTGAATGTGGGTATGCAGGCATGAGTGTGGAATTCAAAGGACATGTTTTGGGAGCCAGTTCTCTCTTACCCCCTTTATGTGGGTTCTCCCAGCTCCACCACCTGTTAGGGTAACTGACCAGGGCCATCATGGCCAGCCTCTATTTGGTTTTCTGTTGCTAGTACTTTGCCTGGGATACCGTAGGTACCCCATTTGTACATTCACCACTGGAATCAGTTATACTTGGTCGTGTCTGCTGGGACCTTTTTTTTTTAAGCCAAACTCTTAGTATGTCACAAGTGATATGCAGTTTCCCTGAACATTTCATATGATGTCTAAGAAGCAAGAGAATGTTCTTCCATGACTCAGTGCTATATCACAGCGTATTAACACCTTTACTACCGTTAGATACCAAACCCACATCTGCATTTTTCGGTTGTCCCCAAAACATCTCCTACATTGGACTTATTCAAATCAGGACAAGCTATCATGCCTAGTGATTATAACTTTTAAGATACTTTAATTCTAGAACATTCCTGACCACCTTTCCCTCCTTCTATATGGTATCAGACCCTTGGCCTAGTTAAAAAGCTAGGCAGGCTGCCTGCTTCTGTGGGGTGGGTCTGATTGTCTCCTGGTAGTGGTATTTGACTCCTCCCGATCCATTACCTGTGTGCAGGGAGGCCGGAAGTTAGGGTTGTAGGCTTGATTACATTCTGGCATGGTCAAATCCCACCCTTCCTGTAGTCTCCCATCAAGAAAACTATCTTGTTTGCCCCTGTGGTTCAGACTGTGTCCGGAGCAGAAACTGGTCCAGATAAGGAGATCCAATCAGTGTCAAATTGCCTTTGTCATTTGTTCTACTGGCAGTCAACACACCGTGCAGGGGGTGATGCCTTGGCACCACGTGACTATCCAGTTTATCAGAGACAGGGTTTAGCCAACAGCATTTGAGTCCTTTATTATCACGCAGGAATCATCTGTTTCACTGGGGCTTCACAGAGGTGACCTCCTAATTGTTGGCCCGTCTATGCTGTAGTCTTGAATCTGTAAAGAACGCTGGCCCTCTCCTAACACCCTGAAATTCAGTTCCTCCTGACAAACTGGGATAAAGGCTGAATTTCTGATTTTCCAAGGAAGGAGTCAGGGAAACTCCGGTCTTTAGGAGGCTGAAGAGTGTCTGTGACTGAGACGTTGAGGTTCTCTTTAAGGAAGCTTCACTCCTCCACTTTCCCCTGAGATCTCGCGAGTTTTTGGAAACCAGAAAGCCACACACGCGTTCATCGTTAATGCACTCGGGCAAGTTCGCTAGGGGACCCATGCGTGGGCTGGCAGCAGCAGAGCCCCCGGAGCTTTCCACCCAAGCAGAAAGGACTGGTGTTAAACACAGTTCCCTCCCTCCCCAGATACAAAGGGGCTTCGTTCTTTTGGAATGGGTGGTGAGGATCTTCGGAGTAGAATTCTCATCCCAGGCTTCTTCACCCTGGCTCTGACCGAAGGGGAAAGCTCTTAACAGACTCTTTCCAAATGGCCACATGTTTTCCAGTCTTCACTTTGTCCTGAAAAACAACAGTTCAACATTCACCTAATGGGAACAAAGTAACGTCTATGGGTTTAGCTTATTACCCAACTAACCCCAGAGGAGGCGACCTTAAGGAGCCTACTGTTGCCGGGCGGTGGTGGCGCATGCCTTTAATCCCAGCACTCGGGAGGCAGAGGCAGGCAGATCTCTGTGAGTTCGAGACCAGCCTGGTCTACAAGAGCTAGTTTCAGGACAGGCTCCAAAGCCACAGAGAAACCCTGTCTCGAAAAACCAAAAAAAAAAAAAAAAAAAAAAAAAAAAGGGGGGGGGCCTACTGTTTAGTTTGGGATAACTGCTGTATACATGCTGAAGTGGAGTAGAAAACATCAGCCCAAGTAGATGTGTGGAAACAAACCCTAAACCCCTAGCCTGATCACTTACTGATCTGTCATGTGTTGATCCGTTATCCCAAAAGCCTCTGGGAAATGGATATACTCATCCTGGGAAATGGATATACTCATCCTGGAGTTTAGAGGCAGAAACTATATAGCTCTTAAATTCAGCTCTGAGTCACACCTGCGCTCCATCTAGCGCACCATGCTGATCTCTTACCACATGTTCCATGAAGCAAAAGTATAGAGAAACGAGGTTGCCATGGTGCCTATGCACAAGGTATTTCTTACTTGGGGACCCCCCCCCATTTTGCATGTAACTATTGAAACAATATTATTTAACTATGTATAAATATATTGCATAATAAAGAAAATCTTTGTAGGAAAAATATGCCTTATAACCACAACACCTTAATTTAATAAGTGGTTTTATTTTTAAATATCTCCCTCAGATCTTTGCCCTTAGGCGTTGGTATTCCTGGGTAGTACTGATCAGCACAGATGCTGTTTCTTGCTTTCTTGTTCGACTTTATATGCATTATAAATATTTTATGAAGCCTTTTTATTTTCAGTGTTAGAGACTGGATACTACTCCACCCAGTGGAGAAAGTATTATTTACTTAGTCTAACTCTTGGAGTTCACATCTAGACGGGTTTATATTTTTGTTATTTAAAACAAACAAAAATGAGCTGGGCAGTGGTGGCAAACACCTTTTTAATCCCATCCCAGTACTTGGGAGACAGAGGTAGGCAGATCTCTGAGTTTGAGGCTATCCTGGTTTACAGAGTGAGTCCCAGGACAGCCAGGGCTACACAGAGAAACCCTATCTTGAAAAATAAAAACAAAGAAGAAGGAAGAGGAGAAGGAGGAGGAGGAGGAGGAGGAGGAGGAGGAGGAGGAGGAGGAGGGAAATTCTCTATGGAATTTTCTTCTGAACCTCCAGTGAGTTCTTACAGAAGCTCCTAGGAGTCGACTACTGACTCAAAGAGCCGAACATTCTATGGGGCTTGGCATGTGTTGCCGAGTTGCTCTCTGGGAGGACTGCACCATCAGGAGGAGGCCCAGGCCTTGTCAGTGCTGGATGGTGTCTGGGCTTGTGTGCTGCCCCTCCTCACAGAGAGGTGGAGTTTGTCCCTGACTAGTCTTCATAGGTGCATTGTTGATGATCAAGGAACTTGAGTTTTGCTCCACGTGTTCACAATTTGGGTTGTCTTTCCCAAGCCTTGGCCCTTTCTTGTGTGGGGCCTTGTTCGTCACTGTACATCCTGAGATGAATGTACATGCTACATTTGTGGTCACGTGCTAGTTTAATAAACCAGTGGTCTGCGAAGGAGCCAGGGAAACAATGGGGGACATAGCATCTCTTGAGGGAAGCCAGAACTCAGCCAAGGAGGGAGTGGGAGCAGTTCCCATTAGGGTGCTGAGTAGGGATGGTGTCTGGCCAGCACAGTGGCTCTGACTGGAAGGGGCAGTCTAAGAAAAGAGAAGGAGACACCCAGCCTCATCCTGCTCCCTCTTCTCTTTCCTGAGGTGCCCGACTATGCCTCCCACAACCACAACTGGGGAAAGTTGTGAGGTGATCCCAAAAAGTGAAGGGCTAAAGGCTTTTTTATTTTTATTATTTATTTATTTGTTTGTTTGTTTGTTTTTCAAGACAGGGTTTCTCTGTAGCTTTTGCAGCCTGTCCTGGAACTAGCTCTTGTAGACCAGGCTGGCCTCGAACTCACAGAGATCCGCCTGCCTCTGCCTCCCAAGTGCTGGGATTAAATGTGTGCGCCACCACTGCCCAGCTCTATTTTTATTTTTTAATCATGCTTAAAGTCCCTGCATGCACATCTATTAAATGCGTCTCTTCCCTGTGTCATAAAATCAATTATTTCTCAGGTTGTTTATTTTGGTTTAAGATTAAAACCATGTCCTAATGTTTAAAAAGGACTTAGGGACTGGGGCCGTGACATAGTGGGTGAGTGCTTGTCATTTGAGCTTGAGGACCTGAGTTCAGATCCCCAGAACCTGGGTAAACACTGATGAAGCATGCGTTTGTAATCTTAGCATTGGGGAAGACACGTGGATCCGTGGGACTTGGTGGTCAGACAGTCTAGCCAGTCAGTGAGCTTCAAGTTCAGGGACAGACCCCGCCTTAGAAAATAAAGTAGAGTGAGATCAAGGAAGGCATTGGCTTCAGGCCTCCTGTGCATATACTCCTCCTCCGTAGTTCGTTTTCAAAGGACTGGGGCTGACAGTGTGACACACAGGCCTGGGAAAGCTGAAAAATGGAGGAAGCCCTTCTCCCCTGGGACGCATGCCATCCTCTGGTCGCTCTGTCTCCTCGCTGATCTGTCTCCCCCGCCCCTTTCTCTCTGTCCTCTGCAATAACCTGCAAGGTAAAGGGCTTTTGGTCACCACCGGCCACTTATCCCTGGTATCGCAGGTTACAGGGAGATGCAGAAATGAAACGGTGGAGAAGATTCCAGAGCCATCACCCCAGGACAACCCCTCAGTCTACACAGGGGAGCCGTCTACTCAGTTCACTCAATACCAGGGGGAGGCAGGTTGTTCCCGAGTCCTGCAGCCCTGAACCCACTTTCTGGCCTGAGGACTATACCTGCTCCCCCATAGAGCCAGAAGGGAGGGAGGGAGGGAGGGGAGCAGGGAGTCCTGGGAGAAGCACAGTCCTTACCCTTCATTGTCCAGCCGCTGTCTCCCTAGAGGATGCTATGCAGAGGGCCTCTACTCCAGAGGTCAGGGGCCAGTGGTAAGACACCTGACCTGTCCCACCTGGGCAGAGGCAGTTAGTGGCCTCTAGGAGCCAGCACTGTTAGAGCTGCTCCACAGACTGTGTTTCAAGACATTCCTGTTTCTCCACTTAGCAACCGCTTTAAAGCATCCCGTGGCCTGTGCCTCGTGCAGACCGCCTGAAGCGGAGAGCGGAGGAAATCAGGCAGAACTCAGCCAATGTTATGACACCACGCATCTCCTGATGTTGCTCAGGGAAGCAGGCTGCCAAACTCTGAGAGAAGCGAGCGGATGCTTCTTCTGGGAAAGTTTGAACAGCAGCCCCAGGTATGAATCTCAGCTCTACGCAATCCTGCCTTTCAGGGCTGGTCCTCTGTCCTCAGCTCCACAGGTGCAAGGACCAGACTTCCCAGTTGGCCTGGGACAGGCCCAGGTATGCCTGGAACTGCTCTCATTTGACAAGGATCTCTGTCTGAACAATAAATGACAGCTACCCCTGCCTGTAGGCACCTGTGATCTGTCTCCAGAAATATCTTGGAACCTGGGGCCTCAAGGGGCCTTCTAGAAGCTTTTGTCTGTTCTGTCACTGGATAAAGCAGGGCCCCCACTCTGCCAGCCAGGGACTCTGGCACCTGCTCTAGTTCAAGCCAGGGCAGTTGTGTGCCATTTCAGTGAGAAGATTTGCCCTTCATCTACCTCCTCGCTTCGCTCAAAACCTCTGATGAGAGATGAGAAGACAGGGGTAGCAGGGTCTGCTGGGGAAATGACCTCCTGTTCTCACTGCCAGAGAGCCTGCAGGGCCGGAAGTCAAGCACCTTCTCCTAGCTCCCTTGAGAGAAAAATTTTACAATCTGTGGTGGCCTCAGATATACAGGGAAAGAAGCGAGAGTGAGGGACCAAACAAGGAATGTTAGTCGGGCCGGGCCGGGCGAGGTGGCGCTGCTAGGTCTGTTTGTCGAGTGAGGGCCACGCCCACCCAGTACTGATGGCTTCAGATTGCTTGGTGCTTTCCTTCCCATGGCTGCCTCAATCTCCCATGATTCTCTTCTTTCTGTTTCCATCTCATCCAGGCCATAGCTGCTTCCCAAGGAGCAGACAGGGCCAGCATGGCTAGACTTTAGGACAGCGGCCTTCTGTCTTTCTGTTTTCCTGGGAGCCATAGACATCCAGTTTCAGATCCTGTCAAGTGTCAGACCGGTCACTCTGCGAGGCCTGAAGGTACAATGAGAGTCCTGATTCCTGGCTGGGGGTGTGGTAGGCTTGTAGGCTTCAGGCTTCTAGCCTGAACTACAGAGGCTAGACGGTGAGAGATGATTCCACCTGAGGCCACGAGAAGAACGGTGGAAGACTCCAGAAAGGAACACCCTTTGAACAAAGCTTTGAAGGACAAGGAGGCCTTTACAAGGGGCCCAAGGAAAGTGCCCAGCAGATGCCGGAGGGTGGGACAGGGGCTGGGCTGGCAGTACAGAGATGACAAGCCCTCTGGAGTGGAGAGGCCATGTGACTTCAAGCCTTGCTTCATATCTCTCAGCCGTGGGTTTTTTTTTTTTTTTGTACAATGTGAGTAAGTAATATAACTCACATTATAAAATTGTGGAAATTAAAGGCTACGTCTACACTGTCGTTCAAACTATTCCAGAGGCAGAGATGGAAGAACTGTTTGAGCCTGGGTGTTCGAGTCCAGCCTGGGTGACACAGCAGGGCCTGGGGTCCTCTTAAAAGACTGTATCAGACGTAAGTCAGTCAGCACGGTGTCTGTCATATAAATGCTGAGTGTCCATTATTGGCCCTATTGCAACACTACTGTACTCCTGAGTGACCAGCACACCGTGATCTCAGGCCACGTCTGCTCTTAGGATCCCATTTAGGAAGATGCTATCTGAGGCAAGCAGCTGGCGGAAGGAAGCACACACGACTGCCTGGCTCGGGCACCGCAGGCTCCTTCAGACAACTGCATCAGTAAACAGTGTGGCTCTTGGCCTCAGCGAATGCGATTATTGATCGCCTTTTATTCTCCGCACATTGCACATTTGTTCCAGCGTGCTGTGGGTCCGGTGGCGAGGCCACTGACTAGTGAGAGGGTGTAGATACACGAAGAGGTGAGGGAGGAGGACAAAAAAAAAAAAAAAAACTTTTCTAAATAAGTTTTCTGAGATTGAAATGTTTTTGGAGGTCACAATTAACCTGCTCTTTGGGGAGCCTCTAGCTGGAAACTTTGTGGCGGGAAGAAAGATTTGCTTAAATCTCTTTCATCTTAGTGGAAGTGCTGAGAGCAGCCCTGTGTGGGCCTGGCCACAGCTACCCTCTAGGCACTAAGCAGGTATTAGGGACCTGTTATGTTCTCCCACGGTCCTGTGACTAGCTGCTTAAATGAGATTTGAAGAGCACTTTCTGGGTTGTAACAACAATCTCTAAAATTACTGATTTTTGTTTTAGAAGGAAATCAGGCCTGTTTGTTTGTTTTTGTTTTTCCTGCTTGTCCTTCCCACACAGACTTGGCCAAGTGGCTACCTGTGTCACTGAACTATCTTAGCCGCAGGTTAAAACAGAGTCAGTGCTGTTCAGAGGAGTGGCTGGACGGGCTGAAAGTGGGGAGGGGGGACCTGGTCGTACGAGGTCCTTACTTCCCTAGATGACAGTGGCTGAGCTCTCCCATCCAGGGTGCCGCATTTTACTCTCAGCTAACGTGGTGGTGGGGGTCAGGTGGGAAGGGGGGGTAATCACTTCTGCTCAACACCCCACACTCTGAAATCGATATGGACAGGAGAAGGCCGATTGCCTTATATTTCCCTAGAGGGAATGACCGCTTCAGACATGTTAAGGAGGAGGCTAGGTAAGAATGAAGCTAATTTCTTTTTTTCTTTTTGGTTTTTCGAGACAGGGTTTCCTCTGTGGTTTTGGAGCCTGTCCTGGAACTAGCTCTGTAGACCAGGATGGCCTCAAACTCACAGAGATCCGCCTGCCTCTGCCTCCCGAGTGCTGGGATTAAAGGCGTGCGCCACCATCGCCCGGCGAATGAAGCTAATTTAACAATGGCAGGGAGTGGCCACCACTTCTGTAAGCTTGTGGGCAGAGAGGAATCATCCCCTTTCATGTATTGTCTTTTTTTTTCTTTTAATCTTGACAGCAGCCTTGCTCAGGCCACACCAACTCCTTCCACAGACTAGAGAAATGAGATGAGAGGCCAGATTCAGTCACTATGCTGTTAATCCAGAGGACTGGGTGAAACCCATCTCTGCCAGGCTTTGAAAGTCATGGCTCCACCCAACTCTCCCCTCTCCTCCCCTGTTTTCTTCTTCCTTTGTCTCCAGTCCTCTTCCCATCCCTTTCTTAATGCTTCTTTGGTTAATAAGGCTTAGAAACTCCTTCAATGTGGGATCGCGGAGATGGCTCAAGGGTAAGAAAACCTGTGTGAAAGCCGGAGACTTGAGTACAAACCCCCAATATGGCCACTGCCATGCGTGCCTGTAACCCTAACACTGGAAGGCAGAGACATACACTGTGAGCTTGTCAGACAGTCAGTGTGGCCCACAAGGCTGAGCTCCACTCTCAGAGATCAAAGTGGAGAAGAGCAGAGGTGGACATGGGCCCCCACATGCTCATATATAAACGCCACATACACAACTTCTAAAATTAAGTGAGATTAAATAAATACCTCCCTCTTATGTTTTCTCTGGCAGCAAGGCGGTTACTGTAACGGCCCAACTCTGGAATGGCAAGAGTGAAGCCGCTCGGTGCTTTGGCTTCTGATGCTCTTAGTTCCGTCCATTCTAATTAAAAACTGCCACCTCTAACTCCCTCTGTTAATCCCATGGATCGGGAATAAAATCACTACCACAGTTTAAAGTCAAATTGGAAGCAAACTTTAATTAAATATTGACCAGATCCATACCCAGGTTCCTGGGAAATGGCCCCAAGTCACAGTTTGCAGCAACTTAAGAAGGAAAACCCATAATTCACTGCATTTACCATCAGGTCCAATCAGAGCAAGCATACATGCTGACATACCTCCAGCCTATATCCAATCAGGGACAAATGTATACCTTGACGCATTTCCTGTCTGTGAACTTCCCGCCCGCATGTGATCAAGCACATCTGGTGCTGAGGGTCAAACAACCTTGTTTAGGGGAGTGAAAACATGTGACTAATTATCTCCCATACATGACAGCCTCCAGCATTTCAGGAACTGTCCATCCTTGGGCAAGAGGCTTGCAGATCAGAGACGTTTTTGTTTTATGGATTCTATAGGCATAATATTTAAAACTTAAATTTGGCTCTCACAGGGCTGGAGAGATGGCTCAGTGGTTAAGAGCATTGACTGCTCTTCCAGAGGTCCTGAGTTCAATTCCCAGCAACCATATGGTGGCTCACAACCACCCATAATGAGATCGGGTATAAATAAATAAATAAATAAATATTTAAAAAAAAATTTGGCTCTCACATCCCACCTTGAGTTGTATCCTTGACTTTGTGATGGGTATTTGTTTATATTGGGATCTAATAAACATCAGCTTAGTGGCAGCCAGACAGAAATTTTCGTTTAGTTAAGGCATCAATGATGCAAGAGCCAACAGCAATCAGCAGAATCAGAAGGGCCGAAGGCCCTGGGATGACTGGCATCAGAGTCACTATCTAGAAGGAGCCTGGAAATGAGAATGGGAACCAGTTATTTACTTCATCTCAGGTTCCCCCCCCCTTTTTTTTTTGCAATGATTTCCCCCCCAAGTACAGCCACATTATTTCTAGTGATTTCTGAGTGGTTTATAAAGAAACATCAACTTTCTCTTAAAGTTTTACTATAATCTCTCTGTTTTACACAGAACAGGTTGAATATGGAACTAGTTCAGCTAATGAATCTACCTGTTGATAGATCTGGATCTATTTAGTTTTAACAAGTACCTTTCCTGGTATGCCAATGGGCACCATAGGTAGCTATTTTCTTCCCTATGACAGGGAGTTTTCCTTTGATATAACATTACAGCCTATTGGAGTGACAAGGGATGACATACTCTCTTCAGTAACTACTTCCTGCTGAGACTAGGATGTTGTTGTCAGAGCCCAGGAAGGCAGGAATGCTAGTCATGGATGTATCTATCAGCTAAGAGGAAATCTGCTGAGACAGATGTAGACTAGAGGCAGAAGTTAAACTTTATGAACTTAAAGAAAAATATTACATTAGGAACTTTCAGGCCCATTAGTCTGAGTAGTTGAGGGAGGGAAGAAACCCCAAGACCAGGAGAGAAAGAAAGAGAGAGAGAGATCTCATCCTCAAGAATAGACAGGTGGGGCCCGGCGGTGGTGGCACACGTCTTTAATCCCAGCACTCAGGAGGCAGAGGCAGGCGGATCTCTGGGAGTTCGAGGCCAGCCTGGTCTACAGGAGCTTGTTCCAGGACAGGCACCAAAGCTATAGAGAAACCCTGTCTTGAAAAACCAAAAAAAAAAAAATTATCTGGAATCCTTTTGATCTGTGAAAGATGGATCCAAGTCTTACGACTTCCTCAATTCTCTGAAGCTTACATGAATTTTTTAATTTACAAAAAGACATAAAAGTTTTAGATATTATTAGCATTACCATAGACTCACACCTTTGAGTCCTAGCAAAAACTATAGATTTTAGTTAAAAAGTATGAACACATTTCTTCTGTCCAGAGAGCTAGAACTTTCTTCAATCCCCTGAGGGAATGGGGACTTTTGTTTAAATGCCTGGCCTTGGGAAAAGGACATTATAGATTTATCAGTTAAGTTTGATCCTTAAAAAGAAAAATTCTGAATTGAAGCCCCTTTAGTATCAAAATAAACCTTTTTAATTCATAAGCATAGTCTACAGAGAGACAGGGAAATTTTCTGATCCTTTTACAGTACACCATTATAGAATATAACCATTTCTTATATGACTCAGTTTAACAGGATAGCTTAAGCTTAACAAAGTTAGCAAAGATAAGGAGACTAGATATACATTCTTAAGCATGAGCAGACCTTGGGTAAAGAGAAACATTCTCTAAGCCAGTGGTTCTCAACTTCCCCAATGCTTTGACCCTTCGAAACAGTTCCTCATATTGTGGTGACCCCAAACCACAAAAATCATTTTTGTTGCTATTTTGCAGCTTTAATTTTGCCACTATTATGAATCTCAGTGCAGACATTAGGCAGGCAAGTGATGCTAGGCTACCCCTGCAGAAAGGTCTTTCATCCCCACAAAGGGTCTAGACTTACAGGTTGAGAAGCTGCTCCAAGTCTTTTGCCAGACTGCTTAGGTAATTCATTGTCTTACTGCATCATAAGATAACAACATCCCAATTTCAGTTGTTTAGTAATTGGTGCTCATAGCTGTGGCCTTAATTTTTAGCCTTTTATTTATAAGTTCAAATATTAATGATATAAAATGTTTTAGAAACTTAAAATGTTTCATAGTCTTATAAATTTACTTATTTTAAAAGCTGTTCCTTAAAAACAAAATCCAGTCTTTAAATTTTCTATAAAACTCTAAAATTTCCTCTTTAAAAAAGTTTAAAATCTCTCAACTGAACCAGGCAGTGGTAGTGCATGCCTTTTATCCCAGTACTCTTGAGGCAGAGGCAGGCGGATCTCTGTGAGTTTGAACCCAGCCTGGTCTACAGAGTGAGTTCCAGGACAGGCTCCAAAGCTATAGAGAGCAACCCTGTCTTGAAAAAAAAAAAAATCCTTAAAATCCTTAAAATCCTTAAAAGTTACCCGCCCTCTGGGGCGTGGCCTCTTAATACTACTTATGCTGATATAAAGCATGTGTTAGGCCCCTTTTCCAGCTGCGGGATTCGGTTGCTGTTCTCCATTCCAGCAGAGGATATTGATTTGTGAGTCTACCCTCAAATAAATAACCATCTATTATTCTCAATTCTGAGCTAGTGTGGGGTTTCTTTTAAATGTCCATCTTCAGGAAACTTTTAAGTATGCTTGGGTCTAGCGAAGGGAGAGTCATAAACCAACTCTAGAGCCAACTTTCAAATAAAATAGAATAGTATAAAACAACCTTAATGTTCTTCACACCCAAAAGACATCTGAACTCCCACTAACCCAAATCCAGTGATTAGAGAGCTCAGAGATAAATCCTGAGCCCTGGCCATAAATGCAGATGTGGCAGCAATGCTTTCGGCAGCAGAGACAGCAAAAATATCCAACCCATCTCTGTTTTAGTTCCATGCTTGCAACAAACCTTACAGACACACCAGAAAACAGAGAGACAAAATTTCCTAACAAAACAAGTATACACAACTTTCTCAAGAAATAGACAGACAAGACTTTACAACAAGACAGACAAGGCTTTCATCAAAACACAAAACGTGGGGCTGTAGAGATGGCTCAGCAGCTAAGAGCACTGGCTGTTCTTCCTAAGGACCCAGGTTCAATTCCCAGAACCCACATGGCAGCTCACAACTGTCTGTAACTCCAGTATCCAAGGGGTTTGATACCTTCACACCAATACTCATAAAATAAAAGTTAAAAAAAAAAAGGAAACAAAGTTTTCCAACTAGATGGGCAGGTGATGTCTTGCTATATACCCTGAAAAGGAGAATATTGGGATCCCACCAAATCCTCTCCACATCCCACACAGGGATCCCACAAAACAGAACCAGACTATGACTCACCAGGTCTCTGTAGATGCTGCTTTTCTCAGGTTCCTAAGAAATGGTTCCAAGTCACGGTTTGCAGCAAACCTATAATTCATTGCATTTCTCGTGAAGTCTAATCAGGGGCAAGCACACACCCTGAGGTACCTCCAGCCTGCATCCAGTCAGGAGCACACATATATCCTGATGTAATTCTTATCTGTGAACCTTCTGCTCACATGTGATCAAGCACATCCGGTGCTGATGGGTCAAACAAACTTGTTTAGGGGGAGTGAAAAAACTTATAGCTTATCTCCCATAAGCACAGGCCCCAGCATTTCACGAACTATCTGTCCTTGGGCAAGGGGCTTGCAGATCAGAGACATTTTTGTTTAATGGATCCCTTAGGCACAGTAATTCAAGCTTAAAATGTAACTTTGACTCTCACATTTTCTACTGCTAACTAGAAGAGCGTGCGAGTTTGTGTGCAGTGTGTGCACAGCACTTTATCTCTCTTTCCTGTTTCGTACTTAATTTGCCTTTCTTTCCCCCAGTTTATGCTTGTGACCGGTGAGTAGGGTGGGACTGTCTGTTCATAATCAGGTTCACATATAGACGCTGGCCAGTTCCCACAGAGCCCGACTAATTGCTGTGGATTCTCGTCCTCCTACCTCAACCTCTCTGCAGGGCCTGAGAGGATTCTTACAGAGTGGGCAAGGCTGGGAGATGGTAACACAGAACTCCTATGTGGTAAGGCACGGAGAGGTTCTGGGAATGGAAACCCCCTCAGAGGACTTGTGTTTCCTTCCTCTAAGGTTTGAGGGACACACACCCATCTGAAGTAGCCTCTCAGCCCTGTTGCCCCTACTAATTGGCAGGGCCCTGCAGATCCCTCGGGAAGTCAAGAAGTTGACAGGTCTTGGACCAAGTTCCCTAAAAGGATGTTAGTGGTTTTCACCTGTCTGTGGGTATGTTTAAGGTGGTGGGGTTTTGCTGGGCCATAGAGACCCCACTGTACATTCCTGTCAGAGAGGAGTGTCAGAGCTCAGGTGCCTGCTCAAAGGTCTCCATCTCCCAGTGGCAGGAGACTGGTCTCAACGTGCTGACTTCCAGCCCGGCACTCCCTTGGGAGTTGCTCTCTTGATCTAAATGGGATCATATCAATCATAGACTGAGAATTGCTAAAAACCCACAGATCAGCGTGATCCTGGAAGAACACACCTGTATTGTGGGGTGTGCAGGCCCCTATGGCCTTGTTGACAGGTCACAGGCTCTAACCAGCAAGAACTCTTGGGCGATTTTCAGTGGTGAAAAGGGCTTGGGAACACGGGGAAAAGATGCTCCAAAGGGGTATGGGGTAGAAATAAATAATTTGTATTACTTTGCCGAAAAGAGTAATCTATTTTTATATGCTCTTAGCTTTGTGTATGTACAATGAATATAGAGTAAACCCAATTATAAGTAGCCAGAGCCCCTGACTTGGAATAATCCATTTTAAAAGTATACATTTTTTTTTCTTAAATCACAATGTTCTTATCTTCTGTTTGTTTCTGAGCTGAAAAGAAATGCCCTAAGCTACTACCCAGCTGGGGGTTTGCAGACCAAAGACTACTGTTTTCTTCCTGCAGGAACCCTGGGGTGTTTGGGGTTAAAAGGCCTGGGCTGGCCCTGTGTGTTTAAAAACCAGGCTGACTGCGAAGCCTGCGGCTCCAGCCTGACTCCAGCCTGCTGTTAATGGAGGACTTACAGCCTTCTCCTCACCCTGTAACAAATAACCCACTCTGTGTGGCTTTCTTAGGAAGCCTGGGCCACCATCCACCCTCCTGCTGGGGGCAGCAGCAGGCTGGGTCGGCTTCTCTCCCTGTGGTCAGCCCCATTGGCCAGGCAGCAAGGCTCAGCTCCTCTCTGAGATAAGGCCCAGCTAACCACATTAGCAGGAGCTTGGCAGTACTTCTGTCTGGTGTGGGGACGGTGCAGAGCCTTGGGGCAGGGTTGGGACTTGTTCCAGCTTCCAGTGAGGCTCCCGATATGTCCCCAAGGAAGTCCTCCAGAGACCCACATGGTAGCCTCCTAGTCACTTTCAGCTAACGTGTTTGTTGGGCGCCCTTTAAAAAAATCTTCTATTACAGCCTGTGCAGACAGGGCTTAGCACGTCATCGCCAGTTCTTGGTATCCACTGTGTTCTCAGTGTTGAGCATCTCACACGAATGATTTCATCCACTCAGCACAAGAGCCTCGTGAAGTTGACTCATGAAGTCTCGTGAAGGTAGCCACTGTTATCCTATTTCACAGACAAGGAAACTGAGGCCTTCTCCTCACCCCCCCCCCCCGCCCCCTTCTTCTCCTGTGTTTTGTCTGCATCTCTGCTCACCACTTTCATGCCTGGTGCCCACAGACGCTAGAGAGGGCTAAGAACAGGGGTTACAGACAGTTAGTTGTGTGCCACACAAATGGGAACTGAATCCCAGCCTTCTAGAAGAGTTGCTTCTGTGCTCTCGACAACCACGGAGCTGCCGCTCCAGGACTTTCCGCCCCTTCATTTTATTATTTTGAGAGAGGGTCTCATGTGGCCCAGGTTGCTCTTGAACTAGGTATTTAACAGAGGTTGACTTTGAACTTCTGATCTTCCTGTCTCTACCTCCCAAGTCCAGAAAATACAAGCCTGTGCCCCCACTCCTGGTTGACTCAGTGCTAGAGAGCAAACCTGGGGCTTTGTGCATGCTAAGTAATAGGCTCTCTACCACAGGAGCCACACCCCAGCCTCGTGTATTCCTTCTCCTAAGCCTTCATCTCTGCACTCACATCATGTGGTCATTATTTGTTTCATATTTGGCCCCTGGCTTATATCATGAGATCCAAGGGGTGGGGGCAGGAATTTTCTTCCCGAGGGACTGGAGTCCCAGCATGAGCAACACCTGGTCCCTAGGCTTGTTCAATGGCCGAAAGAGACAGGATGCTTTCTCTGTGGCAGCACACCTGGTCAGCAGATGCTGCAAGCAGCCCTTCCTTGTATGTGTGGTAATTCCTCGCCATCAGGGGCCTGTGGGGGTAAGGGGGAGGGGAAGAAGCGGTGGGGAGTCATTGAGGTTGAACTACTGAATTCAAATACTGCTTCCACTACTCAGGTATGTGTTGGTTAGAACGTTATTAGTTCATTCTGAACCTAAATGATCACATGTCTAAAATAGGAAAAGGTAACACCTACTTGGCTGGGTTGGTGTGAGAACCAGGAAGAGTCCATGGTTTATCAAAGAGTCCGGTAGTGAAGGGCTTGCAGGAACCCGTGTTCTGTGCTCTCAGGAAGTCAGGCACCAGAGCGAAAAGGCTTAGCATCCATCCTCCATCTTTCATTAGGTTATAAAATTCAGGAACAGAGTGGGGCTGGTTCAAATGTGGAGCAGGTAGACATGCGTGTGTGCGTGTGTGTGTGTGTGTGTGTGTATGTTTGCGTGTGCGATTCCAGCACTCTAGAAGCAAAGACAGGAGGCCAGTTCAATCTACATGCAGAGTTTTGGGCTATTCAAGGGATACACAGTGAGACCGTGTCTTGTAGACAGTTGATGAGGCATGGGCACAAAAGTACCTGGAAACTGTAACATATTTTTAAAAATCAGTGCAAGGCAGAGTGTCATGACATAACCTTTAATCTCAGCACCTGGGAAGCAGAGGCAGCCTGATCTCTGTGACTTCGAGGCCAGCCTGGCCTAAACAGTGAGATTCTGCCTAAAAAAGGAAAAATCAGTATAAGCCAGGCACAGTGGCAGACATAAGCTTAGCAGCTCAGAAGGCAGAGGCATGAGGATAGCTATAACTCTGAAACTAGCTTGGTGTACATAACAAATTCCAGCCCAGCCAGGGTTACACGTCAAGACCTTGTCTCAGTAAGTAAATAAATAAAAAGAAATTGAAATGAAAAGTTTGAGTGTAGACCAGTAGTAAAGCACTTGTCCAGTGTACACAAGGGAAGGGTCTGGGCCCAGTGTCAACACTCTGTGTGTGCGCGCGTGTGTGTGTGTATGTGTGTGTGTGTGTGTGTGTGTGTGTGAGAGAGAGAGAGAGAGAGAGAGAGAGAGAGGTGTGTGTGTGTGTGTGTGTGTGAGAGAGGTGTGTGTGTGTATGTGTGTGTGTGTGTGTGTGTGTGTGAGAGAGAGAGAGAGAGAGAGAGAGAAAGGTGTGTGTGTGTGTGTGAGAGAGAGAGAGAGAGAGAGAGAGAGAAAGGTGTGTGTGTGTGTGTGTGAGAGAGAGAGAGAGAGAGAGGTGTGTGTGTGTGAGAGAGAGAGAGATTTTTTTTAATATTTATTTATTTATTATGTATACAACATTCTGCCTCGATGTATGCCCGCACACCAGAGCAGGGCGCCAGATCTCAGTACAGATGGTTGTGAGCCACCATGTGGTTGCTGGGAATTGAACTCAGGACCTCTGGAAGAGCAGCCAGTGCTCTTAACCTCTGAGCCATCTCTCCAGCCCCCGAGAGAGAGAGATTTCTTAATTGTTACTTAAGCTTTATTGTAAAGGATTTGTGGGCTAGAGAAGGTGGCTCAGAGGTTTAGAGCACTTATTGCTCTTCCAGAGAATCTGGGTTTGACTTTCAGCACCACATGGTGGCTTACAACCATCCATTACCCTAATTCCAGGGAATCTGATACCCTCTTCTGACGTATGAGGACACCAAGTACACATACGGTGCATGTACAGACATGCAAGTAAAATACTCATACATGTAGCGGCGTAAACGAATGCAGACAGATTGTAAATATATATATATATATATATATATATATATATATATAGTTTTAATGTAGAAATAGACTTACAGAACCACCGTTCCCGCGGAGACCAGGAAAGCAGAAGAAGGGTTGGGAGCACGCTCGCCAAATTTATAGGCAAACATTAGCCCGAGGCGAACATGCCCCCAAGGGGCGGGACTTATCCCTACACATACACATAAAATAAATAGATAAATCTAAAAAATAAGTTTTTGCTGCCAGATAGTGGAGGTACATGCTTTTAATTCCAGCACTCTGGAGGCAGAGGCAGGGGAATCTCTGTGTATTCAAGGCCAGCCTGGTCTACAGAGAGGGTTCCAGGATAGCCAGGGTGGTTACACAGAGAAACCCTGTCTTGAAAAACAAACAAACAACAAACAAAAAATAGTTTGTTTAAAAAAAAAAGAATTGGCAAACAAAAATATTCATCAAGATTAGCCAAGTCGATGAACTTCTGTACAATTAGAACCATTCGGAAGCTATGGGGCTTCACTCTGGATTTTTACTTTCACTATCTATTTATATTTTTATATACTTATCTACCACACACACACACACACACACACACACACATACACACACACACACACACACACACAGAGGGGTGGGAGAGAGAGAAGCAAAATCAATGACGAAGTTAAAACCAGAAAACAAGTTGTAAGTCCTCTTTCATGATGCCTGTGTCGATTATCTGGATTTCATCCTTCCTTATCAACCAATATTGACTCTTTCTTGTTCTCGTTCGTGTGTGTGGTACTGTACCCACTTTTTTAATATTTATTACAGCCTAGGATCCACATATGAGGGAAAACAGGCAGGGTTTATTCTTTCTGAAATTGTGTAAGCTCACTCAATATTATACATTCCTTTGTTTGGTTTGGCTGTTGTTTTTCAAGACAGGGTTTCTCTGTGTAGCCTTGATTGTCTTGGAACTTGATCTGTAGAACAGACTGGCCTGGAACTCACAGACATCTGCCTGCCTCTGCCTCCCAAGTGCTGGGACTAAAGGTATGTACCACCACCACCTGGCAATATTATACATTTCAAGTCCATAATTTTCCTGCAAATTTTGTGGTTTTGTTTTTCTTTAGAGCCGAATAGTATTTCATTTCATTTATATACTGGATCTTCATTATCTATTGATCTGTCAATGGGCAACTAGGCTGGCTCCATTTCCTGGCAATAGTGACTAAGAACAGCAGTAAATAAAAGGATGCAAGTATCAGCTGGGCGGTGGTGGCAGCACACGCCTCAGGAGGAGGCGGCAGACAGATCTCTGTGAGCTCCAGGACAGCCTGGTCTATCTACAAAGCAAGTTCGGGGATAGCTAGGCTGTTACACAGAGAAATCTGGTCTTGAAAAACAAAACAAAACAAAAGGGATGCAAATATCTCTGTGGTTCAGTTTGAAGTTCCTCCTCTAAGCACACGCTCAGGAGTGACATTGTTGGATCCTATTTTTCTCTCTACTTTTAATGGTTAGCTGTGCGTAATTTACATGATTTTTTTTTTTTTTAAATTTAAGTTGAAGCTGGAGAGACAGTTCAACAGTTCAAAACATTTGTTGCTCTTGCAGAGAACCTGGGTTAGGGTCTCAGGACTCATTTGTCAGCTCCCAGCCATCTGTCACTCCAGTTCAAGAGATCTGATGTTCTCTTCTGACCGCCACAAGTCCTAGGCACTCTTGTGTGCACACATACATGCGGGCAAACACTCATACAATTAAATCCTTTAAACAAATATCTGTGTAAGGTGGCTAGCCTTCTTATTCATATACCCCTACAGCTAGATGGGAAAGGCTTTGTAGGTTATTTCCTCAAAGTGACTCATTGACACTAACGTATGCATGTTGAGAACCAGCCAGCCACTGCCAAACTGTCTTCTACAAAGATGTAGCCATATGCGCTTGCGCACATAAGACAGATCCTAGTGCATTCCTTCCTCCGCACCCTCACCAGGGTTGGACATTTCCAGGTGTTTCCATCTTTGGTAATCTGATAGATGACTAATTGCCCTGTCACTATGGTAGTGTTGGAGTGTCTTTTTTAGATGATTTATTATTCTTCACATGGAGAATTCAATCTGTGGGTAAGTCCATATATTTCCTGAGCCATCTACGGCAGTACACACATGCGTGCGTGCGTCTGTGTGTGTGTGTGTTGGGTAGAAGGTTAGGGAGGATGAAAATAGCTCTAAATTCAGGCTGTCTGCAGACAGTTCAGCTGCCACGACCTGCCTCGGTAGGTTTCAGACTGTGAGGAGCAAATCATTAAGCTACTTCTGTCCCTGGCTCCTTACTCACTCACTCAGGCATGTCTGTCCTGGGCGCCCTAAAATTCCCAACCAGAGAAGATTCTGTGCTTTCTTAGAAGTATGAGGCAGCTTGGCCCTTTGAGACTATGCTGGCCTGGTAAAGCCTCGTAAAGGAAGGTACAGGCACTTGGTACCAAGTGGGAAACGAGCCGCAATTTAATACCCATCTCAGGTTTTTCCATCTTTCAACCCTACGTCCCCAAGAGAAGGGCAGTGTGAAGATGCAGGCCCTGGTGAGCCAGGTGGAACTGCCCAGGGCTTAATTCAGGTGCTCACTGACCTCTGGAAAACTTTGGGTCTAAGCCTCAACATCCTAGACCTGTGAGTTCAAGGCCAGTCTGGTCTACAAGAGCTAGTTCCAGGACAGGCTCCAAAACTACAGAGAAACCCTATCTTGAAAAAAAAAAAAATCTTCTGAGGGAGGTGTGTGTGTATGGGGGCAGGTGACAGTGTCCCATTATATAATCCAGACCAGACTGGCTCGAACTTGCAATCTTCCTGCCTCAGCCTCCCAAGTTCTGGGATTAGAGGTGTTTGTCACCACATCTGCCTTAAACAGGGACTGACCTGGTTAAAAGCTATAGTAAAGTCATTACGTACCCTGGTTTAAGGCGACACTATTGGCTCCCAGATCAGGCTGTCTGGGAGTGAAGAAGGGAATGAGTGAGAACCTTCAGGAACCTCTCATCAGCACAGGACTCCCTTCACCCTGTGTCCTGTGAAGGAAGAAGGCAGTGGCACCTGAATCCTTTTTCTCTGGGTTGAGTCCAGCCGAGGAGAGTTCTTGGTTCTAGCTCTGATTCCCAGAGTATTCTCTGTGACATCCTGGTTCCTTTTCTCTTCCCCGCTACAAACCGTGTAGTCTGGGGAGTCAGACAGTGCCAGGCTTAAACAGGGTTCCCTATTCACATTCCCCAACTCTGTTTTGGGGCTTCACCTGAGAGAGGAGGCAGAAAGGCCCCTGGGAGCCCTTACCTAAGGCAGAGGATGGACTCTAGGGATGCCATAGGCAAACCGGCTGTCCCTGGCTCCTCCTTGGTACCCACGCTTCCGCATCTCTGTTGGCATTAAGGGGAGGTGTCTGCATGGTGGCCAGGCAACCGAGGGGGGGAGGAGACTGGCTCCAGATAACATGGAGAAATTCCTTTGGAAATCCAACTTCTAGGATTATAATATTTGTAAAACAAAGCATTGCAAGCTATCCATCAGGGCTTAGGTCAGGGTATGTATTTTCATCAACCTCAAACCTATATAATTCAGGGGCTACAAAATGCACCTCCTTGCCAGGCTGGGGAACAACCCTGGATATGCTAATAGGTCCAATGGGATCTTTAGCCTCCTGCTAATCCTTTTATGGCTTACTCCTTTTTTTTTTTTAAGTGAAAACTCAGGTTAAATATTTATTATACAGGAAAGGAATGCTGCTGCTTCCTCCTGCTTTTCCTGTGCTGTTGCTGTTAATAATTTAATACATTATAGTACAAAAATAGCCAAGATGTGAAAGACACAAAATGCTGTATCCGTCCCCAGTTTCCCCCAAAGAGGCCGTTTCTAGCATCTGAGAGCCCAGGGCTATTCACATAAAACCCTGCACAACATATGTAACACTTAATCATTATTTCTTCTTTTGTTATTTAAAAGAAAATGATTATGGGGCTGGAGAGATGGCTTTGCGGGTAAGATCACTGACCACTCTTCCAGAGGACCCGGGTTCAATTCCCAGCACCCTTGGTGGCACACAACTCTCTGCAACCCCTGGGGATTCAATGTCCCTGAGGGCACTGGGCTTGCAAGCAAAACACCCACACACAGAAAAATAAATTAATTTCAAAAAGAAAATGGTTAATCTTTTTTTCTATAGTGACTGAAAGGGCCCTGGCATTAGGAGAGCCTCAGCTGGTGTAGTCACCAGTTCCAAGGGATTACACACACTTGGGTGTTTACTCCTGTCAGGCGCCTCCATTCACAGGGCCTGATCTGCTCCTAGTAGTTTTGACCAAAAATGGTCTCAGCATTATTTGATGTGTTCTCTTTGGCCCTGTTTTTTTTTTTTTTTTAAAGCTATCTAGGCTCCAAATGTCCAACAGTTTCTAAAAATAAAGTTGAAGCCTCGTCACCACCAATGCCAGAGCTCTGTGCCAGAGCTGATGGCTCTGAATCGGAAGACGCCTCTGAAAGAAGTGGCCATGAAGCCCGATGAGAAGAAGTGAGGAGCCCTGGGGAGGCTCTCAGAGCTCAGAGGAGGTGCTCATAGAGTCCACTATGTTCAGGGCCTCGGGCTGGGCTCTGGGGGTGCAGGGCTGATACAGTGAGAGCACACACAGCTCAGCACAGTCCCCAGGGAGAACAGGACTGCCCTGGGGCTGTCACCAGGAACCGTGTGGGGCTGGTACTAAGAAGGCGACCTTAGACACAGAAGTTCTACTTTGATATATATATGCAGTCACATGTCTTACACTGTAGCAAAAGGGAGTGGGGATGGTAGTAGAAACAGTCCTTACACAGTGACAAGCCGGCTGGTCACTGTTGTGTCCCGCAGCCAGGCCTGTACCAGTGGCTTCCTAAGCTCTGCTCTCCCAAGAGCCCTGTCAGTGACACTGAGCCCTAGTCTAAGATAGAGCGCTTTGGCCTCAGAGGTAGCAAGCATACGGCTCAAGATCACAAGTTGGGAAGTAGTAGGAAAACACATTCATACCCACAACCTCCTGGTCTCACTGCCCAAATAGTAGGGTCTGAGGAAAACCAAAGGCCACTGTGGTAGCTAGTTTTACGTCAACTTGATGCGAGCTAGAGTTATCTGAAAGGAGGAAACATCAATTGAGAAAATGCCTCCCATTAGATCCAGCTGTAAGGCCCTTCCTCAATTAGTGATTGATGGGGGAGGGCCCAGTGAGTGGTACCATCCCTGGGTTGGTGGTCCCGGGTGTTATAAGCAAGCAGGCTGAGCAAGTCACAAAGAACAAGCCAGTCAGCAGCACCCCTCCATGGCCTCTGCATCAGCTCCTTCTTCCAGATTCCTGCCCTGATTTCCTTCAGAGTTGGTATACAGTGTGGCAGTGTGAGCCAAATAAACCCTTTCCACCTCAACTTGCTTTTGGTCATGGTGTTTCTTCACGGCAATAGTCACCCTAAGACACCTCACCCACCTAGTACTGGGAAGGCACTGACCCATCCCTTAACAATTTGCTCCAGAATAAAAACATCCTATTAAAATAAGCAATTCACTATTTATACTTGCAATGGTTTATTCTTGGGCTACTCTGTTCATCCTGTAGCTAGGTTACCACACTCTGTTGTCCTGAGTGTCACGATTTCATAGAAAGCAATATCCCGTAAGCTGGTAACAGGGTCATGGGATTTTCTTCAGACTTTCTCAGATGAGCAGAGGGAGTTCAGCTTCCACATTTCTGCCTGTAAGAGCAGACACGGCACCTAGTTCCTGCTTGCTGAGAGGCAGGAAGAGCAGACACGGCCAGCAACCGCAACAACCAAAGAGGTCTGAGGTCTGAGCGTTTCAACCACCCTTGAGACTAAACTCAACCCCTCTCCCCGGTCTGAACAGTGTGGAGGGGAGCTTCTGGTGAGAATTCAAGGTCTTTCTGCCTTGGGTGAGAGCTGGGTGGTATCCCACGTTTGTCCACAGTCCACCCTGGTGTCCACCACATCCTCAGAAGCTATGGATGGGGTTCAGTTGACCTCAGCCACACTTCCCTCCCTCAGTGGGTAGGAGCACAGCTGCCATCGGCTTTTAACTCCACACATGCACCAAGCAATACCAGTGCAAGGCACCGAGGCCTCTCCAGAGCCTCCTCCTTGGCTGTTTGCTAAGCTGGCGTCTTTCTTTACCACAAACTCACTCTGCCATGTTTTCCTTGCCTGGCCTTCTGCCCTGAGACTCTGTCTTTACCTCTACTCTAGATTCTCCTGGTATTTGCTCTCCTACACAATCCTTTGGGCAGGAAAGGGTGGGTTCCCCCTGTTCTTCCTCTACAATCAACTTTGTAGATAAGTCACGTGTGTGTGTGTGTGTGTGTGTGTGTGTGTGTGTGTGTGTGTAGCTAAGTCTTAATAGCCAACAGTCATGAGAGATGCTGAACTCAATTATTTTCCTCCAGAGGAACAGTGGTGGCTAACTCAACAATCTGTTCCATGTATGCCCTCAGGTCAATGCTTGCCAAGGGTTCCAAACTCACAGCTTCCTTTTCAAATCTCGAGTTGGCAGGCTAGTGTCTTACTTTGACATGTAGGATTGATAAAACTTTGGTTTTGGTGAGTGGACTCAGTGAAAATTAAAATTTCCATCTCTAACACCTGTGGTCTCTCAGGTTGCAGGGAGACTGTGTGCGTGCATGCTTGTGTATGTACATGCATGCACACATTCTGAGCCTTTCTGAGTGACACATTTTACCTGTGGGCAGGAAAATGTAATCTTTTTTTAATTTAAGATTTTTTTTACATGCCCACCACAGTTTCTCTTCCTTCCTTCCCTCCCAGTCTCTCCTCTCCCACCTCCCTATTGCCCCCCAATCCACTTCTCCTCTGTTTTTATTCAAAAAAGGACAGGACTCCCATGGATATCAACAAAACATGGCTTATCAAGTTGTAGTAAGACTAAGCCCCTTGCCTTTGGGTTCAGGTTCTGTGAGCCCCTATGAGCCCAGATTAGTTGATTCTGTGGGTTTTTTTTTTTAAGATCTATTTATTTATTTATTACACAATAGTCCTCTTGCATGTATACCTTCAGGCCAGAAGAGGGCGTCAGATCTCGTTACAGATGGTTGTGAGCCACCATGTGGTTGCTGGGAATTGAACTCAGGACCTCTGGAAGAGCAGCCATTGAGCTATTTCTCCAGTCCCTGATTCTGTGGAAATTTTTGTGATATCCTTGACCCCTCTGCCTCCTACAAGCCTTCTCCTCTCTCTCCAGGATTCCTCAGGTTTGGCCAAATATTTGGCTGTGGGTCTCTGCATTTCTTTCCATCATTTGCCTCAGTTGCTGGATGAAGCCTCTCTGATGACAAATGTCCTAAGCCCAGTCGTGGATTCAGGCTGCTGGCCCGACCTTGAGTAGGAGGCTTCCACCAGAGGTGTGCGGAAAACTGAATTTTAAATAAACATCAGCCCTGGTGTGGTAGTGCAAGCCTTTAATCCCAGCACTTGGGAGGCAGAGGCAGTTGAATCTCTGAGTTTGAGGTCAACTTAGTCTACAGAGCAAGTTCCAGGACAAGCAGAGCTACACAGAGAAACCCTGTCTCGAAAAAAAAAAGTTAAAAGAATAAAACAAACAATCAAAAACACCAAAAAAAAAAAAAATCACCAACTAGATCCAAAGGAGTCAGATAAATAAAGGAGTTTGTGGTAGACACCGTTGAATTTGAGATATTTCATCTAATTATAAAGTTTTTCTTTCTTTCCTTTCTTCCCCTCCCCTACCCCCAGACAGGGTTTCTTTGTGTAGCCTTGGCTGTCCTGGAATTAACTCTGTAGACTAGGCTGGCCTCAAACTCACAGAGATCTGCCTGCCTCTGCCCCCAAATGCTGGAATTAAAGGCATGTGCCACCGCCGCCCGGCATAGATGTCTTTTTTTTTATAACCTTAACCTTATCTTTTTTTTTTTTTTTTTTTTTTTGAGACAGGGTTTCTCTGTAGCTTTGGAGCCTGTCCTGGAGCTAGCTCTTGTAGACCAGGCTGGCCTCGAACTCACAGAGATCTGCCTGCCTCTGCCTCCAGAGTGCTGGGATTAAAGGCGTGGGCACCACTGCCCGGCTATAACCTTATCATTCTTTTGTTTGATGTTGCTTGTCTGAGTAAGGTCAAATTTTACTTTATGTTGGAAGCTTATATTAACTATAAAATATTAAGTCTAGGCAGCAGTGCTGTAGGCAGATCTGAGTCTGAGGCTAGCCTGCTCTACAGAGTAACTAGAGGACTGGAATTGTTGGACTCTTGCGTCCAAACACCGAGAAGGAGTCACCCCCAGAGACCATCTCACACAGCACAGCCGATGCAAAACCATGAGGATAAAATCCTGTATAAAAAAAAAAAAAAAGAGCTAACCAGTTAACAGGCAATACTTGGGGTTTATAGTTATATGATCCAGGAAGGAAAGACATAGGGATTCTGTTCACCCTGTGAGTTGTTGTACAACACTGGTTTGTTAATCTCTGTGTACAGATCCAAGTGGTCCTCCAAATTTACTAATATCTCAAGATTGAGATATTTGACCAAATAAGAGGAGGGAATGTAAGACTTTATCCTCATGCTTTTGCATCGGCTGTGGTGTGTGAGATGGTCTCTGGGGGTGACTCCTTCTCGGTGTTTGGACGCAAGAGTCCAACAGAATGAGGTGCATGCTCCCCAACCTTCTGGATTTGGGGAAGGCTTTGTATTCTCTTCCTCGTTCTTCCTTCTCCTTGTTCTCTCTGTCTTACTCATCACCTCTCTCTCTACACGCTCTTATTCATCTCAGAGTGACTTTGAGGTTGTTATACAGCCCAGACTTCAAACTCATGCTCTCTGGCTCCAGCCTCCAGTGCTAGGATTATTGGCAAGTACCACTGTGGCCAGCCCCAAGCTTTATGTTCTATCCTTTTAAAGAACAAACTTATTTTCTGAGTGCTTGGAATGCAAGCACCAAGTGCATGCACGACCTTGCGTATTCTGGGGAAACATTGAACCACTGAGCACTGAAAACCCATCACTGGTTTTCAGTGAGCCATCCAACAGACTGATACTGCATGAAACACAGTCTAAGAAACACTGAGCTAAAGGGAACTGTGCAGAAGAAAACACTCTTTTATTATCTTGCTCTTTCCTTGGGAACATCCATGGCCCCTGAATCAAAGGAGGCTGTATCGGCGTAAATAATTGCAATGCAGATATTAAAGAATATTTACACTTTAATGATAAACTTACAGAACCGAAGTTCCAGCGCAGCACAGGAGGTAGGAAGGAAAAAGAGATGGAGCCGCCTCCCACGCGCCCATTTATCTGTAGGCATTCGCCCGAGGCAAACCCCGCCCCCTCAAGGGGCTGTCTTAACCCTACAGGAGGCACCAGCAAATGAGATGAATCCCACAGTCCTTGAACTTGTCCCATCCCCCGCAGCCTTCCATAAGCCTCTGGAGGAAGCTCATTGCTAATGAAGGGCTGTAGGGGTGTGGTTTATGAACCCATTTGACTAAGGTCATAGAGCGCTCAAACTAACTCTAGCAAGTGGCTTCTAGCAAATTCCTTGATAGGCAGCTGTAGTGGTTTGAGTGAGAATGGCTCCCATCTGGTCAGATTTTGACTGCTTGGTTTCTAGTTAAACTGTTTAGGAAGGATTAGGAGGTGTGACCTTGCTGGAGGACATGTGTCACAGGAATGTTGTAGGGGGGGTGGGGGTGGCTTTGAGGTTTCAGAAGCCATCACTAGGCCCAGTCTCCATCTTTTTCTATCTGGAACTTTCAGCTAATGCTCCAGTGCTAGGCCTGCCTGCCTCTGCTTTTCCTACTATTATGGTTGTGGACTAACTCTACCAAACTGTAAGCCAACCCTCAATTAAATACTTTCTTTTATAAGTTGTCTTGGTCATGGTGTCTCCTCACATCAATAGAATAGTAACTGGCTGGTCATGGTTGCACATGTCCTTAATCCCAGCACTCAGGAGGCAGAGGCAGGCAGATCTCTGAGTTCCAGCACAGTCTGGTCTACAGAGGGAGTTCCAGGACAACTAGAGCTACACAGAAAAACCCTGTCTTGGAAAATCAAAAACCAAACCAGTGCAAATAATAGAACAGTAACTAAGACAGAGACCAAAAGCTAAACCTTGTAGACAACTGGGGTGGGATGGGATGCCTCCGAGAACATTAAAGCCTCCAAGACGAAGCCAGACCCCCATATCTCAAACCCATTGGAGCATAGATTGTAGGTTCACTTTTCCAGGGATTAAAGTCAACCTCAATGCAGAGGGAGAGCCTCAGTCGGGAGGACTGCAAATGGATTAATGGATGACAACAAAACCTTAGTTACCTGGGAAAGACTTTTCGGGCCATCTGCCACTCTCTAACAGATTTATATGATGGAGGTATAAAGCCCGCCTGAGGGAAGCAGTATTATAAAAACAAAGCCACAGAGGTCTAACTTCGCTGACTGCACAGGCTATAAATCAGTGGTGTGGTATCCATGGCCCTGGAGAGCCCAGTACCTACAGAGTAAATGAACTCTAATCCTCAGGGGCCTCTCCAGGGTCTGCCTTTTCCACTACAGTAGCCAAATGCTTCCCCCATAGCCTCTGCCCTGTTAACCTAGTACAGCCCACCACAGCCTGGGGTAGGTGGGGCTCAGGTTGTTTAGGGACGCTGTGGGCTCTTCTCCAAGCTCTCGCCTTATAGTCTTGCTGTCTTGAGGCTTTTCTTCCTGTCTCAGATGTTTGTTACGTATTAGCTTTAAGGACATGGTTTCTGTTTTGTCTCTTTCTGTGTGCTTGAGTACTTTACAACTAATCAACTTTGTGTAGAAAAGGTGAATGGGCTGGAGAGACGGTTCAGCACTTTCTGCTTTTGCAAAGGACCTGAATTTAGTTCTCAGCACCCACATGGCAGCTCTCAGCAGTCTGTAACTCCAGTTCCAGGGGATCTAATGTACTCTTCTGGCTGCCATGGTCACCAGATGGCCGTGAGCTTTCTTGAGGGAAGTGGCAGTCAAACCCGGGTCCTCCTGAAGAGCCGCTGAGCCGTCTCTAGAGGCCCAGGTAGAACAATTTTAAAGGTGAACTTTCTGACTGTGTCTGACCAAACCATCAACCTCCGCGATAGGAATCGATCAAAAAAGGGCCCAGGAACCAAGTTTGGGTTGTGTTTTCCTGCCACTTGCTATAAAAGTTGGGCTGCTGTCTTACACCGGGTCCTTCAGATTTGCCCTTCTGGAAATCTGAAACTGGTCGGACGCTCAGTTCATACCAGACATTTGAACAGGGGCTGTAACTCTTCACTGCCATCTTCTACCGCACGCATGGGACACAGAGGAGACCCACTGAGAGAAAATGGGGAACACTTGCAGGAAACAGGATGATGGTTGTCCATGTGGCCAGAGGTGGGGGGACAGGAAGAGGAGGAGGAGGCCTTTTCAGGCTCTGGGTCCTGCCCTTCGTGAGGTCCTCCTGTGGGTTCTGATGGATACACCTGAGTCTTTATCAATCTATCTTTTTTATTTATGCTTGTCTGGGTGGGTTTCTACTTGCAACCACAGACCTACCTCCTGGATCTTGGCTTCTGGATATCATTTACAATCTTAGGAACCATAGTTCCCACGAGAAATGGTTGATTGCTGTAATATGACGTAAGAAGAACAAAAGGACCATGGGATTTTCTATTGTGTCAGAAACAAGGATGTGATAAGATAAATAAATATAATGGGGGCATGTTAAATGCCAGCACTGAAGCCAGCTGAAAGACCTTTACTAGCCAAATCTGTGACAATTGGAATATCAAAATAAGTAATGCCATTCATTGATACCTTGCTTCAGTTTTGAAATGCTGGGGTCAAAACAGGAGCTTTTTTTCATGTGATGCAGGCAGATTCTCTACCATAAAACCATGCCTTCAGCCTAATGGTTTGTAACCTGCAGCTTGAACAGAAAACCAAGGTTCAGTTCCCAGGACCCACAACACTGGACAGCTGATAACTATCTACAACTTCAGTACTGTATGATCTGATGCTCCCTTCTGACCTTTGCAGGCACTATGTGAGTGCGCATACATATTCTCAGATACACACACACACACACAAATAATAGTAAATTTTCTATTAAAAAGAAAATCATAATTCCACACTAATATAAATAAATATTTATATGGTTTCAAGTACGTGTCCCTCTCCCCGTATGCCCAATAAACTCAAGGGTAGAAAGAGTAACTTTACAGTGGCGTGCAATGGACCTCACATTAGCCAGGCAGAGTGAACTTCAATTAGCCATGGAGCAAATGGAAGCCCACACCATTGGTCAGATGCAGTGAAGAACAACACTTTGCTGAAATGCTTTGGAATGACGCACAGCCAGAATTAATCAGAGGGCCCAACAGAGAGACAGGCTGTGGAATTGCTGGCCTTTCACACTTTTCCACTGCCTTTTCCAGAGGCTTGCAGGCTACAGAACTGTTTGAAATGGAAGGAGACTAAAGAAAGGCTATGATGGAATGCAGCCGATAATGCTGAACTGTCTGGTCAGCTGGGGTCCAGGGAGCTAGGCTGGCCTCTTAGGTCCTGGCTACACACTGAAGGGTGAGTCCAGGTCCCATGCTACCCGGCTCTCCTCACTCTTAGATCAGCAAGTGACTTAGGCATATTGTTTTCATGGGAAAAAAAATCAGAGCCTTCTCAACTCTGCAATTGTGTTTCAAGTTCGGGTCACTCACAGCTAAAGCAAGTCACAAGGTCAAGTCCAAGAGATGGGAATACAATCGTGTTACCAGGCATGGAAGAAGAAATGAGACCAGAAATGCGACTGGCCATACTTTCTGTATCCTATATACCCTTTTTATTTCTTTGGTTTCTTTTTTCTCCTTTTGTTTTTCTCTTCCTTTTAAATAAGGTCTTTGTGGGGAGTGAGAAAGTCCTGAGTGAACATGTGTTGTTGACATGGGCACAGCCATGTCAAGAACTTCGATGTCTTAGAACCACAGGAAACGGCAAACCCTTCCGTCCAGGTCTGAGTGTGAATGTTGACGGTGTGTGTAGAAAATGTCCATCATAGCCGGGCAGTGGTGGCGCACGCCTTTAATCCCAGCACTCGGGAGGCAGAGGCAGGCGGATCTCTGGGAGTTCGAGGCCAGCCTGGTCTACAAGAGCTAGTTCCAGAACATGCTCCAAAGCACTGTGTGAAGATGTGCTGTGAATGCTGTAATAAAAAGCTGAGTGGCCAATAGCTAGGCAGGAGAGGATAGGCAGGGTCTGGGAAGAAGAGAGGCGGGAATGGCAGTGAGACTCTGAAGAAGCCAGACATACATACAGTACAGAGCAGAGGTAACCGAGTCACGTGGCAGAATATAGATTAATAGAAGCAGGTTAATGTGAGTTATTAGAGCTAATTGGGGAAAAGCCTAAGCTCAGGCCAAGCTTTCATAATTAATATTAAGTTTCTTTGTCATTATTTGTAGACTGTCGGTTCAAGGAAGATCTGACTACGGAAAAAAAAAAAAGAATAAATTTATTATTACCACTGTGTTTGGCCAGGGGAGAAGGGGAGCCAGGAGGACATAAAAGGAGACCACGTGTGTGTGTGTGTGTGACACACACATGTGTCACACATACAAGGGGGAGGGCTCAAGAACAGGAGGTGAAAGCTTATCGGAAGTTTAGGGTAGTCACTGTGAAAGCGGCCGTTCCTTCGTTCTGTCCTGACCAGCAGCACAGATGCCAGGAAAGCGGGCTCTACTTGTGGTCAGATTTCATCTATTACAACCTTGCCAGTGATGCCATTCACCTCTGCACCTCGTGTGTTCAACTGCTGCCTTCATTTCATTCCCTTGTTCACAGTCGATCTTCTCAGATGCTCCTGCTGCCATCCGTTCCCATTTATCGGAGTCCTCTGATCGCCCTCCAAGGCCCAAATGTCAGCAAGACTAGAAATCCTAAAGCCTTGACGCCCCAATTTCTGATCATCTCCTAAAGGGTTTTAGGGTTCCTACCATTGAGGAAGAATGTCACAGGTCTCAGCTTATTAGGATTCTATTCCATGATGACGTGAAAGCCTTGAAAGCCATTTAAGATGACCCCTCCTTCTTGGTTGGTATCACCCCCACCTGTTTCCCTGGTAACACTAGAAAGGGAGACATCACAACTCCCTCTCCTTAGGATTTAAATACTGAATGGAAACGTGGAAACATCAGGGCTTTGTTGAGATTCAAAGCTTCTTCCTCTTGATAAAGAGTAGAATCTGAGTTCTACCAATGGCCCTGCCTGGAGACCTGACATACTGATCAGCTAAAATGATTAGAATATTACATGCTACTGTCTTCTCCCTTATGAGTCAGTCCAGCTGGGCCCATCAATCACGCGGGCAAGCGATCACTGCTCAGGAAAGCTAATTCACATGAGGATGTACTAAAGAGATGGTAGGAATAATTGTCCCTTTAATGATATACTACACTTCCCAGAATCCCCTCTTCTCCGGTGCTGTTGCTTACAGAGTATATGGCATAAAGACACTGCTAAGCCTACCCACTTCTCTGAGCTCTGACTCAAGAAAAGTGACTTCCCCTTTTCTCTCTATCGTTTTCTTTCTGATCCCCCCCACAAGTATAATAGTGTTTTCTCAGACACTCTGGGCTTTCTTACTCTTTCTCCAAAGTCTCCTGAGTCTGGCATGCAGCTGTTTGCCAATCTCCATTCAGACCCTAACTCAAAAAACTTGACTGTCTTCCTCTTTTCTGTCTTCCTCCTCCCACTACTTGCCCTATTATTTTTCTTTCAAACTCTAATAAGTAAAATGGCCTTTGCTCTTCCGAGTCTAGTTTTAGCCCAGTTCTCCAGCAGCAGTACTGTCATCTCACCTGACGCTGGCGCTTGGGGCCCGCAGCCTGGTGAGCAGAGGGGATCTAAAGCAGGAGAACGCAAGAACCCATCGCAGCACACGTACCCACGTCTGCCGTTCTCAGCTGCTCTAGCCGGGATGCATGCATGGCAGGGAGCCTCCATCACTGAACTACATCCGTAGCTGGCCAGGTGGATCAGCTCAAGCGGAAAGGTGAGAGGTGGCAAGCCCGCTTGAGCTGGCTCCACACAGGGAAGGGACATCGGGTGATGGGAGTCAGCACTTCCTAAACTGATGCTTTGTAAGCTAGGGGTGCTGATGGTTTCCAGGACATACTGTGTGTATGGGGAGCGGGGGTGAGTGTAGGAAGCATGTTTCTAAAAAATTAGTTCCGCCTGTATACACATAGGAATGTGTACGTAAAGACACCTATGGTTACCTCTGGAGAGGGACGGTAACCAGAGAACAGGGGTCAAGAGCACTGAGAACTTATCTAGAAGAACAATTGAAAGTAAACATTTAGAAAGGAAGGGAAGAAAATGCCCTCCTCTGTTAGCCTCTTCCCAGATCAGCAGTGTTTTCCCTCTGGATGAGGGAGCTCAGTTTTCCTCCTCCCGGAATAGGCAATGAAGCAGGTATTTCGGGGCTCTGCAGAGTAGAAAGCCAAAGGTTCGGCTAGTGTTCCTTTACTAGTAAGACAGATGGCCCCCTATTTATAGCATCTCAGCTCAGCAGCTTCCTACTTCACAACAGTGTGAGAGTAAGCATCCCGCGGAAACTGCTTGGAACTTTGTTTTTAAGTCAGGGTCTTTCTGTGTAGCCCTGGCTGTCCTGGGACTCACTCTGTAGACCAGGCTGGCCTCGAACTCACAGAGATCTGCCCGCCTTTGCATCTTGAGTGCTGGATTAAAGGTGTAAGCCTCTAAGCCTGGCTTCGAGCTTGGAATTTTGATTTGCTCTTTTCTTGGTCTAGGGGTATGTGATTGAAGCCTCTCATGATCCCGGGTGGTGGCAGAGCTGATCAGGTCTGCTGGTCGGCAGCAAGGAGGCCTGTGTGGTTGGTGCAGTATTGCTAAAGCAACACTGTTTCCCTGCCACTGGGACTTCCCCACCATGACAGACTACCCTCAACTGTAAGCCACAATAAACCTTTGACCCTTAAGTTGCTGTGATAGCTGATACTAGCTGTCAACCTGACTGTATCTAGAATCAACAAAAACTCAAGCTTTGGGGCACCACTGGGAGGGATTTTCTTAAATCTGGACCACAGGCAACTGGTGTCAGCCATTAAAGGATACGGGGGAATTAATTTTGCTTTTAGCCTGTTTTTGTTCATTCTCACGGGCAAGTGCATCAGTCCTGTTCTTGAGGCATCCCTTCACTGGTTTTAGAACTAACTTTGGGATTCCAATGTAGATGGAAGAGCAGCGCCTCTCTAGAAATCTTCTGGAATTCTAGTGCTAGATTGGGAGTACTGAGACAGTCGCCCTCATGGGCTTAATAACTTAATAACTTCCCTGAGCTCTTCAGTCTTTTCATCTTCCAACAGAAGAGTGCCGGGATTACAGTCTGTGAGCCAGTTTAATGACTAATGACCCCCCATCTATAGCTGTATCTGCATCTATATCTACATATCTATATCCAAGTCTCTATCTAATCTATATTTCTATATCGATATATTATCTATATCTATCTAAAATTATATCCATACCTATATATCTGTAGTTGGAACATTTTTTTGGCCACCAACCAGCTCCCAAATAAAGACACAGAGACTTGCTATAAATTATGAATGAGCAACCTTAGCTTAGGCTTCTCCCACTAGCTCTTTTAACTTGGTTTAACCTATTTCTATTCATCAAAGTTTTGCCTCGGATTTTTTTTTTTTACCTTTCTTTCATTCTGTAGGTCCCACTTTCCTGCTTCCTCTGTGTCTGCCTAGATGCCCCTGGCAACTCCTTGGCATTTCCCTGACATCTCTTTTTCTTTCTTTCCTGAGCCTAAATTCCTCCTCCTACTTACTTTCTACCTCCTCCCTTGCTATTGACTCTTCAGATTTTTATTAGACCAATCAGGTGCCTTAGGCAAGTAAGGTAAAACTGCAACCCATCTTCGCATAGTAAAACAAATATTCCACAACATTTATCTATATCTATTATCACTATCTAGCCTTATATGGCTTGCAACTTGCTATGTAGGCCAGGTTGGCCTTGAACTTACAAAAATCTGCCTGACTCTGTCTCCCAAGTACTTCCATTAAAGGTGTTTGCCACCATGCCTGGCTTGTGAGAGGGTTTTCACTGAAGCAATAGGAGAAGAGACTATGCTACTTTCCTTCCTGAGGGCTGGGATTTTGGGCACGTACTACACGTCTGGCTTACACAGTACTGAGGCTCTACCCGGAGTCACCGTGTGTGTTAGGCAAGAACTCTGCCAGCTGAGCTGGGCTGTACATTTGGCTTAAGGATCTGTCTAGTTCGAGCTAAGTTTTGTAATAGAAAGTGTAAAGTTTAACTCAAGGCCGTGCTCCTCCCCATGATTAAACCCCCGAACTTAGCACCCGTTCATTCATTTCTTCTCTCAGCAAATATTAACTGAATACTTACGGCATGCCAGGAGTCTCACTAGGCACTCAAATACACCTGTTCTCACGGAGCATTTGACAGTGGAGAGTGAGGACAAACAAGCCAGAAATATCTAGTTGCTACCATGAAAAAGCACTCTGCAAGAAAGGGGAACCTCATGAGAGGAGAGTAACACTCAGGAGAGGAAACACCTGAGCTAAGACCTTGGGATTTGAACAAAGGGGTAGAAAGAAACCCCGACTCCTGTGGCTCGGCTACCTGCCGTCTCTTCCAGCTCCAAACCTCGGGTGTGGAAAGAGCACATGAAGATATTCTTCATCTGCAGTAAATGAGCCCTGTATAACTCCGCCTGTCCACACTAAGATACCCACATAAACTAGCAGTCAATAAAAACAAAACAACAAACTCCCCAGCCGTTTCTGGGAGTTGGAGAAAGGGCTCAATGGTTGAGACACTAGCTGCTCTTTCAAAGGATCCAAGTTTGATTCCCAGCACCCACACAGTGGTTCCCAACAGTTTGAAACTCCAGCGCCAGGGAATCCAACATACCCTTCTAGCCTCCCAGTGGCACTAAGAACACAAGCAGGACACAGACACACAGACAGACAAAACTCCCATACACATACAAAAGTTTTAATAAAAAGTTTTTTTTAAAAAAAAATAGTTCTGAAGATAAGGCCACCTTCCACCATACCTTCTGGCTCCCAGGTTCCCCAAGCCTCTGAGTTGTTCCCCTTGGTTAGAAGTTAGTGACGGCTAGTGAAAAGATTACAGGTATTTGAGAGGGTTCCAAACAGTCTCTATTACTTACTGACCTTCTGAGCGATGTCTCAGCTACCTATTTCCCCATCCTCAAATCTCCCCCAGGAGAAAGCAAACATTCACGGTCCATAGAGATGGGAATCAGCAAAGCCTGGCAGAGAAAAAGCAGATACCCACCCCTGCTTCCCAGAGGGTAGGCTTCCTGGTGGGCCCCACCACGGGAGGAGGATCAGGCAACATCCCTAGCCTTGGCTTCCTTTGCAATTGGCTGTCTACAGCCCAGTGTGGTTTTGTGGTTCCTTATGGATTTTGCATGTTCATAAAACAAGCTGCCAGCTGCCTGTCTGCAGTGTGGGGGAGGCTGGGGGACAAGTGCCTTGCTGGGATCTGGATGGGCTAACAGGTCCCAACACACTTGGACCAGGAGCCTCCTTGTTGTTGACCTAGAGCGCTTCCCCAGAGCTAATGCAGAATCCGCTGGCCAATCAGGAGTGGACAAGCTAACTTCACGCTGTATCCTCACAGGATTTTCTGAAGGTTTCCGTTCTCTTAGTTTTCTTTTGACTGCACTCGGCTCCCAGCTGTGCCCTTCGGCACCCAGATCCCAGATCTTCAAAAGTGTGCTAGTGTTTAGCACAACCCTGGACACAAAGTTGGGGGTCCCCTGCCTTTGTAGGGCTTTCTCAGCCTGTGTGTGTTTGGGGACAAGTAGAGATCGAGCGAGCAGGCTTGAGCTTTCGTTTCATAGGCGGGGTCAGCATAGCAGCAAGGCAGGGGAATTCATGTCACCAGTAGAGGCTCGGGGAGGCCTCTGTTGCTAGTGGGCAGAGAGCAGCGGAATCCAGGTGCCTGGTCCCAGCACTCTGGGAATGTGGCTGCCTGCTCTGGCACTCCTGTTACAGCCTGAGGGGTCTCTGGGTGACTTAACCCTGCAGTTGTTATGGTTACCCAGGCTGCATCTCAAAGAGCCCAGTTACTTATTACCTCTGTCTTGGTCTTGGCCTGAGCAGAAGAGGCAGCCTTTGCCTCCTAGGGTTTGGTTCTCCACCCCTAGACCCAGACTCCCATCTCTGGGAGTGTGATCTTCACTGTCCATACAGCTGGGGTAAGACTCAGTCTCCCCTTGAACTTGACAATCCTCTCGGACTTGACATTTACCCCCAAATACTTTGTCCTTAAAAGCGGCCCTTCTCGGCTATTTTTCAAACCATCTTCCTGTGTATCCTTGCATAGCCTTGGACTAACCATCCCTCTGCTTCAGCCTCTCCAGCGCTGGCATTATAAGCATGCACCGTACTCCGCCTTCCTTTACCTCCTCCTCAAAAGGCATAGGCAGCGTATCTGTGACAGCCACACTCTGAACTGTCGCTCACGGGTCACTCACCGTGTTCATGACATCATCTGCCCTTTTGCCTTTGGTGTCACGGCAGGGACTCAGATCCCCAGAGTCTAACCCTGTTGCATCTTCGAGAGTTCTAGATAATGCCTCAAGTCTCAGATAAGGTCAAGAAAATTGGTTCCCAGGCAGACTGCTCGTGTCCAAAGCCTGACTGATGTCATTAAGGGCCTGCTCTTTAGTCTTGGGCGAATCTTACTGAGGGTCAGACTCCTCTCCTACCGCCGCAGCTCTGAGACGCTGAGTCCTGGAAGGCACCAGGGCATCGTTAGATGGAATAGTGTGAGCAGCGCAGTTCTGGACACAGCGAGTGCTCGTTAAGTGGTCCTCGCTTTGTGCCAGGCAGCGTTCGCAGACTTGGTTCACCTAGCAGCTGAGATAGGCACTGCTATTATGCAAGCACCAAGTGAAGAAAATGAGGCGCAGTCAGTAAAGGTGCCTGCTACTAACCCTGACGATCCCAGTTAATTCCTGGGACCCACATAGTGAAAGGAGAACCGACTCCTGAGGGTTGTCCTGTGACCCCTGCATGTGTACCATGACACATGCACGCACATGCGCGCGCGCACACACACACACACACACACACACACACACACATATGTAATTAAAAAAAAAACCTGGTGTAACCACACACGCCTTTAATCCCAGCACTCAGGAGGCAGAGGCTGGTGGATCTCTGTGAATTTGAGGCTAGCTTGGTCTACAGAGTGAGTTCCAGGACAGCCAGTAAGACCCTGTCTGCAGCAGAGTGTCGAGAATTCACGCATTCCCAGCTCTGGGATCTACAGCCCTAACCATGACACACACTCTATTCCCTCTAAAAAAGAGACTGTGGAGGAGAAGGCCATGCAGCGACGACAGGTTGAGTTACCACTGCCTCTCCTCATGGGCCAGGCAGAGAGCCACCATCCCCGCTTAGTGCCTGGCATGTCTGTGGCACCTTGCTAATAGCAAAACGTTTGCAATTTGTAAAGCGATTTTCACACACCTGCAGTTAGTTCATCTGCCTATTCCAGCAATCAGGCGAAGTGGGCAGAAGTAACTGTCATTTCACGAAGAGGTAAAGCCTGAGATCATTCAGCTACTTTAACAGGCTCTGTGTGCAAAGGGTTTCTCTTCCACTATCCTGCCTTCTGTTTGCTGACACAAGGCAAGCTCCCAGACCTAAGAGCTTGTGGTTGTAATAGTGAAACCCTAGAGCTAGCCAGTCCTCAAAGCCAGCACTCTATGTTTAAATATGCTTGAACACCTCCAGTGACGGGAAACTCACTATCTGTACGAACAGAGAACAGAATCTTGACGGTGTATGAGTTGGAATGGGGGCCACAGGTACAACTCAGAGGTCCCACTTGCCTAGCTCGTAATGGGGGTGGGAGGCCGGACAGGGGTGCGTCTGGTTTGGGAACTGTCCACTTCACAAATGAGCCTGTGGAATTAGCAGGTCTGAGGAACACACCTGGCCCACGAGGTCTGCCTTCCAGCCCTGCTCTAGAGCCCTCGGGCTCAGTTCTTTCCTCTCTGGAACCGCAGTCCCGCCCTCGGAAGGGAACCTTCTCTGCATAGACTGGTAAAGGTTTATTACCCCTTAAAATTCCTTTGAGATGAGTTGGTATTTATTTCCCTGCAAAGCTTATGTAACTGTCAGAGGATAGCGAGGCTGCCAAAGCTGTCTGTGGTTTGGACGGGACTCACAGTGGTTTCTTCTGGGAGCTAAATATTATAATGAATGATCTCATACTATCATTTTCTTTGGAATCCAGTCCTCCTTGTCCCGTTGGTACCTGGAGCTACCTCCCAGTTCCGTGATGTATTGATTCAGGCTGGTGACCTGACAGGTCAGATAAAAGAAACAGGAAGGACGAAATTAGGCGCTGAGGTAATTCAACCCTTCAACTCCTCCAAGCAGGCCTGAGCTCTGGCTGACCACAGGGACTGGACGGCTGAGGAGAGCCCTGAAAAGGCGGGCTTTCCAGCCACGGTCTGTTCCAATCTGCGCTTTTGCAAGAATGCAGATGTGAGGCTTGGAACGGGAGCAGGTTCAGAAGGTCTGACTGTTGGGTGAGTCCCAGGCCCATTCTGGGGAATAGTCAGAGCCCAGGGAGCCTTGTACTGGAAGCCCCCAGCTATTCAATAAGCCATATTGTTACTGGAGTGGTTAGGACCAAGCCTGAGCCCTGGCAGCCCCTAACCAGTTAGGCTCAGTCACTTGTCCTTAATAGGCTAATTCAAGAAACAAGTAACAGTGAGCAGCAGAAAAAGGAGATTTATTCTATCGCCACATTGAGAAGAGGAACAAAGAGGTCCAGTGATCCCCCTCAAGTCCATTTTTGGGGTCCTGACATAAGGTTTACATTTAAACCCCACCCATCATCATTGTCGCTGGCTCATCTCTTGCACAAGGTGGTCTGACATGTTCTCAGAACTGTGTTTCCCTCCGGCTGACATCAGGGTTCCAGTCTTTTCTGGAGAAAGCCCAACTTCGTAGGGTCCCTTGTTTCAGTAGTCTAAGAGCTGAAGAGAGGCACGGTGTCTTTCTAGAATATCTTTGTTTCTGCCAGGACAGTTAGGACACCACTTACAGGGCACTTTTGCCTACCAGGCTCCAAGCCACATTCGTGGAGGGGCTGTGTAAGTCAAGGGCTCTTAGTGTAGACTGGGGTGTAGGGTGATGGGGTCCGCATCCCCAGCCCTGTGCGGCACTGGGCCATGATGTGAGGCTGTCTGTCTCACCTCTAAAATAAAGGGAATTAGCAGCCTTCCCCACGGGGTCCTTCGGAAGATTAAATGCGATGATCCCGACAAAGCTCCTACTCCGGTAAATGGCTCACATGATGCTCACAATAATTATGATCCTTGTTGAACTTGATCCCCCGACAGTCCTGTGGGCTGAGGGTGCTGGAGTACCCTTGTGCAGGTAAAGAAGTGAGGCTTTGAAAAGCGAGACACGACGCTGGGATATGAAGACGCCTGCCCCGGGCTAGGGATGCAGCTTAGTTGGTAGAGTGTTTGCTTAGTGCGCACAAAGTCTAAACCAGATGTCATCACGCACATCTCTGATCTCAGCACCAAGAAATGGGAGCAGGAGGAGCAGTTCAAGGTCCTCCTTAGCTCCACGATGAATTTGAAGCCTGCCTAAGAGACATGGAACTCTGTCTGACTCTATAAAAGAAGAAAGGAAGGAAGGAAGGAAGGAAGGAAGGAAGGAAGGAAGGAAGGAAACAGTTTCTAGCACTCCCTTGACTTTAGCTTGGAGGAGATGGCTTTGACTGTGGGTTCCTCCCGAGGACGGGGACTCGGGGCTGGGGAAGCTGGACTCCCTGCTCACAGAGGTCTGTTCTGTATTCTGGAGGGTGGTGGATCTGGAAGACTCCAACAAGCCCACTAGATTGTGAGCACCGACGGTCTTGGCAACTCTGACCCATGTCTGGGATTCACAATCCTTTACTGGACAGACAAGCCTTGTGTTATCATCTCAGCAAGAAAAGCTTGGCTTCCTTGCCTTCTCCTGAGTGTCGTGATTTGTGTAGCAAGAAAGGGATCTCTGAGTCTCCCACAGATCAAATCACAGCTTCCCAACTCCAAAGAGATAACAAGAAAAGGGAGGGTCTGGCTGGAATTCCCAAAGCCTGGGGAGGTACCTTGAATCTGGTGGGGAAATAGTTAGAGAGTGCCACCAGGGGCCTGTAATGGCGAGGACAGCAGGCCCAGCAGAGAGTGAGAGTCGTCAAGTCAGTGGCTTTAGATTTATCATGACAGCCGTGGATGAAGAAAGCCTTGTGTGGCCAGATGGCTGCAGAACCTCTGTTTTAGAGAGAGCAGGAAAGCCATGCTTTAGCTCCTGGGAAAACATTGCGTGACCTCAAATGGGGCTCTTTCTTCAACTCCAGTGGCCACTAAGGAGAATTTAAGTCTCTGAGGCCTAGCCTGGTCTGTACATCCTCACCACGTTTAAAGAATTTTTTTTGATTTTTCGAGACAGGGTTTCTCCGTAGCTTTTGGTTCCTGTCCTGGAACTAGCTCTTGTAGACCAGACCAGGCTGGCCTTGAACTCACAGAGATCCACCTGCCTCTGCCTCCCGAGTGCTGGGATTAAAGGCTTGCGCCACCACCGCCCGGCTAAGAAATTTGTTTTTCTTTTAAGATAGGGTCTTGCTATTTTCCCTGGGATGGTCTTGAACTCACTCTGTAGCCCAGGCAGGCCTTAAACTTGAGATCCTCCTGCCTCAGGCTGGAAACTTGGGAGTGAAGGCTGCAGCCCACCCCGGACGGGGGATGACTGTCTAACCTGGAGCCTGATGAGAGGAAGGGATGGTGGCTGCAGCAGATCAAGCCAGAGATGCTGTCCCTCCTAGTTCCTGGAGGAAATCGATGAGTCTTCCTAGGGGCAGTCAGTCACATGATTCAGGCAGGCCCTTCCCACCTGTTCAGTTCTATGGAGAGCAGCCCGGCCCATTGGGTGCAGGTGGGTTCTCCATCTATGCCACTCTCCATTAGGCTATTCTGGGCTTCCTTCCTTCTAGAGTTGCCGTGTTCATTCTGCAGCTCTGGGCAGCTCTGGAGTTTGCTTTACTCGTGTTCAAAGCAGCATCAAGCTTTAGTCATCTTCATCTACACCCAACAGCCTCTGCCACTCCAACACCATGGTCTCCCCTATGCCTCCATTCTCCCATCCCAGCCTCAGCCTCACCTCTGGCCATACTGCCCTCTCTCCAGGATACCCCTGCATGCTTCCGGAGCTCTGTCTCTCAGACTGGGCAGTGGTGGCGCACACCTTTAATCCCAGCTCCTTTCAGTGTAACCCTTGGCATTAACCAAGTCACGTGTTCATAGCTGATCCATCCCCACCCCTGGAAGATTCTTCTCCTCTGGGTTAAAGTCCCCACAGAGGCCCCATGTTTACTCCTGGTTGGCTATCCTTCTAGCACCCCAAGAAGGAAAAGTCCAGAGGCAAAAACTGACCTTGTGTCTCCCACCTAGGAGGCTTTAGGAGAGGATCCAGTCTCCTCACAGAAATGTATTCCCTGCTCTAGACTGTGAGGAACAACAAAGCTGACTGTGGAATTTTGAGCTGCACCTTGCCCATCCCCTGCATCCAAACCCCACCCCAGTCCAGCTCTCCACACTCTCCGGTGGGTAACAGTCACAGGGCAGGGAAATTTGGCAAACTAAGGTGGCTGGGTGAAGTTTCCCGGCTCAAGGAGAGGGTGAAAATCGTGAGTGTTGCGTGTGAGCACCCAGCTTTAGGGTACAGGGGCTCTACCTCCCTGAGTTAGTTCCCTGTGTCCAGATGGTTCTGATGGGAACTGAGCAGCCTGCACCCTCACACACTAGCTGGTTTTGATCTCAGTTTCTTCCTCAGACTCTTATTTGTCTTCTTCAGGGCAAGGTCAAGTGTGGCTGCCTTCACGACCTGGTTTTGCTGTCCAGTCCTTGTGTGACCTTGAGTAGCTCTCTAAACTCTCCCCGTTGACAAGAAAACCTAGTGTCCACCCTGCAGCGCTGCAGCGTCTTTAAGTAAGATAAAGAATGGGGACGTGACCAGGAAGTGTGAAATACAGGGTGCGCTAAGGAGAGGCTTTTGTTTCTATCTAACCAGATGAGTGATTTTAACTTTCATTAAGCACGATCTGTCAAGGTGGGGTTTCCTTGGCTGGCCCCCAGGACAGATAAGGAAACCCATGCTCTCAGAGCAATTTGCCTCCAGCTACCAAGCAAGGAAATGGAAATTGTTTTAATTGTTTATGTTGAATGCATCCTGCCAGGATGTGACAACGTGAGCCTAGGCTTCACCCAGAAAGATAAAATCCTGGGGGCAGAAGAGTGGTAGGGGAGGGGCCAAGGCTGGAACCCTGGAGAAGAGAGAGAGGTTCCCACTGAGGAGAGCAGGTTGGTTTTGAACCATAGAGAGTGGTAAGAAGTTAATTCCACATGGAAAAGAGAAAAACTTAATGTTCAAATGGAAGAGGAGTGCAAATAGCTAGACTTACCCCCCACCCCAAAAATACATCCTGGGAGCTGTGGAGATAGCTCAGTGGGCTAAGGCCAACCCTGACAACCTGAGTTCAATCCCCATGACCCACGTAGAAGAAGAAGAAGAGAACCACCTCCTGTGGGTTGTCCCCTGACTTCTACATGCTCACTGTGGCATGTGTGTGTGAACCCCCAAACCCACACATAATAAATAAATATAACAAAACAATTAGAAAATGTCACAGACTGAGGATGTAGCTTGTTTGGTAGAACACCTCATAGCTAGCAGCCAGGAAGCCCTGGGTTCAATCCCCAGCAACACAGAAAAGTGGTTATGGTGACCTAAGCCTGGGATCCCAGTATTTGGTAGATGATAGCAGGAACATAGGGGTTCAAGGTCATCTTTGGCTACAATAAGGAGTCAGAGGTTAGTCTCAAACAAACAAACAAACAAGTAAGTGGGCCAGGCATGGTGGCACACACCTTAATCCCAGCTGTTGGGGTGGGAGGAAGAGGCAGGTGAATCTCTGAGTCTGAAGCCAGCTCAGTCTACATATTGATTGAATACTAGGACAGCCAAGGGTGCATAGTAAGAGCCACCTCAAAAAACCATAAAATAAAATAATAGGCCAGCGGAATGGCTCGGTAAGTAAAGGTGTTTGCACCAAGCTTGACAACCTGAGCTCAATCCTTGGGACTCATGTAGTAGGAGAGGCAGCTCTGTCCCTGGCCCTCCACACATGCCATGGCACACGTACATCCCCATGTATATATAAATCAATAAAATTTAAGTTTTTAAAATAAAGTCTACTATTTAAAAAAGAAAATCATCACATTCCATAATTAACCAGACCTAAAATCTATATTTTTAAAATGTAATTTATTTTGTGTTATGTGTATGGATGTTTTACCTGTGTCTGGGTTCGCATGTGTGCCTAGTGCCCATAATGGCCAGAAGAGGGCGTCAGACCCCTGTAACTGCAGCTGCAGATTGTTGTAAGTGCTGTGTGGGTGCTGGGATTGAACCTCGGTCCTCTGGAAAAAGAAACCAGCACTCTCAACTGCTGTACCATTCTCCAGGCCCAGTATAATTTAAAAAAAAAAAAAATTAAAAAAAGAAAAAGAAAAAAGCAGCCAGGTGTGGTGGACATGCCTTTAATCCCTGGACTCAGGAAGCAGATGCAGGCAGATCTCTGAGTTTAAGGCTAGCCTGGTCTACAGAGTGAGTTGCAGGACAGCTAAGGCTGCATAGAGAAACCCTGTCTCGAAAAACAAAACAAACAAACAAAAGGAATAAAATGACACGAGGCAGTGGAAAGGGGGCTTGAAGTGGGGAGAAGGGCCAGGAAGCAGATCTAGAGGGCTTTAGAGGCTTTTAAGTTCAACAAAGATGTGAATTTGCATTTGCAAGGACCCACTCCGTGAACTTGCTCACCCTCACTTTCCCCATCTGTAAAGAGCTGGTCATAATAATATATATCTCACAAGATAATTGAGAGGATTAAAAAACTCAGAAGCAAGGGATGCACACGTACACATACAGACGCGCGCGCGCGCACACACACACGCACACACACACACACACACACACACACACACACACAGAACAAATGTAGCCATCTGCTTGAGAGTGGCTCCTAAAGGGTTAAACAAACCTGTCTCAAAAGCAACCCGAGCTGTTGATGGCATGGTGGGGATGGGAGGCAGGCTGTTTATGTTTTAGGGATGCTGTACTTCTATTAAGCAATCACCCTGTTTATGTCACTGCTAATTGAAGTAAATTGCTTTCTGCAATCAAATCGGGAAGTTCTTCCTTCCGATCATGCAGGGACTTGGACTCCAGTTCCTAGTTTCCAGTATTTAGTCTGACTCGAGTCTTGCCCTTTAATTAATTGCGTACATTCCACCAATTTCTTTAAACATGCAATTGGTTTGTTGTTGAGTCGTCAGTGTGGTGAGCTGATTCTGAAATTGCCCTCCAGGGTAGGAAATGTTTCCTCTCCACTCCCTTTGCTCCAGTCTGAGCAGGATGCTGGGGGTGCTGGGCTTTCAGCTTGAGGGCAGATGTGAGAGGTGAAAGTAGCTGAAGATACGATCAATGTCTGTCTGGAATCCTCTTGGTGCTCCCGCCTGCTACTTCAGGCTATAGGTGTTCCTGGACCACAGGTTGGGGGTGGGGGTGTTGCTTCCTGTGCCTCTGCTTTTGTGAGCTACATGGAAGGAGCAGGGGTAGGGGGGTAGGGGGGTGGAGGTGAGGTGCCAGGCAGGTAGAGAGCAGGACATCAGAAGAGCATGGATACAGATGAGTCCCCTAGTGCCCTGATGTGCACCACCACATACCCCATCCCAACTCTGTCATGTGTGGAGGCCTGGCCAGAGGCACAGCCCCAAGCAGAGGAGTCTTCACTAATCAGAAGACACTAATCAGCCGGACCATTCTGGGGAGAGGCTGAGGAGCAGCAGGTCATCCGGCCAGTGCTCCAGACGGACGCTCACTGCCTACTCCTAGTCTCCGTCATGGGAAGAAGATAAGTCGGAAGTGTCTGATGGCAGACCTAGCTGTTAGCTTGGGTACCCCAGAAGGCCTCTCAGTTTTTCCCAGGAAATCAAGACAATAGGTAGAAAAAGTTCCCTGTTGTTCATTTTTTTAGATTGATTGATTGATTGATTGATTGATTATACAGTATTCTGTCTGCGTGGATGTCTGCAGGTCAGAAGAAGGCACCAGATCTCACTGATGGTTGTGAGCCATCATGTGGTTGCTGGGAATTGAACTCAGGACCTCTGGAAGAGCAGCCAGTGCTCTTAACCTCTGAGCCATCTCTCCAGTCCCCTGTTGTTCATTCTTGCCACCAAAAAGACAAAGAGGATAGATAGTCTATGAGGTTTTGTGTTGAGTGTCATACCTTGAGCTATAGGTGATAGGTTGTCATGGACTTAACCCTGTGTCCTGCAGAGGACATTCTTCAAGGCTTGCTCAGTGACTCTTCTCCGTGATGTCTTGTCTGATCCACTTGGTAGGAATCACCCCCTTCCCCAAGCCCATAACAGATTGTATATCTATGGCAGGGCACCTTGCCCCTTCTGCCCTGCAGTGGGTCCTAATGTTGAATTTCCCTATCCACAGCCAGGAATTAGAGACTTGAGATAAGGTTGAAACCCTCAGAAATGTGACTCCTGGGTTATTAATTCCAAGTCCAGCCAAACTGACAGTGAAGAGTAACTATCGTAAGAGCCCGTGCAAGCTGGAAGAGGAGAAGGAAGACGGCAGCAATCTTTCCGCTGTGAAGAAAAGCCTTGATCCCCCAGGGGTTCTAGAGAGTGCTTTGCTGGAGCAGCCAACAGGCCTCAAGGTCAGGCTCTGGCCGAGCCTATGTCCAAGGCTGGTTCACACGGGCAGAGACGTCTATGGGCATGAGTGTCCTTGGCCTCTTGCCCTTGTCAGGCAGCAAGGCGGTTATCGCTCTTCACGTGGGAAAGAGCAGGAAGCCAAAGATAAGCAAAGCTGGAGAGAGCAGTTTCCCAAATGTTCAGCTTGCTCTTGGCAACTTGGTCCCAGTGACAGATCATGAGCGGGTTGGTGAGAGCCTTCCCCCGAGTGTGAGAAATATGGAAAATGCATTGTGCACGAGGAAAAGTACAAAATAAGGCAGATGTGAAGGATGGCTATCTAACAGCTGGAACAGTGTCCACGATAAAATATTTCTTTCCTCTGCCGGCTGCTCGTGAGCCCTGCCTGGGGATACGAGTTGGCAGAAGCCCATGACAGGCTGGCTTAGGTGCAAAAGGGAGTGTGCTCTTGGACAGTGGGGTCCCTTGGAAAGAAGCTTCTGGAAGCTGCCCCTGTTTTTCCCCCAGGACACTGTGGCACAGCTGGCTCCTCTGGGCGTTTGCCTAACTTTGCTGTCTCCAGAAAGCAGACAATAGAGATCAGACTGCATCCCTTAGTTCCGATTCCAGGGTGCAGCTCTTGTTAGAGCACTTGCTTAGAATGCAAAGGGTCATGTGTTCCAGCCCAGCACTGGGGAAAAATAAATAATCCAGCAGGGCCAGGTAGCACACCTTTAATCTAGACATTTAAGAGGAAGAGGCAATCAGATCCCTGTGAGTTCAAAGCCATCCTGGTCTACATAATACGTTCCAGGCCAGCCAGGGTCAAAAATTATATGTAAATAAGTAAATAAATAGAAAATAATCCAGTTCCAAATCCCTGAGATGAAGGACCTATTTGCTGCAGTACATTCACTATCCCAAAAGGACATTCAGAAAACAAAGGCCGTTAGCACCCCAGAACTGGGACTTTTTTTTGTTTGTTTTAATTATTGTTATTTAAAACTTCTAGATTTATTTATTTTATATGTGTGGATGCTTTATCTGCATGTATGCTTGTACCTGGTGTGTACCTGGTGCCCATGAAGTTCAGAAGTGGGTATCAGAACTCCTGGATCTGGTACTATGCATGTTTGTGAGCCACCATGTGGGTGCTGGGAATTGAATGTTAGGAAATATTAATTGCAGGTGTGTGACTTTTGTTTACGCTGCATTTGTTTAACTCTGTGAGGCTGTGTTACTGTGCCTGCCTGAAACACCTGATGGTCTAATAAAGCGATGAAGGGCCAATAGCGAGGCAGGAGAAAGGATAAGCAGAGCTGGCAGGCAGAGGGTATAAATAGAAGGAGAACTCTGAGGGAAGAAAAAGCAACAAGAGAACAAGGGGAGGAGGAAACCAGGGGCCAGACACCCAGCCACACAGCAAGCTACGAAGAAGTAAAGAGAGATATGCAAAAATAGAGAAAGATAAAAGCCCAGAGGCAAAAGGTAGTCAGGTTAATTTAGGTTAAGAAAAGCTGGCAAGAAGAAAGCCAAGCTAAGACCAGGCATTCAAAACTAAGAATAAGCCTCTGTGTGTGGTTTATTTGGGAATGGGTGGTGGGCTCCTCAAAAAGCAAAAAGAGAAAATTATAAGACAATACCCGAACCCAGGTTCTTGTAGCAAGTGTTCTTAATCACTGAGCCATCTCCCCAGCCCCAGGACACTGTGAAAGCAGCCAGCGGGGAGGTTTGCACTTTGGTTCCAGTAGTTTGATCTCTTTATGTCTTGCAACCAAAGTGTGCGCTATTGTCAGCAACAAGGCCTGACCATCTAGTCCTGTGAACAACCAAGAGCAGCGGCCGTAGACTGTACTGTTTTGGAGGCTTCTAGGGACCCTATGGCCAACAAGTCCTAGGGAAGTATCCCATCTGTCAGTCAGACAGACAGACAGATAGATATGGCAAAATATTTGCAATTGTTGAATTTAAATGACTGGTATATGTATGTTCAAATTATTTTTTTTTCAGATTTTTCTGTATATTTATACTTTTTGTAATGAAAATTTGGGGAGCAATTAAATGAGACTTAAATTCCTATTCTCCACTGATAAGTGTGCGTTGTGAGGCAATTACATACTTTTTTTTCTTTTTGTTCTTTTTCATTTTTGAGACATGGCCTTACTCCACAGTATGGCCTTACCCTAAAGTCATGGCAATCCTCCTGCTTCAGCCTCCTATGTTCTGGGGTGCAGGCATGAGTAGCCATGCCTGGCTTTCATATTTTGTGACTAAATTTCCTTATCTATAATATGAGGACCTTTAAGAATGTTCAATTTAGGAAATCAGTTCTATAGTGTAACAAGACATGAATCACAAGTACACAGTAGGTGGATATTATCCACAACCACGACACAAATAAACACCACGTGGTTGCTCTATTAGATTCACCTGTTAGTGGAAGCATCTCCTTCCATCAGCAGATCACCCTCGAAGGTGCAGCTGACTCCTCTGTTTGCTTCTAGACCCAATCTTTGCCCCTACGTACCACCTTGTGACCTGGGGGGCTAAGCATGGCAACTTGCATATTGAGGTTCCTGGTCCTTTTGGTTTCCAGCTGGACTGGGCCAATAGGAAGCACATAGCAAAAAGGACCTCAGAGGGTGATCACTCCTTCTTCCTGTCCCTTCATGTCCATGAATGTAAAGGCTCCCCTAGGACACTGCACTGTCCCTGTGGTTTATTTTTAATGTAAATAGAACCATTATGGAACTGCTTGTTGAGCTACCTAGTACCCACCAGAACTTTTGCTGGCACATGATATACTTGATGTTTACAATGTTGCCAGGTCCTGGGAGGTGTCACATTTAATGAAATTCATACAGTTCTGCTGTGGAATAGTCCTTTTGTACCCTGTAAAGATTTGTCACTCCAAATGGTTAAATAAAAAGCTGACCAGCCAGTAGCCAGGCTGGAAGTATAGGCAAGACAGACAAACTAAGGTCACTGGGAAGAAGAAGGACAGAGTCAGAGAGAGACACCAGCAGAAGCAGAGGAAATAGGATGTGTAGAAAATGAGTAACAAGTCATGAGTCATGTGGCAGAGGGTAGATAAAAAAAAAAATGGGTTAATTTAAACATAAGAGTTAGCTAGTAACAAGCCTGACCTATTAGTTGAGCATTTATAATTAATATTAAGTCTCTTTGTGGTTATTAAGAACTGGAAGGCGAGAAAGAAAAGTCTGCCTAAACAGTTCCTTATGGAGCTGAGTCTTTACCCAACTTGTCTCCTTGAGGCTTTGCAGGATAACTCTGAGTTCCCTACTCTAGAGGATCAGTGTAAGTGGAGGAGCAGGCCAGCACCTGTTTCCCGGTTCACTCAACACAAATGGAGAAATCCCATATCTTCATATCCAACAGACAGACACCTTGTCGGTATTCCATTCTCTTTGCTCTGCACATCTAAGGGCGTGAGAGTTCAGGGGAACCTCTTTGAATGTCTGAAGCACACGAATATGCTTGCTCACTTGTAGAGTGGTGCCCTGTGCAGCATGAGACATCAAGTTGGTGCTGGGAAGAGATCAGAAAACACGTCTCTGAGACTATGGGATTAGATCATGTTCTACTCAGCTATTTCACTAAATAGCCTTTAAATATCTAACAATTGACCTAAAGGAGTGAAGACCTTTGGGAAAACTTAGTCTCATGAACATGGGAACTTATTTTATGTTTATCCTAAAAATGACTTTCTCATGCCCACTAGAAACATGGAGATTTAAACATAGATTGTGGGCAGGCATTATTGATAATGCTAAACATTCTTTGTTCTCCCTTTGGGGAAGGTATCCACCGTAGGACCTGACTTTTGTGTACCAACATCAGGCGAACAAAGAATGAACCTTGAGTTGGTCTGGTATCTCATAGTGGATCCTCTCAGAGAGCACTGTTTTCTCTTATATAGTCCAAAGGCATAAATTAAAAAAAGCCTTCCTAGGTTGTGCTTTTCAAGGACCCCAGCAATGGGAACCATCTGGAGAGATTCTTTGCCCTTGGGTCCCATCCCTTGACACCACACATTGCCTTAGAGGTTGCAATTTCAGCTCGTAAGGATGAGTACAATTCCAGATGCCTCTCTGCATTCATGGTGAGCATGAGAACAAACAGGAAATAAACTACTCAATGGCTGGGGAACTAGTTCACCATACAATGGTGCAGGAGAGGGAGCATTTGGGGCAGAGATTTGTATTTAGCGTGGTGGTTTGAATAGGTATGGCCTCCATATCTATTAGAATACTTAACCTGTACAGAGTGGCATATTGGAGGTATGACCTTGTTGGAGTAGGTGTGTCCTTGACAGAGGAAGTGTGTCACTGTGAGGGTGGGCTTTGAGGTCTCATGTGCTCAAGCTATGCCCAAGGTGGGACACAATGTACTTCCTAGTGCCTGTAGATCACAGTGTAGAACTCTCAGCTCTGTCTCCAATTTAAGGTTTGCCTGCATGCTACCGTGTTTCACCATGATGATAATAGACTAAACCTCTGAACTGTAAGCCAGCCCCAATAAAATGTTTTCCTTTATAAGAGTTGCCATGGTCATGGTGTCTCTTTGCAGCAATAGAAACCCTAACAAAGGCATTAAGTAAGAATTTGTTTATTGATTTATTTATTTGGTTTTTTAAAGACAGGGTTTCTCTGTCCTGGAACTTGCTTTGTACACCAGGCTGACCTTGAACTCACAGAGCTCTTCCCTCCGCTTCCTCCAAGTGCTGGGATTAAAGGCATGAGCCACCATGCCCAGTTATAATTTATTTTTTGAAGGTTATTTTTTGTGTGTGTGTACAAAGGTGAGAACACACAGAGTCTAGAAGAGGCAGAGGCAGAAGCAGGCAGATCTCTGTGACGTCAAGGTCCTCTCCCACCCCCACAAGTTCAAATAGCCTAGGGCTATATAATGAGACCCTGTCTTAAAAAGACAAGAAAATTAGGGGGTAACTCCAGAGCTGGAGTTGGAGGCAGTTGTGAGCCACTTGATTGGCTGCTGGGAACTGAGCTCTGGACATCAGCAGGAGCAGCACACATTCTTAACCACTGAGCCATTTCTCTAGGCCCAAACGAGGGTTTACTGACAATATCCTGGCCTAGGATGAGCCTTAGAACTATGTCTTCTCATTAGACACTCACCCCATTCTTGTAATAATGGCCCACATTATCATTAGCAATAGGATTTATTTCAGCAGTAAAATCCCACTTTACAGATAAAACCTTGAAGGCTAAGAAAACATTTTCCTAAGGTCCTACCGTTCGCACATGGGACCCAGGTCTGAGTTAGCTTGGAACACCCTACTTGCTGCCCTGCTGGCCCACAAGGCCAAAAAGGCATCTTACTGCCACATGGACTTGGCACTCAGGTGAGAGGAGAGAGCTAAGGAGGGAGCCGCCTGCTCAGACAGAGCCTCACAAGAACGTCCAGTGCCTGGAACAATGCCTGGCCTTGTTCAAATGAAAGAACAAATTATAACCAGGCAAGGTGGCCCATCTTGTAATCTCAGAACTTGGGAGGTAGAGGCAGGAGGGGCAGGAGTTCAAGGCCAGTCTCAACTACTTAAAGAGTTCAAAGCCATCCTGACCTCCCGCCTGAGAGCCTATCTCAAACAACAACAGAAAAGGACACGTTATTACTGGATATTTGTCGCCTGACCAGAGACATGTTCATATCTTCTGTGGATCCTGGTTACAGAGGACATAAAGGAATGCTCCAGAGGCCACAGCAGGCAAGCAGGGCCCTTTGTAAGTAAAAGCGCTGGGACTGGAGATTCTCCGCCCCCAGCTTCCATGGAGAGCCTAGGAAGTGGCTTGCTGGATAAAGACACTTGCCATGCGAGCGTGCAGACTGGAGTCCAGATCTGCAGAATCCACATGAGAGACAAGCTAGGCATGACTACACTTGCCTATAACCCCAAGACTGAGAGGTAGAAATAGGTGGATCCCCCAAACCAGTCAACTTAGCCTGGCTGAAATGCTAAGCTTTCAGTTCAGTGAGGGCCTCTCTCTCCAAGGAAAAAGGTGGAGAGAGTAAGGGAGACATTGGATCCCCTCCCCTGGCTTTGCATGTGGGTGTACAGGTCTATACACTCACACACCTCATGGATACATCACACATATCACATACACACACGCACACACACATATATAAACACATGCACATGGGGTGGGGGGAGAAAGAGAAAGTTAATTTAAATGTATGTATCTATGTATGTAGACCCAAAAAGAAGTGGGGGTTCTAGAAAAGGAAAAATCAAAGGTCCACAGAAAGAGAGGGAGCTGCCCTGTCCCCCAGCTGGCCAGACACTCCAGCCTCCTTTCTCATGCTTCTCTGCTCCTCCCAAAGTCTGGGAGAACCGTGAAAGCACAACCTTCGCTCACCGCCAGCCAGGGCTGAGTCCTGCTTCCCATGCCCCACCCTACCCCACCCAGAAGAATGCTTTCTTGTACTGGCTGTGTGGTACCCCACAACGAAGGAAGAACTTGGAGTTCCTAGGGGCAGAGGCTTTGTGGCTAGAGTTGATGACAATGGAGTTGGAGCAGGGAAGAGGGCTGGATCTTTTCAGAATTTCTCTTGATTTTAGTGAGTATTTTTGTCTCAAGGCACTAAGTTTGGCTAAGTCTCTGACGTGTTACTCGGTCCTTTTCTGACTTCTGCAGGCAGACTGTTCTGGCAGATTTGTGAATTGTGGTGAACCCACAGCCCCAGGGTAGCCCTTTGAGTTGGTTTGGTTGATCCTGCTGTCCACAGGGTTGCCTCCCAGCCTGCCTGGGAGCTCTGCCGCTGGCAGCTGGATGTCATGTGGAAAGTACAGCTCAAGGCAGTGGGGCTGGGTCTCTGTGCTGTCATTTCTTCATCTGGCTGTTTTGTGACAGGGTCTCCCTGTAGAGCCCTGATCAGTCTGGAATTGGCTATGTAGACCAGGCTGGCCTTAAACTCATAGTGATTCTGCCTGACTGTTGGAATTAAAGTTGTGCATCACCAGACAAGCAGGACACACACACACACACACACACACACACACACACAGAGAGAGAGAGAGAGAGAGAGAGAGAGAGAGAGAGAGAGACTTGACAATACCTCTCACCGCAGCCCAAGACCCCACATTTCCAAAGGCCTTCTTCCATGACCTCAAGGCTAGGAGGTGAAGAAAGGAGCCACTGTGGACACCAGGAGTAACCTGGGTCTGGGAAGTTTGAGGTCACCTGGGAAAGGTAGCTAGGCCCTCACCATGTCTGAGGAGATGTGATGTAATTCAATAGACTAATATTAGAACTGGAGCTGGGTATAGTGCTCCACACTTTTAATCCCAGTACTCAGAGACAGAGGCAGGTGGACCTCTATGAGATCAAGACTAGCCTGATCTACACAGTGAGTTCCAGGACATCCAGAACTACTACACAGTGAGACCCTGTCTCAAAACAATAACAACGACAAACATACAAAAAAAAAACACACAAAGGAAACAAAATAAAACCGCAGAACAGTATTAGAACTGGGTCCTGGCTAGACTATGGTAGTACACACCTTTAATTCCAGCACTCGGGAGGCAGAGGCATGAGTTTCAGTACAACCTGGTCTACAAAGTAAGGCTGTCTACAGACAGCCAGGGCTACAAAGAGAAACCCTGACTCAAAAAACAAAACAATAAGTAACTAAATAAAATAAAAAAGAATTGGGGGTCCTGGGGGAGAAAAGGACACCAAAGGCGTGTGTGACTGACTTAATGGATTGCGCTCAGGCAGACGCTCTGTGTGGATGGAGACCAGGTGCCTCTTCAGCCCCACGGCCACCCCCACTTCAGAGAACTTAGGTGCTGTGAACCTGGAGCTGGTTGAAGCCATCATTACTGCAAATTCCTTGGCTGCTTAGCTCTGCTGTTCTTGGGCTTAGATGGTGGCACACTGGCCTGCTGAGTTGGCACCAACTTCTCCATCTGCTGCCCAGGTTTCTTGTTCTTGTGGTGGTGCCTTTGTTGAGGTTGGTTTTGTTTTGTGTTTAGCTGCTGTCTTCTCTTCATTTTGTCTGAGTTTGTGTCCTTTTTATTCCCCCTTCAAATCTCTTTGTCTTATTGTAGTGGGCTTTTGAATGATATTCAAAAAGACAATCTTTCTCTTTCTCTCCCCCAACCCCTTTAACTGTGTGTAGCTCAGACTGACCTGAACTTGTAGGTGTTGCCGGAGGTCCTCCCACTCCTCCAGCCTATAGCAGCTGAGATACCAGCCCATTGGGGCGTGGTCTCTCTCCATTTAAAAAAGCGGCCACTTCCCTCTGCTCTCTCTCTTCACTTCCTGCTCCGCCGGCGACTAGACTCCCTTCCTGGTTGCGCAGAGGGCTGTGATCTGTAAGTTTTTCCCCTTTAAATAAATACCACCCTATTAATCATAATTCCAAACTGGTGTGGCATTGTTTGTGACTTACACCTTCAGTTGGCACCCAGCGTTTGGTGTTAGGACCTCTCCTTCCCCGGCTTGGCTGCCGGCCGCGAGTTCGGCTTGGCGCGAGCCTCCCTTCCTCAGCTGCGGCCTATGCCTGGCAGCGCGGCAGCAGCCTTGTTGGCGGTGGGTGCCACTCTGTTGTAATTAAAGGAGTGGTGGGGCTGCGTCCCCAGCACCCACCCGCCCACACGGCTATCTTTACCCAAAATAATTACACGGAAACTGTATTCTTTTTTTTTTTTTTTTTTTTTTTTGATTTTTCGAGACAGGGTTTCTCCGTAGCTTTTGGTTCCTGTCCTGGAACTAGCTCTTGTAGACCAGGCTGGCCTCGAACTCACAGAGATCCGCCTGCCTCTGCCTCCCGAGTGCTGGGATTAAAGGCGTGCGCCACCACCGCCCGGCAGGAAACTGTATTCTTTTAAACACCGCTTGGCCCATTTCTATCTAGCCTCTTCTAGGCTAGCTCTCGCACCTGGACTAGCCCATTTCTAATAATCTGCTGTAGCCCATGAGCTGGCTTACCAGGAATGATCTTAACCTGCATCTGCCTGGAGTAAGAGAATCATGGCGACTCACTGACTCAGCTTCTTTCTCCCAGCATTCTGTTCTGTTTACTCCTCCCACCTATGTTTTAACCTATGAGGGCCAAGCAGTTTCTTTATTGCTTAACCAATGAAATCAAGAGATTGATATATGACACTCCCACATCACTTGTAGCTGTCCCCCTGCCTCAGCCTAGCAAGTGCTAGGACGACAGGCTTGAGCAACCATGACAAGCTTGTATCTCTCGCATCACTGAGGTTGGGCACATGAAAACACGTGTGGTCATTTCCCACATTTCCCACAACAGTCACCCGGACTCTTCTGTGCTTTCTTCTTTTTGCTCATGTTTAGCACCCCTTCTCTTTTGATTTATAGTCATACTTAATATATTCTCCATGCTCCTCCTTTGTTAGTTAAACACGCCCCAAACGTCTTCTCTCAGTGTATTGCTTTTCTTCTCTTTTGAAAATGTAGTTGGACTTAGCACTTGTTTCCTTGATCATTTCAGCTTTTTGTTTTGTTTAGAAATCCTTCTAGAAGATTAATGTAGCATGCCTGGGATTCCAGCACTTGAGAAACTGAGTCAAAAAACTGTCCTAAGTGTGAAAGCTGTCTGAGCTATTTGAGACCCTCAACCAAAGAAAGAAAAAGAAAAGCATGCCAGTTGAGGTTCTTGGTAAGCGTTGGTTTGTGTCAGTGACCGTGCTGAGTGGCTCCATCTGAGAACATTGCACTCCTCTGCATTATTTATATTTAAAAATGCTATTTATATTTGACCAGTTTAGAATTGGGGTATGGTAGAGTATTTACCTAGCATGTGTGAAGACCTGCGTTTGATCACCTCCACAGCATAAGTAAATAAATAAAATAAATTTTAGAGTGTTTTAGCTGGTCACAGAAGCACTTCCTAGAACCCCAGCACCTAGGTGGCTGATACAGGAAGACTGAAATTTGAAATCAGCCTTGATATGCACAGCATCCAGAAGCTTCCGAGGAAAAACAGAAAAAGTGCTTGCTGCTTCCCCTCAAGTGAAGCCATTCACCTCAGGAGTTCTCAGAGTAGAAAGTACATCCCCATAGCCCTGGATCAGCTTGGTTAGTTATCCCAAGGTGTGTGCACTCCCTGCGGTGACTTACTGGCCTCTTGAGGGTTCTAAAGTAAAGAGTGCAGCTTCAGCAGAATCACGATCCCTGATTTCAAGTTGTATCACAGAGCTATAGTAATAAACACAGCATGGTATTGATATTAAACACACACACACACTCGCACACACACGTTGATCAATGGAATAGAACTGAAGAGCAGATAGATGTAAGTCCTGTGGATACTTGGTCTTTGAAAAAGAATCCAAAAATACACACTGGTGGAAAAAACAGTATCTTCAACAAATAATGCTGGCCAAACTGGATAGTTGCATATAGAAGAACAAAAGTATATATCACCTTGCACAAAACTCAGCTCCAAATCGACCAAAGACCTCAACATAAGGTCAGATGCCCTGAATACAATAGAAAAGGAAATGGGGACTAGGCTTAAACTCTTTGTCACAGGAAAGGACACTGGCAGCACAGGTACTAAGAATAAAAACTAATAAATGAGATTTTGCTGGGCATGGTGGCGCACACCTTTAATTCCAGCACTTAGGAGGCAGGGGCAGGAGGATCTCTGAGTATGATGTGAATCTTTGTCTACAGAGTGAACTCCAGAATAGCAAGGGATACACAGAGAAACCCTGCCTCAAAAAACAAAACAAAATGATGTTAATAATGAATGGACTTCATGAAATTGAAAAACTTCTCTACAGTAAAGAATACCATCATTTAAACAAGGTGGCAGCCTACAAAATGGGAGAATCTTTACCAATTTTGCAGCTGACAGAGAGTTAGTATCTTGAATATACAAAGAAACCGAACATTGAGAACAAAAACTCAGTTTAAAAAAAGGAGTACAGAACAAAACACTTGAGTTCTCAAAAGATTAAACATAAATGTCTAAGAAACACTTTTCAAAATGTTCAGCATCCTTAGCCCTCAAAGAAATGCAAATTAAAAACCATTTTTAGATTTAATCTTGCCAGAGTCAGAATGGCCAACACTGATAAAACAGTCGACAGTTCATGCTGGTAAGGATTTAGGGAAAGGGGAGCACCCATTCGTTGCTGGTGGGAATGCAAACTGGTACAGCCACTAACGAAATCAGTGTGCCGCCTCCTCAGGAACCTGGAAATCAATCTACTGTAAGAACTTCTTGGGCCTATACCCAAAGGACTCTACATCTTATTACAGAAATATTTGCTCAGCCATGTTCATTATTGTTCTGCTTCATGATAGCCAGAAACTGGAAATGGTGGCTTAGATGTCCGTCAGCTGACAAATGGGTAAGGAAAATGTCATACATCTACACAATGGATTGTTAGTGACTGTTAAGAAAAGTAAAATATTGAAATTTGCTGGTATGGATGGAGCTAGACACAGTTATCCTGAGTGAGAAAACCCAGAGCCAGAAAGACAAATATTGTATGTTTTCCTTATATGTGGGTGTTGGCTTCTTAAGCTTTGGCTATATGTGTTTCAGTTAGAATAGCCACAGAGGTTGAGTAGACAGGGACTAGGTGGGGAAGAGGAAATCTTCTAGAAAGGTAGAAGTCAATATGGTGGTATAAGATATAAAAGGAAAACCAGAACTAGGGGGATTAACTAGGAGGGGACGGGAAAGAAGGGTAAAGGGGGGGAAATATGGGGAGGGACAACTAACACAAAAGCCTTTTGGAAAATCATATAGACGCCTACTACTATAGATGCATCCGAAAATACACAGATATATGAAAGATATCTTTAAATAGAGTCGTATATAATGGGGGAGACAATGCCCCAATTAGATATCTTATGGTCCAAAATAAAACCTCCAGTGCCAGGAATGAGCTACAATCTTATTGGGTTGTTGGGCAAAAGGGATCCCATAGATGCCTTCAAATGCCAAAGGCTATTGTCTAGCCTATGGGTTACTCTCCACAACTTGATGGTAAGGCCCTATGTCATAGAACAAGGAGAGATTGAGCGGCTGTCCAGTTAGAAGCGTCACCCTCCTGAGCAGTGTCAATGGTGCTGGGAAGGACTTTGAACATTTTTGGAAGAGAAAAGTAATCAAAATCCTCCCCTCAAGCTGGGCAGTCCTGGCACACTCCTTTAATCCTAGCACTCAGAGGCAGAGGCAGGTGGATCTCGGTGAGTTCGAGGCCAGCCTGGCCTAGAGTTGAATTCCAGGATAGCTAGGGCTACACAGAGAAACCCTGTCTCGAACAAAACGAAATCCTCCCCTCAAGTCTCAGGGATCCATGTGGAAGAGGAGGCAGGAAGATTGTGAGAGCCGGAGGTGGCAGGAGACTCCAGGGAAACAGTGTCATCCAGACACAACAGGGCTGATACACATGTGAGCTCACAGAAGCTGTGACAGCATGCACACGACCGGCACAGGTTCAAACCAGACAGAACCCCATCACAGGGAGGGGGAAGTGGACAAGAAGCTGTTTCCAGTGGTGATAGCTGCTGGGAAAGAGAACATCAGTTTCCCAATGGCACGCTGTAAGCACTAGCTGTATCTACCACACTCTAGGAAGGCCCGTGCCCAGGAGCAGTTTGCTAACATGAAAGGAGCTCCAGGGCGTTGTGTGTGTGTGTGTGTGTGTGCCTTTTGTTTGGGTTTTATTTTATCTTACAGGCTTTTTTGTTGTTTATTTTGATTTCCTTTCCCTTTTGGGTGTGGGAAGATGGAAAGGATCTGGGAGGAGTTGGGGCAGGAGAGAATATGATTAAAATATCTCTTATGAAAAATTTAAGTAATAATGAAAAATAAAAACAAAATGAAACAACCTTTAATCAGGCACGAAGGTACATGCCTATATTTCCAGCACTTGGGAGATAGAGGCAGGAAGATTAAGGATCTGAGGTTAGCCTAGGTTACAATAAATCGTTCCTGTCTCAAAAACAAATAGCAACAAAAAAAGATATGAGCATCTTTATAAGCAAATTCTATTCTCTAGCTGGCTATTGTAAACGTGCAGAAATTCTGTAGGATGGAAATTGTGTGATAAATACATTATTTCAAGCTTCAGCCAGTCTCACAAAGCTCTCCTTAGGTCAACTGCTCGAGCTGCACACTAGCTGGGATTTCTGTCCTGTTTGTAACCCATCTGCAAACTGCTTTCTTCCATCTCTCCTTCTGAAAGATCTGGGGTGACCTTCCAGAAACAATGAGACAATGCCAGTCCTGTAGGTCCCAAAAGAAAACAATGCAATACTGAGTTCAAAATAACGGTGCATCCATTTTATATAAATTCATTTTAGGGTTTAAGTGGTCATAATTCAAGTATACACATAAGACACAAAGATAAGGTAGAACAATAGATCTGAGCTCCATTTGGGAGTTGGGTTCTATACACCTCCTCTGAGGAAAGTTCAGAAGCCCGCCCATTAATTTCAGTTCCCAGGTGGTAGAAGTGGTGTCCTCCCTCTATAAGAAAATCTCTGGCCACGAGGAGTTTTTTTTTGGGGGGGGGGGGTGACTCAGCATCTTCCTCTCCTTTTTTCTGAGACTCATGGACTTTAGAATCAAAGGCTTCTGAGAAAGCCACAGTCACGTGAAGAAAGTAAGTAGCCCAGCCCTGTGGGGCTCAGGGGACGGCTATGTCATTTGCACAGTGAGTGAGACACACTGGAACTCACTAAATGCAACATTCATGTTGGTACTTAAGACCGTTCCCAAGCCATGGACCCTTAAAGCTGGGCAAGCCCTTGAATTCTGGGACGCCATAGTCCTTCAGAACATAAATACGATATAGTTAGCATGGCAGGCATAGAGGAAACTTTTTTTAAAAAGTTTTTTTTAATGCCCTTGAGCTCCAATATATAAAACAAAACAAAACCAAAAAAAAAAAATCAAAACAAAAACAGCTGAAGTAGGTGTTGGTACCACTAAACAGACAAAGAGACAAGAACTGATCCCCAGCATGCTGGGGCTTCTAGTCCCTGAGGGACACTGCACACTCAGGTCACAGAACGCTGATACAGTCTGTCTGTCCCCTTTGTATGAATTAGCTAGAAATGCTGTAATAAAATATATTAGACTGCATTGGTTAAACAGTAAAAACTTATTTCATCACCGTTGTGGTGGCTGCAAGTCTGAAGTCACAGTGTTGGCAGGGCTGGTTTCCTGTGAGACCTCGCTCCTGCCTTACAGCTGACCAAGTTTTTGCTGTGTCCTCCTGAAGTCCCTTCCCAAGGATGCCTACCCGTTGATGCCATTTAACTTCTGTTTCCTCCTTACACAGTTTCCTAGTATAGCCACACTAAGGCCAAGCCTGTGGCTCAATGGGTATAAAAGTGCTTGCTAAGCCGGGCGATGGTGGTGCACGCCTTTAATCCCAGCACTCGGGAGGCAGAGGCAGGCGGATCTCTGTGAGTTCGAGACCAGCCTGGTCTACAGAGCTAGTTCTAGGGTAGGCTCCAAAGCCACAGAGAAACCCTGTCTCGAAAAAGCAAAAAAAAAAAAAAAAAAAAAAAAGTGCTTGCTAAGTACTTCTGACAACCTGGGTTTAATCATCTGAACCCAAGGATCTGTGGAAGGAGAGAACCAGGTCCACAAAGTTGTTCCCCGACCTCACGAGAACACTGTGAAATACAACCTCAAACAACCTAAGAAAGAAAGAGAGAGAAGAAAGATGAGAGATTTTTTAAGAAGATTTATTGTGTGTACAGTCTTCTGCCTGCATGTACGCCTGCAGGCCAGAAGAGGACGCCAGACCTCATTACAGATGGTTGTGAGCCACCATGTGGCTGCTGGGGATTGAACTCAGGACCAGTGCACCGCTGAGCCATCTTTCCGGCCCGGAAAGAAAGATTTTTTAAAGAAGTGCAAGGATAATTGCACTAGAGGTCGGAACTTCAACAAGTTTTGAGGGTGCACAATTTAGTTCATATGCATTACTTTTCTTTTTCTCTGGTTTTTTGAGACAAGGTTTCTCTGTGTAACTGGCTGTCCTGGAACTCATTTGATAGATCAGGCTGGCCTCGAACTCACTAAGATCCACCTTTCTCTGTCTCACAAGTGCTGGGATTAAAGGCATGTACCACCACCATCTGGCATTTTTTTTTTTTTTGCATAGAGAAACTGAGGCTTCAAAAATGAAGACGATTCCTTCATGCCTACACCAAACAGAATGTGTGTTTCTGAGCTCAAAGTGCTGGTCTGTGAGAGAGGGCCAAGACTTTATTCCCCCGACCTCTGCTCAGACCCAGCATTCCAGCCTCCAAAGCTCTGGGAATTGGCAGGGATCTCTCAGAGGCCCCTGGGGAGTACGCAGATTGGCAATGTGATTTTCCACTAGACCGGAGGGGATGAACTTGAACACAGTCCGCTTGGAAACTGTGATCTGTGCACACAGGCCTGGGGACTGCTCGTGAGGAATGGGGGACCCCGAGGTTTCACACTCACAATTGTTCTGCCTCAGGTTGCTTAGGGCATGGGAACGTTGGCTATCAGGGAATCTCAGGTACCAGCTTGGGGCACTGCGACCAGTGTGGTGGAGCCTCCTTAGAAGCCCGGCCTGTGTTATTTCCAGTCTTGCTGAGTCCAGGTAGCCCTCCCTGGGCCCTCCCCGTGTAGCCTCTCTATTCTCCGGAGCTCGAAGAGACCTCTGGGACTTTGCAAAAACTGTGCTGGACCTCTTCCCACACTTGGTCAGCCCTGGTGTCTCTCTCCTGGAGGAAACACAGAGAAGGGAAATGAACACGGAGGTTCTCCAATGCTGCTTCAGGAGCCAAACAGATCAAACGCCGTGCGGTGCCGGCTCAGGGCTGGAATGTCCCCGGCTGTCTTTGCCCAAGTCCAGGAGCGGAAGCCATGACAGCTAAAGGGATTTGTGGAAATTCCTTCGTGCATTGTTACCAGGCAAAGGAAGTGGTTTAGAGTTGAGCTCTCAGTTTCTGCCCTGGGGAGCCAAGGCCAGTTTCCGATTCTGGAACTTTTTTTTTTTTTTTTTGGTGGGAAATTGAAGGGAGTGTTTCAGGTCCTGAGCGGAGAGGGGCCCCCAGATAACCCCCACCCCCTTCCCAGAGGCTAAGGAGGCAAAGGGTCCACTGAGCCAGACAAAACAGTCCCAGAATCCGTTCCCTTTCTTTTTCCTTCCACTCTGGGGCGGGTGGCTCAGAGCCGAGTCAAAGAAACAGAAACTTTTTTTCCCCCCAGGTCTGCTGGTATTTGCTTCTCACACAATCAGCACAAGCAGATTAGAGAAATAAGTTGCATTTTTCAGTCTGGCCTTGCCCTCTGGACTGGACCTCCTCACAATGGGTCGATCCACCGGGTTCTATGACAGCCCCTGCCACTCTGGAGAGCTTCCTGGGCCTGTGTCTCTGCCATGGTTGTCCAGGCCTTGCCAGATGATGAGTCATCTCCGAGTCTCTTAGGGAGGTCATGATTAACTGGTCAACATGAATCTACATATGGAGCCGCCTACCTACACGCTTGTGTGTGTCCGTACTCGTGTGAACTGGTGGCTGGCTTCCATCCATTGCTATTCCGGGGTTCCTGTCTCTGGGGCTACAGCACTCCATAGGATTCCTCAGCATGGCATGGGAAGAAGGAGAGGCTGGCTTTTCTGAGGCAAGCTTAGGTCCCCCTGGAAGCTCTTGCTAGGAGCCAGATACGGAGCTGTACCAGGCTGCTCCACCCATGCCCTGCTAGGAAAGCCTTCCCCAGCACACTGCCTTCGAGGTGTGACATAAATCTTGCAGGGAAGGGGGGAAATGTAGGCTCACAAGGTCTTTTGTTTCACACCCCACCTCTGCTTATAAAGCAGGGGTATATCAGTGTGACCTACTCAAGATGGTCAGGACAGGAAGTGCCTACCTCAACCCCTGCCTTTCCCCCTCCCCTCTTTTCTTTCTCTCTCCTTCCCCTGCCTCCCTTCTCTTTATTTTGTGCATAAAAGCAATCTTCAAGAACCCCTCCCAGATAATCTCAGTATATCCGATTTAACTAAGCCTGAGATGGGAGGACTTGACAAGCCTCAGCCTTCCTTCGCTTACTCCACCTCTGAAATTTCAGAATGGCCAGGGCAGATCCTCCTCTATCTTTAAGCCCACTCTTTTCCTTCTCTGGGGCTGGAGCCCAGGCAGTGGATGAGGGCTAGAACGCCTTGAGAAATAAAACCCTGGGTCACACGCTAAGCCACATATTCTGTGGAAGAATTATGTCAAAGTTAAGAAAAGTCTTTTGTTGGGGGAGGGTTGTCTTATTATAGTGGTCAGTATCTGTAAGATTTCTGGGAAAGACAGACTCCAAACAGAAAATAAGAAAATTTCAAAGTCAACATTCCTAATGCCCAAGTCCACTTTAGGGCTATGAACATTTCACGCGCAATGATATGTTGTTGTGAAATAAATCATGCCGAGCAGTTAGCTGTAAGAGGGTTTCATGTTCTATTTTTATTTCCACATGAGGTTTATTTTTGCTCTGACGTTTTATTATAATTTCTTCCTACGGTAGGTAAAGGGCTTGAGAAGTTAATTTAAACCACCCTGACTCTGTGTGTGTGTGTTTTAATATTTGTTTAAGCTTTTATTGAGCTTGTCAAGCCAATGTGCAAAAAAATGCAACCGAAAAGCTCTTTTCCCTTTGGTGGTGCCTACCCATTAATACTAGGTGGTGACAACAAGATTCGCACACACTTCAAATGGGGGATTATTCTGGGTTTTCAAGGGAATTTGAGCCACCTGCTTCAGAAACCTCTTACTGACTTAGTGGGATGATGCAGGGTGTCTCCCCACTCAGCTGTCACTCAGAGTTCCAGTTCTCAGTCTCCTTCCGGCTGGCAGGGCCCTGCAGGCAGGGGCAATTTGCAGCATTAGCAGAGACCTGAGCTCTGAGTTGGGCCTCCCCTTCCCACTCCCTCTCCTATCCTGTGGCTTGGCCTCAGCCTGGGCCAGACTGCCTTCTATCTGCACAGAGGGAACGGTCCAGATCCACAGCAGGCTGGCTTCCCCTGGGTTAGGGCTGTCCAGTCTGAGCTGTTTATCATGGACAGCAGACCAACATGCAATCACCTTTGAGGAAGTGAGTTGAGAGAGCCAGTTGTGTGGCCTATGTGTCGGGGAGCCACGCTACCCACAAAATTTGGCCAAGGGGAAAAATAGAAAGTCAACATTTTCCAGCAGGCTAGGGAGGTGGCTGAGTATTTCTGGACCTCGGGATTCTGGAAACATGCTCCTTGTGCGGGTGAGGCATAAAAGGGGGCGATGGTAGGGACACGGTTTGATCCTCACGAGGCTCAGGGGAGGAGGGCTAAGTCAGGAGCAGCTTTCCTTGTTCCATAACCCATGCTTTCCACACTGCCAAGGAAGCTTACCAAACCTAACTCCGGGGGTCGCCAGGCTCATCCTCTTCCACCTGGAAGGAGTCTTGCCGATGATGGACTCAAGGCTTTCAGAGTGTGGTCCAGCCACGCAGCGTCAGCATCTCCTGGGAGCTGGTTCCAAATACAAGTCCATATTCTTAGGCCTTAGCCCAGACCCATGGAATCAGCAGCTCTGGGTTGTGGTCCAGCAGGAGGTCTTTAAGAAAGCCATGGGTTGGGAGCCACTCTGAGAAGCAGCCCCGTCGGTGGGGAAACTGAGGTCTGGGGTGGAAAGGTAGGGAGAGTAACTCATGGCCAATTCTTTTGCGGCATCACTCACTCAGACATGTTCTGTCAAGCTGGTTCCTGCCTCTTTTTCTAGATCAGATGATCGTGACCTTTGCATCCCACTAGGGGCCACAGTTGATAGAGCTGTCCTGGCGTATGTGTCCATGTCCCCATCCAGTGTGTCCCCACTTCTCCTCCCCCCTCCCCCCCCCCCCGGCAAGTGCCTGGGTGCCCTCACAAGAGAAATGCTGAACTTTCAGGTGCAGGCTCTCTACTGTGGATCACCGTGCTTAGGAGGATTGCCCTCAGCTGGGAGAAGTGTCCAGCTGCCTCACAAGCTATTGTAGTCAGGTGCTGGCTCTTGCTGCCTTGTCCCCATCTAAGCCAGGGCTCCATAACACCTCTGCTCAGCAGCAATGCCCTCTGCTCAGCAGCAATGCCCTCTGCTCCAGGTAACAATGTCCTTCTGGTCCCAGTGATGGATCCAGAGACAGGCTCCTGATTGGATGGTGGGATGGCAGCGGCGGAGGCGGGGGTGGGTGGGTGGGGGTGTGGGGATGTGGGGGTGTGTGGACAGTTCCAGTCTGACTTGGAAGCTCCAAGATGTCAGTTTAAAAGGATGATCCAGGCCAATAGGATTCCTCTCCTGGTATTTTAGAACTGGGAAACTCAAAGATGATGACCATTAGCAAGCCGGGTGATGGTGACACACACCTTCAATCCCAGCACTCAGGGAGGCAGGCAGATCTCTGTGAGTTTGAGCCCAGCCTGGTCTACAAAGCAAGTTCCAGGACAGCCAGAACTGTTACACAGAGAAACTCTATCTTGAAAACCAGAGAGAGAGAGAGAGAGAGAGAGAGAGAGAGAGAATATTAAAGGTGAATGGCTGTTTGGGATTTCATAACAGAATGGGTCTGCACCATCATCCCAGGGAAGAAATTGACAGAGAAGACACAGGGAGAAACAGGAACCCCAAGTAAAGCTTTCCGCTCCCCTTTTTCTTGTCCCTCCCCACACTTTGTCCCTCTTCAACACCTTGTATCCTCCGCATACCTTGTGCTTTCTTGATGTTTGACTTCTCTGAGGTTCCTTGGTTGGCTCTGTCTCAGTTTCTATTGCTATGATAAACTAGCACTACCAAAAGTAACACTTGGAAAGAAAAGGGGTTATTTCATCTCTCATTTTGTAGTTCATTATCTAGGAAAATCAGGGCAGGAGCTCAAGGCAAAAACCTAGACGCAGAAAAAGAGGCCATGGAGGAGTGCTGTTTACTGTGTCTTGCTCAGTCTGCTTTCTTACAGGACCCAGGACCATCTGCTCAGGGGCAGGACAGCCCAGAGAACTGGGCTCTCCCACATCAATCATCAGTCAAGAAAAATGTTCCACATTCTTGTCCAGAGGCCGGGGTGGTGGGATCATTTTCCTCGGCTGAGGTTCTCTGGTCCCAAGTGACTCTAGCCTGTGTCCAGTTGATAGAAAACTAAAACTAGGCAGCATAGGAACTTTTTCCATAAAGGGGAGACTGTAAACATTTAGGCTTGCCAGCCCCATGGTCTAGCCTGAAACCCCTCAGTGTAGCCTTCTAAAAGGAAAAGCAGTCACAGGCAATACACAGGGACATCAGTACATCTTTCCAGCCACGTTTTACCAACTTCTGTGCTAGATTAAAACTTTTAGGGTGGCATAGACCCACAGGGAGACTCCTTAAGTCCAGCTCAGATCTCATCTGACTGGGCGGGGGGGGGGGGGGGGCTTCATGATTAGAATGTAGATCCTATGGGTCACATGTGCCTTAGTTACTCTCTGTTCTCTTACAGTTCATCTTTGACTGACCAGCTATGCCTGAATCCTGGAAGAAGTCCCAAATCCAAAGTCTGTAGGCGCCAGATGGTTCAGCCAGCAGACTAGCACAGCAAGGTATCTGTGAGGTCGGGGCATCCTCTAAGCTCAGGGTAGACGAGTGTGCAGCAGTTTTCAGAAAAGAAAGCCTGGAGGTGAGATGGCTCCGGGGGTAAAACTGCCTGCTGAGCAAGCCTGGCAACCTGAGTTTGATCTCAGGAACCCGCGGTGGGAGGAAGGAATTGACCTGGAAAGAATGCGCACCTGCCTTTGCACACGTGAGTAAGAAAAGAATTTTTTTTTTCCCATAAAAGGAAAACTGGAAGGCAACTTCATCACTCGTTAATACATAAGAGGTTTCATATTGTAAAAATTTCACATTCTTTTCTTTTAAGTCACCATCACAAATGTCTGAAAGAAACAACTTAAAACAGGAAAGATTTACTTTGGCCCATGGTTTCAGAGGGATTTTAGCCCACTCTGGTGAGGCGACTTGGGCGGAGTCCACAGTGGCAAACCTATGATGTGGAGACTCCCATGTAGTGGTGGACGAGAGAGCAGAGCATAGCTTCAAGTAATGCAAGATCAGCCTCCATCAGCCTATTCCAGCCAGCCAGACTCCACTCCCTGGTCTTCACAGCAATGCGCTGGAGAAACGCATTCAAAACCCAAGTGTGTGCGGGACAGGGAAACTGGCAGACTGGCAAAATCCTGTCTCATCCAAGTACGATAAGGGACAACCTAGACTCAGATCTTCATTTATTTATTTGTTTAGTTTTTTTTTTTTTTTTTTTTTTTTGGTTTTTCGAGGCAGGGTTTCTCTGTGGCTTTGGAGCCTGTCCTGGAACTAGCTCGGTAGACCAGGCTGGCCTCGAACTCACCGAGATCCACCTGCCTCTGCCTCCCGAGTGCTGGGATTAAAGGCGTGCGCCACCATCGCCCGGCTATGTTTAGATTTTTTGAGACAGGGTTTCTCTGTGTAGCCTTGGCTGTCCTGGAACTCACTCTGTAGACCAGGCTGACTTCGAATTCACAGAGATCCGCCTGCCTCTGCCTCCCTGGCACTGGGATTAAAGGCGTGCACCGCCACACCTGTCTAGACTCCGATTTTGTTCATTGTTCTCTTGGGGATCTGGCCCAGCTGATGTCAGCTTTTCCAGTTCTTAGGTATCTGAACTTCTCAAGATGTCATACCTGCTCCCCCTTCTAAGCTTGGCAGTTTTAATTTGTTGGGGAAGATTGCTATTTTAAGTTAATGTCCATAGGGGCTAGGAGATGACTGAAAGGGTGATGTGCTTATTGTGAAACCGAAGGCCTGAGTCTGGAGTCACGGGACCCGTGTGAACGCTGAGTGCACCTGTAACCCCAACATAGTGAGGGACTGGGAAAGAGAAGGCTGCATTCCTGGGGCTTCCTAGCAATCTGAGCTCCAGGTTCAGTGAAGAGAACCTGTATTTTAAAAAAAGAGATGGAAGAGTCTGCTGGAGAGATGGACTCAGGGGTTAAGAGCATCAGCTGCTCTTCCAGAGGACCCAGGTTCAAATCCTAGCACCCATATGGCAGTTCACAACCATCTATGATCCCAGATCCAAAGGATCTGATGCCCTCTTCTGACCTCCACAGGTACTGCGTGCATGCGATACACACACAATAAGGCAAACACTAATAAACATAAGATAAAAATAAATAAAATCTATGGCAGTGTGGTGACACACACTTTTAGCCCACCACTAGAGAGGCAGAGACATATGGATCTCTGTGAGTTTGAGGTTAGACTGGTCTCATATAGAGTGAGTACCAGGATAGCCAGGGCTACATGGGGAGATTGTGTCTGGAAAACAATATAAATAAATGCATAATAATAAAAATAATAAGGTAGAAAGTTGATCTCTGGCTACACACATACATGCACTGGCACATGCACCACACACATATGTGCACACCTACACATACAACACACATGGCAATAACATAAAATCAGATTCAACCCATGGGACTCGGGCCAGTTTGTCCTTTGAGCTGTAACAACACTGGATTGAGCTTGCTGGAGTCTGGTTGGCTCTTCAGTGAAGAACCCTGTATTAGCTCTCTGAGCTCTTGCAATGGAAACTGAATCCAGCATGCACCAGGTGGCAGGAACAGAGCTGAGGCTGTAGCCGTATGTGAAGCTGGCGGGTGTGGCAAGTTGAAGCGGGCCTTGCCAGCACTGCTCTGCACCCATTTGCGCATCCGCTGGTCCCACGGTGGCATCCATCTGTGGCTGTACTGTGGCTAAGAGGCTCTGCTAAGAAGTCAGCAGTGCCGGGAATGTCTAAGGCAGAACGTGAGTTGGGAACCCAAGCTGCCGTGTGACGGCTTTCAGCTATGCCGGGCATGGAACCACCTGGCATATGGAACATCATAAGTCGATGTGTTGAATTAAAAAATATGTGCTCCTCAGGACATAACAGGAAGAAATATGCTGTTTGCAAATCTAGATTTGTGTGACTGAAGGAAGAAAAGAGACAGAAATAGAGGTGGATTGTAAAACCCAAAATGGTCCTGTAGCAATTGACGGTCCTATAATACCCGTGCCACTACAGGACCGGTATGTGAGTCGGGAACTAAGCCTGGAGATTTAAAAACACATAGACACAGAGACAGAGAGACGCAGGGAGAAAGAGACACGGACACGGGTCATCCTTGATACAAGAATGCCAATTGCCAAACTTTATTGTCCTCAGGGAAAGCTTATATAGAAATCCTTAGTCATGCCAGCTCTCCGGATCTTTCAGCTGCAGGCCCACCCAGCCTGCCATCAGGGTCTCGTGCTCGGGGCAGCTGCAGGCGAGGTCTCGTGCTGGGGGGGGGGGGGTAGCTGCAGGCGAGGTCTCGTGCTGGGGGGGGGGGTAGCTGCAGGCGAGGTCTCGTGCTGGGGGGGCAGCTGCAGGCGAGGTCTCGTGCTCAGGGCAGCTGCAGGCGAGGTCTCGTGCTCAGGGCAGCTGCAGGCGAGGTCTCGTGCTCAGGGCAGCGGCAGGCAAGGTCTCGTGCTGGGGGGTAGGGGGCAGCTGCAGGCGAGGTCTCGTGCTCAGGGCAGCTGCAGGTGAGGTCTCGTGCTCAGGGCAGCTGCAGGTGAGGTCTCGTGCTGGGGGGGCAGCTGCAGGTGAGGTCTCGTGCTCAGAGCAGCTGCAGGCGAGGTCTCGTGCTCAGAGCAGCTGCAGGCACAAGGGCTTTGCTCAGTTCACTCCAGCAGGCAAAGCATCTCAAAGAAAATCAAGGGGCCAGGGATCCATAGCTCCCAACAGTGGATCAGACAAATTTGCTTAGGGACGCTAAGATCCAGTAGAGCTGAATCCTCCAGTTGTGGTACACAGACATACATTCAGCAAACACTAATACACATAAAATAAAAACAAACAAAATCTATGGCAGGTGTGGTGGCACAGGCCTTTAGCCCCACCACTAGGGAGGCAGAGGCAGGAAAATCTCTGTGAGTTTGAGGTCGGCTTGATCTATATAGTGAGTACCAAGACAACTGGGGCTACATAGAGAGACCCTGTCTATATATATATTTCCTTCCAGAGCGTGTGAAGCCTTGGGTGAAGATAAGGGCCAACCACACACGGTCTGAGTGTAGTTGCCCTTCAAGAATTCATCTGTGGAAGCATTTTCTGAGCTGAAAGAAAATGGGTTTTAGATTATCCAGTGTTCGGCTTCAACTCAAGCCTCATCCTGCTTCTGTTAGGGCAAGGCAACTCATGGTTAGTTAGTCCCGCAAGGATGAGCTGTTTGTCCATCTCTCAATGGCCGTTCAGAGTCAGTCTGATTTCTCATGCCAATGCTACCGGTATGAGCCATGTCACTTTGGGAAATGGCATCTCCTTGTGGGTCTGTTTATCCATCTACAGAGTGGGAATAATCATGATACTTACATTATTGGGCTCTTAGAAGATCAAAGTGAGAAATGCAATTCATTTCTTCCTAAAGAAGAGTTATTTGGGGATAGATAGGGTCTCGCCGTGTAGCCCAGGTTGGCTTCAAACATGTAATCCCTGCCCCCCCACCTCAGCCTTCTGACTGCTGGGATTACAGGCATGCCATGTTGTGCCTATCCTACTTCCAGATACTGGAGGACCTGTTTCTGGGTAATGATACAGCATAGGAACGAGGCAGGCAGTGCCCTTGTTCTCAACATGTCCATATTCTGCAGTGTGTTCAGCAAATTCAGGCACCGTTTTTATCTCACTGTTGGTGCTGTCTGCTACAAATGTTCCTACCGCCCGCCTCATGAGGAGGCAGACAGGTACAAAGCCTAACCCGTGGCTCCTCAGTCTTCCTGGGCAAGCATGGTCTGAGCATCCATCCTTGTGGTATAATGAGGGTTCCAAGAGCCTCCTCAGCCTGAGACCAGCTTCCAGAACACCTGGACATAGCACACGTGCCAATTACCTGATGCTCCTTGATTTAGGATTGTGTTCGGTCCTTCTCCTCTTAGTGCGGGCTGGACCGACACACTCTAATATACCATGGCCAGCGATGGTGGGGTGTGACCTCAGAGGCAGAGCACAAGACAATTTGCCATTTCTTCTCATTCTGGCTCTTGGAGTGGGGTCACTCTCTGTAGGGGAAACCTCTGCCGCCTTGTGGAGACATTTACGGAGACCTGTGAAGGGTGCAGATGGTAAAGAATCAGTCCTCTGTCCAAAGCCAGCAAGAGACAAAGCTCTCTTAGTAACTACCTTGACAGTGAGCCATCATGGAAGCTTCCAGATGACTGCAGCCCCTGATTGCCTCTAGATAGCAACCTGACACAGACTGGACCAAGACCCCAGTGAGAGCTGTTTCTTGATTTCCCCAACCCACAGAAACTATGAAAGCATAAATGTTGCTATTTAAACCACTTTATTTTTTTAAAAAATATTTATTTATTTTGTATACATTGGTGTTTTGTCTGCAGATCTGTCAGTGTGAAGGCATCAGATACCCTGGAACTGGAGTGACAGACAGTTGTGAGCTGTCATGTGGTTGCTGGGAATTGAACCCAGGTCCTCTGGAAGAGCAGCCAGTGCTCTTAACCACTGAGCCATCTTTCCAGTCCCTTAAGCTACTTTTTTGAAGATTCCTTATTACCTAGCAGTGGATGACAGCAATAGTGGACAGACTTTGCTAAAATCACTCTTCCAAAGACTGAGGTCAAAGTCTGCAGAATGGGTTCACACAGTCACTTCTCAGAGCACCCTGACTCCACATAGGAAGAAAATATCAGGGTGAGGGACTCTCAGGGCGGCCAAAGGGCTCACAATTTCACTGGTATGGAAACCACCTACTCAGAGCAATACCATAGCAACCAGTGCCAGGTGGGTGTTCACTGTCAATCCTGAACTGGAGGCGAGTAAGAAAGGATGGTCCAAAAAGTCCACTCCCATGGCAGACAACAGTGTCCAGGAACTGGCTTTGTCCTGGTTTATTTGCTTGGGAATGGTGCTATCTCCAGGAGAGAATGGTCCCCTGCATTTAGCAAGAGATACTTTCAAGGTTGGGGGAGGAGGGAAGCCTGTAAGAGGTGAACTTGACTGAAGCCTCGCCTGGCTGTTCTCCAGTGGGCCAGTCTCCCTGGCCTCTCACCTCTGCCATGGTCCCTCTCTACCCCCGCCATTTGACCCTAACTCGGGCCACTCAGTTCACACCTCTTCTTGGACCGTGGAGCCCTTCAGTCCCTGTTTCTCTATCTGATTAATCTTAGGGGTAATTCTCCAAGGGGCTACAGACTGTCAAGCGTTATTCCAGGTGTGTCTGTGAGGATGTTCCCGGGGGGACCAGTGTTTGATCTGTGGACGGAGGAAAGTAGATTGCCCTCCCGTGTTAGACAGGCTTCCCTAGAGAAACGAAGACAAGAGGATGAATACACAAAGGGGATTTGTCAAAGTGGCTTATGTGGTACTTAGTGGTTGTCTGTGCCCTGGAGGTGTTGAGAATCCAGCAGCTTCTGAGTCTCAGCAACTCCAAGCTGGTGTTGAAGGCCTGGGCGGTTCCTGGAGAGCCACTAGTCTTCAGTCCATGATAGAACGCCAGAGAAGCTGGCTTCACTGATCCCGGTGAATGGGGGTAGCAGCTGCAGCAACTATAGAGCAGATGTACTTATCAGCAGGAGGTGAAGGCAAGCAAGCAAAAACGTACCAGCGTTCCCTTCAGGCCTCCTTCTATCTGGTTGGTGTTGGAAGATGCTTCTCTTACTAGAAGAGTCTTCCTTCCTCCACTGATCTCTCCAGGAAATATGCTCACAGACCCACCCAGAGGTGTGTCTTTTAGTTGATTCCTGGTCCAATCAAGTTGACAACCAAGATCAACCATCACACCTCCCCAGTGTGGTTGAGCCTTGTCCAGTCACTCCAAGGCCTAAACACACACAAAGCTGCCCAAGAAGGGACTCCTCCTACCTGCCTGGGACTCTGGTCTTTCTGGCCTTCGGACATCCCCTAAATCATTAACTCTTCTAGGGTTTCCAAGTCCTCAAGTCTTCAGGCCCATATTGACATCCTACGGTGACGCTCTTGGTGTCTAGCACACCAATCACAGTGCTAGGGAGTCTCAGCTCCCATCATCAAGAGAGACAAATTCTTCTTCTATGTGCCATGGTGGTTTGAATGAGAATGGCCCTCATGGGCTCATGTATTTGAGTGCTTAGTCCCCAGCTGGTGAGCTGTCAGGGAAGAATTGGAGGTATGGCCTTGTTGGAGGAGGTGTGTCTCTAGGGGTGGGCTTGCAGGTTTCAAAATCCAAGCTGGGCCTAGTGTTGCTTTGTGTCTCGGAGACTGCCTACATCAGGACGTAAAGCTCCCAGCTGCTGCTCCAGAAACATTCCTGTCTGCTTCCTGTCGTGATGACCACGGACTCGCTCTCTAAACTGTAAATCAGTCCCCAGCTAAATCCTTTCTTCTGTAAGAGTTGCCCCAGTCATGGTGTCTCCTCACAGCCACAGAACAGCAGCTAAGACATGTGTGTACACTATATGTGCATACCCCCAGAGACATGTAGAAGAGAACAGAATAAATAAGTATATGCCTAGACGCATGTCTGTATGTGTATGTATGTGTGTATATGTATACATGTATATTTATTAGTATATATTTCTGTGGTGCACCTTGAGGAACATACAATCAACCCAACCTGTCCACCTCTCTCCACCTCTGCAGCCACGCCTGCTCCAGCCCACTGTGTTCTGTCATTCACTTATTGTGTGACTCCTCATTGATCACCGCAGCGGGCTGTATGCCCCCTCGAAGGGAAGGTCCCACTGCTCACCACCCCCAGGAACTGCGAATGTCACCTCTGTGAAAAGCTTGTCTTTGGGGACATAATTAAGGCAAGAATCCAGAGATGAAATCATCTCACAGAAGGGGACAGGGGGCTCTTATAGACAGTTGAGAAAAACAGGCACCTGGGGGAGAAGGCCAGGTGCAGACAGGTGGGCAGTGGAGTGCTGTTGCTTTATAAGCCCAGGAGGCCCCAAAATAGCAGCCTTCTGCCCTCCAGAGCTGTGAAAGGATGAGGTCCTGAGTTCCTGGTGTTTTGTTTTTGCTGTTGTTGGGTTTTGTTTTGTTTTTCTGAGACAGGGTTTCTCTGTATAACAGCCCTGGCTATCCTGGAACTCACTTTGTAGACAAGGCTGGCCTTGAACTCACAGAGATCCTCCTGCCTCTGCCTCCCGAATGCTGGGATTAAAGGCATGCACCACCACCATTCAGCAAGTTCCTGGTGTTTTTTTTTTTTTTTTTTTTTTTGGAGGGAGGGAGTTTTCAAGACAGGATTTCTCTGTAGCTTTGGAGCCTGTCCTGGAACTCGCTCTGTAGTTTGAGGCTGACCTCGAACTCACAGAGATTTGCCTGTCTCTGCCTCCCAAGTGCTAGGATTAAAGGTGTGCACCGCCATCACCTGGCTAAGTTCCTGGTGTTTTAAGCTCCATGTCTGTGGTGGTTTGTCATGGGGACCCTAAAGTGATGGCTCACTGCCTTCTTCCCACTTGACCCACCGTGGTCAGCACCTTCTCCTCCCTGGAGTCCAGGTTGGCCCACCGTGGTCAGCACCTTCTCCTCCCTGGAGTTCAGGTTGGCCCACCGTGGTCAGCACCTTCTCCTCCCTGGAGTTCAGGTTGGCCCACTGTGGTCACCTTCTCCTCCCTGGAGTCCAGGTTGGCCCACCGTGGTCAGCACCTTCTCCTCCCTGGAGTCCAGGTTGGCCCACCGTGGTCAGCACCTTCTCCTCCCTGGAGTTCAGGTTGGCCCACCGTGGTCAGCACCTTCTCCTCCCTGGAGTTCAGGTTGGCCCACTGTGGTCACCTTCTCCTCCCTGGAGTCCAGGTTGGCCCACCGTGGTCAGCACCTTCTCCTCCCTGGAGTCCAGGTTGGCCCACCGTGGTCAGCACCTTCTCCTCCCTGGAGTTCAGGTTGGCCCACCGTGGTCAGCACCTTCTCCTCCCTGGAGTTCAGGTTGGCCCACTGTGGTCACCTTCTCCTCCCTGCAGTCTGAAAGGTGCACACTGACTCTCACGTCTGCTCCGGAACTTCATCAGCCATGCTACATTCAGAAGAAGCCACAAAGTTTTCGGTCTGTGGAGCCCTGCCCACATCTCACAGGGGCAGACACATCACAGAACACACCATGCTCCCTCACACCTCAGGTCTTGGCAATTGCTGTCCGCCCTATGGAAGACACTCTTCCTCCAGATCTTAGGAGAGTGCCCTTTGTCATCCATTAGGTCTTAGTTTAAATATTATTGTCACAGATACTAACCAACTGCCCTGTTCAGAATGTTCTCCAACTATACTCTTGTACTAATTACACTGCCACTGTGTCCGTGACCTGGACACACAGCTGGTTTCATCTGCCTCCCCCTCATCACACCGCGGCCCACCATGGAAGTAGGGACTGGAATTTTTTTTTTCCCACCACTCCTCAGAAGTCTAGAAGGATGCGTAGATTAACAAATGACTGTAAACACACTTGCGCACAGATTCTCCCATTCCAGTGGGTGTCAGGGCCAGAGTATGAAACCAGGCACCCAGCTCCAACCTCTTTACACTTACAATTCTGCCTTCCTGTGCTGGCGAACCCACCAATAAATTAGGAGAACTAGATAAGAAAACATCCTTTTCTTTGTTTCTTTCCCCTTTACCCTCTCTCTTTCCTTCTCTCTCTTTCTTTAATCTTTACGTTCAACATTTGGTTTGAATCAAAGGACCACAGTGTTGTGAAATGTGCTGTAAAATACCAGGCCCCTGCCTAGTCTCCCACAAACCCAGATTTTCCTCCCTAGGAGCTACTACTTGGAAGTCTTTGAGTTCGCTCTTCTACTTTTCTTTCTTTCTTTCTTTATTTATTTATTTATTTTATTACTTAGCATATAGGCATGTTTTGCCTGCAAGCATGTCTGTCTGTGTACCACATGCATGCATGTTTCCCCAAGGAGGTGGTTAGCCTCCATGTGGATGCTGGGAATCAAATCCATGTCCTTTGCAAGAACAAGTGCTCAGCCAGGCAGTGGCGGTGCACGCCTTTAATCCCAGCACACAGGAGGCAGAGGCAGGTGGGTCTCTGAGTTCGAGGCCAGCCTGGTCTACAAAGTGAGTTCTAGAAGAGCCAAGGCTGCACAGAGAAATCCTGTCTCAGAAAAAAAAAAAAGTGCTCTTAACCACTGAGCCAACTCTCCAGCCCCAAATTCTCTCTTCTTAACTAGCTTTGTATGTCTGACAGCACGGACTGCCATGACCTGATTTTTAATTTTTTTAATTTTGTTTTGTTTTTCAAGACAAGAATTCTCTATGTAGCCCTGGCTGTCCTGGAACTTGCTGTGGTCTTGAACTTACAATTAAAATTCTTCAATTTTTAACATTCTCATTGGTTTCCTTCTCTTGACTGTGACCATACACATCATTCTAAACATCGTACGCATTCTCCTTCCTGCTGGACAGCAGCTGCTGTCTTCTTGCCTTGCTGGGGATGGAGTCTAGGTCTTTGCACTTCTCCCTCTAAGATATACCCCAGCCCTAGATCATTCTTTGACATGGAATACATCAAAGGCAAATGGCCATCTCAGAAGTGTAGAGCAGTACCCAGGGCTTGCTCCTTTGGCCTCTCTATCCTTTCTCATCCACCCCTTCCTACCTATCAGTGTAGTATGGTATGAGGCTCATGAGCCCAGAAGGCAGCATTTAAATTATTATGGCTGTGGAAAGCTATTCCCAGCTAAGTCAAATGGTACCCTAAAATGTTATCCACTCTCCCCACCTCATAACTAATGTTTACTCTGGAGGTAACGCTGCCCTGTCTGTTGTTGATAGGCTAAGTATTTCTCATCACTGTTTAGAAATTGAACATAGGGCACAGAAGCTGACAGGCACCAGCAGTGCCTGTGAAGCCTCCAGCCAGCTGCTTGCCTGGTTGGTCCCCGCCTTGTGCCAGAATCCTTTTCCCTCCTTGTACCGTTGGATCCCACATTGCCTTGTGAGTCATAGTTGCTGGTCCCTCAGTCTGTGCTGAGATGCCTCATTTGGTCCTTACTGTCAGTGAGAAGGTCTGGGTGGGAAATCATTTTTCCTCAGAACTTTGAAGCCCCGTCTCTGTTTTCTTGAAACAGTCAGAGCTGCTGTCGGAAGAGCTGATGTCTGAAACTCTTTTCTTTTCTTTTCTTTTCTTTTCTTTATTTTTTCCTATCTTTAAATTTATTGTCTTCTTGTCCCCTATTTTCTGGAATTTCTCAGCAATGCACTATGATGGGAACCTATTTTCATGCATTGTTCAGAATATTCCTCTTGTTAAAAATATCTGGTGGGTGCTAAGAAGATGGCTCAGGTTATGAACTGGGCAGGATGAAATCTCGGTGAAGATCAGATTTCAGATGCCCTGAACCCATGTGTGTACTGAATAGTTTTATGTCAGGCTGAAGTCATCTGAAAGGCGGAAACCTCAATTAAGAAAATGTCTAGGGGGCCGGGCGGTGGTGGCGCACGCCTGTAATCCCAGCACTTGGGAGGCAGAGACAGGCGGATCTCTGTGAGTTCGAGGCCAGCCTGGTCTACCAAGGGAGTTCCAGGACAGGCTCCAAAGCTACAGAGAAACCCTGTCTCGAAAAACCAAAAAGAAAAAAAAAAAAAAAAGAAAATGTCTAGGGCATTTTCTTCATTAGAGATTGATGGGGGAGGGCCCAGTCCATTGTGGGTGGCACCATCCCTGGGCTGGAGGTCCTGGGTTCTATAAGAAAGCAGGCTGAGTAAGCCATGGGGAGTCAGAAAGCAGCACCCCTCCATAGCCTCTGCGTCAGCTCCGCCTTCAGGATCAGGATCCTGCTCTGTTTGAGTTCCTGTCCTGACTTCCTTTGATAAGAAACAGTAATGTGGAAGTGTAAACCAAATAAACCCTTTCCTACCCAACTTGCCTTTCGGTCGTGGTGTTTCATTGCAGCAGTAGTAATTCTAACTAAGACACCGTGTAAATGCCCGGTGGGGCAGGGCAGTGATGGTGCACGCCTTTAATCCCAGTACCAGGGAATCAGAGGCAGGTGCATCTCTGAATTCAAGGCCAGCCCGGTCTACAAGGTGAGTTTCAGAACAGTCAAGGCTATACAGAGAAACCCTGTCTCAAAAAAACAAAAACAAACAAAAAGTTTGATAGGCATGGCAGCCTGCCCCTAATTCCAGCCCCAGGAGTCCTCATGGGTACCCAGAGCAAGGTGACTATCCGTACCTTCAGATTTGCTTGAATGACCCGGCCTCAGTGAATAAGGAGGAAGATGAGGGACTGAAGATGAGCCCCAACATCAGCCTCAGGCCTCCACATGCACATAGGAGGACTTACTACACATGTGCAAAAACACAAGCATACATACACACGGAATTGGAAAGGAAGAAGAAAATGTCGCTAGTTGTGTTGCCTACTGTACTTGAGATCCTGGGTGCTGTGGGGAGCCCTTCTGTATATGTGTTGTCTTTATTGGTTAATGAATAAAGAAGCTGCTTTCAGCCAATGGCTTAGCAGAACAGAGCTAGGCAGGGAAAACTAAACTGAATGCTGGGAGAAAGAAGGTGGAGTGAGGAGAAGCCATGTATCCCTGCCAGAGACAGATGGTGGACAGAATCTTGCAGGTAAGCCACAGCCACGTGGCAATACACAGATTAATAGAAATGGGTTAAATTAATATGCAAAAACTAATCAATAAGAAGCTGGAGCTAGTAGGCCAAGCAATGATTTAATTAATACAGTTTCTGTGTGATTATTTCGGGAGTCTGGGTGACTGGGAAATGAACAAGCAGCCTCCTACAACATCTGGGTTTAAAATCCCAGAACAAACAGAATCTTTTCATCTCAATATATGTTACTGAATTTTCTTCCCTTGCTCTTCCTCTCCCCTCTCTCTTTTTTCATCTCACCCTCCACCCTCCACCCTGCTCTCCACAGGATCTCACATAGCCCAAGCTGACCTTTTGTTCACTCTGTAGCGGAAGATAACCTTGAACTCTCAACTTTCCTCCCAAGTGCTGGGGACACAGAAGGATTTGCTCCCCGGCTTATACTGACTTTTCCTTATGGTGACATTGAACCTGTCACCTTAGAAGCTGGAGTTACACTCCCCAGTTTTCCCTTCTCTGGATAGTGTCTATCCAGGGTTATCCACAAAGGAGATTTGAGAGGTGGACAACAAGCAGTAGCCACCTGACTGCCATAGGCTACACTGCAGTCCCAACTGCATGGGTGAGTGCTGCTGCTTCCGCTACCCCAGGTTCTGCTCTGCCCAGTGCAGGAGGCTGTGGTGGGGACAAGTACAGATTCTCCTGTAGGTCTCACAAAATTCAGACTTGAGGTAGCAAAAGATACGGATTTCAGGATCTAGAGAGATGCCTCGGAGGTTAAGAGCACTGGCCGCTCTTCCAGGGGACTTGGGTTCAATTCCCAGCACACATATGGCAGTTCACATCCATCTATGATTCCAGTCCCAGGGGCTCGATCTAATTCTCTCTTCCTTACTAGCCTCCTTGCATTCTGCATGCATGTGATACAAAGACATATGAAGCACCCAGAAACGTAAAATAAATAATTAACCAATATAAGAATTTTGTAAAACACATGGATTCCAGGGCATCCTCTTAGGGCCACCCTGTCCCTTTTCCTTCTCAACTGCCAATGTGTTGTAGAGTATTAGTTAAAGATGCATTGCATCTGTTTCTGCTGTGGAATATTTGTTTAATGATGCAAAGATGTGTTGCATTTTTTTATTATTGTTGCATTTGTTTCACTCTATGATGTTGTGTTACTTTGTCTGCCTAAAGCACCTGATTGGCTTAATAAAGAGCTGAATGGCCAATAGTGAGGCAGAAGAGGGATAGGCAGGGCTGCCAGGCAGAGAGAACAAATAGAAGGAAAGAGCAAGAAGGGGGAGTAGTGAAAAAAGGAGAAGGAGAGGAGGATGCCAGGGCCAGCCACACAGTCAGATACGGAATAAGGAGAAGAGATATACAGAGATAGAGAAAGGTAAATGGCATGATTTAAGTTGCAAAAAACTGGCTAGAAATAAGCAAGCTAAGGCTAGGCATTCATAAGAAAGATTAAGTCTCTATGTTATTATCTGGGAGCTGGGTGGCAGGCACCCCAAAGAGTAAAGAGAAAGAAAAAAAACCCCAACACCATCAGTGTGCAGAGGTTCTGGGCTCCTCCCTGCTTGCACAGACAGCAGTCTGCGTGGGTGCCACAGCCCAACAGCAAATTCTTATCCTCATTCCCTGGCCTCGCTTCCATTCCCAGCCCATTGTGTTGTTGCCTTCATGGTCTCTGCTCCATTTTCTCTGTTCTAGTCATGCACAGTTATCCACCTCCCAGGCCTTTGCTCTTCTGCCTTTTTTTTTTTTTTTTTTTTTTTTTTTTTTGAGACAGGGTTTTTCTGCGTAAGCCTTGGCTGTCCTAGAACTCACGGAGACCTGCCTGTGCTGGGATTGAAGGCATGTGCCTCCACCGCCTCCCGCCTTTTGTTCTTTATAATCACAACTTTTATTTTCCATTGTTTTGTGTGTTACCCAGTTCTCTAGGAGATATTTCCAGCTTCGTCTTCCTCTAACTTTCCATTCCTCATACAGTGTGTACTATCTATATAAAGCTGAAATTCCAAGCTGTAGACTTGGTTCTTCCCCAGGGTTCGCGTGTTTGAAGTTCCTAGTGTGATGTATGAATACGTGGGGTGACCTTTAAGGGGTGGGGCCTACTTGAAGTTCCTTGGGTTGCTGGGAGCATGGGTCTCAGGGACATAGGAGTTACTTCTCATGAGAAGGCTGCTATGAAAAACTGGGTTTAGACACTCCCAGCCTGTTTGACATTCTGCCTAGCAATGAGATCTGTCACTGTCACTTGTACCTCCGCCATTGTGCCAAATGGTGTGACATCTTCACTAGAGACAATGCAGGTGCTATGTCTTTCAGTCTCCAGGACTGTGAGTTAAATAAACTCCTTTCCTTTATAAAGCTACCCAGCCGTGAGCACGTTACTGAAGGAGAAAGGTTGTATGGGAGCCTCCTATTTAATTTCTTTATTAATCCAAAACTTCTCTTTAAAAAAAAATTCTAAGATGGGCATGGTTGTGCAGGTCTGTGATCCCAGCTATTTCAGAGGCCGAGGCAGGAGGATGGAAAGTTCAAGACCCATCTGAGCTACAAAATGAGTTCAAGGCCATCCTGAGCAAATTAGTAAAATTCTGTCCCAAAAAGTCAAAAGAGGGCTGGAGATAAAGGTCGGTGGTAGAGCTCTTGCTTAGTAAGTGCATGGTCCTGTGTTCAAACCCTACTTCTACAAAATAAATAAAACTGGACTGGTGAGCTGGCTCAGTGGGTAAAGGTGCTTGCTGACGAGCCTAAGGACCTAAGTTCAAGACTCACATGGTGGGAGGACAGAACTCCTCCTACAATTGTCCTCTGAGCACACGTCACACCTGCACCGGCACTCATATATGTTATATACCCACAACAACAACAATATAATAAGAAGCAAATCAAATTAGATTAAAGATAAAGTCTAATATAGACTAACAACAACAACCAAGAATGGAAACGTGGCAGGTTGATTACAAGATGGACTCCTGGGGAGCAGCCCCAGTGTCTTTGGGAATTTTACAATTCGTTGAACAATTCTATCTGTGGCAGAGGTATTCTACGAATATTGATGCTTTGGGAAAATATCCCCACCCTTCTGGCTTGAGGGTCCTGTCTGAAAGACCCGAGATGGCTTAGAGATCTATATTTTGAGTTCCTGTGAAGCGGAGGGAAGAAGGAAAGTCATGCGTGTTCGCAAGCGTTCTCGCCCTTCATCCCTTCCACTCCCATTTTTTAATTACCATTTTTATAATATTTTTATACACAGTCTGTGCCACGCAGCTCCAGAGACCCAAAGGAGACTGGAAGCTTGTTTGATAAAGACAGAATGAGTCATACTCAGTGAACGGGAGTCTTCGACAGAAAGGCATTGTTCAACACAGCCAGTGTTGCTACCCTAACTCCCACCTGACTCCGTGACTCACACGGTCACCTTCAGGTCACCTTCAGAGTGGAAGAACAGCCAAGGGCAACTAGCCCACAGAGGTTCCTGGGAAAGCAATCAGCCTGGCCACTAACCACTGCCACTGTCCCGTGTAAATCTCAGGGAGGAGTTAACCTGTTTCCTCAGACTGTTCCCCAGCATGTCACTCAGTACTTTAAGAATCTTATATGGCAGGAAGTGATGCCGCAAGGCTTTAATCTCAGCACTTGGGAGACAGAGGCAGGAGGATTTCTGTGAGTTGGAGGGCAGCCTGGTCTACAGAGTGAGTTCCAGGCCAGCCAGGGCTACATAGTAAGACCCTACTTAAAAACAAACAAACAAACTTATGAATGAAGAGTTCTCTGACAGGGTGAAGACTTTCGTGTTTAGTGGGCAGGCATCCGTGGTGATATAATGCCAGACACTGGGGATGAAGTAATAAAAGGGATCGTCACCATCGCCAAAGGCTGACACCTCCCTGACGAGCATCGGGATAACTGGAGTTCTAGAGATGGGATGCAAGGCGCAGGATTCAGTGCCGGGATGGTGGGCATTTTCTACTGTCTGAAGTATCCTTTCCCCTCACCATCTTCTGGCAGTCCCTGAGGTAGCCACATGCCTCTTCCACATTCAGGTTCTGAAACTGGCACTGAGCCTGCTTCCAGAGTGGTTGGGTCTCCTGAGTGACCAAAATCACCCAAAGTCATCCAGCCCACGGCTTCAGTCATTGCCTGGGGGAAGGGCATTTGTCCCCCCCCCACCCCCATCTGAACCAGCACTGGAGAGAAAATCTCAAACTGTGCAGGAGCCTCTGGAAAGACCTCTGTCTTCTAAAGTGGCACACTTGGATCTGTCTGCATAATTTGAAAACAGAGGCGAAAGCAGAGCCAAGTACAATGCAGCATGCCTTTAATTCTAGTACTCCAGAGGCAGAGGTGGACAGAACTCTGCATTTGAAGACAGCCTGATCCACAGACTGCGTTCCAGGACAGCCAGGGCTATATAGAGAAACTCTGTCTCAAAGAAAAAAAAAGAAAGAAAAAAAAAAAGAAAGAATGGAAGAAAGAACAAAGGGGAGGGAGAGAGGGAGAGAGGCGGGGAGGGAGAGAGGGAGGGAGGCAGGGATGGAGGGAGGGAAAGGAAGAGGTGATTATTAATGCTTTGACTTTAAACCGGGGCTGTCCCGGCCAGTAGAGTGCTTGCCACATGAGCTTGAGGACCTGAGTTTGGTCCTCAGAACTGACTTCATATAAACTAGGCATGCGGGGCATGGGTTAGGAAGCAGACATGGCAGACCTCTATGCTCCCTGGACAGCCAGTCTAACCTAATTGGTACCAGGCAGAGAGAGATCCTGTCTCCAAAAACAAGATGTGCGGCTGGTACCTGAGGAACAACACCCAAGGCTGACCTCTGGCCTACACAGGCAAACAGACAGAGGTGTGCATGTGCCTGATAAACACGAACACACATGTGCACGCACGCGCGCGCACTCACACACACATACACAAGTTCTCTTTATTTTTAAAAAAGATTTATGTGCCTGTTTTATGTGTATGTCGTCTGCCTGACCATGTGCCTGCAGGGGTCCTTGGAGGCCAGAAGGGGCGCTGGACCCCCTGGAAGTAGAGTTTCTGGCAATTATAAGTCATTCAGTGTGGTGCTCTTAACTACTGAGCCATCCCTTTAGTTCCTAGAGAGGACTCTTAAAATAATACCCCTCAATATTTCTTCCGGCCTAGCACCCACATATTTCCTGCCCTATTTCTTCCTTAAAACAGCCTCCACAGCCACCCCTGCCCCTGTTCCTGTCCACCAAGGCTCATATTATCAGCTGGAATACTCTTCCTGTCTCTACCCTCACCCACTTACTCCGTGCTGGGATGGACCAGGCAGGGCACCCACTAGTCAGCTGGGATTGCATCCTGCTACTCCACCTGTGCTGTCCTGTGACTACAGCTCCGCCCTCATGTCCCCTGTGAATGCTGTGACTGCCCCTGTGCCACTGGCCCCGCTTAGTCCCCATCTGGTCCCAGAGTGAGTAGCAGACCAACTCACTAACTATGGTCTCTTTAAAGGGTGAATTAGGAAATACCTTCAGAGACTTACCTAACTTTTTGCTAAAATGGTGACAGTAAAAAAGAAAAAAAAATCTTTCTTAGGGTTGGTTTAAAGATTAAGGAGCAGGGGCCTGGAGAGATGGCTCAGAGGTTAAGAGCATTGCCTGCTCTTCTAAAGGTCCTGAGTTCAATTCCCAGCAACCACATGGTGGCTCACAACCATCTGTAATGGGATCTGGTGCCCTCTGCTGGCCTGCAGGCATACACACAGATAGACTATTGTATACATAATAAATAAATAAATATTAAAAAAAAAGATAAAGGAGCAGAATTCTATAAGAGCCCCCATTGTTGAGACTGGAAAGATCTCTGCTGTTAAGAATATGTGCTATGTACTATGGCTGGGCATCATAGCACACACCTTTAATTCCAGCGCCTGGGAATTAAAGGCAGAGATCAGGCAGGCTGATCTCTGTGAGTTCAAGTACATCCTAGTCTACAGAGTGAGTTCCAGGCCATTCAGGGCTACACAGTAAGACCCTATCTCAAAAAACGAAATTCAATTATAGTTAAACATTTAAAAAGGGAATCTTTTGCAGAGGACTGAAGTTTAGTTCCTAGAACCCATGCATGCCACATAGCTCACAACCATCTGTAACACCGACTCCAGGGGGCCCAACACCCTTTTCTGAACACTGCAACCACCCACACTTACATGGACACAAACCCACATGCACACATACACACATAATTTTAAATCTTTTTTTTTTTTTTTTTTAAGTAGACCTGGGTGTGGGGAGATGACTCTGGTTCAGAGCACTTGCTGCTCTTGCAGAGGACTCAGCTCACACCCCAGCACCCAAATCAGGCAGCTCTCACCTGCTGGTAGCGCCAGCTCCAGGTGACACTGTGCTTCCCTCCAGCCTCTGCAGGCACTGTCGCTCGCGAGTACACACCTCCACAAGACGCATACACAGAATTAAAAATAAAATCTGTTAATGATTCATTTTTAATTTTACTTTATGTGCATTGATGTCTTGCCTGCATGTGTGTCTGTGTGAAGGTGTCAGATCCCCTGGAACTACAATTACAGACAGCTGTGAGCTGCCCTGTGTGGGTGCTGGAAACCAAACCCTGGTCCTCTGGAAGAGCAGTCAGCACTCTTAACCGCTGAGCCATCTCTCCAGCGCTAAAAGTCTCCGTTATAAGTGCTGAAGTAAATACTGAGCTGATAAGATTTTGATGATGATCATTACTAATAGAACTAAAGGCAAATAGTAGCTGGGACATTTTCCTCCCACCTAGAGTGCCCTTGCTCCCCTTGTCTGTCCCAAAGACACTTTTCCTTCTGCTTTAGTTCCACTTTCTTTCTTTCTTCTTCTTCTCTAGACTTAGAACTGTTTGGCACACACCTGTAGTGCCAGCACTAGGGGGGAAGAGGGAAGAGGATCAGGAGTTCAAGGCCAGCCTCAGCTACAGGAGGCCCTGTTTATAAAATAAAATAGAAGTTGCAGGTAGCCTGGAGCTCACAGTGGCATCTCTCTCCTGGAGGGCCAGGGAGAAACTCTCTAGGTTGGTTTTCCTTTGTCTTGTCAAAGAACAAAACTGGAGCCTTAGCACTGAGGAAGACGACTGGCTCACAGTGCACACAGTGCCGGGCATCTTTCAGCCGGGCCCCTTTTGGCCCCAATACCAAGGCACAGAGGGTCAGGAAGTACCACATCCTAGCTCCTCTGGAGACAGGAAGTGTTTGGGAATCTGTGAAAGTACCCTTTAGTCTAGGGCCTTCCTGTCTTCCCACACCCCTCGTGACCCTTCTGAAGCCTCTTCCCAGGCCTCCCTAGGGTCTCAGCCTTGGCAGCCCAGCCTCCAAAAGGCCTCTTCCTCCAACATTAAAACCTACTCACTTACTCCAGATGCTAATAGGTGATAATGGCACTTCCGAGGGCTGGAGCCAGGTGGTCCCTCAGGGTGGGAACAGCAGGGGCCAAATGGAGCCACCTTTTGGTTCCTCGGTCACCCCATCACCCTGGGAGGTGACTCTTTTTAGATGTGCGGTCTCTGTAGTGGGAAGGTTTCTTTTTTCCAAGTTTGTGGAGGAGATTGAGGCTGTGACAAGGTGGGACAAAGACAGTTCACCCTCTCGCTGCCTTCTGTCCGGGAAAGACCTCTGTTTACAGGGTCCTGGGTTTTCTGTCCATCACCAGAGATTCTTGGTCAGGATGGCCTTCTCATGGGCCTTGACCAGATGCACTTCTTGCAGGGAAGGTATGCACAGCCACCCAGGATTTGCTCGAGCCTCCTCTGGACCCTGCACTCAGCACTGACCCAAGACCTGGAGGGCCTGTCATACATCCCACTAGCAAAGTAGCTGAAGTCAAGAAGTCCCTGACTGGCCAGCCCTGGGGAGAAGCTTCGGGTGCATGGCCACTTAATCTTTCCCCTTGAGTTTGCCTAGTGTTTACCTCTGGTTTCCAGAAAGAAGAAATGGTGTCAACAGGTCCCAGGACACACATACACACACACAGACACACACACACAGACATACACACAGACACATACATGACACATACAGACATACTCAGACACACACACACAGAGACACACAGACACACATACACGACACACACAGACACACACACACACACAGCGGGGCCTTCATCCCACCATGACTCCTATGTCCACTTGCCTCCTGCCTTGTCACACCTGCATCTTCTTCTGTTCTCTTCACCACGCTCAGCTCTGTGACTAGCTGGCTGTGACCTGTATCTACCTCTCTAGCATATCCCATAAATGCCTAGTACATTAATTTCCCTAACAACAACTACCACCTTCACTAAGGACTTCATAATCACAGTTGGCATTTAGTGAGCAGGTTCTATGGCTCAAATGCCCTAGAAGATTACGTTAAGGTCTCTAGGATTATCACCACGTTGTACCTGAGGGAACAGGTTGAGGGATTTGCCCAAAGTCGTGCATTAATAAATGGCAGGATTTTAGCGCAGCCAGTCTGGGTTCTAAGTGTGCACACTTATCATTAACTGTACCTGAAACCCATTTTTTTTTTTTGATCACTGATTAGAAAGAAAACACAAGGCTGGACAGGAGGGCATTTGAACCAGAGAAGATGAACTCTCTCTCTGGCAGTACTGGCCTCAGCAAGGGTCATCTAGGAGGAGAGAGTAAGATAAATCCAGAAAAGACCCACGCAAGGAGAGGGCAGACTGCATGCCGCAGACAGCACAGGAAGAGATCGGGAGACTCCACAGTTGGCTTGGGAGAATCAGTTAAGAGATATCCCAAAGACAAATGGGTGCATTAGGGGAAAAGACAGGATTGATGGCAGGATCCTGGGGGGCAGGGTAGGGGGAGGCAGAAAGAAAACAAAGACAATGGCTCTGCTATCCAGAACCTTCAGAATAAAGGGAAGAGAGGAGTACCATGGCCAAAAGACCCTGACTGTGAGCCATCAGGGTGTCAGAGCTATGCAGAGTGGGTTCTGGCTGAGGATGGCGGTAACACTGGGGTGGGGATCAGGGATGACAAGATCTCTGAGCTTGAGGCCAGCTTTGTCTGTATAGTGAGTTCCAGGAGACACAGGATGCCCTGTCCTCAAACACCAACAAAAAAGTGGATTTATGGAGAATGAAAGGTAGCTCAGTGGTAGAACACAGGCCTAGAATGCTCAAGGTTCTGTGTTTGACATGTACTACTCCAAAAAAAAAAAAAAAAGAAGCACAATTTCAAAGTAATTAATAACTGGGTGCCTTTAATTCCAGCACTTGGGAGGCAGAGGCAGGCGGATCTCTGTAAATTCAAAGTTAGCCTGGTCTACAGAGTGAGTTCCAGGACAGCCAAGGCTATACAGGAAAAAAGCCTCAAACTCAAAAAAGCCAACAAACGAAATCAAAAAATATTTTAAAAAATGTAAACGTAATAGCTTTAGAAAATCAAAGCCAATGTAAAAAAACAAAACAACCCCCAAACACCAAAGAACTCATGATGAACAAAAACCCCAAAACTTTAAACGAATAAGAAGCCTTGTGGCTGTCATGGAAGGAAAGCTCAGCAACACTGACCCTGTCTCAGATAAGATAGGGCTCCCCGGTTCCCCAGAGGAGCAGATGAGAATGTGGGTTGAAAGTTTAGCACCACTATCTGGCAGGGGTGTGGGTGGGGATAGAGGGATAAGGGTAGGCGGTTTCTTTGAGGTCTGAGACCTGTGGTTTTGGCACGAGACAAGAGTTGTGTGTGAATACCTGCTTCACTAAGGCTTTGAGTCCCTGAGATCCAGCATGAGTGTCTTTATTTCCCCCAGTCGGTGATGGATCCCACGTATGCAGGGCCGGGTGAGGTGATGGGATGCCACGTATCCAGTACTGGGTGAGGTGATGGGCTCCCACGTATCCAGGGCCAGGTGAAGTGATGGATCCCACGTACCCAAACCTCAGGGCTGTTGACCTGAGTTGGTCTCTCCCCCAGAAACCAAGCTCTAGCAAGGCCTGTCCATCCTCGTACTTGTTACCCCAGTCCTTGTCTAAACGCCACCTTTTGAAGTCCCCCACCTTTTGAGGTCTCCCCCAGCCACCCTCTGACATTTGAAGATTGAAGAAGAGCCTTCCATGGGTTCTGGAGTTAAAGGTCCAATGGGTAATAGGAAGCCCAGCTCTCAGACAGTTGGAAGTCCTTTAAATAAAATAAAACTGAGAACCAGGGGGTGTGACTCAGTGCTTGGTGCCCTGGAATAAGGCCCTGGATTCCCCAGCATCAAAATTAAAACTGAGAAACGTGTGCTGAGGAACCAGGTGGTCAGGGGACCCTCCCAGGATGAAGTGACAGTTAAGACAGAACCAGGGAAGACATTGCCCAAGGCAGGAAGCAGGGACAGGAAAGGCAAAGCCTCAAGGAACACTAAACAGGGCTAGTCCCTCTGTCTTCTACTCTAAAGCAATCCTCAGGGTGGAGTTGACTGGGGAAGTACATGACACCCCCCCCCCCCCACACACACACACCTTTAAAGGAGGCTGGGAACACTTTACCCCAGTGGCTGAACCTGGCTGCAGGGCTCACTCTCCCAGCTGGGTGCAGTGGGCTCTGTTTGCACTCCTGATAGCAAGCCCGGTCATCCAAGTGAAGGCTATTGCCTCTTAAAGAGTTCAAAAGCCCAAGACTTCTTTTTGGAAATAACTTGTAGCCTTTCACCAGCCCTTAAGGCAGTGATTTATGGCCCATTTCCCCAAAGGCAGACAGACCTACAGACACTGTTACTTCCCTTGATGGCAGGTTCCTACAATGGCTGGACGCTCCTTTTCCTCTTTGCATTTTATGACCTCCTGACTGCTTAATCCTGAAATAGTCTCCGTTCTGGGAAGGAGTGAATTTTAAGACTGTGTAGCTTCAGCTGCCTGAGACTCAGGAAGGGGATGATGGGCAGCAGGCAGGGCAGGTAGCCTGGCAGTTTGACCATGGGGGCGCTCTTTGCTTTCCGGATCTCCCCCTAGCTAGATGTCTTGAGAGGTGGCTCTGTGTGAGGGGTCCAGCAAATTCACTTCTCTTCATACAGAACAGGCTTCTCATTTCCAGAGCCCATGCAGTTACCCCGGGTATGTGCAAGTCAGAAGACAACACGTGTTTGGGGGTATAGGGAGCGTTGACAAGATCTGGAACCACCTTGGAACTTGTGGAGTGGACCAGGCTACTGACTGAGCTGCAGGAATTGGCCTATTTCCTTTTTCCATACAGGGTTTCTCTGTGTAACCCTGGCTATCCTGGAACTCATACTGTAGACCAGGCTGGCCTCAAACTCAAAGAGATCCACCTGCCTCTGACTCCCAGGTGCTGGGTTTAAAGGTGTGTGTCACCACTGCCTGGCCTGCTTCTCTTTCTTCATCACAGCTTCTAGTCTGTCACTTGTCCGGGTCAAAATTAAACGTTGAGCTGGTAAAGGCACTTGTCACCAAGCCCGATAACCTGGGCTCAATCCCTGCAACACCCACCTGGAAGGAGAGAACCGGCTCCTGCAGGTTGTCCTCTGACATCAATTCACACTCCACGGTGCATGCACACACACGTACATACACACAAAATAAATGTGTGAGGGCGTTGTTTGTTGTTGTTGTTGTTTTAAAAAGGACTGTCATTTTGGTATTTTGATCCTTTAAGGCAGTGGTTTTCAATCTATGGGTCATAACCCCTTTGGGGTTGCGTATCAGATATTTACACTACAATTCATAACAGTAGCAAAATTACAGTTATGAAGTAGCAATGAAATAATTTTGTGGTCAGGGGGGTTCACCGCAGCATGGGGTACTTATTAAAGGGTCACAGCATTAAGAAGGTTGAGAACCACTGGTTTAAAGTCTGATCCCACAATTCCTCAGTTCTACCTCAGTTACCGTGCACAGTTCCTCAGAGGAAAGGAATAACTGGTGTTTACTCCCCACCCCACAGGGGGAAGAACACCAGCTCGGAGTCAGGAAGGGCAGTGTTTGAAGCCTGACTCCTACACTGAGTCTCAGCATTCCTGCCCAGAAGGTGGAGTCCCCCACGCTGTTGCTCTTCTGAGAGGCCTACACCAGGACAAGCTTCCCCTTCTGGGGCAGGGCTTTCTCACTTCCACAGATAATGTATGCTTATTCATGCCACCTCTATGCAGGTGACTCTGCGAAACCACCATCAGGGCTTGTCTTAGGTAATGAACATGAACACCTTACCTTCAGCCACACTTTTGTTTTGTCTTCCTAGCTCAAAGGCCAGGCTTTCCAAGGACAGTCTCCGGAGTCCTGGGCCTGAGGCCAAGCTCAGCGAGTACATCGTGAATGGATATAATATTGAAAGCCTGTGCTGCGTTCAGTGTGGGGACCAGTGGGAAACCACTCTGTAACCCCAAAAGGGCTTGGAAGTAACTTCTGCTCCCCAGAGTGTGGTAGCAAATTCGGATGGGTAGAGAAGCCACAGTCCATGACCTGGAGAACAGTGACTCAAGAAAAGGCTCCTATCAGAGAAGGAGGTGCCTTATTAAGGTAGCTCCCTCTCCAGGACCTTAGCTTTGGCCTCGTGCGGCCACCGTCCTCTCCATGCCAGCCCCAATCATGAAAGATGACAATGAAGGCTTCTTTTGCAGATGGGGGAAGTGAAGCAAAGTCCAGCAATGGGTCTAAGTGCAAGCAGGGTTCGAACCCACGGGGCAGGGCTGCCCCGAGAATCTATGTTCTTTGGACGACCCACACTTTCTTCATTGGCTAAGTAGTCCCCCCGTGTCTTTCCAAGGATCTGTTAAACTTCTTTTCAGTACCTGTCCTTGGCCAGCAGGGCCCCAATGGAAGGGTCAGGACGGCTGTTCAGGGTTGGTTTCCAAACCACTTCTTTTTTTTTTTTTTTTTTTTTTTTTGATTTTTCGAGACAGGGTTTCTCCGTAGCTTTTGGTTCCTGTCCTGGAACTAGCTCTTGTAGACCAGGCTGGCCTCGAACTCACAGAGATCCGCCTGCCTCTGCCTCCCGAGTGCTGGGATTAAAGGCGTGCGCCACCACCGCCCGGCTCCAAACCACTTCTTGCTGGGTGCTGTTAGCAGCAGGTTCCGTCCCCGAAGGAGGTTGAAACGCAGGGCAAGTGGAAACTTCCCCAGTGTGGAGTTCAGAGGTGGAATTTTTTTTTCTTTCTCTTTCCCTTCTAATTTTGAAATAACGGCGGGGTGACGGCCCAGGGAGAGCTCCTCGGGGCTTCATGATTTATTCAACAGGTGGCTTTTTGCTGTTGAACACGCACTGCTGGAATTTGCTGGAGTCGGAAGTGGAGACTCAAGGAAACCCGTGGGCTCTTATCTCCCACCCCCAACTTCACCCAGAAGTGAACAATGACAATCTCAGGAGGAAAATGAGGTTTGCTCCCCCACCCCAGGCCGGGTGCCTGATTGCCAAAGAGATAGAGTCCCAGCAGGAAACAATTAACTGCCATTGTATTATTTAGGCTGGAGCCAGGGGGAGGTGAGGATTGGGTGGGCGATTTGCAAGTTTATTAGCCCCCTCCTGCCCTTCTCCACACAAATGTACACTAATCCCCCTGAGCCCGGTGTCGGCTAAGGCAATAGTAAGGTCAAACCGATTGTTTCATTCCTTCCTTCCGGTAGTTCAGCTCCGATTCTAGCTTCAGCACTTACTTTTGGGTGGCAATAGGTCCATGCTTCAAAAGCCTCAGTTTATCTATAAACTGGCAACCCCCACCCCCACCCCCAACACTTCGTGGGTCTGTCGAGAGACTTTACCCTGTCAAGAGTTTGGTACCTGGCCTGACACGCACAAGGAACACAGTAGACGTGCTAGCGTACGCGGTCACTACGTCCGGCTCTGCAGACCGCCATTGCGCTAGGTGTCAGAGACCATCCTGCCATTTAGTAGCGGCAGACAGGGAGTGAGCTACTATGACCAAACACCCGAGAAGGTGATTTCTAAGCCACAGAAGCGTATTTCTTACGGCTCTGGAAGGGAGGTCCGAAATCCAAACTCAGGCTCAGCTTCTAAGACGGCACCTGGAGCTCCGAGGGGGGCAGAATCTATGGTCTCCCAGGTAGAAGGAAGCAAAGGGCAAAAAGAGCTGCGTGAAGCCTCTTTTATAAAAGCCTTAATCCCACTCTTGATGAAGGAGCCCTCAGGACTCAGCCATCTCCTAAAGGCCCCGTCTCTTACTTGTACTGTGCCGGAGATTAAGTTTCAGCATGAATTCGGGACCGGCCACTTAACATTTAAACCGCGGCAAAGGAGATGGAACGTTCAATAATCAGCTGCAACAACATGGTGAGTGCACAGCCCATAGTGCTGAGACTATGCAATGGGTCCCTGGGAAGCCAGGCTTGCTCCCTTCAGCTTCACTGCTTCTCCCAGGGAAGGAAGGAGCTTGTGTTTTCACAGATGCATATAGACCCATACAGAGGGACAAGGCGACCTCACCGTGGTACCCGGCTGCAGAAGATGAACCCCTTCCCTTTCGCTTGAACAGATGATGCCTGTGGGGGTGAAGGAGGCCACAGACAGGAAGACCATCAGGAAAGACGTAGGTGAGAGAGGATGAGTCATGGCTCGCTAACACACAGAATGCTGATCCGTTTTTTAACAGAGGTGCTGAGAGTAGACAGCATTCTGGACACACGTGAAAGCAGCCCATAGAATTCTCCGGTATAATTTTTGCTGCTAAGTCAGGTGTAAGTTGAAAAATAGAAAGGGCAAGAATAAATAAGCACAAGATTTTCTTTTTATTTTTTGAGATGGGAGCTGTGTTTTTGGCCTGGAACTCACAAAGATCCAGCCGCCTCTGCTTCCCAAATGCTGAGGTTAAAGGCGTTTGCCACCAGGACCAGCTTAAAACAAACAAACAAACAAACAAACAAAAAACCCAAAAAACTTGAGTTCAGCATGATAGGTCACACCTTTTAATCTCAGTACCAGAGAGGCAGAGGCAGGTGGATCTCTGTGAGTTCCAGGCCAGCCAGGGCTGTACAGTGAGATCTTGTCTCAAAAAAATATATATATTATTTTAACTGCATGTATATCAATACAGTCTATCACGTATATACGGCATGTATATCAGTGTACCACACACACACACAGTACCTGCAGAGGCCAGAGGAGGGTGTCAGATTCCCAGGGACTGAGGTTATATAGGCGATGGGAATCAAACCCAGGCCCTTAGCCAGAGTCAATCTCTCTCCTGCCCCAAGACTGAATTGTTTAAAAAAACAAGCAAGCAAACCAAGCCATGTTTCAAGAAGGGATGCATACAAATGGATGGAAATAGAAAACACTATCCTGAGTGAGGTAAGCCAGACCCAAAAAGAGGAACATGGGATGTACTCACTCATATTTGGTTTCTAGCCATAAATAAAGGACATTGAGCTTATAATTCATGTTCCTAGAGAAGCTAAATAAGAAGGTGAATCCAAAAGCAAAACACATAGGCATCCTCATGAATATTAACCTTCATCAGGCGATGAAAGGAGACAGAGACAGAGATCCACATGGGAGCACCGGACAGAAATCTCAAGGTCCAAATCAGGAGCAGAAGGAGACGGAGCACGAGCAAGGAACTCAGGACCACGAGGGGTGCACCCACACACTGAGACAATGGGGATGTTCTATCGGGAACTCACCAAGGCCAGCTGGCCTAGGTCTGAAAAAGCATGGGATAAATCCGGACTAGCTGAACATAGCAGACAATGAGGAATACTGAGAACTCAAGAACAATCGCAGTGGGTTTTTGATCCTACTGCACGTACTGGCTTTGGGGGAGCCTAGGCAGTTTGGAAGCTGACCTTACTAGACCTGGATAGAGGTGGGCGGTCCTTGGGCTTCCCACAGGTCAGGGAACCCTGATTGCTCTTCGAGCAGATGAGGGAGGGGGACTTGATCGGGGGAGGGGGAGGGAAATGGGAAGCGGTTGCGGGGAGGAGGCAGAAATCCTTAATAAATAAATAAATTTAAAAAAATCGAAAAAAAAAAAGAAGGGATGGAAGTGCCTGGAGAATGCTATGTACCTGTGTATCCCACATTCTCTGGGCAGGATCTCCCTCTGCAGCCCTGGCTAGCCTTGAATTGGGAATCCCCGGCTCTTCTCATATTCCTGTAACAGAACTTTCTAGCCAAGTCTACCTAACTCAGCCCTGGTTTCCTGAGAGAAGCCTTCGTGGTGTGACCTTCTCACTTTGTTTTTACACTTTAAACTTTGTTTTGGCAGCTTTGACCTAAAGACAAGCAGTTGCAATTGCCCTGGGTGCTCCGGGGTCAAGGGGAAGCTTCCTGCCTTGACCTTTCCGTCCAGCTCCCCTTGACCCCTCCCTACCTCAGGCATTTCTTTGTCTGTAGATTACCATCCTGGTGGTCCCTGAGGATATGGAAGCTGGGAGTGTTAAGTCTCCCCTGCAGTCAAAGGAAGCTCAGCTGAAGCAGGGAGCAGAGGCACTGTCATTAGGAAAGAAAACAACACTCACATTGAGATCTCTATCTGGGCCATTTGTCTGGTGCCCTCCCTTCTGAAGGGCTTCCCAGGAGCCTAGCAGTTTCTTCCTGCCCTGGCCTCTGCCCTAGAGGGAAGGTTTTTTTTTTGTTTAGTTTTTTGTTTTGTTTTGTTTTTTCTTTCAGTTCTGAGAAACCCTGGGCTTGTGGCTCTTGTTCACCCTAGCCATGAGTGTGTTTTAGGTGGTCCATTCCTACAGATTTGTTATTGAACACCTTTTATAGTGTGTGTGTGTGTGTGTGTGTGTGTGTGCGCGCGCGCGCGCGTTCCTGTGCAGTAGGAGATTGCCACACACACACACCGTCTGCGCTCTATGCGCTAGAATCCAGTTTGTGAGCTTCGGGCAAAGGGCTGGAGGTTGAGGAAACACACGCAGAGACAGACTGACACACAGACCTCCAATCACTGGTACAAAAGCCCTTCTTTAATAGCACCATGGAGGCTTAAATACACTGCAGTCAATGGCCAACAGGTGAAAATCCCAGCCTCTGATCCTCTAGGCAAGGCAAAGCTTTTAGTAACTTCAATTAGAAGGCTCTAGACAGGGAAGAGCAGCTGAAGGCCAGGACTCAATTGGTCCCAACGGGAAAGCATTTCTTTATTAGAAGGTTCAGATCTCAAACTTTTCCTCCTCCTCCTTTTCCCCCTCTCTCTTTCCCTTCTTTGCAAACTCCCTCCTTCCTCTTACAGCTCTGGGGAGCTAATCATGGGAATCCCATGGGCTATGCTAAGTGCCCCAGACTTTATATTTCTTTCAGGATTTCAATCCAAGCACCACTTTCTCAGAGAAGCCATCCCTGATCACCACTCAAAGCCATCCCCTCTGTCTTGTTGCTAAACCTAATGTCTCCGTGCTGCTTTTTACTCTAAAATTAGCCTGAGCATCTATTTCTTACCTTTTTGTTGTTGTTGTTTTTAAAGTTTTTCAGACAGGAGTTTGCTATGTAGCCCTGGCTGTCCTGAAACTCATTCTCTCACTCTGTAGACCAGGCTGGCCTCAAACTCACAGAGATCTGCCTCCCAAGCTCTGTGATTAAAGATGTGTACCACTACTTCCTGGATTACCTTTTAAAAAAAAAAAAAAGCCCTTGTGTTTAAAAATGTTTAATTATATGTATAAAGGTGTGGCTTTGTGTACATTCATGTAGGCCCTTGAAGGCCAGAAGGGGATGTCTGGTCCCCTGAAGTCGTAGTTACAGGGGACTGTGAACAGCCTGACATGGATGCTGGAACAGAACTCAGGTCTCCAAAAGCAGTATGTATTCTTAACTGCTGAGCCATCTCTCCTACACATCTCTTACTTAGTTCTCATCTGCTTCCTTCTCTCCACACCTGTGGGTCATGACCCCTTTTGGTGGAGGGGGAGCCTCAAATGACCCTTTCACAGGGGTTGCCTAAAAACGTCTGAAAACACAGACATTTACATTACAGTTCATAACTGTAGCAAAATTAGTCATGAAGTAGCAGTGAAAATAATTTTCCGGTTGGGGGTCACCACGGTAAGAGGAACGGTATTAAAGGGTCGCAGCACTAGGAAATCTGAGAACCACTGCTCCACACCACAAGGCCTATCCACAGTGGTCTCTCCCACAACACAGCCCCAAAGCCTGGCTTGTGCCTTGTAATGTCTAGGCCCTTAGCACCAAGCGAGCAGCTGTGAGATACAGAGCCCTGGAATGCTCAGTCCCTACCCAAGTCCTTCGCCCCGTCTTTGATCTGTGCTTGTCTTGCTGTGTGATGATTGTCCTTGTGTAGATCTTGGAACTCGGTCACCCGTTATCATCAGGCAGGGAGGACTCTGAGTTGATCAACCCAACTCCAGCACAAGATTCAGATGACAGATCTTCGGCTATCCTGTGCAAGGAGAATAAGCCACATGGTCCCTCCTTTTTCGTAAGGAGCTTCCCAAATCACTCCAGACTTCCTGGGTTTCTGTCCAAGCTGTGCCCTTGGGCCAGAGACATCAGAGGGAAGACTGCAAACTGTCTCAGTAGGCCACCAGTTCAGGGCCTGCGCCAGCTGGCCCCGCTTAGGGAAGAAGTGTTAAAGACCACAGGCATAGGGCTCCTCCCTTCTTAACCAAGTGACAGATGTACCAGCTCAGGAAGCTAACAAATGCCTGGACTCCCAGCCCTCACCAGGTAGAGGCAGGAGGATCAGAGGTTCAAGGTTGGCCATTGCTACGTGAGACTGTGTTTTAAAATAAATAAACAAGAAAGATTTTTAAAAGAAAGGAGGAGCCGGGCGGTGGTGGCGCACGCCTTTAATCCCAGCACTCGGGAGGCAGAGGTAGGCGGATCTCTGTGAGTTCGAGGCCAGCCTGGTCTACAGAGCTAATTCCAGGACAGGCTCCAAAGCCACAGAGAAACCCTGTCTCGAAAAACCAAAAAAAAAAAAAAAAAAAAAAAAGGAGGAGCCAGGCGGTGGTGGCGCATGCCTTTAATCCCAGCATTTGGGAGGCAGAGGCAGGCGGATCTCTGTGAGTTCGAGACCAGCCTGGTTTACAAGAGCTAGTCCCAGGACAGGCTCCAAAACCACAGAGAAACCCTGTCTCGAAAAAAAAAAAAAAAAAAAAAAAAAGAAAGGAGGAAGGAAAGGAAAGAATAGAAAAAAAAACTCAACTTGTTCTAAAGTTTGAAGGTCGATAGCATATTGCCTGAGCCAGACTAAACTTGCAAGAGAAGTTTGGGGTGAGCTTAGGACTCTCAGCTGGCAAGAAGGTGTCTTAGAGAGCAAGAAACACTCCTGATACAAGGAGCCCCTGGCCTCCCCACCAAGCTTCAGGGGGCCATTATTTTCCAGGCTATCTTATTCAAGCCACCGAAGCTATGGGAGGCAGGATGAAGACTAAATCTAACAAATGAGTTATTTATATCTCTATCCCAGACCTCAGAGGGAAAATTCCCATACTTAGCCCTTCCTAGATGGCCTGTGACACAGGATATTTAAAGTAACAATGGGTTGAATTCTTGCTCACATTTTTGGCAGGGCTCCAGTCTGAAAGTCCACAAGAGAGAGATTTGTTGGGCTGTGTAGCTGGGGAGGGGACAGACTGTTTCTAATTTGAGATCTATTTAAGCTCTGAACTCCCCCCCCCCCACCAACCCTGGTTCTTCCTGGAATTACAAAGAAAATAAAATTCTGATTTTACAAAACAACATTCCCCGTGATCTACTTTGGAAGGTTTGGGGAGTGTCGCTCTTTGTCCTTCCCACTCCACCTGTGAGGAAAATGGGGTTATGTTCAAGGAAGAGAATGGTTTGACTAACGCAGTTAGCCAAGCCCCCAAGCCTCCCGCCTCCATTCCTTAGACTTGACGGTGCAAATAAGGACTGCCCGTGGAGGATGTTGTGACACTTGTCTGGAGGCGGACAGGGCTCCAGGTACAGTCACCGACCCACTTCAGTCACACCTGCAGGGAGGCGCTCAGAGAGAGGTGAAAATGACAACGGGGGTTCCTTACTCAGCCGAGATGAGAGCTGGGCGAATTCTTTTTTGTATGATCGACGTATATAACAGGTTGTACACGTGTAATAGATAGTGCTTGATGGAATAGTAACTGTCTTTTAGTTTGTTTTTGAGACAGGGTGTTATGGACCCCTGCCTGACCCTGAATTCAATACATGGTAGAGATTTACTTTCAAAATTCTGTGATTATAAGCAATTTTTATTTATTTGTTTGTTTATTTTAATTATTTATTTTTATTTTATGTACATTGGTGTTTTGCCTGCATGTATGTCTGTGTAGGGGGGGTTCAATCCCGTGGAACTGGAGCGACAGACAGTTGTGAGCTGCCATGTGGGGCTGGGACTTGAACCCAGGTCCTCTGGAAGAGCAGCCAGTGCTCTTAACCACTGAGCCATCTCTCCAACCCCTATAAGTAATTTTTAAAAGACGCTTACCATCCCTAGGCTATTTCTAAACCTAGGCTTCGTAAAGAAATAGAGATTGTGGGTAAGTAAGACCGCTTTTCCGAGAGGCACTTTTTGCCAAGCCCTTGGGGACCCACGTGGTGGAGGGAGAGAACTGGATCTCATAGCCGCTCTCTTGACCACGCGTGCACCCCGGCTTGCTCACACACTCACACTCGCTAAATAGACCAAGCTCGCCTCAAACTCACAGATTCGCCTGTCTCTGCCTCCCGAGTGCTGGGATGAAGTTGTGCATCACCGTCATGCTCGAGAGCATACCAGTTGTATCAGCTAGAGTGACTTTGGTTCCCAGTGACAAACATCCAGCTCAAAATGGCTTAATAGACACAAAATATTTCTTCCTTTGTATCACTAGAAGGCACTAGGTTTAATGACTAATGGACTAGCTAACTTCTTACTGTGTTTTGTTTAAAGCCCTGAGATTCTTCCTTTTTTTTTTTTTGGTCATCCATTTTGCTTCTAGTTTCACACCAGCTTGTTCATGGTATTAAGAAGATTACGGTCTTATTGTTACAAGAACACAGTGCTACCTGTTTATTTCGTCTCCTGTGTCTCAAGGTGATGAAACTTTGCACTGGGCTTATAAGGCTCTGTGGTAGAACATTTGGCCCAAATTCGCAGGTAGATTTCCTCTCCCACCCCATTGGCCAGTGCTAGGTCACCTGTCTGTTTTGAGCCAATCACTATCAAGGAACACAGGGCCAATGGGGGAATTCGTTAGACTCTTCCAGTCTCGCGGCTCTGGACCTGCGAATCATGGCTTAGTTGTACCCCAATCTGGTGCCCAGTGACTGGAACGATCTTGTGTAACAAACGAAAACTGGAAATGGATGCCAGCTAAGTTGTTTGACCAGGTAGTCAGGAGAGGGAAAATGTGGAAGCCCCACTCCTCAAGGGACTGTTCACAGTCAATGGTTGTTGGGGGTGGTTTCATTTTCCTCAGTGGATTAGCCACTGATAACCAACTACCCATGGCCGGGTAAGAAACTCTAATTGAACTCTGGGTCACACACAGAAGGCAGACATGAAAATTGGAGATAGACTTGTTGAAAAGGGGGATTTAGTCAGGGAGGAAAGCTGTCAGATGAGAGAGGGAGAGGGAGAGAGAGAGAGAGAGAGAGAGAGAAATTGGAGGTAACTAAGGAGTCAGAAAAACATATAGCCTGCAGACAAGGCAGTGTATAAAACCTCCCTTGGAGAGAGGAAGATAGTAAATACTGAATGTTGTTCCTTTGCGGAACTACAGCTCCCAGTGTTCCTCTGGACCACGGACACATTTCCCAGAAGCCTTTGCATTCCTCATTAAAAAGCGAGGGTCACTACGACCCCGCCCCTTTTCCTCTGTTTCCCGCCTCTCCTGTTGTGTCAGCACACCTTTACCTGCCCGTTATTACCCCTCCCCCATTAAAAGTGCACCCACGTGGGACCTCCGCGTGTCTGTGTTTTCTTCCCCGTGTAACGTCTTTACCCTCTAACCCACAGACAAGAAAGCCAGTCAGAAATTAGGAACAACACTGAACACATGTAATTACATGAGCACCGAAAAAGGCCCAGGCTTGGGGAGGACACCTAGGTGAGAGCTGTGGGACAAGAGGACAAAGGCAGCTCAGAAATGCCACGGAGGAAGGCAAAGAGAGGAGGGGAGCCAGAGTAGGTGTCAGGCCAAGGCAGGGAGCACCCTGGTAGGCTGGAAGGGCATAGCCAGGCAGCAAAGGGTGGATAGCATAGTATAGTGTCTTAGGGACATTGGTAAAGAACCTGTCATTCACATTAAGTTCAACGAAGCTCAAAAGTTTTGCTGTTTTATTCTAAAACTCCTTTTTATTTTACAAATTTTCTAAGGCTTAGAATTTATTTTTTATTTTTGTCTTATGTATGCGATGGCTGTTGTGCCTGCATGTCTGTCTATGCACCAAGTGTATGCATAGAGGCCAGAAGAGGGTGACAGGTCCCCTGGAACTGGAGTTAACACCCTGTTGTGTGCTGATATGTGGGTGCTGAGACTTCAACCCAGGTTCTTTGGTGGAGCAGTCAGTGCTTTTAAGAGATAAGCTATCGCCCCAGCCTATATTTTGAAATAAGTTTAGATTTTAAAAATTTGCAAGAGAAAGTAAGGAAACCCCCTATTTATTTACCCCTTCCCTAGTAACCACAGCACAGTATTGAAACAGGAAACTAACTGTACATGGGACTCATTCTATTCCACTTTCACCATCTTCTCATCAGAGGCTCCTCCCAGTTCCCGGGTCTGGTCAGGACACTATTTTACACAGCGCTGCCATGGCTCCCCACTCCCTGACTTCTGTCTTTCCTTGCTTTTCAGAACCATGACACCCAAGCAGCAGTGGGAAGGTGTTTTTTAGGCTATGCTCCAGTGTTTACGTTTATTTGCTGTTTTCTAATTATTAGACCAAGGTTATGAGCTTGGGGGAAGAACACCAGCGGTGAAGTGTCCTTGTGCTAGGTTTTGAGGGTGGACCTCTGTCACTTGGCTAAGGCTGTACTTGTGAAGTGGCTCCACAGGGAACTGGCTGGTCCTTCCCCACCCAGACCCCCTTTATTATTCTGTGAGAGGGTGTGAGCTGAGTTTTCTTTGGACCGCCAGCTCACAAAAACGACAAGGGAACTTATTATGAAATCTTGGCCGATAGCTTAGGCTTATTTTCAGTTAGCTCTTGTAACTTAAATTTCTTTCTTTCTTATTTTGTTTGTTTTTGAGACAGGGTTTCTCTGTAGCTTTGAAGACTGTCCTGGAACTAGCTCTTGTAGACCAGGCTGGCCTCGAACTCACAAAGATCCACCTGTCTCTTGCTGGGATTAAATGTGTACACCACCAACGCCAGGCATAACTTATATTTCTATTTATCTATATACTGCCCTGAGGCTTGCTCATCTCATTTATGTAGGTCCGTCCTGCTTTTCTGCTTCCTCTGTCTCTGGCTGGTGACTCTCTGCATCTCTGCCCTTCTTCTCAACCTCCTCTCTGCCCTGAAAATTCTGCCTAGCGATTGACCATTTTGCTTTTTATTAAACCAATCCTAGTGACAAATCTTCACAGTGTGCCAAAAGATTATTCCACAACAGGTGGTAGTCACTCAGTGGCCCACACTCAAGAGGAGAGGGAAATGTAAGATTTAAAGAGGGAAAAAGGGAAAGCCTGGACAAAAAGGTAATGGTCACTATTGAGTGAGAGCCTTAAGTTATACAACCCAGGCAAACCTGTGGTCTGTAAGGACAGCAGTCCTTTCTGCTTCCTCCTGTTGATTTTCTTGGGTATCTTTAAGGTGAATTCCACACCATCCATCTAGGATCTTGTGCTAATTCACATACCATCTGGCAAGTCTTCCTGTGCCCCTCAGTAACATCCTGACAGTGTGTATCCAATACACACACACATAGGGGGCCAACTGCTCCTGGTTTTTGTCACAGGTTTCCTGCAGCAAGGCATGCATAAGGAAAAGGGGTGTGGTCTAGATGAGGCTTGTGTGTGGTCTGGAAAGCAGAGAGAGGGGATGGTGAAGGTATAGAATAAATTAAAAATAAGGTGCTGCATAGTGACTCATAACCACCTACAATTCCAGTTCCAATGAAACTAATGTCCTCTGGCTTCCACAGGTACCAAGCATTCATGTACATAAATACATTATCTATTATCTATTTACATTATTTATCTATTGTCTGTGTGCATGCCTGTGCAGCAGGTGCATATGCACAACTGGTCCTTAGGCCTGAAGAGGGTTTGGATCCTCCTGGACTGGAGTTGCCCATCATGAGGGTACTGGGAATTGATCTTGAGTCCCTGTGCTCTTAACAGCAGAGCCACGTCTCCAGCTTGGACAGTTCCTCTTGACTGTCGACTTGAGATCTGTAAACACAGGGAGATACAGCCCTGTGCATGTCTGCGAGGGTGTTTCCAGAAACAATTACTGAGGAACCAAGACCCACCTTCTAAACAGGTGGCCCAGATTTAAAACAAAAAAAAAAAAACAAACAACAAAAAAAAAAGTGCCATGGAAAAAGATTACATGGCTTGCCTGCTTTCACTCCTTCACAAGTGTATCTATTAATGCCGCCGCCGCCAGGCTCTTCCATCCTCCGCTACCACCAGAATCCAGCTTCTGAGACTTCTTCAACATCGGGATGGGACTACTAAGGCATTCAGTTTTGTAGGCTGAGCAATTACTCGCTTCTTTGCCTTCCCAGAGTGTACATGGTCATGGTTGAACTACTTAGTCCCTGCCAGGTAGATCAGTAAGTTCCTAGTCCTTACCATGCAAGGCAGCCATTTCTCAGACTCCCAAGACCCTGACCATATCCACTCTGGGTACTGGCCCTTCCATTAGATGGAAGCAGAGGGCTTTAGTCACCCTGAGGTGTGGTGCTTGGAAAATGGCCACTGCAGCAGCCTAGCAGGTGCTGGGAGGGGGCTGCCGATGCTGAAAGGGTAAAGAGCAGTGCTGTGTGACTAGTTTCGTTCTCAGAACTGGCTTATTGATGGGTTCTTAATAGTGTTGTTTATTTCTAATTTTTTGTGTATGTGTGTTCTGCGTGCATCTATCTAGGTTCATACCTAGTGCCAGCAGAGGGCGTCGGTTCTCCTGGAAGCTATGAGCAGCCATGTGGGGCTGGGAACCAAACTCAGGTCCTCTGCAAAACCAAGCACTCTTCTGCTGAGCCAGCGCTCCAGCTTTAATGGGGGCTGCTGGGCTCAGTGGTTGCGACTTGGGTTCAAATCCTGTCTCGTGGACAGTGATCCTGGTTAGAACAGCCCGCACTACAAATTGTCATGGAAGGACCGGTGACGAGGAGCCTCTGAGGACAAAGGAAAGAACCCCCAAAGGCAGTGCTCTCTAGACAGGGTCTAAAACTTTGAAAAGACTTTAACATCTAGTGCACTGACTTTGGAAGACCTTCTCGGTTAAAAATGTCCCGTCTGCCACTTCTCAGTGGTGGGTTGAGGGTGCATCGGTAAATCTACCCATCTGAACCTTGATTTTCTGTCAAAAGTGAGGCCAATTATAACTTTGTTTCAAGACTGTAAACAACAACGTCCCATCTATGCTCCCCAGTGATGCTCTCTGCACTATTTCATCAGGGGCCTGTCCTTACCTGATGCTCCTTAGCAGCATCCAGTCTACAGCAGCTCCAATCGGGATCTCACCCTTTGCTGTGTGGCTGGCACAGAGTCCTCAGTCACCTCCTGCGAATCTCCAGGTCCAGCCAGCAGAGGGGATGTGGGGGGGGGGGGCAGGGCAGGGGCGGGGTGGGGGGGGGGGGGGGGGGGGAGGAGCAGGCCGGGAGGAGAGAGGAGTGAGGCTCCAAGCTTGTAGCAGTTACTGTTAGCACACGTGTGGGCACAGGAAGTAGAGCCCAGGGAGTTTTTCAGTCATCTCCTGCTTAATGCATCCAGATGCATCCATAATTAGCCCTTGCCTCTGGCCTCCGGGCCCAGGTGGGCTCCAGCAGGCTGCACTGCCGCCAGACAAGAGGCCTTAAAGAACACCGGGCAGACAATTGGAATGCCATTTATCGTGCGAAACACAATAAAACCCTGAGCTCTCTTCCTGTCTCAGAGACCCATAAATTATGAAAATTATACCTGCCTCGGGCCTTGGACATATTGTTTTATTAAAGTTCCGATGAATAAAACTTCAAGTCTCTTAAAAATGTCCTCCCGGCTTTTATCTGGCAGCACCTCCAGTGTGGGGCAGGCTGCCTGGGTCTTTCTTGGGGGTTCATGTTTTGGGAAGCTAAATTCACTTCAAGCTGTGAATTACCTAGGCTAGGTAGACGGCTTAAGAGCTCTGTATACTGGGGGCTCTGGACCAGGGTACCAGGCTGCAGGGGTACAGGGATATATTCTAATGGGTCAGAGATGCCCTCACCAAGCCACGCCCTTTGGGAGGGGGCAGTGCTGGAAAGTGATCTCAGGACCTTCCACATGCCAGGCAAATATGCTAGCACCAAGGCCCAGCCCATTCCTTCTTCGAAGAGTACTGTGTGGTTACAGACGGGAAGTGGGTTGATTCAACTTTTATATTTGGTCACTGGGACACTTTCCAGCTCCTCCATGCAGTGCTTCCCCAAGTACAGCTGCAGAGGCTTCAATTTAATTTTTACTTTCTGTATGAGTAGCAATTCCACCTAACACCCATTTCTGCATCCCGAAGCCAATAGTATCAGGCAAAAAGTAATGCAGCGAATCACCACTGGGGTCACCCCAAAGCCATTTGTAACTGGGAACTAAGGAGGGCCAAAGCCAGATGGAGGATAGTCTAGCAGTCGTAGAATTCTCTTCTGGAGACTCTCAGCTTCACCTTTCCCCAAAGGCCATTTGGGTGGGTAGGCCTTTAAGAATGTAACTTCAATTGGTGTCTTTGTTATTAACTTCTAAAACCCGACCCAACATAAAACCAACCAACCAATTATGAGGGACTCTGAGGAGTCAAGACTTGAGACACTACTGGGAACCAGAGGGTTACTTCTGTAGAGGTGAGACAGGTCACATGGTTAGGAAACAGAATTTGAGATTATCTTTATTCAAGTCCTACTGTAGATAGGGTTACACTGTAGAATGTGTTTTTGTGTTCTTTGGGCAATGACTAGGGGATCCTTGACATACGTTCCAAAGCCTCAATGAGGAACAGGATTGGATTTTACCAAGAATCCTAAATGTCATCATTGTGACCAAGAAAAAACACCAAGGCCAGGAATGGTGACATGCCTTAGGTCCCAGCACTCAGGAGGCAGAGACAGGCAGATCCAAGTGTGACAAGGCACCAAAGGACAAAGACAAGCCATTCTGTGGACAGGAGGCCTTAGAAGTCAAAAGACCTTGAGGTCTCAGTCCAGCACTGGGACCAAAATTTGGTCCCCCCCACACCCCTAGCTTTTCCTAGTTCTCAAACTTCTTATCCGTTTATATTACTGACACACAACGGCCAGGCATGATGACTTTTTTTTTGGGGGGGGGGGGTATTATAAGGCAGGGTTTTTCTGTGTAGCCCTGGCTGTCCTGGAACTCAGATTGCCTCTGCCTCCACTACCTGGCCTAATCACACACTTTCAATGCTAACCTGGGCTAATGGGTTATCTTGACTATCTCAAGATATAGGAAGAAAACCCAAACCTGACAACAGGTGACCCAGGAAAGATTTTTCCAGCACGCGGCATCCGGCAGCTTCACTAGCAGTGCTGCATTCTTCGGTGGCTTCTAGATGACCTTGGAGGTAGGTGAGGGTCGCCCCAGTGTAGACACCCAGCCCATTGTGTGCACGTGTTCGGGTGGCGTGTAGGAGCTTCTGCCGAGGGAGGACGTCAGGCAATGGAAGACGACACAAGAGAATGGCCATCACGTGTATATTTAACAATATATATTTATAGATATCTTCTAGATCAGTACATTCAGTTTGTAACTTGTTTTTTCTTCACAAACAGAAGAACTCTTACAATAGTAGACTTTCTAAAATAAATACTATTAAAATAGAGCTTCAAAATAAATATTTTTTACAAAGGAAACCTTCTGTGGTAACTTTTGTGGTGGGGTGAAAGGGGCTACAGTGAGGGGGGAAATGAAACAGGAATGTGGTGGAGTGGGCAATGGGGAGCAGCTCTACTGCTGCAGACGTGAAAGCAGCCACGGGACAGCAAGAGAACGCAAGCGGCAGAGTTACCTACAGCAGAAACGGAAACGCAGGATGGACGTGACCTACTCGAAGGCAAGAACCGGGAGGCTGGGGATGCCTCAGATGGTCTAGTAAGTTGTACAGTGCAAATCTGTGCTGCCCACACACCTCAGACATTTCTGGAGACCAGGCTGCTTCAAAGTGATGACCTGGGTTTCAGCCCAGACCAAGTTTGCATGTGTTGCTCCTTTGGGGTTGTGATCCAGGTGGGCCCCACCAATGCAGCCTGCCCGACCTCAACAAACCCACCTCCTGTGTCTGTGAAGTACCCAAGGCAAACACTGAGGACTGTTCTTTCCCCACAATGCACAAACCAAATAGCCAAGGTACTTCTTAGGAAATATCTTACATGCCATCCTCAACTGCCACCCAATCCCAAGTCTAGAAATGGGAACCAGCTAGAACTTTTGAAGAGCTAGGACCCAGCCAAACAACCTGCTAATGACAGCAAGTCACCAGGCTGAAGCAGCTACAGAAATGTTTAGTGTTTGCAAGAGCCTGTACTCCTGGGAAGGGGTGGGGACTCTACAGCTACACTACCACTTTTCTGTTCTGTGTTCTTTCCCGCTTGTAGGTGTTTGCAGAGAAACGAAACAAAAACTAAAAAACAACAGAGCTGAGGAAATCAAGGCTGTTCCCCTCACCCCTTCCCTTTACCACCAAGCAAGTGGGCCCCAAGGCAAACTCCTGGGGGGAGGGGGAGTTTTGTAGACATCCTTCACAAGCCCAAACAAGATGGGGGTGTGGAAATAAAAAGGCAAACCAAAACCCATAAAAATCCGTGTTTACAGCTATGTACACAAAGTAAGGGCTGGAGAGGGGTTGCCAGGAAACAGGGTCTGTGTGGTAGAGCATCAGTATGTATGTAAGTGTAACACGTGCATGTGTGTATACACGGTGTGTAACTCAACTGTCCACAAGAGGTGTACAGACCAAGATCACCAAAGTGCAACTTGCCACTGGGTTAGCTATCCTGTGGACACAGATTGGGGGGAGGGACCCTGGACAAAGCTCCCAAGTTTTTCAGGAAGGGTGCTCGTGTATGCTACCATTTTGGGGGCTTCCCTCCACATACCTCATCTGAGGAAAACATCCACAGCCCCTTCAGTAAGCTTCTAATACATTCAATTAGTGTTAAGTGGTTGGCTGAATGTGTTTCTATCTTTCCTTCCGGTCTGTGCAAGAACACTGCAAGCAACTGTGGCAAGGGCAGCTATACGGGTTAGCCATAGAGAATGAAGATGCAATATTTTATACTTGCCTTTTACAAGCCAGTAAATGTTACATAAATAAAGCTGAAAATAAAACCCTCCCTTTTTCCAACCAATAAATACCTATGGTTACAGTTAACTTATTCTAAATCATAAGGTGTTACTACTAGTTTCCAAGGTAGGGGTGGGGGTGAATCCTTGAGAAAGAGCATTAGGTACAAGCCACTCATAGCTACCTGCCTGCTCGCCTCCTTCCTGGGGGCAGCTCTGGTCCCACATGGAAGAGCCAGAGATGCCACACACGATTTCTGCCTAATGCTTTCCCAATTTCACCTGGGGCATCTCTTCTGACCCAGGCCATTTCTCACATCATCAAGAGGCAGGGACAGGGACAAAATACCACACAAAGCAAAAACCCCACACAAAGACTGGGGGCAAGGACCAGAGACACTATAGCTTTTTGCATGCAACAAGTACCTACCCACTGGACGTGCTGCACTTTCTGGGTCCTTTAGCACCGTGAGAGAAAGAGTTGCTACGTCTTTGGGGGCTGTCGGGAGGGGTGGGGGTTGTGCTGCGCACAAAAGTGGGGCTCAAATCCAGTCGCCCCCCTCCAGAGAACTGCTCCCCACCCACTCTGGGCTCCTCTGACTTCCCCACCAGGGCCTCCTAACACTAAAATAGACTCTGTTCATCCTCTCTCTATTTACATTAAAGACAGACACATCACTATACACAAAGGCTATGACAGCAAGCAGCAGAATCAGAAGAAAACCCAAACCCAGCTCGGCTCAACTGTCATTCTGCCAATGGGAGGTGCGGCCTCTTCTCTGCCATTCCTGACGGGCAGGGGAATTATGCTCCTTGAGGTTGTTTGCCCCCAGATTTTAAATCAGCCCTTCCTGGGGGTGGCCCAAAAAGAAGCAAGTTGTTGTATTATTATTGTTTAAACACCATTAGCATCTAGTTTAATTAAACATATAAAAACATCGTGACTGGATCCAGAGACCACAGCCTCAGACTCATTGGCAAAATGATATTTGGTCTCACTTGCGTCACCCAGGGCCCTCTTAACTCAGTGAGTTTCTGCAAAGAATCTGAGTAGAGAGAGCTCGGGACACAGAGCAGGCAGGCCAGTCTGTGACTCAGTTAAGAAGCAGAGGACGGTGTGATGAGTGGACACCCCCAAGTTAGTGACTGAAGCTAGGAGGAACACACTGCCCAGCGGCTCCTGCTGCTCCAGGGTGATTCTGTTCTCAACTGTCAAGTACATACAGCAGGAATTGCTACGGTGCACCTTCCCAAGAGGCCAAGGCCGACAGGCACGGACAGAGGAAGGAAAGGTAGAAGTCAAGGCTCTGAGGGTCTTCCTTGAGGAATCCCACTTTCCGTGAGCTGTTCCTCCCAGCTAGGAGGCTCCAGCAGGAGCCAGAGACAATGACAAAGTGGAAGGGAGAGACTGAGGGGCTGGGAAGGCCATCAAGGGGCCAAACTTCCAGATTGTGTCCACATCTTCTGAAATGGGAAGAAATCACATCCCAAACCACCACACCCCGATGCTGTCACTGTTGCTTGACATGAAAGTTTCAAGAACACGAAAACCCCAGAGTACATCTTCATCCTTCTGGGGACTCCAGGCTGGGTGGTAGTGGTCTCTGCCTGTTTGTTCTCAATCTAGAGTTTAGGAGAGGACAGATGAGTACGGTCAGCCTCAGGAGACTGGCAGGAGGGACCATGTTTCCAAGGGCAGTGCCGAGTTTTCATCCAAAGTGTCAGAAAGGCTTGTCAGACCTGCTGACCTTGGTGTCGCCACTGGCTGCCTTGCAGATGACGCTGTTCGTGTGCTTGCAGCGGCAACCAGGGCGTCTCAGACGGTCATAGCCGCGCTGGGCCAGCTTGACACAGCCTGTGGCCGGCAGGTAGCACAGCAGACACGGCAGCACCAGAGAGAGGGCACCCATGAAGGACCAGCGGGCGCAGCAGTTGGAGCGGGAGCAGGAGCAGGGATGGTCAGCGCAGGAGCCCTCATCATCCTCATTGGTGCAGTGGTAGAAGATGCCCTGCACCAAGCACATACATGTACCATAGTTGACCAGGGTCTGGGCCGAGCACAGGCACTCCTGGTTGCAGACCCAGCAGGAGGGCAACGTCCGAGGGGCCGCACATTCCTTGCATTTACACTTCCCACAGGCCTCACACAGCAAGAAGTGCTTGTCTAGCTCTGGCGGAGCTGCTGGGCCCTTGAGGTCCAGCGGCTTACAGTGGACCACCTTGGGCTGGAGGCGCACGGCCCTGGGTGAAGCCTGCTCAGCTACTGGTGGTGGAGCCATATGGTCGAGGAGCCTCTGGTCTGAGGAGGTGCTGCTGCTACTGCTGACAGAGCTGGGTCGACCGCTGAAGGAGATCCAGTGGTGAGTGACATCCTGGTCACAGCGGGCAGGTGTAGGGGCCAGCTCTGGGACCCCACCCCGGGTCCGCTTGGGACCCAAGGTGGGGGCCAGGCTAGGGTTGTCTATGTAGTCATTCTCCACGTGACTGGTCTTCATCTGGTCGATGGGTAAGATGGTAAGTGGGTGTTGGAGCCGGCTGTGGGGCACTCGGCTGTCGAGGAGAGGCTGCACCATGGCGGAGCTGGGAGTCAAAGGGACAGTACTCTGTGGGACCGGGCGCTCCATGAGGCTGACGGTCCTGGACTGCACCAATGGACAGGCTTCTAGGGGCCCTGAGAGAGAGAAAGGAAAAAAGAGAAAATGGATTCCCAGCATCAATACATGGCCTGTTAATACTCTCCCCTCAACCTTCTATCAGGCCTTGGGAGTCTAAAATGAAATGGGAACCAAATTTCTTCAATGAACTTCCTAGTAATTCCCAAGGCTTAAATTGTCAATAATGAGAAAAATACTGGTAGAAGTAACATCTCTTAGGCTGAGGTACAACTTGGTGGAAGACAGCTTTCCTAGCACGCTTCACAGGTTCTGGCTTTGGTTACCAGCATCACCGGGTGGGGTAAAGGGTGGGTCAGCCAGGCATGGTGGCATATGCCTATGATCCCAGAATCTGTGAAGATGGAAACAGGGAGACAGCTGTGAATTTGAGACTAGCCTGATCTACAGAGCGAGAGCCTGTCTTAAAACAACAGAACACTTTAGGCCTAATGGCGTTGATTGTAAACAAGTTACAACTTCTTTTAAAATTATTATTAATTATTTATTGGTTTTTTTTTTTTTGAGACAGAGTTTCTCTGTGTAGCTCTGGTGCCTGTCCTGGAATTAGTTCTTGTAGACCAGGCTGGCCTTGAACTTACCGAGATCTGTCTGGCCCTGCTGGGATTAAAGGCGAGCGCCACCACTGCCCAGCTTAAAATTATTTTTAATGTATGTGTAGGTCAGGGGACAAAACTTCTGAGGGAACAATCAGTTCTCTCTTCTTCCACCTTCATGTGTGAAAATGATTGATCATAGGTCCCCAGTATTGTGAACCTGTACCAACTGAGCCATCTCACTCCCGAGTGTGTGTGTATGTGTGTGTGTGTGGTGGTGGTAGGGGGGGGGATCGTGGCAGGTGAAGGGTCTCACTGTGTAGTCCTGGGCTGGCTTTGAACTCATGGAGATTTGCCTACCTCTGTAGTAGTAAGCATTAGGATTATGCCTTAATTTTGGGGCTGTAAAAAGGGGTTCTTGCAAGGATTAAGGGAGAAAACACACACCTGATACCTGCACACAGCCAGGCACACAGAAAGCACTAAATAATTCGTCACTACCTCAAAATACAACCACTTTGACGTCCTACGTAAGCATTTCCCAGTCCTGGAGGAACCATCCCAGGCACTGAGGACTGTGTACGTGGTCAATACAACAGTTCCTGTGTGCTCCCCCGAGTTCATCAGCTGGATAAAGAAAGAAGAGAAGGGCTGCATCTGACGCCTGCTCATCCAGGACATCAACCTATTACTCCTGCTTCCAAGAACAGCAACCTCCGGCAGTAGATAAGCCCTGGGTAGGTGAGCTCCCGACAACTTGCATGGGAAATCCTCTCAAGGGGCACTCACATCACCCATTTCCAAGTGCTGAGCCGAACATTCAGACTAAATGCTATTTACTAGAATAGCTAAGGCAACCCTGGATCAGTTTCTAATTTCACTGAGAGAGTGCAATTTTAAGTTGGCATCCGGCCAGAGATTCAACGGCAGCGCCTGACACGGAAACCCAGGAAGTCACTTAAATCAAAGAGCGGAAACGGCTTGGTTCAAATTTAGAAAGTGCACATTGTTTTCTATTAGAAGTGCCATTTCCTTGCCTGCTGACCTTTACGTTTGGAATTCGGACGGGAGATCAATTTAAAGAAATAGCAGCAGAAGGCCAAGACCTCTGTTCAAAGGAGACAATTTGGAATCCAAAGGAAGAGAATACACTCTGGGAAGATTCCACAAAGAACTTCAAGGGACTGGGGGAGGGAAAGACGGAGCAGGGGCAGAGGAGTCCTCATTAAGACAGCACACACTGAGGAGTGTCTGTTAAGAGTGGTGTTTCTGTAAATGCCTTCTCAAGATGCTAATGACAGCTCCTGTCTCTCAACTAAGTTTATCTTGCATCAAAGGTGTTGCCAAGGGGATGCGAAGTAGGTTTCTAGTTCCGCTTACACCCCCTTGCTGGGACTGTTAAGTCCATCTCAGTATCACAGAGAGTGACACTTGGCTCCCTGTATGGTGAAGTGTTTGCCGTGGTGGAGGGAGGAGGCTGATGGGACTCACAACTATGCTTGCCCCGGCTTGGAGACAAGGGTTTGGTTACAAATAGCTGAAGCGTTTTCTTGGATGCTTGCTTCTAGTCCGCATGAAATAAACAGCTAGCTCTAAATAGAAGGTTCGTGAAAGGGAGAGAAAGAAGAATATCCACAGCATTAGTCTGCGCAACATCTATGCTGCTAAATGCAAAAAACATCACATCTTGGGCTGGAGAGATGGCTCAGAGGTTAAGAGCATTGCCTGCTCTTCCAAAGGTCCTGAGTTCAATTCCCAGCAACCACATGGTGGCTCACAACCATCTGTAATGGAACCCTCTTCTGGCCTGCAGGCATACACACAGACAGAATATTGTATACATAATAAATAAATAAATATTAAAAAAAAAAACATCACATCTTTCCGAGTAGGGTCAGTCACCAGAAAGTTCCCATTCAAACTATTGTCTACACTATTTCCCTGTCTGTCTTGGATAAAGTCTACATAGTGGCAGGGGCCACAATGTTCTTTTCAGTGAAATCACAACATTATTTTACAAAAAAAAAAAAAAAAAAAGAAAAGAAATTTTTTTTTTGAGGCATGATTTCACATTTCATCTTAGGCTGACCTGAAGCTTACTTAATATATTAGTTATTACTACCGAAGCCCTTATTCCTTAGCTTCCCAATTGCTACAATTAAAGGAAAGAGCCACCATGGGCAGGCAGTTCAGCTCACCTCTGAGTGAGTTTGTTTTAACCAGACGGCAGGCCTTCCAAAGAATGGTCCCTTGTCAAGGCAGCTTCAGGTGAACTGTTGAGGCCAAGGCCGTATAGACACATCCTGGAGAGCATCTTCTCTCTAACACTACCTTTCAGCTAATAAATTTGTTCCAAGAAGTTCCCAAGGCCTTGCCTCTAGAAGAATGGCAAGTTTGGAGTCACCCGACCAGTCTAGTTAGAAGCCCCAACTTCCAGTCCTTTCTGGGGTCTTTGGTTAAAGGAAACATCGTTACATTGGCATAATATAAAGTGTCACAGATAAGACTTGCAGGTGCTAGCCAAGGGAGTGTCTCAGCCAGAACCTTCCTCAGTGGACAATGACAGTATGAGCCCAATTTCAGAAAGCCCTACTTGCCAACAAATTGCCTGTGGAAGTTTCACGTAGCTACATATTAACTCCTGTAGCTAGGGTTTTATCTCAGGACCAAGTGCAGGGCTGACCAAGGCCTAGAGAAAGGAGAGGTACTCTAAAGCAGGGGGGCGAACTGACTGCACACTCTATTTTGCCAAGCAGACTACCGAGACTCTAAAAACAGCTGCATTTCTTGCAGATGAAGCAAAAAGCGTTAGGCAACTTTCAAGGATGTTTAGCAGGCCTGGGAGCCAGCAAGCAGACTCTCCAAATCATGCAAAAGCCCCATCAGCAAGCTAGTTTGGAGCAGCCACCGGAGGCAGTGAGGCTACTGCCCCATCACCCTCCAGAGGCAGCTGTCAACATCTGGGCTAGTAAATGAGGCCTGCCTAGAGAGTGAGGATCTCGGCCCCCAATGACTCAGCTCTCTCAGGACACACGCACAGCTGATGCTTCCAGGCACCATCTCAGAGCGCCAGTGCCCCCACTTGCTTAGGCCTGCCCCGGACCTCGCGAGCTTCTGCTGAATTGCCATGGCTGAAAAAGAAAAACAAGTTCCTAAACTGCCTGTATGGTAACCCCTCAGCACAATTCCAGGTCTATTCCCTGCCCAGAAAAACAAAACACAACAAAAAACAAAACAAAAAAAAAAAAACCCCTAAGTCTGAGTTCCATTTCCAAGATCAGTCTCCACCCCAGACAGTTCTACCCCTCAGTTTGCACATCCTTGCAGGGGTTAAGAGCACTTTAATAGGTACCCTCTGCTTCTCCTCCAAGGAAGGAAGAGATTTATATAATATAAATGGGACAGGAGGCTTTGCCTCAGTAAGCTGCTGGAAAGAGCTTGATGGTCAATTTGGAAGATTCTGGAAGTGAGGCCAACCCTGCACTTAGCCTAGGAAGTACCTCACAGTCGGATGATTAGCATAAGGAACTTTCACTCCCCCCTCCAACAACAACAACAGCAGCAATAATAATAGCTAGTTACTACAAGTGACTAAAGAACACTTCTTGGTGTCAGGCTCTCTGCTGCACCAACACCTTAGGGAAGCGCTCCCATTCTGGAGATAGAAATGAAAGCGCAGGGCTGGGGAGATGGCTGGTCAGCACAGTGTTTGCCTCGCAAGCAGGAGGACCTAGGTTCTGATCCCCAAAGCACAGCTGTCACATTTGTAACCCCAGGGTAGGGGAAGTGGGGACAGGAGGATCCCCACAGCTCACTGGCCAGTCACGCCATCAGTTCAATGAAAGACCCCATGCCCATCTCCATAGGTAAGGCAAAGGGACTGGAGAAACAGCTTCCTCACTAAGAGTTCTTGCAGGTCTTGGGTTTAGCCTCCAACACCCACACGATGGCTCACAAATCATTCATATGGGGAAATCCGATGACGATCTCTCCTGGTCCCCATGAACGTGCGTCTAGTATACATGCGTGTAGTGTAAGTATATACATGCATACCGACTCCCCCCGCCCACATACACACACGGGCGGGGAGGCACTTGAAAGCACAAAGATTACAGAGGTAGAGCAAGAGGCATGTGTTCACAACAGGACTCCTCTCTAACATGGACCACTGTGACCAAAACAGACATGGAGCCCTACCTGGCAATGATTTGAGGATGCTTTCCCTATCCACAGGGACTCATGAAGAAGTATACAAGCACCAATCATCTTCCTGGCCACAGGCCCTTCAGCAGCCCAACTCCACCCCATTAGCCACCAGCTGTGGTAGAGTGGGGGGTGGGGAGAGGTTCAGTAGCAGATAAATAACTCCAGATAGTTCCTGTCACTTTGTCCCTCTTTTCCTAAGGGTTTTCATCAATACCCCATGGATTTCCCTTACAGAATTTCACTGTAACAGACCTTAAAGAAAAGGAAATCCTGGTGTGACAGGGATTCCCTCCCTAACAAGCTCAACTCTGGGGTTCCTGGGGCATCTCTGACGATAGAGTGCAGGTATGGAGGGAAGGGGAAGGAAGGGGAGAGGCCAGGAGCAAGGAGATGGTGAGGCTGATGATTCAGCAAGCTACCCACCCCACCTCCTTCCCACCACAGTCCCTAGATCTGCTGCTGCTGCTGGGTCTGGCGGCCCGGAGCCGCCTGTCTTGACCCTCACTGTCACTTGTACCTGCGGGGAGGGAACTGGACACAGGCTGTGCGAAAAGAATCAAGATGCAAAGTTAAACATCCAAAGCCCCTGGCCACCCTTACCTTGATTTCCCCTACGAAGGGAAGCTGGGGAATAGTGGGAAAACCTGCTGGTTGTACTTTAAAATCTACAAGTCAGTGAACGACAGCCTGGCAAGAAGCTCGGTTGCAATGAATGGGCAGTTTCTGTGCTGTCCATTCAGTCTTAGCGGGCTCTTCCACAGAAGGCTCGTTAGGCTGCCAGAGAGCCTGCCCACCTCTCGGCAACACCACTGCCTGGTCCTTTGTGTCGCTAACCCAGTTTAGTTAATTAAGCTATAGCCAGATGATGACTTATTGCTTTTAAGACCCTTAAGGGAAGGGGGGGGGGGGTAGGGAAAGCCAGGGACTTCCCCCTGGGTCTTATGGGGGAAGCCAATTTGTGAAGCCCATAGGAAGGAAGCAGAAAGTCTCTGGGCGGCTCAATTTGTTTGAGGACACACCCTTACCCACTCCCTACTTCACTAGCACTAGAGAGCTCACAGCTGGCCCTGTCAGGGATCACCAAAGGAAACAGTGCCCCGGTTTTCAGCCCCCTTTTCCTTCCCTTGTATCTGGGCAATTTTAACCAGCTTCAAGCTTCTGCGCTTTGCTGTGTATATACCCATATACTTGTCTGCCCAGTAGCCCATTACGAGGGATCAGATGCCAAGTCACAAAGGAGGGAAACAGAACAGATGGGGCCTGCTAACCAGCAGCACCGCACATTTGAACGGGCCAGGTCAAAGTGTAGAATGTGACCAAAAGCCTGCAGACTCCCAACCCCCGGGAAGGCTTCTTTTTAGACGTCATCAACGCGATCTTAATGTCTCCCAAACCCTCCACCAAGAAACAAAACTGACAATAGATTTTTAGCTTCCTCTTGGGAATTTAACAGGAAATGACTTCCCCCTTTCCCAGCCAGAAACAGACTGACAAGGAAAAATACACCCCTGCAACTGGCCACCTGCCCCAGGGCCCCCTTCCCTCCTCCGCTAGACCTAGAACATCTGTGGCTCTCTGCGGAGTCTTGCTTCCCCACTTCCTCCACCGACTAGAGGCCCTTCCTTGGAAAGATCAGCCCCCATCACAGCTGAACAGTGGGGCCTCTTAAGCTTGGCCACAGGTCGTGGACACATTCCCCAACCTAGTCAGCTGCCCAGATCTGCAGGGTAACCCAGTGAGAGCCAAGAGTACCCCCACCTTTTAAATCACGCAGCACCCTGTACTTCCTGTGCCTTTTATTCAAAGGGTCTTTAAAACCAGACCCTCCTCCTAAGAGCACAAGATTAACAGCGAGCTTACCAAAGTCGAGCCTGGTGCTTAGCAGCCCTACTACTGGCTGTCCCTGGTCTCTCAGGTTCTTGGAGAAGTTTGTTCACCAAGACCCATGCTTACCAGCCCTCGTCTGCAGGATTAGTCGATGTCTCCTTACAAAAATTGATTGCCATGATTCACTGTGTTATTTAAAAACACTGTTGTAAATTGGGTATGGTGGAGCCTGCCTGTAATGTCAACACTCCGGAGGCAGAGGCAGGAGGATTGATCCAAGTTGGAAGCCAGCTTGTGTACACAGGGAGTTTCAGGCCAGTCAAGACCTTGTCTCAACAAACAAATAAAAGCCCTCTCGTTGCTCGGCAAGGTTTGCATTTGCAAACCTAGCAGAGGCAGGGAAATTAAGAACCTCAAAGTTGACCGTCGGTGGTGCATACCTTTAATCCCAGCACTGGGAAGGCAGAGGCAGGTGGATCTCTTTGAGTTGGAGACCGGTCTGTGTGGGTCTATACAATCAAGTTACAGGGCAGCCCAGACAAACCCTGTCTCAAAAAAAAAAAAAAAAAAAGCCACGTTTATGGGGTTGGAGAGACGGCTAAGGGTTAAGAGCACACACACACTGACTGGTCTTTCAGAGGACCCGAGTTGAAAAGCGCCAGCTTTAGGCAGCTGTTCCAACGTTAGCCTGTGACTACAGCTCCACAGGCACCCAATGCGGGACTTCTGTGGGCAACTGCGTTCACGTGGAAGTGTGCATGCATGCACATGATTTACATACACAACAATTAAAATAAAAACTTAAAAGAGCTCAGGGCTAGTGTCTACAAGAAAAAAACACTGTTTCATTCAAAACCAGCAAGCCAGCTAGCCAGCCAACAACAAACCTGTTCCGTCTACTCTCCAAATGTCCTAATAGGTCGAGTGGTTGGCCGGAAGCCTCCCTCGGCTAGGCACAAGGAACGCTGTTCTTGGTTCTACCACAGGACAGACACCCTAGATTCAGAACCAAATTAAACCCCAAAGAGGGCCTTTTCTTCTTAGGCCATCCTGTAACCAACAATCAGGCCTTATCTAACACGGGTTTTAGGGAAAATGTTAGTGGGCACAGCTACAGTCTTTAATCCCAACACCTGGGAGGCAAAGGCAGGTGGTTCTTTTTGAGTTCGAGGCCGGCCTGGCCTACAGAATGAGTTCCAGGACAGCCAGGCTACATAATGAGATCCTGCCCCTAAAACAAATTAATTTAAAAATGTTATAGGAGTCCAAAACAGGGCAGAAAGTTGCCACGGTGAGTGGAATTTAAGGTCCTTATGCATGACCCAGAGTGACACTTCAAAAGCCAGTGTTAGCTGGGTTTTGTCTCTTCCCTTGATTTTGGATCACTTATTTGCCTTCATTTGTTTTCTGTTGTTTTAGAAAGTCAGCCAAACCTCTGGGCACATATAGTGCTAAGTTCGCAAGATAGTGAAAAAGACGCATGAACTGGGCAAAGGGTGATTTCCAAATTGCCAACTCTGGAACGTGAGACAGGCAAAAAGGACGGTGGATGCCCAGCCTGCCATCTGCCCTGAATGGATCCAGTCTGTGTTGTCTCCTCCCACCAACCTGAACTGTGGTGAGGCTACCATTTCAGAGGGAAATGTGGAAAAGGTTGTGGGATCCAGCAAGAAGGATGAATGTCCCAGAAGGAACTCCTGAACTCAGCTCTAAATTCCTGATGAGATATAAGCAAGAGATTAAAGCCCCTCCACCTAGCTGTACACTCAGGACTGCAGCAATCTAAATGCCCACCAACATGGTTCACCTGCGCAAGGATGGGGAGGATTTTCCTGGAGCAAAGGGACCCTCCCAAAGAACTGGAAATAGAAAAAAAAAATGTAACCTCAGGGGTGTCAACCCTCCAATTTTTCTTTCAGAGAAAGCCTGAGCAACTACAGTCCTTTCCTTTGCCGGACGCCCCCAGATTTGCAACTAAAGTGGGGTTAGAAGCAGAAAATCTCAGATGTTTGTGCTCCGTGTGTGAAGATTCTGGAGAACTCCAAACATTGTGAAATCCAGCAGCGCAATATTGAGTAGGGCCTTGGGCCAGACGGAACTTATTAAGAGATTGATAAAGCCCTATTTCCCAACTGCTCTAGGTCTCACCTTCCAGCTTTGTGCTGAGTAGAGGCCTGTCACGAAGGCTGCAGCCCTGGTCACCTACATAGTGGATATGCCCGAGCTCTTGCCCTCCCCAGATTCCCTTGCCTCCCCCTCAAAATGGGGGAGAATCACATCCCTGGTTGGTGACATTAAAGAGACTGCCATTGCATTGCGTCTGAGGACCCCAAGCAATCCTTGCAGCGTCGCAGGGTTCCAGGAAGCCTCCCTGCGCAGTAGGAGGCCTTCTGCCCTGAGCCAGGCCTGACAATATGGATGCCCAGCCAGCAGCTTTCCCCTCTACACCTCACGCAATTCCCTCCAGCCCATGTCGCCTAGAACGCCATCCCTTAGCTCTTCAAATCATGCAACCATCTTTCTGTTTCTAGTCTCCTCCTCTGCCCACAACCCCCAGTCCCCAATCAAAAGAATTGAGAAACCGTCTTCTTGCCCAAGAGAAGCTACTGTAAATGCTTTTTGATCGTCTGCTTTGAGGGGGAAACTGGGCACAGCCGTGGCCCCAGTGATGGAGCCAAGCTCCAGCTGCCCGGGTTGGCCAAGTCCGTCCTCCCCCTTCCCCCCGTGGCCCCGTCGACTCCAAATTTTTTAGAACATACCATCTCTATCCTCTATTCTCCGTGTTGTTATCAAGTCTGGTACCAACAAGGAGGGAAAGTGGGCACCTTATCTCTCCTACGCATGCAACCTCTTCCTTCAGCTCCCACACGCCCGGCGTTATGTAAACGCACCTTCAGCCCCCACCACAGCCTTAGCGAGAGGCCCAGGGGCTCTGGGAACTGGAAAAGATTGATGCCTGCGAATACGGGGGCACCGGGTGGCCAAGGAGCCTCGGGCCCAGAAGAGGCTAGGGAAAGAAGAGGCAAGGCAGTTGCACAGCATAAAATGAGGCAGCCGAGCAAAGGTCAGACGGTCTGGAACCGCCTAGCCAAGGAGAGGGAGCAAAAAAGCTTCAGTCCTTGGCCGGCCCCATGCTGACCATCCAGTGGAGAGGCATAGGAGAGGAAACCTAGTCCGCCACAACTCGGAACTGGTAAAGAAAAAGCTACGTCGAGCATAGGCCCCTGAGGAAAGGCTGGGAAGACCTACGGCAGAGCTGGCACCGTGGGCACGGAGCCCGGGGGTGGGCGAGCCGCCCAAACCTAGGGCGCCCCCAAGTCCCAACCGGTTGCTCCAAAGCGAGCCCGGGGCTGCGGGTTCCAGCGTTCAAGGAGAGCAGTGGCAGAAGAGGCCAGGCCAGAGGCAAACTCCCCGAACACTAACAAGGTTTCCAGAGTCACAGAGGGCGCGGAAGCTCGACTTGGCAATGCCTAGGGTCGGCAACGGCAGTGCCAGGCAACGAACACCCCTAGCACCGTGCCGGCCGGGTGCGCCTGGTAGCTGCAGCGTACCGCAGGGACTCGAGGAGGCGCAGACCGAGGGAAGGAACACCAAAGCGGCTAGAAATAGCGTACTATTGGCCCCAACCCGAGGGGAGCCGCGTCACGGTACCGAAGGGGTACTTTCGGATCTCCAAACCGGCTATGGACTTACTTTGAGGAGCTGTAGAGTCACAAGCATCGCTCCACGTCTGTGTAAATCCCCGAACCCAAATGGGTCAGTCGCTGTTGTACTCGCAGACGCCAGTCAGAGGAGCCGGTAAGGCTCCTTGAGTCCTGCAGCGCAAGCTCCGCCGCTGTCAGCTCAGCTCGCTGCCTCGGCGGCGATGTTGCAACCCTTGCCTGGGAAAATGGCTTTTTTATGAATGGGAGGGCAGAGAGCTCCACTGCGCACGCGCGCCGCCCGCGATTCTATGAATGGGTGGGCACAGGCGACCCTGTGCGCGCATGCGCTGCGGTTTTTTTTCTTTTCTTTTTTTTTATGAATGGGGGGCCGGAAAAGAGCTTAACCCGTGATTGCTGGGGCCGGTTGTTGCTCCTCCAGGGGCCGTCGTTCTTTTACAAAGAGGGGTGGAGGTTGTTGTTCCTTTTTTTTTTTTTCTTTTTAATGAATGGAGGGCGGCGGCGACAGCTGCAGCTGGCTCAGCTGCGTGGGTTGTACCCTCCTCCCAGCCTGCAAGAGGAGGTAAAGGCCACCTTCACGCCACTGCGGGCTTGGGCAGGAACCGTCGGTGTGACTAGAGGGTGGGGGGCGCTGCGGCCTCGGGATTCTGGGCCCAGAGCGGGGTGGGGGAGGACACACCTCGATCAGCATATCTCTTGTCGCCGCAGGCGATGGGGAGGGGAAGCGAGAGGACCCCTACTGGGAACCTTCTTCTTTTCGAGATCAGTGGCGCCTGGGGACGTCGGGGGCAGGGACCTTCCAGCCGCATTCGCCAAAAATTAAGAAAATGTCTTTGTCTATTTCAAAAAAGGGTAGGGTGGGTGTTGCTGAGTGCGTCTGGCTCTCTTTCTAAGTGCAGACCACTCCTCCTCCCATTTCTTGGGTGTGGACAGTATCTGGGCCGAGGCCTCTTCCGGCTCCAATACCCCCCGGGGCGATTCTGTCCACTCAGCCAGAGGCCTGGCCCTCACCTCTCAACCCCGCCTCTCTCCCGCCCCAGAGTAATGTCCGCAGTGCCCCGGGCTTCCGCCCGCCCTCTGCTGCCCTGGCTAGGTGCCCCTTTCACTACTCGCGCCCTTGTCGTTTTCCAGTCCTAAGAAGACGCTAGCCTTTGTAATCTTGCGGCCCCGTGCCTTTTGTTGCAGAAGGCAGTTTTCCCGATTGTTCCTTCTAAAAAAGAAAAGGGAACAGTGGTGAACTGGCCAGGTGGATGGGTGGAGCAGGCCTTGGCAGGATGCTGCTGGGGTGGCCACGATATTAAATAACAGGACTCTTGAGCCTCACAGAGAATGGAAATGGCCGGAGAGCCGTTCTTTGATGGGGGGTGGGGGGAGAAGCCGGTGAAAAGAGAAGCCCCTCCATTAGGCCTGACTCCTGAAGTTGGGCGCTCCAGCATCAGGCCCAGCTCCGCCCAGTAACCGGGAAGTCTGTAGTCTCCTTGGAGCCTGGAGTAGGGGTGGCTTTGATGCCGGCGAGGTACATCTTGCTGGTGTTTAGCCTTCATGGGTTGTGAGGCTATCTTTTTCCTCCTACGCCATCATAGGGCTGTGCTTGGCTGTTGTCGGAGGAACCAATAGCCCACGGGTGAGGTCTGGCTTGGGGCTGGGGCTCTGTCAAAAGCCGTTAGGACTGCTCAAGGTCATTGTGTCCTAGCATAAAAATCCTTCTCGCCGCTCGGACTCACGTCTCAGAGATTACTCAGTTCATGGAGCTAGAACAGACTATTCCCACGGACCCTCAACCTCCACCCAAAGCCAAGGAGGGAGAACTTAGGGACTTTCCTGTGTCCTTATCACTATTCCCATTTGTCAGATCTACAAATTGAGGCCAAAAGTCCTGTACCTGGTGAACAGAAGGGCTAGTAATTGTGCTGAATTTCAAGGTTTCTCTACCTTGAGACCAATCCCCTCTCCACCATCAGGATCCTAGAAACCTGTTTCTTGTCATTTAAACAGTTAAACAATGGCACTTTTTCTGGCTGGTGTTCACCCATGGTCCTTACTGGATTACAAAGATGAGAATAAATGACTCCTTTTTTTAAACAGTCTGTGGAGGGTGTAGGGGAAAGGAATGTTGTCCTGTTTCCTTCAGTAAAAGAATTCACCAGAAGACAGGGCTCCACTCTGACCCTGTCTTGAGGAAGGAGAATGCCCAGCCTAAGGTGGGGAGTGGGAGGAGCTCCAGTGCCCCCCTCCTTCATCCCCAGGGTCTGTGCGATCATAATGCCTGAGAGGCACTGACAGCAGTTGTGAAGAATCCATTTGCTTGTGTGCTGCTCTCTGCAGTGGTTGGGGCTCAGGGGGGACAGATGCCCCTTCCTCCCTTGTGAAGCCCACTCAGTCTTAGGACACAGACAGAATGAACGCAGTTAGAGCACTGGCAGGTGCTCTGAGAGAGAAGTCAGCCCTCTTGGAGGTCATGGAAATGAGGCGCTTGTATGGATATGGGGAGGCGTGCACACGCGTGTGGAGAACCGACGTACTGTTGTGTGTCTTCTTCCAGCTCCTTAGAAGAAATAGATTTCTTTTTCCTTATGTGTGTGACTATTTTGCCTGCATGTATGTATGGAAACCATGTGCATGCCTGGTACCTTTGGAGGCCAGAATAGGGTGCCGAGTTCCTGGAGTGCTGTTACAGGTGGTTGTGAGTTTCCATGTGGATGATATGAATTGAACCTGAGTCCTCAGCAAGAGCAGCAGGAGATTTAACTGCTCACTAAGCCAGTCCTCCAGCCTCTCACTTTGGTTTTTGAAACAGGCGCTCCCTCCCACCCCCAAATGAACCTGAAGCTCACTGCTTAGCTAGATGGCCCAGGGCCCTTCCTGTTTCTGTCTCCCCAGCACCGGGATTACAGATGTGTGGCTTTTTAGATGGATTCTGGGAATCCAGACTTGGCTCTTCAGGCTTAGTCTGGGTTCCTATTGCTGTGATGGAACACCATGACAAAAGCAACTTGGGGAGGAAAGGGTTTATTTGACTTAGATGTCCTGAGTCACAGTTCACTGAGGGAAGCCAGGGCAGGAACCTGGAGGCAGGAGCCACTGCAGAGGCCATGGAGGCAGGCTGCTATGTTGGTTTGCTTGTCATGGCTTGCTCAACCTGTTGTCTTGCAGAATCCAGGACCACCAGCCCCGTTGTGGCCCCATCCACAATGGGCTGTTTTCTCCCCCATCAATCATTTTTTAAAATTATTATTAGTTAAGAAAAAAATTAGAAAAAAATCAGATCTCTGATCTTATAGAGGTCTTCTCTCAATGGAGGTTCTTGCCTATAAAGTGACTCTAAGCTTTGCCAAGTGGACATAAAACAAGCCTGCACACAAAGTAAGTTTTTTTTTTTTTTTTAAATCTTCCTAGCCCCATGGGTGGCAGATTTCAATTTGGGTAGCAGGAAGTGTCTCAGAAAGCAGCCTGTGGTTTTGAATTGCAACTGAGGGCTGACCAGCGAGTCCACGGAAGGTTTTAGAGCATGTGTTAAGCAGAGGCGTCATGGGTGGAGGCACCACCACACATTAGCAAAAGCCTGGCACGTGGACAACTTGAACAGAAAGTCTTCAGCCACAACTTGATGAGCAAGGATGAGGTGTGCTAAGTGGGTTTAACACCTGATTTTAACTCAACAGCAGTCCTGGAGCTGATGTTGGGGTGTGGGGGGGGGGGGAGAAGACAGAATGAAAGATGACAGGGGAATCAAAACATTTGTTTCTTAGAAGGTAGAAGCCCTCACGTTTGCTCTTACAGTTGGGCAGCTGGTAGGCTTCGCACGTGCCAGAGATTTGTCCCAAGTCAACTGACAGCTCATTCCAAAAATGCCAGTGGTTTCCTCTGAAATAACATTCTGGGTTTTTTTTTTTGTGTGGTTTTTTGTTTGTTTGTTTGTTTGTTTGCCTGTTTTTATTTGTTTGTTTTGCTAGCATCAGATTCTAACAACCATTCAGCCTGCCTATGTTGATAAGTCATTCCAGCCAGCCCTGGTACCAGGGCAGTTCATCACCTCCAGACAGTGACTTCAGTTCTGGGCTCCCCTTTTATCAACAACTTCCAGGAGATTCATTTGAAGAGGGAGGAGAGGCAGCAGTTCCAATTCAATGGCAGCCATTTACAAAGCAACATTTACTGCTTGCTGCCCCTGACCTCAGTGTGTTTTCACCCTTGGGGTCTCCTTTTTGTTACTTTGGCTTTTGTTTTTGTTTTGCAAGTCTTTTATTATGTAGCCCAGGTTAGTCTCCAACTGCCTCAACTCCTTCTGCCTCAGCTCATTTCCACTACCACCTTGCTTAGATTTATTTATTTGTTTTTCAAGACATGGTTTCTGTTCCTAGAGCTTGCTTTGTAGACCAGGCTGACCTCGAAATCACAGGTACCCCCCCATCCCTGCCTCAACCTTTCCTAGTGCTGGGATTAAAGGTGTGCTACCACTGCCTCTTTTTTTTTTTTTTTTTTTTTTGAGACAGGGTTTCTCAGTAGCTCTGGCTGTTCTAGAACTTGCTGGACTCAAACTCAGAGATCCACCTGCCTCGTGCCAGAATGAAAGGCATGTATGTCCTGGAACTTGATTTGTAAATCACCTGACTGGCCTCAAGCTCACTGAGATCTGCCTGCTTCTGCCTCGCAAGTGCTGGGATTAAGGTGTTTGCCACAACCACCTAGCTCATCTGTATTGCTTTAAAATGCGTGTCTGATGGTGGTAATGGTAGTTTGTGGTGCTGAGGATCAAACCCTGCACTCAGACATACATAATAGCAAGATCTCTAGAGCTGATCTACATGCCCAGACCCTGTAATGTATCTTTGGAAAACTATCCTGGCCAAGGTTGGTGGTATGGGCTTGGAATCCTAACTACGAAGAAAGCCAAAAGTGGAAACATTGTAAATTTAAATCTTGCTTGAGCTATGGGGTGAATTCAAAGCCAGCTTGGTCAATTTAGAGAAGGCTGCCTCCAGATGAAAACTGAAACAGACCTGAGGTACAGTGTAGTGGGAGAGCAGGCAGCCATAGCCTAGGTTCAACGCCTAGTGCTGAAAAGAAGGGGGCAGGGGTTGGTGGGAAAGGCCTGCCATTGTGACACACCCCTTTAGTCCTGGCCTTTGTAATTTAGAAAACAGCGGTGTGAGAGAGAGAGAAAGATGCCTCTGGACAGAGCGCAGGTGGAGGGGTATTATTATTATTATTATTGGAAAGTGAATGGGAAAAAGGGGAGGGGAAGACCTGGGTCTGGGGACAGGAGTAGCAGAAGACAAAAGAGAGAGAGAGACAGAAGGACAGACAGATGGAGACAGAGAAAGAGATGGAAGAAGGCCAGGGCCCTTTTGAAAGGGAACATAGTGACTGTGCACAGGTGGTGCTCTTAGTGGCTACAGCTGAGGACGCAGACCCCAAGGTCAGGCCAGTACACAAGCCCGAGTACTAACACTGGCAGTCTTAGCCCTGGGTTGGCTGAGGCAAGAGTTCAAGGCTAGCCTAAGAGACACAGTGAAGTAGAAGGCAGCCTGGACTATACACAAGGAGAGCCTGTCTCAAAAAGAACGAGAAGAGCTAAGAAGTCTGAGGTATCGCCTTATGTGTGTGTTAATTCCATTAAAATTATTCCATAGTTCCTTTAGAGCAAACCCACTACCAGATGCTGAGGTTATGGGCTAGAAGAGACAGACACTATTCCGTCCTCGTGGAGCCTATACTCAATGTGAGCAGAGAAGAACAGGGGGGAGTAATACAAAGTCGTTTGTCTTACCCACATTTTTGTGCTCCGTGGACGTTTCTCCAGCTTTTCTCAAACTCTAAGCAACAGAAGCAGAGCTCCCTGTGCCCGCATCTTCTATTAGAACAGTTCAATAAGGGAGAGACATTGAATTAGTCATTCTTTGGTCAAAGAGTGGTGTAATTATAGTTAATATCAGCAGCACATACAAAGTAAGACTGCAGGTGAGAGGGCGCAGCCTGGGGCTCTGGGAAAGTGTCCCTGTGGCCCAGAAGTCCAGGATGCAGGCCAGGCTGGGATACACAGGGCAGTCCTAGTAGTGTGGTGCGAGGCATGATGGCAGATTATCTGTCATCCCAAGTCTTGGGATGCTGAGGCAGGTAGATTGAGAGCTAGCAGATAGCCTGGTTCAACAGGAGTAGATCGAGTTGGAGTTCAAGACCAGTGTGACTGCCTTTAAATACCCAGTCTCTAATGGAACCCAGTGCTGCACACAGTAGGCACATTATCTGCAGTCCTGGCCTTGAATGTTTTTGGTTTTGTTTTTTTTTTTGTTTTGTTTTGTTTTTTTTTTTTTTGGTTGGTTGGTTTGGTTTGGTTTGGTTTGTTTTGCGAGGGAAGTGGGACAGTTATTTGAGAAAGGTCTTGTTATATAGCCTTGGCTGATTTCAAACTGGAAATTTTCCTGCCACGGTCTCCCCGGTATAGGTATTCTGGTGTGTGTCAACATGCCCACTAGTCCTTAGTCTCTTAGGCTCCCGTTCAAGACACAGCCGTCTCCTGCCTAGTGCCATGCAAGTGCTAAGTGCCATGTGCTTTTTAGTTGACTTGGCCTGGAGCCAGCTATACAGCTTCTCTGTGATCTTCTAGTTGTTCCCTGTAGAGGGCAAAATTTGAGGATAGTGGACTTGGCTACGGCCATTAGTTTTCCCCTTTCCTAAAGAGCACTAAACAAATGCTGGTTTATTTATTTTTGTTTATGTGTATGTACATGTGTAAGTGTATGTGTACTCTGTGCATGCCTGGTTTTTTGGGGGGGGCCAGAGGCATTGAGTACCCTGAATTGGAGTTGTAGGGGTTGGTTGCGAGCCACCTGATGTGGGTGCTGGAAACGGAATCTGAGTCTTCACGAAGAACAGTAGCTACTCTGTCGACTCTTGACTGCGGCGCCATATCTTGATCTCGAGGACTTCTTTAAAGTACAATTTCCATTTTATTTTATTCTTTCCCCCCCCAGAATCCACTAAGGTCTTTTCTTTTCACTCTGCCAAACTGGGCAGTGGCATGCAGTGTAAATGTGTGTAAAGAAGCACTCTTTTTAGCTGGCGCTGGTGATACAGGCCTGGAATCATAGCTACTGGGTAGGCCGAGGCAGGAGGATGCCCCGGCCCAAGACTTGCATGAGCTGCAGAGAGTAAGTACAAGGCCTGTCTAGATTATTTGGCTTCCATTCCCTCCTACCTCAACATCCTGGGTGCTAGGATTTTATTCAGGAAGCCTCGTGGTAGAAGAAGAGAAATAGCTCTCTGGGGTTGTCCCCTACATGTGTGCTGTACCCTATGCACCCCCCCCCATATTATAGACACATGCACAATAATAATAATATGTAAAATTGAGAAACAAAGCCCAGCTAGTACTTTGCTGTTGCTTACAAATTGCGGAAATTTTTGATTCACCTAAGACTCTGTCTAAGGTGATGGAATGCCTGAATGAACTAGCCTGAGGATGCATCTCAATTGTTGAGTGGTTTTAAGTGAACTAGTCACAGCAACCTCATTGTCTTTTTGTTTGTTTGCTTTTTGAGACAAGGTTTCCCTGTGTAGGCCAGGATACCCGGGAACTCACTCTGTAGACCAGGCTGGCCTCGAACTCAGAGATCCACCTGCCTCTGCCTCCCTAGGGCTGGGGTTAAAGGTGAGCAACCCCACTGTAATGTGTGTGTTGTGCTTGAGGATCCCTATTGCACAGGCTAGTTCAGTAAGCATCTCCTTCGTAACAGGCTCTTCCCACAGTAGAATGGGACCCTTTGAAGCTTACAGAAGGACTGGACTGCCTGTCTGAACCCAGGAGTCAGCAACGCTCCACAGGCGTAGGCTTGACTTTCCGTGGAGAAATGAGGGCTGGCTTCTTTTTGACTGGTCAGCGATACTTTGGACCCTCTATCTACCCCGCATCCATTCATGCCACATCAGCTAACCAGGCACCAGGCCAGATCCTGAGGATGCTGCAGTCACTGCCTTAGAGGAGGGCCTCGCTTGCATCAGGCTTAGTCTAGTGAGAAGAGTCTGGAATGACTGCCAGAAGGGGTTAAAGCTGGGGGGGGGGGGGGGGCGGAGAGTTACAGATTTGGTGGAAGGAGATGAACTTTTTTCAAGACCAGGGGAAATCGGGAAGGCCAGGAGGCTCACAATGCCAAGCAAGGAGTTTGTTAAGTCAAGCGACCCCAAGTAATCACTCTGTATGTTTTGGGCCCCTGGATACCTTAGGCCTGGGGAACAAGTTATACATTTAGGGTGCTCCTGCCTCCTTCAGTGGACCTGGGCCTTGTTTCAGGGGGTGAGGTGGGGGGGGTGGCTTTAGTAGAGTCAGAAACCTTGGGCCCCAGGGAAGATTTTACAATGACCCTTAGCCTCTTGGCCACCTGCCAAGGAGACCAAACCTGATTTACTCAAAATCAGTTTTTATAGAACCATATAGAAAGCAGTTCAGCTAGGCAGGGATTTTTTTTTTCAAATCTGCTTCCATCAGAGGGATTTTTCTTCATAAGTAATCTTTTTATTGAAGTATAATGTGTAAGTTGGACCATATGTGACTGCCAGTATCCACCCACTTCTCATGTATAAAAATGCCAGTTTCGTGCGATTCAACATAAGTACATTCAGAGTAGGGCACACTCACAAGTGTACAGCCCTGGGAATTCTCACAAAATGAACATAGCTGTATAGCCAGTTCCAATTCAGAGACAGCTTTCCCCGGGCTGGAGATGCGGCTCAGTGAGAGAAGTGCTTGCCCAGCATGCGGGAAACCCTGCGTCTGATCCAAAATCGCAGAAAAGCAGAACCAGTGTGATCTGTAGCTACACAGCCAGTGTGAGCCCAGCCTGGGAAACACAATTCCCTGTCTCACGCTGAAAATAAACAAAACCCCTTCAGCCCTAAAGGCATGCCAGCTATTGGTTAAAAAAGAAAAGAAAAAGAACAAGGGCTGGGGAGATGATTCAGAACACTTGTTTTTCCAGAAAACCTGGGTTCAAAACATGGAAGCTCACAACCATCTATAACTTCAATTCCGGGGATCCAATGAATTCTTCTGACCTCTGTAGGTACCAGCTATGCATCCATGCAGGCAAATCGCTCATACACATTAATAAGTATATATATAAAAAAGTACTCCTTTTGGACTAGGAAAAGGCCCAGTGGTAAAGCACTTGTCTCTTCTGTGAAGCCCAGTGTTTGATCCCCAGCACCCCTCCCAAAACATACCTTGAATATGTGTATAAATCTGTAGTTGTATGTTGAATGCAGATTAAGCTTTCCAAAGTGATTACACAATACTTCCGGTGTTATTTAACTGCCTGTGCTACACTGAGGTCCCAGGCAAACATGAGAAGACTTGTTCTGTCATCCTAGCCTTTGGGAGGTGAAAGCAGGACAATTGAGAGTTCAAAGCCAGCCTTGTCTGTCAATTTTGAGCCAGCCTGGACTACATGAGACTGCATCTCAGGTAGCAAGAAGAAGAACCAAGGATCTGGAGAGATAACTCAGCTTTAGCACACTTGCTGAGAAATCACAGAGACATGACTTTGAACCCCTGACGCCAATATAAAAAGCTGAGTGTTGCCCCATCTGACTCCACAGCTTTTTTTCCAGGGGTGGAGAGGGGAGGGAGACTTGCTGGAACAAATATGAGAGGGCTCAGTGAGGTGGCACATGTCTGTCACCCGGCAGTTGGGAGGTGGAGGCAGGAGGGTCAAGGATGGGACAGTCCTGACTTAGTTTGGGTGCTGTGAGCACTCCCTTTAGGCAAGGTGTTTGTTGGCTGCAAACAGGGTTTGTTCAGAGTGACAGGCTCTCAGGCAGTAAAACAAGAGACTGAGCTGGGGGATGGGTGGGGAGTGAGAGCTGGTGACTCAGCTGAGACCCAGAGTGACGAGGTGCTGTAGCAGTTGCCTGAAGGAGAAGCGTTTGGGGCAGAGGGAGAGTAAGCTTGGCCTGGGAAATGGAAAGGGACTCCCTGACTTTGGAGGTTGACTTTCTGAGAGAAGGCCCAGGACAGGAAGAGACCTGGTCATGGAAGGCCTTTGAAGGCTGTGGTTAATACTTTGCGTTTTCTTTTAAGATCTGTGAACGGTCTTTGCGGGGAGTTTAAAGCCGGGAACCATCTTAAATACCATGATGATTGTTACTACTGATATCCTTGAAGAGCCTGAAGGTTTTCGCTCTTATAGAGGGGGAGGACGCTAAACGCCATGCCACGCCATGCCATCCCCAGGTAAAGCCTTTGTGTTGGCACACACCTTTGATCCCTGAGTTCAAGGCCAGCTTGGTCTACACAGAGAGTTCTAGGACAACCAAGGCCCTATCTTGATTTTTTTTTTTTTTTTTAACCTGGGACGATGTAAGGAAGAGATTGGAAGGGGCCAAAAGGGTTTTGGTAGCTTGGTAACCCCTCTTTGGCCCAGGGGTGGGATCACAGGTATGTACTACCATGCTGGATTTCTGTGGTCCCCTAGGATCAAACCAGGGTTCCATGTACAGTAGGCAAGTACGCTAATGGAGCTGTATAGTCCTAGGTAGGCATGTTCGAGGGATATTTATTTTTTCTTCTGTCCCAGAACTCAGGAGGCAGAGGCAGGTTCGAGGCCAGCCTGATCTACATAGTGAGTCCCAGAACAGCCAGAGATACAGTGAGACCCTGTGAGAGAGAGAGAGAGAGAGAGAGAGAGAGAGAGAGAGAGAGAGAAATCTGTCAAAGTATTTACTTTGTGGGGGAAACAGAATACAAAGTAAATCACTGGGCAACAGATGGTAAATCTGAAACAAGCTGATGTTCTTTTGTTGACTCTGAGGGTGGAGAGAGGTGTGGAAGTGTAATCTTGAGAAACTGAGGCATAAGGCTTGCAAGTTTGAGGCCAGCCTAGGCTACATAGGGAGACCCTCTCTCCAAGCAACCACAGACAACATCCATGGAGTAGCCACACAGATAGCGCTGGTAAGGGGCAAGAAATTAGGAAGAATCTGCGATTGAATTTCTAAGGAGAATCGGAATTTCTGAGGAGTTTGCTTTTTCAGTAAAGGCCACACAAGTGCAAAGCAGGGAGCTGGCCTGACCTTCTGTAAGTCTGTGGTTCTAGACCTCTTCTAGTTTAAGGACTAGCAAGCAGTGGGGGAGGGGAGTGTGGTCAGATTGTCACCTCATGTGGAACTGGGGTGTGGACGGATGGTGTGCCTGGGTCTTTGTGTGGACACATTGACCTGTGACAGGAGCTGGAGAGAGACTTGTAGCTAAAGCTTTGGAGGCTGGTGGATGTGGGCCACCTTGGGAGTGCTGCCTGTGTTCTAGGGATGAGTGACCTTGCTGGGATCACCATAACAAAACGTTACAGACTGAGAGACTCGAAACCCAGAAATTGCCTGGTGGTGGCTGTGCATGCAGAGGCAGGCGGATCTCTGTGAGCTCGAGGCCAGCCTGGTCTACGGAGTGAGTTCCAGGACAGCCAAGACTACAAAAAGAAACCCTGTCTCAAAAAACAAAAAGCAAAACCAAACCCCACAAATTTACTAATTTTTATTTCTGGAGACCAAAAGTCTGAGGGTTCTAACTAGATTACTTTCCTCTGAGACTCTCTCTCCATTGAGCTTTAGATAGTTGTCTTCTCTTGTATCTTCACATGGCCTTCTGTCTGTCTGCGTCCTGATTAATTCTTATTGGAAAAGCACTAATCATATTGGTTGAGGGCCCACCCTGGAGTTCCCATTTTAACACAGTTCACAATTTCATCTTGACAGTCTCTATATATATGATCACATTCTAGATTACAAATGACTAGAACTTTTACATATGAATTCAATGTATGGATTTTTAAAAAATTTATGTTATGTGCACAAATCTTTTTTCCTACAGGTATGTATATCTGTGTTCCATGTATATGTTTGGTGCCCACAGAGGCCAGAAGAGGGTGTCAGGTACCCAGAACTGGGGCTACGGGTGGTTGTTAGCTGCTACGAGGGTGATGGGAATCAAACTCAGTCCCTCTGGAAGAGCAGCCAGTGCTCCTAAGCCCTGAGCTATCGCTCTAGCCACCCAACATATAGATTTTGGAGATGAAATGAAGGCCATAAGGACAGATGGGAGAGAGGAGTGTAACAGGAGAGTGCCAGAATTCAGAAAAGCTCAGACAGGCACAGAGAGAGTGAACTCAAGTGTTCCATGTATGGTGTTGAGCTCAGAGTGCAGGTAGGCTGCGGCTTTTCAGTGGTGCTCCGGAATACTGGGTGTGGAGACCACTTCAGCAGGGTGGGCAGGCAAGCTTTGGGGGGTGGAGCATAAATAAGCCAGTGAGGTGAGGGGCTGAGGAAGCAGAAGCCTGGCCTCTGCCTTCCGTTTCCAATGCAGTGAATTCTCTCTCTATAGTCATCGACAGAATGCATCCATCTCTTTTCCTAATTTTTCTGATTTTCCAAAGCCTTGGGTTTCTTTTCAGAAACTCTGAGGTAAAGGCCTGTGTTCTGGGACACGGAGTCCAAACTTTCCTTATGTGATTGAGTGCTAGGAATAATTCAGGGCAGGAAGAATATCCAGAATATTCTTAACTTCTTGGGGAAAGGGGAGATGGAGAAGGAGGAACAGGGGCAGGAGAAGTGAGCTGAATAGCTGGGGATATAGCCTATTTGGGAGAGTACTTGCCTCTAATATATGAAGCTCTGGATCTGGTCCCCAGCACTGTATAGACTAGGTCTGTAATGGTGGCACATACCTGTAATCCTAGCATTTGGTAAATGGAGGCAGAAAGAGCAGAAGTTCAAGGCCGTCTTCAGTTACCTTGTTATTGGTTTTTTGTTTGTTTTCCACATCTTTTTGTCTCCCAACCCACCCCCAGCTGAGGGCCGAACCCAGGGCCTTTTGCTTGCTAGGCAATCGCTCTTCCACTGAGCTAAATTCCAAACCCCTCAAGGTTATCTTTAAATATATACCAAGTTCAAGGCCTATTTGGACTATATGTGTGATGGTCTCTCTCTCTCTCTCTCTTTCTCTCTCTCTCGTTCTCTCTCTCTCTCTCTCTCTCTCTCTCTCACACACACACACACACACACACACACAAAACAAAAACCTACACTTCTGGGTGTTATAGCACTTGGGAGGCAAAGGAAGTAGAATCCCTGTGAGTTCAAGACCAGCCTGGTCTACATAGTTTTCCAATCCAGCCAGGGATACACAGTGAGACCCTGTCCCAAAACAGACAAAAACAAACAACACAGAAACTAACCAAATATGGCAGCGGGACCCTGAAGTTACAGCAGTGAAGGAAGCAGATGCAAGAGGATCCCTTGGGTGCGGGAGTCTAAGGCCATCTGAGGCAACTTAGCAAGTCCCTGCCTCCAAATAAAAGGAAGAAAAGGGCTGGGAATATAGCTCTGTGATACATGGCTTGCGTGCACGAGGCCCTGGGTTCCATCTCCAAGACTGACGATGAAGGAGTAAATTAATGATGACTGTCTTGCTGATCACCTCCTCTGAGTTAGTACAGTGTGAGGTCAGAAGGAAATAGCACTGAAGCAAATATCAAATATTTATTGACTGCTTATGCAATTCCATGTCCTGTGTTGGGCACTTAGTGTACATCCTGCTCTCAAGGACTGCTGGTGTGGCTTTTTATTGACAAGATAGTTTGATGACTCGCCAAAGGTCCCAGGGTGGTCAGTGAGCTCCCAAGCCCCAGCCCTTGCCTCTGCTCTAGCCTCGCCCCAGCCCTGTAGCCTCTCTGGGATGTGATCAGAGCTGGCAGGTGGGGATTGGGGTGGGCGTGGTGAGTTGGGTTGAGCTGAGTGTCACAGTTTTACTTCCTGTGGCCCATCCTGTCCTTAGCCTGGGAAAGGACACGTTGGAGTGGACAGATGTGGGCTGGGACAATAGTGCCACGTCACTGCTGACTCCCTGTGAGCCGCTGTCTGAAGCGCGTCACAACACCCTTTTCGTTGTCACATTCATATCCTTCTGGCCCCATTGGGAACAGAACAGCTGGGACTGTGTCTCATGAACCAAAAGCTGCTTCCTTCCTTCTCAGGGCCTTCCTCTGGCTCACCTGAGAGAACACAGCTGGTTTCTGAAGTGCTCCTCTTCACGTCCAGGATTTCCCCCTTGCTTCCAGAGAAAGGGAGAAGCCTGCCTCTGTGACACACCACAGAGCAGGTTTGAGAAGCAGCAGCCCCATGACCGTTTTCTTCTGTTTTGAGGTGAGGAGGGACGTAGGCCCGCTGCTGACCACTGAGTGAGAAAGTGCACGCATTATTGAGCTCTGCGTCCAAGGACAGAACCTGAAAGTAGAACCGAAATAGAAGGTTCTCCTAGTGTCTAGTCTGATGTAGCAAACAGAAGCATCGAAGACTTAGTCCGCAGAGCTCTCAGCATGTAAGGATGTTCGTTAGAATGTTCTAGTATCAGCAGTCTATTAATAGATGCCCATCTGGAGGGTGCTGATGAAATCTGTGGCCATTAACCAGTGGGTGGAGGACCTGTGAAATGTGGATATAGAGAAATGCTCAGGATAATTGTGTTGTAGGGCAGGGGTGTGAGGTACACATTTGTGATCCTAGGAGCATCAGGAGTTCATCCTGGGCTTAAGGCACACACACGTGCACACGTATACACATATACATACACTGAGCGGGGAGGGAGGGAGAGAGGAGAGAGAGGGAAGAAGAGATGGAGGGAGAGAGAAGGGGATGAAGAAAGGAGAAAGATTGATTATTTAGGAAATTTAAAACAAGGCATTGCACTCTGTGTGTGTGTGTGTGTGTGTGTGTTTGTGTGTGTGTATGTGTGTATGTGTGTGTATGTGTGTATGCATGTGTTTCTAAAACCATAATATTTTCTGGGAATACACAGGAGAAACTACTAGTTGGCTTCTTCTAAAGCATAGGAATGGCAATTGGGGTAGGGACTAAGACTTCTGTTCTTTCTTCTCCACTATTGTACATTAGCACCTCTTAAAAACAATGAGCATAGCCGGGCGGTGGTGGCGCACGCCTTTAATCCCAGCACTCGGGAGGCAGAGGCAGGCGGATCTGTGTGAGTTCGAGACCAGCCTGGTCTACAAGAGCTAGTTCCAGGACAGGCTCCAAAACCACAGAGAAACCCTGTCTCGAAAAACCAAAAAAAAAAAAAAAAACAATGAGCATGCGCTGCCTTTGCACCACCGTGGCAGCAATAAATAAAGGCTCAGGCAGGCTCACAGAACAAACACGTCAGACCATGGGGCATTGCATCCAGAAATGCCGAGGACGGAAGTCAACAGAGTGGGACCTGAGATGTACCTGAATGGCACATTGGTCTCCAGCTGTTGCCTACAGACATATGCTTTGGGTAGCCAGGGTGGGTACAGAGGCAGGGCCTGGGGGAAAGTCTTTGTTCATAAGATTCCCTCTGTAACTAAAAGAATTAAAGTCAAGGCCAAAAGTTCAAATCCAAGATCAGGGATTGGAGTGTCTCTGCCAACTAACCAAGCAGTGAGAACCCTAAGGGGTCATGAGTACTGAATTGTGTACATCAAAATGATGCACAAATCACCCTTTCCACCATCACAACAACCCACATGGCGGCAGCAGTGGTAGCAGCAACAGCCCAGTGTACACAGAAGAGCACTGAAGCTTGGGGGCTTGGAATGACTTGCCCCAAAATACACAGTCAATAATTTACAGCAGGATTTACCCCAGATGTGTTTGTTCCTCATTGCTTGCTGAATGCTGTCATGTTTGAATTTTAATCTACCAGGGTAGGACATTTTTAGCTATTTGTGCCTCTAATTCCAGTACTTGGAAAGCTGAGGTGGGAGAATTGCCCTCTAGTTCAAGGCCAACCTAGCCTATGCAGTAAACCTCAGCCAGTCATTACATGTTAGGCCTGGTGGTAACACGTACTTGTAGTCCAAGAAATTAACTTGAAGGCCGAAGAAGAAGGATCATGACTTCAAAGATCTCTAGGGCCAAATAATGAGTTCAAGGCTATTAGGGTCCACCTATTAAGACCCTATTCCACAAACAAACAAATGAGTGAATAAAATAATGGGACATTATAAGCTCTTTGCCATCAAGAAATCCCAAGGTTAGTTGGAAGGAAACCTAAGTCAACTTGGTGGTGACTTGCTTAAGGCATCCATCATGACTCAATTGGCTGCAATAAGTACTACTTTGTAAGTGAACGTTTCTTTCCTGAAGCCACTAGGTCCAAATGACCACACAGAGGCTTGTATTAATTATAAGCCAGTAGCTCAGGCCTATTACTAACTAGCTCTTTTTTTTTAATATTTATTTATTAGGTATACAATATTCTGTCTGTGTGTATATGTGCAGGCCAGAAGAGGGCACCAGACCTCATTACAGATGGTTGTGAGCCACCATGTGGTTGCTGGGAATTGAACTCAGGACCTTTGGAAGAGCAGGCAATGCTCTTAACCACTGAGCCATCTCTCCAGCCCCACTAACTAGCTCTTACAACTTAAATTAACCCATTTATATTAATCTATGTATTGCCACGTGGCTCGTGACTTTACCTCTCCACCAGCATGTCTTGCTCCCTTTGTGTTTCTTGGTGACTCCTCTGACTCCTCCCTTCTTCCTCCCAGCATTCTCAGTTTGACTGTCCTAGTTACTGGTCAGTCGGTTCTTTATTAACCAGCGAGAGTTAACATATATTCGCAGTGTACAGGATTATTCCACAGCACTACTTAGATTTTTAAAGCTGGGAAGAGGAGGAGGTCCTGATGCTGTTAATGAAGGTAGCTTAGAGGAAGAAAGCATTAACTAGATCTGGGTCTGGCAGGGTGGTACACTCCTGTAAGCTTAGCACTAGGAAATCAGACAGGAAAACTCCATCTCAAAAATGAAACCAGAGACGAGTACTCAAGTAAATAAATGTAAATCAGCTGGTGCTGGAGAGGTGGACTGGGCCAGCAAGTGGTGCGGGGAACATGCCGGATAAGGTGCATTTGCTATACATCCTGCTAGCTCTGTTCTGCTGAGACACCAGGCAGCTTGCATCAGCAGAACGAGAAGTGTAAATGAGCTGATGTGCCCATGAGGGAGTCTAGACAGCACTAGCAGTAATTTTTACTGGGTGTGGTGGGCCGTGCCTGTAATCCCAGCATTTGAGAGGCAGCAGCAACCTAGACTGCATTGCAACATTTAGGTCAGTCTAGGCTATATAGCAATATCCTATCTCAAAAAAACAAATAAACAATTCTGGGGTATAACCTAGCAAGCGAAAAACTGTGGGTTCAATCCCCAGCACTGCAAAATGATTCATAATAATTCTGCAATTGAAAACCGTCAGAGGAGCTATAATTTAATTAGGAGCCTTAGAAGATATCTTTGGGCACTGAACAGAAGGTACAAAAGTGATACTTCAAAGAGAACAGAGATCAAGGTCATTAGGCCAAAGGAGAGAGCGTTATATAAAGGAAAATATGGTGATGAAGGTCCAGTAGAGGACCAGAGGAAGAAGAAGGTGGGCCTGTATGACATTTGCCGCAGAGGAAGAGGAGGCAGGAGATCAGGTGATTGAGAGACAGACTGGAGCAGAAGCTCAGGCTAATGCTCTAGTTCAGTGTGGTGGCCAAGCACTAGCCCAGCATGCAGGAGACCCTGGTTCCCTCCTTAGCAGCCACCTCCAAGCAAAGAGACACTGAAGGAGATCAGCTAGACAGTCCTAGGAATTAACGTGCAAGGTAATCCAAGGGGACTGCTTGTACCTGGACAGGGTGGGGGATGGGGTTGGGGAGGAGAGGGGTACTGAGAGGTTTTGGTTGGCTGTTAGAGGTAGGGGTGGGGAGGAGAGAGATGATGAACCCCTCTTCTTCCCAGGATGGTAAAACATTATAGGACTTTTTTTGTCTGTTAGATTTTCTGTGCTTCTGGGAGTACATGTGTGTGTGTGTCCACGTGTGTGTGGTCGTCTGTTAATGTGTATGTGTTCATACGCATGTCAGTGCATGTACCGCATCTGTGCTTATATGTGGAGGCTAGAGTCTGACGTGAGATGTCTTCCTTAATTACTCCTCACTGTGTCTTTTGAGACAGGGTCTCTCTCAACCAGAGTTTATTGACTCAGCCAGACTGGCTGGCTGCAGGGACCAGCGGCTTGTCTATGCCTCACTAGCCCTGGGGTTGTAGATGTAGCCACACCTGACGAACAGTGACTGGAGACCGTAGCTTAGGGCCTCAGGCTCTCATATTAAGCCATTTCCTAAACCCTCCTGTCAGTTTTCTTGGTGGCATAATACATATGATTTGTTTGGATTAGGTGTTCATTTAACTTTTTTGGGTGGAGGCAGGAGGATGAATCCAGCCTAGTACCTGAAGTGCAGGCTAGGTAAATGTTCTATTACTGAGATACACACTCCTTCACTACCTTCCTCCCTCCCTCCCTCCCTCCCTCCCTCCCTCCCTTTTTTCCTTCCTTTTCTGAGCCTAGGTCTCACTGTGTAACACTGGCCTGGAACTCTCTATGCAGACCAGGCAGGCCGCCTCTGCCTCCCAGGTGCTGAGATGAAAGACAAGTACCTACTCTGCCCTGCCCCCCCATTCATCAGGTTTTTATTAAGCTATCTTTATTTTCTGGAGGGAACAGCAGTGAGCAGAGCTGGTCCCTGTCCTCACAGGAGACAGATTCTGAACAAGAAACAGTAAGGGCTTTTTCTGTGCCTTGAATATGGCAATGGCATATCTGTCTCCCAGAGCAGCCCTTTTCCCTACCACTGAATCTTCGAAGGACCATGTGCCAACTGGTGAGGGCATTTGTCAAACACTTTCTCACTGATTATGTCTTTGTCCTTTGAGAGGTGTAGCGCGGGCTGGCTTTAAACCCAGTGTTTTCGCATCAATCTTCCAGCATGTGCTACCAACCTGGCACTTGACTGTATCATTTCATTAAAAAAAATAGCTCACAGAACATGATATACTTGTATGAAAATACCTTTATGAAACCGTCAATATAGAGTGAATATACGCCAGTAAAAAATACCCAGGGTGGGGTGAGGTGGAGCAGTGACTCAGAGTTAACAGCACTGGCTGTTCTAATTGAGGATATGGGTTTGGTTCCAACAGCCACATGGCAACTCACAATGGTCTGTAACTCCAGTTCCAGGGGATCCAACACTGTCTTCTGGCTCTGAGGGCACTAGGCACATGTGTGGTACACAGACATGTATGCAGGCAAAACATTTATACATATAACATATGTGTGTATATGCATAGTAGGGAAGGAACTCAGTGGTTACAACACTTGAGGTGACAAGTACGAGGACCAATGTCCTTGTGGGTGTGGTGGCCTGCCCACAATTCCAACTCCTAAAAGGTGAAGACAGGATGTCCAGAGCAAACTGGCTAGACAGACAAGCTGTATCAGAAAGCCTGGGTTCAACTGAAACACCTTCCTCAATCAACATGTGGAACACTATTAAGAAGACTCCACGTGTTAATCTCAGGCTTACACATACACATGCCCACACAGGCAAACACTCAGACACACATGTATGCACATGACATACTGTGCTGGCTACTTCTATGTCAACCTGAGACAAGCTATCATAGCTATAGTCATCTGAGAGGAGGGAGCCTCAGTTGAGAAAATGTTGCTTTAAGACAGGGCTGTAGGCAGACCTGTAGAGAATTTCTTAATTAGTGATTGATGGGGCATGGTCCAGCCCATTGTAGGTGATGCCATTCCTGGACTGGTGGTTCTGAGTTCTATAAGCAAGCAAGCTGAGCAAGTCATGAGGAGCAAGCCAGTAAGCAGCCCTCCTGCATGGCCTCTGCATCAGCTCCTGCCTCCTCCAGGGTTCCTGCCCTGTTAGAGCTTCTGCCTTCACTGCTTTCAACTGTTAAATGGAACTGTGAGTGAAATGAACCTTTTTCTCCCCAAGTTGCTTCTGGTCATAGTGTTTCAGCACAGCGGTAGTCACTCCTAATTAAGACACAGATACATTAAAAAACAAAACAAGAAACAGTAAAAAAAAATCCTCAATGACCATTCATTCATTCTTGTTTAACTACACATATTTGTGGAGTGGCACTCACTATGGCTATGAATTCCCAATTCTTCATGCTCATAATCTATCAGAAGAGCCAGCAGTGTAAACCAATAGCCATACTGTGGGGATACCCAGTAGGTGTTGTGCGAGCTCAGTGGAGAGACAAAGCCACTAGCCCCTGGTGTTGATGAGGATAACGGCCCAGTTGTTTCTCCAGGTATTCGGAGGCCTGGTAAGAAGGGAGGCATTTGTTTTGTACAAAAGCAGGGACTGAAGAGATAGCTCAGGGCTTAACTGCACTTGAACTTGTTGCTCATTCAGAGAACTCTGGTTCAACTCCCAGCCCCCACATGGAAGCTAACAAAAAGAGCTTGTCATTTGAGCTACCAGCTGAGCTATCTCCCTAGCCCTGAAACTTGTTATTCAGCGACCTGGACCTGGCAACCCTCGTACGTCTTGGGAACAGTGGTGGTCAAGCGAGGAAAGTAAGGTTTAGAATTTTGTACCTTGTGAAACTATCAATCAAAATATGAAGTGAAGAATTCCAAATGCAGTAGTGCAAGCTGAGTGTCCCAACTACTGGAGGCCAAGGTGAGCAGACTGCTTAAGTCTACCTCGAAAAAGAATAAAGAAAGGAAAAAGAATATAAAGATTAAGGAATAAAAGTAGTTTTCCAGATACATAAGCTGAGAAATTTACCACCTAAATTTCTCTTTCTAGGAAACAGGAAATCAGGAAAATGATTAGATGCCAACAGGTAGGCAGGAACTCTCAGAAGTGAGGAGTCTGGTCTGGACTCCACTGGGTTGTCTTTTTCCTCTTTTGTTTCTTCTGCTGGTGTGGGGAATCAGACAGGGTCTGAAAGTACAAGGCAAGTTCTCTTGAGCTACAGTATTCCCACCTAGCAAGTTAGAATTACCTTTTATAAGAATATAGGCAGGGAAGTGTCTAGGCCTTTAATCCCAGCACTAGGGAGACAGAACTCTCTGAGTTCAAGGCCAGCCTAGTATACAGAGTGAGTTCCAGGACAAACACTTTCTGAAAAAACAAACAAACCAGAACAACAACAAAATAATAATATTATTAGAATGATGGTCTAAAATAGAGATTTTTTTTCCCACCTTAATTTTGATTTCTTCTGGAGAACACTGTTACTTGGGAAAGCTGAAAAATATGTAGACTCCCAGCTGACGGTGGTGGTTCCATTCCTACAAACCCACTGGAGGTTGAAGGCACACTCAATACACCTACTTTACTGAACATCACAGTAGCACCAGCTCCTTGGTGTGCTGGTAACTTCCCCATGTCATGAGAAGATCTGTCTGCATATTGACAGCTCAGGAAAGACTACAATTAGAAAGGAGGAAATATGTTTTCTACTTATTTTGGTAGACATATTATATTGCTTTGGAATGTTTTGCAGTTTGAAGCAAACCATTGAGCCATCCTAAGCTGGGCCGCCTGTGTTCTTTAAGCAGCTTGGTGTATTTGACAGGGCCCTGGGAGATGCTTAGTCAGTAGGTCAAAGGAACTTTACTGGGCTTGATAGCTCATGCCTGAAATCTCAGTATTTGAGAAGCAGAGGCAGGAGGACTACTATGATCTCAAGGCCAGCCTGGGCATCATAGGAAATAAATAAATCAAATAAGCAAACCAGAAATACTAGTTGACCTTAATGCTGTGTGCCTAAATCCAGCACTCCAGAAGCAGAGGCAGGAGGATTGCTGTAAATTAGTATCCACTCCAAGTTACCTCAAGAGTGAGTATCAGAGCTTCATTGTCAGACCCTGTTTAAAAAACAAAACTGCTGGGCAGTGGTAGTGCACACCTTTACCCTTTAACCCCAGCACTCGGGAGAGAACAGGGGCAGGTGGATATCTAAGTTCAAGGCCGGTCTGGTCTGATAGGAAGTTCCAGGACAACCAGGGTTGTGTAGAGAGACCCTGTCAATAATAATAATGACAATACTAATAATTCAGGATAGCCAGGACTATGTAGAAAGACCCTGTCTATAACAACAACAATAGCAAGGTTGAGAGGTGAGAAAGCCTATCTATTTCCCTACAGAATTCGGCAACATTCATTGTCCCTGTCTCCCACACAGCAAAGGGGATTCCTGAAAAGCTTTTATAGTAGAAAGGTCCCCTCTAAGCTGCCATTACCCAAGCACTCTGTTCTCTAATCACCTGGAATGATGGGAATCAATAAAGCGCAACACCACAGCTGGATAAAGGTTCTCTCTCTCTCTGTGTTTGTGTGCATGCACGCACGTGTACACACACACATGATCTGTGGCTTTAGACAATATTTAAGAGCATGTTATATTTCAGCAGATCTCCTAATGAAGCCAGAGCAGGGATCCATTCCCTAAATCTGAAGCCAAAGAGAATCTTTTGGCTGTGATCTTGACAGACAGGCACTTTCTTCTCCAAAATCTGCATTTCACACAAACCCATTAAAAATGTGTGTGTACACAAGCCAGGCTGTGGTGTGATATTGTTTACTGGGTTTAGTGGGCGTAAAAATGGGCAATCTCTCCAATTCCCAAGCAGCCAGGAACAAACCCTTCTCTCCGGGACCAGCCTGGAGTCCCTCCCCCAGAGCTGAGTTTTAAACAGTGGTATTCTAGAGTTAGCCGGTGACCTGGAAAATTGCTTTTGCTTTGTTATGCTGTTAATGGTCCATCAGTTTAAACCTCCCATTCTCAGAGAAACTTTCTCCAAAATGTATTGGAAAGGACCTAGCAGTTCCTTTTTTTTTTCTGTTTCTAAGAAAGAAAGGAAGAAAAAAAGGAAAAAGAAAGAAAACAAAGGGATTTTATCTGTCTGTGTTGCTCTATATCAGCCAGCACCCAGCACATAAACTACCAGTAGTAGGAACAGATACACTTTGTAGTCCTGGCTATCACGGAATTTACTATGTAGACCCCTTGAACTCAGAGATTCATCTGCCACACCACACCCTGTTTGGATATTAGTTAGCAAGTCCAGGACCTTGGGCAGTCTGGGCAAGTGCTCTACCAGGTCAAAAGTGATATTTTTTGAATAAATAATAGTCCCATCACTATTGGATTTGGGTGAGCACAGACCCTTGGATGACTTTTATTCCCAGAGACCAAGTCAGTGTGTGAGCTGCTTAGCTCAGTCGGTTTCCTCTCTCAGATGTAAGGTGAGGTTCATGACTGTCTGGGGTCTCGTACTGGTAATTCTTAAGCTGGCAATGACCGTGGCCTTTTAAAATGTATTTCATCATAGTAAAGAGCACTGGCTTCTCTTCCAGAGAACCCAGGTTCAATTTCCAGCACCCACATGACAGCCTGTAACTCTCTGTAACTTTAGATCACAGGATCTGATGCCTTTTTCTGGTCTCCAAAAGTCCTGGACATACAAGTGGTGCACAAACATACATGCAGGCAAAACACATACACGTAAAATAAAAATTTTTAAAAACTAAAACAGTGATTTCATCATAGTAGGGTGCTTGCTTAGATTGTCAAAGCCTTGGTTTTTGTCCCCAGTGGTTTTGGACACTATTCCTTGCAAATGTAGTTTCCATCCAGATTTGAAAATGACTAGATTCTGTTCCCACTTTCCAGATAGGTCACTGAGAGGCTCCGAGAGACCCCCAAGGATGTCTTTCAGGTGGACGTAGGCAGTAGCACTGCTTCCACATAAATTAGGTGTGATCGTGGACACTTGTAATCCTAGTACTGTGTAGGTAGAGAGAGGGAGACCAGCTGCACAGGTGTTCAAATGCTGCCGAGCTGGGCAGTGGTAGTGTACACCTTTGATCCCAGCACTCAGGAAGCCAAGGCAGGCAGATCTCTGTGAGTTCTAGGCCAGCGTGCTCTAAAGAGCTAGTTCTAGAATCACCAAGACTACACAAAGAAAACCAAAACAGGACATATTATTGTGTATTTATGTGTGTGGTGTGTCTGTGAGTGCCTGTATGCATGCCTGCTGTGGCAAGAGCGAAGAGGTCACAGTTCAGTTTTCAGGAGTCTTTGCTCTGCTTTGCCTCCTGTAGGTTTGCAGGCCTTCCTGCTTCTTAAATCCTGCTTCCCATCTCTCTGCAGAAGCACTGGGATTCCAGGTGAATGCCAGCTGCCACATCCAGCTTGTTCCTGGCGTGGAACTCCTGTTTCAGCCTTCCTGTGTTCCTTCTGGTCAGATCTGTTTTTAGACAGGGTCTCACCATTTCAATCTGGCTGGCCTGGAACTTACTTAGTGACCAGGCTGGACTCAAAGTGCTGGAATCAGAGGTGTGCACCACCACACACACCTAGCCTCTCCACCACACCTAGGCTCTCTTCTGCATTCACTAACCACCCTATTCAAATGTGCATTCTTCCTTTTCTTCCAGTCTCTGCTTTAAGAAGACAGTTCCTTCCAGGAACTTCCCCTTGTCCACACCTTCCCCTAGGCGCTGCCTCAGGCCCCTGCACAAATGGGAAGGTGGTGACCAACTGAAAAGGACAGTGGTGGCCTCACGTGGGAGAATGTGAAGGGCCAGGGAGTCTTCTATTCCTAGGGCAGTTGTTTCCTCTTTGTTCTGCCAAATGGTTTCTCTGACTGAGGCAGAATCTCAGGGTTTGAGAGATCATCTCTGATGGATCCAGAGAATCAGCAGGAGACAAAAGAGGGGGGGCTGTTTTTATAGGGCTGAACTCTGTCACTTGGAACCAACACCCTTGGTATCCAGGACAAGACTAGTGACACCCACCGTGTTCTTCTCAGCTGCACTGTCCTTAACAACCCTTGTCACCTGAACATGCCTCTTCTTAGAGGCCTTCTTAGCTACTGCTCTTGACCAAGTTCCACATTCTCTCTGTACCTGTTTCCTTATCTGCAAAGTGGGAATAATCACTGTATCTATTTTATTGGGGAGTTTCTCTTGTATGTTAAGTTAGATGAGATGTGGTTGATGTTAATGGAGTATTGTATGACGCTAAGTACTCAGGACCTGGCTGTCTTGAAACTCAAACTTCAGATTGTCTCGGTCCCTGGTTTCAAATCCTCTATCTATCTATCTATCTATCTATCTATTTTTGAGACAGTGTCTTACTGTGTAGCCCCAGCTAGGCTAGAATTTGCTATGTAGAGCAGACTTGCCTTGAACTCAGAGGGATCCACCTGCCTCTGCCTCCTGGATGCTGGATTAAAGGAGTGTGACATTACTACTTGGCTATTCACTAAGCATGTCCCTGAGCCTTCCTGAAATTTCAGTGACTAGGCTTTCTTACTGGGAGCTCTGACTCCCTAGATCTAAGGTGAGTTGTTTTTTTGAGGTACTGTTGAACTAATTTGGGATCCCAAGTCTGCACCCTTAAGAAGTCAAATTAGGCAAGTTGTCTTTGAGAAGCTATTAAAGCCGTCAAACTAATAGTTGCAAAGAAAGATTTATTCCCAATGTCCACATTGGGAAAGAGGCAAAGAGATCCAGTGAACCCCTGATCACAGTCTGTACGGTAAGAACCAAGTTCAGTTAACAGTGTTAGAGTTCCAGCTATGCCAAGCAAATTCTCCTGGGTACAGCTTCATTCTCAAGAGAACCAGGGTTTTAGACATTTTTCTTCAATAATTCAAATCTGCATCAAGAGAGGACACCAAGAGGCATGGGAGATCCTGGGGCTGTCCTTTGGGGGGTGAGGGCAGCTGAGGTACTGTCTCAGCTTCCAGCTCTCTCCTAACCATATTGCTTGAATACTGCTTGAACCCTTTCGCAGTTTTTTAGGGCTGTTTTTTTTTTTTTTTGAGATAAGGTTTCTCTTTGTAACAGTCCTGGCTGTTCTAGAACTGGCTCTCTAGACCACGCTGGCCTCCAATTTACAGAGATCCACCTGCCTCTGCCTCCCAAGTGCTGGGATTAAAGACATGCAACTCCCCCACCCCGCCAGCATAGGCTAGGATTTTCATTTTAGGTAAACTGACCACCTCAGAGTTCTTACAGAGAATACCTGTTCTGATGGGCACTTTAGTCTACAGATGTGAAGTACTCCGCCTACCCATACCCATCCTTAAAACCTGAAAAGATCTTAGCATCCTGGGGTCAAGGACCCTGTCTGCTACATCATTGTTGTACAGTGGACCAGAGTGATGACCAACACTTAGTAGAAAATAATTATTAAGTGACTAAATGAACAGAATCCCAGGAGGGCAGTTGAGTGTTTTGTGTTTTGTATTTTTCCCCCTGATCCTAAGCATCTGATTCTCATTACTTCTACAGCTCGGAAAGTCTCTCTCTGCCTTGGCGTTTTATAAACCTCGTGTACGCACATCGACATTTTAACCATAAATCCACAGTTTGGGGGCTGGAAAATTTGAGGAAAGGGGATTGGCAGAAGGGGATTAAAAAGTATCCTGAGGTCCAAGGCTCGTGACTCGCTGCTCTCTGCTTGGGAAAGGGCGACCCTGGACTCTCCGTTCATCCCCTCTGTGGGAGATAACTCCGGAAGCAACAACCGTGGGATAACTCCGGAAGCAACAACCGTCAGTGGGGTTGGCCACTGTTTCCCCGCTGCCTGGTTGGGGGGGCGCACACTCCAGGGGAGGGGTCACAATCTAGGTCGTGGCCGGGAACCCCGGGAGGGGAGAAGCAGTTTAGGTATTCCTGCCCGGAGGCGGCACTTAGGGGAGGCTGGAAGAACAGAGTTGGAGTGGGGGTGGGCACCGGGAAGGGCTGGGGGGGGGAGGGGCCTGTGCTTGTCTCTTTAAGAGCCGAGCGCTGCCCCCGCCTCGCAGGCGCCCGTAGTCTCACAAAAGAACAGGATGTTGTTGATTTGTCACCAAACCACAGAGAGGAAATGATTGTAAATTTCCTTTAAACATCCCCACCGCGCTCCGGCCGCCCCCGCTTCCGCCTCCGCCGCCCCCGCCGGGCCCAGCACAGCGGGGCTCCTGCGCTCCCGTGGCCGCTTAGGCTCCGGCTCTGCAGCAGGGCTCGCGGCGCAGGCTCCCGCTAACCTAGGAGGGAGTACCTCCTGCGTTTGTGGGAACATCCCAGCCCCGATCCAGCTGCTTGCTGGGGAACATTTTTTTTTTTTTTTCTGCAGCAGCTGCAGCCAGGGATGGCCCTTAGTCCACGTGGGCGCGCACTGCTATTCGATTGCACTGTTGCTGCTGCTGCTCTTGCAGGGTGCCCTACCCGGGAATTACCACCCCACCGAAGCCTAAGCAGGGGTCGCTGTCCTTGGCTTTAATGTCGAGGGAAACTGAGGCACGCGGGGATGACTTAAGTAGCGGGAAGTCACAGCTTCTTCCTTCCCACAACTGGTTTAGGTCAGAGCTACGCACCTCATTTTTGAGCTACACTGCTAGGGAAACATTCTAGAAATAATGGTCCCAAGAGCTGGTGGTCGTCTCTGTTACCAAGCCAAAGTAAGACTACGTCAATTTGAGTTACTTCATGGGGAACACACCTACCCAGGCAACTGGCCTCCTCTACTTAAGATTTCGTGTGGGTTAAGGTGTCTCCGGTGCCTGTCTGCCACTTCACCTCCTCTGGTCCCAAGCCTCTTGTCATCGGTTTAGGATCTCAGGAACTGTCTGATTAATTTAATACTCCCTCTCAACCTGTGGCTTGACCCATAAGGGAGTGGACCTGCCTGGTCCGTGCTCTCGGAAGGGGCTGCCTTAGCTGTACATAGTGTTCCTGTGCAGCAATTACTGTTTATTCTGGAAGACTTCTAGACTATTAAAAGCAACGGCTGATTACCCAGACACTGTGCTAAACCAAGGTGTTGCCCTTAATTTTTTTGTTAAAACCCTGAGGTAGGTGATGCTGTTTGTATGGATTGGCAAGAAAGGCTCCAAGACAGAATCTGAACCGGACCAGCCCTCCCAGCCCCGGTTCCTTTTTCCCATCACATTCTGACTACTGGTGGGGTCCCTCTTCAGTACTCTTGAGCTCGTCAAATTTGGTGCCGAACAGATTACAGGGAAATATTTGTCGGGTCTTTTGTTTCTTCAACCTCTAGAGGTACCTGGTCAAGTCCTTGTGCCCCTCTGTCTGAGAACTGACGTGGGTGGTTGAGGCTCTCAAACTGGAGCTGCAGTTTTCCAGCCTTATTAAGTCTTCTCCTTGTGTGGAATCTGAGCAATTGCCTCTACTTGACTCTGTGTATGTGTGTTGATGTTGGGAATTGCACCCTGGTCCTTTGTATGCCAAGTCAATGCTCTACAACTGTACACCCCCACCTTCCACTTTACTTAAATGATGAGGTCCCTTTAACAGTTGCCTGGTGCTGGACTTCAGGTTAGATAGCTTCTGCACCACAGTGAACTCCGTTCAGACTCCCAGCTCTAGGAGCAATGACAAGAGTTGCTGAGGTGGGTGAGGTGTGACTGAAAAGTTTCTGCGCCCCATAAGCCTCTCCGCCGGGGCAACAATCCAGATCAGACCAAATTAAACCGAGTTAGAAAAAGCCCAGGTTTAATGGATAAAAAACGCTCCTGATTTTCCAGCCCATGAAAGAGGAGATGGGAAAAGAAGACCTGAAAACCATGTGTCTGTTTTCTGTGGGGGCAGTTTAAGTACCCTATGGGAGTGGTCTTGAGCATCTATGGGGGAGGGGTCATTTGGCAGGCTTTGTGAGATGCAGCAAGGTTTGGAGAGAGATGGGGGAGGGGACTTGGTATGGAGCGTCCTCCTGAACATTTCAGACTCTTTGGGTATATGGATGCCAGGGGCTGGGGTGAAGCTTCCACCAGAACACTGATTTTGGGTACCAGTGGCATCACATAGAGCAGTTAACGTTAGGTATTTACCATGTGCCGTGCACTATGCCAGATGCTGTGTCTTTTTTCTCATTTGCTCCTAAGAGATGAGCAGTTGGTACTGGGTGATGTCATATAGCTAACACTGGTGAACCTGGGGTGAGACTTGTACTCCCAGGATCCCCTGGGTCTGTGCATGAGGACGTCACCCAGGCACTCTGGAACTCGGACTGCAGTTGCTTGTCTTCAATCATGGCAGAAAGACAAGAGGGTTCTTGGTGCTGGGGGAGTTGCAGAGGGATTTGCAGCCCGCCTTGGCTCCTGTGTGCTGCAGCTGTCATTCTTCAGCTTGGAGCACATTTGTTGCTGGATTTCCAGACTGGGTTTCAGTGTGTCCACCTGTCCTTTTATAGAACGCTAGTCACAGAGGCATGGACATTCCGAGTGCTCACAGACAGCCATTGGATTATCGTTCCCCAGATGTAGCCTGAGAGGGTACCGGTTAGTGTCGGGGCACTGAGCAGGCAGGCCCAAACTAGAGCAAACTTCCAGGAGTCAGAGTCCCCACTCAGGTCTAGGTAAGTGAGAACCCAAAGGCAGGTAGGTCACTTGATGCTTTCTGGTATAAGTTTCTTGGTTGAAGAATAACTTCGGGTCAGGCGGTGGTGCACACCTTTAATCCCAGCACTCAGGAGGCAGAGGCAGGCGGATCTCTGTGAGTTTGAGGCCAGCCTGGTCTACAAGAGCTAGTTCCAGGACAGGCTCCAAAGCTACACAGAGAAACCCTGTCTGAAACAAATAAACAACCCCCCCCCCAAAAAAAAAAGAAACCTTTGGGCTTAGATGGGCTTTACAGACAATACGAGAAAAATGGATCTTGTGCACTCATAGAGTTGATATTTACTTTCTTTATTCTTTAGAGATTTAATTTTTTTTTGTTGTTTGTCGAGGCAGGATTTTTCTGTATAACAGCTCTGGCTGGCCTGGAATTCACCGAGATCTACCTGCCTCTGCCTCCCAAATGCTGGGACTAAAGGTGCATACCACCATGCATGGCTTAAAATTTTTTATGCTTTTAACGTGTGAATATGTGTGTGTATGTGTGTGTGTGTGTGTGTGTGTAGCGTGTATGTGCACACACATCTACATGAGTTTATGTGTATCACGTGTGTGGGAGTTAGATGACTTCAGATACCCTGGAACTGGAGTTACAGGTGTCTGTGAGTTACCTGGTATGGGTGCTGGGAATCAAACCTGGATCTCCTGCAAAAGCCTGAGTTAATATTTATTAAATACCCAAGTACATGCAGGTGTCATTGTCATAAGTTTTAGCAATAACAGTCAATAAAACCCAATTCTGCTCGGAGGTTAACAAGATCCCCAAATTACATATCTATATACCACGTGTCCCAATGTGGGCACGTGTGTCTATATATGTATGTTTGGGGACTAGCAGGCTGGGCTTTAGGTTATGAGAGAAATGAAGAGTGAACAGGAGCTGCAGTGTGTGAGAGAATGGGGGGAAGGAGCTAGCTCTTCTACAGTGCTCAGGAAGCCTCCCTGATTGGATGGACTGGAGGGAGGACGGCACAGGGATTTTAGGAAGAAGCTTGCTGTAGACAGTTGGGATGGCAATGGGAAAAGGCTGGTGTAGGGCTGCGTTGAGCTGCACCTGTGTGGTCACGGTCACTGTGCCAAGAGCTCTGTGAAGAACACAGCTCAGAGAGGCTATGTGGTTTGCCCATGACCAGGCAGCTAGTACAGTAGGTAGGTAGACGAGGTGATATTTAAATGGCCGTCTCCATCTCCTGGGTGCTGGGGTTACAATCATGCTCCTGGCTCTCTCTGCTGGTCTGAATCAGCAAGCTTCCTCACACTGGGGGCTCTTCTTTCACAAAGAAGCTGGTGTTTGATTCATGATTTGGTTCTTCTGGTTTCGTCACATTGGCGAAGGAGATTACTGGCCCAGGAGAAGCATGATTGAAACCAGCCTTAGACTCAGTTCCTTCTTGTGAATGGGAGGGAAGTAGAATCTTTGATTCTGAAAAACCCCGTGTTGTGTTTATGGCAGAAGGGGGAGAAACACCTTTGGATTGCTGTAAACAAGAGAAAGGGGAGAACTGGGACAGCCTAGATCCCTCAGCCCCCCACCTTCATTTTAATTTCCTTATGATAGGCCCAACACAGCGTGCTGTATTATACAGCGGTAATTAAAACACTCGGATTAGCGAACTGAGATTTATAGGGCAAACAGGAGCCAGAAGAGAAAACGACAACCTCTCTTTTATTCTCAGGCAGATATCCAAATTGCCATTTGCTTGCGTTTTCTTCCTGATGGTGTCTCCTACCCCGCTTAGATTCCCTTCCTCCCTCTTTATTTCCAAGTGTCTGCTCTGGCTGCCGTTCAGTGGGGCCTGTGGAGACCAAAGACCTCTACTCCTCTGCCCAACAATCTGGGGAATGTGAATCAGGATCCAGCAGGTTGCACCTGAGTGGCAGAGAGGCCGAGAGCGGAACCCAGGGCCAGGCTGAGCAGGTGCCGGACCATCCCAGAGCACCTCCCCAGACCAAGTGCCGTCATACTGTACTGTGTTCACGAAATTGTCTTCAGCTGTGGCATCGAGGAATAAGGCATCATTAGTGGAAAAGAGAAGATACGGTTCTACAGTCTAGAGCAAGGGATAGTTGGAAAGGCTGACGAGAAATTTTCAGCCAGGTTAATTTGTTCAGGGGTCAAGATAGTTATTGAGTGTTCATTATAGGACAGATGTTCTAAGTATTGGAGGAATGGAGCTGTAGTTTACCTATCCTGCATCTACCGTGTGGATTTCTCTCTGCTCGGATAAGAGAGGCTGTGACAGGCAGTCTGTTACAGAGTACAGAAGAGGTTGAACAGCCTTGGTCAAAGTGTGATCTGCGTTCTGGTTCTGCAAGGTGGGTTTTGTTTTGTTTTTTAGAATCAGGGTTTCCCTGTGTAGCTCTGCCTGTCATAGAACTCACTGTGTAGACCAGGCTGGCCTCAAACTCACTGAGATCTGCCTCGCAAATGCTGGGATTAAAGGCATGTGTCACCACTGCCCAGCACAAAGTGGTCTCGTTAAAATAAGAACATTGAAGTCCTTAGTGTTTGAGGGGAGCAATCTGCACCTCAGAAGATAATCATTCCTTTCCCAGGGCTGATCTCACCCCAGGGTCTGTGAAGTTTGCCGTTCCTGGAATCCAAGGTGACCATGGACTAGAGACCTGTGGACACTCTCTGACCTTCCGGAGCAGGGCTTTGGAAACACTGATAGTCGGATGCCTCAGTTACTGTGCTTCTGCCTTCAGTGTCGGAGGGGGCTGAGTGGGTTAGATAACCGTTGTGGTTTAAATGGATGTCCCCGAGTGAGTCATATGCCTACCTGTAGTAATGAGCAGATGACTGCCCCAGAGTAAAGGAGACAAAATCGAGAGGACAACGGAGATGCCTGGCTTCTGCCCAGCTTTTGGTTACACATGGACCCAAGTGTGGAGTCAGTGTTGTTTGGCCAAAGTAGCTTTCATGAGCCTGTTATAAAGACAGCCCAATGTGGTCCAGACTGACATTTGACCTTGAATTTGACATCTCCTTTTTGTGACACTACCCCCCACCTCTGAGGTAGGGTTTCTCTCTGTAGCCCTGGCTGTCTCAGAATTTGCTCTGTAGACTAGGCTGGCCTTATACTCACAGAGATCCATCTGCCTCTGCCTTTTGAGTACTGGGATCAAAGGTGTACATCACCGCTGCCTGGCAGTTTTGGTAATTTACTAGTCTGAATCTGCGTTTCTCATAAAGGAATAAAATGGAAAAAAAAAAGTTTACGTGAAGCACACACGTAGTCAAACCCCAGGACCAGCCAAGGTCTGGGTAGGTGTTAGCTAGTCTACCTAGTAAGTGTTGATAGTGGGGTGACAGAGGAGGGATGAAATAGTGGGGTGACAATTGCAGAACGAGTTCTGAATCCTGTTGCCTGGCTTTTCCCCCAGTGTTCTTGGGCTAACCATATACCAAGACTGCTGCAGGAGTGCTAGGGACTCTCACCTAGAATTCAGATGGGAGTGGATTTCGATGCTGATCGGGGATGTAAGCTATAGGATGGAGTGGAGAACTGCCAGTATTTTGAGTTTGTTCTTCAAGGTTATTTTCCACACACTTCGTGTTTATCCAGATAGTCCACAGCAAGCCCTGCAAGAAGCTGGGGCTGCCCTCCCTCCCCCACTGGACAAACAGAAAAACAGGCACTGGATGTGTGAGTGCCCTGCCAAGGTCACCTCCAGTCTCCTGAGGAGGTTTCCTGTTGGCCAGTGGCCAGCAAGGAGAAATCACAAAGGAAGGAGGCTTCGATTGACTGGGGCAGGCAGGCAGCATGGAGGGTGGTTTCTTGTTCCCCAGAAATCCCAGAAGCAGGGTCTCCTCCACCTGCAGGGCCCAGTGCTTTCCAGCTCAGCCTCCCAAGTGGCCCACGATCCCACCAAAGGTTCTGGACCTGCTTTGGGGTAAAGAGGAGGAGATCATTGAGCATACAAGGGAAAAGCAATCAAGAGAGGAAAACAGGACAAAAGAACGTGGGACAGAGAGCTGGAATGTAGACCAGTTAGTAGGAGGCTGGCCTGGCATGCACAGAGTCTGGGTTTGGTCCCCAGCACCGGTGACACAGGCCTGCCATTCCAGAGCTTTCGAGGTATAGACAGGAGGATTAGAATTCTAAAGTCATCCTTACCTACATAGCAAAGACACAACAGCTGGAAGGAAGGGAGGGAGAGAGGAAAGCAGGGAGGGAGGGGCTGGAAGATACAGGATGGAGAGTTTGAGCCCTGGGGCCAGACAGACCCCGACTTACTGGTTTCTCAATACCTGTCACCTTGGGCAAGACATTGTACCTCTCAGAGTGTCCAGCAGCAGGGTAACGGTGCCAAGCCATAGGGTTGTTGGGAGGGTAAAATGAGATGTCTGCCATGTATTTACACAGTTCCAGGCGCAGGGGAGGCCCTCTACTACCGTGTTACTATTGAAGAGGAGGTGGGAGGGCTTCAGGCCGATCTGCAGACCTCCTGATGTTGGACCACCTCTTAGATGGGGCATGGATGAAACACCGTCCACATGAGTTTCTCAAGTCGGCAGCTCAGGAGATGCAATCTTGTCTTCTCAGATCCACAGAGCAGGGCCAGACACACCTCTGACGTGGCTGTGGGTACTGTAGTCCTGGGAGGGGCCTTCCTTCATTTCCCTTCTCCCTCTCACATTGATCATGGCCTCTCATGCTGAGACTCCTTCTGCCTCTTGCTTTTGTTTCCCGTATAATAAACATGATTGAGCTTGCCTTCACTCAGCATTATCCAGAAAAGGAAGTCTTGTCAGGGTGCTGCACTTCTTACTGAGCATCCAGACCATTGCAGATGGGTGTCCACGATCCTGGCTTCATGGGCAGTGGAAACCTGAAAAAGAAATGTTCAAGGTGGTAGATACCCCAGGCGAAAGTCTCCTACTTTCCGGGAGGGTGTTTTATTAAAACAATAAAAATGCCAGGCTTGGTCAATATTATTGTCTTTTGTTTGCTTGTTTCTTAAGTAATTAATTATTGTTTGAGATAGATTCTCCCTGTATAACCTTGACTGGTCTAGAACTTGCTAAGTAGACTAAGCTGGCCTTGAACTGGCTCCCACTTCCCTGGGATTGCAGGCAGAAGCCACCACACCTGGTGGTCTGTGTGGAAAGTATCACTGAGCAAACAGGTGCTAGGTACAGACGAAGGCTAAGGCTTCACTGATGCGAGCAGATCATTTTTAGGAAGCTTTAAACGTTCATATGTCTTTGCTCCTGCAACCATTTCCACATCTGCAATGAGAAAATAAAAGTGGAGGTTCCTGAAACCCTTCCTGGGACCCCTAGAAAGGAAGGGGACCCTGAGACACAAGTCTGTGGTGTTGCTGTCATGTTTGCAATGTTTCTAAGCTTTCCCGTTTCTTAGAACTTGACTGCTGTTATGCTTATATTGTTCTTTCCCAGTGACATTTTAAACATTTATCGCTGTTTATTATTACGGTTATTGTTGTGTGTGGGTGCATGGGCCATGGTGCGTGTGTGGAGGTCAGAGGACAAGTCCAGAGCCAGTTCTCTCCTCCACCTTTGCGTGTGTTCTGGGGAGCGAGCTCACGTTGGCAGTCTTACATCGCAGGTGCCCATGGCCCAAGCCATTGCTCTGGTCCCAGGTCTTTTTGTTTCAGATCATCCCAATTTTTTACTTCTTTTTGAAAGAAGGTCTTAATTTTTTTTTAACTGGAGTTCCTCTTTTTATTTTATACCTGAGTGTTTTGCTTGCATGTATGTATGTGTAATACATACATTCCTGATCCCCTTAGAGGCACAAAAGAGAACATCAGATCCTCCGGAACTAGAATTATCCAGGGTTGAGAGTTACCATGTAGGTGCCAGAAATCAAACCAGGGTCCTCTGTAAGAGCAGTAAGTGCTCCTAACCTCCAAGCCACTTCTCGAGCCCCTGAAATGAGCTCTTACATAGTCTAGTCTGATCATAGGCTTTGTGTAGCAGAGGCTGACTTTGATTACTTATCTTCCTCCTTCTACCGAGTGCCAGAACTAGAGGCATGTACCACCATGCCTGTTTTTTTTTTCAAAGATTTTATTTATTCATTAAGTATACAGTGTTCTGCCAAAAGAGGGCACCACATCTCATTACAGATGGTTGTGAACCACCATGTGGTTGCTGGGGATTGAACTCAGGACCTCTGGAAGAACAGCCAGTGCTCTTAACCTCTGAGCCATCTCTCCAGCCCCACACCTGGTTTTATGTATGTGTGTGTGTGTGCTGTGGACTGAGGGCAGCCTCAGCATTGTTCTAGATAGACAGTGCCTATATCTATATTGTTTTTGAGATAGGGTTTCTCTGTATAGCCCTGGCTGTCCTGGAACCCAATCTGTCAACCAGGCTGACTTTTAAACAGATTTTTAAAGCTACAAGATAGACTTTGCTGTGTGATGGTGGTGCACACATTTAATCCCAGCACTTGGGAGGCAAAAGCAGGTGGGGCTCTGAGTTCAAGGTCAGCTTGGTCTACAGAGTGCGTTCAGGACAGCAAAAGATACACAGAGAAACCCTGTCTTGAAAAACCAAAAATAAATAAATAATAAATAATAAATAAAAAGAGTGACTATTTCTGGGTATAGAGGTGTGTTCTTTAATGCCAGCACTCAGAGGTAGGCGGATCTTTATGAGTTTGAGGCTGCCAGCCTGGTCTACAAGAGCTAGTTACAGGACAGGCTCTAAAGCTACAGAAAAAAAAAAAAAACCTGTCTTGAAAAACCAAAAAAATCAAAAAACAAAACAAAAAACCCAGGTCCTATAGCTCCAGCGTGGACCTGATTAGCTCTTTGTAATATCCACAGTTAATTGCTGTGCTGGTCGCCTTTAATCCCAGTATTTGGGATTGGGGTGGGGGGATAGAGACAAGGACAAGCAGGTCTCTGTGATTTCAAGGCCATCCTATTCTAGTGAGCTTTAGGACAGCAGGGCTACATAGAGACATCCTATCTCAGAGAAGTGCCTTGTGCTTTGTTGTTGTTGTTGTTTGAGTCAGGGTCTCGCTGTGTAGACGACGATGCCGTAGGCTATGTTTAATATACAATGTTCCTGCCTCAACCTCTGAAGCCGTGGGATGACAGGTATAGACTGTCATACCTGGTCAGTGTACTTTTAGAGAGCAATGGAGCCCACTTAGGGTGGCATGACGCGTTTAGCCTGTGGGTTACTCAGTTGTATTAAACAAGACACAGGAACGGTATGTCCCTTACTGGGAGTATAAGCCCCCCAAGGGCAGGCGATTGACTGCCTACCGTTTTTAATGTCTACGATAGGGAATCCTAACTCCAGCATGGGACTTCGAATGTGTCAGTTAGCCAGCACCAAGGTCTTTGAGAGGTGAGGGTGAATGGGCTGCCTCTCCTTCCACAGGGAGAGGGCGTGGGGTTTACCCTGCCTCAGCAGTCCTGGTATTGTCTCTGGAACTGATTCTGACCATCCCTTTCAGGGACTCTGTGTCCCGCCCCTGCCCCTGTGCCCCCGCCCTCACCCCCACTCCCAGCCTGAATCTCTGAGCTGCTGTGAGGTTAGGAGACAGCAGAATGATCAGAGGTGAATGATTTTGAGCCATAAACCAGCCTGAAAAACAAGTTTGGAAGACAAATGTCTTTGAGTCTGCGGCGCTTAGCTGGGGTAGCCCTGAGAATTACTGACATTCCTGCCTGGAAGTTCCAGAGGCCCGCCCCCTCAGAGGCCTTCCCCCACAGTTCCCCTCTATTCCAGGAGGACTATACAAATGATGAAGTGGTCACCGCGTGTCTCAGATCCCTATGGATGAAGCCAGAGTGACCCTTGTCAATATATTACAGCAGCTACGATCCTATGGTCTGAGCAGGTGTAACTTGCAAAGCAGATGGCAAGATTCTAGCTTGGTCTCTCAGACCTGTGTGGACTCTCTTATATCTGGTGCCAGGTTCCAGCTCAGCCCTGCACCAGCATCCAGCTTGGTTCTTTTTGTGTTGATTGTCGGGCTGGCCTGGGACTATAGTGCCTCCTGGCTTTTCATGAGGCCTTTGGTGGGACAGGCTGGGGGTGTTCCATGTCTGCCCTGTCCTTTAAAGACACAGTGGGATGCTGCAGCCTCAGCCTCCAGCGCTCCCCCCACCCCCAGTCCTGGGATAATGTTTATATACAATCGCTGGCTCTGATCTCCACCCAGGAAAACCCCAGCTGCTATTGCAAATCTTTTCGCGTGTGATAGAAAGCAGGACAGCAGGCCTCATGCAGGCCTCCTTGGGCTTCTCTGGAGGGTGTTAGGAGAAGGCAGCAAGTGTGTTTTATTTATGTTTTTCCAAAGTCATCCCAGAACCGTGTCTAGGCAACTGAAGGCCTGTCAAAGCGCCGAAAAGCCTAATTCTGTTTAGAAGAGACAAAGGGATTAGGTGTCCCTGGGACTTTAACCAGAGCATTGTTGATGGTTATGATTTAGGTTTCACTTAGGCAAGGCAAGTGCAGAAAGGATGCCAAAGATCCGGGCTGCCAGTGTTGTGGCGATGTTAAGAACCCGGCACACAGAAGGTGTTGGCAGGGATATGAATTAGTGTGGCCTTTGAGGGGAGACGCTGGCAACATGTTTCATAACAAATGAGCCTGACCTTGGATGCAGCCATTCACACATTAGAAATGGTCCTACTATAATAGCTACGCAAGTGTACAAGGACCTGTGTTCAGAAGTGCTGACTGCAAGGCTGGGGATGTAGCTCGGTGGTAGCATGTGCTTGCTTGCTTGCATAGCACTTTCAAGGACTTGGGTTCAATCCCCAGCACTGGAAAAATAGTATTCACTGCCCTAAAAAGAGAAACCCACCTGAGTCTATCAAAAGGAGACAGGTTCGGTAGGTTATGGTTTATCTAAGTACTGGACTACTCTATGGTAATTAAAGAAGCAAAAAGGAAATAAAAACAGGGCAACATACAGATGGTACTTAGGTGAGCCTACTATTCCCAGGGCCATCATTTGGGAAATTAGCTCACTTATCATATTAATTAAGCCTTCCTAATAATACTTTGGTTTCTGTTGTTAGAACTTTTTCCTATTGGGAAAAGGGATATTATGTAAGTTGGCTAAGGCTCCATCACCACTGAGTAGAGGTCTTTGCTCAAACTTTCTGCCTCAGGGACAGTGACCATAATGCCTATGCAGACATGCTTTTGAAGTGAAAGATGCCGGTAGCAGAGAAATAGGGCATGATCTTATGTATGTAAAAAAGAAGCTGTCCACATGTCCATTCATTTGTAGAAGGAGCCATCTGGAAGCACACATAAGGATTTAGCCATTCTTTGTAGGAAGGGAGAAAAGTGAGCTATATGCAGGACTTATAAAGATTGTTTTAAGGTAGATATTTTTATTTTTGCAGTCCTCTGCTCCTTTATGCAGTGTTGGGGATTACGTCCAGGGTCTCATACATGGTTGTTGTGTGATAAATTTTTTCTGGTGAGATGCAGCACACAGGTCTACTCACCCCCAGAGAGAAATCCCACAACAGAAAGCTTGGCAAACCAATGAGGTTTACTGTGGTGGTTTGCAGGAATACGCGTGAGGGGTTACTTACACAAGCAGAAGTGACTCACAGACAGCTGTATCATCAAAGCCCCTAGAAGTATAGATGACAGCTCACAAAACTGGGAACCTGGAGCATACAGCACAGCCTACAGGCAGCTCCAGTTGGTCAAAACCTCTTCCACCCAGCTGGCCTGGTCCAGAACTGTCCTTGCAGCTTGGCTTTGCTGGGTCTGAGGGTGACTTTTAGCTTTTATTGTTTACTCTGGCAGAGAGGAGTCTATTGAATCTGATCAGTTTCAGGGACTTCCTGAAGCTGTTTTGCGTTGTTTACCTTCCTGCTTAAGGAGCATCCCTTTAAAATGGAATGTTTCTGTCTCAGAGGAAACTGTAATATAATAGTGGTAGGCAAGCTTACACCTCCAGCTCTCCATATTTTCTTGAACAAGTGGTTTTTAGGAAAAAAAAAACCTGAAATAACTGAAGTAATACTAATTGTCTTTGTTCTTTTGTGATAAAGATCATGACCAGAAGCAACTTGGAGAGGAAAGCGTCCCTTACCTTGCACATCATGGGTGACAGTCCCTTGAAGGAAGCCAAGGCAGGGACTCTGGCAGGAGCTGAGCCAGAAGCCCTGGGGCAGTGCTGTTCACTGGCTCGCTTTTCAGGACTTGCTGAGTCTGCTTTCTTAGGCCAGCTAGGACCGCCTGCCCAGAAGTGGCACTGCTTACAGTAGGCTGGACCCTCCCCTCCTCCATCAGTTATTAGTCAGGGACTGCCAGAAGTCTGATTCCTGGAGCTGTTTTCTCAATTGAGATTCCTCTTCCCAGATAATTCTACCATGTGTAGAGTTGACAAGAAACTAGCCAGTATACTAGTAATAACAAAATCATAACGTGTGGCTGAGATGGCTCAGTCAGTAAAGTACCTTCCTCAAAAGCCTGAGGACCTCAGTCTGGATCCACAGAAACATAAAAACCTGAGTCTGCTCACCTAGCGTCCCAGTGTTGGGAAAACAGAGATAGGCAGATCCTAAGTGCTCATTGGTCAGTGAGTCTAGCAGAACTTCTGGCTCAGCTGGAGACCCTGTCTCAAAAAACTGTGGTGGAGAGCAGTTGTTGAAAGACACGTAGTGGAGACCTTAGGTCTCCACATGCACTCACGTGCCCATATAGCCAGGCATGCCCCTCCACACTCACATGCCCCTATAGCCAGGTATGCCCCCCCTACACTCCCATGCCCCTATAGCCAGGTGTGCCCCCTCTCACATGCCCATATAGCCAGGTGTGTCCCTCCACACACACTCACATGCCCATATAGCCAAGTATGCATCCCCCCTCAGTACAAGAAAGCAAATAACAATCACTTAGTTTCCCTTTCTAAATAGCCTACTAGAATGAAGAGACTTCTGTAATCCTGAGGCGGCAAGTGACTCTCATCATCCTCTCCAGGGTAAAATGTGGAACCATGCCTCGTGAGTGACGTAAGTCACCTGAAGGGAGCAGAGAGATTGCTCTTCTGATTGGCTGAAGGCAGCTGAGCTGATGACTGCTGTCCTTGTCCTCCCCTGGGAAGCCTTGGAGATGGGGATTGTCCTGACACACTGACCTCCACATTCCCTCCTTGGTCCCCTCCCCCTGGGTTAGGTTTGTTCCCTTCATGTAGTGTTGGACTTCATGGAGATATCCAGGATTACTTGGCCTGTGTTGAAACCCCTTCAGGATCACTCTGCAAAATAGATTCCTTAGGCATTCTATTTTAGCTTCTTTACAGTTTACAAATATTTTTTTAAATATTTATTTATTTATTATGTATACAATATTCTTCCTGCGTGTATGACTGAAGGCCAGAAGAGGGCACCAGACTTCATTACAGATGGTTGTGAGCCACCATGTGGTTGCTGGGAATTGAACTCAGGACCTTTGGAAGAGCAGGCAATGCTCTTAACCGCTGAGCCATCTCTCCAGCCCCCTACAGTTTACAAATCTTATTCCCATTCTTTATTTCAGTGAACTGGGGGTGGGGCCTGATACTCTAATGCCCTTTATACAACCTCTCTTTCAGAGTTAAGGCGTACATGAGCTTAGGAGAGGGCTATCAAAATGTCAGGTCCCCTACTTTTGCTGTGCTGGGAATGGAACCCAGGGCCTAGAGTATGCCAAACAGGTGCTCCTCCACTAACCTATACCTCAAAGCCGTTTTTCTTCAGTCCTTGATTGCTAAAAGTTACCGTTGCCATCTTCAGATACTGATGTCCGAAGTATCACATCACAGAGAGTATAAACACACACACACACACACACACACACACACACACACACACACACAAAAGCTGTTGGAGCTGCAGAGATGGCTCGACACCTAAGAACAAAGACTGTTTTTGCAGAAGATTGAATGTGGTTCCCAGCAATCACATGGTGGTTTACAATCCTCTAGTTCTAGGGGTTCCAATGTTCTTCACACATGGTGCGGAGACATACATGTGGGAAAACACTCATAGCACGTTAAGAGTAACAGTTCTACTTTATTGTGTCAGATCAAAAAGCATCCATGTTTCTGTGTTTTCTTATTTTTATTCTCAAGGCGAGTTTAGGGAGTTCTTTATTATTATTGTTATTGTTATTATTATTGTTTTATTTTCTTTCTTTAAGGGTCATTTTAAAAGATCTTTTATTATCTCTGCAAAGAAGCTAAAACTGTGGGAAGGATCCTCCATGTTTTGTGAAGGAAAAATGAGAGGTGGATTTCTTCCTCAGGCATATCTGCCTGTCTCTGTCCACAAAGTCTAAGAGCTGAGCCTTTCCATGGAGGGAAAATTTAAAAAAAAAAAAAAAAAGATGGGGGTGAGGGAAGTCATACAAATACACCTAACACACTGCTAGCAACTTAGGGTTGTTTCCTTTGCTTTGTGTAAATGAAACCCAGAAAACCAAATTGACCACCAGAGAGTAAGTACAATGTTTAGATCCTATTTTGATTGTTCCTCTTGCGTCATCATCATCATCACTGTCGTCATGGTAACTGTCTTTCTTGGTGTTATCCCACACTATTTTAGGAGAGTAGTATCCTTGGGGAGAGTCCTAGACATGAAATTGAATAGGTCCAAGAGCATCACTCATGCTAATGTTTCTGTGTTTGTCAGTACACACTGCTTTCTAAAGAGCTCTGTGTGTGGTGTGTGTGTGTGTGTGTATGTGTTTGAGCGCGTGCATGTGTGCGAACATGTGTTTCAGTTTTATTTATTTTCTTTATGAGATCTTGTGTCTTGTATTCCATGCTGGATAGAAGTCACTGCAAAGAGGAGGGTGACCTTGAGTTTCAGACCCTCAACTGCCTGTTGGAGACCCACCCAGACTCCTCTCCCAGTCTTACCTCGAGAGGTCGGGGAAAATCACCCAGGAATGTTTTACCCAATAAACTTGGTCTTTAATTTTTAATTCGGCTTGATTTGGATTACTGCATCAGTGGATAGACTTAACATCAGGGTATGGAAACCTTTCAGGCTGGCCATGAACTCAGATATCCTCCTGCTTCTGTCTCCTGAGTGCAGGAATTAAAGACACCCACCACCATGCCTGGCTGTAAATTTAGAGTTTCTTTATTAGGTTAGTATTCAACAGCATCCTGGAGGAGTATATTAAAAATGGAGATGCTTGGGGGCTGGAGAGATGGCTCAGCGGTTAAGAGCATTGCCTGCTTTTCCAAAGGTCTTGAGTTCAATTCCCAGCAACCACGTGGTGGCTCACAGCCACCTGTAATAAGGTCTGGTGCCCTCTTCTGGCCTGCAGGCATACACACAGATAGAATATTGTATACATAACAAATAAATAAATAAATAAATAAATAAATATTTTTTTAAAAAATGGAGATGCTTAAGTCCTAGCAGGTATCTGTTGAATCAGAACGTTTGCGGGTGGCCTTAAAAACCTGTGTTTTAACCCAGCCCCACCCCACCGTGGTCCCAAGGCTGCAGGTAGGGGCTGAGAATCGTTGTTAGCTAGCTTCATCCTTCCAGTTTCGCCTGCCTCCAGTGGTACCCTGCCCTCAGCACTCTGCAAGCGCTGCGGTGTGCAGGGGTTGGTAAACATGAGACTTGGGAGGCCTTGATATACCTTTGCTGTAACTTTTTACAAGTGGTACAGCTACTGTGGATGGCAGCCAAGGTAGCTCTGTCTACAGCTGAGCTCTCAAGTGCCGTTCTCCCTTCACTAGGGAAGACCTCATCACCACGGGAGAGGCCAGGCCCAGACTGGCTGCCTGTCCAAAAGTCTTACCCTTCTTGCCTGAATGTCCCAGAATTGTGGAGACAGGAGCTGGCTTTCTTGTCTTCTGGTTCCCCTGGAGAAGCAGCCAGCTCCTGCAGTGGGGAGCTTGCCTAGCTTCTGGTTTTCCCACTGCTGCCTTTGTTGAATGTTAGTGTCCCCTACACTTTAGATGTGGGGGACCTATTTGTCAGGTCTGTTGTTCATCTTGGCTGGGGCCAGCAAGGCTCAGCCCTAGGGCATAATCTCCCTCTCTCTATCCCTTCCTCCTGCCTCCCCCACCCTCAGCAGCAATCCTCTCCCAGGCCAGAGTTGTTCCCCCAACCCCAAAGCAAACCTAACAGGTTTTCTTAGTGTCTTCACAGCCGCTGGAAAGGAGAGGTGAGAAGTGAGGCTAGAAGGGCTTTGAATTCAGGCTGAAGGGAGCACCTTCCAAGCTGGCCTTTTCTGGTTTACTGTATGCCTATCCAGCACAGGGGTGGGAGCGGGGAGATGGAGGTTGGGAGTGGGGTGGGGTCAAACAGGGCCCAGTGATTCATGCCTGCTGCTCAAGAGGCTGGGGCAGGAGCAATACTTCGAGTGTAGGAAGTCAAAACTTGCCTGGCAACATAGGGAGACCCTGTTTAAGAAGAAGGGAAGCTGGGTGTGGTGTGGTGGTGCAAGACGAAAACAGGAGGATTGCTGTGAGATTCGAAACCAATATGGGCTGTACAGTTTAAGGTCAGCCTGAATTACAGAGTGAGACCCTGTCACTCACAGAAGACATTGCCGGTGTAAAACCTCTTGGACAAGTTTGGGAATGGGGAAAGTCCACAGTAATAGTCACCAATAGTTTTTACTTAGTCAGATAAGCTGCTCTCTACCTGTGGGTACAGTGCCTGATGGCCCGTTAGAACAGAGCGTGGGCTCAGGTAAACCTAGTTCTGACCCTTTCTTCTCACCAGTTGCCCTCTTGAGGCTTCAGGGTTCTGCTGCTCTTTAAGTGCTCAGAGTGGAAGCCCTGGCCTCTGACCTGATAGGCAAATGTACTCTAACTACAACTTAGCCCCAAGATATTTTATACGTATAGAAAGTGCTAAGAGGTGGCCACACGCTATATGACAGGCCTTTAATCCCAGCACTTTTAATCCCAGGAGAGGCGGGTGAGTCTTGGGAGTTCAAGGCCAGCCTGGTCTACAGAGTTCCAGGACAGCCAGGACTGCATAATAGATAATAGGTTTTCTGTACCCTGATAATAGGTTTCTTCACTGATGCAGTAAGCCAGACCAGGTCAAATTGAAAAGCAAAAGACCAAGTTCATTTTGCTAAGGCAAAGCCACTCCCAGGTGAGTCCTCCAGCCCTTAGAGATGGAAGCAGGAGAAGGGGCAGGAGAAAAATCACATGGTTGATTTAAGGCAGGGCACTTATGTACCCTGTAGGTGAGCGGTGATGACGTGCCCAGTAAACTGGGGTTGTGCCCAAGTATGGTATGCTTTTAGGCAGGGTCTTGGGCCACTGGCAACTTCAGGGGAGGAGCCGCCAGCCTTAAAGAATGTAGAACTGGGCTTTTGGTGCCTCTGTTCTGTTGGAGATTCTCTGAGAGAGCCGGGGTTTGGAGACAGAAAAATAAAGCTTTTGCAGGAATCAGCCGGAGCTTCCAGCAGAACAACCGAGAGACCCTCTCTCAAACGAAACAAAAACTAAGTGGCAGTGCTGTGGTTGCTTTTGTTCATTTTGTTTGTACAAGGTCTCAGATAGCAGAAGCTGGCCTTGAACTCCTTCCTACTTCAGGGTTACAGGCACACACAGTCACAACTCACAAAGATGTTTGTATGTTTATGAGTGTCTTTCAAAAGGGAAGCTTCTGTTTCAAAGAAACCAACTGAACCTTTGAAGGGAATGCCAGTCCTCTTAACCCGGTGTAGGAACAATCCATATAAAAAGAAGCAATGGGATCTAGTGGTGGTGACCTGTGCCTTTAATCTTAGCACTCAGAGGCAGAGACATGAGGATCTCTGAGAGTCTGAGGTCAGCCGGTTCTCTAGAGTGAGTTCCAGGACAGCCAGGGCTACACAGAGAAACCCTGTCTCTAAAAACAAAACAAAAACAAGAAAAGCAATGAGAAGTGCCGGGCTTTCCTTCTGAAAAGATGCCTTCACTCCCATACCTTGGAATGAGCCTGACAGCCCTCCCCATCCCTATACCAGGACACAGACTTTCCTTCCTGAGCCCTTATTTTATGAATAGCAGATTTTTAAAGTTTTGATTCTTGTTAGTCAATTTCTAATATTTAGCACTGTTACCAAACCATTTTTCAAGGGTAAAATATGAATTACCAGACTGATAATCCTTATGGCTGACATATCAATCCTAGCTAAGTTGTTTATCTCCTCATTTAATTGTTCAATTTTTAAACCATCCATTGTGAATTCATATAGAGACCTAATTCTCTCCATCATATTATTATTTCACATTTTTAATATGGGGAAACTTCTTTTCTTTTTTTTAACTAATTTCCCCCTTTGCAAATTCCCAGTTGTCTCACCAGATCTGTTGATGGTGGCAGTGAAGCGTGAGGGTGGCTGTCGTTGTGCAGCACAGTTGGGCAGAGAACACAGATGCCACACAGCCTGGCAGAGGGCAGCTGCAGCTGCTTGTCTGCAGATGTGGGCTGAGAGTGTGTGGTGGTCACGACAACAATAGAAGCCCTAGTGGGCATCAGGGAGGCTACCTAGTGTGGCAGCATCCCAAGGAGGGGGAGTCAGCTGTCTGAAAAGTGGGCACAAGGAGTCGTGCGGAAGAAGCCTGTGCGGCGAGAGCTGCTTGAAGGCAGAGCCGGCTGGTCATGGGCAGGTAAGTCCAGCAGTGTTTGGAGCCTGGAGTTTGGGGCCTTTGCAGTTGGGTGGCAAGTCTGGAGATTGTTGTAGAGAAGCTGCAATAGGAAAATCCCAGACTCACTCAGAGGGCTTGGAGAAAGAAAGGAAAAGCCAGGTGGCACAGTGCCTCTGGCAGGTGGAGTTCTGGTGGCTGCAAAGCCAGGAGCAAATAGATATCTTGTGAATTTGTGCTCCAAATTGAATGCCATTAGGTAAGGTGAAGCCTAATTAGTCTTTATCAATAAAAATCTGGAGTCAGATATGAGGGTAAAAACCTTAAAGTTCAGATAAGCAGGGGAACAGCCACTAGAGACTTCCTATCTCTTGCATTTCTTCCTACAAAAAAGGGCTGAGTCCTCCTTCCTGTCTGTCCACAGTCCTCCAAACCTCTATGATTAATTTTAGTCAGCTAGTGGCTAGCTCCTCCCTCTGACTCAAAGTAAGCTTTATTTTCAGAATGAAATCAAAATAATCACACAACACAGAATCTTACTAGGGAGCCCAGGCTGGCCTTGAATTTGACATCTTCTTAGCCTTCTAAGTGTTGGGATTAAGAGTATATACTACCATGGGTAGCAGGGTGCTTGTTTTGTTTGTTTTTAAGACAGGGTTTATTCTGTAACCCAGGATGGCCCCAAATAGTAGGTGTAGTAGCTCTAGTTGGTCTTGAACTTGAATCCATCCTGCCTTAACTGTCCAATTACTGGGGTTACAGGCATGATATCTGGTTTAAGGATTTTTTTAAAAACTATTCATTTATTTTGTTTCTGTGTGATGTGTGCTTGTGTGCGTGTATGTGACATGCATGTGGAGGTCACAGAACAACCCATAGGAGTGGGTTCTCTTTTTCCACTGTGTGAGTCGTGAGGATGGAACTCAAGCAGCAATGCCTTCATCTGCTGAGCCATGTCCCTGGCCCCAGGGATGCTTTTTAATAGCAAGGGTTAGCAAGGTCTCTGGAGGGCGGAACCCTAGTGATGTGGGAGACCTAGACTTTCAAGTACCCCAGAAGGTAGGTGTTTGAGGTGCTTGTGCAAAGTCCCCGAGGATGTCTTGAAAGGACTGTAAGCAGGAGGTAGCCTGTAGAGAAGGTCTGGGTGTGATAGCTGTAGGACAGTGTGTATGTGTGTGTGGTGGGGAGGGGATAGATCTTGCAAGACCTTGTAGGATGCTATGAGAAGGAGGTGATTGGACAGTGAGGAAGGACAATCTGGATTGGGGTAAGAGAGATCCTTGCCCACCTGGAGGACAGCAGAGGCCTCTGTGTTATAGGGGGATGCAATGAAGTGTGTGCCAGGGAGCTTGTATCAGGCAGGAGGATGCAGGTACAAGTGGCTAGTGGGCAAAGGCTAGGGGCTCTCGCCAAAGAGGGTGAGGTGGGGCCCCCAGGTCCCTTTTTCATCTTTTTGGGCAGCGTTTCTCAGAGCCTTCATCCTTGTATGAAAAGTCAAGCCATAGAGGGAAGAATGTCTTCCCGTTTAACTTGAAGAACTACAGAAGACGGGAAGAGAGAGTTAGCTCAAATAAACTTGGAGCCGGCCTTGCTTGGCTGGTTGCCCTTCCTATAAATATCAGCCTCCCAGGCCTGGAAACACAGCGGTCAGGGCTTTTGGAAGCTATTGGGGAACATCCTTCCTGGTCCAGTGTCCGGGAGTTGACTGCCTGCACACATCTGCACGCAAGTGCCTAGAAGCAAGCTGTGGGGGGGGGGGGGGGAGGCGGCGGGGGATATAGTACCAGAAGGTGGCTGTTCTGAGACCCACTCCCTTAACCCTGGTGGGCTGCCTTCACTTCCTGTGGGGGCCCAGGCAGCTTGCTGGCCGGTCTTCAGCAGAGAAATCTGTAAAAGTCATTGGCCTGGTTTAGGAGAACAAATCCTTTGTGAGGGGGCTGTTGAAACAGAGGGGAGGTCAGCTCCCTGCCAGAGCAGGGATGGTCCCCTGTTTGGTGGTGAGCCGTGCCACCGCGAGTGGGAAGTAGGCGGAGGAGCTAGTATAATAGCTTGGCAGCAAGCGAGTTAAATGGCAGATGAAAACCCACAGAGTAACCAGACATTCTTCCTTGCATGCAAGCTCCTGCCGAATGTTGGAAGAGGAAGGAACATTTTTCTTGCTTTTTAGACATGACATCCTGTGCGGGGAAGATTTGGAACAGATGGGGACCAGCAGGGCCTCCACTGGATTCGCTTGTTTCGCCACAATTTTCCCCTGTCCGACAGCCAGGAATGTCTTCCCTACCCACTTCAGTGAAGTTAAACAAGGGAAAGAGTAAAAAGGTCCTGTAGGTGGGCTGTGTGGCTCAGTGGGTAGAGTACTTGCCATTTGAGCATGAGGACAATGTACTCCCCAAAACAGGCATGGCAGTGTGAACCTGTTTCAGTGCTAGAGGGGCAGAGGCAGGAGGATCTCTGGAGCTTGCTGGACTGCTCATTTGGCTGAATCAGGGAGCATCATCCCCAACCCCATCACACAGACTAGAAAACCAATCCAGCTGGATGTGATAGCACACATCTTTAATCTCGGCACTCGAGGGGCAGAGGCAGGCAGATTTCTATGAGTTTAAGGCCAGCCTGGTCTACGGAGGGAGTTGCAGGCCAGCCCGAGCGACCATAGTGAGACCCCACGACAAAATCAGAGAAGAAAACTCCAAAAAGCTCAAGCCTTCTGGGTCCAGCTATAGAAAATGAAATTCAAAATGGATTTAATTTGTGATTTCTTGGTGGTATCTCTTCTAAGGAGGGGGAGAGACCCCAGTCAGGAGGGGGCGGGAAGAGGTTGCCTGGCACAAGAGGAGGAGTGTTCGGAAATCTTCCATGCATCATGTGGGGAAGAAGAATAGTGTACCATCTCAGTTTGAGGGTGTAGGCTTTGGACCCCAGGTTGGGTAAACTACAGAAAGCCATCAAAGTAGGATAGAGCAGTCAGGCCTGGTGGGGTACACTTGTAATCCCAGCTCTAAGGAGACTGAGGCAGGAGGATAGAGTTTTTGAGGTCATTCTGGGATATGATGAACCTGTCAAATGGAGGGGGGGAAAAGGGCAGTAGTATTTCATGGGGTCATGGAATACTCAGATGACTGCAACATTCTCCCTGGTGGAGCCATGTCACCAGATCGCTGCGTGAGGTTGGCTCTTAAGCCATTGCCAGTCAGTTTTGCTGGGGACTATCCAGACTGGAGCCTCTGTTTCCTGAACCTAAGCTAGCTCAGGCAGTGCAGATAGCTGGCTGCTTTATTTTGTTTTGAATGTATTTACTTTATGTGTATGTGTCCCACATGCATGCATGGGCTCCTAGGGTTAGAAGGCATCAGATCTTCTGGAACTAGATTTAGCAGCCTATGGAACAGGAGTTACTGGTGGTTATGAGTCACTACATGGGTGCTGGGGATTGAACCTCAGTCCCTTGCAGGGGCAGTAAGTGGTCTTAACCACTGAGTCATCGCTCCAGCTCCCCTGGCTACTGTTTAGTGAGTCCTCCAAAGAGACCATGGCCAACTCAGCATGAGAGAAGAGAGGAAAGGGGTGATTTCTGTTTTCCTTGTCTTTTCCTCCACAACTCAGGTAGGGCTTTTCTTTCTTGAAGGGAGTATCTTTTCTTTGTTTTTTGAGACAGGGTTTCTTTGTGTAGCCTTGGTTGTCCTAGAACTAACTCTGTAGACCAGACTAGCCTCGAACTCACAGAGATCTGCCTGTCCTGCCTCCCGAGTACTGGGATCAAAGAGCATCATGGCCACCGGCAGTATCTTTCCTTCTTGAAGGGGATATTCAGTTCTGAAGTCTAGATGGACATCTTGCATATCTTCGGTTCTTTTGGGGAACACTGCAGAGTTTGGAGAGTTGTGTTGAGGGACATCCTGATGGATGCTGCACGGAGACAACCTGCCATTCTCTCCAAGGAGAGAGATAAAGGTACTCATTGACTGTGTGCTAGGCTGTGTGCTGCCAAGATGTGTCAGGGGAACAAAATCTAATATACTCACATCCTTATGCCATGAGATACATGCTTCTGTGTGTGTGTGTGTGTATGTGTTTATACCTCACTCAGAGCAGCAGACTGGCCTCGAACCTGTGATCCTCCTCCCTCCTTATGTTCCATGTATAACTGGCTCATGGTCCCCCGCCCATGTATAATTTAAGACATAGCACGTGGCTTCCATCTCGCCTTGGTGGCTTGTAGCAGCCCCTAGCCCTAGTGAAGTAACAGCTGCTACCTCACATGCTCCTTGTACCCTTAGGTATTAGAGACTTTGCTCTTAAGGTCCCCTTTGGCTAGGTCATTCTTCCTCCCGGCACTCCCCTTCCCCATCTTCTGCCCCACTGTTTTCTGCATGCCACTTCCTTCCTCCCAACATACGATGTAGCACAGTTAATAAAAACCCAGAGACTAGAAATTTGGTTCAACCTGAAGGCCAGAAAAGCAAAACAGCAAGCTACTGGCTCCTACCTCTTCTGCAGTCCGAAACGGTGACCCTGCCTTGAGGAATCTCAGAATGAGACAGTGTATGAGGGCCGTCTCCTCCCATTTTATCTTCCTCTCTAGTGCCGGGATTAAAGGTGTGCACCACTGTCTGGTCTGTAAGGCTGGTTTACTCTCTGAACTTCAGGCAAGCTTTATTTACTAAAATACAAATGAAATATCACTATGATATGAAGTATTTAAATTTTTATTTATTAATCATAGTTTGTGTTAATATAAATTAATCAATTATGAAGTAATTATGTATATTAATTATAAATCAATTCTTTAATTTTAGTTTCTCCCTATTAAAATGAAATTGCCTCAGGACAGAGCTTGGGCCTGGCATGGTGGCACATACCAGTAATCCCAGCACTTGGGAGCCATAGGCAGGAGAATCAGGAGTTTAAGTTATCCTCAGTTACATAGTGAGTTTGAGGCCAGCCTGGGTTACAGGAAAGCCTGTCTGAAATCTTCTTTTTATTATCTATATTTTGTGTATTGGTGCTTTACCTGTGTGTATGCCTGTGTGCTGCATATGGGTCTGCTGTTCACAGTGGTGGGAAGAAGGCATCAGATCCTCTGGGATTGGAGTGACGGATGCTTAGGAGCTGGGAATAGAACCTGGATCCTCTGGAAGAGCAGCAAGTGCTTCTAATGACCGGGCTGTCTTCCCAGCCTCTCCCTGCTCTTTTAGTGAGGACTTTCTCCTGCACATTGACAGGCCTGGCTTACAGGGGAAACTGAGGCATGATATCTGATCTAGTGGCTCATATGGGATACCTCATGACTATCAACAGGAAAACTTTTCAGAGGTCAGGTTTTTTACAGACTATTTATGTATTTGCGGGGTGGTGTTTATTCGTCTCTGGGTGTGTTTGTAAGTCGGAAGTCAACCTCAGATGTCATTCCTCAGGAATACTATAATCTTACCTTGAGCCAGGGTCTCTCACTGTCCTGGAGCTCATCAAGTAGGCTAGGCCGACTGGCCAGTGAGCCCTGGGAACCTAGCTGTCCCTGCCTTCCCAGGAATGGAATTGCAAGCATGCTCCAGCATGGTCATCTTCGCCACATGCACGTCTGTCAAACTCAGGTCCTCGTACTTCACCATGCAAGGCAAGCACTTTTTTCACTGAGTTGTCTCCCTGGTCTTCCCCCACCCTTTTCTTTTTTCTGTTTTGCTAGGTCTCACTGTGTAGCCTTGGCTGGCCTGGACAGCTCAGAGATTTACTTGCCTTCACCTCCCGAGTGCTAGGATTAAAGACGTGGAGTACCATGTCTGACTCCTTGTGTGTTTGGGCAGAGTTTTAGTAAGTTGTTCAGGTTGACCTGGAACTCGCTACTGGGTCAGGTTGGTCTCCAACTTGAGATCCTCTTGCCCTAGCTTCCTGAGTGTTGGCTTATAGGCTTAGACCACTGTGCCCTGCTGTAGATAAATTTGTAAAGCCCCAGGATCGGGTCAATGCACAAACAGACACGTCTATGAAGTCCCAGGCCTACTTAGGGAGTTCAAGGCTAACTTGTGCTACAAAACATAGTCTCAAAAAGCAAAATACCCAGAAAGACAAATATTATATGTACTCACTAATAAGTGGCTTTTAGATATAAAGCAAAGAAAAACCAGCCTACAATTTACAATCCCAGAGAGCCTAGACAATAATGAGGACCCTAAGAGAGACACACATAGATGTAATCTACATGGGAAATAGAGAAAGACAAGATCTCCTGAGTAAATTGGGAGTGTGGAGATCATGGGACAAGGTAGAAGGGAGGGGGGACGAAGGGAGGGGAGCAGAGAAAAATATATAGCTCAATAAAAACAATAAAAAAAATATGTGCCCAAAATATGAGTTAGGGCACATGCCTCCCAGGCAATATTGTCACTTTGTCACTAAGGGAAAGTGACTTGTTATCAGTTTTCTCAAGAAATGCTCAAATATGCTGAGCATGGTGGCTCACAGCTTCGGAGAGCAGAAGCAGCCTGATTTCCATGACATTGAGGTCACAGTGACAGAGAGCCAGGCAGGGGAGGGCTGCAGAGTAAGACTGTCTCAAAAATGACAACAAACAAGAAATATTGAACATGACTCCAGCAACCTACAGGGAAAGGAACTGCTTGGTTCAGTTTACTGTGGTCAGATTTATATATAATAAAATTAACACTTCTTAGTAAAATGTCCTATGAATTTTAAGAAATACTTACTAAACCACAGTCAGGGTGGAGAATATTTCTACAGTATCCAAAACTTCCTTTGGGGTCTGCAAGATAGCTCAGGGGTGAAGATGGTTGTAAAGCATGCACTCAGACACACAATACCTACACACACACATACACAAGTATACACACATATATATGCATACACATACTTCCACATACACATACATACCTATATACACACAAAAAAACCCACTAAAAATAAAAGCTTAAAAAAATTTTCCATGGTAGCACACTCCTTTAATCCCAGCACAAGGGAGGCAGAGGCAGGAGGATCTCCGTGAGTTCAGAGTCATTCTGGCCTATAAGAGCTGGTTCCAAGACAGGCAGAAATGCTATATAGAGAAACCCTATCTCAAAAAACAAAACTAAACAAATAAAATTTTCCTTCAAGGAGGCAGAAGCAGGAAAAGTCAAGAGATAGGCTTTTTTTTCAGATAGGGTTTCTCTGTGTAACAGCTCTAACTAGCTATCCTGGAACTAGATCTTATAGACCAGGCTGGCCTCAAGCTAACAGAGATCTATCTGCCTGGCTCTGCCTCCTGAGTGCTGGGAATAAAGGAGTATGCCACCAGGTAACCTTTTATTCCTCTGTGCTGATCGCATCATCTGCCTGCACAATCTTTGTAGCAATGACTTCAGTTGTGTTAAATATGCATGTTTGTTTTACTTTCACACTGAGAATTCTTTGGGCCTGAAGGAAAGACCATTTTGCTTTATTCTCAGAACCGAGACTGGCCTAGCGTGCGATTTATCTTAGTGGTAATGAGTTAGCCATTGGAATGGGGGTTTCAATGTGCCAGTGATGACAGGAAACATTCCGGTAGCCATTCCGGTAGCCACCCCTCTCCAAGATCTTTCCCTGGATTTATGGATGAAGAAACAGGTTTTCAACCTGTCTTGTACTTCAAGGATAACACGCCACCAGGGACTTGTGGAAAATCGTATGGCACCATGGCCTCCAGCTGCTTGGGGGAAGCTCAGCAGTGCACTTTGTTGCCAAGGCTCTCAGCATCGATTGTCTCTTCTGGTCTCTTGGGGCCACCTTGCATCTCTGCCTGCCCTGTACAGTCTCTTGAAGTCAGACCCCCTCCCAGCTTCCATTCTACAGGAAGTATAGAGAGAATGTGGCACTTTAAACAAAACGTCTTCAGATGGGAGCTGTGTGACACAAGAAAAGAAGGCTTTTGAGCTGCTGCACATAAACCTGAGTGCCAATGAAAAGCTTTTTATTTGGTTCCCCAGTCAGACTTTGAGAAGACGGTGGGCTGTACGGTCTGGGAGCAGCACGCTACGGGCAGCCAGTCAGTCGGGTCAGGGACTATGAAGGGTGTGAAGGGAGAATCACTTTGGTGCAATTAGGACAGCCAAGAGTCTGGGATGTCAGTAAACACAGGCAGGACACAGAGAGCCTTTTGGGGGTCCGGGGAGTAGAAGGCAGCACCTCATTCCCTGTGTGTCTGAGGAGGAAAATGCTTAAAGTAACCCGTGTTGGCAGCTTTTATAGCTTCCTCCTCATAATGTGCTGGGCAGCCCCTGAACAGGCTGGTGTTTCATTTCCATGTAACATGGCCTGAAGGAGCAGGGCAGCTCTCTGCAGCAGCTAGCCCAGGGCCCCACCCAGAGCCCTGCCCATGGAGTGAGGGGATTGATTGCTTTGAGCCATGGACAGGGACAGGACGCTGGTGACTGCTAGGTAAACCAAGAGGAAGGTGAGGAGCAAGGTTCCTGGCCTCCTCCCCAAGCTCGGTTAGCTTGTCATGAGCTTAACCCTAAGGTGTTTTAGTAGCCGTGCCAACAAAGGCGGTGGCAGGCAGCAGTGGGAAGGTTGCCATTCTGGGAAGCAAGGCACCAGTCTGTGGTGTCGAGCGTGCATAGGAACCTTAGTGTGGGGAATCCACAGAAAGGTCTTTGTGCCCCGTGCTGTCCTGGCCAAGACACTTTCCATGACTTGACTTTTACCCACACTTATAGTCTCTTCTCTTTGGTAATATGTTCATCTGTATGTGACATACTTTTTTTTTTTTTTTTTTTTTTTTTTTGCAAGGGGCATTCGACATAGGCATTCTGTATGTAACAGTCCTGGCCATCCTGGAACTCACTCTGAAGACCAGGCAGCCTCGAACTCACAGAGATCCACCTGCCTCTGCCTCCTGAGTGCTGGGTTTAAAGGTGTGTGCCACCACTGCCCAGCTTGAACGTAGACTTATATGCATGGCTAAATATGGTACATTAGTGACTTGGGTGGGCACATTATGCAATTGTACATTGGAGGGAGGCACAGCAAGTTGCTTTAAGACATTAGCAGAGCTCAGAACTTTTCTCCTAGGCGAGGGTAGGTGTTACTGTTTTACTCTGTCAGTGGCGATGCTTTCTACCTATTTTCTCCAGATAGTGTTTTGAAGCTGTGTCTTTGTGTGCATGTACATACGCCCAGGACAAATGCAGGGCTTTTCTCATAATAGGCAGGTACTCTACCCAGAGTTACATCGCTAGCCCTTGGTTTTGTTTGATTTTGAGAGAGGGTCCCACTATATAGCCCTGGCTGTTCGGGAATTTGCTATAATGATGATGCTGGCCTGGAGCCCACAGAGATCTGCTTGCATCTGCCTCCCAAGTCCTGGGTTTGAAGCGTGTGTTAGAAATGTTTCTAAGTAAATACTTAATAAGTGAGTTTTCTTAGTTTTTGTTTGTTTTGTTGATTGTTTATGTATAGGAGGCTGGAAGTGGAGGTGGTTCACTAGGTCCCCCAACACAGTTCAGCAAGGGAACCGTATGATCTTCAGAGGTTAAGTTATTCTCTTAAAGCTGGGTGTCGCTCAGCTCCGCAGTCTCACCCTTGCCTACTTTGCCTCGGATAGGCAAGACCCCGTGTTTTGTCCCCAACCAGCATGGACAAGAAAAAAAGCAGCCACTTGATCAAATGCACATAGCTATTGTAAGTTTTCCAGATCTGTTCAGCCTTCCTGTGGTTCTAAGACCACCTCTAAGGCCGAGGCTCTGAACGTAAATGTGTGTATTTGTATGAATTAAGGCACGCACAGACTGTGCCTAGACGTTTTCCTATTCTGTCCCTGGAGACCTCAGGGCCTGGGCATTTAGCCCAACTCTTCATTCAGTAGAGGAGAATTAGGTCAGCTCAAAGGCCATCTGCTATGTCCTGTGTTTCCAGCCTGTTTCTCCCTCCCCAGGAGGGCCGGGGGATCTGGGCCATGCCCTGCCATGAATCCTCTGTCTCATCTTAGATATCTCTTCCCAGCTCTCCTCCAGATGTCTTTGTGCATCTTCCGGCCACTCGGCTCTGCATTCACTTGGGTCCCTCATGGGCACGGTGCAGCAGGAGCAGTGGTGAGCTTGGCCCGAGCCCCCTGGACTTCGTCGTCACCAGCTTCTGGGGCTTGGCTCACCCTCCCATTCCTGTTCCCAGTGGCTGGTTGCCAAGGCCAAGGGAGAAAGCCCGGCGTGCAGGGAAGATCTGGAAGATAAAATTTCCCCTAAGTTCTCAGTGGAGAAGGTGTCTCCCTTCCCCTCAGCTGGTTTTGTTTCTCTCTGATCAGCCCTGTCTCTCTTGCTGCCTTCCTTTCTACTTCCCTTCGTAGCTGTAGCTGTCATCCCAGCCTTTTGTAGAAAACTGACAGTGTGCTTGTTCCTCTTGCCACACAACATCTGGAGCATGCACACGTATGGGATTGTGTGTGTGTGTGCGCGCGTGCGCGCACGTGTTTCTCATTGAAGATAGAACTCAGGGCCTCAAGCGGCATGTTGTGCCGTCACCCTACCAATGACCATATCCCCCAGTCCAAGGTTCCTGTTTCTTTCAGAAACCAGTGTCTCTGAAGTGGCATGTCCAGGTTTTCCTGGGCTGTGTGTAAAGAGAGTGGAAATGTAGGGCTGTAGTTGTTCGACCTTCCTGCCACCCACTCCAGAAATACCATGTCGTTCTCAGATGACCCTGTCCATGTGCTTAGGCATGCGACAGCATCTTTTGACTTTCTTGCATGAGCCTCCAGAGCAGCTGGAGCCAAGCCTTTACTTCCTCGGCCTTTTGGTCGCCTTTGATGGAGAGCTGACCTCAGGGTCTGGGGCTGTGCCTGGGATGGTCACGACTTGGAGATGATTAATTGGAAGGAGGACCAGAAGCCAAGGTTGCTAAATGGCATCCCTACCTCCATCCTCATTACGTGCAGGGCCTTATCCCCTGCTGCCCTCAGAGGCTGCAGACAGATGCGTTTCCTTTCAGGAAGCCCCTTGGGCCAGCAGGAGAGGGAGGAGAGAGGATTAATCGGCTTCCTCCTCAGGCTTGTCCCTCCTTAACTCCACAAAGCTGAGGCCTCAGCTAAGACCTCTGGCATGCAGGGAGGGAGCAACTCCCCTCCCTAAACAAACAGGTGGGAAATAGATAGGAACTTTTAGGTAACCTGTGTGGGTCAGCCAGGCCTGACAAAGGGACTTTTTTTTTTTTTTTTTTTTTTTTGTTTTGTTTTTCGAGACAGGGTTTCTCTGTGGCTTTGGAGCCTGTCCTGGAACTAGCTCTGTAGACCAGGCTGGTCTCGAACTCACAGAGATCCGCCTGCCTCTGCCTCCCGAGTGCTGGGATTAAAGGCGTGCGCCACCATCGCCCGGCTACAAAGGGACTTTTCAAAGGAAGAAAATACCAGTAGGTTCAGATGTTCTGTTTTTTGTTTGTTTGGTTGATTTTCCAAGACAGGGTTTTCCCAGACAGGGTTTTCCCAAGTAGTCCTTACTGTCCCAGAACTCACTCTGTCTCTCTGTAGACCAGGCTGACCTTGAACTCACAGAGATTCACCTGCCTCTGCTTCACAGGTGTTGGGATTAAAGGCGTGCACGCCACCACCTCAAGGATGGCTGGCCCCCGGGTGACACAAAGACGTCACCTGATGAAGGGTGGTTCCAGATGTAGCACCAGCTGCAAGCCCCAGGAGCATGTTAGAAATGTAGAATGGCTCAGTGGTCTTCCAGAGGATCCGGGTTCAGTTCCCAACACCCACATGGCAGCTCGTAGATCTAGGAGATTTGACACCCTCACACAGACATCCATGCAGGCACATGAAATAAAAATAAATTGTTTTTTTTTTTTTAAAAAAAACAGCTGAGCCGGGCGGTGGTGGCGCACGCCTTTAATCCCAGCACTCGGGAGGCAGAGGCAGGCGGATCTCTGTGAGTTCGAGACCAGGCTGGTCTACAAGAGCTAGTTCCAGGACAGGCTCCAAAACCACAGAGAAACCCTGTCTCAAAAAAACCAAAAAAAAAAAAAAAAAAAAAAAAACCAAAAAAAAAAAAAAAACAGCTGAAATGCAGAAGAATCCAAGAATCCTCAACTCACAGAACCGGAGTCGGCCTTGTCATGGCTCTGTCAGCGCTTTGCATGTGCTGATGTTGGGAAGCCCTGGGCCTCCACCCAGGAAGTCCACCCTGCCCTGCTTGTTCTTTTGCCCATGTCCCACATCACTAGTCCAAGAACTCTCCCCACTAACCGTGCAGCTGAATTCGCACATCCGATGAAGTCCCTTTGTCTTTCCTGGTGCAATGGAGAATTTAAAAGTAACCCTAGCACTTATCCTCATGGTGGGAGACACCTTTCAATTCAGCAGTGGGGAAGCAGAGCCAGGTGAATCTCTGAGTCGCAGGCCAGCAAGGCCTATATAATGAGACCCTGCTTCAAAATAGATACACAAACATGTAAATCCCAGGACAGTGCGGTAAGTGAGCCAAGTAAATCGTGCATAGGCTATGGCCAGGTCCTTGGGGGGATGGTGGTTATAGGTTGGATTGTAACCCCTGCAAGGAATATAAAGTTTTAAAGCAAATTTTTAATGTTTTAATTATGTATAGGTGTGTGGTTTTGTGTGCCTGGTATGTGTGTGTGTGAGAGCAGGTGCCTGTCGAGGACAAGGGCATTGTAGATCCTGGAGCTGGAGTTCTAGGTGGTAACTGCTTGATGCGGATGCTGGGAACTGAACTTGGGTCCTCTGGAAGAACAAGTTCTCTCACCCTCTGAACCCTCTCTCTGGCCGAGGATATAAAGTCTTAGCTTCAGTGCCTTGGAGTATACCCTTAATTGGGTATAGGGTCATACAAGAGTGGGCTGGCCCTCAGTCCAAGGCGGCAGGGTTCCTCAGAGGAAGATGAGATGATGACCACGCATGGGTAGCATATGAAGGAGGCTGACGTCGGGTCTGTGAGAATATGTTAAGGATCAGGATTTCCCAGCAAATACTAGAAGAGAGAGACTTGGAACAGAGTGTTTCCCAGATCTTTTGAGAGAGTGTGGTCCCCGCACACACCCTGACTCACACTTCCAGTTCAAACACTGTGTTCCAGGCTCCATTCCAGGCTGTGACTGTAGCTGTGGTCAAGTGCTTCCCGAGTATACAGGAGCCCCCTGGGTTTGAATCCCAGCATTGCAGAAGCTGAAATGAAAACTTGTGGCACTGTAGGGTTTAAACACCGCAGCAGACAAGCTGGAATTGACTGCATTCCCTGAAGCGGCAGGTATCTGGACACTTTTCTGATAAGCATTTGGGCCCTCTGCCTGGGAGGGGTGTGACTTAAGTACCAAGTTCCTGTCCTCAGGGGACTCAACTGACTAGGGGAGGGCAGCTGATAAGCAGAAAAGAAATTTGCAAACATCTAGCTTTGATGGTCAATGCTTTGAAAGGAATAAACAATGGCTGGAGGGAGTGTCCTGAGATAAGGGAGTCTAGGATGGGAACTAGCTAGCTCCAGACAACAGATCGGCTACTACAGATCGGCTTCCTAGTCTTCCTTTGAGGGTCACCATTTTATCTTTGTCCCTATCACTTTTTAAAATGAGCTTTAGGTGGCATCCCCTGTCTCACCCCCCAAACAAGCCTGAGAGCCAGACGTTTGCCATTCCACAGCCGTGGCCCTGTGGCTGTCCCAGTCCCTAATTACAGAGTCCACCCAGGCGTTGCTGGAAGCAGCAGTCTAAACAGGCAGGATTTTAGGATGTCGGCCTGGTCCTCATCCCTGTCATCAGGTGTGTCTGAGCTGTCTTCCCCTCCTCCCTTTCCCAGTGTCTTTCTTGACTGTGCGGCTGTTCCACAGCAGGCCACATGCTAGGTGATGCACTCACAGCTAAAAGGACACAGTTCCTGTCCCCACTCCAACCCCCTAAGCAAAGGTCCATAGACAGACAAAGATGCTATCTGTACCAACATACACACCCAAGGGAAGTATCACCGGGCCTAGTCTGGAAAGGGAGCAGGCACCTGGTAGTGTGAGGAGGTGGCCTGCATGGGAAGGTTTCCTAAGGATTCAGTGTGGCAGTCAGTAAAGAGGCAGAAGAATCCACACATGAAGAAGCAAGCCTTGGGCAGAAGGGCCAAAGCCCCCTGGGAGAGGCACAAAGTTCTTGTCCTAGTCCCTCCTCACACCTCCCTAAATAAAGAGCCCAGCTGTTGCCAGCCCTTCAGCCTATCCCTGCCCAATCCAGCAGCCACTTCTCAGGCTCACTCTGTGTCACCTGTCGGCAGCAGTTGGCACAATTGACTATTCACTTCTTCACGTGGCTCCCAGGGCTCACCCTCTCCTATCCCCCTCCTCACTGTCCTCTCCTGTCCCCCTCCCACTGTCCTCTCCTGTTCCCCTCCTCACTGTCCTCTCCTGTCCCCCCAACTGTCCTCTCCTGTCCCTTCTCACTGTCCTCTTCTGTCCCCCCAACTGTCCTCTCCTGTCCCCCCCACTGTCCTCTTCTGTCCCCCCACTGTCCTCTCCTGTCCCCCCCACTGTCCTCTCCTGTCCCCCCCACTGTCCTCTCCTGTCCCCCCCACTGTCTTCTTCTGTCCCCCCCACTGTCCTCTCCTGTCCCCCTCCTCACTGTCCTCTCCTGTCCCCCTCCCACTGTCCTCTCCTGTCCTCCCCCCACTGTCCTCTCCTGTCCCTTCTCACTGTCCTCTTCTGTCCCCCCCACTGTCCTCTCCTGTCCCCCTCCTCACTATCCTCTCCTGTCCCCCTCCCACTGTCCTCTCCTGTTCCCCTCCTCACTGTCCTCTCCTGTCCCCCCAACTGTCCTCTCCTGTCCCCCCCACTGTCCTCTTCTGTCCCCCCACTGTCCTCTCCTGTCCCCCCCACTGTCCTCTCCTGTCCCCCCCACTGTCTTCTTCTGTCCCTTCTCCTCACTGTCCTCTCCTGTCCCCCTCCTCACTGTCCTCTTCTGTCCCACCCCTCATTGTCCTCTCCTGTCCCTCTTCCCACTATCCTCTCCTGTCCCCCCCATTGTCCTCTCCTGTCCCCCCCACTGTCCTCTCTTGTCCCCCCTCATTGTCCTCTCCTGTCCCCCCCACTGTCCTCTCCTGTCCCCCCCCCACTGTCCTCTCCTGTCCCCCCTCCTCACTGTCCTCTCCTGCCTCCCCACACTGTTCTTTCCTGCCCCTTCTCCTGCAGCTTTCTCAGCTCTTCTCTTTGTCTTCCTTCTGTCCTTCCATGTGCTGAAGTGTCTCCTCTCCTTGCTCTTGTTGCCTTGACAACGCTCCATCTTACATCTTTAAATGCTTCGATGGCTCCACTCTGCACCTAACCATGCTCACAGCTTCATTATCTCAGCTCGACAACATCTCAAACTTAGTAAGGTCTGATTCCTTCTTTCTCAGACTTAGGAGGTATCTAACTATCTTACCAGGTACTTAAGGATCAGATCTTGAATTCTTTATTGACCCTTGTCTCCCAGTCCCCTACATTCAATGACACCAGCAGATCAGTGTGGAATCTTTCCACACCTTACCCCTCCATCCTGCCATCTTGATCTCAAGTATCACCACTATTTCCTGTCTATCTTATCTCAGTCAGTTTGAACTGTGCCTGTGGCTGACTCTGCCCTTTTCAACTTCTGAAATGTCATCAGGTTATATCCCGCCGCTCAGAGTCTTTCAGTAGTGGTAGCTGGCTCAGTGGGTACAGTGCTTGCTGCTGAGCATAAAGGTCTGAGTTCGGATTCACAGCTTCCACATAAAAAGCCTGGCATGTCAGGTCATGCCTATAATCCCAGAGCTGGGGCGACAAGAAGATCTAGGGGCTTGCTGGCCAGATATTCATGAGCTTCAGAGTTCATGTTTCAAAAACTAAGGTGAAGAGTGTGGGGCCCAGGGCAGCCTGACCACACATGGGGCCCAGGCCGCACAGCTGCCATAATAGGCAACACCAGGTTCCAGGAAAAGCCATAAGATGGCACCACACAGGAACAGACCATCCAAAGGAAATTCCTGACATTACAACCATTGTAGATAGGATCACTGCCAGCACACACCCATCGCTATTCATCAGGACACCCCTAGACAAATGTCAGCCAATCAGGGGTCCTGAACCTTAGAAGTCCCTCACTCCTATCGTTACTACTATAAAAACCCAACCCCAACTGAGTTTGGGGCTCTCTGATCACTCCAATACATTGGACACATGGGGAGACTGAGTATGCAAACTTGTGTAAGAATAAAGGCTCTTTGATTTTACATACAGAACTCGGTCTCCTAGTTGGTTTTGGGGAGACTCCGTGATCTGGGCATAACAGAGCAATCCAGGAAGACAGCTGAGGTTGATGGCTGGCCTTCTCTCTCTTGGTTGCACATGTCACTCAAACTCAATGCCAGTCTTTACAGTAACGCCAAGGCCCTACTTGGACTACCTCTTGACCTCATCTCCTCTCTCTTTTCCTTGCTCTCTTGTTCTCCCTTCCTCCTCCTTTTTTTCCTTTATTTTATTTTTTTTATTTTTTTGGTTTTTTCGAGACAGGGTTTCTCTGTGGCTTTTTGGAGCCTGTCCTGGAACTAGCTCTGTAGACCAGGCTGGTCTCGAACACACAGAGATCCGCCTGCCTCTGCCTCCCGAGTGCTGGGAAAAAAGGCATGCGCCACCATCGGCCGGCCTTTATTTTATTTTTTAATATGCTCAGACTCATCAGAAACTGGGACTGCGCGTCATCACACAAAGCACTCTAGCACCGAGTCCCATCCGCTGGCATTACTGCCTCCCCAGTTCCTAGAGCACTCCCGGCCTGCCATTTTGAGGAATTTGTTTACTGTGCTGTTTCAGCTTTCACAGGCTCTCCCAGGAGCTACATCCCACAGTCAGACCTCAAAGAATTTGTTCTTCCCCCTTCGCCTAGACCCTGCCCCATTCCCATCTCAGCAAGCACCACTTCCTCTTCCTGATCAGGTCTTGTGGAAGGATCCCCACCTACAGCTCACTTCCTCAGGTCATCTGATTCTCTATCACCAGGGCACACACAAGTGTTTGGCTTGCTTATCTTCTCAGTTAAAGGTAAGCCCTGGGTGAGCTTCCTCCTCCTCTTCTTGATCTTCCTCCTCCTCTTCCTCTTCCTTGTTTGTATGATGTGTGTAGACAGTGTCTTCCACTGTTTTCTGCCTTATTGCCTTGAGACTGGATTTTTTCCTGAACCTGGAGCTTGCCATTTTTTGGCTAGTCTGCGGGGAGCTCCCAGGATCCACCTGTCTTTGCCCCACTAAGATGCTGGTATGGCGAGCACAGCTGGGGCTAAGCCTAACTTTTACATAGGTTGTGCAGATTTGAACTCAGGTTTCCAGGCTTGCAATATAAGTGTTCTTGCCTACTGAGCCATCTTTCCACCACTTTCTCGAGACAGGATTTCCCTGAGTAGCTTGGTCTTCCTTCCATCCAGCACTTTGTGATCCTCCAGCCTCTGTCTCCCGAGGCTCAAACAGAGTATGTGCCACTAAGCCCCACACCTGGAATTCTTTCCCTCCTCACTGCTAAACTCCTGGCATTTATTTTTTATTTTTCAAGACAGGGTTTCTCTGTGTAATAACCTTGGCTGTCCTGGAACTCTCTTTGTAGACCAGGCTGGCCTGGAACTCACAGAGATCCGCCTACCTCAGCCTCCCAAGTACTGGGATTAAAGGAGTGTGCTACCACTGCCTGGCATTCCTGGCATTTATAATGGTGCTCAGGACTGGAGAGATGGCTCAGTAGTTATGAGCACTTGTTGTTCTTGCAGAGTACTTGGCTTCAATTCCCAGTGTGTGCATGGTGGCTCACAATCAATTGTTACTTCAGTTCCAGGGGATCCAATGCAGGTTCCAGAGGAAACTGTCCAGCTATTGACCAGTCAACTTTTATTAACAGTGAGGGCAGCATATTTTCCTTGTGTAAGGATTATTCCACAGCCGAGAACTCTGAAGTGAGCGCTGGCTGTATTTACAGAGGACCCTGGTTGTATTCTCAGCACCTGTATGACAGCTGGCCACTCTAACTCCAGTTCCAGATCCAGTGCCCTCTTCTGACTTCCATGGACACTGTATAACATGGTATACAGAGATAAATGCAGGCAAACACCTGCACACATAAAATAAAACTTAATAATAATTATGGCAATAATAACAATAAATCCAGATTCTCTTTATGTAGCCTGGTTGTGTTAGAACACTGTGTAGACCAAGTTGGCCTCTAACTCACAGAGGTTGGCCTGCCTCTGCCTCCAAAATGCTGGGATTAAAGGTGAATTTTTGTTTTGTTTTTTTGAGACAAGGTTTCGCTGTAGTTTTAGAGCCTGTCCTGGAACTAACTCTTGTAGACCAGACTGGCCTCAAACTCATGGCGATCCACCTGCCTCTGCCTCCTGAGTGCTGCGATTAAAGGCATGTGCCATCACTGCCCGGCCTTAAAGGCTAATTTTTTTACTTTTAAAAACATCATGAAGATACTTGAAAAGAGAAATGACAGACTAGGGTAAAATATTCTTAAAGCGTAATTCTCATGAAAGATTTATGTATAGGATATATAAAATGCCTTAAAAATGAAATAATGAGAAGACTTAACTAAAAATCATGTGATTGTTGGGAGCTGTGAACCCCCAGATCCTGAATTTCTTGTAAACAACTTGTTTTCCCCTGATCTGAGTGCCTGCAGCTGCTCTGAGAATGAGACCCTCAGGAGTTCCTAATGGCAGGGGAGTGGTTTCTTGTGTATGGCTGGAGCATGGCTATCCCTATATAAGCTGCCCCTGGACACAATAAAGGGGGCATTGTTGGGGCATTCCTGTTTCAAGGATGACCCGTGTCTCTGTCTGTGTGTCTTTGTGTGTTTCAATCTTCAGCCCCTTGTCCGGTTCACGAATTGTATGGTAGCGCATAGAGCACAGACGGGCGTCGGGTGCTACCTGTGATAATTAATCTTTATTAATAGTGGGATTTACAGGCACCTAGGAGATACACCTCTGGGCGTGTCTGTTTCCAGAGAGGGTTAATTGAGGAAGGAACCCTCCCCTGGAATGTGAATGGCACCATCCTGTGACCTGATCCTGGACTATAAAGAAGGGAGCAGAACACATACATTTCTTTCTGCTTCTGGCACTGTGTCATGTGACTGACAGCTCACTGTCCTGCTGCCGTAGCTAGGGCCGCTTTTGCTGCTGTACCCTCCCTGTTCCCGATGCGGTGTCCTCTTAGACTGTGAGCCAAAGCATGCCTTTCCTTTCTTCGGTCACTTCTGTCAGATGTTTGTCACAGCCCTGGTGAAATGATTTGTCAAGACACTTCATTTAAGACTAACTAGGAAGCCGGGCAGTGGTGTCACATGCCTTTAATTCCAGCACTCCGGAGGCAGAGGCAGTGAATCTCTGTGAGTTCGAGGCTAGTCCGGTCTCCAAGAGCTAGTTCCAGGACAGGCTCCAAAGCTACAAACAAAACAAAACAAAACAAAACCCTGTCTCAGAAAGACCAAAAAGGAAAAAAAAAAAGTCTATATCAGGAACGATGCTTAACTTGCTGGTTATTAGTGAAATGTAATTAAAACATAATGAGCTACCAAGACATGCCTACTAGAATACATAAAAACCAGGGGCTGGAGACGGCTCAGTGGTTAAGAGCATCTACTGCTCTTCCAGAGGACCCAGGTTCTTCAATTCCCAGCACCCACCTGACAGCTTACAACTGTCTATAAATCCAGTTCCAGAGGACCTGATACCCATGGCAAAACACCAATGAACATAAAATAAAAATAAATAAACTAAAAAAAAATACACAGAAATGAAAGAGACTGACTTTACTGGTGTTGACAAGGCAGAAGGTATGTATTCATCTGGATGCAGTCCTGGCAAGAGCGTAAAATGACTCAGCCACCTTTTTGCTTTTCAGTTTTTACATAAACAGAAAAAGAGTGCCATCGTGACGTCTTCTCACATGTGTGTCCAGTCCTTTCCACATTCTCCTTTGCCACTATCACTTCTTTCCTGCCACCTCCTGTTGGTACAACCACTGTGGAAAGCAGTTTCTACAAGGACTTGGTGTCCATCTCTTGTGTTCTATAGCCGTTCCATTCCGAGTTATATACCTGCAAGGGGAGAAAGCGAGGAAGCAGTTTGTGTGACTGCTCACACACACAGCTGTGTTTCTGGATCTGAGACCCAGAGGTAACACGAGTGACCATTTATAGAGGGCTGAATGAACAGGCAGGGGCAGCCAAGAGGCTCTGTCGAGAACGTGCAGTCTGTTTCTGCACTTCATCTTCACGGCAGGATGTTTAGGAGACACATTCCAGCCTTCTTCCATCACTTTCGGATACTTCCCTGTCTCTTTCTCTCTGTCCCTGTTTTTCTCTATCTCTATTTCTCTGTCTCTGATTCTCTCAGTGTCTCTGTCTCTCCCAGTGTGTGTGTGTGTGGTGTGTGTGTGTGTGTACGTACACATGTGTGCCACTGCATGAGCGTGGACGTCAGAAGACAACTTGCAAAAGTTGGGTCTCTCCCCATATGAGTCCTGAAGACTGAACTCAGGTCATCAGGTTTCATAGCAACTGACTTAATTCACTGAGCTGTCTCACCATCCCTACTCTTAGTATCGATCTCTCTGAATTCTTGGAGCATCCTGGATGTGTTCATGAGATTCCATTACCGCACCTAGGTTGCCTTTTCCTTTGTGACTTCTCATCGTGACCTCCTTAGCCTGGGCGCATGTGTTTCTTCTCAGGACTTCTCCCTCAGAGTACGGTGGTCTTGTCTGTCTTACTGTAATTCTTAACATGAAAACATGACAGATAACACATTTATGAATGTGTATGCTTAGAAATAGTCATTCCTCAAAGGCAGGAGATGCCTACTCTGTAGATCTTTCTCCCCTGTGGGGTGCTGAGAATCAAATCGAGAGCCTGCTAGCTATGATCCTTAATCTTGATTGTTAACTTGATGGGGCTTACATTCACTGTGGAAGCAACCTGGGCATGTCTGGGAGGGAGTCTTTAGATTGGGTTTATTGAGGTTCAAAGAAACACTCTAAGTGAAGGTTTAGAACTGAATAAAAAGAAGGCAAGCTCCGCACCAGCCTCCCTCTGCTTCCTGACCTCCCGTCAGGACCAGGCGTTTTAAGCTCCTGCCTCCAGGGCGTACTGACATGATGGACTGTACCCTTGCACTGTGATCCAAAATAAACACTATTTCTTTCTTTTATAAAAATTTATTTTTATTTTATGTACATTGGTGTTTTGTCTGCGTGTGTGTCTCTGTGTGAGGGTGTCAGATCTTGAATTTACATATAGTTATAAGCTGCCATGTGGGTGCTGGGAATTGAACCCGAGTCTTCTGGAAGCGATGAGTGCTCTCATCCTCTGAGCCATCTCTCCAGCCCAGCCCTCCATTTCTTTAGTTGCCTTTGCCAGCTAGTTTCCTGCAGCTGTAAGACAAGGGACGACTGCACTGGCTGAGCTCTGAGCTCCAGTCCTAGTTCTTCCTTCTCTTTTGTCTTCTTTTTACATTTTTTATTTGTTTTTGTTTTTCAAGGCTGGGTTTCTCTGTGCAATTCTAGCTGTCCTGGAACTCACTCTGTAGACCAAGCCAGTCTCCAACTCAGAGATCCGCCTGCCTCAGCCTCCTGAGCACTGGGATTAAAAGGCATGTGCCACCATCGCCTGGGAACATCTTTTATTATTTATGACATTATATGAATTGACTCTTATTAAGCTGAACAAATGTTCCATTTCAGTAATAATACCAATGACTATAACTCAGATGCGTTTCTGGGTTAATGGGGCAAGAGCTCTTCCCTGCTGCTCTCACAAACACCTGGCAAAAGCGACCTCAGGGAGAAGTGGTTTCTCTTCACACGCGGCAGGCAACACCTGGCCCCACCGCATCCAAAGACAGGCAGGAGAGAATGAAGAATGGGTACTTCTGCTCAGCTTATGTCCCCCACCCTCTCCAGGATCCCAGCCAGGAAGTGGCACTTGTCCCACCTCAGGTACTGAGGTGACAATGGCCCCCTACAGGCATGCCCAGAGCCTGGTCCCCTAGGTGACTCTAGTTCTGTCAAGTTGATTCAACAATAATCATGTGTACTGTTAGCTAGAGATTTTTTCCCCCTAGTTTCCTTATTTTTGAGACAGGGACTTATGGTGTAGCCCAGGCTAGCATCAGACTGAGAAGCCTCTTGCTGCCGTCTCCCTAGTGCTGGAATCACAGGTGTCCACCGCTACACCTAACTTTCTTTCTGCTTTCTTGCCTGCCTGCCCACCCATCTGCCTGGGTGCTGGGATTACAAGTGTGAGGTCGAATACAATTCTATTTTATCTTTATAGTATATACAAAGGAAACTATTCATTCCTAAATAGATATTTAGGTTGTTGCAGATCTCTTTTATTTTGGCTTTGTCTCACCTAGCTCAGACTGGCCTTGAACTCCTGATCCTCCTGCTTCTACCTTCCTCCTGAGTGCTGGGATTGTAGGTATAGGTATGTGGTTCTCTACATTGCTGAAAATATGACGTGGTATTAATATCTCTTTGAGATTATCTATCTATCTATCTATCTTGTATCATCTGTATGTCTGTATTGATGTGGGGTGTGTGTGTGTGTATACCACAGTGCATGTGTGGAGGGCAGAGTCCACATTTGTCTCCTTTTGTCTTTATTTACATGGGTTCCAAGGATCAAACTCAGATCAGGCTCACAAAAGCAGGTGTCCTTTCCTGTTGAGCGTTCTTGCCAGGCCAAGATCCTACTTGCAGTGCCTTTAGATTTACCAAGCAATGGGGTCGTTGGATAAAAGGGTAGTTCTAGCTTTAAGGTTTTACCATTCCCATGCCGTTTTCCAGGGCCTGCTATCATTCTCACCAGCAATGCAGTTTCCCTTGTACTTGCTGTTTTCTGTTGCTTTATAATAGCTCTGCTGATTGGCTCTGGTAAGGCAGTGGCTTCTGCTGCTCTTTCCTCCTCTTCTCTTCCTCCTCCTTCTACCCCTTTCCTTCCTCTCCCCCTCCTCATCCTCATAGAGTCTCTATATGCAGCTCAAGCTGGTCTCAAATTTGGGATCCTCTTGCCTTTACCCCCCAAGTGCTAGGGTTGAAGGTGTATGCCACGACACTCACCTATCCAAGCATCTTTGCATATAGCTGTTGGCTATTAGTGTGTCTCCTTTAGAGAAATGTCTGCTTTTAAATTGGACTGTCATTTCTTTTTGTTGTTGTTGTTGTTATTGCATTATGGAAGTTCCTTACATGGTTTAGAAATTAACCCCTGACCAGAGACACAAGTGACAAATATTTTCTCTTTTTCCTCATAGGCTCCCTTTAGCGATTCTTAACATAGTCCATGGCCATTACAACATCAAAGAGTCCTGAGCCAAATGCTCCTCGACAGGAAACTGGGTAAGTAGATCTCAATCCATGCATATAATGCAGTTACTTGTGTGAGTTTAGAAGACAGATGGCTCTGAGCAGATCAGTGTGGAGATACATAAATAAATGCAACGTTGAGCAAAATGAGCTGTTTTTTTTTTTTTTTAAAAAAAACACATTTATTTTATGTGCATTGATGTTTTGCCTGCATGTATGTCTGTGTGAGGGTGTCAGATCCCCTGGAACTGGGGTTACAGGCAGTTGTGAATTACCATGTGTGTGTTAGGAATTGAACCTGGGTCCTCTACAAGAGCAGCCTGTGCTCTTAGCCACTGAACCATCTCTCCAGTCCCAAATGAGAAGATTTTTTTTTTTTTTTTTGGTTTTTCGAGACAGGGTTTCTCTGTGGTTTTGGAGCCTGTCCTGGAACTAGCTCTTGTAGACCAGGCTGGTCTCGAACTCACAGAGATCCGCCTGCCTCTGCCTCCCAAGTGCTGGGATTAAAGGCGTGCGCCACCACCGCCCGGCCAAATGAGAAGATTTAAAACCATGGAATATGGCAGGGCTGTGGGGTGTTCACCTGGAATGAGTGACGCTGTGGATTTTGTCCCCAATATTAGAAAATGACAAAAACCAACCCAAAATTCCTACAGAATAAGATTCTGATTTCAAGAAACAAAAATTTATAGATATGGATATGTGCTATTGTTTGTTTTGTATTTGAGAAAGCCTTGTTATGAAGTCCAGCTGGCCTAGAACTGCTACCAGTCTCTTGCCTCAGCTTCTGTGTGCCCAATTACAAGTGGGCAGACATCTGGTGCACACTTGGGAGCACACACACACATACATACACACACACACACAGAGTCACACACTGTATTGATGTATTCTTTCTTTTTTTTCCTTCCGAGACAGGCTTTTTCTGTAGCTTTGGAACCTGTCCTGGAACTTGCTCTGTAAACCAGGCTGACCTTGATCTCCCAGAGATCCACCTGTCTCTGCCTCTTGAGTGCTGGGATTAAAGACGTGCGCCACCACAGTCCAGCATTGATATATTCTTAAGCAAACCTAGAGCTATGGGTGTAGCTCAGTGGTGGAGTGCTTGTTCTACATGCATGAGGCCCTGGACCTCAGAAGGGAGAATCAAAACCGACAGCAATTTCTTAGACCCAGAAAGACCTGGGGCATTAGAACATGCTGGAGGAATCTTTGCTTTCATTCTCATGTGGTGGATTTGACTGTTCGATATGAGCTTGCTTTGCTTCTGTAATTTAAAAAGCACCAAGGAAATGAGGAAAACATATCTGACTGGGAAGATTACTGTATAAATGTATTTCAGACGTCTTGAAAAACGCGATTCTTAGGCTGATTATGCCATTGTGGATTTTGGTAGCATCTTCCTAAAAAATGTCACTTTCACTTTTCTGGTCTTGTTTTTACCTTCAAATATCCTTTTAGAGGCAGAGTACACAGAGACCTATGTCCAAGGAAGCAAGACACAGTGTCCACTAAGTCAGAGGCCATAGACTGAGGTTTCCTTCCCATGACTTCCAGCCCAGGGTACATACTAGAAAAGCCCGGTTTCAAGCAGATGGGAAAGGTAGCTGATGAGCTTTGGAGGCATAGATTCCTTTTGACTCCTGGCTTTATCAGCTACAAGCTGTGTGATCTTGGGCACGATTTTTTGTTAGGTTTTTGAGAAACCAAAGAAACTTAGAACTCTGTATATAGTACGGTCTAGCCTTGAACACAGAGATCTACCTGCCTCTGCCTTCCAAGTGCTGAGATTAAAGGCGTGAGCCACCGTGGACTGGCTGGCTTGGGAAGATTCATTACCTCCCTTTTTGAGTGTGGGTTCCTCATCACCCTCGGAAGTGGTTTAGTTACAGCAGTATTATCGGATTATTGAGAGGTATAAATGTGAAGCGCCCCAAAGACAGTGATTCCTAACTGTTTGTTTTTGTTTCTCTGGGGATGGACAGCCCAGCAGCTGGAAGAAATTAGGGTAGATTAAAGGAGTCAAACGAGGAAAGGAAGAGTTTAATACAGATTGGAGATACAATTCCATTTCCTAGTCACTGTCTCCCTCCGCCTTCTCCCTCCCTTTTTTTTCTCCTTTTAATTAAGCCTCCTGTTGTTAAGTGCTAGCAGATGTGTAAGTGGTAGCTCAGTAGGAACTGAAGGAAGGGCCTGAGGCAATGCTTTGCAGTATGTGGAAGGATGGGGGGCTTGCATGGACTGGTGAGAAACAATCACAGAACAAGGGACCGGTTTGTTCTTTGTAGAGCTGCATCCACTCAGAAAGCCAGGGCCTCTCAGATAACCCTTCAGCTGTGGGTTGCCTGACTCGTTATGAAAATACCCAGCCATGGCTAACCCTAAGGAACCCATAGCCCAACTACTATCACAGTAGCCCTAAGGCCCAAAACTCTGGGAATTTCTGAGCAGAGTCAGACTTTTCTCCTGATTTCTTTGTGCCCAGAATGTCTCTGACCAAAGGTGCTGACTACGAAGGCATCCCGAGCTTTTCCACCTGCCTGGCAGAAAATCTCCAGGGTGAGTCCTGTGTGTGCATGTGTGTGCATGTGAGAGGAGGGAGAAGGAGGGAGGAAAGCAGACAGAGGCTGGGAGGGAGAGGGGAGGAAAGTGGCCATGGGCGTGCCTTGGAGAGTACCTAGCATCCCACGTAGGTCTGCATAATGTAAATATCAGATATCCAGGATATCTGATATGTGATCCCTGTGATAGGGTCATCGAGCCCCAAAAGGGTTGAGGCCACAAGGTTGAGAAAGAACTGTTCTACACCGCACTTGCAAAGTAACAATGATATCTTACTTAGTCAGTGTCCTGTAGTTGCGAAGAGACACTATGATCATGGCAGCTCTTAGAAGGGAATGCATTTAAAGGCTGGCTTATAGTTTCAGAGGTTTAGTCGTCATGGCAGGGAGCTTGGTTGCATGCAGGCAGACATGGCTCTGAAGATGTTCAGAGTTCAACATCCCGATCTGCAGGCAACAGGGAGAGATGGACCCTGGGCCTGACTTGGGCTTTTGAAACCCCAGAGCACGTGCTCAGTGACACACTTCCTCCAACAAGGCCACACCTACTTCAATAAGACCACACCTCCTAATCCCTCTCAAGGGGTGCCACTCACTAATGACCAAGCATTCAAATATATGAAATACATGAGCCTGTGGGAGCAATTTTTGTTCACGCCACCACAGATGGTAATAGTTAAAAAAGTATAGTGTTTCCATGTGCTAGACACTGTTCAACACACACACACACACACACACACACACACAGTTATGTATTTTGGTTTTTTTTGTTTTTTGTCACACACATTTATGTATTTTGGTTTTTGTTTTTTGAGACAAGATTTCTCTGTAGCTTTGGTGCCTGTCCTGGAACTTACTCTTGTAGTCCAGGCTGGCCTCAAACTCACAGAGATCCACCTGCCTCTGCCTCTCGAGTGCTGGGATTAAAGGCATGTGCCACCGCCGCCTAGCTATATGTATGTTTTTAAATTCTTTTTTAAAATAAAGTATATTTATCCTAGGTGTTTTTCACATCATGTATTTTGATCTCCTTCATTAGGGAATGAATCCCTTTGAATCTGCCCTCTGCCCCTGAACTCCCCCCACCCCAATAAAACAAAATCCAAGAGAAACAAAGGAAGAAAATAAAATGAGAAAAATAAAACAAAAAAAAAAAGAGGAAGGAATTAAAAATCTCTTCATGAGCTGGGCGGTGGTGGCACACGCCTTTAATCCCAGCACTCAGGAGGCAGAGGCAGGTGAATCTCTGTGAGTTCGAGGCCAGCCTGGTCTATAAGAGCTAGTTCCAGGACAGGCTCCAAAACCACAGAGAAACCCTGTCTCGAAAAACCAAAAAACCAAAAAAAAAAAAAAAAAAAAAAAAAAAAAATCTCTTCATGGAAGCTGCAATGTGACCCAACAAGTCACACCGTATACCCCTTGGTCCATACATGTCTACTTGCAAGTGTTCATTGATCTGGTCCGAGGCCCCTGGTCTCCATGATATAACTGATGCCTGGGCCCCCACTAGGATTCTTCCTGGACATTGCGCTGGTACCCTATGCTGTGGAGATCCTGCAGCTTTTGGTCTGAGGGTCAGGTTCCTTCATGTGCTCCAGCAGATCATAGATGGGGTAGATGTTGGGGCAGGCCAAGTCATCACCCTGGGTCTGGCCTTGTTCAGCTGTAGGGTTGGTCTGCCAGATGGGAAATGGGGACAGCTTTCCCATGGTCACAATTTCGGACCTGTGCTAACCATGTTGGCTCCATGGTGCTGTCCTGGCGAGGTGGGGGGTCTGCTCTCCCAGGTGTTGCAGTTGGTGGGGGTCAGGGATCAGGGATGGCCCTCCTGCTCTTAGGATCACCGGATCAGCTCTCCCACCTGCCCCACATGTTGATTGGGGGGAAATCCCGGGGGGGGGGGAATCCCTACCCTGCCCAAGTGGGAGAGCCATCCCTGCCCCCCACCAGCTGCAACATTCTGAGGAGCAGGCCCTGCACCTTGCCAGGACAGCAGCCATGAGTCAGATGAGGGGTAGGGCTAGGTCTTCCACACTCCTGTCCTGAGGGTTGGCTCACCTATGCTTTCATCAACAGGGTCATCTCTGCTGTGCTGCCCAGATAAAGTACCAGGCTGGCCTTCCTGTGTGTTGCCACTGGCCAAGGGGTCAGCTCCTTCACCATCTTGACCCACTCCCTTCCTCTCCTGCTTTAAATTTGCCTCTGTCCATAGGTCTGAGCCATTCTCTCTCTCTCTTTACTGTTCCTCTGTTCACTGTAACAGTGGCCTTCTGGCTGGTGCTGCAAGCTACCAGGTAGGCCTGTGTTTTCTCTTTGAAGCCTGGGGTGGGCAGCCAGCCTGTGTGTAGGTCTCCCAGTCTTGTTCAGGTCACTGTGACACAAGACTAGGCCATGCTTTCTCATCACAAGGAGATTCTTACAGTGCCCTGGTTGGTGTGGTTGGCTGCTTTCTGTCCACCCCAGCCAAATGACATGAGTGGGGGCCTGACTGTAGTTCCACTGTGGACCAGTGTTAGAATCCCATGTTCCTGCAGACCCCAGAATCTGGGGGAACGTCTCCCCGCCCCACTTTTTTTTATCTTTACAGTAGTCCTGGAAGCAAAATATCTTTTTTTTTTTTGATTTTTTGAGACAGGGTTTCTCCATAGCTTTTGGTTCCTGTCCTGGAACTAGCTCTTGTAGACCTGGCCTCGAACTCACAGAGATCCGCCTGCCTCTGCCTCCCGAGTGCTGGGATTAAAGGCGTGCGCCACCACCACCTGGCTGCAAAATATCATTTTTTTCCAGATGGGAAACATGAGACATGAAAAGATTAAATAAAATACCCAAAGTCGCTAGTAAAAACAACGAAAGCCTGAGGTTAAAGAACTGGCTGAGCTTGAGGGTCCGCAGTGTTCGTTGTAGCGCCCGATTATTGCCCCTCAAACTTCTGAGCCTGCATTTAAAAGTGGGAGCTATGCTGGCATCCGAGAGGGCTGACTTCTCTTGAGATTTCGGCAAAGGACAGGGTGCGGTCCCTATCACACATTTGCACACATTTGCCTGGTGCCCTGTCTGGCCAGCGCCTGAGTAGAGCAATGCACCTCAGTCTCCACTAGTCCCCTCAATCCTGATCAAGTCCCGCTCACTTTACCTAGTAACCCATTTTTTTTTCCTATGTGTGTTTGTATTGAATCTGGGCATTGAACTTGGAGCGTCATGTCCCACCAACGCACATTTCAGCTCTGCTCCTTTAATCTTCAGTTTCTGGGCCTGCCTTCCTTCCTTTCTTCCTTCCTTCCTTCCTTCCTTCCTTCCTTCCTTCCTTCCTTCCTTATAGTCCTGGCTGTCCTGGAACTCTCTCTGTAGACCAGGCTCCCCTCTAATTTAAAAGGATCCACCTGCCTATGATTCCCGGGTGCTGGAGTTAACCGCGTGCACCACCACCGCCCGGCTCCCCCTCTATGCACGCACCACCATCGCCTAGCTCCTCCTCTAGATTTTTAGAAAAATGGAGAGTACATTACTGTCCCCCTGCTAAGCAGTGACATATCTCTCACTGTGACTTCAGCCTCATTTTTAGTGTGAAGGGGAGGGAATCTGGACCAGGCCCTGTTCCCTTCTGAACTTGGCTGTGTCCTGGGGCTGTCCTTTTGGTATTGCTTTATTTCCTACTGTGTGGTTTGGGGAGATTCTGCTAGAAGGCCAGTTAGAGACTGTGGTGGTCAAATTAGCCAGCCATGCAGAAGGCATCCAAAGAGAGTGCCAAATAGCCAAACTACAGCTACAGGGCGCTTTTGGTGAAGGCTCTGGCCAGAGAGACGTCACCCAGGTTTTTTGTCTTACTGTGTAGCCCAGGTCAGCCTCAAACTCTCCACCTCATCGCTTCTGTTTCCTGTGGGCTGGGGTTGCAGGTTGGCACAATCACAGTCAGCTCTGGTGAAAAATGAATTTTTATTATATTTTGAGACAAAGTCTCATTGTGTATCTCTGACTAGCCTTTTACTAGCAGATCAGGCTGGCCTGGAACTCAGAGATCCACTTGCCTCTGCCTACTGAGTGCTGGGAGTGAAAGACTGATAAAAATTTGAGCATTCTGTTAGCAGCTAGAAGTTAAAAAAGTTTTGAGTCTGTGAGATGGCCCAGTCTGACCCACACACAAGGTGGAGAGAGAGAACCAGCTCTTTCAGGATGTCCTTTGCCTGTGCACACACACAGAATAAATGTAAATTTTAAAAACTAAAAATTTTAACAGTTTTATTAAAAAATTATACTTGGAGAAAATGCCTTGCTTTTTCTAGCTGGGATCACCAAAGGTTTTTTTTTTTTTTTTTTTTTTTTTTTTTTTTTTTTTTATGTCTTTCTTTTCATTGTTACAGTCATTGTAAGAAAATTGTACAGTTTTATCCGATTTTTCTGCTAAGTTTGAACACCCCTAATATTCTCCTTAAGTGGTTTGGGAGATGGAGCAAGAGGTAGTAGGGCAGCTGAGGAAGGGGCCTTTGTCTTGTCTATTGTCCCACCAGGTGAGTTGGGGGCCTGAGCTCCAAGGAGCTTTTGTGTTTCCAGCTGTGCCAGGGGATTAGAGGCTTAGGCTGACCTCGGGAGTGGGTTTTATTGTTACATCTTCTGAGACTGAAGCCATAATGTTATGGTTTTTGTTTTGTTTTGTTTTTAACTCAGCACCATCTGCTCCAAGATCTCCACAGGCTTAGGGCTTTCCCCCAAGTCCCTCATTCTAATGAGTGCCCATATCTAGAAGAGCGAATTCACTCTGGGCAAGTGACAGATGTGTACTATGGAAAATACAGTCAGTCAGCTATCAACCCGGTCGGTCTGTGACCATTTATGTCACCTCAGCAGGGTGAAGAGCCTAGCTCTCTGCTATGCAAAATAATAGCCTGACTTGCAAGACTTGGCCGCCCTGTATCAGACAAAGGCCTGCAAAGAGTTTGAAGTAAAGAAGTTAGTGATAGTAGCGGAAGCTAGAATGCACGGCTGGGATCGATGCCCACGTGAAGGCGCGGACGCGATGCACCATGGGAAGCCGAGTTTCCTTTGATAAAGCTCTGCCTTGAGAATCGGCGCAGTCCTGAGCGAATGTGCATGGTGCAATTAGAGGGACACTTTGATGGGAACAAAGCTGCTTGTGTAAGTGTGTGTGGTGGTGGGGTGCCCAGCTCTCTTCAGCAGAGTCCGGAAATTCATTCTGTAACAATGAACTGTAATTCCAAGTCAATGACACCTTCTAAATCCTCTCAGACTCTGCCCAAAATTATAGAGGAGGGATGGCGAGTCAATTCCGTTCAGTCAGAACTGGATAGCTGTGTACTTTACTCAAATGTCTGGGATCTAATGGAGATGGGCCGGCAGCCAGGAGCAAAGCGAGTCAATACAGGACTTGGAAGAACGCGGCTGCTGGGGGCAGATAATGAGGAAAGGGTTGGGATTTGAAAGCATGACCTCGGAGTCTTCCTGTGTAATGAACACGGCATAATGGAGGCCTGAGGCCTGATCCCGGGTGCACCTGTGTCTGAGCCAGCCGGCCAGCAGCCTGACTGTATCCTCGACAACGTGGTGAGCCCGGGGGGAACCTGAAGGCTTTCAGACTGCCTTGTCTGTGCAGTGAACAGAGAAGGAAACAAGTCATTTCCTCTATGGGAGATAGGCATGGGTCTTAGCGGTCAAGGACTTGAACTTGGTTTAGAGACCTAGTGCCCACCTAGTGCCCCGTTTGCTAACTGTACAGACCTGAGCTCTTTTACGCTGGAGTCTTCGGTTGATCTGTAAAGTGGGGGAAGGAAATTATAGCACTTATCCTACAGGGTTATTATGAGGACTGGGTAAGACAAGGGATTTAAAAAGCACTTTACAGTGTATAGGCACTACACTTGAGTACTTGACAAATATATCTGTTACTAAGGAATATGGTCATGGGGTTGGGGTAACAGGCCCTGTGCTTGTTCACCAGTGCCAAGGGGAGTTGGGGGAGGGAAGAGTGGCCCAGATGACTGAGGGGTAAGGGTGCTTGCTGCCAGGCCTCATAACCTGTGTTCAGTCTCAGGGACCCACGTGGTAGAAGGAGAGAACTGAACCCAGAAAGTTGTCCTCTGGCTACATGGGCACCACAACACATTGCACACATATATGTATGTGTATACACACACACAAACGGATATAATAAAAGTTGGAAAAAAGGGGAAATGGCCACTATATTGATGGTTTGTCTTGTTCCTGTGACAGGACCTACCCACAGAAGCGACTTCAGGAAGGGGTTGTGTGGACTCACAGTGTGAGGTACATTCACCGTGGCGGGGAAGATATGGTGGTAGGATGACGTGGCTGAGTGCAGTGAGGAAGCAGAGATGGTTGCTGGGGTTAGAACTTGTGTTTTCCTTTAAGTGGTGCTGCCCATGGCTCTTTCCACTCTCAATTAATACAGGCTGATATTCCCTCACAGACATGCCCAGAAGCTCCCAGAAGCTGGCCTCCTAGGTGGTTCTGGATTTCTGTCAATTACCACTGTTAAAATATAATGATAACTATGTTTTAATTTGTCCGTCTATGCGTTCTGGACATGGCTTCTTCTACTTTGTTCTCCACTGGTAACCTCGGAAAGGATATAGAATGAACAGGTCTTTAGAACAAGACGCTCACAACCTTGACCTTGAAATCCAGACTCACATAGCCTCAAAAGGCAGTTTTTCTGAAGTTGAAGTGGTTTTCTGGCTGCAGAGGGACCGTGATATTTGATTTTCTCCCTTACAGAACCTTGAATATCTCAAAGGAATGCTTCTTCCGGGCTGACATGCTGTGAGTCACCCAGGAGACCATCTCTCTAGCAAGTGATGCTTCTGCTCCTTGTTCTGAGACCACATTTTAATTCAGAATGACCTTGAGCCTCTGTGGTAGCTTGACTGAGATAGACTTCTTCACTTCCTTGAAAAGACTCAGCTAGTTTGGGGATGTCAGGCACTTCACTTGTTTGGTAGCCTATGTTTCCTGATGGTAGGGATGAGGGTGTGGTGTCCTTTTGTGGAGTTGACACTTTCCAGAAGGTTGGACACGCCTTCATGAAGCTGGAGAAGCAGTGAATTCTCCTTGGATCTCCGTGGCATGCTGTATTCCCTCACCTGTCTGTGTGGAGGGTATGTATAAATATCCTCCCAGTCATACGGCCACCGTCTTCACTAGAACAGCTGTGCCCACACGCAAAAGATTATAGCTGAGCTTATTGACCCTTGACCTGACATCACAGAAGAAGAGTTGGGAGGGTCATGGGGCCCACACTGGAGCATCCAGCTACTCTCAGCTCCTCCCAGCCAGTTGTATACAGTTCTGCTCTCATTGCACAAGGCCTTGGGGCTCAGTGAGGGGCTTGTTTACACTGTAGGGGAAGAGTACAAGGGGAAGAAACTCCTCCATGACCATTGGGGAGATGTTGTCTTTGTGGGGAGCAGTCCTTCCAGTGTGGCTGCTTTCAAGCCATCCACGATTCTGCCTATAGTCTCCCTTCTTTGCTCTGTAAGTAAGCCTAGTAAATTCATTGGTTTCCCAGAATGCACACTGGTGGAATGGTACCCTGTTTTGTGATTGGGACATTAGGATGAGGGGTCTGGCTGTTTACATCTTCTCCAGGGAAGGTGTTTTGCCATCAGAAGGCTGGACTCTCCCAGGTTTCTGTGCATCTCATCTGTTTATTTCTTTTCTATAATCTCTGTGGTGTACATGGATTTTTATTTGGGCGCTAGCTAACAAAAAATGGCATGGAGACTTCTTATTAATTATGAAAGCTCGACCTTGGATTAGGCTTGTTCCCAACTAGTTCTTAGAACTTAAATTAACCCTTTTTTTTTTTAAATCTGTGTTCTTTTATGTGGCTTGGTTGCCTTTACTCTGTACTCCCCATCCTGCTCACTCTCTTTGGCTGCTGATCTGCCTCTCTTAGAGCTCTCTCTGTCCAGATGTCCCACCTATACCTCCTGTCCAGCTATTGGCTGTTTAGCTTATTATTAAACCAATCACAGTGACACTTCCTCACAGAGTGTAACAGAATATTCCACAACGCTGTGGACCAATGGTTTGGGGCACCTTTGTCATCTTAACAGTTTTTCTTAGTTATCTGTGTACCTCTAAGCTTGGCACCCCAGGCCATGGATAGACGTTTCTTCCCAGGAGTCGTCTCACAGTAGGAAAGGTGAGAAATCTCTAATTGATTTTTATGCTCTTTTTAAAAGTGCCACGTCTTTGGAAACCTGAATCTGCTTGACCATACTACCAATTTGGAATATTAATGGTGTAGTTTAATTTTTTCTAGTGTATTTATTTGTTCTGCGTATGGGGGTGGAGTGGAGTGGGCACAGCATAGTGTGCACAGAGGTCAGGAAGCAACCTGTGGGAGTTGGGTCTCTTTTCCCATATGTGGGTCCTAGGTATTGAACTCAGGTTGTCAGGTTTGACAGCAGACACCTTTACCCATTGAGCTCCCTCCTCTTCCCCACTTTGTTTTTCTCTTGAGACAGGGTTTCACTATGTAGCCAAGGCTAGCTTTCAACTGTGATCCAAGTGCTGGGATTGCAGGTGTGAGACACCAAGGCTCCTAAAGAACTTTTTTTTAAGGAACAAACAAAATTTGTTACTATAACAGATTACTTGAAATATTGGACTTACATAGAAAAAAAATATATTTTTGGCTCTTTGTATCCACCACCTGCTTTGAGCCAGAATCTAACTTGTACCTTAGACTGAGCTTAAATTCATTACACACAGAGTGGCCTCCAATTTGTGATCTTCCTGTCTCAGCCTCCCAAGTGCAGGAATTACAGGCATGTATCAGTATGCTTGGCTTGACTCAGGTTCCAGGCCATGGTTGAGGGTACCTTTTTTTTTTTTAAGAAATAGTTTTTGTATAGAAATGTTTTATCTGCATGTATGTTTGTCACACATGTGCCTTGTGCCCACGGTGGAGGTCAGAAGAGGGCATCGGATCCTTTGGAACTGGAGTTACAGGTGGTTAGTTAGCTGTCACGTGGGTGCTTGGAATCAAACCTAGTTCCTCTGCAAGAACAGCCAGTGTTCTAAACTGCTGAGCCATCGCCTCAGCATGATAATTTGTTTGGAACCTCTGTGGACAGCGCTTGCTGGTAATGATGGGAGCATGCAGTAAGTCGAAATGCTTGCCTTATGGCCAAGAAGTTCGCAAGCAAGCAAACAACAACAAAGAGGCAGGGGTCCTGTGGTCCCTTCTTCCTAAGGACCTCCCAGAAGCCTTTTTCCCATAGGTTCATTGCATCTTTCAGTAGTTCTACCCCTGGGGATCAAACCTTAGCAAGTGGACCTTAGAGGGCTATTTACTGCATGTTTCCTGGACTGGGGGGCAAGGGGCTAGTCGCAACTTTGAACAAGCCATAATCCAGAGGTTCAGGTACCATGACAATGGACCCAGTTTTGTCTTCTCTTTTCATGGTCATTAGAGGTCCCCAGGTTTGTTTGTATTTCAGCCTTCTGTTATTATTGTTTAGTTTTTTTTCTTTTTCTTTTTTTGAGATAGGTTATTACTTTGTAGCCCAGACTGTCCTGGACTCAGATGTACGTGCTAGAACCACAGGCACAAGCCACCACACACGGCATTGTCTTTTATTTTCTCTGTCTTTTTTTAACAGTTATTTTTGTGATGTTGGGAATTGAACCTAGGACTTTGTGTTTTCTCAACAAGTGCTCTACCACTAAGCTGTGCCGTTTGTTCTTTAAATACACTTTTTATTTTGAGACAGGGTCTCACTAGGTTGTCCAGGCTCGTCTAACATTCTCTTTGTAGCCCAGTCAGGTCTTGAACTCTTGTTCCTCCTGTCTCGACCTCCTGCATATCTGAGATTAGAGGCCTGAGCATTCTTTTTCCAGGTACTGCCTTTTTCCTTCTTTTCTTCCATCCCGATTGCTTTGTTTTGCTCTTAATGTCACGCATACGGGACCCGCTTTGTTCTCATGGACTGTCCCCGTAGTTAGACCACAGTTATCTTGGCACTGCCTCTCCTCTTGGGTTCCCCTTGCAGCTTAGCATCATTTTCATGTCTGATCAGCATGGCAACAAATTAATGATGTTGAATATACAGGATCAAGGGCAGACCCAGCAGCTTGCCTGACACTGACCCTGCAGGCCTTTTGAACACGGATGAGCTTTTCTCAAAGCTTGTGCAACAGTAGCATCCTGCAGGGTGCACATCAAAAGTCAAACCAAGACCAGATACACAGAGAGAATGTTCCATGCCACAGCCCCTACTCCAAGACTCACAGACTATCAGTGCATACCAAAAGCTGAAAAAGGGTGATGTCAGATATAGTTTTCTGAACGCATTTGACTACAAGGGGTCTTCACCCCTGCCCCACCATACACCACTTAGTACAGTCTGTCACTGGTCTTCTAGGAAGCAGAATTTGAGGTGAGCTTGTGTGGGTGTTCAGCTTGTTACAGCCTATTTAGCATTTTATTCTGTGGTTCATATTCCTCTGTTGTTGATTAAGAGGGGAAAATGATAGAGGATGTAAAACACCATGAAAAACATGTGTCTTGCCAGTTACTTCTAAGTCTGCCCATGAGGCATGGGTATCCTCATATTATGGGTGGGTCATGTTATGAACTAAACTCAGGTATATTCTCAAGCTCCCAGGAAACCTCACGCTTATGAGTATTCCCAGTAACAGTAGGAATTGGAATGTTGTAACAGTCCCAAATATCGAACTCGGTGCCCGGTTCATCATAAGTTGCATCGTGTGCTGCCGTCCTCACAAGAAACCGAGGCTGGATAACACCGTTCTTAAGAAAGTTCAGCGTGCCAAACGTAGAAAAGTTCCTTAAGGGGCTACAATAAACAAGAACTAGAACCTAGTGTCCACCCAAATGTGGCTGACCCCAGAGCCATGTACTCAACAGTTTCACTGTTACTATATTTTTTCTCCCATACCTGTGAAGTCTCCAGACATTTTTCCATGTGAGCTTTGGGATTGACACAGTGCTCCGTCAAAATGAGGACATCAACAAATTAGATTGCTTGCTCCCTGAAGGGGCATTTGTCCCTCCGTGGAGGCTCTGCTGCCTATCCAGCAAGTAAGTGTGTGGGATTAGAGAGCCAGATGTCATGTGAGCGGGACAGGACGCGCACCCACAGGCTGCACATCCTTGACAGGCTCGCCTTCCCAGCTTGCCCACGAGTGTCCCCTACCTACTCTGTTCTATTTTACCCGTTCTTACAAGCTCCTCTTAGTTCTCATCTTTCTGTGTGACCTCAGCTTGTCCCCAAGGAAAACCACTAACTACTTGGCTCTGCATTCTAGGTCTGTGGTGACCTGCCAGCTGACATCTACAAGGCTTGGAGGTGACCTACTTTGAATGAAATGCTGGCTTTTCAGTTGCATGTTCAATAGGCTGAGTTGGCAGCGTGTCAGCGGACTTATGTCATCTAGGGATTGTGTCAATTTCCTCCCGCTTTGGCTTCCTGCTGGCAGATACCCTCAGGGTGCTCTTGGAAGCCAGAAAGTGTGGGAGACCCCTGAGGGAGTGCAGGAAAGGCTGGACAGAGAGAGGTGCTGGGAAGACCCAGACCTAATTGTCAAAGGGGGAAACGAAAAACATGCCTAAGAAAAGAATCTTCTAGAACAAAGTGACAGCACCCTACAGTGAGGTGACTCCCCACGGAGCAGCTTTCCTCCAAAATGAACTCCCTTCTCACCCCAGTCTTGTGTCTCTCCCCTCGTGCCTTCTTCAGTCGGGGTGTTAAAGCGGTATTACTTCTCAAACACACTAATGACCTACAGGGGTGAAGGCAGACTGGTTTCTACCCTTCTGGCTCTGATTCCATAATGCCCCTTCCCTTTCCATGATTCGTCTTGTAGGCCTTTTCTTCAGGCTCTGTTAAATCTCTCAAAGTGTAGCTGTGTTTGGACCCAGTTTCCCTTCTGCAAAGGCCACACATCCAGGTTCCTGCCCTGTTGCTGCCATTCTGCAGCCACAGTGGATGAGACCTTGAGTTTAGATAGTGCATGCTCAGAGCTTTGGTCTATCATCTGGGGCACAATAATGCAGTGAGCTTGTCCCCTGAGGAGCGGCTTCAGAAGTGCAGGCCCCCCTTTCCCTGTCAGAGTTAGATGAGAGATTCAAGATAGCAATGAGGACATTTAACTGGGGCCACATAGGGCCATCCTCAGATGCCTGCTCAGCCCCAAGGTCCCCTCCAAGGACTGCCTCTCTGGTTAGAATTCTTTTTTCTAAGTTGGTTAAAAGCTTGGGTTTATAATTGTGAAGATTAGTCTCGGATTTTCCCGCCAGAAACTCTTTTCTTAATGAGTACGTGTCTCCGAGGGATAAGAGGCCGTCAGCTGACTTCCTCCTTGGCGTCAGTCTGTCCTTTTTCATTCACCGGTGTTGCATGGTCCTAAGTGTTTGTTGTGCACTTTGTTGCCAGGTGCTCACAACAGCCAAGGCTCTAGCCTTAGGGTGTTGATGGTCAGTGATGGAGAGGGAGTCAGGAAACTGTGTGCCTCCCTCTGAGCATCCTCTGTGCCCAATGATGCTGATGCTGTCATATGGAAGGAAGGAAGGAAGGAAGGAAGGAAGGAAGGAAGGAAGGAAGGAAAGGCGAGGACTACCTGACATGGTGACATTCTTGAAAAGGACCCAGGTTCATTTCCCAGCACCCATCTGGTGACTCATAACCATCTATAGTTCCAGTTCTAGGGAATCTAGCATCCTCTTCTGACCTCCTCAGGCACCAGGTAAACACATGATGCACAGACATACATGTGACCAAAACACGCATACACAAAGTAATGTAAAATAAATCAATCTAGAAAAAAAATGGAGTCTGATGCTGAGTTCTAGGTTACAGACACAGAAATCAAGCAAGCACATTGCTGTTCCCTGGAAACCAAGGGGAAGATCATCACCATATAAATAATTTGAGTTTTGAAAATCTGGGACCCATGTGTGATAGACGAACAAAAGATGTCCAGCATCTGTTCCTCCTCTGGTTATACCCTGCCCCACCAACCTTGATATCATCTACTAGGTGTGTTTAGCACCCCAGCATGTATCTGCGTGCTAGCTGTTCAGTGAAGTCTGCAGTCCCTTGGCAAGTCTGTTCTTTAGAAGACCGGCCACCCTTCCTGCTCCTCATTCTGTAGGCATGGTCTCCCCACTTCCCATTACGGTGCCACAGCCCTTCATGCCTAAAGTTAGAACCAGATTTTGTGTAAGTAGCATCACTATGGTTTGCCCAGTGGTTCAAGTTACAACGTGTGTTCCCTCTACCCATGGCTTTTCCTATATTCACAAAACTACTCTGAGCTTCAGTTCATGATGTAGTATTGTCATCTGTCAATCTGTTTGTGTTGATTTCATTGGTTAATAAAGAAACTTCCTTGGCTCATTTGATAGGCCAGCCCTTAGGTGGGTGGAGTAGACAGAACAGAATGCTGGGAAGAAGGGAAGTGGGTCAGATGCAATGAAGCTCCAGCCCAAGATGGACATAGGCTAGACTCCTACCTGGCAAGCTACTGCCTCGTGGTGCTACACAGATTATTAGAAATGGGTTAGTCGAGATGTGAGAGTTAGCCAAGAAGAGGCTAGATATAACGGGCCAGGCAGTGTTTAAAAGAATACAATTTCCGTGTTGTTATTTCGGCTATAAAGCTAACCATGGAGCCGGGTGGGACGAAAAGCAGGCCTGCCCGCAGCTCCTTCTACAAGTTCACAAGTAACAGATGGACCATTCTAGAAATAAGCAAATTACGCTTTTAGTTACTTTTATTGAAGGGCATGGTTATAGTTCTGCTTCTGCTGCTTTTCTTTATATGTTACTTTGCCTGGCTTAAAGATAAAGCACTATTATAGGTGGGAAGATGGGGGACGCCATTGTATGTATATGAATTGAAGCTTACCTGTGGGTTCAGGTATCCACTGAGGGTATTGGGCAATCTCCTTTGTGGATAATGAGAGGCCACAGTCCATGGAGGATGGCGTGGTGGCTCTCAGAAGTTAAAATGCCTCAGCTAGTTCATTTTCTGACTAGAAAGCCACATTTTTTTCCCCTCACCGCATGAAATTGCCATTTCCATCCTGGATACCAATAGAGATACTTGTTTTTTAGGAAGGGCTGGGGCATTGGAAAAAATCTCCTTACCTAGCATGCATGAAGCCCCAGGTTCAATCCCTAGTACTGAACGGGAAACAAAACAAACCCTACAGTCAAATCCTGAATCTAAAGGATTTTTCAGCCCCCGAAATCTCCTCCTCCTGCCTGTTGTTCTTGTCCTACCCTGATGAGACTCTAAAGCTGGCCCTGAACTGCAGGCTGGGTGGGGTTCCCAGTGAGTGTTCTGTTACTGTTTAATAGAGGGTGTGTTGTGCCTCTCTTGGCAGTGAGACCAAGTACTATTTTAGTGGGTAGCTGGGCCCAGGGTCGATACCAGCACAAGATGGGAAAACAGTGGCACAGGATACTTCTCCCAAGGCAGAAGAAAAGTTTCACTGGAGACATTCCCCCCCCCCCCCCCCCGGAGCTGCCTGTCTCCCAGGAGTCATCCAAGGTTTGGGTCTTGGGGCCGAGGGCTCTTGCACAGACCCACAGAGTGAGTACTGGAGTGTATGGAGGGGCATTGGATGGACTTGAGAATGGTTAAGCTAGCGATTTCAACAAAGGTCAAAGCCAGTTGTAGCCTCATCTTCTGTGAGCTAGGAGTAGGCTCAGCCTTGACCACCCAGTTCCTGCTCTCACAGAGGGTATGTCCCAGGAATGGACATACAAGCAGGCAATAAAATCAGTGTGATGAGTTTTAATTTTTAAAGTATTTATTTTTATGTGTGTGTGTGATGTGTATGCATGTTTGTGTGCAAGGGTGTAAGAGGGCCATAGCATACATGTGGAGGTCAGAAGATAGTCTCAGGTCGTTTGCCCTTCTCTTCTACCTTTTTCCTGAGGCAGAGTCTCAGCTCAAGGCACTGTGGCTTTGTGATGATCTGCAACCAATGGCAACAGAGGATCTGTATGTGTTTTGATTTTCTTTTTTAGTTACATTTATTTGTTCATTGTATGTGTGTGGTGGTTTGAATGAGGATGGTATCCATAGACTCATTTGTTTGAATGCTTGCTCCACAGTTAGTGGAACTGTTTGGGAAGGATTAGGAGGTGTGACCTTCTTGGAGGAAGTGTATCACTGGGGGTGATATGGGCTTTGATATTTCAAAAGCCTATGCCAGGCTTAGTCTTTCTCTCTGCTGGCTACCTGTGGATCAGGATAGAAAGCTCTCAGCTACTGCTCTAGCGCCATGCCTGTCTGCTTCCTGCCCTCATGACCAAAGACAAAGCCTCTGAAAGTGTAAGCAAACTCCCAATGAAGTAATTTCTTTTATAAGAGTTGCCTTGGTCATGAAGTCTCTTCACTTTAATAGAACTGTAACTAAGACAGTGTGTGCACATTAAATGTGGACACATCACATACATGTGCACACATTAAAGGCAAGTTTCAGTCATCAGCTCTCTCCTTCCACCATGTAGATCTGGGGATTGGACTGGTCAGGCTTGGTGGCAAGTATGTTTATCTGTTGACTCATCTCTCAAATCTCTCTTTCTCGCCTCTCACCCTTCCCATATATATGTCTGATTTTAGACCAGGTCTCTCTATGGTGTCCAGATTGTAGGG